>NC_056033.1:28920018-30173219 GCF_004379255.2 Salvia splendens | reverse complement strand
CTCCATAGAGGGACCGATACCAGAAGAGATACCACTGTTGGAAGGCAACCCAAGGGAAATGGCCAACCAGGGAGATGAGGACCCGGAGATCGGGACGCTGAACGCGCATACTGAAGGAGAGCCCCCGCAAGCCATAGTCGTTACTCCAGGCCAAACCGCCTGCGATGTGAAGCCTCATGTGATCGCAATCCTGCCTACATACTGTGGGAAGAGCTATGAAGGGCCGTATGAGTTTCTTCATGAGTTTTGCAAAATTTGTAGGGCGCAGAGGAGACCGGCAGGAGCGACGGAGGATGATTATAGGCTGAAGGCTTTGCCATTTGTGCTAAAGGGGAAGCTAACACCTGGTTCATGCGCCTGCCCCCAACTCCATCGAGACTTGGGCCGATTTCAAGTCAGCATTTCTGGGCGAGTTTTTTCCGTCATCCAAGACAAGCGCGCTGAAGAGGGAAATAACTAATGTGAAGCAAGGGTATGATGAGCCCTTGAGTGATTATTGGGCAAGATACATGGGTCTTTTGGAATCGTGTCCCAACCATCGCATGGCGGACATTGAAGTACATCATACTTTCTACGAAGGCATGAACGCGGTAACCAAGGACCTGGCAAATTCATCGTCGGGAGGAAGCTTCACGCAATTGCGGGTTAGCGAAGCAAAGAGAGTCCTAAGGAAGCTACTGAATGCAAAGAAAGAGTATGACCATTCAAGGGAAGGATATAACCGAGAGCGGGCTGCTGTTGCCTCGGTTACTGATCAGGAAAATACACTGGAGCAGAAAATGGATTTGAAAATGGATGAGCTGAAGAAGTCACTTCTGAGTGCGATCGAGAAGAGCACTCCACCACCTCCCCCAGCTGGGAATTACAAGGGTGCAGAGCAGGGAAATCAAGGACCGAACTATGATCAGCCTAATGACTTCGGGAATATGGAGCAAGTTAATGCTGCGGGGTACTTCAACTCTAGTGGGCATTGGATTCAAGGTAGGCAACGGGATGCACCATGGAGGGATCATCCAAACTTCCGATGGGGTGACGGGAGCCAAAATCAGAACCAAGGTCAGAGCCAGTATAACCCCCATCCGAACCAAAACCCTAACCGTGGACCAGCGAACCCAGACTACCAGCCCAACTGGTCAGGAAGAAACCAACATTCCCAAAACCAAAACCCACAGAACCCGAACCCTGTCTATGTGCCACCCCACCAGAGAAACTTCCAAAACTTCCAAAATCAGCCAAACCCAGGACCCCAAAACCATCAGAACCAAAATCAATTCCAAGGCCAGCACCAGAATCAATATCCTCAAGATCAGTACACCCCTCCTGCCCAGTATAACCAATACCCGCCTAATCAAGGCCAGCAAAACTCCCAGAACTATCAACACCAAGGGCCAAGTCACTTCCAAAACTCGAGCAGGTCAAGGAGATCCGTTGAAGACATGATGGGTGAAATGCTAGCATCACAACAAGCATCAAAGGAGAATTGCAATCCCATAATGAGGTCGTGCAGGGGAATGCAAAAAGCCCAGAAGGAACATAAGGCTGAACATGGATATGATAATAGGCAGTTAGCTCAACTGGCCAGTTCGGTGGGTGATTTGAAGGGAAATGCAGGGAAACTCCCATCTACAGTCCAAATGCCCGAAAAGGCAAATGTGAGTAAGGTTACGTTGAGGTCGGGAACCACTTATGACGCGCCTCAACCGAAACAACCTGGTGGAGGATCTAATGGAACGAAGATAGGAGGTGATACCATTTCAGTGGATGAATTAGGGAGAACTATGCCTCGGATGAAGGATCCATTCTTCTTGGATGATACACCAAGTTTACGAGGTGAACCCGACACCCTACTGACCAGGAAGAAACCCCCTCAAGAGGTAGAACCCAGAATGGAGGCCCAGACCCAGGAACTACCCAAGAAAAACTCCAAGAAGGTTGCTGAAGAACCAGTAGAGGAAAAAAAGGGAGAAAACCGTTCCATTCCGATTTGTTACAAAGAGAAGAAAGAAGACCCGGTTGACTACTTGTCGATTTTTGGGAAGTTGGATGTCACCATACCATTCCTCCAAGCCGTTGAAGCTTACCCCCCTCTCGGAAATTCATTTAAGACTTCATAGCCGGGAGAGCCCAGAAGGATGCAAGATTATGGTGGAAGGAATAGCGTTAGCAATAGTGGCAAGAGAAGTTACCACCCAAGAGAGCCGATCCAGGTATGTTCACTTTGCCTATAACTATAGGAGATGTGAAGGTCAAACATGCAATGTGTGATTTGGGGGCGTCCATAAATGTTATGCCATTGTCTATCTATAACCGATTGAAGGGAGTTAGATTGTCTAATACTAGGGTGTTGATCCAACTGGCTGATAGGTCGTGCATAAGTCCTGAGGGAGTTTTAGAAAACGTGTTAGTAAGAGTGCATGATTTTACCTATCCTGCTGATTTTTATGTGATCAAAATGAGTGAGCATGAAGCTAGGGAATCTAGTGGAGTGTTGTTAGGAAGGCCATTTTTGAGAACGGCTAAGACAATAGTAGACATGGCCGAGGGGACAATTTGCATTGATTTCCATGGAGAGAAATTTACTTTTGATATCAATGAAGCCATGAAGAAACCGATTGATTCTGAAAATTTGTGTTATGTTGACGTGATTGACCCCCTTGTCCAAGATTTTCTTGAGACCGAACTATTGCAGGAGAAACTCCAAGCATTAGATGCTTATGAGCAGGCTGACGTCGAAGCCGCTGCATGGTGTGAAATGATCAGTAGCCAAGGGTTGACTGATGAAGAAATAGAAGTAGCAATCAAGGAATTCTGTCAGAAATCAGAGTTCACTGGAGCCGCAGGGGTTCAGCTACCAGCCAGTATAGAAGAACCATCGAAGGGAGTTTAGAAAAAGAAGGAGAGATTGAGAAAAACCCTCTACCCGAAGACACACTTCCACCTCAAGTTGAGCTGAAGAAGTTGCCACCAAATTTGAAGTATGCCTTCCTTGGAGAGGAGAACTCTTATCCAGTGATCATCAGTAGCAGCCTCACGAAAGAACAAGAGGCTAGGCTACTGACCGTGCTTGAGCAAGAACAAGAAGGCAATTGGATGGAGTCTTACAGATTTAGTGGGGATTAGCCCCGACGTCTGCATGCACCACATTAGGTTGGAGGAAGGAGCGAAGGCACATCGAGATGCTCAAAGGAAGGTAAACCCTAACATGCGAGAAGAGATATTGAAGGAGGATCTTGAAGTTGTTGTCGCTAGGGATTATCTATTCAGTACGGATAGTGAGTGGTCAGCCCGATCCACATGGTCCCAAAGAAGTCGGGCATCCAAGTAGTTCAGAATGAGAGGATGAACTGATACCCAACGCAGGCTAGTCACGGGTTGGCGAATGTGCATCGATTACCCGTAAGCTGAACAATGCGACCAGGAAGGACCATTTTTCCCCTTGCCGTTCATCGACCAAATGTTGGAGAGATTAGATGGGAAGACGTATTTCTGCTTTCTAGATGGGTACAGCGGGTATTTCCAAATTTACGTAGATCCTGAGGACCAGGGAAAGACTACTTTCACTGCCCGTTTGGAACCTATGCATACCGTCGCATGCCCTCGGCCTGTGCAACGCTCCAGGTACATTCAACGATGGTATGATGAGCATATTTTCTGATTTGATCGAGGATTGCATAGAGATATTCATGGACGATTTTACGGTTTACGGAGATTCGTTCGACTCTTGCCTTCACCATTTAGATATAGTTTTGGAGAGATGTCAAGCAAAGAGTTTGGTTTTGAACTTCAAAAGTGCCATTTTATGGTCGCCCGAAGGGATAGTTTTAGGACACGTGGTCTCAGAGAGAGGTATCCAAGTGGATCGAGCCAAGGTAGATGTTATATCCAAATTACCATTCCCTACTGATTAGAAGGGAATAAGGGGTTTTCTGGGGCACGCCGGGATTTTATCGAAGATTTATCAAGGATTTCTCCAAGATCGCCCAGCCCCTTACTAGATTGCTTCAGAATGACGTGGAATTCATCTTTGATGAGCAATGCAAGGCTGCTTTCAACCTTCTCAAGGAAAGTTGATATCCGCACCTATCATAAGGGCTCCTGACTGGAACCATCCATTCGAAGTAATGTGCGACGCCAGCGATTTTGCGGTAGGAGCCGTGCTGGGGTCAGAAGATCGACGGGAAGAGGTACGTGATTTTTTATGCGTCCAAGACTTTAAATCAAGCCCAGCGAATTACGATACCACTGAAAAGGAGATGCTAGCAGTGGTGTATTCTTCGAGAAGTTCAGTCAGGCCATATTTTGTGGGATCTAAGGTCATAGTGTTAACTGACCATGCGGCGATTAAGTATCTGATTGCCAAGAAGGAATCCAAAACCACGCTTGATCCGATGGGGGTACGTCTTGCTGCAAGAATTTGACTGGGAGGTAGAAGATAAGCGTGGAGTCGAGAACAAAGTGGCGGACCATTTAAGCAGAATAGTGCAAGATGGAAACGGTGACGAAGTGCATGATAAATTTCCAGAGGAACATTTGTGTGAGGTGATTTTGTGCCTAGAAAATTGATTGGGAAGAAGTGTTTCAAGCTTACTGGTCAGAATGATACAGCAAAAGGAAAAGAGAAGGTAGGGCAAGAGCCTTGGTACGCGGACCTGGCCAACTACCTGGTAACTGGAGAGCTTCCAGAAGTGCCAAGTGTTACCAAAGCCCCAAAGAATGAAGATCAAGAGTGAAGCGAAATACTACTTTTGGGACGACCCCTATTTGTGGAGGGTAGGGTCCGATCAAGTGATAAGGAGGTGCATTCCTGACTGGGATCAGCGAGATGTTTTGACCCACTGCCATTCGTTAGCATGCGGAGAACATTTCGGGTCCAAGAAGACGGCTAGGAAGATTTTGGATAGCGGCTTTATTGGCCAACCCTCAACAAAGATGCGTACGAGTTTTGCAGAAGTTGTGAGCGTTGCCAACTGACCGGTGGAATATCTGCCCGGGATGAAATGCCACAGGTACCCGTAATAGTTTGCGAGTTATTCGACATATGGGGAATGGATTTCATGGGGCCTTTCCCTTCATCCTATGGGAATCTGTATATCCTAGTTGCTGTAGACTACGTCTCCAAATGGGTGGAAGGCAAGGCCACAGGCACGTGTGAAGCCAAGGAAGTGGCCAAATTCTTAAAGAGTCATATCTTCAGCCGATTCGGTGTGCCCAGGGCGATCATATCCGATCAAGGTACACACTTCTGTAATCGCACAATTGAAGCTTTAATGAAGAAATACGGTGTGCACCATAGACTATCCAGCCCTTACCATCAGC
This sequence comes from Salvia splendens, assembly GCF_004379255.2. Classification (NCBI taxonomy): domain Eukaryota; kingdom Viridiplantae; phylum Streptophyta; class Magnoliopsida; order Lamiales; family Lamiaceae; genus Salvia; species Salvia splendens. The sequence goes on along the minus strand of NC_056033.1, from coordinate 30,167,903 downwards.
AAGCAAATGGTCAAGCAGAAATCTCTAACCGCGAAATAAAGAAAATTTTGGAGAAGACGGTGAACACTTCTAGGAAGGATTGGAGTGTCAGGTTAGAGGATGCTCTCTGGGCGTATCGAACAGCCTACAAGACTCCCATAGGCATGTCCCCTTACCGGATTGTCTTTGGAAAGATGTGCCATTTACCAGTTGGAATCGAGCATCGAGCATACTGGGCAGTACAGAAAGTGAATATGGATGCTACAGCCTGTGAAGAGGAAAGGAAGCTGCAACTGCAGGAGCTTGAGGAACTTAGATTGGAGTCATTCGATTCCGCCATGTGGTACAAAGAACGAACTAAATTATGGCATGATCGAAATCTAAGGACTAAGGAGCTCCATGTTGGCCAGAAAGTACTACTCTTCCAGTCAAGATTAAAGCTTATGCCAGGGAAACTCAAGTCCAAATGGACAGGACCTTACATCATAACTGCACTCCGGTCCAACGGGGCAGTAGAAATTTCAGGGAGTTTTTCTAACTCTGAACCTTTCATAGTAAATGGGCATAGGTTGAAAATATTCAGGGATAATAGCGAGGTGGGTGTAGTGGATGAAATTCCACTACAGCCACTTACATCGGTTTCATACTGATCAGTAAGATAGGAATTTGGAATTCCGCGCGGCCAGTTTCCCTTTGAGAATAGTATGCATATACTGGCCAAGTTGAATTCCAAATTACCTAAGAAAGTTGTAAATATTGTAAATACGTAATTAATATTTGCACGCTAGATAATTCCTAAAAATCCAAAAAAATATTTTCGGGCCTTAATTTTAATTTGAAGTGCGCAATAACCAAAGGATTGCTTATCTGGTGCTATTTCAAAATGTTATTTAAGTGCCCATTTAAATTAGTCTCTTTTTTTAGGCAAGTAGAGGAGGAATTATGGAAAGGACGAAAATTTGAATTAAAGCTTGTGCAGCTTTTGCAGGGTGGCAGCAAGAGAAATGGCGCGTGAGCAGAGGGAAAAGACGCGCGGACCAATCAGAGGCCAGCAACCTCAACCGCCCTTCCCGTCTGAAACGTCGCGACCGGCTACCGCTAAAAACCGGTTACAACCACCTGCAACTGCTCTCTCTCACCCGAATTAAACTTACCGTCTCAACCCTTTCCCCTCACAAACCCTCATTTTCAATTCGCTTTCAAGAAATCCTTGTCCATCTCTCTCGCGGAAACATCATTCTCAACCATCAACCCTAACTTTTCACCACTAAATCGCAGATTTCCACTCATGGGGAAGAAAGCTTTCACCCGGAAAATCAAACCGCGCCACCAAGAAACCCAGGAGGCGCAACCACAGCAAAATCCACCGCCACCAGCACCGACCGCTCCGCCACCACCTATGATCTCCATGGATGCCATGATGGCATTTCTTCGTCAACAGGACCCTACTCGGGACTGGACGGCGGCATTGACTGGTTTTGATCAAATAGGGGGCGTAGGAACCACACCCAGTGAACTCCCGCCTGCGCCGGACAGTCATTCAGCAGATTCAGTACCGAATTCGGCAGAGCTCGACGCTATCACCGCACATTACGACTCCGACTCTGAGGAGCGTACGAAAAAGTCGAGTCAAGGCAAGACAACTCGAAGGAACAGCGAAAACGCCCGAAGCGGAGCCGGTAGTTCAAGAAGTGAGAAGGCCGGAAATAGATTTGAATGAATCGGCCAGAAAACAAGGCCTAATGACAGACGAAGAATTTGACTCGATTCTGAACAGGGTCAACCAGAGAGAAGAGGACACTGCACCAATGGCTGAGGGTCTAGACCTCGCATTGGGGGCAGTAGGAAACAGGGAGAAAGCCACATCAGGAGACATACCGGAAGGCCGACCTTTCCAGTTGGTAGGAGGGGAAGGAGAAGCACCGAGTAAAGAAAAAGAGCCAGTAGATCCCCGAGTAGAAGTAGGGGATGGTAGAATGCAGGAAGGAGAGGAGGAAACAGCTGCAGAAACCAATGAACCAGAACCGGTGGCACCTCCGGTAGTGAAGCCCAAGCCCATAAAGCGGGAACTGGTGGTGAAAGCAGACCCCAAGGCAGACTCGCCCAAACCGCGGAGAATTTCGCAGAGATACTTGGGAAGGTGGGCAGCTAGTAGGGATCAGCCGAACACAGCGGCAGATCCCGTGGAAATCTTGAGTGAAGCTGAGGAGGAAGCCAGGTACCAGATGGAAAGAAAAAGGAAAGGAAAAGCCGTTGTGAAGAACAAGCCGAGCACCAAGAAACCACATGTCGTGAACACTGGCATAGTGATCACCGAGGCTGCTCAGAGGACCCCATCCAGCCAACAAGAGCAGAGTGATAGTGAGTATGAGATCAGTGAAGAATCTGAATCCGATAGCGATACGACCATGGAAGATGAGGAGTACAAGGAGCAGCAACTCCCTAACGATCATCGGGAGCTATTGCATCCACCTGCAGAACCACTCCGATATAAGCGTTGGACGGTGGAGCTCACAGATGACGCGGTGGAGGGGATGCAATTTTTTGACTCCAAGGAGCTCCAATCCGTCTATCGCACCAAGAACGCAAAAGGCAAGAAGGTTAAGTGTGGAAAGGTAATTCATCTCCCCTCGTTAGATGAATTGAAGGTTCGGGAATCGTTTCTCGCCCTTTTCCACGAATTGGGTTTTGAATGGCTGTTAAGGAATGAGAATTTGAATGTTCCGGTCGATTTGGCCAAAGAATTTTTCGTGACCTTTCGATTCAAGGTCACAACAGATTTGGATGTAGAGTGCATCAGTTTCAGAGTATTTGGAGGAGAGATTAGGATGAGTTTGATTAAATGGACTGTTCGGCTAGGGATATGCAGTTTGGAGGAGGCCATAGGGCCCGAGTGGAGAGATAGGGAGCGGGGGATTCCCCGCAGGCATGTGGAATTTGAGTGGGAAGAGCTTACTCACCCCGGGGCAGGACAGTTCCAGTCCACTATCTCCCGATCTATCCATCTCAACGATCCTAATCTACGCCTGGTTCAACTCTTCTTGGGTTACAACCTTTTAGGACAGTCGAATTCGGCAGTCCGGACATCGATGACGGAATTGTATCTTTTATGGTGTGCCAAGAGAGGCAAGAAGTTGCACTTAGGGTTCTGGACTGCATACACATGTCACCTCATCGCTACCCACCCAGCACGGAATATTTCCCTCTGCCATATATTGGGAATCTTTGTGAGAAACAACGTCTCCGTTTCAGAGGACGAAGACTTAACCCCCTTGACGATGGTGGACGCCCCAGGATTGTTTGATACCCCCCTATTCGTCCGGACGAATGCGGTGTACATGAGGCAAGGCGTGCCACACTTCTACGCGATGGGAGAGGAAGCTGCACCCACTGCTCGGTTGGCAGCAGCTCATGAAGCACCGGCACACGACCAGAGACAAGAGGGGATGGAAGAAGCTGTGGAGAAGATAGCGGAGGGAAGCAGACAGATAAGGGCAGAAATGATCGGATTGGCATCGGACCAGGAACAACGTCAAGCCAGAATGGAGAAAGAAATGAATGAAGTTAGAGAGGAGAATAAGAAATTGAAAGCAGAGATGGTCAAGCTAGCAGCAGTGATGGAAAGGATGTTGGAGAGATCTGCAGAGCAGAAGACATTGGCTCAAAAGCAAGACGCTATGGAGGCGTTAGTGACTACTTTGGGAGAGGAAAACCATCGATTGATCACGGAGATGGGCCGGATGGCATCCGTGATAGATGCGTTGTTGGAAGAAGTGACCAGCCGGAAGAAAGAACAAGCTACAGGAACAAGCGGCCATGGAGGCCAGGACGATGAGACCCACCCACCAGAGACAATGATAGACGAGCCCGAGGAAGAGAACGCCGAGGTGCCGGCAGCAGCCGAGGAACCGGCGAAGGAGAGTGAGGATCACACTGGAACGGAAGAGGAACCCCTGGAAAAGCAGCCTACACCACCTGCCCCACGGAGGAGCAGGAGACTTCGCTAAGACCACCCCCATCTGACCAGTTAGTTTTTCTTTTTATTTTCTCGTTTTTAGCTTTTCGTTTTTAATTGTGTTTTGTGTGTCTAGGTAGTATAATTTCTGTTTGTGCGCAAACCCGTTCGTAACACTTAGCCTATTCTATAGTCTAAGTGTGAGAAGTTAAGGGTTTGTCTTTTGGCGCATGTGTTTGTGTTTTCTGTTTTTCGTAAGCATGTTAACTCACACTTAGTCCGTTGCACGGCCTAAGTGTGAGGAGTTTTGTGTATATATGTGTTTTGTTGGTTGCTGTTTAGGTTTCCAAAATCTCACACTTAGCCTATTCCATAGTCTAAGTGTGAGAAGTTTTAGTTTTATTTTGTTGTTTTTGTCTGTTTGTCTATGTGTCCATCATACTGGCCATTACCTTTTCCACTTCACAGCCCTATCTGAGGGCAGACACTTGTGAAGTGGGAGGGGGGACGCAATGACCAGTATGATGAGTATGTGTATATGTGTAGTTTTTATGTTCGTGCTTGTGTTAGTGTCTTGTTAGGTTTAGTTTTTTTTATATTATTTTTGTGTGTTGATTGGGCTTAAAACTCAACCGTCTTGAGCTGACGGTGAAGGGAACTGAGGGAGATAAGACGTGCTGGAAAACCGAAACCACCCTCCCTAGTACCTCCTAGTCAGGATAGATGATGTGAGTATGAGAGAAAAGCCCATACTTAGAGCCAAGCGCGAAAGCCCTCTTAAAATGTGAGTTATAAGCTTTAAGTGGAACCACTTTCCACATATATGGAAAAGAAAGAGAGGCTGCCACAAATTGCCTAGGAGGAAGTGACCACGGGTAGCAAAGACTGAAGGCAGTAGGAAACCCCCCATCTGAAAAAAAAAACCACCCTTAGAACCTTTTTTTTTTCCTAACTCTTTTACCCAGATAAATACCCCTAGCCACTGGGACTGTGTGTGTGCAAAGCATGAGGCGAATGAAGCCTACTGGCCAGAAAGATGTACAAGAAAACAGACTCCAGCTGGGCAAGAAGGTTCGGAAGAAAAATCGACCAGGGAGTTATCCCGGGTCCACAAAAAGAAAAAAAAGGGGAGAAGAAGAAGGAATAAGGGTGGCGAAGCCACATAAAAAAAAAGAAGAGAGAGAGAAGAATGTGGAGAAAAATGGTCAGAAACTTGACCACAAAAAAAAGAGAAGGAATAAGGGTGGCAAAGCCACAAGATGATACTGAACAGTTGGAGACCCTAGCCAGAAGCGCCAGCTAAAAAGCAACTGATCAGAAGCCTAATGCACACAGTTCCCCCGCACCAATAAAATAGAAATTTTGAAAACTTAGAGCCTTAGGAACATCTACCCCAAAACACTGCAACCCAATAGCCCCATTACAAGCCTTAAAGACCTTCAGTAGCTGCACGTGAGATCCAAGTCCGAAGCAAGCGTGTTTGAGCATATTGAGAGAATGCGGTCCCAACATTCCTGGTGAGGTATGAGAGACCGAGTGAATCTAGTGTTTGGCCGAGAGTTTGGGCGATCTTGACAAACGGATGTACTGACCAGGAAGGAATGGGGGGTGGCAGGAGTTCAAGGCTGTCTAAGGCCGGATTGCACCAGATCCCGAGGTAAGGGATGGTTGAAAATATAGCCCAAATCTTTGTGTTTCGGTTTTAATTGTGTTTGTGTGTTTGTGTGTTTTTTTTTCTGTGTTTGACCAAGTGTTTTTTTTCTTTGCGTCGTTGTAGTATAGAGTCTAGTTTAGGTAGAGTCGGTCAGGGGAGTAACCAGGCTAGAATTCGACTTATTCGTTTTTGTTTGTTCTTCACGCTTGAGGACAAGCATGTGTTAAGTGTGAGCAGTTTGATAAGTCGTATTCTAGGCCTAGGTTACTGGTCAGTATGATGTGCGTAATTGAATTATATCTGCAAAAACTAGTTGCTTAAGCGTGCAGGGTAAGCATTCTAGCCAGTAGGCAGAGTTTCAGACACTTCAAGTGAAAAGGGCGTCAGGACGATTACGTACTGACCAGTATACATGCAAATATGGCTCGAGATGGAGAAGGAGGATAGCTGGGACTGCTCAATCACAATTAAGGGCAAAGAAGTCATCTCACCGCAAGGTCTTACCCTAAAAATCAAGGGTAAGCCTCCCTATAAAAGGAAGCCACTTGGAGAGAAGAAGATTATTATCAACGGGAATCACCAAGAATCATCATCATCACTCTTAGGTAGAATTCTCTCGGAGTTCAGTCCTTCAGCCCAATCCAGAATCTCATTCCTCGCCACTGCCATGGTCACTTGAAGATCTAGATGTTCCCGGAGTTCCAGATCGTCCGTTCCAGCCAGCAGAACCGTAGTTAGAAATATCATCGCCCGGAGTGGCAAAACACTTTTATTCGTTTTCGTAGTTTAATTTACTTGCTTTCCTTACGTTGGATCTGTGTTTGCTTTCGGATATTTTCTGTTTTTGAAGTACTTGTGGAAGATCCGAACGTGTTTAAGATATGAAGTTGATTTCCGTTTCAGTTATGGTGTTGATTTCTTTTCCTTCCTTTTCCGCCTAGTTAGCTTAGATCTAAGGTTCTTTGGTGTTTTAAGTGCTGAATCTTTTCCTTCCTTGTTCCGTCAAAATTTCCTTAGTTAAACGTAGAACTGTTTGATCGTGAGTGAATCGCTGCATGTGAAGTCTTGTTTGAGTTCGTTTTCGTTTTCCTGCTGACCAGTACGCGGAGTTGCATTTTCTGAGTTTTGATTTCAGATTTGGTGTTCTTATTTGTGGATCTGTGTTCGCGAATTGATAAACTGTGTTTCCGTGTTGAATCTGGAAGTATTTTCTGATTTTAATTTGTGTTGTTGAGGAAGATGATGTCCCTGTCTAATGTTGGGGACCACTTTGCTTTTTAGATGCTTTTTGCTTTTTGTCCTTTACTTTTAGTTATAACCTGCAGATCTGTCAGCCTAGTCACCATGTCTACCACTACCCTCTGAATATTCTGTCTAGCCCAAAATAGAATCCCGTACCTTCCAAATATTTTCTGTTACAAAAATGTCTCCCTATTTCCACGTACACAGCTGCACCCCTACACTTCTTTCCCCATTCTAGTCAGTAGGAAATTTCCTTTAAATTCTTGCCTAGGTAGAAACTCAACCCGAGCGTGGTAGCTAACCTAACCATCCAGAATATCACCACAATAGTTTTAACGCACCATCTCTGTGGGATTCGACCCTTACCACCACTATACTGATCAATAGAAGTGGGTTGAGGAATTTTTGAAACCAGGGTCTAGGCTTAGTTAGGATCGCTATCCTGACCAGTAGGATATATCCTTGCTTGAACGACACCTAAACACCCTGAGGAGAAAAACCCATCGTTTCAAAACCCTACCAGAATCTATGGGTGTAGATCTTTCTGTTGTTGCTGATAGTCGTACAGAGGGGGAATCCCCTGTTTTGGAAAAGTTTGGAGGGGGGGAAACCCCAGTTGTTGGTAGTGATGTTCCAGAGGGCGACGAAGCCCTAAATTATGATAGAAAATTAGCGGGGGAAACCCCAGAAGTGGTTGAGGGCGCCGAAGCCCTAACTGTTGAGGAAGATGTCAAAGAGGGGGAAACCTCTGAGAAGTCCGTGGGTATTGAAGCCCACGTTGAACAAGAGTTGGTTGGGGTAGAGTCCCCTGTTTATCTCAAGGGGGCGACCCCTTTTATGTCTGATAAGGGAGAAGCCCTCGTTGCTGATGCTGAACAAGAACCCGGCAGCGACGGGATGACTATGATGGTAGATCTGACTGATGTCCCCGTTGGGACCGATTCACCAGTTAACGCACGGGAAGCAAGGAAGCAAGCTCGTCGAGGTTTACGAGATGAAATAGAGGAACACGTCCCGCGGACAGAAGTAGGGTCGCTGGATCTAGAGCCTGCAGCTCCTGACCAGGTAAACTCTCCTAGACCTACTGATGGGGAGAGCGACAAGGAGGAGCGCCGACACGCGGTCGAGAGGAAGAGGAAAGGAAAACAGATTGCTCCTTTCTCGACCAAGAAAGCAAAAGGAAAGTCCGTTGAACCCTCTCTCCCTCCACCTGCTAAGGTACCGTACGCTGCTGAGTCCGGAAGCCCTGATGGGTCCAGTGACTCCGAAGAAGAACAAGAGGTGGAACTCAACTTTGAGCCGAAAGAAATCTGGATTACTAAAGAGCTGTTGAACGAGATGAGGAAGTTCGCGGACTCAAAACGCACAGCAATATACACGGAGAAGAGTGGTTTAGGAAAGGTTGCTAAGTCCGGGAAGATGTATGACTCGGCGGAACTAAAGGAGATCTCGAGCAATGATGAATTTCGGGGGTATACAGAGGCAATCGGCTTTGACTGGTTGCTAAAGCATAGCACCCTTGAGGTTCCGATAGACTTGGCCCGGGAATTTTTCTCAACTTTTCGGTTTAAATCTACCACCAACTTGGATGCCGATTCCATTAACTTCCGGCTCTTCACCGAAGAACATGTGATGAGCATTCGTGAGTGGACCTTACGGATGGGTCTGCTGACGCGTACAGAAGATGACGAAAGATTATGGAACGAGAGAATGGTCGGCCCACCAAAGTTCACGCCAGGTTTCAAAGCGCAGAGCGCATGGGAGTTCTTGACCCACCCGAGGGTGGGTCAATTTAAAACTAGGTTTTCGAAGGCCCACCATATCGAGAACAGGATCCTGAGGTTCGCCCAAACCTTCATTAGCTATAATCTGATGGGCACAACTAACAACGCATTGACGACTCCCGACTTATACTTTACCTGGTGCATGGCCACGGGTGTACGTGTCCACTTGGGCTACTGGTTAGCCCAAGCCTGCCACCAAGTAACTGCCAACCCTTCCCAGCATCTATAAACATGCCATCTTCTCGGGGCTTATCTACAGCGGAATGTGATCATGAAGATCCACAAGTCCTGCCGAGAAGTGAAGATGTGTCTACCCCCAGAGGTTTTCAACATGGATTACTTCTTCAACAAGGGGCTGCTAATCACGCACGAGAGGGATGTCTGTTTTTATGAAGTTGGTAAGTCGGAAGCCCAGATCAAACAGGAGCAAGAGGTGGCGGGGGTGACAGAAATTGCTGATGTGGATGCATCCAGAGAGTCAGTCGTGGAAGTGGAAGTGATGAGGAAGGAAGTCGGATGGATGAGATCCGAAATTCAAAAGGTGAGGGAAGAGATCGTGGCCCTACGGGGTAAAGGGAAGGACAGTGTTGGGGCTGAGGGAGTCCGGAAAGAAGTTGTCGGAGTAAGAACGAAGATCGACAAAATGAAAACGGAAGTCAGGAAGGTTAGGGAGGAAATGGTGGCCCTCAAGGGGCGCATTTCTGATCTGGTGGAGACATCATCCAGATGTACTGAGAGGATGACGGAAGGTGTCGCATTAATAATGTCGATGATGAAGTGATTGCGCGAGAAATTTCCGGACGCACCAAAGTCACTTCCTGGATCCAGTGGCGGAACCACGGCGCCAAGTCCAGGAAGTTTATCTATCCAGAAGCCGCCACAAGTCACCAAGCCTCTGACCATCCTGTCTTCTGCTAGACCCGTGACTTTAAAGAAGACCGTACCCAGACAGACAGAAGAGAGGACAGAGAAGCCGGAATCGCCGGCAAGAAAGAAGGCTAAAGTGACCCAACAGGCCGTGCCGCCCAAGTCTGGCTCCCAAGGGGGCCAGACCCCGAATTAATTCCCCACAACCCAAGTAACTTTTACTTTTCATCTTTTATTGCTTTCTGTTTTTGTTTTTCTGTTCCAGTATGCTTGTTCTGTACTTATCTGTTGCAATTTCTCACACTTAGCCCATTCTTTGGTCTAAGTGTGAGAAGGGGTTGTGCCGTTTTCGCATGTTTGGTTTTAGTTGTTGAACTTTCTCCCACTTAGCCCGGTGTACGGTCTAAGTGTGAGAAGTTTGTTTTGTTTTTAGCATGTTGTTTGTCCGTTTTGTGGTCTGTTTTGTGTTGTTCATACTTCTCTGTTTCCCCCCTTCACTAGGATAGCTTGGGGACAAGCTTGAGTGAAGTGGGAGGGGGAGAGAATAGGTGCAGTATGTAAATAAGAGTCTTAGAGTCTTCAGTTTTTTATTATTATTTTATTTTTGCGTGTTGCATGAGCTAGTGGATACAATAAGGCAAAAATTCCCTTAGTAAGAGCAATTGAAGAAAGGATACACGTCAACTTTGATGCCCTTTTCCTTAATAAACCAAAAGCGGTTTGGATGAAGTGAGGACGATAGAGGATGCTTTAGATAACCTAGCTGTGCAGCCCTACTATAAAAGTGAGTTATAAGCCTAAACACTTTGAGCTAACATGTAAAAAATGGGCAGCCACTTGATGCTTAGGGAGTAGAGTACAAAGGAGGAAAAATGGGTTATGGAGGAATAAGCTGGACGAAGTCCAGAACTGTTGGTATAAGCTGGACAAAGTCCAGGAAAAGAAGGTATAAGCTGGACGAAGTCCAGGGGAGGAGAAAATTGAAAAAAAAGGGGAGGTATAAGCTGGACGAAGTCCAGGGAAAAAATAAATAAAATTACCTGACCTAGAAAAAAAAAGAGATGATAGAAAGGAGAAACTCTCGTAACCCAACGCATCAGTGGTGTAACTTTAACTTTGGAGCGTTTTGGTCCTAACATCCCTGGTGAGGAATGAGCGATCGAGCGAACCTAACCGCTCGGAAATCCATAGGCTTCTTGACAAACTGACGGACCGTTTAGGTCGACGAAGGAAGAGGGAGGATTTGAAGACTGTAGACAATCATAGAGAACTTAAGCTTGTGGCGACCGTTGCCTAAAAGTTGAAACTAGTGCATGCTTATTTGTTGTGTTTTGTGTTCTTTGTGTGTTATTTTTTCTTTTTTGAATCTATAGTTGTCTAGGTCTAGGAGTCTGTTTTTGTGTTAGTGTCTTGTTTATAGAGTCGTTCTTGGGAACCGTGCATTGAAATTCACCTTATTTTTTTTTCTTGTCTTTCATACTTGAGGACAAGCATGGTTTAAGTGTGAGCAGTTTGATAAGGCTAATTTCATGCATAGGTCTAGGGGAAAAATTCGTGAATTTACAGGGTCTAACACTTGTTTTAAGCCAGGTGTGTAGAAGGAATCCGCCAGGTCCAGGAAGGAAAGACGGTAATCACACGCCCGAGGAAACTGGCGGATAAGTGAACAATGTTCGAAAAATAGCTTGACGGAGGAAACCTCGGCGTTGAATGGTAGAATAGAGATTTCTACGAAGACTCTAGAACGTTATGTCTGCATCTATAAAAGGGAGAAACATGCACGTTGGAGGGATCTTCTCGGTTGGAGGCCTCGCTAACAGCCTGTAGCTTAGTTCACTTTTCACACACTTGGGTTCTTTTCGTGGGGAGATTCAGGGTGACGCACTTTGGGTTCACATCTAGCTTTTTCACGTTTTCGATTGGGTTGTAACACCGTCCTTCTGTGGGGCGAAGAAACAATTTAATTTCCGCTTTTGTACTTTGCTGATTTCACCGAGCTTCGTTGTTCGAAGCTCGGACCTCTGGTTGTTTTTACCATTTATTCCGTATTTTATGCGAGTTTTATTTTCAGTTATGTCGATGATGTTGATTTCTGGTTTTGCTGCTATGATCTTCTGGAATATGAGTTAGTTTACTTGTTTTGGATGCGTTTCGCAATTGTTTTCTGAATTTATGCAGGTTGTGGTTGGATTTAGGTGATCGGAGTCTGTTTGTTGATGAATCGGAGAGTTGAGTTCGCTGGTGTTGTGGAGATGTTTGTGATTGTTTGAATTCGGAGTTGATCGGAACAAATCTGTGAAAACCGGAGTTATAGAGTCGATTTTGTCTGTTGTTGGGTTCGGATCGCTTGGATCCGGAGTGGATTAAGCATCCGACGTGAATCTGAGCAAGATTGATTAAATTTCATGCCTAGTTTACGTGTTTTCATTTCATTTCGTCTAGTTTACGCAGATCTGATGTATTTCCGGTTCATGGTAAGTTTCCAGCATCCAAATCTTTATATTCTGTTCGAATCCAGATATATGCTCTTCTTTCTCCATTTGTGTGCTTGAATCGGTTAGGAAATTTAATGTCGTTGTTAGTTGGAGCATAAGTTTGTTATTTGCAGCTTTGGCCGTACTTACTATATTTGGAGTCATGGTCCCCGCCGTTTTATTCTCTCTGTCTAGTCTTAATTAGTTAGGCGTTTACTCAATCTAGGAAGTAAAATGTGTCACTTAGTATTGAAGTCTGATTCTATTTTCCTTTCCGTGTCCTAGGTCTAGCATTTACATTTCGTGCCTAGGTCTAGAGGTAGTTAAAATTCTCAACCCTTTTGCGTGACAGCAGCCGCTTGTTTCCAGTGTCTCTAAGCACTACTTCACGAATCCATCTTCTTGGATCGACCCCGCTTCTCCATACTAATTTATAGTATTCGGGTTGAGGGATTTATTTTTGAAGGGGAGTCGAGTGTGTCCAACGACAAAAACACTATTGTTCTCTTGAGTTCCTGGACCTGGTGATCCGGTGGATTTAAGGAGCGTGGTGTCTTGACCGAGCACTTGCTTTAGTTTTCTCTGTGCACACTTGACTTACTATCACTGCTTACATAGCACCACCTTCAGCTTCCAAGAGAACTTTCACAAAACCATGCATGTCTCCTTGCACACTATAGTCGGGGAGCTTATGCCAAATGTATGGCCGCGAAGCCTCTCGGTCCACCTTTTCCAAGGCGCCGGTAATCCATCAATCAATCTTTTAAGCACGGTGGATCGCGACTAATGGGGGAATTAAGAAGCGGGGAAGAAGGGGTAGCAATCAAGGAAGTACGACATATAGATCAAAAGACGAAACTTCATTATCAACTCAAAGTCTAAATTACAGAGCAACATAGTGCGAAAAGAAATAGCTTGACGAATTAACGAAAAACATAGAAATTCGTAAAACTTAGAGTAGCGGAAGCAATTGAGAGTTTGACTACTACTATGTAAGAGGACACAGTAGCAACCGGAATATTTATTGATTAAAATCTTGGCTCATTGCTCAACATCCTCCGCCTCCCGTCCTCGCTCAACCTGCACATAGGGAAAACATATGCAGGGGCTGAGTACTTGATGCACCCAGTGAACTCATGCCCAAAATACATTTATCGTTTAAGTTATGTCAAGCCATCATTGAGTGAAACTCGGGTTTTACTTTAAAAGGGCCGAGAGACACTAAAATCATTCCTTAAAATAGTGTCCGTGCGGACAATCGTCATCCTCCATCATGTACCATATCTGAACCATCATGTGAAACGAGAATGTGGCCACAAACTCGATCACTGGACCGGCCGACCTAAGGGACGGCTCACGATCCCCATCAGTGCACTAGCCTAAGTAGGGCTGAGACCCTAGTTAGACCCGAATTCGTTAACCATCAAAGTCTAGTAGAACAATATTCTAGTAGACAATCAGATAGGCAATTCAAAAACATAAAATACGGCATGACAAAGTATTTTAAACCACCCTTATTTCACCATAAACATATCATTTCAAATAAAAGAGTTTAAGTAATAAAGCCCACCTCAAAAGCTTAGAGTTTTCCTTAGTAGCTTCTCTTTCCGACCTTAGCGGCTGTGCAAACCACCTTTTCGGAAAATACATAAAGTACCCATCAAATCTCGGTAACGAAGATATTTAGAATGCATGCACTCTAAGTAAAATCCTTTAATTCGTTTTATCGGTTTTTCGTGCGTTTTCGATTATTCGGCGGCCGCCCAAGGCGTCGCGTGCGACGCCGGTCGGCGGCTTACGCTCGTTCTTTCCTCCGTTGGCTCCTCGTATTTTCCATGACGTCGAAATAAATTTCTAAAAAATTTATTTAAGCGCGTTCTTAAATGATCGCAACTATTTCTATTCGAAAATATTTTATTTCGGACTTGGGATAAAATTATTCATCCTCCAAAATATTTCAGAATTAATTAAATAATTTCCCGCGATTTAATATAATTGACGGCTCAAAGTTTTATTTACTTAGCCCACCTTATTCCTCCAACTAAGATTAGGAAGCCCAAAAAATTAAAGAAGGCCCAACTTTTAAAAAACAATAGCCTCCCTATAATAAAACAAGGCCCAATCAAAACAAAAAAAACAAAAGAGGCCCAAGCTTTTTTCTCTACCCACTCCACGTCTCTCTCTCCCTCTAACTTCTTCCTAATTCTAAAAAAAAAAAACATCCCCAAATTGAGAACTTCCGTCACCCATCGTCTTCTCCGAATCTCACCCACGCCATCGCCAGTCGACTGCACAGCGCTGCTGCTGTCAATGTTCCGAGCATCCCATGCCGTCGTACGCCGTGGAATCACCGTGGATGAACAGCAGCGCCGCGACTGGCGCCTCGCCGTCGCTACCATGCAGCAACATCTCGCCATCGCCACCGCTGCCATTCCGCCATCATATGCGATTCGTCGCTGTACCCGTCGTGAGTCGAACGCGCCGCCTGGAGTCAGCCGCCGCTGCTGCTCGCCGACGGTTGCTGCTGCCACGGGGAGGAGCCGCTGCTGTTACCGGCCGCTCGCCGCTGCCGGCAGCTTCCTCTTCCTCGGAAACACTCCGAACCACCCCGAATCAACCCGCAAATTACGTTCTCAATACAAAGTTAAGTTCTTTCGTGGCTTCGACTAAGTACGGCGATGTTCGATTAGTTCTTTGTTGTTAACTTGTTTGAATTGATTATAAGAGTGAATGCATGAACAACATGTAAGAATTAGCTACTACAAATTAATGCTTTGGGATTGGAAAGGGATTATACCTCTAAATGGTTGGACTTGGTGTTGAATGGGCAAGAATGGTGGAAATTCCTCTTCCTTCTCTCTCTCTCGGCTCTCTCTACTTCGGCTCTCCCTCTCTCTTTTTTTTTCTTTGTGAAGTGTAAATTGTGAGGAGTTAGAGAAGAGGTTACATGAAGAAGTAGTCGGTGACTCTTGGTTTGTAGGTTTAATGGTGGAAGATGGAGAGTGGAGAAGTTGAAAGGGTGAGAGTCTTCCGAAGGGGGGGGTGATCGGCCGAGAGGGAGGAAGAGGAAGGAAGAAAAGGGTGTTGGGCTTGTTCCCACATTCTCGGAAATGTATTGGGCTCAACATATACTTTTTTTAATTAGTTTGGGTTCATGTAGTTGAAAGCCCAAGTTTATAATATTATTAATTAGTTAGATTCTTAAATAGTTAGGGCCCAAGCCATTTTTTTATATACTCATTGGACTCTAATTTAATTTGAGAAGCCCAAATATAAATATACGTACCTTAAATTCTCGCATTTCTTTCGATAATAAAAATTTACGGAAGCTTTATTAAATTTCGTTATCTTGTTCTTCCCAAAAATATTAAAGACGCCTAACGTCACAACTTATATTTGGTGTTGTTCCAAATATAATTTCTTCGATCGTTCCTCGATTTACGCGCGTCATCCTTCCATAAAAAAAATTTCATCCCCCACATCTCATCCATTATGCTAAATATAGCAATATCGTCATCATTATTTCAATGAGACTTTCGACATGTCTCCCAAAGTTCCTCAATTAAATAAAAAGGACGTTCCAAAATCACATCACCACGTAAAAACCATATTACTTTCCAAAGCACATTTAACGAGGAGCATAGCATCCGAAAAAAATTTACTAATTATTTCGTGTCATACATTAAATTAGTACTTTAAAAAGTACGGGCGTTACATATTTGGACGTAAGAGCATCCGCAGCAGTCGGACACGGCATCCGTCCGTGCCGGCGGCGCGGCGGAACGCTGCTCGCCGCTGCGCTCTTACCGTAGGCGCGGCGCTGGTCTTAGCTAAGAGCACGCCCGTGCTAGCGAGCAGCTGACATGGCGGCTCCTGATTGGCCAACGGCAATGCCGTTGGCAAATTCAAATTTTTTTAAAAAAATCGGATTTTAATTCAAAAAATCCGATTAAAAATAAAAAAATATTTTCCCATTTCTCAAAAAATTATATCCGTTTTCTCCCCACTTTTAATTTATTTTTCAATTTTTTCCCCCAAAAATACACATTTTCATCTATAAATACCTCCACTTCCACACAACAAATTTCACACCGCACTACACAATTCTCATCTAAATTCTCTCATTTCCATTCTTACAATTCTCAATCTTTCTTTCACTATTACAACAAAAAATGTCCGGCTCCGGCGATCACCCCTCCGACTCCCGCAGTTGGAACCACGAATGGTTCGGCTCGCAACCATTTCCTAGTCCGGAAACGGAATTGTCGGCCCCTCCTCAAACCCAAAGTTCGCAAGCTCCGGGTGGCTATCGGCTTACCCGGTGGACGACCAAGATGCCCCCGAGGGGCAATACAGGTGGGCACCCGAACCGCCCGTACCTAGAGCGGGAGGGAGCGGCGGCTGTCAAACTCCTCCTATTTCTACTCGATCGCATGCGGCAATGATAAGAGATCTCCAAAGAACATTGGGGGTAGAGCCGGATGAATAGTTTTCCACGTGGGTATTTTTAGAAGATAATTACCCTGATGAAGTAAGATTTGTGTAGAAATAATGGAGAAAAAACCCTGAACTTTAATTGATAAAGATAATTATTCTGTAATCTATACTACTTAAAAGTGACAGTTGGTAGAAGTTACTATAATACCCTTTTGGACGGGAAATGAGAAACTGCTGTGTATTTTTATGTTATTTTATTATTCTTGCTATTTCTTTGTCACTATTATATTAAAGTAGTTTAGAAAACAAGTTTTCTCCACATGTGAAATTGTGAAAATGAGACAATCAAGAAGAAATCTTTTTTTCCAATGCTTGAATGGAGTGAATTTTCTATAATATATTTCCCAGGTATGCAAGGAAATATAATCACATTTTTATGTATTATGATTCTGTAAGTAAGAAATAATAATGATGAATCCATTTAATTATTTGTATTGTTATCTTTATTTCATAGATCTTATCTCATGCTATTGAAATCATTATTCAACTAATGTCACCATTTTCTGTAAATTAAAATGCAAAGGTAAAGGGAAGATAATCAGATCACAAATTAGAAAATGAAAAATAGGATAGAGAGACAGAGAAATCCAGATAAACACATTTATGGGGTGAGAGATGGAGATAGAGATAGAGATAGAAAGAGAGAGAGAGAGAATGAGATGATGATAGAGATAGAGACACAGATTGGGAGAGAGAGAGAGAGATATGGAGAGAGAGAGAGGGGGGGAGACAGCTTAATAAATACACCAATCTTTCTTGCTAAGCAATTTTCTAAAGTAATAAATCCGTTTCCAATGCAATTTATCCCTGAAAAAGGTAAATAATCTGTTAGTATTCATGTATATATATTTTTAAGAAATTAGAGTATGTAAATATAGGGAGAAACAGTTCAATAAATAATGAAAATTATACATTAAGGTTGTAACGTATCATATCTGCAAATAAGATTTGATTGTATTTCTGATATATATACATACACAGTTTTAGAATAACTAAATAAAAGAAGCTTGCTTGATTTATGGTTTGAAACAGATTGAGATAAATGATATGTATCTTATCAAGTATAGGAATTAATGGCACCATGTTGATAACTAACCCCTACTGTACATTTTTTTGTAGAGAGTAGTGGAATAATTATCATGTAAATTTATGTAATTACATGAAAAGTTTGTCTGCCCTGAATCTCCTTATAATATTTGTTGATTTATGCTTTATGTATGAATTGTTTCTCTTCCTTAAATGAATTCATAACATGTGCATAAAAATGGAGATATTAGTTTTTCAACTATGTATAACAGAAATTCTTTAATTGTATAGTGCACATTTTGGAATATGCAATGAATACAAATTATGTCCTCCTGCTATAGTTAGATCTATTGTAGTGTAAACTTTATTGGAAAATACATTAACCAGAGAGAGAATGAGAATACAATAGTGATATTGGAACTAAAATGAGTAATTGGTAATCTGATATGGAAGGGGTATCAAGATACTTATTGGACTGTTTCTAAACTAATATTATTTATGAAGTAGGTTACCTTATAATACGCACCGTTCTGGATTTCTTCTAATCTTTATAGACTTGAAGAGTTTGTTATGGAAGAATCTCTTCTCAGAACTTTTGTAGTCTCTCTGTAGGTATCAGACTATGTGAAACTTTTTGTCTCTCTCCAAAACTCTTGGAGAGGGTGGCTGGCGGCTGCTTTTTAGGGTTATAAATGAATCCCTTTTTCATTCCTGTAAAATTGGATTAGTTTAAATAGAGAAATATCAATCAGCAAGGTCATTTATTGGGCATGGCAAATGGGCCATTCATTTAATAGCTTTTACTGTTTTATTCGTTTTCCAATGCACCAGTGCCACTCTTTTATATTCCTTAATATTAATTCGGCTAATTTAAAACCTAATATTGGTAATGCATTCTTAACACTGTTTATTGTTTTCATACTTAATTAATACTTACTAAAATATTGTTTGAGCTATATTTTAACCGAGATATGTGAAAGGTTCACCTAATCATTCTGTTTTTTTGGGAATATGTTTTGGTGTACATGTGTGCAGTGTTGGATGGTTTCCCTCCTCTATAAATACGTTTATTCACTCATTTTACAAATTAGTTTAGCTTTACTCTCTTAAGAACTTACATCCAACTCCAATCACAGTGATTAGGTCGATTTTTGGTAGTTCTATCTTTCTTTCATTCTTATAAAATCAGTAGTCTAAATGTTTAATCTCTGAATGTCTTACCATTTTGCTTAAAGATCTTCTTGAACTCCTTTTCTTTTGACTGTTATTTTTCCATTTGTGGCCTTATTTCTGCACATGTAAATATTCTATAGTTATTGGTTGTTGTACAAGATCAGTGGACTAACTGTTTCTGTTAGTATTGTTTTCATTGCTGTAATCTACATTTTTACACTTTTTGTGAAAGATCTTCTTGGCCTCCCTTTTCTTTTAATGTTGCCTCCTCTGTTGTTGGATCGTTTCTGCACTTATGTAGAGTTTGTAGTAATTTTCTGTTGTACAAAATCAGTAGACTAAGTGTTTCTAATAGAGTTGTTTTAATTGCTGTAATATATTGTCTTACCATTCGGTATAAGATCTTCTTAGCCTCACTTTTCTTACACTGCTATATCCTCTGTTGCTGCATTTTTTATACAAATATGGAGTTTTTAGTTATTGGTTTCTCTATAAACTCAGTAGACTATTAGAATGTGTATTCCATATTTGGTTGCAGTAATGTAAATTGTTACTAGGTTTGTAAAAAGTCTTCTTGATCTCCCTTCTCTGTCACTAATGTCTCCCATTTTTCTCAAGAATTGGCTTTGTCTATACCTCTTAGTTACAACTTACCTGCAGAGCAATGTAACATTATAATTATTATTTGCAACTAATTGATGTCTATGTTGTAGTGTAGTTTTTACATACACTTATTTGCTCCAAGTTGTAAGCACAGATAATGCTTCTAGGATTGACATTACCTGTTATTTTATCTTCTTGACCTTCCTTTGTGTCACTGCTGTGCTGTCTCCCATTTCTGTCACTGAAATGGATTTGTATATACTTCTCTGTAATGTATGAATGCATGTATAAAGGATGTCATTGGAATGGCTATAGTCAGATTTATTATTTAGTAGAAAATATCTTTAAACAGACTGGTGTTTTTTGGCATTTTACAGGTGAAGTTTTGAAGCAATGGCTCTATTTGTTACATGTTTTAATAATCTAAGTAAGGCAATAACCAATTCAACTATTAAAGTCAGGTGTGTTCATTTGTATCAAGGTTTACCAGAGGACAAGAATGACAATAGTTTGGAGTGTGTTTTACATGATTCAAAGGTAGATACTATTTGATAAATCTCCCCGCTATCTTTGTCTATAAAAAGTTACTACAATTGATTAGAAGTTTTTATTGTTTGAGTCATCTGTTTTGTTTTTTTATTTTCAGGGGACTAGAATTCAAACCACTTTTCCAAATGGTTTGCTCCAGAATCTTGGTTCTAATCTTAAAGGAGGAGTTTTTTGTATAAAAAACTTCTTTGTCAGGCCTGACTTTGCCAGAAATAAAACTACTAATCATCAGTTTAGACTTTTGATGAATGTGAAGACAAAGATGGTTGGGGTAAATGATAATTCGATGTTTGGATTTACGTCATTGGGAGGTTAAGTTGATAATAGTATGAATACTGGGTAGTTTATTGCCAGAAGATGGTTGCCCTCCGTAGTTTGCCCAACTGTACATTTATGATACGGAAAATGAGATCAACAATAGAATACAAGTTGTGAGGTATTTTTATTTTTTTATTTAGAAAAAAATGAATAAGTTATTTACTTTGAATTTTTCTTCATTTGTTTTGAATTAAATATAATTTTACAAGGGAAATGATGATGTTAATAATCTTCATTCAGAAATAGTGTTTGATCTACAAAAATGTTGGATGAAGAAAATGTTTTGGTCAAAACGTTCCGAATGGTCAAAGAGAAAATTAATCAAGAAAACCACCCGAATGTTAGTTTAAGGTTGCTTGGCAAGAGAGGTAGGGATGGCAGGACTTATAACCTACCTACTGTTTCCAAGATTGTTGTTCTTGTGGTTAGTGATTTTGATGAAGCCTTGGGTGATCGGAATTTTATTGTTGAAAAAAGATCTGGTCGATTGCAGCGTATTAACAAACTGTATCCTTCTTATCTTGCACTATAGTATCCTTTGCTTTTCGCTTACGGTGAGGATCAATATAGTGAAAAGATTGGTTTGTCAGGTTCTGGCACTTCTTCAGGCAATAGAAAGAGAGTTAGCCCAAAAGAATTTTTTGCATACTCGTTGCATGATAAGTTGAATGAGTGTTCTGCCATGTTGTATTCTCGACAGTTATTCCAACAATTTGTTGTCGATGCTTATACTATGGTTGAGACTGGTCGTCTACTATTTGTGAGAACCCAACAGAAAAGGTTGTGTGCTGAGATGTATAGTGGTCTGGCGGAGGCTGTACTGCGAGGTGATACAGATGGTTCTATGCATGGTAAACGAATCATTTTGCCTTCCAGTTTTGTTGGTGGTATAAGATATATGATCCAAAATTACCAAGATGCCATGGCTATTTGTAGATCGATTGGTTATCCATCTATGTTTATTACCTTTACGTGTAATCCAAAGTGGCCAGAAATTGTTAGATTTCTTTCTATTAAGGGTCTAAAATCAGATGATCGTCCTGATATTGTATGTAGGATGTTTAAAGTTAAGTTGGATGGTTTTATAAGAGATATTAAAACCAAAAAAAATCTTTGGAGCTGTGAAAGCAGGTTTGATAACATTCATTGATAATTTTTTTGTATGATTTTTTAAGTTTATTAAAAAAATTTAATAAATGTTTTATTTAAACTTTTTGCAGTGGTGTATACTGTTGAGTTTCAGAAGCGTGGATTGCCTCATTCCCACATTTTGCTTTTCTTAAGCAATGAGGATAAACAGCCTCGGCCCCAACGTATCGATGAGATTATTTCTGCTGAGATTCCCGATCCAGTAAATGATCCAGGCTATTATGAGAATGTTAAGGAGTATATGATGCATGGACCATGTGGTGTTGTTCGAAAATCTTCTCCTTGCATGCATAATGGAAGTTGTTCAAAATACTTTCCAAAAAAATTTGTTCATGCAATGACGTTCGACGATGAGGGTTATCTTGTTTACAAACGTAGAGATAGTGGTCATGTTATTGTGAAGGATGGGGTGCCCTTGGATAATAGATACACTGTTCCACACAATCGTGCGCTACTTATGAAATATGGTGGTCACGTTAATGTCGAGTGATGCAATCAGTCCTGATCCATTAAGTATTTGTTTA
The DNA here is from genome assembly GCF_004379255.2 of Salvia splendens. Taxonomy (NCBI): domain Eukaryota; kingdom Viridiplantae; phylum Streptophyta; class Magnoliopsida; order Lamiales; family Lamiaceae; genus Salvia; species Salvia splendens. The sequence goes on along the minus strand of NC_056033.1, from coordinate 30,146,109 downwards.
AGTACATAAATAAAGGCCATGATCGTGGGACTACATTTTTTTTCCAAACCGGTGCATATGCTTCTGATCAAATAAAGGATGAAATTAGTTTGTACTACGATTGTAGATACATTTCGTCATGTGAAGCTGCCTGGAGAATTTTGGGGTTTGAGATTCAGTATAAAGACCCCTCCGTTGAAAGACTAAGTTTTCACCTTCCGAATGAGCAGTGTTATTTTTTATGAGAGAGAGAGTTTGGATAATGTTTTGAATCGAAATACAATTCATCAGAGCAAGTTTTTGGGTTGGATGGATGCAAACAAGATTTATTCAGAAGGTCGTGATCTCACTTATGGTGAATTTCCTACCAAATTTGTTTGGAAAATCGATCATTGGCAACCTAGAAAGCAACGTTTCTCCATTGGGAGGTTGTTTTATGTCGCTCCTGGTTCTAGTGATATCTATTACCTAAAATGTTTGTTAAATATTGTTAAAGGAGCTACGTAGATGTGTGAATGGTGTTCAGTATGATACCTTCCGAGATGTCTGTTTTGCTTTAGGGTTGTTGGACGATGATAAAGAATATGTTGATGGTATTATTGAGGCATCGTTTTCGTCTTCTGCGCATTTCATAAGATTGTTTTTTGTTAGTTTGTTGACGTCAGAATCTATTTCAAGACCGGATTTTGTTTGGCGAAGTTGTTGGAAGTATTTATCTGAAGATGTTTTGTATAATCAACGAAAATTGAGAAGTCATCCAGGTAACTATTATTTTCACGGTTATGCTTATTGTAATTTTTTTGTTTTAAATATTTTTGTTTAGTAAAATAAAAAATTATATTTTGTTGTAGGGTTGATGCTGAGTGATGAGGATGTCCAAACTTTTGCTTTAGCGGAGATTGAGAAGTTGTTAAATGTTGAGAAAAATTTGCGTGATTTCCAAGGTATGCCTTATCCAAAATCTGAGTTTTTTGAAACATTTGAAAATAGATTGATTAGCGATGAGCTGTGTTATGATCGTGAAGCTTTGGGAAGAGAACATTTGGACTTTCTTTTCAAGTTTACCGATGAACAACTTCATGTTGATGATACTATTATGTCATCTGTTTACTCAAATGGTGGAGGAATGTTTTTTGTCTATGGTTTTGGAGGCACTAGTAAAACTTTCATTTGGAGTTCTTTGTCAGCCGGGATTCGTTCGAGGGGTGAAAATGTTTTAAATGTGGCATCCAGTGGCATAGCTTCTTTGTTGTTGCCTGGAGGTAGAACAACCTATTCTCGCTTTAAGATTCCCATCAATGTTGATGAAGATTCCATGTGCAACATAAAACTTGGGAGTGCGCTTGTTGAACTTATTGTTAGAGCTATGCTTATCACATGGGATGAAGTTCTGATGATTCATAAACATTGCATTGAAGATGTGGACAGGACTTTTAGAGATATCATGCGTGTATGCGATGAGAGTAGTATGATGAAATCATTTGGTGGAAAAACTATTATTTTTGGTGGTGACTTTCGACAAATCTTGCCTGTTGTTCCTAAGGGTAGTAGGCAAGATGTTGTGAATGTTGTTATTACCTCTTCTTACCTCTGGAAGAATTGTACGGTTCTGAGGCTTAAAAAAATATGAGACTGTTGAGTGCCGCATCTTGTGATGAAGCAGAACATTTGAAGGAATTTTCTTCTTGGGTTGCTTCAATTGGAGATGACGTTCTTGGTGGTTCAAATGATGGTGAAGTGACTATTGTTCTTCCTTCTAACATTGTATTGTCTAATTCTGGTGATCCTTTGAAAACAATTGTTTCGAAGATATATCCAGGTTATATGAATCATGAAGAGTTGAGTGATTGCTTGCATGATCGTGCTATACTTGCTCCTACGTTGGAGATTGTTGACGAGGTTAATCAATTCATGATGTCGTTGGATCAGTCTGAAGGTTGTCTTTATTTGTGCTCTGATAGTATTGCCAACTCAGATTCGACATCAGGTGGTTTAGCTGAGTTACATTCTGTTGAGTTTTTGAATAACTTGAAGTGTTCAAGTACACCTAATCATGAATTGTTGCTGAAAGTTGGTACTCCTGTGATGCTGCTAAGGAATATAGATCGCTCGAATGGATTATGTAATGGCACAAGATTGCTAATTACACGATTAGGTGATTATGTTTTGGAGGCACAAGTGTTGGTTGGCCATGATGTTGGGCATAAAGTTTTGATCCATCGAATGTCTTTGATTCCCTCTGATCCAAGGTTGCCATTCAAATTTCAAGGACGACAATTTCCTTTGGTTGTGTCGTATGCAATGACTATTAACAAAATTCAAGGTCAATCTTTGGCTCATGTTGGGTTATTCTTACGAAAACCAGTCTTCAGTTATGGTCAATTGTATGTTGCTATATCTAGAGTTACGAGTCGTGCAGGTCTGAAGATTTTGGTTTGTAAACATGAGGATGATGATAGTAGGGGTGATTCGACTGTAAATGTTGTTTACAAAGAGGTTTTCCAAAACTTATGAACTATTGGTGCTTTGTAGATCATATTTTGGTGATATGTTTATTTTGTTCCTTTTATTCTGTTGTTACTTTTTTTGCCTTTATTTGCACATGTTTTATTTCCTTTCTTTTTCTATTTTGTATTTATTTTTACTATTAATTTTTTATTCTAATTAACTCATACTCTTTTATCTTTATTTACACATAATTTAAAAATCTTATGTCCCGTGTATAGCACGGGTGTGGACACTAGTAATTCAAATGTAAAGGACACAGTGTCACTATCACAAACATCATCCTTAGCCATTTCAAAAAAGCACGAGTCAGTCAAGGATAAGTGTCTTAAAACTAAGGTGGTCCATCCCAATTCATCATATATGATCACGACAATAATTATAGATAATAATAATAGTAATAATAAAAATACTTACTAAAAATAATTATTAATAAAACGAAAAGGGAAGCTAGTCTGTCAAGACTTTCTACCATGGAAGCAAAGGTCTAAATAAAGATAAATGTAACAATCATCCATCGTTCCTTTTAACAATTGCTCTATCTCATAATGGGGCATTTTAGCTTTAGTGCCGCAGTCTGCTGCTCAAATAGCCATGTAAAAAAGAATAGATTATTGAGCTCTAATCTTTGTCTTAAGCTAGTGGACTTGTTGTTTTCATTAGTAATTTTTAATTTTAATCTTATCCATCTTTAATGCCACAAAGTAGAATCATTGGATCGGCTGCAGATGCTGCAAGAGCAGACTCTGTCAATTTTCCTAGAAGTTAGAGCATAGGGAAAATAAATACTACTTTATATAAATATATGCAAAATGAGTAAAATGTGAAACCACTCTTTATTGTTTGTATACCAACCAAAATAAACAAGTTTCTCCACATTACATTATCACAATCAACATCTATTTATCTGCAGGAAACAAAATTAATATACAATCCCCAACCAACCACATGATCTCTCTAAGATCCTAAAGTAACAACTTATGTTCTTGAATATGTATACATACATACATACATACATTTATATATGTAGATAGATAAAACTATAATATATAGTAATAGTAACTATGGAGGAGTAGTAGAGTAGAGTACTATCTAAAACCTTTGTTTCATTGTCTATTCTAGCAATAACAATGGTGTAGAACAGCCTAAACCTTTTTTACCTCTTCCGGCAATAGAGTAAGTATTAATCCAAATTCAAGCCACAAAGTCCGGCAGCAGCTGCGCCGCGAACCGCTTCCGGTTCTGTATGTTGATGTTGTCGTACACGTTGGCATTGGGCCCCGCCGCGGCGTTCATCCCGCCGAAATCGTTGGCCTCTCCCATCTCCACTCCTCTGCCTAACTGCATCGACTGGTTAGGCAGGAAGCTCTGGTGCGCCGCCGACATCGATATGTTGTCGCAGTGCGGCAGCCCCAGCGTCAGCGACACCCCGTTCCCTGAATACGGCGTCGTTTGGAACTGCTCCGCTCCGAACCTCCCCAGCTCCCCCATCGGGTACGACCCGAACCCGCCTATGAAGTTCGCGGGCGCCCCCATCAGGGTGAACCCGGTTCCGTCCCTGCCCTGCCTGTCGCCGAATTTGATGGTCATGGCGTCGCTGTCCACGTCAGGAGGCGGCTTTGTGTCGGCGTCGGCGATTCTCTGCTTTTTCGGGCTGGCTCCTTGAGTGATGGAGTCGATTTCGGAGAGGTTGAATCCCCCGGGGATTATGGTGGTGGTCGGAGACGTGGAGATGTTGTTGCTGTTGTGGTGTTGGGATTTTTCATGGTCGGCCTTGTCCTCGGGGGTTCCGTTTGTCTTGTCCTGCTCCTTGATTTCCTCCATGTACATTTCCTCTACCATAGGCTTCCATAGCCTGACGCGGGCGTTGATGAACCAATTTGACACCTGAATGATAAATGAGTTTATGTTATGTTTTTAAATTCATGTTCATTTAACTATTAAAAAAAGAGAAATGATACCTGGCTTCGGGTGAGGCCGGTTTGTTTTGCAAGCATGAGCTTATCCGAGTCCTTCGGGTAGCTGCAGGAGAGAAAGACAGAGTTTGGGTTAGATGATTAATGGAGGGAAGAGATGGAGGAAGAAGGAGAGAGAGTTACGGGTGGAGGAAGTGCTCGAAGAGCCAGGCGCGGAGGACGGAGACAGATCGCTCGGGCAAGCCTCGCTGGGGTCTCCAAGCATTGTGCTGGATCATTCCCAATTGCTGCAAGGCTCTCTGCTGCCTGATTTGGTTGTCCACGTATTTGAGTCTAGAACCTTCCATCTTCCCTTCCAGACTCTCTTCTTCGCCTAGGCTCTTACTCGCCCCTCGAATCTGGCCTAGAATCGCGTCTTTCAAGCACCGGAACTGCTTCGATATCGTCTCCAGCGCCAGAGCTGTGTAGGTCTTCGCCGACCCCATCCCCGCCGCCTGCTCGAACCACGATATCACCATCTGCATCTGCTGATGGTACTGTCGGTACCTCTGCTCCACCTACAATTACCAATCAATTTTATACACAGACATACAAATTCATAAGTTTGAGTTACTCAATAGACTTACCTCATCTAGCATGTTAACCAGCTTCGCCTTCTTCATCTGTATTTCTTGTCTCTCTGCTGTGCTCAGCTCCGCGCCACGTTTCGCGGTGCTCTGTCCGTCGCCGCTCGCGGCGGCCACAGCGGCTGAATCGCCGCTGCTCTTCGCCGGCTTGGACGATTCCGCGGCGGCGGAGGCGGCCTTGCCTCCCTTTCCGACGTTAACGACTTCATCGAGAACCTCCTGCGCGGCCTTGAGATACTTCGAGCTGAGCAAAACGCTCTGCACTCCGTTCGAGACCCCCGACGCCGACGACGGCGACCCGCCGGACACCCTCACGTCGTCGCAGCGCGGCGGCGAGGACACGGCGGTGACTAAGGGCTGGCTCGGCACCTCCCGGGCAGCGGCGAAGGACGCGTACTGGGGCTGCTGGGATGAGAGGCTCAGGGAGAGGCCCTGGGGGGCGGCGCGTGTCACGTCACGCGCCGCCGCCGCCTCCATGGGGAGGTTGTAGAGGTTGTAGGGGACGCGGGGGAGGAAGTGGTCCTGGGAGGGGCCGGAGGTGGTTGCGGCGGCGGCGGTGGTGTTGAGGGGGACGCCGACGAAATGTTGCTGCTGCTGCGGCGGCTGCGCGTGGTGGAGGGAGGAGGGGTTGGAGTTGAGGAATACGAAATTGCTGCTGGGCTGGGGGTTGTCGGAGTATCCGACGTAGGCGGGGTTCATGAGAATCAGCGTCTGTAGACCGTCGCCGCTGCCGCCGCCTTGGATATCAGAATTGCCGTGGTAGTAAGTCGCCATCGATGATGATGATCGGAGTTTATATTTTATGAAAACACGCTGGGAAAATAGACTACGTTAGCTTTCACTTCAACATCCAATCCGACTTACTTTTCACACCCGAGGCCGACACTCACAGAAATCAAGAGAGAGAGAGAGAGAGAGAGAGAGAGACACACACATATCTAAATATAAATATATATATATGTGCTTGTTGTACCTGTAAGAGAGTTGAGTGATGGAAACTGTTGTGGTTGACTATAGCCTACTAATATCTGTGATCGGAGGAGCCCTGAAATTACAATCAAATTAAATCAACATATGTATATAATCAAAGCACCAGCAAAGAAAAGTAATTAAATATACATTCAAAAGGTGAAGAAGAGAAACAATCTGGTGTGACCAGTCTAGATATGATTTCCCAAATAGAGATAGGGTGATGGAAGAAACAGAAAAAGAGATAGATTATTAGGGAAAGAGAGATTGAGTGGGAGTGAAAGGGATTGGTTAGGTTAACACTATTGCTCTACCTCGTCTGACCAAGATTTCTCTGTGCACGTGTTCCATCTATTTCTATATAATCAAACAACAATTACCCACAAACTCTCTACAACCCAAACAAGAAGAAGACGAAGAAGAAGAAGAGCTATCAAACATATATACTCACCAGGATTGAATTCAAGTAATTTGAATTTATGTATGAAGAGAGATATACACTGTGTGCATGTTTTGAGAGTGTGTGTGTGTGTGTGATTTTTTCAGTCTAAGAATATGTGATCGGACACAATATCCATGGCTGTCTGCAACTCTCTCTCCCTCACTAAGATAAAGAAAAACAAACAAGTGAAGAGAGAGGGAGGTGCTAAAAAGACTTGGAAAAAGATGCCCATCTTTATTCACTCACTTATCCACACAATTTGTGGCTCTTTTTTCTTTCACACATAAATCAAACATAAATAATTAAATACATTAAAAATAGGGGGAAACGGATTCTTCAAGAAAAGTACTATGAAACAAATACTACTAATACTACCATGGATCGATGCTTATTTTCTCTCTCTAAAAATCCTTCTCTTTCTCTCTCTTTGAGTAATTGATCAAACAACCTCACTGAATTGACTCTCCTTTCCAAATCATTTGATGCATCTCTCTGCGCAAAGAAATCAAACTTTTCAGACAGATATAAAAAAAAAGATGTCGATGTTTGTGAGTTCGTTATATATGCTATTATGTCAGAAGATACATACAGCTGAGGTAACGTCCCCTTCCACTAAGGATTTTGGATTAGCAATTAACAATTACTAATAATTAACAAATTAAGTAGATGATTATGATTATGATTATAAAACCCATCATATATTATAGCATTAATTTAATTTATTATCTTTTTGTGAATGGAGTGTCGGATGGGTAAGGAGGGGGTCCCCTGGTTTCATAATTGAATTTTCCTTTGTCCCTTTGTGTTAGATTTTATTTTTTGAACTATAATATATGATTTTTATTTATGTGGTGGAAGATAGAGTTTGAAGATAAAGCAATTTAAATGCCCAAGGAACGCGGGACCAACTACCATAACACCTACTTATTTCTCAAAAAGCTATGGTATTGTCATCTCATCTCTTTTTTCCACAATTTTATTTTATTCTATTCAATCAATATAGTTTTAAAATGGGACAAAATATCTCAAGCTGGCAAAGCCTCTTAGGTAGAAAATTCGGAAATTTGAATACTATATTTGAGACGAAACCTAACCCTCTTAACAAGTGTTAAACCATGGTTTGTGTACAAATTCAAGAAATTTGACAACGTTACACATATTTTAGGTGGTTTAATATTTTCATAATTTAAAGTTAAAGAAAATTAATTAGGCTGGTTGAGGACCCCATGGCATGTTCATTGGTCAATGGCTTTTAAATTGAGGGCAATGTGGTCCTGGGCAAACCATTAACGCATGGAAAATGCTTTGATTTTTCAAGAATTTCTCGCCCCTTCTTTTTTCTAAATTTTAAATTATATAGTAATTACTATTTTATTCATCACTTTTCCATTTTCTCATTATTACAAAAGTCCATATGTGTGATTCAAACATACATGACACGTATAGTACGTGTGGTTCACTAGATATATTTTTTAAACAAAAATTATATTTAGTACTATGAATTAACTCGTTAATCATAGATAGTGCTCATAGAAAGCATGTGCGTGTATATATAAACTTGTGGGTTTGTAATTCATTATACTATATAATACTATATATTATAGTAGGACATTATATATATGGGTTGAATGAAAGAAAGAAAGTATTGTAATATAGTAGTACTATAGAGTAATGTAATAAATTAAGAAAGTGGTAATGTAATTAAATAAATTTGGATAGCGTGATCAACTGTCATTCTCCGATGGTATCAATATCAAAGTTTGTTTTTATATCCCAATAAAACCCTCACTTCCTAAGATTCTCCCTTAAAGGTCTACAGTGTCCATCTCTTTTTTCTTGTTTCTTTGTCCTCCAGCTTGTGGGCTACATACCCCATTTATTTAATTTCGTGTATTTTACTACTAAAAGACACTCAAACCTGTATCTATCCAATTATGCAAACATTGACCCTCCTTTTCACATTAGAATACCAACAATTTGTACCAATCCCAATATTCTTGATCGATTTGTAACTGCAGTTCTAAAATTCGTAGCAGAAAAAAGTGTTGTGGTTTTCCATATGTACTATGAAGGTACGATCGTCTTGGTCCTGAAAAAAATTGGTAACCTTTATTATAGTATATGACTTGAGTCATTTTCTTCTTTTGAATCTAGGATGTTTTGGAGTTTGAGTTGTCAAGAAACAAAAAGGAGAATGAAACAATGTTGACAATAGTGTGTTAATGATAATGATGCCTTAAGAATCTGTTTAATGGACGAATTTCTATCATGGTACCTCAACTGATCGCCAATTATGAGCAAAGTTTAATTGATCCAACAATACATTTCGACTAAAATTAAAAAAAATGCCTACCCAACAGTATATCTGAGATTTAAATTTACAATAATAAACAATATTCCACATTTGATTACTCCTATTACCACATTTGATTTTAGATTATAATTTTATGACTACATTAATGTTAGTACTAAAACAATTAAAATTGACTTGGTGTGAATAAAATAATGACAAAAAGAAGTGAGTACATCTATGATTACTGACAAAATATTACCAGGAGTAAATAAATTGGACAAACCCGTACAATTTATTTTTAATTATTTCTATATGTCCCTTTAGTGGCCATTATATGATTAATTTTCAAGAATATAAGTAGTAGCCATCACATCTTCAAAATACTACATTCACGTGCACAGGTCCCTTTTGAGTTTAAAGTGTAAGTTTTTTAAATCAATAAATTTATGTGACCAAATTTTATACAACCAAAAACTTATTTATTTTAAAAAAATTGATTTATTTATGCATTTAATTAAAATATATGAACGCATATATAATACATGGAACGTGCATAATATTGTGGTCATATATTAATGATTTGTATATAAATTTTTTACTTTTTTGGAACCATAAAATGTAGTTAATGCATATTTTAATTCAAATTTGAAAAGTAACAGAGTCGATTCAAATATAAAAATAAAAAATTGTAAATAAAGTTGAAGGCTAATCAAATATTTTTAACTTGTCCACTAACTATATTTATTATTTTAATATATAGTTAATACATCAAAGTACTTAGTATAGCTTTATTTTGATTGTACAAAATTTGGTTGTTTATCATTACTCATTAAATAACAATTGTTTATAAGATTTGGGTCAATTTGGGTTTTACCAAAAAGAAAAAGAGAAAAAAACCCCAACAATCATATTCTCACAGACGTACACAGAGATGTGATAATGAATTGCTTTGTACAATCAGTTTGCGATAGTATCAAGACATGCTAAAAGTAAAACCTTAAAAGAGACCTATCAGATCGAATACTATGAAGTAAGAGAGTTGTTTGCGGTCAAAATATTTTGGAATTTATAGCCAATTTATTGTATCTCTCACAGTCCATTCTTTCCTTTGAATCGTCCCAAAATAAAATGAAAAATTGATTCATTGGAGTACACACTATTATTGGCCATGCTTTCTGTAGAATTCACATACTGCATTTATTTGAACCTTTTTCTTAATTATTGTTGGAGTACTAGTATTTTTTTAACATTCAAAAGAGAATACAATGAAAAAAGAAATGAGTAATAGGCATTAATTATCAAATAACTGGAGAGAGATTTCAAGGAAGAATTTTGATTTTGTATAGAATTTTTGAACATAAAAGCAAAGAAAAAAATTAGAAAATGGTAAAAAAAAAAGAAAGTTCACCAACATCTCGAGAGGGTAAAGATCAAGTTTTTTTTTACTGTATTCACCACTGGTCACTACTCGATAACACTTAAATAAATAGAAAGTTCACCGACCACCACAACATCTCGAGGGCAAAAATAATGTTTTTTTTTATCATTTATTTATCGAGTTCAATTAAGTTACAAAATCCAGCTTTGTATACACTTATAATATCATTAATTAAAAAATATAGTAGTATTAATTAAGTTTGTTTAATTTAATTGAAACTAATTTTAACGAATAAGCTCCAATCAAAGAAAATGATGTTCTACACGTTGTAGCATATACTTATGTAGGACTAGAAGACGAAAAGTTAAATCGGTCAAACCTTAAAAGGTAGTAGTATATACAAAATTACTAGTATTTGCAGATGATTAATGATAATCCTAAATCTTACAACTGAGGCTAAGATATATAGTATAAAACACAGAAAAATAATGTTTCTCCTATATTTATTCAAATGTAGAACTTTCAAAATTTGGCTTTTATTATAGTCATGGGATTGAAAATTTTTATTAGGACCCACTTTTGATGTGAGTTGGTGAACAATTTTCTTGAAATAAAGGGAATCAAACTGTTACAACTTACAATTAGTCAAATACAATTAATGGCTAAGTATTTATTAGTACTAAATTTTCTCATTTATAATCATGGAGTTGGTGGGATGAGTTAGGAGGAGAGCTAAAATTAATAGCATACCATAGATGTACAACCATCCAGATTATGAGTATTAAATTTGATAATTGCTTTGGAGAAGGATAATTCATAGCCGAATAGAATCATAGATATATCATGTCGTTTATTTTTAAAGTTTTCACATACATTCCTCTACCCCTTCAAATCAACATAAAATATTTTAATTCTAGGAATTTAATTATAACGTTTAAAGTAAGACTTGTGAGTAATTAAATGTTTTTTTGGAATAATTTGGGATGATTCCCCACAACTATTCATCGTAAAGCAAGTAGGTCTACTAAGAGCATCTCCAAGGAAAGAGTTAAATGCAGAGGTAAACTAATATAACTATCATATTTACCTTTTTTTTTCATAAAAAATCTTTCTCTAAAGGGAGAGGTATTTAAGAATGTATAATACATTTTTCCATTCTGAAGAGGTATCTTTACCTCCTCATCAATGGAGAGGTAAAATTTTATAACTACCATATTTGTCTTATTTTTATGAAAAACCCTTCTCCAAGGGGAAAGGTATTTGAGAAGGTATTACACTTTATGTTTTTTAATGCATTTTGTACTACTTTATCCGTTCCATAAAAATATGTGCACTTTCTATTTTCGTCCGTCCCACAAAAATATGTGCATTCCATTTTTGGAAAGTTATATCATTTAAATAATATAGGTCCCACTATCCACAAACTCAACTTTAACTATCATTCTCCTCATCTCTCTTACTTTAACATACCATTTTCATCATTCTCTCTTATTTTACCAACTTTTTTCTTAATTTCCGTGACACATCCAATGCTCATGTTTTTATGGACGGAGAGAGTATTATTTTATTTTTAAAAAATAATTTACCTTTCTATATACCTTTTTCCTTTGGAATGTGTTACTTTTTAAGAGGGTATATTTTACTTTTTTTAAGAAGGTAAATACATAATATACCTTTTTCCTATTGGAGATGCTCTAAATAGCAACAATATCAAGCAACAAATAGTTTTTTTTTTCTTAAAAACACATTTTCATTTTTCTCATAGTAAAGTAAATATGAAAAGTGTAAAAATACAAATACAGTATTTACTTAATTGAATAGAAAAGAGAATGAAAAAAAAAATTGAACCTAGTAAGTACTAAATAAATCCGCCAAGAACCGATAGAGTAGCCTTCAATCATATTGGCTTGGGAAGGTCTAACAACTGTTTTCAATTATATATAAAAAAAGTAGAGAATATATATAAAAAGAAATTGTTGGTAGGGGCTTAAGCCCCTCCCTCCGTCTTACGGTGTCCGCCATTGGATTTTGGCGAGGTGGGTGAGTGACTTGTGGGGGTTTCGGCCTGAGTTTTGGTGAAGATGAATCCATCGGTTGAAGTCGTGGTGTGGGAATCTGACAGTGATGAGCGCGATTGTGAATTTGAAATTTTGAAGAAGATGAAGTGTCATCTTCGTATCATTTAACTTTGTCATATAATCTTCCACATCATCTAGTTTAATTAAGTCGGAATCCTTTGCTGAATAATATTCCCTCCGTCCCAGTTTAAGAGTCACATTTTGGGATTTAAATCCGTCTCAGTTTAAGAGTCACATTTAGAATCTACCATATTTGGATATAAAATTTAACCTCATTATTCATTAAATTTACACTCAAATGTCATTACTTTCATAAAAATAAAACAAAACAAAATTCTAAACATACAAAAAGTCAAAAGGATCCCACTTCCCACTACCTCACTTCATTAATTACACACTTCACCAATTTCTTAAAACCCGTGCCATAACTAAATCTTACTCTTAAACTGAGACGGAGGGAGTACTATTTACCAACTTTAAGTTTGTGTAAAAAAACAACATTTCGTTAAGTTTCATGGTATTATGAACGAACTTTAAGTTTGTGTAAAATAATATTTCATGATATTAGGTGCTAATAACATTTATAGTAGTATATGTTAACTTGGGTAAATTAATATCTCTTCCAACATTGAGCACATATAGAAGAGGCATGAAAAAAGGATATGTTGTGTAGCAACAAAGTCTACAGGTTAAAATTCGATCCATACTGATATTTTGAAAAAGTGGCATAATATGGAGAGTCCCTATTCGAGAGGTAAAGAATTTATAATCTTTTGAAATTTTAGAGAAATGAGAAGTATATGATAGAAGGGGTCCAATTCTCTTTAATAGACACAACAAAGGATGGTCCTTTTCTCTGTTATGCGATTCTTTCTTTTGCTACAAACTCATCCAAATACGTAACACTAATTATGATCATTAGGTTTATAGCTAAAAGAATATCAAACCCCACCAAAAAGAAAAGCTATTTCTTTTTAATCCAATTGCATGACTTAATGACTTATGTCTCTTGTGGCCTCCACCACTTCTTTCACTCTCTTACCCACGCGCTTTTCTCCTATATATGCTCGACACGCTCTTTTTTCTTTTCATTCCATTTTAGGGTTACTCTATTCCAATTTTTTGGGTTTCATTGGTATTTTTAAGTTCTTTTTTTGTTTAATTTTTCAATTGGTTCAATAGATCAATTATGATTTTCAGTTATATTTATTAGTGAGATAATATATTATACTTAGGGGAGCGTTATTCTCCTATTCATCCCTTAGATCATTTATTCTTCTTAATATGGGCCGTTAGATCTCATTTATCAACGGTCTAGATGATCTGCATTATTACACTATAATGGTGCATTATTAGTCGGTGTGCATTATTCAACTGAAAATATGCATTATTACACTATAATGGTGCATTATTAGTCGGTGTGCATTATTTAACTGAAAATCTGCATTATTAAATGACACGTGGCACCAATCTAACCGTCGGATGACAAAATCGTGGGGCTGAGATTAAGAAGGAAATAGGAGAAAAGATACAAAAAGGAAATGAATACATCTCATTATACTTATATAGTAAAAAGCAACTTTGGAGGTAATAATATAATAATGTAAATATCATTTAAAATGTACAAAATTTAAAATAAATTTTTTTACGGATTATAATTAATGGAGAATGACTATCAATTTATTTATAAATATATAGTAATAATTGTGCTAATGATAAATGTGATTATGTGAGTAACAAATTATATTACAATGATAACTATATATTTTAGAAGGCGCTGATCAAATTGATGTTACCAATTTTTATCAATAATTATTGAAACGTTCTCCATTAATTAGAATAAGTGATTATAATATAAAATTACAAGTCATTTCTGCATTAACTACAAAATTGAAAATCATCAGAAGTTATAACGAGGGAAGAAAAAACGTTACATTTGAGATAATAAAACGTTAGTGAATGTGATGTGATGGAAGTCCAAATGTTTTTATAATGCCACTATAACCTATATAAAATTTATCGAAAATTGAGTTAATAATTACAATTAAATTTTTTAAGGCAAATTGCCAGAAGATTAAATAATTTTTGTGATTTAATTTGAATCATTAAACTCTGTGCTTGATTACAATTAAATGATTTTGATATATTAAAATCGATTAGAATTAGTAAATTATTAGTGATATATACACTATTAGTTTTGTAATTAAAGGGTGCGTTTGTTTATAATGTATTTTCTCAACAAAGTGTTGAATAATAATTTGTTACATTGAATTAATTTAATATGAATTGAATTACAAAATAATTGATAGCTTTTAAATTTCCATGTTCTTATAGCCTCTGTTAGCTTAATGGTTGTTTAATAGTGATTTAATTTATTAAATTTTCATATCTCCAACTTCTGTCTGTAGAAAGGCATTGAGGTATAGATGATTATCACATGATTCATATCCCAACATAAAGTAATTATTTGTTCTCTCTCATTTGTATAATAGTATTAGCTTGTAGTTTAAGAGCATTGTGTTGCTTGGTTCTTGACTCTACGTTAAGGGTCGATGTCTACGAGCTTAGGGTGCTTCTACTCGATATGAGGCAAGTCGTTTCATCACCTAAAAGCTTTTAGAAGAAAAATGTTAGGTCACTTTCCGTCACCATCTAGCTTCGCCGTTCCTCCATAGCCTCCACAACCAGCAGGCCAAGTAGGAAACCTAGAAGAGGTAATTGTCGACGATGAAGAGTGGAGCTTAATCAAATTCAAATAAGTATTAAATTTGGTTCATCTAAAAAAATATTTCAACTTAAATTTTGTCTATGCAAAATTTTAAATTATACTACGTTTAGCTTTTAAGGTCTAACACGGTTGAAATTAAATAAGGATGATTTTTATATTCTTAATTTTATTAACAAAATTTAATTATTTCCTCCGTCTCTAAAAAGTATGAATTATTTTCTTATTAGTTCATCCATGATAAGTTATGATCTTCCTAATTTTAGAATTGTTAAATACACTACCCTACACATCATTTAATTTATAACTTATATTATTACACTACACTGCTATTGATATGGAGCACAGTCGCCACTAATACTACTCACACTACTATTTATTACACACCCTCACACTACTGTATAAAAACTCGTGCAGAACCAAATGTTCATATTTTTTAAGGACAGAGAGGGTATAATTTTTAAAATAAAATGTATGTGTTGTTTATGTATGACCACTTTATTTCTAATAGAAATCCAATATTGTTTCAATCAAAAATAAAATTTGTGTTATTTTATTTCAAAATATATTTAGTTTTAAAGTGCGAACAAAATATAATATACCGTGCACAGTGTGATATTAGTTATCTCTAAAATCGAAGTTTGGTACAATATTGATCCATCGTATACTTTCTATAATTGAATGCTAATTACGAAGTTAAAAATATTATGAATTGTCTCATGAAGTTATGTAAGACATCGGGTGTGCAAGATAATTGATATGAGTTTTATAGACCACGTGATTCATTTATCCTCATAGCTTAGTTTTTTGAGATGAGTTTTCATATTTTATCAATAACATTGATTCTTTCATTGGAAAACACATAGACTCGGAGTGCAAGTTGTTTTAGAAAGGGAGCTAGTCCTGACCAACATGGTCGTGACCGACAAGCTTGTTTGGCAGCCAACTCAAAGTGGTGGCCTGTGCCATGGTGTACTGGGAAAAAGATGCTAGTCTTGACCAACGAGAAGGCGGTGTTACGAAACTAGTGTAAAGCAATTCGTACGGCTTTATAGATGAAATGAATCCTCTCTTGATAGGCACATTTTTTTTGCATTTCAAATTCGTGTGGGGTTTATAGATCAATTCGTGTTACAAACTTTAGTATTTTGTTTATAATATACTACAGTATATTTTATAATATTTAACATTCATTAAATTTAAATTATATTTTATATTATATGGAGTAGTACATAATATTCCCTTTGTCCCATAGAAATATGGAAATTGGGGATGACACGAGTTTAATGCGTAATCAGTAAAGTAAGAGAGAAGAAGGAAAAGTAGTTGATATAATGCCGGGGACGGTGGAGCCCATAAATAATACTCCCTCCATCCCAAGGAAGATGACCTATTCCTTGGATGACACGAGAATTTATGCAATTTTATTTGTGTGTGAAGTAGAGAGAGTAAAATAAAGGAGAGGAAATAAAGTAGAGAGAAATATATTTTCATTTTTAGTAATAGGTAATCTTGGTAAGGACAAATCAAAAAGAAAAGTGAATCATCTTCAGTGGGAAGAAAGGAGTAAAGTAAAAGAGAAGATAAAAGATTTCCATAAATAGATATGAACTATTTTTACCGGACGAAAAAGGAAATTCAACTTGTTTTTATGGGACACAGGGAATATATACTTAATTCGTCCCATAAAAATATAGAATTTGAGGATAACACAAGTTTTAATGCTAAATTTGTAATATAGGATGGAGATAGAGAGATTGAAGTATTATTAATGAAAAAAATGATTGAAGTATTGTTAGGGGAGAATGTGACCTACTACTTCATAAGAGAAAAACTTGTCAAAAATACAAGTGGACTAATTTGATTGGACGGACCAAAATGGATAAAAAAAGACTATTTTTATCTAATAGATGAGTATTTAAATTGGGCTTTTGGTTTTATGAGTAGTCTAACTTACTAACTAGCTGAATCGTGAATTAATAACTTTGTCAGTTCACTTATTAATTCAATTTTAAAATATTTCAAAAAACTATTAGACTTTATATGAGTCTCTTAAAATATTATATCGTATTCAATATAAATTATTAATGCAATATTAGCTATTTGACAAATCTTGAATATGTCTAATAGTTGAACAATAGTCAATCGATATCATAGCACAGTCCACTACTCAACATTAGACTTGCCTAAAGCAATGTGGTTTCATAATATCATCCTCTCAAAAGATAATAAAGCAGTTTGAATTTTTTCCCCCCAAACATTTAAAATAATAGTAATACGTAGTAATTATAATCAAGAAGATATCCATAAATTTTCCTTATAATAGTAGATTAGTAGTAATACTTTTGAAAGCCTGTGCATATCAGTATCAAAATACTACTACTATATTTTTGGCGACGATTTTTATGATCTATTATGCTTTGTTTCTGTTTGCAGATATATGGATAAGCATCTGTTCACTGGAGTTTAAATTATGATGTTCAACAATCTGTCTAAAACATAAACATATAATGGCTTAAGTTCCATTACTCCATTAAACTTTAAACGTTAATCCATCATGAAAAATATAAATGCTCAAACTGAATCATTAACAATATTTATGCATTATTATTCATACAAATTTAATACGAAGTTATTGAATTGAGCCAAAACTAGCTTCTTTAGGGAAAAATGCTAAATAAATTGCAGAAAACAGTCTAATTCTGGGTTGTCTCATACTTTTCGAAACTGAAATTAGTGATAAATCACCAAGTTTTGAAATTTTGCAAGTATATACATACATCGTGTTTAAGTTGAAACCAACGATAATGTGGTCACCAGAATTATCTCTGTGGATATAAAGGTTGTTGCATGTAAAGACGTCGTGTGGTTTACCTAAAAACGTTGATGAGATTATTATGTTGCTACATTATCGTTAGTTTCATCGAAAAACTTCTAAAACTTAATGAGCTATTCTTCGTGATTTATTTAACAATTTGCCAATAAGTGAATGAATCTCTGCCATAATACAAAAATTTTCGAATTCAGCCAAGTATACAAATTAATAGGAGCAACACTATGAGTTTTAACTTGGCAAGTGGTGTCAGGTGGATGGCAAATTTCCTTAGAGCATCCGCAACGGTGGCCGTCCCGGCGAATGTCCGACTGGCGTGCCAGAAGTCCACGCGGGACGTCCGCCATTAGGCAGCAGGGAGGCGGACGCGGACGCGGACGTGCGTTGCGGACACTGGAGTTCCGCCGCATTCCGGGGACATCCGTCGTGACGTCCGCCATTGCGGTGCCACGACGGACGTCCCGATTTTTAATTTATTTAAAAAAACTCTATATATATGACTCATTGAACTTCATTTCATTCGCAACACTTGTTTTAACGAGTTTCTCTCTCCCGACTTTCATTTCTTTTGAAGATAAATGGAGCACCACGATAGTGATTCCCCCGCCACGAGCGAGTCACAAACGCCGACTTTTCCCGTTAGAGTTGGGGGAAATGCCGGCGGAAGTGCACCGATATCCGGGATGATGCCCAGAATGGAAATGGCGGAGATGATGCCCGGGTACTACAATATGTAGCCCCTTGGTGTGGGATGATACCCCAAATGCCCGGGATGAGTGCCGCGATGACGGGGATGATACAGGGCATGCCTGCCGCTGAAGGGGGAGCAGGCAGGGGGTCCCCCAATCACCTGAGGACAATGTCTATCGCCTCTACATGGATTTATTGTCTAGTGATTCCCCCCCAGAGTACTCCTCTGGAGACTCAGTTCACCAGCACTAAGACTTTCTCTTTTGAGGAGTTGGGGGTCAGGGAGTCTCCCACTAAGATGCCACCGACAGCAGGGAGGATGGGAAGCAAGGGAGAGGGAAGGGCAAGGGCACTACCTCGTCCTCACGTGCGGGGGCCGAAGAGGAGGGGGGAAGCTGGCTGGAGAAAGAGGACCATCTGGAGCATAGGGGAGTGCGTCGCGCTGGCGAAGGCCTGGATCAGTGTAGTCGAGGATCCCTACGTCGGGGCTAACCAACATATCGACAGAATGTGGTTGCGCATTAGCCAAAGCTACCTCCAAATCAAACCGCCAGGTGGAAAGCCTCACGATGGATAGCAATGCCGGAAACAGTGGGAGCGGCTGAGGAGGCAGCTCAGCCGATTTGCCGGCATCTACTAAAACAACCGCCGCCGTCGCCCGGTTGGGCAAAAGACCGCGATGCGGATGGCTAGTAGAAGCGCCAGCGGGTCCCCAGAGGTCTAATCGGCAGCTCCTTCCCAGATCGATCCCGAGCTCCTCTCACTCGCCCGCATACAGCAGCATGAGACCCCGATACACACCATGGAGAAGTGGTATGCAGCGACTGATCCGTTATACAAGTTGATGCTGAATGATGTCATTGACAGTATGTGGCGCGATTTGAAGATGCCATCCCTGCCCGTGAGTGACGTCGGGACCGGCTACGGGCACGACGGGACTGGCGGCGGGGACGACGAGGAGTGAGACGGGGGCCGCATTTGTCAAAGCTTGAGGTTGTTTTTTTAACTATGTATTTTTTAAAATAATTAAGTATGTTTTTGTTTTAAATAAAGTGTGTGCATTTTCTCCGTATTTTTGTCGAAATTTTAATTCCGTAAATTATTTAATTTGGTGAATTTTTATTATTGTGAATGTCCGTCGAGATGTCCTTATAACGTGGCAGTGCAGTGTGATATCCTTATAACGGGCAGAATGTGTTTTTTGGGAAGTCCGGCGGGTCATCCGTCCGACTGTGGATTCTCTTAGAGCATCTCCAGTGGGCGGACATCCCACTAGGACATCCACTAGGACATCCCAAAAACACCTCCTGCCACGTCACTAGGACTTCCCATCCCACTGCCACGTCACTAGGACATCCCCTCCTATGTCCGCCCTTCCCACTAGGACATCCCGCAATAAAAAAAATCACAATAATTTAATTACGTAAAAACGGAAATATAATTTTGACACGGAATACGGGAAAGCAAAATACGGGCAAAAATACATATTCATAAAACATAAAAAAAACATAGTTAGAAAAAAAAGCAAAATACATAGTCATTCAAAAAAAGAAAAATACATAATCCAATGGGCCCGACTCACTCCGCGCTGTCCTCGTCGCCCGTGCCGCCCCCGTCACCCGTGCCGTCACCGTCGCCCGTGCCGCCCCCGTCGTCCCCTCCGCTAAGCTCGGCGCCATCATCTCCAATGGGGGGCATCCCCAAATCGCGCCGACATCCATCGATGACATCCTTTAGCATCCTCTTGTACAGCGGATCGGTCGTGCTATGCCACCTATGCATGGTCCGGACCAAGCTTGTCGTTAACTGCGCGCGGGCGAGGCGGTCGATATCTTCTTGGGGAGCAGGGGCCTCCGATTCAACCTCGAACGACCCACTACCGCTGCTGGTTCCCCTAGCCCTCCGTTGCGCAGCCTTTTGCCCAACCGGGCGACGACGACGGCGAGAGTCTGATTGCGGTAGCGGGGACACTTCATCGGCTTCCGGGAGCTCGTGCGAACCAGCACTGCTGCTGTATTCACCGGAAGCGTTGATCTTCGTCCGCTTCGCCCAGCCCGATTCGACTCCCCCACAAAACTTTGGGGAATCCTTCACCACGAGAAAGGCCTCCCACTGGTCGAATTGTTTGAATTTCAAGGCTCTGTCAGGGTACTGAGAAAAGGCACGGTTCCGGACATCCTCCTCGGACATACCGCTGCTTGCCTGGCGGAGGTTGTTTTGGTAGAGGCCAGCAAATCGACTAAGCTTAGGCCTCAACCGCTCCCACTGTTTCCGGCACTGTTCGGGAAGGCGACGCTTCGCACTAGCCGGTTTGTGTGTGTGGTAGGCTTCAGCGATCCGATGCCATAGTCTGTCAATATGCTGGTTGGCACCGACATAGGGATCCTCGACAATTGCAATCCAAGCCTTCGCAAGCGCGACGTTTTCCCACTGGCTCCAGATCGTCCTCTTTCCCGTCTCCTCATCCTCCTCCTCTGCCACCGTTCGTGAGGAAGACCCTAGGGCTTTCCCCTTGCCCTTGCCACGTCCCTTCCCCCTGCCCCCGCTCATATCATCGGGCGTCTGCCTGACTGGAGATATCCCCAACTCCTCAAAAGAGAAAGTGTCTATGCCGGTGAACTGAGTATCCGGAACATAAGTGGAAGGGGTATCAGTAGACTGCATATCCACAACCGGCCGATAGACATCGTCCGCTAGTGGTTCAGGGCCCCTGCCACCACCTCCCACATGCATCATCCCCGGCATCATCCCCGGCATCATCCCCGCCATCATCCCACCCATCTGTCCCATCATATTTGGGGTCATGCCCCCCATCCCCATCCCCGGCATCATCATATTTGGGGTCATGCCCCCCATCCCGGCTGCCCTGGGCATCATACCACCCATACCGCCCATCTGTCCCATCCAATTGTACATATAAGGGGACATCATCCCACCCATCCCACCCATCTGTCCCATTCCCGGTACTGTTGTCGCATTTCCGCTGGCGTTTCCCTCCAGGTCGATGGGAAACGCCGGAGTCTGCGACTCGCTCGTGGCCGGGGAGTTCCTATCGTTCTCCATTAAAAGTAGAAATGAAATTTGTAGTAAAAGAAGAGAGAAACTTGTTAACAACAAGTGGTGCAAATGAAATGAAGTTCAACGAGCCGTATATATAGGGTTTAAAAAAAATAAAAAAATTTCGGACGTCCGAGCGGGACGTCCGACTCTTGCCACAGTGGCGGACGTCCGCCCGCCTGTCGCAGGGACGTCCGAGGACACCCGACGTCCTCACGGGACGTCCGTATCCGACCCCAAACGCCACAATGGCGGACGTCCGGGTCGCCCGTCGCGACGTCCGACCGGGTGTCCGACCGGACGTCCGCCACTAGAGATGCTCTTACATTTCCACTGGGTTTTGGCATTTAGCGGAGGCCGGGGCCCGCGGGGACTGTACACGCGTCAACCAATAGCAGAAGATTCGAGGAGGGTGGGGCCCGCTGGTCCAATCAATCTAATTTGGATTTTTTTGTAGGAGAGCCGTGTAATCCACGAAGAGGTGGATACAAAGTCAAGAAATTGGCCAATGGGAGCGCAGACGTGTGGCCATCGGCAACTGCTTTCCTATTTATTATCTCCGGCCCCCACGGTCGCTGTCGGCAGGACACGTGTCGCCCATCGCTGCCCTATCTTTCAGCCCCTCACCCTCTCTTACGTCGTTGCCACGTCATTCCTCCTCGTCAGTTTTCTCTATTAAATCTTTAAATTTCCTATTTAAATATTACCACAACTCATAACATAATCCCTGTTTGGACATATGTCTACTAGTAATATCTTCATATTATATGTGTTTCTTTAAATGTGGCTTCTTCTTGTCACTTTGTATATAATGGACATTACATTTAAATTTTACTATTTAACCCTAACTGCTGCCTGCGTGTCATATTTTTTTTTTCCTCAAACACCATCATGGTAGAGGGTTAAGGCAAACCCCCAACCTGTCTATATCAAAAATCACAAAAGAAACATACATTAACCAAGCCCAAAAGTGACTCGGTCCGCACAGGAGATACATATCACAAGAGCTAACAAAGCTACAATAGTATCCCCACAGACCGGGTACTAACTATCAAACAAATGAGAAAGCTAACATAATAAGCAAATAAATACAAGGATGATGACCAAGGGATGGCCAACTCCAAAGGAAAAAAATAAAAACCATAAATCGAAACCACGAGCCAAGTGTAGTAGTCATCCATCTTAATATCTGAATCTGAAGTTCGGATAGCCCAACTGGTCCATCCTCACAAGTGACTTCAAATACCGAGGCGATGAATCCGCATCAAAGAAAGTGATGGCAGGGGTCTGTACCCCTCTACCTGCCAGATAATCGGCTGGTCGGTTGCCCTCTCTAAAGATGTGAGAGAATATGACCTGCAACTGTGAGAGCAAAGTGCGAATGCGAGCCATGTGATGTCTCACATCCGCTGCTCCTCCGCGTCCCTGAAGCGAACACCGCGACCACTGCTGCTGCATCCATCTCGACCCAAACCTGCTAAGAGAACTGCATAGCCAATGTCAACCCGTGAAGAAGAGCTAAGAGCTCCGCCTCGAAGGACGACCCAGCTACGAGTGGCGTGCAAAAGGCCCCCAGGAGAGAACCGTCTGAACCACGAACCACTCCCCCACCGCCAGCTTATCCCGTCGAGGTGAAAAAGGCCCCATCGGTGTTCAGCTTCACCCAAGGATCGTCGGGTGGATGCCAAAGCACACTCAGGGACCTCAGAACTCGCCGGCGAGGAGGAACCGAAGGCATGAAGTCGACAGTCGGAGTGCAACCGCGCCAGTGAAGGGGTAGGAGCACACCCGCCGCCACCAAGATCCACAGATGCCGAATAACCTGCCAAATAACATGGGAAGAACGAAAAGAAATGCCGCGGTGCTTGCAGTTATTCCTCTTTGTCCAAATGAACCAATATACAAGGCAAGGGATAATGAAACTGATGTGCAAGGTGGGAGCCCTGTGAGAGGACCTCCACCAAAATCCTAGTCTAAGTGCAATGTCAGTGCACGTGTGAATGTGTGTGCTAATGTAAGGGAACCAACCATCGAAGAAATCCCAAACCGATCTCGCCAGAGGACTCGACACAAACAAATGCTGGAAAGACTCGACTGAAAAAGAAGAGACACAACAAAGACACTTGGATGCGAGAGAGATACCACGGGTCTGAACATAACACTCAACGGGGACCCTCTGGAGGAGGAGGCGCCAGATGAATACAGAGATAGTCGGGTCAGCCCAACATTCCAAACCATGCGAAGTCCGAAATGTCTAGGGGACCGTGTCCGGATGAGCTCTCTCAAGTAGTGCTGATGTTCAAATTTGGATGATGAATTCCATGTAATTCAAATGACTCTCTTAATATTTCAATTTTAGATATTTTTATGTTAGTGCAACTTATAAATAGTGATTTCTTATTTCTCTCATTTTCTCAATTTCTTACAAATCTCAGCTTTGATTAAAATCAGCATATGATATGGATTTATTTTTTACATACACAATTTTTTTACATTTGTGCAATATTTTTTTGAAGCGATATATATATCTTAAAACAAAACACAATAACGGTTTATTGGTTGCATGTTTAATCAGTACATGCCTAACCTGGAAACGGAGCTTATTTTATACCAATTGTATATTAGTTGGGAGATATAGAACTATGAAAAATATTTTCAATAAGGGAATGCCAAACAAATAGAGTGTTAAGAAACTACTCCTAATTATCATGAACGGATGAACCGATTTTGTTTCGAGGCAATCTTTCAATCACAGTCTGAAGTACTCGTATTTAGCATTTCGTTTTTTTCTTCATACTATTTTATTTCATGTGTGAATCCAAATCTTATTTCAAAATGACGGTGAAATATATTCTACTACTATTAGATAAAAAAAAGGGTAGGGCATATCTAATTTATTCTGTGTTAATCATTTATATATACACGAACTTTGGCATAATACGTGGACTGTGGTAAAATTATTTGACCGACAATTATATATATACATATATAATTTGAGAATATAATTTTTAGGCTTATATACACTGAACTTAAGTCATTATGTATGTTACAGTGATATAAATTATACCACTGTAACAGATATTATTATATGCCAATTGTTAGAATTGAACACTTGTCTTTTTCATTATATATACTTTGGTTTGTGTTAAAATGACAATACCTCTTCAACTAATACTGTGACACCACGTATCTAATAATGTTATAAACTCTACACAACAATAGTATAAACGCTACACAACAATCTATAGATTGTTGTCTAGCGTATTGGATATTGCTGGCCGAGAAAATTTATCTTTGAGCATTTTTTTCTGATTGCCACATGGCAGCTGATTATTCGTCCACGTGTACAAATGATTGACTATGAATGGTGGTATGATGTTACTTTAAGAGGTGTTGTCATTTTAACGCACCCCTATATACCAAATTTAAAAATATATTGTACTTCATTATATCACTACAGCGGACACATTGGCCCGGGTCATGAAGAGCATTATACTACAATTCGGTATAGATAAATAGTACAAATTATACTAGTATGATTTTTCCTCTGTTTGAACATATATAATGAGAATTTGTTAGAACTAGGGCTAGGTCAATACGATATATCGTATCGAAAATTTTATATCGTTATCGTATCGAAAATATCGATATAAAATAATTTTATATCGTTATCGTATCGAAAGTTTCGGCATACCGAATTTCGGTATACCAAAATTTCGGTATGGAAAAAAACTATACTTTTACAGTATCGAAATTCGATATATCGTATCGAAATTCGGTATACCGTTCTGAACAGTATATCGAAATTGCGTACGATATACCGAAATTTTATACCATTTTGAATACTTGTATACCGAAAAATAAAATTTCAAAACTGAAAAATAAAACCAAAATTAATATAATTTCAACATAATCAAATAAACATTGTTCACATCTCCATAATCAAAACCCAACACAACAAAATACCAAAAAATACCATAATCAAGTCAAGTCCGAACAAAATACATTAGAATAATTAGCAAAAATGGTCAACATCTTGATCTTGAGCACCAAACCCTTCATTTTGTTGAAACCATCTAGAAATGTTAACCTACATAAATTCAAGATCAAGAGATAAATTAGTAGTACTAATTCAAAAGGGAATTTTAATCGTACATGAATATATGCATAGAATAGAATTGGACAATAAATATTTTTTAAATACTCCCTCCGTCCCGCACTACTCGCACTTATTTCCTTTTTGGGCGTGCCAAGTTACTTGCACTCTTTCCATTTTTAGTAAAAATTTTCACCTACAGCCGTAATTTTTGACTTTCCTATACACTCATTCCTTAATCTCCGTGCCAAAAAGGAAAGGGGCGAGTAGCCCGGGACGGAGGGAGTATATAAATAAATTAAATGAATATCTATTTAAGATTTTAAACTTTTAATCTTAAAAAATAAATTATATTATTATATTATAAATCGATAATTCAGTATATATTGATTTTCGATATATTTCGGTATACCGATAATATCGATATATATCGTATATTCGATATAAAACGGTATACTGCGATATAAGAAAATTCATATCGTTATCATATCGAAAACTTACGACACGGTATTGTATCGTACCAAAAATTTCGATAGACCAAAAATTCGATATTTTTCAATATTTTTCGGTACGATACGATCGATATACCGTTTTTCGGTATATTTACACTAGAACCCTCATAAATTGATTTCAGTTTGATCTATAATATGTCAAAAAAGTAATTTCTATCAAGAAATTTTTTTAAAATTTAAATTTTGAGATATCTAAGGATTTTCAACTGTCGCTGAAAGTGATATGTGACATTAAGATTCGAAAAACTTGTACTCCCTCTGTCAATGAAATATTGTTCAAGTTTGACTTGACACGGATTTTAAGAAATGTGAAGAAAAGTGAGTTGAAAAAATTAGTGGAATGAGGGTCCCACATTTATATATTAGTTTTATAATAGAATGTGAGTGTAAAGAGTTAGTGGAAAATGAAGTCCATTTACCAAAAATAGAAAAAAACAAAGTGGACAACTTTTCACGGACGGACCAAAATGGTAAAACTGGACAACATTTTACTGACGGAGGGAGTATCATTATAAAAAAGATATATTGAGTTTATTATTTATATTCCATCTAATTGCTATTAGGAGTCCTGATTTTCCGTTTTGGTTTGTCTATAATTGGATTTACCTCAATTTTTTTACAGAAAGACAAGAAAAAGAATGCGGCGACAAAATGTTGTTTAATTTCTAGGACATTTCTATATAATTAAAAATCATTGGTTTGAGACTCGTACTGTAACTAAGTGTGAATTGTTCACGTAACTGTAACAAAACCACTCCACTTACATAAAAAAAAAGAAGTATTTATTTAAGATTTTAAGTTTTCTCACTGGAGTAATCAAGATAGTAGTACAAAACTAGTGGCGGTAAAATTAAATTCAAAACTTAGTGTCAAAATTTTCAATTATAAATGTAGAACATTTCTGCCGGTAACGATTACAAGAAGTCAAATTAATTCGATATTCAGGGTTCAGATTTGAATTATCTTTAAGATATTCTCCACCAAAATGGAAGAATATAAATGATATAGATATGCTGAGATATTTAATAACGTGTTGATCACCATTATTTAGAGGTAGCAAAATACCCTGATCAATGTGATAGTAATTAATACTGAACCCACATCTTTACTAAGATGAAACTACTACTAACTCCGTTTTTTAAAAATAGCAACTCTTTCCATTTTAGTCCGTTCTTTAAAAATAACAACTTTCAAACTTTCTATTTTAGGAAATCTTTACCCCCTTATACATCAATTTATTTACCACTTATACCACTACAATCAACAACTTAAAGTGGACCCCATGATCCACTAACATTAATTCCACTATTTTTTTTCTCTCTCTCGTACTTTACCAATTTTTTTTCTCCCTCACTTACTTTACCAAATTTTCTCTCACTCTCTTAATTTATCGAATTGTGCATTAAAACCTGAGTCGTTCCAAATCTCCCTATTTTTAAAAAAACGGAGGGAGTATCTATAGTCCATTTTCAACAATACAAAAGAAATAGTGAAAGCGTAGAATTTCACGAAAAATCTTCAAAGATACATAATTAAACATTAAATACGAATTAGTTTGGGATGGGATAATTATATTCATTGCTAAGGGCCCTACAGAATGCTCGCAATTTCAAATGTGTATGTTTTTCAAACCCTAAACTTAATGCATTCACCCATATGTTGAAATTTGTTGAAGGGAATCAATAATTGCAGGCCCTTTATTGCTTCTATGTTCTTACTCTACAATAATATAATCTTGATAAAAATTAATTGATATGACATTTATCCTCAACATGTAATCAAGTAATATGTCGCTATTCTGTACATATATATATATATATAATGGATAATATAATTGATAAGTTTTTTGATACAGCCCTTCATAACCCTTCGAGCTTATTCACTATCCTATGGCCAATAGTAATACTCCATATGCTTATTTAAGATACTAAGATTTTGTTAGCTTTGTGAGATCAATTCATATTTTTATAAGCATGTCGATCGTTCGGTTAAACACGTTGCTTTGAGAACAAACTTTTCCCAAAGACAAATGAATTAGAATGGCGGAATTATTGATTCGACTCATACCTCATGTGAGTCATGTCAATATAAACTCATATGCCAATATCAGTTTTTATAATTCCATATTTGTGCATAGTAAATACTCTAATTGTAGATTATTGGAAAACCAAATTCAAGGAAATGTTTAATTAATATATTACTTCAAAGGAGGAAAAATTAATAATTTAACTCATTTCATGTTTTTCTCACAATTAGAAATTGGTCATCCCTCTTTTGTGGAGGTTTATTTACACTTATATTAATAATTGTTCTTACACGAATGGTGCTTGTGCATGCACAAGCGTGCGAGTATTTCGTGCACTCTTCATTGTTGTACTGAGCACTATAGATGCCCAAGGTTTAGTGCATCGGCGGTTAACCATGAAATTGGAACCGTGACGTTTTGAACCGCGGGCCGATTCAGGTTCAAAAAATCTGGAACCGAATCCATGCCGGAACCGCGAAAAACTGCCACAAAACCGTGAAACAAAACCGAAACCACGAAAAATCGCTGGAAAATTGGCGGTTCGGAATCGAAATCGTAACCATGAAATACGCTCAAGGTTCGGTTCCGGTTCGAGATTTTCCGGAACCGTAACCGGCGGTTCTTGAACCTTGGGCATGTGTATTGAGCACCGACTTCGCGCCAAAGAACACAAAGTTGCGGTTGTTATATTGCATGTATTTTTCTTTTCTTTTTTTTTTAAATTTTTATCATACTACTATTCCTTCCATCCCACAATAGAAAATGATATACTCCCTCTGGTCCCCAATAGAAGTCCCATTTTGCATTATCGTTCAGTCCCTAATAGAAGTCTCATTTCACTTTTATTATTTTTGGTAAGTGGATTGCACATTCCACTAACTCACTCCACTCATATTTTATTATAAAATCAATATATAAAAGTAGGTCTCACATTCACTAATTTTTTCTACCACTTTCATTTATAAAAATCAAACAATTTCTTAAACTCATGCCGGTCAAAAATGAGACTTCTATTGTGGATCGGAGGGAGTATTAAATAATTAAAGTAGAGTTTCTCTATTTTATTAGGAGTTGGACTACATGCATGGAAAGAAGTGCTTCACTTACCGTGGGACGGGCAGAGGGAGTATAATTTGTTATACTATTCATTTACCAGTGCATTAGGAGTTGGACCAAATGCATGGGAAATAAGGGCTCATAGTAGTACCCTATAAATCCATTCTATAAATAAGTCTATCCTCATTTTTCCTTGTCATGTCAATATTTTATCTTCCAGTCCAAGCATCTTCAATAGCGCCCTAAATTTTATCCTTAAAATTCGAATATCCCCATTTAAACCACTAATTTTAATTTTTTTTATTTTTGTATTATCAAATAAAATAAAATAGTAAAATAACCTAAATTAAAGACGACACTAAAAACATACTTAATTTTTTTAAAAAAATAGTAGAAAAATAATAGAAACAATAGGATATTTATAAAGAAGGGATTGAAGTGAAGGAGTGATAAACTAGGTGGAAAATTATAGTATTTATAGAATGGAAATAATAGAAAAAAAATTCAAAAAAATTAAGAAGAGATCGGCGGTTTTATCTCCCTATGGCGCCACAATAGAGTCCATCCCTCCATTCGTGAAATCCGCCAACGATCGTCGCGCCCGATACATAAGGCGAATTCGTCGGCGGTTTCATCAGGGCCGATAAAATCGCCGATTGCATAAGGCGATTTATCAGCCCTATTACGAATGGCCTAAATCAATAATGGTGGTTTACGAATGAAGGCAATTGATGGATCATTAAAGAGAAATACCTGTCAGTAGGGATGTCAATGCAGCCCGCAACCCGTGGGCTGACCCGAATAGCCCGTCAAATTTATAGGGTTAGGGTTAAAAATTTCTAGCCCAATA
The DNA here is from genome assembly GCF_004379255.2 of Salvia splendens. Lineage (NCBI taxonomy): Eukaryota > Viridiplantae > Streptophyta > Magnoliopsida > Lamiales > Lamiaceae > Salvia > Salvia splendens. Next base: position 30,116,078 of record NC_056033.1, on the reverse strand, counting down.
AAATTACAACCCGATTAGCCCGCACCCGATTAACCCGCAACCCGTTAGGATCAGGCCGAAAACCCGATGGCTGGCCCGAAAACCCGATAAAATTTATATTGTTTTATTTGTTTGACTCCTAATTAGACAATTTCATTGATTATTTTTATAATATAGATAACTAAAAAAATAACATTCAATTTTATATTAAATATATAATTTATATATTAAATTTTTATTAATATAATAATAAATAAATTAATTAGAAACTTCTAATTCATTAATAAATATTTAAATTTATAAAACATGTTTTAAAACATGCTTTAAAATATTTAAATTCATGTTTTATTTTACACAAATCCCAAATATTATTATTTGATCATGTTTGTGTTTGAGTTGAAGTATATATCTCAAATTTATCATAATTAAATATTTATATTTTATAAATATAACTAATTTTCGTCATTATTTATTGGATTGATCGCATGTTAATTTTATAGGTAGCAACCCGATTAACCCGTTGGGCTAGCCCGAAACCCGAGCGTTTAGGGTTAGGGTTGAACTTTTATAATTCGAAAAAATCTCAACCCGAATAGCCGTACCAGATTGACCCGCAACCCGAGTAGGATTGGCCCGAAACCCGGTGGGCCGGCCCGATTGACATCCCTACCTGTTAGTATTCAACTGCAATCCCAATTAATGTTTTGCAAGTAAGTTGTTGAAATACTTTGTTTTTAACTTTTTACCATTCACACCTTAATTTAGAGTCCCATGTTACTTATGAACTTTTAATGTGACGACATGTTTAATTACGGCTGTAATGTTGATCATATGAATGACATATTTATACTACACAGTTAGTACGTCGGAATTTAATAGATCTCTTCCACCCTTTCTTCCCTTTTGATTTTTGATTTGGAGTACTATTTACTTCTCATAGTTCAATATAAAAAAGATACATGCATATTGTAGTCTTTTACCGTGGAAAAAAAAGTGTACTGCATATATAATGTATGATTATAAAGGAATGTGATCAATTGCTAACTAATTAGTCATTTAAAATTAAGTCTAGTTTTTAATCATTAGATTAGGAGATTTAGTGGTTGATATAATGTCAAGTGAATTATAATTTATATTTTAATAAATATTAAATAAATTAAAGTGTATTAATGTCAATTTTCTCTTATAAAAATTAACCTAAAACTTTAAGTTTACGTAACTCTCTCGATTTAAATTATTTTTTTACAAAAAATATATCAAAGTAAAAGTAATTTTATAAGGATTCTAACGAGATCTCAATTGCATATGTTCCGACGACGTTCGGATGATGAAATTTGATGATTTTTATTTCAGGTTTCGTATATAAAAAAAATTCAATATAATATATGTAAAATCTCAATAAAACTGTGTTTGATATTTTCTGTTACTTAGTGTTGAGATTCTCATGTCACTGTGTTCATATTTGTAATACACTATATTGATATAAAAAAATACACGAAAATTATGATATGATAATAGAATGACGATCTTACCCTTTTGTTGATATTTTGTCTATTATTTATTGAAATTCGTAAGATTTAATCTCATCCACTCATTTGAAAATCTAAGGATGTAGATTTGGTCGTAATTTTGGATTATGATGCTATAAGCAATGTAAGAAGACCCTGATTATAAATTATTAATTACTTTTTATTTATATTATTTTAAATATTCATGCATAGAGTATAAGATAGTATTTCCGTGTTTTAGGAGTCATGAATTACTATATAACTCATTTAATATCTATAACTTTTAATGGGATATATAAATTAGACAAAGTATATGTTATTTGTGATGATGTTACAGACCCGTCATTATTAAATCCTAATTAATATCATGTGATCATCTCGAATTTATTGTTGATGTAAACGGTATCCTTGTAAAACAAAAAATAGGATAGTGATATTTTCATATATCGAATACGTTACGTTCTGTTTATCGAATTAGAATCGCAAACACCGAATTCTATTCCAATTATCATTTAGGAATTACTACTTGGCTATATGATGAGAAGTTTAGTGGTGATAATTCTAAGATTTTGAATCTGAATCTCTCTATAGATGATCTCTTTCTAGTTCACTGAAGCCTATATGTACAAATAAATCCTAATATGTCATTATATGGGAATAATTGGATTCTTAATTTGGCACTCCTAATTTGGATCAATTTTCAGTTAATGACATTCTGAGAAATTTGGATCAATTTTCAGTTAATGATATTCTGAGAAGGTAATATTTATAAGAATCAGTCCAGAATCCAGATATATTGAAAAACCCTGATCAAGTATAAGTATAAAATAATTCTCATACACTGCATGCTTGAGTTAATTAGAAATATTGAATAAGAGCATTCGCAATGGCCGGACGATGGCACGCCCGATGGCGCGCATCGTCCGCGCCATCCATCGTCCGCACCCATTGCGGGTGCGCGCCATCGCGCCCTATACTTCGGTCGCGGAGGAAAGCGCGGACGATGGCCATCGTCCGCCCCATTGCGGCTGTCGCGGACGATGGCCGCGGACGATGGTCATCGTCCGCGCCATCGTCCGCCCCATTGTGGAGGTCGCGGATGATCGACCGCGGACGATGGCACTGCGTTTGAGTCGTTAGCAACAGCGTCGATGGCAAGGACGATGTTGCAGACGCACAGGGCCCTCAAGAATAGGGCTGGCAATTTTCGACACGACACGATAATCTGACACGAATCCGCACGAAATTATTGGGTTGGGTCAAGTCTTATTGGATTCGTGTCCTTATCGGGTTGACCCATTAAGAACCCGATAATTTCGGGTTGGGTTCGGGTCGGATGCGGGTAACCCATTAAGAAATAATATTATTATTTTTATTATTATTTAAAAATATATATATTACTTTAATTTTTAATTTCTTATAAATTAGGTTTAAATAGTATAAAATGAATTTTAATTGTGTAAATTAGGTTAAAAATTAAGGTTTAATCGTGTAATATTAGGTTTTAATCGTGTAATATCAGGTTCGGGTTGTTATCGTGTCGTGTCAACCCATATTATATCGTGTCGATAACGGGTTCGTGTCGGGTGCGGGTCGTGTTCGGATTTGAAGGTAGCAGGTCGGGTTCGTGTTCGGATTTACAGTTTCCTTAACAGGTCGGGTTCAGGTTATGCCTTAATGGATTGGGTCATTATCAGGTTGACCCGATAATGATCCAATCCGCACGATTTGCCAGCCCTACTCAAGAAGTGTACCGACTCCGACGAAGCCGAATATCTCCGGGCGTTACTCGATGAGCTGCGTCGGAAGTTGGGAATTGGTCCGACTTAGTTTTTTTTTATTAGTTCAATGATGTAACTTTTTTTTATTAAAACTTCGCCGTTTGTTATTTAGACCGTTTTTTATTTACTCGTTACTTGTTATTTGAAAACAGTTAAATTAATTAAACAAAACAATAAAATGATGATGTGGCGCGCCATAGGGCGCACCTTAGGGCGCGTCTTAGGGCGTCCCACTGCAGGTGGGGAGGTAGGAGGATAAAACTGCTGACGTGGAGCGCCTTAGGGCACTCCATTGCTAATGCTCTAATACATGACGTTATTCTTTTAATTACAATGTAAAATGACCTGCACTCATGTGTGGGCTCTAAGAAAGTGTACACAATCTGAACCTGGTCCATCCTGTCTTGAGACATACTATGAATTTTTGTTCATAAGAAATCTTTTTATAGTTATGGAATAATCAATTGTGAAGTAGATGCATGTAAATAATGTTGTATTTTAATATAAATAATGAACTCGATGTGTGGTTAGAGCTGCTTTCTTCTTGCTTGATAGGTTGAGTGTGGTTAGAGATGCTTTCTTCTTACTTGATAGGGGGCTTCTATTTACCAACGCAGATTAAAAGTGTTCTCCTTGTTTTCCGTATTGAGCTGTATTCAAATATTTAATGACACATGTCATTTTCAATGACGGTTGGCAATCATTAAATATTTCAAAGAGCTTGCATTTTTAATAATTCTCTCGATTATTTTTTTAATTACTATTAGTTTTATGGGGATTCTAATGAAATCCCAATTATATATGTGCGTACGAATAAATTATTTGAACTAAAAAATGTAATTTATATGTATCTAATGACTTCTTCATTTTTATTGGTATGATGCTCTAGGTTAATATACATAATGACCTAAGTTCAATGATATAATGTCAAAGAAATGTAATATTTCAAACCATTGTGGTTTTGATGAAGTATGAGGGAAACTAACCCCAAGTTCAGTGTATATAAAGAACAAAGAGTGTCCACAGTGGTGGAGGCCAAGGTCAAACCAAAGCCCAAGCCACAAAAACTTGGCCAAGGCCAAGAAACTTGGCCAGACCAAAAAAAACTTGTCCACCCTAATAGTAGACAAGCCTAAGCCATAAATTAATTATTTTTTTCATTTTTGATTATATTTTAATTTAACTAGAATAAAAATTATCGGACTATAATAATTTTAAAAAAATTGCATAATTTAATAAAAAAAATTAAAACCAAATCTTCGTTGTATTATAGAAAGGGGAAGATTGTACAACGAAAATTATCGACATCACACAAACAACACCGCGAACGCATATCACGCTGCGCCCTCTCCCCTACGATTCCAGACCTCTTCAACCAAATCAGCCTGCAGTGTCGTATGTGATGTTTCCCTCCACATGTCGGTGAACCGTTGAATCAATTATGCATTAGTACGTGGTACGCCCATCTGCAGGGGGCGGTGGCAATACCGTGACTTGTACTAGCACCCTATTCTGGTGCCCAGCGCTCTGCAGCAAATCCTTCATCATCTATTATCATATTGTGCAATATGATACATGCATACATGATGTCGGCGACATCATTTCGTGCCATTGTCGTACCGGGCACCGTAGAATGGCCCATCGCTATTGGAGGACACCAAAAGCTCGCTCAACATCCTTCCTAGCGTCCTCTTGTTTTCGCACGAAATAGGATTGTCTCGCCCCAGAGATTGGAATGGGGTAGAAAATGGGTGTATATATAAAAAAATAAGAAAAAAAATTAAAAAATCGAAGTTGGATAGGCGTCGCGGCTCTTGGCCGCCACAATAGCGCTTCGCGCCCAAGCGCCCCGTCCAGGCCGCCTTTGTGGCGCACCCATGGGCTCCCCCTCCCCCCGCCGCAACTCATGACCTCGGCAATAGGGAGCCACGACCCAGTCAACCCCAGGCCGGGAGTTGCGGCTCCCCTATTGTGGACGCTCTAAGTGCAATGTATATTTCGCCGAACAAATGTGTGTATTTTTTAATTATATCTGTTTATATAATATCACTCGGACCATTCAACATCCTAATGTCCTATGAACACGGAAAAACCTAGGTCCACACTATTCATTCCTTTATGTAATGGACCATAATTGGTACTCCCTCTGTCCCAAGGAAGATGATCCCTTCCTTGTGTGGCACGGAGATTTATGCAACTTTATTTTGTGTGTGAAGTGAAGAGAGTAAAGTAAGAGAGAGGAAAAAAGTATAGAAATATGAGTTTCTATTTTTAGTATTGGATCATCTTAACTGGGACAAACTAAAAAGGAAAGTGAGTCATCCTCAGTAGAACGAAAGAAGTAGTATTAGTTTTTATATAAATTTGAATTCACTTAAACCATACTCTATATATATGTATATATAAATATACTACCTCCGTTTACAAAAGTTAGTCATGATAGTGGACGACATGAATTTTAATACAAAATTAGTAAATTAAGAAATATCTCGAAATAAAAATTGGTTGAAATATTATTAGTAGAAAATAGATAAATGCTAATTTGATGGACGAATAAAATAAGGACATGTGAGTGAAAAAAATAGGTATACCTTTTGAGTTTGAAGATTGGCAGAGTTTGGATGGTAGACTCATAAGGCTCATTTCATGCATTAGTTATGGAGTTAAATTCTGTAAATTCAGTGAACTAATAAGTGTTTGTAAGTTCAGGTGCGTGTAAAATCTGCCGGACCCAGGAAGTGCATACAAATTACCTGAGGCAGAGAAAAAGGAGGGAAATGAAGTGAAAAGCGCTAGCAATCTACCAGACTGAAGAAATGACAAAGACGCTGGCAGAAAGCAAAAGTGAAGCAAGGAGCAAATAAAAAAAGATCAAGGGCATAAAGGACAAATCATGAAGAAGGAGTGCCCTAGGGATCCGAGCCTCAACTATATAAAGGGACAACTCATTTGAAGAGAGAGTATCATTCTACACCAGCTCCACATACTCCTTAGTTTCATTTCTAGTTAGCTCACTTCACACGCACTTGGCACCGATGGGAAATTCTGGGCAGGCTTGGCGGTAGTTAGTTTCTATGGTGTAACACCGTCCTCACGGGGGCGAAGATACAATCATTTACTTTTCTGTTGTTTTATCTCTCGTCGTGGACTTCGTTGCCAGAACGACGTCTGCTTTTGTGTTTGAACCTTATTTCCGTGGTTATGACAGTTTCTATTTTCTGTTTTACTTTGGTTTCTGATGTTTGATGTGGGTTTTACTGATTTTGGATATTTTTCGCAATTGACTGTTGAATCGGAGTTGAGATTGGTTGAATTTGAGTTGGTTAGTTGTGGAATTGTTTGAATCGGAGTGGATGGATATGGATCTAGGTGTTGTTGAGTTTGGATCGGTTGGATCTGGAGTGGATTGTGGTTTCGAGAGATGAATCTAATACGTACTTATTGGATCTTCATGGCTATGTCTGTTGCTTTTGATTTACTTGACCTGATAGTTTTTTGCTTAATCATAATGTTTGACTTTTGATCTGAGTTTGCTATGTTTTTGATGCTCTGTTTCGTTCATGTTCATGTTTATTTGCTGAAGAAGATGAAGATCGTTGGTAGTTAGATCCAAATCCGTTGTTTGTTTGCTTTTGCATCTTTACCTGTCGCAGTAGCTAAATCGGGAATCTATCCCATTGCTTTCTCATGCTCTTTTGTCTAACTATTTTGGGAAAACTTTTTTACTTGACTTGGTAGTTTTGATAAAATTTCCTTAGTTAAGTCATCTCTCGAATCATGCATGCGTACGTGTTCTTATTGTTTCTTAGGTCTAGTAGTTAGTTAGTACTTGAGTGCTTTTAATTCTCGTGACCCAGTAGTTTAAAATTCTCGACCCACTTGTTGCGTGGCAGCAGCCAACCCTCCCAAAACCCTCCAAATGCATGCTAACACATCCGTCCTCGTGGGATCGATCCTTTACTTCCCAATACTAGCTAATAGTGTAGTGGGTTGAGGTTTTGAAGCGGGAAAAGTGTGTGTCCAACGACCGAATTTTGAAGATTCTATGATCTCCTAGACCCTGTGATCTAGCGAATCCCCTGGACCCTGTGGGATTGTGATACATCAATTACCACACTCTTTTTATCCATGACTTCAAATGGCGCTGTTGTCAGGGATGGATGGCATTGTTTATGTTTGTGTTTAGAGGTTTTGGTGTATATAGTTTTGATTTATTTGTTTTCCTTTTCTTTTCAGTTTATGAGCAGAGGCTCAAGGTTCGGGAACTGGAATCACGCACCCAATTGGAGAGACGCTCAGTTCAGCTGGCAGCCTAAAGAAGCTCTAGCCCCTGTAACCACCAGATCAGGGTTAACAACAACTGACCTACTCCAGTTGAGTTTAGAAAGTGAGGAGGACCTGACCTCGCCAGTTAAGAAGGAACAAGAGTCGTTTTCAGAAGCAGAGGAAGAGAGTACAAGGGATATGGCGAACGTGGTGGATAACGATCCGGAGATTGGCTCGCTCAATGCCCATCTGGATGGCGAGCCGTCCCAAGCCATTGTCATTACCCAGGCCTAGAGGGCGATCGACATCAAAATAAATGTGTTGTCCGTGATGCCGCATTTCTAATGACGGAAGATTGAGTGTCCATATGAATTTCTCCATGAGTTTTACAAGCTTTGCAATATTCAGAAGAGACCTCATGACTCGACTAAGGAGGATTACAGACTACGCACTACCCTTTGCGCTGAAGGGTGAGGCCAACACATGGTTATTGAGGCTCCTGCCAAATTCTATCCGCACGTGGGCGGATTTCAAACTAGTCTTCCTGGAATACCTTTTTCCCGCGAACAAGAAAAATGTTCTCAAGAAGGGGATTCAAGCATGCAGGCAGGATTATGATGAGTCCTTAAGCCAAATATTGGTCACGCTTCAAAGGGTTGTTTGACTCATGTCCTAACAACCGAATGATCAAAGCAGGGGTCTACAACATTTTCTATGAAGGGGTGAATCCCGAGTACAAGGATTTGATGAACTCCTCGAGCGGGGGAAATTTCACCAAGAAGCGTGTGAGCATGGCCAGATAGATTCTATGAAGATTGATTGATGCAAAGAAGGCGTATGATCAGTCGCGTGCCATTCTCAGAAGAGGATAACTAATTCAATCATAGAGCAAGGCGACGAGAAGGTGGAGGCCCGAATTGACAGATTAGAGAAGGCACTCTTGAGTGCTATAGAGAAGAACAATCAGCCGGCCCCACCAGAGATGGTGAAAGCACCAAGTCCAGAGGAAATGCAAACTCAACCCTACTATGGTCCACCCGGGGAGGAAGAATTTCAAGCTCAGGTAAATTCGATGGGAAGTTGGAATCCGAATGGAAGTTGGAACCCTGGGAAGCAAAAGGAAACCCCATGGAGGGACCACCTAAACTTTAGATGGTCTGATAATGACCCGAATCTACCACCCCAACAACAGAACACCAACTATTCGAACCCTCAGGAGCGGCAATCTAACTGGTCAGACAGAAACCAAGAGGGACAGAACAATTGGGGCAATCGGAATCAGGGCGACCAATCTAACTGGGTCAATAGGAATCAGAACAATCCAGCAAACTCCTATGTGCCACCACACCAGAAGAATTACTAGGGCAACAACCAGAACCCTCAGCTCAATTACCAAGGGAATTAAGGGTACCAAAGGTCGAGTCATCAATACAACAACAATCATGGAACTCAAAGTAGTTTCCGTCCAAATCAGTGACATGGACCAAACCACCATCAAGGACCAAATACCAGTCAGCCAAACTCCAGGCAGTCGAAGAGCCTCGATGAGATGGTGAACGATTTGGTCAGCTCACAGCAACACATGCAGAATAATACAATAATGATGCGGTGCATAAGCTTCAGGATGCTCTAGTAGAGCACAAGGCAGCCATGGACATGCTGGCGAAGCAGTTATCTCAGATCACGACTTCCCTGAGTGAAATGCGCGGGAACGAAGGACATAATCCTGCCACAGTCAAGCCACCGGACATGGGGAACATCAGTCAAATCACCCTTAGGTCTGGATGAGAGTATAAAGGTCCGGCAATGAAGATTGATGACGAGACACCTCCTGTGGTGAATGATAAGTCGTATTCTAGGCCTTGGTTACAGGTCAGTATAATGTGCATAATTGGAATATATCTGCAAAACAGAGCTTAAAGTGTGCATGGAAAGTGTTCTAGCCAGTATGAGAATGTTTGGATAATTCAGGGTGCAATACTGACCAGGATGCATGCCAAAAAAGGATCGAGATGGAGAAGAAGGATAGTTGGGAAAATCAGCCGCAAGCAAGGGGCAAAAGAGTCATTTCATGAAGAGAGTCTACCCTAAAAATCAAGGGAGGCCTCCCTATAAAAGGAAGCCACTTGGAGAGAGAATCATCATCAATTAGTTCATCAACTCCTACGCTTAGTTAGAAATCTCTCTTCGGTAGATCAATCCTTCAGCATTATCCTTCATATTCTCGTTCCTCGCTACAGCCATGGTCACCTGAAGCTCATCACTTCACCGGAGTTCCCCATCCTCTCGTTCCAGTCAGCGTGTTTCGTAGTGTTGACAGTTTCATCGCACGGAGTGGCAAAACAATCTTTACTTGCTTTCTTAGTTAATCGCACTTTGTTTTCTTACGTTGGATCTGTTGCTTTTTCAATACTTTCTGACTTGAATTACTGTGGTTAAGATCCAAACGTTTTTATGCTATGAAGTTGTTTCTATGCATCGGTGCCTGTTTGATTCTGTTTCTTCCTGCCTAGATAGCTTAGATCTAACTGCTTCGGTAATTTCAAGGTATTGCAAGCATGTTTCCATTTCCGAGTTGATAGATCTGAGTTCGTGAGTTTATTTTGCTGTTAGATTCTAGATCTGAAATGGTTAAGTGTGAAAGCCTAGTTTATGTGACTTCTGCCACCCTGCATGTCACCCAGTAAGCGTAATGTCAGTTTCGTTAGTTTAATCTTTTGATTTGGAGTTTAATTTGTTAGATCTGTGTTTTCAAAGTTGTTAATCTGCTTTTCTTATCTACAATTCTGGGTTTGTTGATCTGATCTAATTCTTGTTGAAGAAGATAACATCCACATCTAAGTTTGGGACCACTTTTGCTTTTTAGTTACTTTATGCTTTTGTCCTTTATTTATCTCTACATTTTTTGCTGGTACCCTACAGATCTGTCAGTCAAGTCACCTAACTACCATTTTTTTTCTCTGATATTCCGTTTAGCCTTTTATAGTAAACCCGTACCTCCCACATAATTTCTGAAACATAATGTCCCCTACTCTCACGTACACAGTTGCTTATCAGTCATCTCTCACACCTCCTAGTCAGTAGAGTACCACATTAATTTCCAGTCTAGTTAGAATCTCAACCCAAAGCGTGGTAGCTAACCAAACCTTCCAGAATGTCACCACAATTACCAAAGTGCATTCATCTATGTGGGATTCGACCCTTACGTGCACTATACTAGTCAATAGAAGTGGGTTGAGGAATTATTGATACCAGGTTCAGGTTTAGCTGGGACTTCCATCCTGATCAGAAGGATACATCATTTGCTTGACGCGACACCTGACACAAACCTGCTCTTTCAAATGGCGCCATTGTCGGGGATGAATGGCGTTATTTACTTTTATTGTGTGTGATACTTTGGCGTATATATTGTTCATAATTTTTTCTCTTCTTTTTCTTTCAGTTTATGAGAAGCAGTTCGGCTCCTGACCATTGGAGACCGAAGTTACTCCAGCGAGGAACTATAGTTGTGACCACTCGTTCTGGCCTGTCGACAGCCCTGTCTGACCTAGGTACGAGTAGTGACGAAGAGCAAGACACCATAGAGGGTAGAATACCAGAACAAGTACTACAGTTGGATGGTAACCCGAGGAGAATGGCTACCCAATGAGAGGATGATCCGGAGATAGGGACGCTAAACGCGCATACCGAAGGAGAACCGCTGCAAGCTATAGTTGTCACCCAAGACAGACGACTTGTGATGTGAAGCCCCATATTATTGCAATTCTTCCCACGTACTGCGGGAAAAGCTATGAAGGCCCCTACGAATTCCTTCATGAGTTCTGTAAGATTTATAGGGCACAGAGAAGGCCAACAGGGGCGGCAGAAGATGACTACATATTGAAGGCTTTGCCGTTCATTCTAAAAGGGGAGGATAACACCTGGTTCATGCGATTGCCCCCCAATTCCATTGAGAGTTGGGCAGATTTCAAGTCAGTCTTTTTAGGCGAATTTTTTCCATCATCTAAGACGAGTGCGCTGAAGAGAGAGATAACCAGTGTGAAGCAAGGTTACGATGAACCCTTGAGTGATTATTGGGCAAAGTATATGAGCCTTTTGGATGCATGTCCGAACCATCGTATGGCGGATATAGAAATACATCACACCTTTTATGAGGGGATGAACAAGGGGACAAAGGATCTGGCAAACTCCTCGTCAGGAGGAAGTTTCACGCAGTTAAGGGTCAGTGAAGCTAAGAGGGTCCTGGGGAAACTCTTGAGCGCAAAGAAGGAGTACGACAATTCAAGAGATGATTACAGCAGAGAAAGGATTGTGAGTGCCTTGTCTACTGACTAGGAGCATAAGATAGAACAGAAGATGGATTTGAAGATGGACGAATTGAAGAAGACACTCCTGAGCGCGATCGAGAAGAACGCTCCACCAACTTCCCCAGCTGGGAACTACAAGGGTGCGGAACAGGGGAATCAAGGACCTGGCTATGATCAGCCTAATGACTTCACCATCATGGAGCAAGTCAATGCTACCGGGTACTACAATTCTAGTGGGCATTGGATCCAGGGGAGACAACGGGACGCACCATGGAGGGACCATTCGAATTTTCGATGGGGACATGGGAACCAAAATCAAAAGCAAGGTCCAGGTCAAAATCAATACCATCCTCACCCAAACTAAAATTTCAACCGTGGCCTGGAAAATCCCAACAACCAGTTCAACTGGTGAGGAAGGAACCAACAACCCCACAATCAACAACCTCAAAACCAACCCCCACAAAACCAGACCCAAACCCTGTCTATGTACCACCCCTCCAGAGAAACTTTCAAAATTACCAGAATCAGCCTAATCATGGTTCCCAACATCAGCAGAACCATAACCATTTCCAAAGCCAGAACCAGAATCAATATCATCAAGACCAGTACAACCCTCCTGGCCAGTATAACCACTACCAAGGACCAAATCAGTCCCAATATCCTAACAGGTCATGATGTTCTATGGAGGACATGATGGGAGAACTGCTCGCTTCACAACAGAGTATCAAGGGTGAATTGCAATCCAACAATGAAGTGGTGCAGGGGATGCAGAGTGCCCAGAAGGAACATAAGGTGAATATTGATATGATGAACAGGCAGTTGGCCCAGCTGGCCAGTTCGATGGGTGAAATGAAAGGGAATTCCAGGAAACTCCCATCTATAGTCCATGTACCTGAAAAGGCAAACGTGAGCAAGGTCACATTACGGTCCGGTAAAACCTATGAAGGACCCCAACTGAAGAAGTTCAGTGGAGAACTTAGTGGGACGAAGGTGCTGAGAAACGTTGTCTCGGAAGAGGAGCTCAACAGACCTCTACCTCAGATGCAGGATCCATTCTTTTTGGATAAAGCGCCATTGGAAAAAAATGAAACAAGAGGTGTACTGCCCGAGAGAGATCCTCCTAAGGAAACTGAATCCACGAAGGAAACTCCAGCCCAGAATGTGCCCAGGAAAGATTCTGGAAAAGCTGTTGAAGAACTAACAGAAGAGGAGAAAGAAAAGAAACCGTTCCCTTACCGTTTCGTGAACAAAAGGAAGAAAGGGAACCCAGTGGATTACATGTCGATTTTCGGGAAGCTGGATGTTACCATACCATTCCTCCAGGCCGTGAAGCTACCCCCACTTGGGAAATTCATTAAAGAGTTCATAGCCGAGAAAGCCCAGGAGGAGGGAAAGATCATGGTGGAAGGGATAGCATCAGCAATTGTGTAGGAAAAGCTACCACCCAAGAGAGTCGATCCAGGTATGTTTACTTTGCCTATAACTATAGGAGATGTAAAAGTCGAGCATGCAATGTGTGACCTGAGAGCTTCTATTAATGTTATGCCTTTGTCAATCTATAATCGGCTGAAGGGAGTAACGTTGTCAAACACTAGGGTGTTGAACCAACTGGCTGATAGATCATGCATAAGTCCTGAGGGTGTATTAGAAAATGTGTTGGTGAGAGTACATGATTTTACTTATCCTGCTGACTTTTACGTGATCAAGATGCGTGAGTCTGAAGCTAGGGAGTCTAGTGGTATTTTGCTAGGGAGACCGTTTTTGCGAACAGCCAAGGCAATCGTGGACATGGCTGAAGGGACAATTTGCATTGATTTTCATGGAGAGAAGTTTACCTTTGATATCAATGAGGCCATGAAAAAGCCTATCGATTATGAAAATCTATGCTATGTTGATGTAATTGACCCCTTAGTCCAAGATTTTCTTGAGACCGAATTATTGCAGGAAAAGCTACAAGCATTGGATGTGTATGGACAGACTGATGTAGAAGCGGCTGCATGGTGTGATCTAATCAGTAGCCAAGGGTTAACAGGTGAAGAGATAAAAGGAGCAATTAAGGACTTTTGCCAGAAATCAGAATTTATTGGAGCCGCAGGGGCTCAGCTACCAGTCAGTACAGATGAAGTTTCAGATGAAGAGTTGGAAAAGGAGGGGGATGCCGCAAGAAGCACTCTACCGGCTGACACACTTCCCCCATAAGTTGAATTGAAGAAACTGCCGGCGAATCTGAAGTATGCCTTCCTAGGGGAGGAGAACTCGTACCCGGTGATCATTAGCAGCAGCCTGATGAAAGAACAAGAAGCACGGCTACTGACCGTCTTAGGCAAGAACAAAAGAGCAATTGGATGGAGCCTTACAGAGTTAGTGGGAATAAGCCCCGACGTCTACATGCATCATATTAGGATAGAAGAGGGGGTGAAAGCACATCGTGACGCAGAGGAAGGTGAATCCCAACATGCGGGAGGAAATATTGAAGGAAATCTTGAAGTTGCTGTCATTAGGGATCATCTACTTGGTGCCTGATAGCGAGTGGGTCAGCCCTGTACACATGGTTCCCAAGAAGTCAGGGATTCAGATGGTTCAAAATGAGAGGAATGAGCTGATACCGATAAGGCTAGTCACTGGTTGGCGGATGTGCATAGACTACCGCAAGCTGAACGCCGCAACCAGGAAAGACCACTTCCCTCTACCGTTCATCGATCAGATGTTGGAGCGACTGGCTGAGAAGAAGTACTTTTGTTTTTTTGGATGGGTACAGCGGGTATTTTCAGATCTACGTGGACCCTGAAGACCAGGATAAAACTACCTTCACCTGCCCATTTGGAACCTATGCGTACAGACGCATGCCGTTTGGTCTTTGCAACGCTCCGGGAACATTTCAGCGATGCATGATGAGTATATTCTCCGATCTGATTGAGAAGTGCATAGAGATATTCATGGATGACTTCACAGTCTACGGGGATTCTTTCGACTCATGCCTTCATCATTTGGATATAGTCTTGGAGAGGTGTCAAGCGAAAAGCCTAGTCATGAATTTTGAGAAGTGTCATTTCATGGTCACAGAGGGTATCGTCCTGGGGCACGTGGTGTCAGAAAGAAGTATCCAGGTGGATCAAGCCAAAGTGGACGTCATTACCAAACTACCTTTCCCTACTGACCAGAAGGAAATAAGGGGTTTTCTGGGGCATGCAGGATTTTATCGACGATTTATAAAAGACTTCGCCAAAATCGCCCAGCCCCTTACCAGACTTCTTCAAAACGAAGTGGAATTCAATTTTGATGAACAGTGCAAGACTGCTTTCAACCTCCTCAAAGAGAAGCTGGTATCTGCACCAATTATTCGGTCTCCTGACTGGGATCATCCGTTCGAAGTGATGTGTGATGCCAGCGATTACGCGGTGGGAGCTGTTCTGGGTCAGAAGATCGACGGGAAAAGGTATGTAATTTTCTATGCGTCTAAAACTTTTAATCAAGCTCAAAGGAATTATGATACCACTGAGAAGGAGATGCTAGCCGTGGTATATTCATTTGAGAAGTTTCGACAGTACTTGTTGGGATCCAAGGTCATCGTTTATACTGACCATGCGGCCATTAAGTACCTGATTACCAAGAAAGAATCCAAACCCCACTTGATCCGATGGGTACTCCTGTTACAATAGTTCGATTTGGAAGTAGAAGACAAGAAAGGGGTCGAAAACAAAGTTGCAGATCATTTGAGCAGGGTAGTGCAAGATGGGAGCAGCGAGGAAGTAAGAGATCGATTCCCTGAGGAACACTTGTGTGAAGTGATTTTCACCGCCGGAAAAATTGAATGGGAAGAAGTGATGAAGCTTACTGGTCAGGATGTGACAGAGAAAGGAAAGGAATGACTAGGGCAGGAGCCATGGTATGCAGACCTAGCCAACTACTTAGTTTCTGTAGAGCTTCCAGAAGTACCGAGCATCACCAAGCCTCAAAGAATGAAGATCAAGAGTGAGGCAAAATATTACTTTTGGGACGACCCGTATCTCTGGAAGGTAGGGGCAGATCAAGTGATAAGAAGGTGTGTTCCTGACTGGGAGCAGAGAGACGTATTGACGCATTGCCACTCTTTGGCATGTGGAGGACACTTCGGTCCCAAGAAGACGGCAAGAAAGATTCTGGATAGCGGATTTTACTGGCCAACCCTCAACAAAGATGCCTACGAATTCTGTAGAGGTTGTGAGCGTTGTCAACTGACCGGTGGAATATCAGCACGAGATGAAATGCCACAAGTCCCGATCATTGTTTGTGAGTTGTTCGACATATGGGGGATGGATTTCATGGGGCCTTTTTCCCTCGTCGTATGGGAACTTATATATCTTAGTTGCAGTTGACTACGTCTCCAAGTGGGTAGAAGCAAAGGCCACGAACACGTGTGAAGCAAGAGAGGTTGCCAAATTCCTCAAAAGTAACATTTTCAGTCGGTTCAGAGTACCAAGGGCCATAATATCCGATCAAGGTACCCACTTCTATAACCGCACCATCGAAGCCTTGATGAAGAAGTACGGTGTGCACCACGAATTATCCAGCCCCTACCACCCACAAGCAAATGGCCTAGCAGAGATCTCTAACCGAGAAATAAAGAAGATTCTAGAAAAAATCGTCAATCCTTCTAGGAAGGACTGGAGTATGAGGTTAGAGGATACTCTATGGGCATATCGGACAGCCTACAAAACTCCCATAGGAATGTCTCCATACATAATTGTTTTTGGAAAGATGTGCCACTTTCCCATTGGAATTGAGCACCGAGCATACTGGACAGTACAACAAGTAAATGTGGATGCTACAGCCTGTGAAGAGGAAAGGAAGCTGGAGTTGCAGGAGTTAGAGGAACTTAGATTGGAGTCGTTCGACTCAGCCATGTGGTACAAAGAGAGAACTAAATTGTGGCACGATAGAAATCTGAGGACCAAGGATCTCCATGTTGGCCAGAAAGTACTACTCTTCCAGTCAAGATTGAAGCTCATGCCTGGAAAACTCAAGTCGAAGTGGACAGGGCCTTATGTCATCACCGCACTCCGTTCTAATGGAGCAGAGGAGATTTCAGAGAGTCTTCCTAACTCTGAACCTTTTATCGTTAATGGACATGGCTAAAAGTATTTAGGGATAACAGTGATGTGGCTGTGGTGGATGAGATTCCACTGCAACCACATACTCAGGTTTCATACTGACCCGTAGGATAGGGATTGGAATTCCACTGGGCTAGCTCCTTTTAGTGTGATTTACATATGCTGGCACAGTAGAATTCCAATTTTTCCTAAAGGAGATGTAAATATGGTAAATATGTGGTAGTTAATTAATTTAAACCGTTGCATGCAAGTTTATTTTAAGAAAACCCAAAAATATTTTTTCGGATCTCAAATATTAATTGGGAGTACGTACTGACCACCAGCATACCCATTTGGTGAAACTCCCAATTTTATTTAAGTGTCTATTTCACTTTGTTTCTAATCTAGGAAAATATAGGGGGAAATCATTAAGGGACGAAGTTTGAATTTGGGGGTTGTTGCAGATTTGCAGGGGGGCAGCGACTGGAAGGACGCGTGTGCAGAAAAGGACAGACGACGTCCAATTAGGAAGCAGCGCGCTCAACCGCCTCCAACACGAATCGACGCCAACCTGGAAACCGCTTATAGCCAGTTACAAACCCTCAACTACCCATTCTACTCTCATATCCAAACAGTCTCTCTCATTTCACTTCACAAACCTTTACCTCCATTCCCTTCTCCCAGAAATTTTCGCCGTCATCCACAGAAACCAACACCCGCATTACCACCAGAAATTCACCAAATTACGCCATGGGAAAGAAGAAATGGGCGAAGAAAATTACCGGTGAGAAACCTACTTCAACCCGCAGGGAAGAAGCCCCAGAATCGCATCCGCCACTGGGAGAGCGGCCGCCGAACCCGCAACCACCGGAGCCGACTCCTCAGGCTCCGGCGATGGTTTCTTTGAACTCACTGGCGGAGTTCCTCAGACAGCAGGACCCGAATAGAGATTGGGCGACTGCGTTGGCAGGTTTCAGCCAAGTCGGGGGAAAATCGAGCACAACCGGAGAAGCCCCGGCAGAAACTGCAGCAGAACCGATCGTGCAGCCCACCGTACAACCACCCACTTCTATTCCGACTTCATCAACAATTGCGCCGGAAGAGGAACCTCCCTCGGCTACCGAACCCTCGGAATCCGCCCAAACTCCCCAACGAAGCGACTCAATAGATGTTGACCCCATCTCCGCCTACTACGCTTCTGACCCAGAGGAAAGGGAAGCGAGAAGAAGAAATGAGGAAAAGAACCAAAAGGGAGGCGATGAACCAGAGAAAACGCCGACAGCGGAGCCCATTCCTCAAGAAACGGTGAGAGAAGAGATAGATCTAAATTAGACGGCCAGAAAGCAGGGCCTAATGACTGATGAAGAATTTCAGGCTCTTCTGGATGAGGTAAATCGGACGGAAGATGGTACCCCCACGATGGCTGAGGGTCTAGACCTCGCATCAAGGGCAGTAGAAGAGGGTGAGAAGGACGATGGAAAGAACAACTCAGAAGGCCTAGCCGAACGGCCAGTAGACAAAGTGGTGGGAGGCCAGACTGGAGAAGAAGGGACAGAGTCAACAACTTCCCAGACGGATGCGGGGAAGAGTGATGTGCATATCGAGGGGGAGGAAACAGTAGCAAGAACAGAGGTACCCGGACCAGTGGTACCGCCAGTGACAAAACCAAAAGCTGTCAAGAGGAAGTTGGTGTTGAAGGGAGACCCTAGGGCAGAACAGCCGAAGCCGAAGAGGGTGTCGCAAAGATGCTTAGGGAAGTGGGCATCCAGTAAAGCAAAGGTAAACACGACGGCAAATCAGGTGGAGATTTTAAGCGAAGAGGAAGAGACCACTCCCACAAAACCTGGGGAGGGATCCTTACCCGCTACTGAATTGGAGGGTACTGCGGTGCAACCGAAGCGGTCTCCCAAACGCCGAGTGACCAGGGCGAAGAGACGACGCAGATGGCTGAGGGGCCAGACCTAGCATCTGCACCAGCCGGTCACGTCGAGCCGAGAACTGAAGGTACTCGTATCAGTACTGAGACCTGACCCTCTGCCCCAGACCAACATTTAACACACGCTGAGAAGGAACCAGAAGACGAGCGAGATAGTGATGAGGACAGATACCGTGCAGAGAGAAAACGGAAGGGGAAGGCCCCTATGAAGAAGAAGCCCAGCAACAAGAAGCCGCGTACAGTGAACACTGGCATAGTCTTTTCTGAGTCAGTTCAACGAGCCCAGGAACACCGGAGGGAACAGAGTGATAGCGAATACGATGTCAGTGAAGAGTCAGAATCGGACAGCGATATTTCCTTGGAAAATGAGGAGTGCAGTGAGCAACAGCTTCCGCACGATCATCGGGAGCTAGTACATCCCCCAGTAGAGAGACTGAGGTACCGACGCTAGACAGTGGACCTTACTGATGATCTAGTGGAGGAGATGAAGTTATTTGACTCGAAGGAGCTACAAAAGGTTTTTGATAGCAAGGATGAAGGGAGTAAGCAAGTGAAGAGCGGAAAGGTACTTCATATTCCTTCTTTAGATGAGTTGGGTGCCCGCGAGCAGTTTCTCTCTTATTTGCGTGCGGTAGGATTCGAATGGATGTTGGAGAATGGGAACCCGAATATCAGTGTTAGGCTAGCAAAGGAGTTCTTTACTACATTCAGATTCAGGGTCACCATAGATTTGGACGAGGTTTCTATTAGCTTTCGGTTGTTTGGAGGGGAGATAAGCATGAATCTGATTGAATGGACAGTACGTTTGGGGATGTGTAGTCTGGAGGAGGCGATAGGATCGGAGTGGCGGAGCAGTGAACGGGGAATTCCCCGTAGACAAGTGGACTTCGAGCCCCAGGAGGCATGGGAGGAGTTAACTCACCCAGCCTCTGGGGAATTTGCATCCACTCTCTCTCGCTCCATCCATTTCAATAACCTAATCCTACGCCTAGTACAACTCCATTTGGACTTCAATTTGCTGGGACAGTCGAACTCCGCTGTAAGAACATCGATGACGGAGTTATACCTTCTCTGGTGTGCCAAGCGCGGAAGGAAGTTATATCTGGGTTTTTGGACCGCTTACCAGTGCCATCTAATTGCCACCCATCCAGCGAGAAATCTCACTCTCTGCCATATCTTGGGAGTGTTCGTCAGAAACAACATCATCATCACAGAGGCTGAAGGCTTATCCCCCCAAATCATGGTAGATCACCCTGGGTTGTTTGATACCCCATTTTTCGTCCGGACGAATGCTGTGTACATGAGACAATGAGTACCGCGTTTTTACGTAATGGGTGAGGAAGCTATACCGACTGGGAGAACTACAGCAAGCCAGGTAACACACGATCAAGAGCAGAGACAGGAGAGGTTAGAGAAGGCAGTGGAAGAGTTGGCGGAAGAGAATCGACAAGCTAGGGCGGAATTGGCTCGCCTGACTAACGTGATGGAAGGAATTCTGAAGGAATTAGCGGAAGGAAAGTTAGTACGAGGAGCCGGACCAAGTGGCCATGGAGTCCAGGACGATGAACCCAGGGTACCGGAGACAGAGGTAGCAGAACGAGAGGAAGAAGGTAACAAGGAACAAGCGAAATCTGAGGAAGAACCATCCGGGAATGAGGAAGAGGATCTGGCAGAACCACCTGCACCAATCCCTGCTCCGCGGAGGACTATGAGAAACATGTGACCCCCCCTTTGACAAGTTAGTTTTTCTTTTCTTTTTTAAGTTTTAGTTTTTCGTATTTCGTATTTTATGTGTTTTTTTAGGTAGTATAATCTGCGTAGTATGTGAGCAAACCCCTTTCATAACACTTAGCCTATACAATAGTCTAAGTGTGAGAAGTAAAGGGTTTGCTATTTTTGGCGCATGTGTTTCTGTTTATGTGATGAGTTTTTGTATATATGTGTTTGTGTTTGTTGGGTTCTGTTTAGGTTTTAAAATTCTCCCACTTAGCCTATTATATAGTCTAAGTGTGAGAAGTTTTTAGTAGAAGCATGTGTTTTCTTGTTTGGTATGTCTGTGTGTCAGTCATACTAGCCATTACCTTTTCCACTTCATAGCCTTATCTGAGGGCAGACACTTGTGAAGTGGGAGGGGGGGATGCAATGGCCAGTATGACATATATATATTGTTTAGTGTTTGTGTTAGTTTCTTTCTAGGTCTAGTTTTTTTAGGTCTGTTATACGTGTTGATTGGGCTTAAAACTCAACTGCCTCGAACTGGCGGTGAGGGGAATTGAAGGAGATATGACATGCTGGAAAATGGAAACCACCTCTTTTAGTATCTCCTAGTCAGTATAGATGATGCGAGTATGAGAGAAAAGCCCATCCTTAGAGCCAAACACAAAAGCCCTCTTAAAAATGTGAGTTAAAAGCCTAAAGTGGAACCACTTTCCACTAATTCAGAAAAAGAAAAGAATGGCTGCCACATGATGTCTAGGGTAAGGTGACCGCGTGTAGCAAGATCTGAAGGCAGTAGGAAACCCCCCCCAAAAAAAACCACCCTTAGAACCCATTTTCTAGCCATATATACCCAGATATAACCCACTAGCCACTGGAACTGTGTGTGTGCAAGGCATAAGGGAAGAAGACAACTGGCCAGCAGGACATACAAGAAGAAAACCAACTGGAAGAAATAGAGAGGCAAGGAGAAAATGACCAGGAAGTCATTCCAGGCCCAAAAAAATAAGAAGGAATAAGGGTGGCGAAGCCACAAAAACAAAGGAGAAAAATGGGAAGAAAATGGTCGGAAACACTTGACCACAAAAAAAAAATTTTGAGAAGGAATAAGGGTGGCGAAGCCACAAGACGCTACTGATCAGTTGGAGACCAATATCAGAAAATGTCCAGCCGTAAGAAGTATCAGCTGAAAGCTCAAATGCACACAGTTCTCCCACATAAAAATACGTAGTAGTTTTGAACCTTAGAGCCTTAGGAACATCCACCCTAAACACTACAACCCAATAGCCCCATTACAAGCCTTAAGCCCTTTAGGAGCTGCACGTGGGATCTGAGTCCAAAGCATCCGTGGTTTAGCATATTGAGAGAAAACAGTCCTAACATCCCCGGTGAGGAATGAGTGACTGAGCAAATCCAATGTTTGGCCGCGAGTATGGGTGATCTTGACGAGCAGATGTACTGACTGGGAAGGAAAAGGGGGTGGGCGGAAATTCAAGGCTGTTTAAGGCCGGATTGCACCTGATCCAAAGGGGAGGGATAGTTGAAAATATAGCCCGATTGATGCGTTTAATGTGTTTAAGTGTTTTCTTTTGTCTTTTATGTGTGTTTGTCGTTGTTTATGTAATTTTCTTTGTGTCAAGTTTAGAGTCTAGGTTAGGATAGAGTCGGTCAGGGGTGTAACTAGGCTAGAATTCGACTTATTGCTTTATGTTTGTTCTTCACGCTTGAGGAAAATCATGTGGTAAGTGTGAGCAGTTTGATAAGTCGTATTCTAGGCCTTGGCTACTGGTCAGTATAATGTGCATAATTGGAATATATCTGCAAAACAGTGCTTAAAGTGTGCAGGGAAAGTGTTCTAGCCAGTATGGGAATGTTCGGATAATTCAGGTGAAAAAGGCGTCAGTAGGGTGCAATACTGACCAGGATGCACGCCAAAAAAAGGCTCGAGATGGAGAAGAAGGATAGCTGGGAAAATCAGCCGCAAGCAAGGGGGCAAAAAAGTCATTTCATGAAGAGAGTCTACCCTAAAAATCAAGGGAGGCCTCCCTATAAAAGGAAGCCACTTGGAGAGAGAATCATCATCAATTAGTTCATCAACTCCTACGCTTAGTTAGAAATCTCTCTTCGGTAGATCAATCCTTCATCATTATCCTTCATATTCTCGTTCCTCGCCACAGCCATGGTCACCTGAAGCTCATCAGTTCACCGGAGTTCCCCATCCTCTCGTTCCAGTCAGCGTGTTTCGTAGTGTTTACAGTTTCATCGCCCGGAGTGGCAAAACAATCTTTACTTGCTTTCTTAGTTAATCGCACTTTGTTTTCTTATGTTGGATCTGTTGCTTTTTCAATACTTTCTGACTTGAAGTACCGTGGTTAAGATCCGAACATTTTTATGCTATGAAGTTGTTTCTATGCATCGGTGCCTGTTTAATTCTGTTTCTTCCTGCCTAGATAGCTTAGATCTAACTGTTTCGGTAATTTCAAGGTATTGCAAGCATGTTTCCATTTCCGAGTTGATAGATCTGAGTTCGTGAATTTATTTTACTGTTAGATTCTAGATCTGAAATGGTTAAGTGTGAAAGCCTAGTTTGCGTGACTTCTGCCACCCTGCATGTCACCCAGTAAGCGTAATGTCAATTTCGTTAGTTTAATCTTTTGATTTGGAGTTTAATTTGTTAGATCTGTGTTTTCGAAGTTGTTAATATGCTTTTCTTATCTACAATTCTGGGTTTGTTGATCTGATCTAATTCTTGTTGAAGAAGATAACATCCACATCTAAGTTTGAGACCACTTTTGCTTTTTAGTTACTTTATGCTTTTGTCCTTTATTTCTCTCTACCTTTTCTGCTGGTACCCTACAGATCTGTCAGTCAAGTCACCTAACTACCATTTTTTTCTCTGATATTCCGTTTAGCCTTTTATAGTAACCCCGTACCTCCCACATAATTTCTGAAACATAATGTCCCCTACTCTATGGTACACAGCTGCTTATCAATCATCTCTCACACCTCCTAGTCAGTAGAGTACCACATTAATTTCCAGTCTAGTTAGAATCTCAACCCAAAGCGTGGTAGCTAACCAAACCTTCCAGAATATCACCACAATTACCAAAGCGCATTCATCTCTGTGGGATTCGACCCTTACGTCCACTATACTAGTCAGTAGAAGTGGGTTGAGGAATTATTGATACCAGGTTCAGGTTTAGCTGGGACTTCCATCCTGATCAGTAGGATACATCCTTTGCTTGACGCGACACCTGACACAAACCTGCTCTTTCAGTGAGCTAGGAAAAGGATTACCTAACCCCACAAAAGGAAGACACTGAAACAAAGGAAGTTGAAACATGGGAAGCTATAACGGAGGATGATATCTAGATCGGAGACTTGGGGAAACCAGTACCCCGAATGGCTGACCCATTTTTCCTAGACCCAGGTACTGAGGTGGAGGTTGAAGAAATGAGGAAAATGACTGGAGAGTCCTTCAAGGGAGATTCCAGCAACATGGTCAAACAAGTGAAGCCCTTTCCCTATCGAGCGGAGGCCAAGAAGAAAAAGGATGACCCTGTGGATTTCATGGAAATCTTTGGTAAGATGGAAATCAATATGCCATTTCTCTAGGCCCTGAAGCTGCCTATTTTCAGTAAATTCATCAAGAAATTTATCGCCGGGAAGACTAAACCCAATGGCAAAATAGTGATCGGAGAAACTGTGTCAGCAGTGATTCAGGAGCAGGAAGCCGTCTAAACGCACTGACTCAGGTATGTTCACTCTTCCCATTTCAATTGGGGACATTAGAATTGAGCATGCTATGTGTGACCTAGGAGCATCAATAAATGTTTTACCGCTTTCCATCTATAAGAAGCTGGTAAGAGTAAGAATGGTTGACACGAAGGTGGTGATCTAGTTAACGGATAGGTTATGCTTTAGTCCAGAGGGTGTGTTGGAAAATGTGATAGTTAAGGTGATGATTTCTTGTATCCAGCTGATTTCCATGTGATTAGGATGAGTGAAAATGAATCTGCTGAGTCTAGCGGAGTGCTTTTAGGTAGACCATTCCTACGCATCACTAAAACTATAATTGATGTTTTTGATGGAACAATTTGTCTGGACTATCATGGGGAAAAATTCACTTTCAACATTGATGAAGCAATGAAAAAACCTTTAGATGTGGAATATCTTCCCTTGGTCCAAGAATATCTTGAGACTTAATTAATGCAGGAACAGATTGACAATTCAGAGTTAAGCCATTCTATTGATAGAGAGGTAGCAGGATGGTGTGAGACCATGAACACTCTAGAGTTGACAGATGAAGAGCTAGCAGAGGCGATTGTGGAATTCCGTAAGAGTCCTGAATTCGCCAGGTCAAGGGGATCAACCCAGGTGGCTAGTTTGGAAAAATTGCCAACACCTGAAGGATTAATCACCAAGGAAATGGAGAAGAATCCACTGGCCCAGGAGACAAGTTCGCCAAAGAAGGAGTTGAAGACACTGCCACCAGGTCTAAAGTATGCTTATTTGGAGGAGAGCGAGACGTTCCCTGTGATCGTCAACATCAACTTGACACGGGAACATGAAAATGAGTTACTGGAAGTTATCAGGAGAAACAAGAAAGTCATAGGGTGGACTCTATCAGATCTGGTGGGAATCAGTCCTGATCTCTACATGCATCATATTCACTTGGAAGAAGGCGCAAAGGCCTACCGGGATTCACAAAGGAAACTGAATCCAAACATGAGGGAAGAAGTCTTGGAGGAAGTACTGAAACTATTGTCCCTAGGAATCATCTACTCGATCCTAGACAGTGAGTGGGTCAGCCCAGTCCACATGGTGCCGAAGAAGTCGGGGATACAAGTGGTTAAGAATGAAAAGAATGAGCTTGTGCCCACAAGACTGGTAACAAGCTGGAGGATGTGTATCGACTACCGGAAGTTGAACGAGGCTACATGAAAAGATCACTTTCTGTTGCCATTTATCGACCAGATGCTTGAGAGACTAGTAGAAAAGCAATTCTTCCACTTTTTGGAAGACTACAGTGGGTATTTCCAAATATACGTAGATCTGGAAGACCAGGAGAAGATGACTTTTACGTGTCCCTTTGGGACGTATGCATATAGGAGGATGCCCATTGGCCTGTGTAATGCACCAGACACCTTTCAAAGGTGCATGATGAGCATCTTCTCGGACCTGCTAGAAGAGTGTATCGAAATTTTTATGGATGATTTTACAGTTTATGGGAGTTCCTTCGAAACCTGCCTAGCTAACTTGGATCTAGTATTAAAGAGGTGTCGAGAGAAGAATTTGGTGCTGAATTTTGAAAAATGTCACTTTATGGTGCCGTAGGGAATTGTCCTGGGCCACGTCGTCTCGGAAAGAGGTATTTAGGTGGTCAAGACAAAGGTAGACGTGATTTCAAGGCTTCCTTATCCTACCAATTAGAAGGAAGTGAGTGGATTCTTGGGCCACGTGGGATTCTACCAAAGGTTCATCAAGGACTTAGCAAAAATTGCGCAGCCACTTACCCGCCTCCTGTAGAATGATGTGGACTTCATCTTCGACGAGCCATGTCAATGGGCTTTCCAACTTTTGAAGGACAAGCTTGTATCAACCCCTATAATCAGAGCTCCAGACTGGAATCACCCCTTCGAGGTGATATGCAATGCCAGCGACTACGTCGTCGGAGCAGTGCTAGGCCAATGAATTGATGGGAAGAGTTATGTAATTTTCTACGCCTCAAAGACTCTTAACCATGCCCATAAGAATTACGACACCACGGAAAAAGAAATGCTAGCTCGTGTATTCCTTTGAGAGGTTCCGACCATATTTACTTGGGTCGAAGGTGATAGTGTTCACTGATCACGCAGCTATTAAGTACATGTTAGCAAAGAAGGATTCTAAGCCAACACTAATCCGATGGGTGTTGTTACTACAAGAGTTCGAGTTGGAGGTAAGGGATAAGAAGGGCACCGAGAATAAGGTAGCCGATAATCTAAGCAGAATTTTTCAAGGAGATACAAAGGAGGCTATACCGGATGTATTCCCAGAGGAGCATCTATATTGCATGGGGGAATCCTCTAGACCTATTAGATGGGAGAAGATGTTAGCAGTAATCGGTCCAGGAGATTCGGACAAAAGGAAGTATCAGCTGAATGCAGAGCCATGGTTTGCGGACCTGGCAAACTACTTAGTCATAGAAGAGCTGCCCAGTACACCAGAGATTTCTCGGGCCCAGAGGATGAAAATTAGGAGTGAGGCCAAGTACTATTTTTGGGATGATCCTTACCACTGGAGGATGGGTTCGGACCAGGTGATTAGAATGTGTATTCCAGAATGGAAACAGAGGGACGTGATGGACCATTGTCATACATTGGCATGCGGTGAGCATTTTGGCCGAAGAAAAACTGCTAGGAAGGTTCTGGACATCGGTTTTTACTGGCCCACACTGAATAGAGACGCATATAAGTATTGCCAGAGTTGTGGTCGATGCCAGCAGACCGGGGGAATCTCCACTCGCGACGAAATACCCCAGATCCCAGTAATCGTCTGTGAAGTGTTCTATGTCTGGGGGATGGACTTCATGGGTCCATTCCCTTCTTTCTACGGAAATTCTTACATACTGGTGACAGTAGATTATGTATCAAAGTGTATAGAGGCTAAGGCGACTGCTACATGTGAAGCAAAGGAGGTCACGAAGTTCCTTAAGGCTAATATTTTCAACCGATATGGAGTGCGGATGGCAGTCATTTCAGACCAGGGAACGCATTTCTGTAACTGAACCATGGAGGTCCTTATGAAAAAATACGGAGTACACCACCGACTTTGTACTCCGTATCACCCACAGAGCAACGGGCTGGCAGAAGTCTCCAACCGGGAGATAAAAAGTCTTCTGGAAAAAACAGTTAACCCATCGAGGAAAGATTGGAGCAGACGGTTGGATGATGCACTTTGGGCCTACCGGACTGCGTTCAAAACCCATTGGAATGTCGCCCTACAGGCTCGTGTTTGGCAAGATGTGCCATCTCCTGATCGGTGTAGAACATAGGGCGTACTGGGCAGTCAGAAAGATGAATATGAAGCCCCAGGCCTGTGAGGAGGAGAGGAAGCTCCAACTGCAAGAGCTAGAGGAATTGAGGCTTGAGTCATACGATGCTACGATGTGGTACAAGGAAAAAACCAAGTTGTGGCATGACAAAAACCTTCGGATCAAGGAGTTGCAGGTTGGTCAGAAAGTTCTCCTGTTCCAATCACGGTTAAAGCTGATGCCCGGAAAGCTAAAGTCTAAGTGGATCAGACCCTACACGATCGTTGGCCTCAGAGCAAACGGAGCTGTGGAAATTCAGGGAAGTGCTTCTAACTCTATCCATTTCCTTGTCAATAGTCACAGAGTTAAGGTGTTTAGGGATAGTTCAGAGCTGTGTGTGGTGAAAGAAATTCCACTACACATGCTCCCCACTATCGCCTAACTGGTCAGATTGTTTAGGTATTTTTCGGGAATTCTAGGGTCATGTTCATGTAGATAGGCATGAAATTTTTAATCTGTGGACTGAACCAGGGTCTTCCCAAGAATACTTAAACACTTTTTGTAAATATGTGAATATGTTTCTTGAATCTAAAAAAATTCAAACAAAGAAAAAAATCCATTTCCCAAAAATATTTTTGAAACACCAAGCGACCCCGGGAAACCAATTGTTATTGAAAATGTTTCTGATTTAAATCCCCTTGACCGGGGAGTTTGGTGTCTTGTTTTTTTTAGTCTAAATTTTCCTAAATGTTGATATGAGAGGATAAGCATGACTTTGGCGGTTGAGTGAGGGGGAGATATTTTCGGTCAAAATAGGGGAAGTTTTAAAATTCAAAATTTCAAATTTCAAACTTTTGGGGAGGCATGCGGTTGCTTGCAACATCTTGCAACCGTCCCTCTTCCTATTTCATTTATCTTTTTTCTTTTATTTTTATTTCCTTATTTTTCTTTTCCTTTCTTTCTTTGTAATTTTTCCTAAAATAACTACCACCACCTTATTAACTTCCCCCTCACCATTATTTTCTCTCACAACACACACATTTAATTTTCGAAACCCTAACCTCACCATTCCAAATTTTCTCTGTGTAAGCTTTCGACGGAACCGCCACCGACCACTGCACAATTCTGACTACGAAGTCATGGAGAACCAACCACCCATAAACACCAGCCGGAGGAAGAATCATCAGCCAAACAAGGCGAGAACCGGCGAGTCTTCGTCAAGACCCTCGATGAACCTGCCAGTGAAGAAGCTACCCGTCGTTCCTCAACCGGACGCGGTGGCGACTCCTTCATCCTAGACCATGATTCCCAACCCAGTTGCAGTACGGCCAGCACCGGTGGCAACTACAACCTCTGTCGTGCCGCTGGTGATTTCTGCTGCTCCGCCGACTACAACCGTCATCGCCACCACAGAGCCGATTGATGAGCCTGATCCGGAGCAAATCATGAAGGAGTTCTTACTGAAATATGGCCGTGGGGCAAAGGCGAGCGAGTTCTATGCCCGCTTGGCAGCGGTATGTAAAGAGGAAGAAGCCACCCTGACCCCGCTTAAAATTCCACCCCGACCGTCTACTTTTCAAGAAACACCCACAGCCCAAGCCCTAGTACTGTTGAGAACGAGGAAGAGATCGTCGGTGAGGACGATGGTGAGAAGTTGAGAACGAGGAACCTATTGATGAGAGTGTGAATGAACCCGAGAGCGATGAGTTGAAAGAGATTGTGGATTTGGAGGATGGATCGGATAATGAGGAGACATCGGTCGATGAACGAGGAGGAAGACCCGCCGGAGCAGATAGGTGGATGAATTGGCACCACAGAAGGCGAGGTAGAAACAGGGGAGGACATCCCTGAGGCCCATGATACTCCAGAGAAGAAAGAGGAGGTCTCTGCTGAGGCCGTGGAGAGGCGCTTTGCTGCTGAGCGTAAGTGCAAGGGAAAGCTGGAGGCTAAGCCCCTGACGAAGAAGCACAGGCAGGCTTCCTCCACCGTGGTGATCAAGGAACACAAGCCAGAACCTATCCGAGTGTCGTTTGCCAAACCATTAGAAGCTCCCAAGGAGGACAGTGAAGAAGAGGAAGAAGCAGAAGCTAACCCGCTTGAGGAGCCCATTTACGAGATGATGGAAATACTGGTAACAAGGAAGCTGCTGGAGGCCATGGGCCAATTCGACTATCCCAAGAAGACGCTGACATATAAGGAACGAGGGACGAAAGGAAAACTTGTTAAGTCTGGGAAACGCTACCACCCACAGTCACTCCAGGAGATTGAGTCGGAGGAGGAATTCCTCTCTTATATCAGCGCCATTGGCTTTGAATGGTTGCTGGGTCATAGCGAGACAGAGGTGCCTATTGCCTTGACCAAAGAGTTTTTCACGTCCTACAAGTTTTAGTCCACCATGGACCCAGACGCCGACTCAATCACCTTTCGCCTATTCAACAAGGAGATAACAATGAGCATTAGGGAGTGGTCTTTGAGGATGTGATTGTTCACACTGGAGGAAGATGAGGAAGGCATATGGAATGAGAGGGTAATCGGGCCCCCGAAGAAGACCCCTGGCTTCGATACTCAGAAGGCTTGGGAGCTCATCACTCACAAGCGGGGTGGTATCTTCAAGACAAGTGTCTCGAAGGGAGTCCACATTACTAACCATCTCCTCCGCTTCACCCAAGTCTTTATCGGGTATAACCTCATGGGTCAGGCAAGCTCCGCCATCACTACACCAGAGCTGTACTTCACGTGGTGTATGCTGAAGGGTGTGAAGGTCCACCTCGGATACTTTCTGGCCCAAGCTTGCCACTTGATGACTACCCACACCTCCTGCCACCTCTACACTTGTCACCTCCTCGGCGCCTACCTCCAGAGGAATATGATCATGAAGATAGCGAAATCGGTGCGTACCCTTGGAATGTGCGATCCTCCCGAACTGTTCAACCTTGATTATTTCTTCAACAAAGGCCTTCTGATCATGAAGGATGGAGAGGTCACATTTTATGAAGTAGGGAAGACCGGGGAAGCTGTAAAAATAGAAGAAGGAGTAGTGACAATTGCCGAGAGAGCTGGCGAAAGGAGATAGTGGATGTTAAGAGCGAGATCGGAGAAATCAGGAGAGAGATGGGTACGATAACCTTAGCCGTACTGGGACTGAAGGAATCCCTAGAGGCGCACACAGAGAAGATGACTGAGGCCCTTACCTTGATGATGCGGATGGTGACCTCAGTCGAACAAAGGAGTTCCCAGACCCAGCAAATTATTCCTCCCGGGTCCAGTGGAGAAATCAGACCCCCAGCCCTAGGAAAACCCTCCAGTCAGCAAGCGCCAGTTAATCCTACTGCTACCCCATCTAAGAAGAGGAAGAAGATGACCACCAAGCCCACAACAACTGTGTCAGTAAAGAAAACCATACCGAATCCAGCAGTGAAAGAAGCAGAGGAACCTACACCATTGGTTCCTAAAAAAGTGAAGACCGACCGCCCGAAGCAAGTGTCCCAGAAGCCTGGCTCCCAAGGGAGCTAGAAACAGAATTAAACCCCCAGTGACCAAGTAATTTTACATTTGAGTTTTTTCTATTCTTTTCTTTTGTCGAGTGTCTATGTCTGCATGTTTTCTCTGTTTTAAGCATGTTGTCGTGTCTGTGTATATGTGTTTTGTGTGCTTCTCCCACTTAGCTCAATCCTTGTCTAAGTGTGAGAAGTTTATGTTAATATGACATGTGTTGGTATTTGTTGTTTTCTGCGTATGTCTTCTCCCTCTTAGTCAATTGTTTGCCTAAGTGTGAGAAGATTGTCTTGTATATATGTTCTGTTGGTTTTATTGTTTTGTGTCCTCTCCCACTTAGCCCAATTCTCAGTCTATGTGTGAGAAGATTATGTTACATGTGTTTAAGTTGGTCTCTGTTGTTCATGTGTTCACCAACTGCCCTGTTTCCACTTCATCAGGACTGCTTGGGGACAAGCATGAGTGAAGTGGACGGGGAGAGCAGTTAGTGCAGTTAGTGTCGAGCACATATATATTTTGCCAGGTCTAGGAGTCAGTTTTTTAGGATTTATGTGTTAAGTATAAACTGGCAAAAAAGAAGGCAAGATTCCCTTAGTGAGGGTGATTGAAGAGATAATACATGTCAATTTTTGAGACCTCTTTCCTTAATAAATCAAAATCGGTTTGAAGGAAGTAAGAATGATAGAAAGGCCTTAATTTGATCTAGTTGTGAAGCCCTGTATATTGTGAGTTAAGAACCTAAGAGTAAAACACTTTCTACTAAATAGAAAGAGGGGCTGCCACTTGATGCTTAGGGAGAAATGACATAATGGAGTAAGGACTAAAGGCAATAGGATAACCGTTGAGCTTAATTCTTTCGAATCCACTAGACCTGCCACATTGTAAAGGCACCCCATAGTTGGCCAATGTCGAGCTTATAAAAAATTTTGTCCTTTCCTTGGCACCCTTAGCCTTCATACCATGTGAACAAGGGGGCAGGAGTGGGGGCAACTCACCAAATTGGGGTAGGGAATAGGTTGTGAATAGATGGATATAAGTAAGAAGTAGAAAAGGAAATGGGTAGGGAAATCTGTAGCCTGGCCCAAGAAAAATTTTAGAAAGAAAAGAAAAATGGGTAGGAAAAAGTTGTAACCGAATCCAAGAAAAAAAAGGGAAAATAAATGTTAGAAAAAATTCAGGGCAGGAAAAATTTTGTAACTTGACCCGGTAGATGAAGGGGATAGAGGAATAAGGCCAAAATGGCCAGGGAACAGCTCCAAATTTTGGGAAGTTTAGATTATAAAAAGGGAGGTTGTTTCCATCTTTTATCCCTAAGTTCACATGTCCTTCTTATATTTTACTCACACATTTTGAACTTAGGCCCCTAGGATTCTCACCTACTTATACTACAATCCCCTGGCCCCGTTACAGCCAAATGCAAAGACCTTAAGGAACTTCTCTGTGTCAGTAGAACTCAAAGCATCAGTGGTATGGCAAAAATGAATGAGTGAATGGTCTTAACGTTTCTGGTGAGGAATGAGTGACCGAGTGAACCCAACAACCTAGTAAAATTAGAGGCTATCTTGACGAACTGACAAACTGACCTGATAGAAGAAGGGAGGGGGAGAAATCTAAGACTGTAGACGATTGGATTGATCTTAAGCTTGTGGGGACGACTGCTAGAACTTGAACCAGTTTATACATTTGTGTTTGTGTTTGTTTTGTTTCTCATGTCTTGTTTGTTCTTGTATCTATTATTGTCTAAGTCCTTTTGCGTCTAGGTCTAGGAGTTTAAGTCTTTTCTTTTCTTTAGAGTCAGTCAAGTGATAACTATGCATTGAAATTTGCCTTAATTTCTTATATTTTGTCTTTCATACTTGAGGACAAGTATGGTTTAAGTGTGAGCAGTTTGATAAGGCTCATTTCATGCATTGGTTATGGGGTTAAATTCTGTAAATTCAGTGAACTAATAAGTGTTTGTAAGTTCAGGTGCGTGTAAAATCTGCCGGACCCAGGAAGTACATACAAATTACCCGAAGCAGAGAAAAAGAGGGAAATGAAGTGAAAAGCGCCAGCAATCTACCAGACCGAAGAAATGACAAAGACGCTGGCAGAAAGCAAAAATGAAACAAGGAGCAAATAAAAAAAGATCAAAGGCATAACGGACAAATCATGAAGAAGGAGTGCCCTAGGGATCCGAGCCTCAACTATATAAAGGGACTACTCCTTTGAAGAGAGTATCATTCTACACCAGCTTCACATACTCCTTAGTTTCATTTCTAGTTAGCTCACTTCACACGCACTTGGCACCGATGGGAAATTCTGGACAGGCTTGGCGGTAGTTAGTTTCTGTGGTGTAACACCGTCCTCACGGGGGCTAATATACAATCATTTACTTTTCCATTGTTTTATCTCTCGTCGTGAACTTCTTTGCCGGAAGCTCGGCGACTGCTTTTGTGTTTGAACCTTATTTCCGTGGTTATGGCAGTTTATATTTTCTGTTTTACTTTGGTTTCTGATGTTTGATGTGGGTTTCACTGATTTTGGATGTTTTTCACAATTGACTGTTGAATTGGAGTTGAGATTGGTTGAATCTGAGTTGGTTAGTTGTGGAATTGTTTGAATCGGAGTGGATGGATATGGATCTGGGTGTTGTTGAGTTTAGATCGGTTGGATCTGGAGTGGATTGTGGTTTCGAGAGATGAATTTGATACGTAATTGTTAGATCTGCATGGCTATGTTTGTTGCTTTCGATTTACTTGACCTAGTAGCTTAGATCTGATAGTTTTCTGCTTAATCATAATGTTTGATGTTCGATCTGTGTTTGCTTTGTTTTTGATGCTCTGTTTCGTTCATGTTCATGTTTATTTGCTGAAGAAGATGAAGATCGTTGGTAGTTAGATCCAGATCCGTTGTTTGTTTACTTTTGCAGCTTTACCTGTCGCAGTAGCTAAATTGGGAATCTGTCCCACTGCTTTCTCATGCTCTTTTGTCTAACCATTTTAGGAAACTTTTTTATTTGACCTGGTAGTTTTGATAAAATTTCCTTACTTAAGTCATCTCTCGAATCATGCATGCGTACGTGTTCTTCTTGTTTCTTAGGTCTAGTAGTTAGTTAGTACTTGAGTGTTTTTAATTCTCTTGACCCAGTAGTTTAAAATTCTCGACCCACTTGTTGCGTGGCAGCAGCCAACCCTCCAAAAACCCTCCAAATGCATGCTAACACATCCGTCCTCGTGAGATTGATTATTTACTTCCCTATACTACCCAATAGTGTAGTGGGTTGAGATTTTAAAGCGGTAAAAGTGTGTGTCCAACGACCGAATTTTTAAGGTTTCACGATCTCCTAGACCCTGTGATCTAGCGAATCCTCTGGACCACGTGGAATTGTGATAAATCAATTACCAGACTCCTTTTATCCGTGACTTCATAGACCTTTTGTAACATCTAAACAGCAAGACATGTGTAACTAAATTACTGGGGTCGAAATTGCATTTGGACTGTTTCAGAAGTCATTCTATTACAAGGACAAAACCTTGTCTAGGACTATTCAATGATGGCGATCTTATAATAAGTTTTACATAAAAACAATTCATTATTTATTGTAAAAGACGCCATTTACTATTCTACTATCATCTACTATTAATTAGTTGTAGAAATGATATAAACATTTATGCTTTGGTGGTCTCGTTTTTGCAAGACGTGTCACGATCTAACTTGATTTTCATGTAAATATCAAATTTAAAAGTGGCAACTTGTGCGCTTAGATATGAGAAATCTTGCACACTTTTGTAATAGTTTAAACGTGGCTTATCTACGTCCAAACAAAGCCAAAAAACTTGGTATGTTAGGTAGGCACGAATTATATATATACACACGCGTATGTATATAGAGATAGAGGTAATCTAAGATAAAGATTATTATCAATAATAAAAATATATATAAAGATAATTCCAATCCTACAAATATTATATAATTAATTAGATTCATTAATCATAAATGTACCACTGGTATAAAATAAATTATGATTATTATAATATACTAAAATAATAGTACTTCATTTTATGATGTGGGTAAATAATCATAAAAAGATTAGTATTGCAGGTTAAATTTTATAACTAATTAATACGATAAAATATAAAATATATGTAATACATTCCCCCTAAATATATCTCATATCACGAAAATTGCAATCAATTGACATGATCTAGAGACAACAATGTTTTCAGGTGGTTGATTTAACTAAATGTGTCCATCAACCATGCGACACAATATATGTTTTCAATTTATTCATATTTGATTTTTTGTTCTTCTTGTGCAGTCCATTTTGACTAAATCAAACCTAAACTAAGATCAAGATCTATATTCTTGGAGGTGGATAACGAAAGGAAGAGAAAGAATATGAGCTATTAATAATAATGGGTAGGAATGAACCATTGCAATACTTTTGAGATGCAAGATCAGTTAAGATGTTGATCTTTTAAATTATTTTTTTAATGATGCACTTTTAAGTTTAGGCAGCCAAATAAATAATTATATAGTGTTGTGTAGACAAAGAGTAGGAATGATGGGGCTAGCAAATTGGTATCTAATAGAGAAGAGGGCACTATATTTTCTATCTCTAAAAGAAATGGATTGTGACCTTAAAGATGTTATCCTATGACCATACTTTAGCTAGACAAATTATTATCTCATGAAAAGATAGCAAGCACTACTACCATTACATCCCTAGTGACTAAAGCCAATCAAACTACAAAATCAACATAATTAAGTCTTTGGCATGCCCACACCCTCCAACATATTCCCTCCGTCTCGCTTTAGCAATCCCAGTCACTTTTGAGCACTCGTTTTGTAAAAATGATAATAAATAAATAAAGTGGAGAAATGATAAAGGAAGTTAGAGAATAATGTAGAGAAAAGTCTTATCCACATTATTCTCTAACTTACTTTACCATATCTCCACTTTAACTATTTATTATCATTTTTATAAAATGAGTGCTCAAAAGTAATTGGGAGTGCTAAAACGGGACGGAGGGATGTGTGCATATATATAAATTAAATATTTGTAGGGGGAAATTAATGTTGCTCATCATTTGTGAGGATCTTTTGCAAGCATATTAATATTTAATTCATATTGTTATTTTCTATTTCTTGGATATTATTTTATTTCAATATCATATATTGTCAATCATTTGGCCTGTTGTGATAAGGGGAAATCATATTTTCTCGATTTTCAAATAGACGCAAAGTGTTGCCAACTTATTCTTATGCAAACAGTACTTATGAATGTTCACAAATAGTGAGAGTCATATCACTTGTTTACACATGTGTACACATCAAGCTTACAAGAAAAGAAAAATCCATCATTTGGTCTTGACCCATTATACAAAAAAAAAGAGATAGTGAAGAACTCAATAATAGTTCAACGTCAAAACAGAATGAAAAAAATATTAAGATAGTATGCGTTGCTAACTAAATGATAGTAATATATTTATCCTTTCACGGCTATGTAAAACTTCAAATCTTCAATGGTAGTTTCTGCAATTCGTCCCATCTCTAATCAATTTCGTTACATATTTCTATTTGTTAGGAAGATATCTTTCATCATTAATTTGTTAGTTTGCAAATCATAGGGCCACTTTTATAGATCTCATTATGGAACATCACATTTAAAGATAAATTAAATAATACAAAGGTTTGAAAAGTGGAACCATTAGAAATTAAAACATACTACACAAAAAAGAAAGTAGCATGTGTTGTTCAAGTGTAAATAAAATGGTTAATATATGAGGCTAAAGATTTTATGTCCAGGATAGCTGATGTAGAAATGTATAGAGAATGAAGTTAATGCACTGAACTGGTAGTAACAAAGAACTCTGTAAATTTGAGAACTCCAGAGTATAAAATTCAAAGTAAATTTAATATTCAAAATCTGTCTTTTTAGTCCAACAATGAGGCATTTATATAGGTAAAGGAAAATCCTAATCTTATGGATAAATAAACATTAACGGAATAACTAAAAGGAAAAAAAAGGAGACCCTAATTTGGCAGAAGGAAAAGCAATTACTAATATTTTTACATCTATTAATTCTACTAACTAGGAAATAAATAGAACCCAAAAAATAACTTGCTTAGCCTCCAAGTCTGGCTGCATCAATAGTATTTAATATTGCGTTAAAAAAAACAAAGAGAAAGATGTAATTAGATAAGTTGTGAGAAAATAAAGAACACACACTCAATCTTTGTTAGTCCTCTTTCATACAAGAAATGCTAATTAGTATTATTGCTTTATAATGATTAATCTATGGTTTAATGATGTTGGTTTTTGGGTGGTGGGATTCATGGCTTGAGGCTTATTGGGGGTTTTATGCCTCGGAAAGTTTGAACAGATTGGAGATACTATATTAATCTTTATTATCTCAATGTATAGTTTGTGCGGGTATGTAGTGCATGCGCTTAAAAAAATCATTTCAGTGCATGTATCTTTCAAATCACTCGCTTTCTCTTTTCATTACCAAGTATGTGTAAAATTAACAGCTCATTATGAATTGACACTTTTTAACTTATAATTAAAAACACTTAATGTTTCAAATAAATTAATGACAGAATTCAGTGCAATCAAACTAGTCAAGAGACAGTAAATTACATAATTTAAAGAAATAAAAGCGGACCTGAATTCTAATTTGGGCTTCATGATTGGGCCTATTCATTCGGGATTGTTGTATTAATGTGCCCATTTTTATTATAACTGTACACTTGATTATTTTTTTTGTTTGACCGGATTTTGCAGCCAATTAAATAGCAGCATGTGTTGCTGAAAAACAATGTACTATATACTTATACAATTAATTTATAAACAAAATCAACATACACATAGTTAAATTCAAATTATTATGTATCACACGCAATTCAAATGTTGCTCACCAAATGTTGGAAATGGCTTGTTAAATTAACCTTTAGGTGAAGTGGTAGACTCTGGGTTATATATACTGTATTTACATTCAACTTTCAAGGTGTGGCACAGTAAATAATATTCGTCTTCACAGCTACAGACAGCAGCAACATATGGCAAAATAAAACAAAACTGAATAGTGCTAGGACTATGAAGAAATCAAGTCCAAGCTTACGCTTTCATATATACCCTAACAACTTACTTCACGTATCTATCTTACAGTATGACAAATAGCGATTTACAAGCTGTGGCGTTCTTACCCATCTACCACCCATAAATCGGGTTCTCCACCTGCGCAGGCAACAGGTGGAGATCCTTGCACTGCTGGTTGGGTGCACAGCCTCAGGAACTCATTTCCATGAATCTCTGGGTAGCAGCCTCCCACGTGAGACTGTATCTTTGCTCCGGGGTGAGAGGCAGGGGTTCATTGGCCATAGCTTCTTTTACTTTAGCAACAAAGTCTTCTGGTGTCTTGTATGTCAAACAGTTGGGGAATGCCCTGAAGAAATCATTTGAAGGGTGGTCGGAACAGACAACAAATTTTCCCATCGCAAGGGCCTCAGCTGTAGCAGTACATAGCACATCGCTGACACTGGGATTTATGAAGATTTTGTAACTGCAAACAAATAAGCATTTGTCAAAATGGCAGAACTATAATTCCCTTTAGTTATGAGCGACATTCCAAGTCAAAATGGCAGAACTATAATTCAATAGAACCACATGAAGTAGCTTCTAGGAATTATGCATTTCACAAAATCTAAGACTTCAAATTTGATATGCATATCCCCCTGCAAAGAAGTCCAGGGAAACTTACCCTTGAGGGGAAAAAAAATTGAACCAATTGTCCAATCGATCATAAAAAAATCCAACTCCTTCATAAAAAAGTAAAGTCCAACCCTTTCATAAAAAAGTCCAACCCCTTCAAGATTCACCTGAAGGGTTTGAAGGAGGGTGTTGACAATTGAAATATAAAAATAAATATAATAATATCTCACATCTTTGTACACAAAGAGCTTAATCCACTATATAAGTCTCATGGGCCTCTCCTCTTATCACCAATTGATTTTAAGATGGAACCCATGGATTTCTATCACCGACCATATTTTTCTTCTTGACATTATTCAACCCACCGAGTAAAGACCATAATAAGGGTGACCCGTCATACTGTAGGACAAGTATTTAAACGATCTAGATTTTACAACCAGTTATTTTACTTCGTTTATGGAGAAATACGCAGCACAAAACTAAATTATAACTGAATCCCCAAAATCTAGTTTCTCTCAACTACACATTCTTAATCAAGAAAAAAGAGAATACATCAATCCTTCACGGTATTATATTATTGTGCACAAACTATAACTCAGGAAAAACTGCACAGGTACTGGAATTAGGCTAACCCAAGCGTAAATTGATAAACAAAATTTTGGGGATATTTCTTTTTTGTTCTAGACTAAAACTTAGAATCCGTAAGTATACTGGAGTTTTTTTATTCCGGGTTTGGGAGAGACGCATGACCATCATGTGTCTCCTTTTAATGAGACGCATCACGGACATGCATCTTTCATAAAGACGCATGAGGGACATGTGTCTTTCTATTTTTCCAAAAAATTTTTAACGACGCACAACCATCATGCG
This sequence comes from Salvia splendens, assembly GCF_004379255.2. Lineage (NCBI taxonomy): Eukaryota > Viridiplantae > Streptophyta > Magnoliopsida > Lamiales > Lamiaceae > Salvia > Salvia splendens. Next base: position 30,076,440 of record NC_056033.1, on the reverse strand, counting down.
TCTTAGGGAGAGACGCATCTCCCTCATGCGTCGCTCATTTTTTTTACAAAATCATTCTTGGTTGTTTCTATATTATTTTTACAAAATCATTCTTGGTTGTTTCTCTTTATAGAGACATCCTTAAATGTTTTATGTTTCACCTTCGATGTGAGACAAAATCATTCTTGGTTGCTTCTCTTTTATAGATACATCCTTGAATGTTTTATGTTTCCCTTCAATGTGAGACAAAATCATTCTTGGTTGCTTCTCTTTTACAGAAACATCCTTGAATGTTTTATGTTACACTTTCGATGTAGGACAAACTCATTCTTGGTCGCTTCTCTTTTATAGAGACATCCAAAATCATTGTTGGTTGCTTCTATTTTATAGAGACATCCTTGAATGTTTTATGTTCCACTTTCGATGTGGGACAAACTCATTCTTGGTTGCTTCTCTTTTATAGAGACATTCTTGAATGTTTTATGTTCCACTTTCGATATGGGACAAAACTCATTCTTGGTTATTTCTCTTTTATAGAGACATCCTTGAATGTTTTATTTTCCACTTTCGATGTGGGACAAACTCATTCTTAGTTGTTTCTCTTTTATAGAGACATCCTTGAAATTCATAGCTTCAATTCGCCTCTTTTTACAACAATTCTGAGTGAAATTTAGGTTAACTGAATTTTGCGATGAGCGAAGAGAGTGTGAATGGGGAAGAAGGATGGAGGTGTGTGCTGTGTGTGTCGTGTATCAGGATTTTTAACGGCTAAGATTGCGGTATGTTTTATTATTGATTTTGTTTTTTGTGTTTGGCAAATATGAATGTGGCTGGGCTATGAATATAAAGATTATGCGAATTTTAATGGGTTAATTTCGAGGAAGGTATGATTACACGTGGGATTACACGTAAGACTATTTGTGCTGCTTGATTGGAGCTCAGCTTGTCCATCGTGGAAGTATGCAATTGGTAACGTGGATGTCCGGTTGATTAATTAGTTGTGATGATAATGCGAATACCCTTTTAAGGACGTGTTCCCTGTTCAAGAAATTAGCTGAATTGACCCCAATTCTATGCATTTTACCGTGTTCAGTTTGCATTATATATTTTTTGGTGGCCCTAGAAAAAAGCTATGGCCCGCACTGTTCATCAGAATTACGCATGATACATTTCTCTCTAAAAGGGTGGTTTTTAAATCAGTGTTCTTTATTATAACCAAGAATTGAGAGTATGATTACTTTTTTACCCATTTCTTTTTCAGTTCCCCTTATTCCCCTTTCTCTTTCATATGGGCTTTTTTGTCCTCACACACTCTTGCGGCTCTTAAAGCTGCGTTCATTTCTTGCAATGTGAACACATATGCCCAATTTCAATTCAGTGGGCCATACCCACGTAAATCAAACCATGTTTTATTTCTCTTCATTCCCTAACAAGGAAAGTGAACACGTGTCACGACCCAATTCTCATTAAGGATAACAAGAATGGGTGATTCGCGACTAATGGGGGATTAAAGAAGCGGTGATAAAAAATGGGTAAAATCTGAAGAACTTGTCGAAGGACAAATGTGATATTACCAAAATAACAGTCGAGTATTTGGTACAATCTCAAAATAGAATGTTTGATATGTCAACTGAATCAGAGTTCAATGATGAGACAATACTATTCTCATTCAACAAAACACAGCGGAATAGGTCCCAACTGAACGACTTCGTGTATGAAGACACGAATCGTCGAGATATCCACAGGCTTATTTAATAGCATCGACTCCGATCAATCTTTTCTCCATCCTGACGTTCAACCTGCACGTTTATAAATACATGCAGGGCTGAGTACAGGAGTACTCAGTGAACACGTGCCGAAAACAAAACATACAATATAAGTTGTCATCCATCCACAGTATCACCCGGGGGTTTTTCTTAAAAGGCCCGAGCATACTAAATTCTTTTGTGATCTTAAAAGTCCGACTGCAGTCTAAGTTCTTTTGTATTCTGCCATGTCTGAGAAACTAGTGTGTCGTGAAGGTGGCCACCTTCAACGAACACCCTCTCCGGCCAACCTCTCTCTAGGATGGCTCACAGCTCTTGTGCACTTAATTCCGAATAGGATTTGCGGTCCTATTGGGAACCGAATTCGTTACTAACCTTTTGGCATCGCCAAAAGTCTCGGCATATAGCCCTATCAGACAGGTCTCAAAAACAAATATTTTCTGGCATGACAACAACTTTAAAAGAGATGATCACATTTTCATTTTTCAGAAAAGATATTTCATACTTCAAAACATTTGCTTTATATCCACACTATAGTGCTGGATATTAAAAGAAAGCCCACCTCTTGTGCTTATCTTCACTTAAGTTCCTCGCTGGGCCTCACTTACCCCTGAATATTTTTCTCCCTTGAAAATAGTGTAACACGCTAATTAGCACTTGAACTATTTCTCTGAAAAGAATGCATGCATCCTACAGGATAGCATCTATCTCTTAGTCTCGGCTTATAGTATTTTTTCTTAAATCCTAACTCGGCTTTACTGCTCTGTAGCATTTAATAATTCTGTTTACTTCCTTTGGAGAAATTATATTCTCTCAATAGTTTTGGATTCTTAAAATCCCTCCTTAAATTCCTTTTTCTTCGGATTTTTCTTAAGGCCGCCCATGGCGTCGCGGGGCGACGCCGGTCGGCCCTCGCTTCTCCGCCTTAATATTTTCCATCATCGGGAACTCAACAATTTATTCGGGAATTAATTAAGCTTCAAGCTCAATTTCTTAAATTAATTCCACTTCGCAATTAATTTCCCAAGTCCACTAATTTTAATAAGTGGCCCACTCCAATAAAATCCTTCGGCTCATATTGGGGACTATACCAATTATTCAAATTTGGCCCAGCTACCATTTAATCGGCCCAACTTATTAATTACTGGCCCGGCTTTCTTAATTAATCCAAGGTGAGGCAGCCCACTTCCTATTTAAAAAAAAGAGGCTCACAACTAGAATTGAATTGGCCCAACACAAAAAAATATTAGTGGCCCAAGTTCAAAATTAATTAAAGTGGCCCAAGCCACTTTCCTTCCCTTTCTTTCTCCAGATGTGAACTCCCCCCCCCAAATCCTTATTCCAAATTCTGGAAATTTCAATGGAGGCAGCGGTGCCCATCTCTCTCCCTCGCGTTTTCCGGCGAAATCGCCGTCTCCACCGTTCACTCCTCCCCCTCTTCTCCAATTTCCCCCAAAATTCCAAATCCCAAATTTTTTTTAAAGAACGCAGCAGCTACTGCCCTCAATTCCTCCGACGAATTCAAGCCGGAGCGTCTCCCTCCATCTACGACGAGTTCTCTCCCTCGTCGAGCTCGGCGGAGCCTGTCGGATCGGGAAGACAGAAGGCTTCCCCTTTTCCTTCGCGGCTGGCCGTTCCCGGTGCTGCATGGGGGAGCTCCGGGTTATCGCCGCCATGCGCACGCCTTCAGTCTCGGCGAGGATTTTCGGGGCTCCGTCGTCATTCGGCTCCCGTCGGGCAGCCCTAGACACCAAGCTAAGTCATCCTCCCCCTTCCCCTTACTTGATTTCTTACTCAAAGTCTATGAGTTATGATTTATGGGAGTACTTAGCTTACTGGAGTGATGTGAAGTTCTTTACTGCGGTGTTTGAAATTCTCCTATCGTTCTTGGTTCGAGCAGCCCCTAATGTTAGGTGATAATTTGATTGCTGAGCCTCAATTGCTCCTAAGTTTCATTCTGTGATCTGCTATGATTCTAAGTTCTATTCCCCCATGGTCTTGTTCTATATGATGCAAAAGGTGTGATGGTGTTGGGGGAATTACCTTGGTTTGGACGGTTTCGACGGTTTATGCGGCTGCCTTCCTTGCTCCTTCCCTCTCCCTGATCTTTGCTGAAATTTCTTGATTGATATGGTGAAGCTTATAGTGACTAGAGGGTGGAGGGAATGGAGAAGGTGAGGGCTGCTTTTATAGCTCCTAAATATTGGCATTTTGTGCCAGATCCTTGGGAAGTTGTGATGCTATTCTGGGCTGTTTTCCCAGCTCCTTTCTCAGCTTGTGTTACTGTGATTTATGCCAAAACGATGAAGGCTTTGGGGCTGCATACTTGGCAGTCTCCCCTAGTCTTGTTGACGGAAAAGAGGGGTTTGAATTCCTCCCAATTTGAGCATGAACAGTGGGCTCATTCTCCTCTATCTCTATGTCTTGGCTCCTATTTTGGTGTAAGATGGAAATGTGGCAAATGGCTGCCTCCCTAGCCAAGGGAGGGCAGCCTCTCGGCTGTTCCATCCAGCCTGGCTCCTCTCTACTTCCACCATCTTAATTTAGCTTGCCTTTCTCATCCCTTTATTTAAGAATCTCTCTCTAACCCCAATTTGGTGTAATTGTGTAGGTACTAAAGCTGTCCATTCTTGGAGCTTGGGGCTGGAAAAAATCGAGAAGAGGGAGAGAAGAAGAGAAGAAAAAGATTCCTTGATAGCTACTTGGTTCTCTTGCCAAAATAGCTATCTTCTAGTTCTCCCTACTAGAGTTGATAGGATGTAGGATGTAGTGTAGATATGTGTAGTCTCCATTACTTGTGTAGTATGTACCACTAATGTCTTTAAAATTTCATCAATTTGTATCCCACAAATTGTTCTTCAAGAAAAGTATACCATTCACTTTCCTATTTTGCATAAATTGTTTCTCTCCACCCAATATTTAATTTATTCCGACATCGGAAATTACAACGAAGAATTCTACACCCTTTAAACGAGAATTAATCGAGCTAATAATCCGACTTAATCAAAATACAAGGATTAAAAATCTGGGGCGTCACAACACGTCCTAAGTCTTTTAATCAATTCAAGATTCATTTCCATCTCAAAGCTATGAACATAATAATTATTACGGTTGGTTGTTGAAATAGAAAAATAAAATGTGATTAGTTAGCTTTTAATTAGTTAGTTTATCATTTTATTAGACATTTTATTAGTTAGTTTCAGCCTATATATAAGGCATTTTATTGTGAGTTGTAGTCAACACTTTTCACAATGTAGTCAATAAAGATATTTTCCCTTCTCTTCTCCCATCTTTACATCGACAGCTTCCTCTTGCAGTTTCTTTCTTCCTCATCTTCCTTCAATGGAGGTTTCTCCATGCGACTGGATTTGCCATTTTCAACATGGTATCAGAGCGCAATCCGTTGCGCCTCTGATTACCTGTGATTACCTCTATCTCCTCTATCTTAATTTTTCTTTTGAATCTTCATAGTTAGGGTTTGTTCTTAGAATTTTTTTTTTGGATCGGTGATAATCTGCCGTAGTTTTGCCGCAATTCTCTGGATTTCGTCTATTATTTCTCATCGGTGCTCCAGCTTTTTCAATTTCTCTCTTCAAATATACTCTCTTCAAATCTCTTTGCTTTTTTCAATTCTGATCATAATCGATCGTCTCTGCTTTGAATCTAAGGTCTGTTTGAACCGATTCATTGTTTGAATCGATTTAAATTGGTTCGTTGTTTGAATCGGCTCGTTGTTTGAATCGTTTCGTATCTGTTTTCTCTCTCGTTTTCTTTTGCTCATTGGATTTGTATGATCCAAGTTTGTTTCTCTCCTTTTAGTCATCGATTATAATCGGTTGATTCTATCTCTGGTTTTGTGTATCTCTCTATTCAGTAAATCTCAAATTTGTTGTGTTTCCAATTTATCTCGGTTCATCCTTCTTTGATCCAATAGACCAGATTGTCTTCACTGATTATTGTCGGTTTTGATAGTCTATGACAGAGTGCGATTCTTTCTATGCTTGGTTTGAAATGTGATTTTGCTCTTCATTGAGAATTTTGATGTATAGCCGGATTTGTTGTTTGTATTGGATGAGGAAAGGCGATCCAAGAGTAATGGTGATTTTTTTGCAGTGATTCTCAAGCAGGGAGATGGTTCTGGATTGATCAATTATTTGTTGTGGTTGGTATGGAAATAGAGATTGAGAGTTGGTGTTGTGATTGTTCTTAGCTGTTGCTACTGCTCAAACTACAGAAAGCTCTTGTTGAGCTGTATTGGAGGATTAGAAGTTGTATGGTTTGTGTGGTGATCTTGTTTTACTTGATGCTAGTGAATGTTTTGAGGCATCAAGATTTAACCATAATTCCAGCAGCAATGTGATAGATTGTGAATGCTCAAGATGGACTAAGATTGAGATGTTAGTAGTTCTTTTCCTTTTGTAGTGATGTTTTTGTCAAGATGGTTGCATTTGATATGCTTCCATCTTGAGGGAGGATGTTGAAATAGAAAAATAAAATGTGATTAGTTAGCTTTTAATTAGTTAGTTTAGCATTTTATTAGACATTTTATTAGTTAGTTCCAGCCTATATATAAGGCATTTTATTGTGAGTTGTAGTCGACACTTTTCACAATATAGTCAATAAAGATATTTTCCCTTCTCTTCTCCCCTCTTTACATCGACAGCTTCCTCTTACAGTTTCTTTCTTCTTCCTCCTCCTTCAATGGAGGTTTCTCCATCCGATTGGATTCGCCATTTTCAACATTGGTAGGTCTAAGTAATTCTAGCTGAATTGTTGAAGAAAACAGAAAGAAAGTACGGGAATTTGTTATAATTATAACAAAAAATAAGTACTTGGAAACCTACCGGAACAATATATAGAGATTTATTCTGGATAATCATTTTGAATTTGTAATTAGAGAAAATCAGAAATAAGAAAGTGGTTCTTTTATTTGCATATAACCACCATTGACATTTTTTAAGCACCACTGACTGTGTTCAAGAGCTTATAAGCTCAAATAAAATACCAGTCGATAACCTAGCCTACTAATTATAGATTTATGAGAATACTGTTATTTTTTATGCTTATTTGATAACGGAAGTTTATATGGCCTAACTTATATGGTCATCATATTTTATGATTTCGTGCTGAAAATCAGGCTTTATTTAAATTATTGTAAATAACTTAGCATGACTCCGTATTATATTTACAAAACTCATTAACAATTTATAAATCAAATAGTGCATTTAACGCATAAGTAAGCTTTTAATTATCGGGGGTTGGCGTTCTACACAAACCCCGTAACATGCATCTACTAAATTTGATTTTGACTTTCAATTAATTACTCTTTATGTTCAATATAAATTGTCTCCATTTATTTTTCCAAATTTTTCATTACATTTCTCGTATATGCTATTCAGGTTATACTAGGTGAACTGATATAAGTGATATTACATGTGTCTTCTTGGGCCGTGACAGATGGCGGCTATTTATTAGTGCACGGATGAAGATTATAGAATATCCAGGACCAAGGAAGAATATCCTTATTGCTTGGATAATACTGTAATAGAATAATCCAGTAACCTAAAACGGTTTTAATCAAGTGAACCGCATGTAAAATTATACTCCACTCCATCTGTTCGTAGTATTAATAATGAGTCTCTGTCTCCAAAAAACTACTACTGTTATTATTTATTCTATTAGGAATATTTTCCAACGCATTATGCTCAAGGGATTAATTCAAATTCCCGTTGGAGAAACTCCATTAATTATACTAATCGCATAACTTATATACTATCAGAAAGTAGTAACCTTATAAACAAAAAAATACATTAGTATTTATTAATCAGATCATCTCCAACCATTTTACACCAAACTCAAACTCATTTTTAGTTTGGGTCACACATAGGGGTGGGTCGGTACGGTATACCGTACCGATCGTGCCATACTATTGGAAAAAACGTATGATAAAGGCAAGACTTTTGGCCTTTCATGTGGCTAAGTCCTTTGGCCTTTCACCCCCAAATTCTTTATGTAGTGTGTTTATGTCTTGATCTTTCATGTCTACATCTCTAGCCTATATAAGGCATGGAGTGGTAGATGGAAAAGGGACGAATACCACAACAAGCATTCTTTCTTCTCTAGCTCTCTACATCCTAGTTCACATATAGGAGCATTGTCTAGCTCGATTCTCGGAACTCCATCAAGTTCGCCGGTGCCTAGCGGGTTTGAGGTGCTTCTACACGCTAGGAGAAAGTCGTTTTATCTTTGGGGGCAATACGCCATTCCGTGAGCACTAGCCGGGGCGTAATTTGTCTTGCGGAAAGAGGACTTTCCTCGACTCGACTTATAAATTTGGTTTGCTTTATTTCCATTGTAATTTTCATTCCTCTTTTTGTTGCAAAGTTTCCTTTCGATTGTAACAGTTAGAGTACCGCCTGTACACGGCTTGGGAATTTCTTCCCATTTTTTCTAACAATCGCAAGACAAATTAGTGTACTCTTCTAAGACAGGATTGTACCAATTGAAGTTGGAGGAAACATGAGCTCCAAAGCTGGAATGAAGAAACGAACAGTACCAATGTTCATGGGCTACGAAATGGTTAATTCCTTGAGATCTACTGTCTTGAGAATTGTGTTTATCGTTTGTCATTTGACAAGCAAGACCAATTTAGACTTAGTAGTAGTAATTGGGATGCATGGGTTGTTGAATATACCAATGCACATATGGTTCAATATAATTGTGTACTTATTTGTGGAGACAATATTGTGCAAATTATTTGAACGTGTTGTTATAAACTACAAAGATCACGAGGTGGTCGCAATGGTCTCCGACGTGAACCATGGTAACAATCCAATCGAACACTAAAAGAGATGATGAATGCTTTGTTGATTAATTCAGGATTACCCCAGAACATGTGGGGGGAGGCTGTGTTAACAGCGAATCATATCCTGAACAAAATTCCACTAAAAAATAGGGATGTGACTCCTTATGAGTTGTGGAAAGGGAAGAAACCTTTGTATTCATACCTCAAAGTGTGGGGGCGTTTAGCGAAGGTAGAAGTACCACCTCCGAAACAAGTTGCAATAAGCCCTAAAACAGTCGATTGCATCTTTATTGGCCATGCACTTAATAGTAGTGCCTATCGTTTCCTAGTCCATAGATCAGTTGTGCCTGGCGTGGCTGAAGGAACAACGATTGAGTCAAGGAATGCTATATTATTTGAGAATGTTTACCCTTGCAAGAGGCAAGAGGATCGTTCTAGTGAAAGAATGATGGATGAATCCACTAGTTCTAATCCTCCAAAAAGGACGAGGTCAAGTCCTGAGGATGTTGAACCAAGACGTGGTAAAAGAGTTAAAGTTGCTAAAACATTTGGTCCCGACTTCATAACTTTTATGTTGGATGGCGAACCAAAGTCATTGGCGGAAGCTCTGTCTGGCCCAGACGCAGCGTGGTGGCAAGAAGCTATCAATAGTGAAATTGAATCCATCATGAGAAATAACACTTAGGTGTTAGTAGGCTTGCTTGAAGGCTGTAAGGCTTTAGGGTGCAAGTGGATTCTGAAAAGGAAATATAAGCCCGATGGTACTATAGATAAGTACAAAGCTCGCCTAGTTGTCCAAGGCTTTAAGCAGAAAGAAGGGCATGACTTTTTTATACCTATTCACCTGTTACGAGAATCACTTCCATTCGGGTGCTTCTTGCGATTGCTGCTTTGCACAATCTCGATATTCACCAAATGGATGTGAAAACTGCGTTTTCTGAATGGTGATCTGGAAGAAGAAATATATATGGAATAACCCGAAGGGTTTGTTGTGCCTGGGCAAGAGCGTAAAGTATGCAAACTGGTAAAGTCATTATATGGGTTGAAGCAAGCACCATTACAATGGCATTTAAAATTTGACAACGTGATGTTGGCAAATGGATTCACTATCAATGAGTGCGATAAGTGTGTTTACATTAAGAACACAGATAACGGTTTTGTTATTGTGTGTCTTTATGTAGATGATATGTTGATTACGGGCAGCAATAGTGCCATTATCAACGAAACCAAAAATATGTTGAAGAGAAATTTTGACATGAAAGATATGGGTTTAGCTGATGTGATTCTCGGAATCAAAATTAAAAGAAATCATGAGGGAATTGCTCTTACACAATCTCATTATATTGAGAAAGTGCTAAAGAAGTTTTACTCATTCGATTGTGAGCCAGCTAAGACTCCATTGGAACCCAACGTGCATTTGAGTAAGCACACGGGTGAGCCTATAGCTCAAGAAGAATATGCAAAGATCATAGGGAGTTTGATGTTTATCACAAACTGCACCCAACCAGATCTTGCGTGTACGGTGAATAAGCTGAGCCGATTTACGAGCAACCCAAGCAAGGAACATTGGAAAGCTCTGCGTAGGGTTTTGAGATACTTGAAGTATACTCTTAACTTTGAGCTGCAATACACAAGATATCCCTAAGTACTTGAAGGGTACTGTGATGCAAATTGGATCTCTGATTCAAAAGACTCGTTCTCAACGAGTGGTTATGTGTTCACTGTGGGGGGTGGTGCTGTTTCGTGGAAGTCGACGAAATAAACGTGTATAGCTCGATCCACCATGGAATCTGAGTTTATCGCATTGGATAAAGCAGGGGAAGAAGCCGAGTGGCTCAGAAATTTCCTAGAATGTATTCCATGTTGGAAGAAGTCAGTGCCGACAGTAGTGATATACTGTGATAGCCAAACAGCTATAGGGAGAGCACATAGTGGCTTATACAACGGTAAGTCTCGACATATTCGTCGGCGACATAATACCGTCAGACAATTGATCACAAGTGGTGTTATCACAGTTGACTATGTAAGGTCAGTTGATAACTTAGCGGATCCGTTAACGAAAGGTTTAAACCGTGATCAATTGCATAAATTGCTAAAATGAATGGGACTGAAAACCACATCTTAAAAGATGATTATAGTGGTAACCCAACCAAACGATTGGAGATCATGGGCTTGGTTCAATGGGAAAATGAAGCTATATGAATCTAGTTGTAACACTCGGAAGATTTTTTATCTTCGCCCATTCTTTAGAAAGCATTGAGTGTTGTAACCTGCATGTGGTAAGAGGCTAAGTTTTGACTTTTAATGATTCTTAGAAACCTCGAGGAGGTGGGTATTGCAGGATACCTAGAAAAGAATCACCTATGTAAGTGAAGAAGTGTGGGCCGCTTCAACATGTGAATCATTTATGAATCCAAAGTAGTGTTCCATGGCCAGTAAAGGACATAAACGTGAGAACTGATGAGTTTGTAAATAACATTGTGTCAATATTATTGTCTCGGTATACACCAAGGAGGAATGGTTCAAGGCATCACGTCCACCAGGCCGCCGGTATACCCGATAGTGTTGACTATGGAAAGTTCAAAGCCCCAAGCTACTATTCCAAATGCAATATTATTTCTCGAGAATTGAGCAAAGAGTCTGCATGCATGCATACATGTCTTGTGTTGGTTTGAGCTGGCAGCGCTCTAACCAATGTGGGGGATTATTGGAAAAAACGTGTGATAAAGGTTAGACTTTTAGCCTTTCATGTGGCTAAGTCCTTTGGCCTTTCACCCCCAAATTCTTTATGTAGTGTGTTTATGTCTTGATCTTTCATGTCTACATCTCTAGCCTATATAAGGCATGGAGTGGTAGATGGAAAAGGGACGAATACCACAACAAGCATTCTCTCTTCTCTAGCTCTCTACATCCTAGTTCACATATAGGAGCATTGTCTAGCTCGATTCTTGGAACTCCATCAAGTTCGCCGGTGCCTAGCGGGTTTGAGGTGCTTCTACACGCTAGGAGAAAGTCGTTTTATCTTTGGGGGCAATACGTCATTCCGTGAGCACTAGCCGGGGCGTAATTTGACATGCGGAAAGAGGGTTTTCCTTGACTCGACTTATAAATTTGGTTTGCTTTATTTCCATTGTAATTTTCATTCCTCTTTTTGTTGCAAAGTTTCCTTTCGATTGTAATAGTTAGAGTACCGCCTGTACACGGCTTGTGAATTTCTTCCCATTTTTTCTAACACATACCGCATACCGTACCGAAAATTACGGTATGTTAAAATTCCATACCGACCGTACCAAATTTCCGGTATACCGTAATTCCGGTATACCGAAAATTCGGTATGATAATTTTTGATACCGTTACCATACAGTAATAACGGTATGCGGTATGGTAACTGTCACGACCGCCCATACAAGGGGTACCACAAACGCGGCGATCGTGACCGACATGCATGGATTACAATTTAGAAGATCAACTTAATTAACTTAAAGAAAGGAAAACAACTTAGTTTAAAAATTTTAAGGTTATATTTTTTTTTGAAAAGACATAAGAAAAATACATTCAAAAAGGACAACGGAAAAAAAATTAGACTTAAGAAATACAACCATTAATAACTAAAGTAAAACAAACATTTAACTTAAATCTCGAAGAATATCATTTTCAAAAGACAACGTAAACACTTGTTTAAAAACTAATCACCACCATACATGTTCAAACACAAAGCATAAAGAAAAGATTAAAGTCTTGAGACATGGTTCAAGTTATAGCAGCGGAAAATACAGTTTAAGGAGAGTCAAGGACTACGCCTATGTATGACGACACAACGTATCCTACGTTCTCAAGCCAGCTCAACATCCACCGCAACATCCCGCTCAACCTGCACATAAGAAAAATAATATGCAGGGCTGAGTACTTGTTGTACTCAATGGGCTCATGCCGAAAACATTTTAATAAGTTATGTCATCCATACCAGTGATCTCGAGTTTTATGTATTAAGAAAATCACGAGAAACACAAAAATATTCAAGTCTGGCCAGACAATTTATCTCCCCACTTTTCACATCAATCCATCAATCACAATCACAGTGCGACAATAGTGTGGCCACACTATTCGCCCACGAGACCGGCCGACTTGCAAGGACGGCTCACGATCCCACCAGTGTACACAGCCCGATAGGGTTTACGGCCCTACTCGGACCCGAATTCGTTTCACAACACAGCCATATAGCCTAACGGAGTAAACTCATACGAACTAGGCATCAGGCACACAATCTCATAACAAAAACATCATGGCATGACATAACAGTTAAACCACCCTTATATCTCCACATAATATTTTTCGGAAAAGTAAAGAGGTTTGAAAAGAAAGCCCACCTCGTTCTCTTAGCAAAATCACAACCCAACTTAGCAACTCTCGATCCTCGAGTTCACGAATACACAACACCCTTGTCAACGACAACACAAGTCAGCCTCACACAACAACATATCACTATGCATGTCCTATCGTTTCTCTCTCATCGTTTTCCTCAATTTCCCAAACCCGACATACATCTCAAAGGTGTAAACACACGTAACACATTTCAACTTATCACAAGTGATTTCAACATTTAAGCTCATTCCTTGGACATACATGCATCATACAATACTTTTAAACTTGAAAAATAAGTGTCATTTAATCAAGGCAGAAAACTGGCAGAATTGCGCTACCGTTTTGTAAAAATCACTTTAAATTCACCCGACCTAAAAACATGCTAAATTTTGGTCACGATACAGAGGACACATTCAAGTTCATCCATGAAAATTTTCATATCGAAATCACGTCATTTAGTCAGTCATATCACATATTGAACTCTCTGGTCGAAACATACAATTTCTGGCAGTATTGCGCAGTTCATTTGAAAAATTCACCATAAATTCATACGATGCCAAAAAAAAGTTGAAAATTTAACACAATACAGAAGACACTTCAAATTTTCATATAGCTCAAGAATCACATCAATCGGAGGTCATTTGGTCAGACAAACAGAAAACGAAACATTCATGGCGAGAACTCACGTTTCTGGCAGATTTGTGCAGTCAACTTCAAAAATTTATTAAAAATTCATTTTTCGATAAAACGGGCTGAAATTCACACGAGACACAGAAAACATCTTAAAGTTTACTCAGTAATTATTTCATAGCAAAATTCGTTCGTTTGATGGGTCAATCACAGATCATAAGTCACTGGTCGTGCACCACAGATTTTCAGGTTCATAGATCGAAAATAGGGTTTTCATCTTCCATCAAACAAACATCGATTTTTCATGCTCGAACACACATAATCATGCTTAAAAGTTTCTCACACACATATTTGCACATGAACTCACATCATTCACCAACTATTCCAATCCAACATCACATGATTTCAATCAAAAACACAATATTATCAAAGTTCTTATGCAATCACACTTTCCCACCGATAAATTTTTCGATCTATTAATCCTACACCCTCTATATGCATGTAGGATTCAAGAATAATGTTTCAATGAAGAGATGAGAAGAAAAACTTAGTTATACCTTTTCGAATCATGAAAACGAACGGTAGGAACAAGGATGGAGGCGATTCGTCGAAACTCTTGAAAAATCCACTCCAATTGATGCAAGAAACAATGAGGGAAGAAGTTTTTGGAGAGGATGGAGAGTGAAGGGGGGAGGCACGAAATTTTGAGGGAGATGGGGGCTAGGGTTTAGTTTAGGTGTTTGTATAGGATTAGGTTAAAGTTTAAAGAATTATTTAATTAATTATGGAGGGATAAAATAATGGCCAAATGAAATAAAAGTCCCATAATTAAAAGAATAAAATAGGCATGTAGGATGGGGAGGAATTCGAAAATTCCATGTAGAGCATAACAAGGAATTTATTTGGTATTTACTTGGAGAGAATATATTCACAACTTATGAAACAAAAGTGAATATTCCATAAACAAGGGAACAAAATAAATTAAATCTCCAAGTAGGAAAATAATGAGGAAGGGACGAAAATTCCATAAGAAATTGCACAAGGAAATTATTTAAATCCTCAATTAAATAGAATAGGATTTAAATTTGGTAATTTCTTTATAGGAAAAGACTCCCATAAAATAGGCAACAACTAAATAAATTTGCACAAGGAAATTAACCAAAATGGGGCGTGCGACACAAGGAAATATTCACATCCCCAATTAATTGACTTAGGTATTAATTTGGTATTTCATTGAATAAAAGGGATTCCACAAAATAAGAAACAAATATATTCTCCTCTAAAAAATAGGGACACCGAAAATTGGCTTAATTAGCCACAAGGAAATAATTCAACTCTTAATTCAATTGGGGCGAGGGAATAAAATGTGGCAAGATTTAATTGGATTTAAATTGGATGAATATTCCAAAACAATTAATTAAATCCAAGAAAGAATAAATTCTCAATAATTGGAGGGGCCGACAATAGCCATTTTTTGGCTAGAACAAGATGCATGATTTTATTTAAATTGACTCCCCACATTAAAATCTAATTAGCACTTCATTCCAATTCCCCCATGATGATTTATTCCACATAACCAAACTCAAACACGTAGCAACAATTTAAATTTCATAAATGAAATTTTCAACCGACATTTATTAAATAAAGGTCATACAAATTTTTGGGATGTTACATCCTTCCCCTCTTAACAGAAATTTCGTCCCGAAATTTTGACTGCCTCACATAAACGACTCGGGGTATTTTTCTTTCATACTTTCTTCTAACTCCCACGTGGCTTCCTTGGGACCATGGTGTTTCCACAACACTTTCATTGATGCTATCGACTTGTTTCGCAACTCTTGCACCTTCCGATCTAGGATTGCCTCGGGCCTTTCCTCGTAGTTCATGTCGGGGGTTAGGATCACCTCCTCTTGATGAATCGCATGCTTGGGGTCGAACACATACTTGCGCAAGTGCGACACATGGAACACATTGTGCGCATTTCCAAAACTGGGAGGTAACGATAAACGGTACGCTACAGGACCTACTTCATCGATAATCTCGTACGGCCATACAAAACGCGGCTTCAGCTTGCCCTTCATTCCAAACCTCACAACTTCTTTCGTCGGGGATACTTTCAAGAACACTTTGTCACTAATGTCGAATTTAATTTCCGTTCGACGCACGTCGGCATACGACTTCTGCCTATCTTGAGCTTCCTTGATCCTTGTGCGGATTTTGATGCACAATTTCGGTCATCTCCCTTATAGCGTCGGGTCCTAACATCTTCCTCTCGCCAACTTCATCCCATTAAAATGGAGATTGACACTTCCTGCCATACAAGGCTTCATACGAAGCCATATCAATCGTCGCTTGATAGCTATTGTTGTAGGCGAATTCAACCAACGGTAGAACAGTTTCCCAACTTTTCTCTCGATCTAGGACAACAGCTCGCAACATATCCTCAAGTGTCTGAATCGTCCTCTCTGACTGCTCGTCCGATTGCGGGTGATAAGCAGTGCTGAAGTTCAGTTGCGTGCCCAATTCTCGTTGCAAACTCATCCAAGACTTTGATGTGAACTTCGTATCGCGGTCTGACACAATGGTCTTTGGCACTCCATGCAATCGCACAATCTCATTCACGTAGAGATTAGCTAACTTATCCGCGCCATAAGTAACTCGAATTGGTAAAAAGTGCGCGCTCTTAGTTAGTCGATCGATGATCACCCAAATTGCGGTGTTGCTCTTCTATGACTTTGGCAAACCCGTCACGAAATCCATAGCTAGATGCTCCCACTTCCATTCGGGAATTTTGAGTGGTTGCAACTTCCCATATGGTCGTTGGTGTAAGGCCTTCACTTGTTGACATGCTAGACATCGTTCCACATACGACGCTACGTCTCCTTTCATTCCATTCCACCAAAAACGTTGCTACAAATCTCGATACATCTTCGTGCTTCTGGGGTGTGCAGTGTAAGGCTTGTCGTGTGCTTCACTCAAAATCTCATCTTTTAGCGCCTCATCGCTCGGCACACACAATCGTCCATCATACGTCAAGGCATTATCCGCCTCCTCACGGTAATGATCAAGCTTCTCGGCTCTTACCTTCGCACGTAATTATTTCAACTTCTCATCACGTCGCTGGGTTCTATGAGCTTGGTTCTCAAATTTGGCTCAATCACTAGCGTCGCCAATCTCGCTTCTACTGTCTCGGGCGCTCTCACTATCTCCAATCTCATTCTGACGAATTCGCGAATCAACGCTTCCTCTTGCGTTAGGAAATAAGCCAATTGCGGTTGGTTCTTCCTACTCAAAGCATCGGCTACTACGTTTGCCTTGCCCGGGTGGTAGTGAATACCACAATCATAATCTTTCACAATCTCTAACCAACGTTGTTGTCGCATGTTCAGCTCCTTCTGCTCAAAGAAATACTTGAGACTTTTGTGATCTGTATATATTTCGCATCTCACTCCATAGAGATGATGTCTCCAAATTTTCAGTGCATGCACTACTGCCGCTAACTCCAAGTCGTGAGTCGGAAAATCCAATTCATTCTGTCTCAACTGTCGGGAAGCGTATGCTATCACTTTTCCATCTTGCATCAACACACATCCAAGTCCTACTTTCGATGCTTCCGTATAGACGGCGAAGTCTTTGTCGGTTGCCGGCACAACTAGAACCGGTGCTGTCGTCAACTTCCCCTTCAATAGTTGGAAACTCGCCTCGCACTCTGGCGTCCAAACTACTTTGATTACTTTCTTTAACAGTTGCATCATCGGTCTCGCAATCTTAGAGAATCCTTCAATGAATCGTCGATAGTATCCCGCCAATCCTAAGAAGCTGCGGATTTCACTTTGGCGTTTTCGGAGTTTTCCAATTCTGCACGGCCTCGACCTCTGCTGGGTCTACTTGAATTCCATTTGCCGTCACAATATGACCAAGAAAGTTCACTCGAGTCAACCAAAACTCACACTTACTAAACTTGGCATAAAGCTTCTCCTTTCGCAACGTTTCCAACACTGTTTGTAGATGCCATCCATGTTCCTCCTCGTTCTTCGAGTATACTAAAACATCGTCGATGAAGACTAACACCAACTTGTCAAGATACTCGTGAAATACTCGGTTCATCAAGTCCATGAAGACGGCAGGGGCATTAGTCAGCCCAAATGGCCTCACGACGAATTCATAATGGCCATAGCGAGTGCGAAAAGCAGTCTTAGGCACATCCTCTCGTCGGACCTTTAGTTGATGATACCCTGATCTCAAATCCATTTTCGAGAATACGCCCGCTCCTCGAAGTTGGTCAAACAAGTCATCAATTCTTGGCAGTCGGTACTTATTCCTCAAGGTCAACTTGTTGAGCTCACGATAGTCGATGCACATCCTCATCGTTCCATCCTTTTTCTTTACGAACAACACAGGCGCTCCCCATGGTGATACACTAGGTCGGATAAATCCCAAATCTAGCAGTTCTTGCAACTGAATCTTCAATTCAGCCAAATCTTTAGGGGCCATTCGGTATGGTGCTTTCGATACTGGCGCAGATCCAGGTTCTAAGTCAAAGGTAAACTCTACCTGTCCGTCGGGTGGCGGTCCTGGCAAAGCTTTGGGAAAGTCTCGTACTACTGCCACGTCTTCCACTTTCAAATCCTTCTTTTCATCTCCGTTCAAGTACACAAGATATGCCGGACGCCCTTATCTTATCATCGTGGTCGCTTGTAATGCGGAGATTATGGAAGTTTGTCGGTTCAGGGAGATCCCATACAAGATAGTTGGCTCTTCGCCCGGGGCTTGAAGAGAAATCTGTCTCTCTTTTACAGTGAATCGTTGCGTGGTTCTCGGTAAGCCAATCCATTCCCAAAATTATGTCAACGCTCTCCAAGGCATGACGTGTAAAAGTCGAGCTACTACTCCTAACTCTCCTAATACAAACTTTAGTCAAACAGTCTTAACTTGGATATGAACCGATTTTGAAATATAACAATTGGTTATGATCATCCCCACGGAGCTTGAAAGAACATAAGATAGGTCATGAATATGGGATGAAATCAAACAAATGTCAATTCTCATAGTAAGCTACCAAAAGATAACTCAGTTGTTCGACCAAATTTGGAAGGTCCACACATCAATGGATAATGACTTAAAGGGTTGAAGAAAAGAAATGATCAGTTGCATGAGGATTGAGAAATATAGGCAGTTGTCACAAAGCGGTACTGATCATGGTTCAAGGAAAATCATAATATGGACTGACAGAATCACATCAATAGGTTCATAAGTTTGTGAAAGGCAATCAAAGTCAAAGGGGTTATTGAAAACAAAAAAATCAAGTGGATTAAGTTTGTTAAGGCAAGGAACAAAATGTAGGCCTTAACTTCATTTTGTAGAAAGAAAGGTTCTATTATGGAAAGGATACATGAACTGAACCCAAAAGAATTTCACTCTGTAAGAAAGAACTTGACACAGACATGGTGACAAAATAAAAGGCTAAACAAAAGTTCGAAGAAGAATATCCCAATAGAAAACATGTCTGTGAAACGTGATTATATTGAAGGACGTAACTGCAAGCAGCCTTAAGAATGAAGCTCAATAGCAAAGGCTCACAGAGTCAAAGTATGGTCCGTATAGATAATAGATCAAAGAAGACTACAATCAATCCAAGTGTCCAAAGTTATGAAGGCAACACCACTTTCCAAGAAGTGAAAGTGAGTTATGACTCAATGGAGGAAAAGAAACAATATGCATCACTTGCAAGGGGTGAATGAAACAAGCTGTTAAATAGACAATGGCTCACGGCTATTTGAAAGGTCCTGAAAGATAACTTCTTATAATCCAAGTAAGAACTGTTGACTAGAATAGTTTGTTCCACCTATTAAAGTCGCACCTCCTTGTTCATCTTTCGCAAGCCGAAACTGGTAACATCGCTCTAAGAACTGTGGATTCCACACTGAGATTCTTCGTGTCATTACCATAATAACGATAGTTGAAATCCATATCTTCATAAAATTCTTTGCCTGTCATAATGACTATTCTCGTATGACATGGTTATCATCCTCGTGTTCCTTAGCAGGGTATGGAGATCATCTCCATCGTGCTTCCACTTACGCAAGATTAAACTATACTAATTTAAATTGCGAGTATGATCGCTCGTCGTTGCATGAAAATATCTCTTAGCATCAGTTCTTCTTGTCTCGCACCTTGACTTAAGCATTTGCCTTAACTTTCATATTCTCGTACGTTTCATTGCTCAGAGAAGCAATAGTTAAGTTTTCAACTTAGAACTACGATTCGCACGGTCAACTAGGCTTATATTTTAGTTACTCTAAGTTCACCACACAATTCATCATCTCATAGATCATCATCTACTTCAATTTACGTCATTCATACCCCAAGATAAACACACCACATTTTCACTTCCCACAGCAAAACACTTTCGAACCTCACATTATGTTCAAAATTTTTGAAACAAAATTTCTTTACACTTTCTCACTTTCCTAAAAATTTTCCACATCTCACTTTTAAAGTAAAAGTTTTGACTCAAACTAAATCGTAATTTCGCATCAACTTTCATCATTCGTATAAAACATTCCATAGAATAACACATCATACCTCGCACCTCATAACATACATAACATCACACTTCCACAGCTCAATTTTCCAAACGAAGTAAATTTTTTTGTCGAAACTCGTTTTTTTAACAAATCATAAACACCACAATTTCCATTGATCAATTAATTTCCTCAAAAGAAACATATTTTTATTTAAAAAAAATTCTAACAACTTTCCACAACATAAATATTTTTCCTCAACCATACTCCACTAGAACAACTAGTCATTAATATCGCAAAACAATCAACCTCAAAATCATTTTCCCATTTTTTTTTCTACATGTCTAACACCATGCAAATCTTTCAAAACTCATAACGCATTTGTATTTCAGACAAAACACTCATGCACTTCGCATATATGGTTGAAACAACATTTTTAGTTACTCATCTTTTCTCATAAATTTCAACATTCTCAAAACAACTCATCAATTGTCATTTTTGATGTAAAACACTCCATCTTCCTATGTTCGCATGCTTACATCGTAGAACTTTCACACATAACACATATTTACGACATTATGTCACTCATGCTCATGTTCCACATAAGTATACCAGAACAATATCACATTCTTACATACGACACGTGTTTAGATCATCTTGACAATCATGCTCATACTCAACAAAATCATACTATCACAACATTATTTCCACATAAAGCACGTGTTTAGATCATCACACAAATCATGCTCACATTCAACTTTTTTACGTCATCACATCATTTATTCACGAATTTGAACATGAGAATCACATCACATCATCACGTAATTACATGCTCATGCATTCTTTTGCCCAAACCATCCTCATCATATCATAAAGTTTATACCTCGGTCTCATATTTCATCAACAACTTTAAAACATACCTCACTTTCCTTGGTTGAGCGTGATGCTTTGGATGTTGAGCCTTCGTGACACTTCTAGTCAATACGGGTTCACTAACTTAGACTTAAAGTGAAAGAAGACTCTCGGACCAGAGCGAAAGAACAAAGCTCTGATACCACTCTGTCACGACCGCCCATACAAGGGGTACCACAAACGCGGCGATCGTGACCGACATGCATGGATTACAATTTAGAAGATCAACTTAATTAACTTAAAGAAAGGAAAACAACTTAGTTTAAAAATTTTAAGGTTATATTTTTTTTTGAAAAGACATAAGAAAAATACATTCAAAAAGGACAACGAAAAAAAAATTAGACTTAAGAAATACAACCATTAATAACTAAAGTAAAACAAACATTTAACTTAAATCTCGAAGAATATCATTTTCAAAAGACAACGTAAACACTTGTTTAAAAACTAATCACCACCATACATGTTCAAACACAAAGCATAAAGAAAAGATTAAAGTCTTGAGACATGGTTCAAGTTATAGCAGCGGAAAATACAGTTTAAGGAGAGTCAAGGACTACGCCTATGTATGACGACACAACGTATCCTACGTTCTCAAGCCAGCTCAACATCCACCGCAACATCCCGCTTAACCTGCACATAAGAAAAATAATATGCAGGGCTGAGTACTTGTTGTACTCAATGGGCTCATGCCGAAAACATTTTAATAAGTTATGTCATCCATACCAGTGATCTCGAGTTTTATGTATTAAGAAAATCACGAGAAACACAAAAATATTCAAGTCTGGCCAGACAATTTATCTCCCCACTTTTCACATCAATCCATCAATCACAATCACAGTGCGACAATAGTGTGGCCACACTATTCGCCCACGAGACCGGCCGACTTGCAAGGACGGCTCACGATCCCACCAGTGTACACAGCCCGATAGGGTTTACGGCCCTACTCGGACCCGAATTCGTTTCACAACACAGCCATATAGCCTAACGGAGTAAACTCATACGAACTAGGCATCAGGCACACAATCTCATAACAAAAACATCATGGCATGACATAACAGTTAAACCACCCTTATATCTCCACATAATATTTTTCGGAAAAGTAAAGAGGTTTGAAAAGAAAGCCCACCTCGTTCTCTTAGCAAAATCACAACCCAACTTAGCAACTCTCGATCCTCGAGTTCACGAATACACAACACCCTTGTCAACGACAACACAAGTCAGCCTCACACAACAACATATCACTATGCATGTCCTATCGTTTCTCTCTCATCGTTTTCCTCAATTTCCCAAACCCGACATACATCTCAAAGGTGTAAACACACGTAACACATTTCAACTTATCACAAGTGATTTCAACATTTAAGCACATTCCTTGGACATACATGCATCATACAATACTTTTAAACTTGAAAAATAAGTGTCATTTAATCAAGGCAGAAAACTGGCAGAATTGCGCGACCGTTTTGTAAAAATCACTTTAAATTCACCCGACCTAAAAACAAGCTAAATTTTGGTCACGATACAGAGGACACATTCAAGTTCATCCATGAAAATTTTCATATCGAAATCACGTCATTTAGTCAGTCATATCACATATTGAACTCTCTGGTCGGAACATACAATTTCTGGCAGTATTGCGCAGTTCATTTGAAAAATTTACCATAAATTCATACGATGCCAAAAAAAAGCTGAAAATTTAACACAATACAGAAGACACTTCAAATTTTCATATAGCTCAAGAATCACATCAATCGGAGGTCATTTGGTCAGACAAATAGAAAACGAAACATTCATGGCGAGAACTCACGTTTCTGGCAGATTTGCGCAGTCAACTTCAAAAATTTATTAAAAATTCATTTTTCGATAAAACGGGCTGAAATTCACACGAGACACAGAAAACATCTTGAAGTTTACTCAGTAATTATTTCATAGCAAAATTCGTTCGTTTGATGGGTCAATCACAGATCATAAGTCACTGGTCGTGCACCACAGATTTTCAGGTTCATAGATCGAAAATAGGGTTTTCATCTTCCATCAAACAAACATCGATTTTTCATGCTCGAACACACATAATCATGCTTAAAAGTTTCTCACACACATATTTGCACATGAACTCACATCATTCACCAACTATTCCAATCCAACATCACATGATTTCAATCAAAAACACAATATTATCAAAGTTCTTATGCAATCACACTTTCCCACCGATAAATTTTTCGATCTATTAATCCTACACCCTCTATATGCATGTAGGATTCAAGAATAATGTTTCAATGAAGAGATGAGAAGAAAAACTTAGTTATACCTTTTCGAATCACGAAAACGAACGGTAGGAACAAGGATGGAGGCGATTCGTCGAAACTCTTGAAAAATCCACTCCAATTGATGTAAGAAACAATGAGGGAAGAAGTTTTTGGAGAGGATGGAGAGTGAAGGGGGGAGGCACGAAATTTTGAGGGAGATGGGGGCTAGGGTTTAGTTTAGGTGTTTGTATAGGATTAGGTTAAAGTTTAAAGAATTATTTAATTAATTATGGAGGGATAAAATAATGGCCAAATGAAATAAAAGTCCCATAATTAAAAGAATAAAATAGGCATGTAGGATGGTGAGGAATTCGAAAATTCCATGTAGAGCATAACAAGGAATTTATTTGGTATTTACTTCGAGAGAATATATTCACAACTTAGGAAATAAAAGTGAATATTCCATAAACAAGGGAACAAAATAAATTAAATCTCCAAGTAGGAAAATAATGAGGAAGGGACGAAAATTCCATAAGGAATTGCACAAGGAAAGTATTTAAATCCTCAATTAAATAGAATAGGATTTAAATTTAGTAATTTCTTTATAGGAAAAGACTCCCATAAAATAGGCAACAACTAAATAAATTTGCACAAGGAAATTAACCAAAATGGGGCGTGCGACACAAGGAAATATTCACATCCCCAATTAATTGACTTAGGTATTAATTTGGTATTTCATTGAATAAAAGGGATTCCACAAAATAAGAAACAAATATATTCTCCTCTAAAAAATAGGGACACCGAAAATTGGCTTAATTAGCCACAAGGAAATAATTCAACTCTTAATTCAATTGGGGCGAGGGAATAAAATGTGGCAAGATTTAATTGGATTTAAATTGGATGAATATCCCAAAACAATTAATTAAATCTAAGAAAGAATAAATTCTCAATAATTGGAGGGGCCGACAATAGCCATTTTTTGGCTAGAACAAGATGCATGATTTTATTTAAATTGACTCCCCACATTAAAATCTAATTAGCACTTCATTCCAATTCCCCCATGATGATTTATTCCACATAACCAAACTCAAACACGTAGCAACAATTTAAATTTCATAAATGAAATTTCCAACCGACATTTATTAAATAAAGGTCATACAAATTTTTGGGATGTTACAGTAACGGTATACCGAAAAAAACCTATTGTATCCAAAATATTTATAAATGTAATATATATATATATATATATATATATATATATATATATATATATAT
This sequence comes from Salvia splendens, assembly GCF_004379255.2. NCBI lineage: Eukaryota > Viridiplantae > Streptophyta > Magnoliopsida > Lamiales > Lamiaceae > Salvia > Salvia splendens. The sequence continues at coordinate 30,051,941 of NC_056033.1, read as the reverse complement.
ATATAGGGTTTTGATCCATGTAAAACCATTCTTAATACAAAAATGCAGAACCAAGCATACAAAAGTCATTTTTAGGTCATTGTAAGCTTATTTTTACGTCATTATAGTAAGGATGACATGAAATGATCTTAACATGACCTCAAACCCAAAGTTTATAATATGACCTAAAACTGCTTTACAATGACCCTCCGTGTTTTTGTTTAATTATTGACCATTGGATTGTCAAATCTCATGGTCAGGATTTGGTCTGGATTTTGTATTGAGATCAAGTTTTGTATTGATCATTTTCTTATATATATACACATATATATATATATATATATAGATGTATTCATTTCCTTTTTGCATATTTTCTCCTTTTTCCTTCTTGATCTCAGCCCCACGATTTTGTCATCCGACGGTTAGATTAGTGCCACGTGTCTTTTAATAATGCAGATTTTCCGTTGAATAATGCACACCGACTAATAATGCACCATTATTGTCACGACCGCCCTTTAGGGTTAATAAATACGGGCGATCGTGATTAAAAGAACTTAATAAACAGACGAAGGAAACTAGGGTTTCAATAAAGAGTTTGACCAATAATTAATATTTAAAAAAAAAAGTAGCCAAGAGGTTGACATTATCTAAATAATTAGGTTCAAAGCTAAAAGATTGATGAGAAAAAAAAAACAATGTCTCAGCGGAAGCGTCCAAGAGAAAGAGTGATGTCATGTGTGGAGACACAACGACAATCGTAGTTCATAACTAACCAAACCTTGCTTCAATATTAAATTGCTCAACACCACCAATTGCTCGTCGTCGCTCAACCTGCACATAGGGAAAACACATGCAGGGCTGAGTACTTAATATACTCAGTGGGCTTATGCCGAAAATATTTGATGAAAGTTATGTCATCCATACCATAGTGAACTCGAGTTTACATTTAGAAAAGAAACATCATCTAGTATAACAAAACGATTTCATAGACTGGCCAGTCAAAACAATCTCCCCACTTTCTCATCAATCATTCAATCACATCCTCTTTCCATAGTGCGACGAAAGTGTGGCCACACTATTCGCCCACGAGACCGGCCGACTAGCAAGGACGGCTCACGATCCCACCTGTGTACACTAACCTGATAGGGTTTGCGGCCCTACTCAGACCCGAATTCGTTTATCATAGCCCTATAGCCTAATGGAGCGAACTCACAAACTAGGCATCAGACAACAATCTCAACATAGCCCTATAGCCTAATGGAGCGAACTCACAAACTAGGCATCAGACAACAATCTCATCATCAAAACAAACATGGCATGACATAATAATTTAAACCACCCTTATTCCACCATAATATCCTTTTGAAAGCGTAAAAGAGTTTAGAAAAAGAAAGCCCACCTCGACTGCTTAATTCTCAAGTACTTTCTTCCCCTTGATATTACGATTCACTTGCGATGATTCACCTCCGTGAGTAGAACTTGGCTATGGAGTTCACAAGGCTGAAAAATGAGGTTCTTGAAGCAGAAGAATTTCTATTTCTTGAGTTAAAATTGTGTAGAGTGGTTCTTTTTTTTTCTTGCTGCAAAGATAGAAGAAAACGGATTGTGCAACAAATATTATAGGAGAAGAGGATTTGGTTGTGATGTGGGAGAGATTTAGGGAGTGAGGAGAGATTCATGGAAGAGAGGGGAGGGACGGTTTCTGTCGTGGGAAATAAGAGAATTCGAATTCCTCCTTTACATTTTTTATGTGATTTTAATTTAATTTAGATTTATTTGGTATTTATTTGCAGATCACGGAGGAGGGAAAACTCATCACGGAGGAGGAAAATCTCTACAGAATATTTAATTAACATTTTATTAATGTCGATTGATGATCAAATCAACATGGAAAATATTTAATTAGATTAGTTTAATTCTCAGTCCATTGTATTTTATTTTAAATTGTGCAGTCCACAATTTATTTATCCAAGAATGAACTTTTATATTATTTATCCAATTTATTCGATCCAGCTCGCGAATTGAGTCCAATAAATATATTCCTCACGAAAAGGAATTATTCAAATCGACGTAATAATTTATTTCAAAATTTCTAGTCCAGCGACCAATTCCACTCAACAAATAATTCACGGACCCTCGCAATATTAATTGCATTAAATACATGTACTTTATGATTCAAAAAAAAATTTAGGTTTAGAAAATCGGGGCGTTACATCCTACCAACCTTAACAGAAATTTCGTCCCGAAATTTGTTACGCTGAAGTAAGAGTTCTGGGTACAATTCCATCATTTTATCCATATTCTCCCATGTGGCTTCTTCATGCCCATAATTTTTCCAAAGTACTTTCACACAAGTAATAGATGCAAAAACATTCGACTCCTCATGTTGTTGGTGTATCATTTTGTATGTGTCTCTTGACACTCATTCCACATATTGTGTTTGCAGAGATCGAGCCGTTGTCTTTCTTGAGAGTCTTGTATCAAGAATTTAAAAATCTATTTAACAGTCTTACTTGGATCAGAACGGGTTTCAAAATGAGGAGCACTATTGAAATTGCCCTTGATTAGAATGGCTCTGAAAATGACTCAAGAGGAACAAGAATGAGTCACTATTTTCATTAAAAGGAAACTGTGATGCATCACTTGCAAATTGCAGGTCAATCAAAAGTTTTAAATGCACGAAAAGAATACCATTGTCAAGGAGCTTCATAGAAAGAAATTTCTGAGAATCCAAGTAAGTACTGGTAATTAAATTCATCCATTCTAGCTACAAAGGTGGCACTCCGTCATTTCCCGAAGATAATAGAAGCGTTCTCGAAAACTCTAGATTCTAAGTCAAGATTCTTGGTGTCGTTACTGCAATTAATTTTCCTTGAAGGTCACATCTTCATATTATTTTTGGCATGCCCTAGCGGTCATTCTCATTAAAACATGGTAATAACCCTCCCGGCCTCAACGTGTCATAAGTGTCGTCATATTTGTAACGCGTTGTCGCATTAACATGTTATGCATGATTGCATTCACTTTATTTGATTGCAGGCACAATTTCTCGTCGTTGTAAGGATACATCACCTAACATTTCTTCTTGTCTTGATCTCGTTAGAAACTTCCTTTCGTTTTAATCTTATCATCCAGGGAAAACAATAGGCAATTATAATAATCCGTCTAGTTCGAAGTATATGTTTTCATTTGTCCCATCACTCAGGAAAGTGATATTGCAGTTATCAATTTACAACTATGTCCGAGCACGTTCAGCCTAGCATACTTCTTAGGCACTCTATGTTTTTCAGGCGTAGTTCATAGTCTCATACTTCAACATATTTTCGATCGTTGCTTAATTCAAGCTTCATATGGATTCTACGTTTGCAACAAAGTTCAAAATTTCACATTTCACTTTCATAATGATTCAATACGATACCTCGTACTTCATCAATCATGAATTATCATATAAAACGTATTGCGCAGTCAAACATGTTTATCCATATAAACCATTTGGCATTCCATAGCATTTCATCTAGCGTATATTAATATTTAAAATAGTAACTCAATCAATCCAATCGTCCATGGAATCACATTTCATAAATCGTACAGTTCATGGACATCTGTATCACAACCACAAAATTGCAACTATACACTCATCATGCTTTGTATTCACAGTTTCGTAATCATGCAATTTCGACCACATAAGCATAAAAAAAATTCCGCTCAAGTAATCAACATGTATGTCCTTCAAGTTAAATTCGCAGTTCAAACATGTAATAACAAGTCTCCGCTTCAAGCATGCGATTCATACTCACACTTCAATATCCATAACATTCAACACCATTAAGCACATACTCACATAATGTCTCACGTCTCGTATGACCACAACACTTTTCAAAAGCCATAGCATTTACTTTAAATTTCCAATAGGCCCAAAATTGCCATTTTCTCAAGGAACCATTTTTCCATCGAATTTTAAAAATATTGGTAATTCATTTAAAAAGTTGCCAAAATATTCTTACCTCTTCTTTCGTGGTTGGGCGTGACGAGTTGTGGTGTTGAGCCTTCGATGTTTAATACTTTAGCCGATTAAGACATGGATAAAGTTTTGACAAAAAGGACTCTTGGGTCCAGAGCGGAAAGAAACTGAGGCTCTGATACCAAACTGTCACGACCACCCTTTAGGGTTAATAAATACGGGCGATCGTGATTAAAAGAACTTAATAAACAGACGAAGGAAACTAGGGTTTCAATAAAAAGTTTGACCAATAATTAATATTTAAAAAAAAAGTGGCCAAGAGGTTGACATTATCCAAATAATTAGGTTCAAAGCTAAAAGATTGATGAGAAAAAAAAACAATGTCTCAGCGGAAGCGTCCAAGAGAAAGAGTGATGTCATGTGTGGAGACACAACGACACTCGTAGTTCATAACTAACCAAACCTTGCTTCAATTTTAAATTGCTCAACACCACCAATTGCTCGTCGTCGCTCAACCTGCACATAGGGAAAACACATGCAGGGCTGAGTACTTAATATACTCAGTGGGCTTATGCCGAAAATATTTGATGAAAGTTATGTCATCCATACCATAGTGAACTCGAGTTTACATTTAGAAAAGAAACATCATCGAGTATCACAAAACGATTTCATAGACTGGCCAGTCAAAACAATCTCCCCACTTTCTCATCAATCATTCCATCACATCCTCTTTCCATAGTGCGACGAAAGTGTGGCCACACTATTCGCCCACGAGACCGCCGACTAGCAAGGACGGCTCACGATCCCACCTGTGTACACTAGCCTGATAGGGTTTGCGGCCCTACTCAGACCCGAATTCGTTTATCATAGCCCTATAGCCTAATGGAGCGAACTCACAAACTAGGCATCAGGCAACAATCTCAACATAGCCCTATAGCCTAATAGAGCGAACTCACAAACTAGGCATCAGGCAACAATCTCATCATCAAAACAAACATGGCATGACATAATAATTTAAACCACCCTTATTCCACCATAATATCCTTTTGAAAGCGTAAAAGAGTTTAGAAAAAGAAAGCACACCTCGACTGCTTAATTCTCAAGTACTTTCTTCCCCTTGATATTACGATTCACTTGCGATGATTCACCTCCGTGAGTAGGACTTGGCTATGGAGTTCACAAGGCTGTAAAATGAGGTTCTTGAAGCAGAAGAATTTCTATTTCTTGAGTTGAAATTGTGTAGAGTGGTTCTTTTTTTTTCTTGCTGGAGAGATAGAAGAAAACGGATTGTGCAACAAATATTATAGGAAAAGAGGATTTGGTTGTGATGTGGGAGAGATTTAGGAAGTGAGGAGAGATTCATGGAAGAGAGGGGAGGGACGGTTTCTGTCGTGGGAAATAGAAGAATTCGAATTCCTCCTTTACATTTTTTATGTGATTTTAATTTAATTTAGATTTATTTGGTATTTATTTGCAGATCACGGAGGAGGGAAAACTCATCACGGAGGAGGAAAACTCATCACGGAGGAGGAAAATCTCTACAGAATATTTAATTAACATTTTATTAATGTCGATTGATGATCAAATCAACATGGAGAATATTTAATTAGATTAGTTTAATTCTCAGTCCATTGTATTTTATTTTAAATTGTGCAGTCCACAATTTATTTATCACATAATGAACTTTTATATTATTTATCCAATTTATTCGATCCAGCTCGCGAATTGAGTCCAATAAATATATTCCTCACGAAAAGGAATTATTCAAATCGACGTAATAATTTATTTCAAAATTTCTAGTCCATCGACCAATTCCACTCAACAAATAATTCACGGACCCTCGCAATATTAATTGCATTAAATACAAGTACTTTATGATTCAAAAAAAAAAATTAGGTTTAGATAATCGGGGCGTTACAATTATAGTGTAATAATGCAGATTTTTAGTTGAATATTGCACATCGACTAATAATGCACCATTATAGTGTAATAATGCAGATCATCTGGACCGTTGATGAATGAGATCTAACGGCTCATATTAAGAAAAATAAAGGATCTAAGGGATAAATAGGAGAATAACGCTCCCCTATATATATATATATATTACATTTAAATTTTTTAAATTTTATTTAATATAATATATGTAAATATAATATAAATTTTTTAAAATTTAATATAATATATATCCAAATATTACATTTAAATTTTTTTAAAATTTAGAGAATTCTATTTTTTAAAATTTTTAAATATAATATATATATAAATGTAATATATATATATATATATATATATATATATATATATATTATAACATATTTAATATTATATAATAATCTATCGGTATACCGAATTTTCGATATATACCGAAGATTCGGTATACCGCGGTATAGAAAAATTGATACTGTGACCGTACCGAAACACTGCGGTACGGTATCATACCGTACCGGAAACTGCGGTATACCGAAAAATCGGTATTTTCGGTATTTTTTCCGGTACGGTAAGTCCGGTATTTCGGTATAATTTCTCACCCCTAGTGACTCACACAAAAAAGTAATTATACTCCAATCATTTACACCAAACTCAAACTTAAAAAAAAATATTCCAAATTTATACTTTTTCAATTATACCTCCGTACTTATTTAATTTACATATTAATCCCACAATATTTTAAGAATAATTTATATAAATTAAATAATTAAACAAAATTTTCTCATTTATATATTTAGTATTAAATATACTTTATATTAATTACTACTTGCAAAAAAAATAAATTAATATAATATAATTTATTTTGGTCTCACAATAACTTGCTAATCCTAGTATTTAATTTTTTTCAATGAAAAAGTGTTTGCAAATTCCAAAAAAGGTTATGAGTAAAATATGGCAAGCTAAATTCACATTAATACTACATGATCAAAATATGGCCGGCTGTTTAAACATCTCAAAATAATAATAAGTACTGATATGCAATATCTCAAAAAATTTTGCAGTAGCTACTCATTTTTTGTGTTTTCTCTAAATTTGGTGTTGTTTCATTAAAAATCTAAAAAATGGGTTTGTGTATGGTGTATGATTGGAGAACTTTTTTACACTAAAAATGAGATTTGATGTATGGTTGGAGATGGTCTCAATAGTACTAAAGCTTTGTAAAAATAATAATAATAATAATAAGCGAAAGTCACCTTATACCAGTGGCGGATCCAGAACTTTTGATTTGGGGTGTGATAAATTTTTACATGAAATAATATCGTTACTCAGAAATCATCTTTTATATTATTTTTGGAAAGTATTATTGAAAATATTTCCAATGGTTACAGTTCTAGACACCAATTTGTTTTAACAAAATAAGAAAATTGGTGTCCAAATAGTATCAAACACGTGATCTAAGCAATGAGAAAGGAGTGCAACACCATTGGAGCATTGTGATAGCTTTGACATTGATTACTCTCAAATAACAATAATTACAGAATTTTAGGGTACCACCGTCCCCCCTTGTCCTTAATTGGCTCCGCCAGTGCCTTATACTACTGTTGTTTTATTCAACTCAATTAATGTATACGCCATAAAAAGATAAAATAAATAAAAATATATCCGAACCTAGATTACATCAACTCGGATGGAAAAGCTTTCGTTTATCGGAAAAACAAAATTCATCCAAGCTAGTAAGCTTCAGGTAAAAGTTAAAAATATACTCCATATGCCATTATATTAGCGATATTTTAAATTTTTAATAAACAATAATGTTTTGGATGAGCTTGATTATTTCTCATTCAACTAACCGACTATATGATTAATGAGACTAGTAAAAATATAGAGTATATGTACTTCCCAAGTTTGACTCCTAGGCATCGTAACTTCAAAAACTCTTTTTTTTGTTTGATGTGAACAAAAGAAAAGGAATTAATATCTGTATGTATATAAAGTAAGTAGTGTAATTCTTATAACATATTAATGGACTAATCGTATAATTAAGACGTGCTTACAATACCAAAGTACTATTATACCACAAAGTTGATCATTTGTCCCAATATATACCTTTTTACAAAGTAAATCTAATTTCGATGTTCTCAATCTTTGTTGTGTAATTATTGTCATTGATCACTTTGTTGATAACCCTTGGAAGTCGGAAATCTGCTTTCCGAAGACAAAATCTATATCGATATAATTTTGTAAATTTCAAATTTGAATAGGTACGATCCTGCCAACTATGGTGAATGATAGAAATTCATGGGTTCCATTCTAAAATTAATTGGTGATAGCAGGAGAGGCTCATAAGACTTATATAGTGGATTAAGCTCTTTGTGTATACCGATGTGGGATATTTTTATATTCATTTTATGTTTCAATTATCAACACCCTCCCTCAAACCCTTCAAGGTGGACTTTTTAATGATCGATTGGACAATCGGCCCAATTTTTTTCGATCGGTTGGACCATTGGCCCAAATTTTCAGCTCAGTTATACTGTTGGGTCAGTCATTTTTTTCGGTTTCAGCCCAGGTATTGTAACGCCCCGTTTTTCTAAACCTATTTTGTGAACCTAAATTACTTGTTTTAATGGTATTAACTCTGCGAAGTCCGTGAATTGATTGTTGGTAATTAATTGTTGTTAATTGGGGATTTGTGAAATAAATGATTATGAGAATTTAATTAACTTCTGTCCGTGAGGAATATTTATTGGACTCAATTCCGTGTTGGATCCGATAAATTAAATAATTAATATAAAAGTCTAGTCCGTGATAAAATACAATGGGCTGCGAATTAAACTAAATTAATTAAGACAAAATATCTTTAATTCAAATCTTAATTAAAGATTTTATGTAGATTTTCCTGCTCCGTGATGGAATTTTCCTCCTCCGTAACCTGCAAATAAAATACCAAATAAATTCAACTAATTCAAAAATAAGAAGAAAAAAAAAGAAAAGAAGAAAAAAATTGAATCCCTCCCTCAACCCCGTTGAAACCGCCTCCCCTCAATCCCATGAATCTCTCCCATATCCCCAACCCCTTTCCTCTATATTAAATCTTCAGCCATTATTTCTTTTCTCACCTATCGTCTCTGCAAGCAAGAATCATCTTCAACTTCTATCCAAGGTAAACTATGATTTATCATTTGTATTTAAATTCTCTCCTGTTTCAAAATCTAACATCAAATTGTTGCTTCCGGCAGTAATCAAACTCCTCCAGCTTCAAGAACCCGCCTTTCAGCCTTGTGAACTTCACAACCCAAATCCAATTCACGGAGGTAATTTCCTACCCAGATTTGGAACATGACTTATCGCATGCTGCATCCATACATTACTTTCCCAGCACCAACTCCCCTCGGCAATTGCTTACATTTTGTAAATATTATGAAATCTGAAAATCCTTTCTGATCGGATAATCGTAGCAACCAAAATAGGAATGAAAAGAAACGTTTTTTGTTTCTAATGGGAACTTACCTTGCGGGTGAAATCGGGGTTAATTGGGGCCGAGCGATGGCGGCACCCTTCGCGGCGGAGCTGGAGCCGCACAGCAGCGACGGCGGGCGGCGACGGCGGGCTCCCTCCGGCGATGGGCAGAAGCAGCGGCAGCGGTCCAGGGGAGCAGCGCGACTGCGGACAGCGGCGAATCGCGAACGGCGACTCGGAGCGAGGGGACGGTGAGGTCGCCGTCGTGAATGAGACGGGGGGGGGGCGACGGAATTTGAGAAAGCCGATGGAAATCGGAGGAAAAATTTCTGCAGTTTTGGTCGAGAGATAGAGAGAAGGGGGGGGGGGGGGGAAGAAGGTGTGTTACACGTAGGTGAGGGAGGGGGTTTTCTTCATTTGGGCTCATTAAGTTTTGGGCCTCATTAAATTAGAAGTGGGTAGAATGTTTAATTGTTGGGCTTAAAATTGTAATTGAAGATGAAGTGGAGGAAACAATTAAATCTTGGACTTTTAATTAAATGGTTTGGGCCTTCTTTAGTGGGGGTATTGATTAATTAAATTAAAGACATAAGGTGGGAATGAATTAAGTTTTGGGCCGATAAATTAATTATGGGGAATTATTCAAATAATTTCCGGATAATGTGGAAGTTTAATAATTTTTATCCTATGTTCGAAATAGATAGTTTTGCGAGGGAAATATTTTCGATAATGAATTCATGGGCTTAATTAAATATTAGGATTTAAGTCTAAATCATTAAAAATATACGGGGAGCCAACGGTGGAAATTGGGAGCGTAAGCGGCCGTCGAACGATCGAAAAATCGAGAAAAAAAAAGGGGAGATAAAAGATTTAAACTAGGGTGCATGCATTTTATTTACTTAATTTGAAAGTGTGTTGATTTATGTGTTATTTTAATTCTAAAGGTGATATCTCGCAAGGGAATCGTGATCGCAAAGGAAAGAAAATAGTTTTGGAATAAGCACTCAAGGTGGGCTTCTTTTCTACCCTGCCCTACGTGTGGGTTTTTATTTTACTAAACTCTTTTATGTATGACCGTGGAGAGATAAGGGTGGTTTAAAATGACTTTATCATGCCGTGATTTGTGTTTTACGTGCCTATCTGGTATGGCTATGTGCCGTTGTTATATAAATCGAATTCGGGTCCACGTGGGGCCGCAAACCCTACCTGGACTAGTGTACACCTATGGTAGATCGTGTGCTAGCTACGGGCTGGCCGGTCTAGTGGCTTGGTTTGTGGCCATATTCCAAGTCATGTATTGGCAGATATGGCTAACGTCTATGGGAAAATGACTGATCAGTCGACTTTTACTATGAGAAAATGATTTTAGTGCCTCGGGCCTTTCTAAAGCTAAACCCCGACGGTTACTTAAGTGTGGCATGATAAATTGACAACTTTTATTGAAAATGTTTTCGGCGTGAGCCCACTGAGTATATTTTATAGTACTCAGCCCTGCATGTGTTTTCCCTATGTGCAGGTTGAGCGGCGACGAGGATGTGGTGGTGTTGAGCAAATGAATATAATATATTATTGATGTATTTGAACCTTGAGTGTCGTTGTGTCTTCACACATGGCGTCACTCTTTCTCTTGGTCGTTTCCGCTGTGACGTGTCTTAAATTATGATTTATTTGGGCCGACAACTTTAATTGTTGGGGTAATGGATATTCTGAATTCCTTGTTGGATAATATTAAACTCTTGGTTATTTATTTGGATATTAATTGTTGGTCCAACTTGTGTTGAAACCCTAATTCTTTTCGTCCGTTTCATTAAATTCTTTTAATCACGATCGCCCGTATTTAATAACCCTAATGGGCGGTCGTGACAGTTTGGTATCAGAGCCTCAGTTTCTTTCCGCTCTGGAGCCAAGAGTCTTTTTGAGTCAAAAATTTATTTTTGTATTAATTGACTAAGGTATGAACATTGAAGGCTCAACACCACGACTCGTCACGCCCAACCGCGTAGAAAGAGGTAAAAGTATTTTGGTGACTATGGGAGTGGATTATTGAATATTGAGGGTTTCAATGGAAAATTTTGATTTTGGTGATGAAAGTCAATACGTTGGTTTTGGAAAAAATTTTGCATATACAAAAAAAAATAGGATGATATATATGAGGATGTTATTTGATTGTGAAGCATGATTTTGTTAAGTACCATGAACACCGTCGAGCATGAGAAATTGTATATATCCAAATGAGGAAAATATGTGATTAAATGTTGAACTTTCACGAGTGTTTGGAGAATTTGACTCGTATCTTACCTATATGTGGTGGAATTCTATGTGGTTTTGAGAGTCATTAAACGTCGAGTACGAATTACGAGGCAAGTAGCCTATGAGAAATAAAAGTCGACATACTCTGTCAGGATAAAATGCGAAATCAAATGGAATGAGTGAACCATCCACCTTGAGCACCCAAGTTTATTCTTGGCATGATGCAATCATCATACCCTTATCTTGTATACACATCTATATGTACCCATTCTATACTCTCAACATCATTCAAAGCCATATACCTTCTTTGTTCTTTCCTATCTTGAGCTGATGTTGAGATTTTCTTTCTATGTAGATGGCCGGATCGTACTTTGCCCAAATGCGAAATCGTTATGCCCGAAATAGGAACCTTCCCGTTGAGAGGTACCGAGAACACGAATGGGATGGAAAGAGCGATCTCATGGGTTTCGTCGCTGAATTCTGGGATTTATGGATGGACGCCTATGCGTTCGGGGGAGCCACCCACCATGCTGGTATTACAAAGCTCATTCATACCCTACCGCCGTCTTGGAGCCAGTGGGTCGCTCAGGCGGCAGAATCATTTACGTGGTATAGCCTTCCCGAATACTCACCACGAGGGGATTTACCTGGCCTTCTAGAGGTACTGTTTCCGGCCTTAATAAGGGCAGCTGACGGACCACCACGTTCTCCACCACCACAGATTCATTCACCGGAGCAAGCACACGGAAGGAAGTTTCGGTCTGATAGTGAGCCGCATGTCTCGCGCGTGCCAAAAAGGACAAGGCTCGGGATGCGTACCTCGGCCCCTTCAAGAATAGAAAGGGAGGTCGAGGAGCTAATCACAACAATCCCTTCGCCAGTACGCGTTGAGGAAGAGGACGAGGAAGACGAGGAGGAACACCTCGAGGAAGAGGAAAATTCGGATATGGAGATTAGTGGTGGGACTGAAGAGGAGAAGGAGGAAGGCGAGATTTAGGAACAATAGTCATGTGATAGATTGTTTTGTTTCTCTCATGTTTTGATATCATATTGTTTTGCTAGACTATTATTCATTTTATTTCCACGTTTTTGGCTCTTCATTCTTTGGTTATGATTGATACTAAGACCTCCTGGAGGCGACGTTTTATTATGGAAACTTCTACTTTTGCTACCTTGTTGGGCCATTATCTCTTGATACCCTATTGTGCAATTGTTCTTGATACCCTGTTGAGTAATCGTCCTTTGTTATCCCATTGTGCAAACATCTTTTGTTAATCCCTGAAACAATTGTTCTCTTTATTCTATCGTGCAAACGTTTCTTTTGTTGTTCCGTTGTGCGAATATCTTTTGCTAATTCATGATGCAATTGTTTCTCTTTATTCTATCGTACAAATGTCTTTCGCAATTCTATTGTGCGAACATCTTTGCTAGTCATGATGCAAATTGTTCCTCTTTACTCTATTGTGCAAATGTCTTTTGCTATCCTGTTGTGCGAATATTTTGCCACGTCATGATCCAATGGTCCTATTCTGTCCATGACACAACTATCTTTTGTCTTGTGGTACAATTGCCCCTTGATCCCTACTTGCGAAATATTACATGATCTTCCCAACTATGCAACATGACTATTGATAGATTTGAGTAAAGTGTGATAATAACCCGTTTGTCTGGTAATGAATCAGAATGCCGCCAAGACGCAATGTAAGGAATGCGAACCGGGCGCCTACACCTTAGGCGACGGAAGTCGAGAGTGTGGCACAACCAACCCCACAACCTCCACCACCACCACCTCCACCTCAAGTGGACCGAGAAATTGTGAAGTTGTTCTTGAAACAGAAACCACCTGTCTTCGATGGAATGGGAGAGCCGGAAAAGGCTGAGAGCTGGATACGCGCATTGGAGCGCATTTTTACAATTCTGATGTGCAACGATGCCGAGCGAATGGCTTGTGTGACCTATCAGTTGACTGGGTCAGCTGACTTCTGGTGGGATACCAAGATGAAGACCACGCCACGAGATCAAGTGAATGGAATGACCTGGGAGAACTTCAAGGAAACGATCTACAACAAGTACGTGCCAAAGAGCTACCGAAAGGCGAAGGCGACTGAGTTTTACAACTTAACCCAAGGACGCATGACAGTGACTGAGTATGATCGAACACTCTGCGATATGACCCAGTATGCGCCGGATCAGGTTGACACAGACGAGAAACTGGCTTATAAGTTCCGTGAGGGGTTGAGACATGAGATAAGAATGGCATTAGCTAGCCGTGGGAGACTTACATATGCGGAAGCATTGTCCCTGGCACTAGACATTGAGGCAGCTATGCCCAAGGAGAGAGTGACGGAGAATGCTACGCTGGCTTTACCTCCCTCACACCATTCCCGGGAGAAGAGAAAGTGGGATGGGAACAGGACCCACTATGAAAACAAGAGGTACCAGCCGGCTCAAAGCCGACCGCAGTATGGAGGTAGACAGAATTTCACTAGCCAGAGGAGCGACTTTCGACCTAGACCCCCACAATGTAATGTGTGCTCCAAGTACCATCACGGAGAGTGCAGAATGCTGAATACCACCAAGTGCTTCAACTGTGGTGGAAATGGCCACTTCTCTAGAGAGTGTCCGAGCAAGAACGTGGGCATGGGTTCAAGGCAGAACAACCAGGGGTTTCGTCCGCAGTCCAGGGCACCACTGGCGGAACCAAGGATGAATCGAGATCAACCTGCACGACCACAACAACCTCACCGTCCAAGACTTCCCTCCCAGGCCAGAGCGTATGCGCTGAGTTATAAACAACCCAAGAATGAGCAAGGGAGTCACGAGGACGGGAATTTGGCAGGTATGGGCAAACTCCTCGATACACCTATTGTTGTGTTGTTTGATACGGGTGCATCGCATTCTTTCATATCAGAACTATGTGTGGACACATTAAGTTTGCCAGTTACTACTTCTGAACATAAGATGATGGTGACCTCACCAGTAGGAGGGGTAGTGGAGATTTCACGGTTTTGCTCGAACGTAGAAATTGTTATGGGAGAACTTAGGCTAGTCGCGCACGACTTACAAGTCATGGCCATGAAGGATGTCGACGTAATCTTGGGAATGGACTGGTTGACTACAAATTTTGCTACGATTCGATGTAAGGAGAGGCAAATATCGTTACAAGCCCTTGGAAAGGATCCAATCGTGTGTCACGGAATCACGATGAACCGAAAAACGTCTATCATCTCCGCACTTCAAGCCACAAGGATGTTGAGAAAAAGGGCGTTCTGCCTATCTGGTCTACCTACAAGGAGATGAGAAGGAGGAAAGGAAAGTGGAGGATGTCGCGGTGGTACGAGAATTTCCCGATGTTTTTCCTAAAGCGTTACCTGGTCCACCGCCTGATCGACAATTGGAGTTCACAATCGACCTAGAGCCAGGGTCGGCACCAGTATCTAAGGCCCCATATCGAATGGCGCCAAAAGAGTTGGAAGAACTCAAGATACAACTACAAGAGCTCATGGACTTGGGTTTCATTAGACCTAGTGTTTCACCGTGGGGCGCGCCTGTGCTTTTTGTTAAGAAGAAAGATGGGTCGATGAGAATGTGTATTGACTATAGAGAGTTGAACAAGATGACTCTCAAGAATAAATATCCACTGCCGAGAATAGATAACCTATTTGATCAACTTCGGGGAGCTGGTGTGTTCTCGAAGATGGATTTAAGGTCCGGATACCATCAGTTGAGAGTTCGACGAGAAGATATACCAAAGACTGCATTTCGCACGAGATATGGCCACTATGAGTTTGTGGTGATGCCGTTTGGACTGACGAATGCACCTGCAGTGTTCATGGATTTGATGAACCGAGTATTTCACCCATACTTGGATAAATTCGTTTTGGTATTCATAGATGATGTACTCGTCTACTCGAGGAATGAGAAGGAACACGTGGAGCACCTGCGAATCGCTTTGGAGACGTTGAGGAGTGAGAAGTTGTATGCTAAATTCAGCAAGTGCGAGTTTTGGCTTAAGGAAGTGAACTTCCTTGGTCACATTGTGTCAGCAGAGGGAATCCGAGTGGACCCCGCCAAGGTTGAGGTGGTACAGCAATGGAAAGCACCCTCGACACCAAACGAGATTCGGAGTTTCCTAGGCCTAGCAGGATACTACCGAAGGTTTATAGAGGGATTCTCGAAGATAGCGAGACCCATGACCCAACAACTCAAGAAGGGGGTCAAAGTCAACTGGACCCCAGAGTGTGAAGCAAGTTTCCAGCTGTTGAAGGAAAAGCTAACTAGTGCACCGATTCTAGCGGTGCCAGAGCCTGGGGTGAACTACGTGGTATACACTGACGCATCGAAGGTGGGACTTGGATGCGTATTGATGCAAAACAACAAGGTGATTGCCTACGCGTCACGACAATTGAGGCCACACGAGTTGAACTATCCAACCCACGACTTGGAGCTAGCAGCGGTAGTGCACGCTTTAAAGATTTGGAGACATCATCTCTACGGAGTCCGATGTGAGATCTTCACGGATCACAAAAGCTTGAAGTACTTCTTCAAGCAGAAGGATTTGAACATGCGGCAATGAAGATGGCTCGAGTTGGTGAAAGACTACGATTGTGGCATCAATTATCACCCAGGCAAAGCCAATGTAGTAGCAGATGCATTGAGCCGGAAGGACCATTCCCAGCTGGCCACTTTTCTCACCAAAGAGGAAAGTCTGATTCGCGAATTTGGCAAGATGCGTCTGGAGGTAGTGAGGGCACCTGAAACAGTGGATGCACGAATTGCCACCCTAACTGTTGAACCGGATCTAAGGTCGAGGATTATTGAAGCGCAACGGATGGATGCGAAATTGGAGGAAATTCGTATTGAGGTGCGAACCGGCGAGTCTGGGAACTTTAGTGAAGAAGGTGACAATGCCCTTACTTTCGAAGGAAGATTATGCATGCCGGATAATAAGGAGCTCAAAAACGAGGTGATGAGTGAAGCTCATGAGACACCTTACACCGCTCACCCGGGAAGTACGAAAATGTATCAAGATCTGAAGAAGTCCTTTTGGTGGAATGGTATGAAGAGGGACATAGCGTCATTCGTCGAGAGATGTTTAGTCTGTCAGCAAGTGAAGATTCTACATCAACGACCGTATGGGAAGTTACAACCACTAGAGATCCCCGAGTGGAAATGGGAGCACATCGCCATGGATTTCGTGACAGGTTTGCCAAGGACTTTAAGGGGGAACACCGCCATTTGGGTAGTTATAGATCGACTTACCAAGAGTGCGCATTTCATACCAATTCTCATAAGCTATGGGTCCAATAAACTGGCTCAAATTTACATAAGGGAGATAGTTCGATTGCATGGAGTCCCAGTGACTATCACGTCCGACCGTGACCCGAAATTCACCTCAAGATTTTGGATAAGTCTACAGAAGGAGCTTGGAACCAAATTGAACTTCAGCACAGCATTTCACCCTCAAACCGATGGACAGTCCGAAAGAACGATCCAAACTCTCGAAGATATGTTGAGAGCCGTGGTACTCGACCGAGGAGGAAGTTGGGAGGCAGCACTACCATTGATCGAGTTCGCCTACAACAATAGCTTCCAGGCAACGATAAACATGGCGCCGTATGAGGCACTATACGGAAGAAAGTGTAGATCACCGCTCTACTGGGACGAGGTTGGCGAAAGAAGAATACTTGGACCTGACGCAGTTGAAGAGATGGTGGGAATCGTGCGGCAAATTCGGGAAAGGATAAAAGAAGCTCAAGATAGACAAAAATCATACGCGGACGTCCGACGCACAGATTTACAATTCCAAGCTGGCGACAAGGTTTTCCTGAAGGTATCCCCATCAAAAGGGATAACACGATTCGGCGTCAAGGGCAAACTGAAGCCGCGATTTATTGGGCCTTATGAAATTCTTGAAGGAGTAGGCCCCGTTGCATACCGTTTGGCGCTACCACCAAACCTTGGAAATGTTCACAACGTTTTCCATGTGTCGCAGTTACGAAAATACGTGTTCGACCCGAAGCACGTGATCCGTTTTGAGAAAGTCGCGTTGAATCCGGACTTAAGCTACGAAGAGAGACCCCAATCTATTCTGGACCGAAAGATCCAAATTGTGAGAAATAAAAGTGTTGCTTGTGTGAAAGTACTATGGGAAAATCATGGGCATGAAGAAGCCACGTGGGAGAATGAGGATAAAATGAGGGAATTGTACCCCGAACTCTTTACTTGAGAGTAACAAATTTCGGGACGAAATTTTTGCTAAGGTTGATAGGATGTAACGCCCCGTTTTTCTAAACCTATTTTGTGAACCTAAATTACTTGTTTTAATGGTATTAACTCTGCGAAGTCCGTGAATTGATTGTTGGTAATTAATTGTTGTTAATTGGGGATTTGTGAAATAAATGATTATGAGAATTTAATTAACTCCTGTCCGTGAGGAATATTTATTGGACTCAATTCCGTGTTGGATCCGATAAATTAAATAATTAATATAAAAGTCTAGTCCGTGATAAAATACAGTGGGCTGCGAATTAAACTAAATTAATTAAGACAAAATATCTTTAATTCAATCTTAATTAAAGATTTTATGTAGATTTTCCTGCTCCGTGATGGAATTTTCCTCCTCCGTAACCTGCAAATAAAATACCAAATAAATTCAACTAATTCAAAAATAAGAAGAAAAAAAAAGAAAAGAAGAAAAAATTGAATCCCTCCCTCAACCCCGTTGAAACCGCCTCCCCTCAATCCCATGAATCTCTCCCATATCCCCAACCCCTTTCCTCTATATTAAATCTTCAGCCATTATTTCTTTTCTCACCTATCGTCTCAGCAAGCAAGAATCATCTTCAACTTCTATCCAAGGTAAACTATGATTTATCATTTGTATCTAAATTCTCTCATGTTTCAAAATCTAACATCAAATTGTTGCTTCCGGCAGTAATCAAACTCCTCCAGCTTCAAGAACCCGCCTTTCAGCCTTGTGAACTTCACAACCCAAATCCAATTCACGGAGGTAATTTCCTACCCAGATTTGGAACATGACTTATCGCATGCTGCATCCATACATTACTTTCCCAGCACCAACTCCCCTCGGCAATTGCTTACATTTTGTAAATATTATGAAATCTGAAAATCCTCTCTGATCGGATAACCGTAGCAACCAAAATAGGAATGAAAAGAAACTTTTTTGTTTCTAATGGGAACTTACCTTGCGGGTGAAATCGGGGTTAATTGGGGTCGACCGATGGCGGCACCCTTCGCGGCGGAGCTGGAGCCGCACAGCAGCGACGGCGGGCGGCGACGGCGGGCTCCCTCCGGCGACGGGCAGAAGCAGCGACAGCGGTCCAGGGGAGCAGCGCGACTGCGGACAGCGGCGAATCGCGAACGGCGACTCGGAGCGAGGGGACGGTGAGGTCGCCGTCGTGAATGAGACGGGGGGGCCGACGGAATTTGAGAAAGCCGATGGAAATCGGAGGAAAATTTTCTGCAGTTTTGGTCGAGAGATAGAGAGAAGGGGGGGGGGGGAAGAAGGTGTGTTACACGTAGGTGAGGGAGGGGGTTTTCTTCATTTGGGCTCATTAAGTTTTGGGCCTCATTAAATTAGAAGTGGGTAGAATGTTTAATTGTTGGGCTTAAAATTGTAATTGAAGATGAAGTGGAGGAAACAATTAAATCTTGGACTTTTAATTAAATGGTTTGGGCCATCTTTAGTGGGGGTATTGATTAATTAAATTAAATACATAAGGTGGGAATGAATTAAGTTTTGGGCCGATAAATTAATTATGGGGAATTATTCAAATAATTTCCGGATAATGTGGAAGTTTAATAATTTTTATCCTATGTTCGAAATAGATAGTTTTGCGAGGGAAATATTTTCGATAATGAATTCATGGGCTTAATTAAATATTAGGATTTAAGTCTAAATCATTAAAAATATACGGGGAGCCAACGGTGGAAATTGGGAGCGTAAGCGGCCGTCGAACGATCGAAAAATCGAGAAAAAAAAGGGGAGATAAAAGATTTAAACTAGGGTGCATGCATTTTATTTACTTAATTTGAAAGTGTGTTGATTTATGTGTTATTTTAATTCTAAAGGTGATATCTCGCAAGGGAATCGTGATCGCAAAGGAAAGAAAATAGTTTTGGAATAAGCACTCGAGGTGGGCTTCTTTTCTACCCTGCCCTACGTGTGGGTTTTTATTTTACTAAACTCTTTTACGTATGACCGTGGAGAGATAAGGGTGGTTTAAAATGACTTTATCATGCCGTGATTTGTGTTTTACGTGCCTATCTGGTATGGCTATGTGCCGTTGTTATATAAATCGAATTCGGGTCCACGTGGGGCCGCAAACCCTACCTGGACTAGTGTACACCTATGGTAGATCGTGTGCTAGCTACGGGCTGGCCGGTCTAGTGGCTTGGTTTGTGGCCACATTCCAAGTCATGTATTGGCAGATATGGCTAACGTCTATGGGAAAATGACTGATCAGTCGACTTTTACTATGGGAAAATGATTTTAGTGCCTCGGGCCTTTCTAAAGCTAAACCCCGACGGTTACTTAAGTGTGGCATGATAAATTGACAACTTTTATTGAAAATGTTTTCGGCGTGAGCCCACTGAGTATATTTTATAGTACACAGCCCTGCATGTGTTTTCCCTATGTGCAGGTTGAGCGGCGACGAGGATGTGGTGGTGTTGAGCAAATGAATATAATATATTATTGATGTCTTTGAACCTTGAGTGTCGTTGTGTCTTCACACATGGCGTCACTCTTTCTCTTGGTCGTTTCCGCTGTGACGTGTCTTAAATTATGATTTATTTGGGCCAACAACTTTAATTGTTGGGGTAATGGATATTCTGAATTCCTTGTTGGATAATATTAAACTCTTGGTTATTTATTTGGATATTAATTGTTGGTCCAACTTGTGTTGAAACCCTAATTCTTTTCGTCCGTTTCATTAAATTCTTTTAATCACGATCGCCCGTATTTAATAACCCTAATGGGCGGTCGTGACAGGTATACTGCTGGGTCAGTTAAATATAACCCACAGTCGGTGACCCGCTCTGATACCATGAAATAAATCTATAGGTTCCATCCTAAAACCAATTGGTGATAGGAGGAGAGGTCCATAAGACTTATAAAGTGGATTAAGCTCTTTGTGTACACTGATGTGTGATATTTTTATATTCAAAAATGATGTTGGTCTTCTAAAAATAAAAAAAAACGTATACTCCAGTATTATTTGAGAGTCAAACCACGTTTGTAATAAACTCTTCTTTTGAATATGATGTGGAACTTTTACCAGTTAATAATAAGACTATTTAATTTGACATACTTTACCACCCATCAATAAAAGTAATGAAGTTGAATTATTGTTACTCTTGAAGCTCAGTGTTAGCTTGAAAAATGTAACTCTCCACACCATTAATTCATTATAGTCAACAACATGTGACGTGAATAAGGCGAAGACAATTGTAGGGTAGCTTGTTCACCACAAGTCACAACAGAGGTGCCCACGGTTTGTAAACCGGCGGTTCCTATTTTGAGAAAGGTGGAACTGGAACCGAACCGTGAGGCTATTTCACGGTTCCGGTTCAAAAACCGGCGGTTCCGGTTCCGATTCCGAACCGCCGGTTTTCGGACGGTTCTCACGGTTCCGGTTCGGTTTTGGCGGTTTTGGCATTTTTTTTGCTACGTAATTTGAAATTTGGAGTTATACTATAAATTGAAACAAGACAATGGATAATTTAAATTGAAATAAGACGAATAAGGTGAAAATCATATCAATTTTATTGAATTTGAGTTGTAATGGACAACGATACATTACAATTTACAATATACAAGTATACAACAATGTGATATAATTTACAAGTATCGTCGGAATATAAATAAAAAACATGAAATGGGGGGAAAAATGAAAAAATTGAAAAGGGCTTGAGCTCAACTTAAACTTTCAAAGTTAAACTTTTCAAATTTAAGTTGAGTTGCCTACGTATCCACAATTTTATTGAGGAATCAAAGCCCACGTAGTCCTCTTACCTTGCTTACCTTTTTGGTCGGCCGTGCTCGTCATTCACCGCCCCCCCCCCCCCGGTCATTGATATTGTTGAGCGCCCTCGCTTCCGAACTCGTCATCGGTGGAAAAGTCTTCACCATCACTCTCTACACGGAAGTCGAAATCCAACTCTTGTGCTCTCATGTCCGCCTTTGCCCAATCATCAAGTAACATAGTGGCTTCCATGTTTTGGCGGAGAGATTGCTCCTTTTGTCGTCTAGGACACAACCGCCGACACTAAAAGCTTGCTCAACAACGACGGTGGAAGCGGGAACGGCGAAAATCTCCTTAGCCATTATCGAGAGTATCATAAACTCTCGATAGCCGATCAGTTCCCAAGAATAGATACGTAAGGTTGCTTTTACGTTTTACCAGTGTTGTTTTGTCTCATAAATCCAAATCAAATAGTCAAATCCAAACCGCCGGTTCCGGTTATAACCGCAGGTTAAATTGATTTTTTTATCAACGGTCATTTTAAAAAGGTACATTACCGATTCCCCTCTCATCTCTCTCACCATAAATATAGTCGTGTCATTACTTAAATTCAGCCGATTATGAACTACACTCACCTTCTTCACTTTTTCAAACCCCCATTCCCTTCACAATCCTTCTTTTATTTGCTCAATCTTAGCTATGTCCAGTGTAGGAAGTGAGAAGAGAAAATGCAAGAGGCTGCGAGCGGCGCCACCACCTAAAGGCGACACTCAATTCGAAAAGCTAGTAGATCCGATCACCGGAGGTCTCAAAAATGGAGGGGAAATGGATCAATTTGAATTCAAAATCAGAATTAAATAAAAATTGAAAATCGACCGAAACCGGCGGTTTTGGGGTAAAACGCCGGAACCGCCGGTTTTTACCGGTTCCGGTCAAAAAACCGCCTGAAAAAGCTGCCAACGGATGACGCCTCGGATACCTTGCCGGAACCGTGAAACCGCCGGTTAATTGGAGGTTCGGAACCGGTGGTTCGGTGACGGTTTCGGTTCATAAAATCTTGACCAGAACTGGCCCGCGGTTCCAAATACGACGGTTCCGGTTTGTAAAAATTGTCACGGTTCCGGTTCAGAATCGGAACCAGCGGTTCCGGTTCGGTGGTTAACCGCCGGAACCGGAAACCGTGGGCACCACAACCATACAAAAAGTTAGAAATAGATTAAAAAAACTACAATTGTATTACGCATAAATGAAATAAATTATCGTTTAGGTTAAGTTTTGTATTTCAGACAGTTAAAATTGTGCACATAGAGCATACTCCTATATACGAATATCGTACTTAGTCCTTTTCCATTTGAACTACGATAGTTGTTAGCAATTAAAAATACATTTGAACTCAACACAAATTTTAAGAAAATTGTTTAAAATTTATTAATAAATGAATGAAAAAAATAATGGAATATAAGATCTATTTTAGTAGGAGTACTTATATTACTGCCTCCGTCATACTTTAAGAGTCTCATTGAGTTTAGCACGAGTTCTAAGAAATATAAAGGAAAGTTGATGAAAAAAATAGTGAAATGTGAGTCTTACTTTTATATATTAGTTTTATAATAAAATACGAGTCGAAAAAAGTTAGTGGAATATGGGGCCTATTATTATTTATGGGATATTGCAATCTGAACTCCTAAAGCGGAATAATAAATCTATGAAGATCAACTCCATGAATGTGAAGGAGTTAGAGAAGAGAA
The DNA here is from genome assembly GCF_004379255.2 of Salvia splendens. Taxonomy (NCBI): domain Eukaryota; kingdom Viridiplantae; phylum Streptophyta; class Magnoliopsida; order Lamiales; family Lamiaceae; genus Salvia; species Salvia splendens. The sequence goes on along the minus strand of NC_056033.1, from coordinate 30,028,626 downwards.
GAGAAAAGATATTTTGGAGAGAACATTCAAATCTTATTTAAATTGAATGCAAATGAGTACAAATACCTTATATAATCGGTGCACATCTAACTAACTCATTTAACTAACTAACTAACATCCAGCTGTCATTGACTAACTCTTATCTAACTAACTTCTAACTCCTCTTTGCATTCCATAGACTGAGCATTCCATGGACTGAGCTCGTGTGTAAGTGAGATGATGGCTGGCTGTTGCTGCATGATGGAGATAGCGAGATAGCATCATTAATAGGCCCCCTCAAGATGGACTATATAGACTCTTGAAGTCCATCTTGAACAGCAGATTGTTGAAAGGAGCAGTAGCTAGAGGTTTAATAAAAATGTCAGCATGTTGTAGATTGTTGTGAACATGAATGGCCTTGATCACTCCTTCAAGGATCTTGTCTCGAACGGTGTGGCAATCAATTTCAATGTGTTTTGTGCGTTCATGAAACACAGGATTAGTACTGATATGGACAGCAGCCTGACTATCACAATACAATGGAACTGGCTTCTTCACTTCCAAACCAAAGTCCTTGAGCAAAGCAACAATCCATACTACTTCACAGCAAGCAAGGGCCATTGACCTATATTCAGCCTCAGCTGAGGATCTAGATACAGTGTGCTGCTTCTTTGATCTCCAAGAAATCAAAGATGTACCAAGAAATAGGCAAAAACCAGAGATAGATCTTCTAGTATCTGGGCATCCAGCCCAATCAAAATCAGAAAAGATGCTTAAAGATGGATCTGCTTGAGCTGAATAAAATAGGTCGTGGCCTATTGTGCTTTTTAAGTACTTGAGAACTCTTTCAGCAGCAAGTGAATGGTCTGGGCATTGTTTAGACAAGAATTGGCTGAGCTTGTTGACAACAAATGTGATGTCAGGGCGTGTGATGCAAAGATATACAAGTCTTCCAATCAGTCTTCTATATACTGTTGGATCAACAAGTGGTTCTCCTGCATCCATTTGCAGCTGCTTGATGGAATCCATGAGAGTGGATGCTGGTTTACAACCAAGCAATACAACATCAGTTACAAGATCCAAAGCATATTTATGCTGAGATATAAAGATTCCAGTGCTACTTCTAGCTATCTCAATACCAAGAAAGTATTTAGGTTTGCCCAAATCCTTGAACTTAAAATGACTAGCAAGGAAGTCTTTAAACTCAGAGATCAAGTTATCCTCACTGCTAGCCACTAAAATGTCATCTACATAAATGACAACTCCAAAGAAGTTCCCAGCTGAAGAATGCTTGTAGAAAAAGGAATGGTCAGAAACAGATTGAACTAATCCAAAACCAGATAAAACATGAGAAAATTTCAGGTACCGTTGTCTGGATGCTTGTTTGAGGCCGTATAGAGACTTCTTCAACTTGCAAACAAGCTGACCAGAACCAGGTGGAGGGTCTGTGATGATCAGACCAGGAGGTAAGGTAATGTAAATTTCTTCTTCTAAATCCCCATACAAGAATGCATTATTGATGTCTAGGTGAGCAAAAGACCATCCTTTTATAGTAGCCAGAGATAGCATCATTTTTACTGTGGTGAGTTTTGCAACAGGGGAAAAAGTGTCATGATAATCTACACCAGCCTGTTGAAGCCTTTGGCAACCAAACGTGTCTTATAACTTTCCACAATAGCATCATCCTTGAATTTAATCTTGTACACCCATTTGCAAGAGATAGGTGTTTTGCCAGGGGGTAGATATGTGATCAACCATGTATTAGTTCTGATCAAAGCCTGCAGCTCATCTTGCATAGCCAAAACCCACTCTGAGCTTTGAGAGGCTTTCTTATATGATGAAGGCTCAGTGAGTATGGAGAGTAGGATGATAAATTTGAGGTAGGGCTGAGACAGCTTGTATATAGAGAAATAAGATGAGATAGGATATTTAGAAGATGTAGTTACTGAATTACATATGTAATCAGTGAGATGAGATGGGGTTTTGAGTGATCTCCCAGATTTGGAATGATGGGAGATAGAAGAACTGGGATCATTTTGATGGATGAGAGGTAGAGTATGAGATGGAGAATGGCTGGGACCATGTGAGATATCTGTTGGAAAAGGAGACTGAGACTGAGAAGAAAGAGGGAATTCAGACTCATGAAATGAGACATTTCTGCTTATGAAGATGTCATTGGTGTCTAGATCTATGACTTTGTATCATTTGTAACCAGAGGGGTATCCAATGATGATACACTTGATGGCTCTGGGAGAGAATTTGTGTTTGCTCTTGTCCAAAGTGGATGCAAAACAAAGGCAGCCAAAGACTTTTAGATTTGAGTAGGATGGAGCCTTTTTAAAGAGAGCTTGGAAGGGAGTTATGTTTTCTGGCAGAACATATGAGGGAGTTCTATTAATGAGGAAAGAGGCTGTGAGAATGCACTCTCCCCAAAAAGAAATGGGCAAGTGAGACTGAAATAAGAGGCTTCGAGCTACATTGAGTAAATGCTGATGTTTTCTCTCAACTTTTGCATTTTGTTGTGGAGTTTCCACACAAGAATGCTGAGCTATAGTCCCATATGATGAAAGGAGGGAATGGAGATTGAATTCAGGGGCATTGTCACTCCTCATGACCTTTATTTTCTTGGAGAATTGGGTGTTAACAGTGGAAAAGAATTGACTTATGACTGATTGGACTTCAGATTTGTGTATGAGAAGAAAAGTCCAAACAAAACGTGAGAAATCATCCACTATGGTCAAGAAATATTTGAAACCATCATGTGTAGTGGTAGAAAAAGGTCCCCATACATCACAGTGAATCATATCAAAAATTTCAAATGAAGTGTATGTGGATACAGGAAATGGGAGTTTCTTTTGTTTGGCAATGGGACATATTTGACAAGTAGTAAGATGTGAGTTTGATGGAGACAAAATAGTGGATAAAAGTTTCAATTTATTGAATGAGGGATGGCCCACACGTTGGTGACAAACATCAAGACTTACAATGCAGTTTACAGAAGTAGAATTCAAAAGTGGTGTAACATTGTCTCTGGAACAAGGCTGAGGTGCATTTGTATCACTGCATGATGGTTCTGAAAACTCAAAGATGTAGATGTTCCCAACTCGATTACCCTTCCCAATCATTGTCCCCAGTAAAGCTTCCTGAATTTGGAAGCTATTGTGATTAAAAATGACAGTGCAAGTTGAGTTTTGGGTGAGTGCACTGACTGAGATCAAATTGAAGGAAAAGGATGGTACATGTAAAACTGAAGAAAGGGTGATGAGAGAGGTGAGTTTTACAGTACCTAGATGAGTGACCGGAGCTGTATTACCATTTGGAAGATTTACTGAAGCATTTGCTATTGGTGAGGCAGAATTGAAGAGAGATTGATCATAGCATACATGGTGAGTAGCTCCTGTATCTAGGATCCATGTAGATGAACTAGAGCATGAAGATAAAATAGAATTTATGCAAGGAGTGAAGAAAACTGTACCAGAAAAGTTGTTAGAGGAATGAGCTGAGGATTGAGTAGGAAGGTCATTGACTGGTGTGTTGGCTAGAGTGGAGGAATTGTGGAGTTTATGGCTCTGCAAGAGGCTGATAAGCTGTTGATATTGATCAATACTTGGCAGATTAGTAGTGTCTTCAACAAGATTAACAGAACGTTGTTGATGAGGACTTGAGTTCCCAGCAAATTCAGATGATTGTGGAGATTTTGCCTTCCCTCTGCCAAAGCCAAGTGGAAAACCATGAAGAATGAAACATTTCTCAACTGGATGATTGGTCCTTCCACAGTGAGAGCATATGAATTTGTTCAAGCCTCTGCCAAATTAAGATGTTGCATTAGCAAAAGGCAATTCACTAGTGACTGGAGTTCGAGCAGGAGCAGAGGATAGGCTGTTTCCATTAATTAGTCTCTGCCTCTCTTCCTGAATCACCAAGGAGAAAAACTTGGATAGAGAAGGAAGAGGAATCATTGAGAGAATGTGAGATCTGAGCTGAGAAAAGGAGGCATTCAAGCTAATGAGAAATTGCATGGTGCAATCATTCTCTTGATGTTGATTCCACTTTGAAGCACTATCACAAGTGCATCTAGAACAAGTACACCAGGAAATAGGTTGTGAATTTTTGTATTCATCCCATAGTATATGGAGATTAGTAAAATAGGTTTTAACATCAGATGATCCTTGAGAGAGAGACATGAGCTGTTGTCTGAGTTGATAGATTCGAGCTGAATCACATGTGGAGAAGCGCTCTTTCAGATCGAACCAGATCGCATATGCATCGTCGAGGTACATGATGCTTGAGCATATTTGTGGAGATACAGAGTTGCGTAGCCATGAAATCACCATGCTATTGCAACGGATCCATGGCTGATAGAGTAGATCATCACGAGCTGGACGAAGAATAGATCCATCAACAAACACAAGTTTATTTTTAGCGAGTAGAGCAGTGTTGAAGGATCTGCTCCAAGCTACGTAATTAGATCTAGTAAGTTGTTGTGGAACAAGGATGATCCCCAGATTATCACTCGGATGAAGGAAGTATGGACTAGATGTGTCCTCGGTAGGTAGTTGGGCAACTCGATTGCGATTCTTCATCGCGAGAGAGAAGATTAATCGAAGAAGATCGAGATTTGAAGGAGATTAGAGAGAGAATGCAGAAGCTTTTGTCTCTGATACCATAATAAATCTATGAAGATCAACTCCAAGAATGTGAAGGAGTTAGAGAAGAGAATAGAAAAGATATTTTGGAGAGAACATTCAAATCTTATTTAAATTGAATGCAAATGAGTACAAAACACCTTATATAATCGGCGCACATCTAACTAACTCATTTAACTAACTAACTAACTAACTAACTAACATCCAGCTGTCATTAACTAACTCTTATCTAACTAACTTCTAACTCATCTTTGCATTCCATAGACTGAGCATTCCATGGGCTGAGCTCGTGTGTAAGTGAGATGATGGTTGGCTGTTGCTGCATGATGGAGATAGCGAGATAGCATCATTAATACGGGGCACCCAAATATGATTAACCGAGACTCCTAAAATTGGACGAATGGAGTATTATACTCTGTAGTAGAATATGAGTGTAATTAAGGACGTTCACAATGCAGCCAATCGTAGAATGTGAGACTATAGTAGAATCGTCGGCCACCCAGCAGTGCTCGCGATTGCCGCATGATTTAATTACTTATTTTTTGTATTTTAATTTATTACTCGTATATATTATTTCTCTATAAATCCACATTTGTTCTCATTTTCCACACCCTTCACTTTCTCTCTTCACGCTTCCAATTTTTCATCTACCTTAATATTTCTTGGAAATTGATCCAAGTTTTCAAGCAGCGTTCATGCCATATGCATAATCAGTGGTTTTTAGATTTCAGTAGTTTTTTATTGGTTTTAAATCGCAATTTTATTTATTTATTGTTAGATTTAAAGTAATGTAATTATCTATTTTTATATAATATGAAGTTGTTGTTTTTTTCTTTTTCCTTTTCAATGATAATTGAGTTGAGCTTGAAAATGAGGTTGAAATTGGGGTGAAATAAAAATAAACTGACATGGCAACTGAAAAATAGAGTTGGCGCTTTTTTTTGTCGCATTATAAATACATGATAAGTTAGTGGTAAAAAGTAAAATAATCTTTTTTTTGGTTTGATCATACGTGTACTGAACCCGCCTTTGGCAAATCCGACTAATCCTGCTTGACCGAGTTTGTGGATTAAGGCTGAAAGTCTCCAAACAGGTGGCGGGGTTTGAACCCGTGACCTTAAGGTCACCACAGCTCCGCGCTGCGACCCGTTGGTAAAATACTCCCTCCGTCCCTCAAGAATATGCACTTTTTCCTTTTTAGTCCGTCCCATAAGAATATGCACTTTCTAATTTTGGAAAGTCATTCCTCTCTAATGAAGTGAGACCCATTCTCCACTAACAATATTTTATTTATTTTTTCTCTCTACCTCCCTCTTACTTCACCAATTTTACATTAAAATCCGTGCCAACCCCTAAGTGCATATTCTCTGGGGACGGAGGGAGTAATATACTATCTTTGATCGGCCGAGTCAAATGGAAAACAATTAAAGTTACATGTGATTTTCTTAGTCTTAAAGAATCATTGTTGGACCAACAGAGAAAGAAATGAGAAGTTAAACACGCATGTGTGGTGGAAGTTTCCAGGAAGAATGGGGTGTGGTGTATTTAAAGTGATTGTTTGTGGAGCACCAACACTGTGAACCCACAATTACTTGTCTAGTGCAGCGTGTCGTCCTCACTTGCACTTTCTATATGATAAGATTATAATAATGTTTATTGTTTTTAACATATAAAGTGCATTAACCAGATTTTAATGCAAACATAAGTGCAATATCTCGATTTAATAAAAGAAAATATAGGGACCAAATTACAATAATAAAATTAATAGGGAATTCTATACCATATTTAAAAATAAAATAAAATAAAATTATAGACTCCGATAGTTTTTTTAGGATACACTGATGGATGAGATTGATAAAATTAATAAGAATAGAGATGAGTAAATAAATAATTTAACTTTTTAGTTGATAAATAATTATTAAAATTGCATAATTACAGTTATCCATCACATTCAAATCATACAAGCTACTCACATTTTATTTTTATCAAATCACACCTTATCACCTAAATCAAACCCCTCCGAAAAGCATATTAAAATTAGTTTATTGCTTCTTATCCAAAAAAGTTCTGCATTCCCATAAAAAACTTTTGTTGGGCTAGTCTTAATGGGCCAAGAAGACCTGCATTCCCAACAAATGGGCCAAAAATATTAAAATCTAGGTCTGCTATTTAGCTGGATCAATTGTTGGGCTAGTCTTAGTGGGCCAAAAAAGACCTGCTTCCCATCCCCTATTGCTTAAACCTTAAACCCCACCATTAATCTTCTCCTCTTCTCTGTAGTCTGCTCATACCGGAATAACCTCGCCTACACAATCCAGACCTGCCGTTTCGAGTTTTCCGTCGAGCCCTCGCAGCCTAGCTCTTCGCCTCCATTCCCGCTCCGCCCGGTCTATCTCAGGTGCTATATTTTTCTTGCAAAATTAATTTAATTTTTGGACCGTTTCAAAGTTTTTGTAATTCGGCTTTCAAATTCTGACGGGGCTGTTTGGTATATCTATGTTCTGGCCGTTGTTTGATCTATTGATCATTATTTTATTAATAGAATTGACGTTACCTCATTTTTGTTCTGCATAATTTTTGTTGGGATATGGAATGAAACCAAAATATGGGCGGAAAATGTCAAAATGTTGTAAATTTTCTCAACATTCTGCTTTTATATGTAGTATAGGTTCATGAATGATTAAATTTAGAATTTCTGTTCACCAACTGAGTTACAAAACTTTCAATTCGCTTCTGAACTTCGTTAGAAATCAGGCTGAAGAAGGTCGGCCATGGTGAAATCGAAATCCCAATCGAAGAAGTCCAAAAGAGGGGGCGTGGATTTCAAAGTAATTAACTGAAATTCTTTACTCTGTGCAAGTTATATTTCTTAGTAAAAAAGGATCGATAGTGAATAAATTTCTTAAGTTTTTAAATTTCACTTTTCTGTAGAAATTTAAGCGGAAAATCGGCCGCAAACTGCCTCCTCCGAAGAACTCTACCAACACCGAAATAAAATCTAAAGCGATAGTACTGCCAGAGCAAAGTATAGCTTCTGAAAGGGCGGGTTTAGCAACCAGCAAAAGGGGGTTGACGTTGAAGGAGCTTCTTCAGCAGACAAGTCATCATAATGCTAAATCCCGTAAAGGTATGTTCACTCTCAATTTGTAATATTTCCTTTAGTGTAACACTTGGACATATTGATTGATATATTTATATCAACTCTGCTGGTGTTTCCCCCATATGAATATATATTTCAATAATAATGTCATCCTATGATGCCTAGATGAGTAAGATTACCAAGTGACATCTATTGCAATGTGTTCGGTTAATAAATTTTCCCTTGCTGTTTGATGTCCTTGTTTTCACTTTCTGCCTTATAGTTAATGTGTGTTGCCTTTTTTACAGATGCATTGCATGGTATCAAAGATATACTCCTTAACAACCCTGATGAGCTGAAGTTACATAAACTTGCTATTGTGGAAAAACTTCGGGAACGAATTGGTGATGATGATGAGTTGGTCCGTGAAACGCTTTATCAACTATTTAAGTCAGTGATTTTCCCTGGTGGTACAAAGGTACTTCTGGTCGTTGCATAATATTTTATCTATGAAGTTCATAACTTATTTCGTGGCATCAACTCTGTATGGAATAACAGTTGATTGTTATTTGTAAGACTGGCATTTTCCCCATGTTTTCAAGTTTAAAGCTGAGCTGTTACTTTAGTTGATTTTATGCTTTGACTCTTGCAGGACAACCAAGGACCAGTTGTTTCTTTGATGATGGCATATGTTTATAATGCTATGGCCCATTTAGTACTTGATGTTCGTTTGATGTCATTCAAATTTTCCGACCTTGTTGTCCAGTTCTACCCCTCTTCTTTTCCCTTTTATGCTGAAAAAGTAAGCTTATTGTTTTCTTTTCAGTGCCAGTTGGATGCTTGTTGCAGTAAATCTGTTATTTGTTTTCATCTTCTAAATTATTTTTCTAATGAGAGCAACAGCTTAACTATCTAACTGCACCATGTAGGGTTGATTCTAGATAGTTATAATACAACCCCTATACAAACTGAACTAACACTTTCATATTGGAATATTGGCAAGTAGTTGCTGAAACCGAACCCCCCATAACTGCTTTGATGAACACATCAGCCACCTACTCCGCTGTGGGAAAAAAGCGAATATCTAACTCCTTGATCTTTTTGTATCCTACAAAATGTTTATCAATCTAAATATGTTTAGTTCTTGCAAAATGAATCGAATTTGACACAATAGCAACCGCACTCTTGTTACCACACCAGATAACCGGATCACGAGGAAGATTGATCCCAATTTCATGAGGCAGAGACAATGTTATCAAGTAGCGGATATGGCGGCGCCATGGCGCTATGGCATGGCGTTCTGTGGTGGAAATGCCATAGCAACATGGGGCTGCCATAGCACCGCCATATCCGCCATTTGACAACATTGCGTGTGTACTGCATTTAGGAATGAGGCATTATGCAAGAAACATGGATGTTAGAGCTGTATTTTATGCTTTATTAATTGTTTTAAAAGTTTTAGATGTTATATTTTTGTTATTTTCTAATTTTTGAATTATGTATAAATAATAAGTATTATTTTATTTATTTAATTATTGACCGCCATATCCGCCATACTAATACGCCATATCCCTGTGGCGGTTTTTAGGCGAACCGCCATAAGCCGCCATACGAGATTGATAACACTGGGCAGAGATTTGTTCCAGATTACCTCAACTGCAGAATCTGCCAAGATATGGCGATACTATGACTCTGTTGAACTGTGAGAAATCACATTTTGCTTCTTAGAGCTCCAAGAGATAAGATTGGGACCCAGAAAAACAAAGAAGCCTCCCAATTAGCATTACAGAATGCTTTAAGGTGAAGAAAGGATGAGGGATGAAAAGCAAAATTAGATCATCATCTTGCTCTATGGGTAGAGCTGTGTGCAAAGTGATCCGTGCATATAACTGTATGGTTAAGTTACAACAGCATTACAGAAAATGAGAGGAGCAGCTTAAGTATCTAACTGCATAACTAACATGCCACATCAGCTTCATTCTAGATAGATCTAATGGATACTGGTGGAGTCATTCTGTTACCTAACTGTTTCTTTATGCTCCACCAACACCATGGAAATTAAACTCTGATGGAATTTAAGCCAACTTCCAATTATTTTCCCATTGTTAGTATTGATTTTTTTACACTCCTTATGATCATCTAACATAGAATCTTGGTAATCTCTACAGGTTCTCCAAAACTATGAAAATTTCCTACGGAAGAACCAGTTTTTAGAGGATAAGAGCAAATTAAAGAGCATTCTAGCTGGATTGGTTCGTTGCTTATCACTATTGCCATGTGAAGACAGAGAACACGTGGCAGCTAAAAATGTAATATCTGGTGGATAAATGTTACTAGCCAATGTTGGAATTCCTAATTTCCAAATTTATTATTGTTTTCAAGCAAAGTTCTATCATGATCCCATTGCCTTATTCTATACCATGTGAAGAGGCCTTTCATTCAATCCTCTATTCCTTTAGCTGTTAAAAATCTAAATCATCTCTAGTAAGAATTTGCCAGTTTTCCCTGTTCGACCAAGTTACACAAGTCCAGAATCTAATGCCATAGAATGTCCTTGTTTGCTTCTACCACATCCTAAACTGTGCTCAGTTGGTGAGAAGGGGATCTAATTTTGGTTACTTATGAATGGTGTGTGCAGAGTCACAAGCGTGATCTTTAGAGCCCTTCCTAATGCATGGTTTCTTATGCTTATTTGTTGGGCAACTTTGCATTGCATAATGAGCATGCTGTTTCTCTGAAAATAAAATGTTCTGTGTGTGAGTCTGTGATCTGCTAAAAGTGAGGCGGAATATTATATATATTATTGTAGCCTCTATTTATAAAGTCCAACACCTTAGAGCATTTTTGGCTATATACTGAACTATTAACTATATTTCATTACTTTTGTCTGCTTGCTGGTGTGGATGGGTTTTCTTCTCAGTTGTATTTTATATAGCTAATCTTGACCAATCCTTGCAGGATATTGCAGCTCTTGAAATTCTTCATGCTTTTGAGCCTGAGATTGCAATAGAACCTATTGGTGAGTTTCAGAAACATTTCACTTCCAGTTCACTTTTTATCTTTTAATCTTAGTAGTTTGACACATCTGCTAAAAGAAATATAGGTGTTTATCTAACTTAAGGTCTCTTACAAAGGCAATATACATTAGATATCTCAGTTTGTAGAAAAAGCTATTCAATACTTAATTTATTTTCATATTTGGCAGGCCTTGTGGATTTTACCAGGCAATTAAAAGATATTTTGCCTATTTTAGTTGCTTGTTTCAATGATTTCATGCCATTGATGCATAGCACCTCCCAACTAGATCTGCAATCATGTGAGTGTATGCAGTTTTTACTTCAGAGTATAGAAATCATAGTCAAAGTTTTGGTTGGTGGGATTTGTGAAAGTGAATCAGATACAAAGATTATTCCATTTTGCGGGAAGCCTGGTTTGACTCCATGCAATAAGTTACTACCAGCAGTGATATTAAAGAAGTTATGGGACGTCTATCCTCTCAACCTAGTTCATCTTACGAAAAAGGTAACCTTATTCCTTGTAGTCAACTAGTGGTTTCAGATTTTCCCCGAGTCAGATGTGGTTTTCTTCAGGATAAAATTGTTCATGCAAGATGTGTTTGAATATGAAAGCTTTTTAGACTGACCTTCAATAATCAACATGTTGGCCCAAATTGGTGTGGCAACTCAATACCCTTTACCTGCCAAATCTTTACTCTTTTGCTGCATACTTTGTCTCATCAGTTTATTGTTTATTCCTACATCTATCTGATAATTGAATTGAATATGATCACCTACTTCCTTTTAGTGGTTGAGTTACCAATAAATGATGTTTCTCAATCTCTAACGTTATAAGCCTTTCATTTTGTTTTATTTGGTGTCTTGCAGGATTATCGAAGAATATCAATGCTGAATACAACAATTACCCAAATATTTTTGCAGTTGAAAAACTGGGACCAGTCTCCCTCGGTTTTGTTGGATAAGTTTTTGGAATTCATTGAAAGCTCAATGGCTACAAAGGTTTGCTTTGACTCCAATTATTTGCTCTTACATATAAATTAAACTCTACCTGGTAATCCTGAAAAACAAGTAATGTTAGAATCTGGTTTATTTGATCATCACTTTGGTTTCTTTAATGTTAGTTTCTGACAACTGGCAGAACGGGCGTTTGTATAAATCATTGTCTGTGTTTGATTTTTTAAACGGTTTCTCTATGTCCTACCCGATAATTAAAATATTTGTGCAGATGCAATCGGGTAAGATTGTCAATGAGAAAGACTTGGTTCCACTTATACCATACATACCAAAATTAGTACTTCAAATATCTGGTAGCTGGAGGTCTCGTATCCTTCAGGTTTGTTATGGTCAGATATTCATATATGCTATTTATGGTTAAGGCTAAGTTTTTATTCTTTTATAATTTTATATATTACCTATTCTCAAGTTTTGAACCTCATTTATCATCACAGGCTTTTACTGAAGTTTTCAAGAACTCCAGCCCAGAGTCTTCAATGAAATTAGCTTGCATTATTGCAATTGAAGAAATGCATGCTCATGTAAGATGTTAATTCTATCTGTATATCGGTTTAATGCTTGCTCCTTTATCATCACAGGCTTTTGCTGAGGTTTTCAAGAAAGAACATTATTCTAGAATTGATTTTATTTATTTGTTTGCTTTTGTGTATCTGTTAACAATATTGCGGTTGCATGTTATTAAGATTTCTAATCCAATGTATAATTTTCAAGCATCATATCCTATACAGAAATATCTTCATCTTAACCATTTATTATGTATTTCTAAGTCCTGGTATCCAGTGACAGTCAACACTCCTGCACCTAAAACAAGTAGATCTATATAATAATAATACAGCCAAAGTTGACCTGTGTAATTTTGAAGACCCGATGTTAAATTGCTATGAAGTGTGAATAAACAATACTCATGTGTGTCAAAATTGTATACTAATTTTAATACTATTCTGTTTTGTTATTATATACTTTCACTTTGTGATGAAGTATTATTAAAAAGTATAATATACTCTAGAAAAATATGAGCCTAAATGTATTGGTGCAACAGGGACGGAGATCACTTTACCTTGATGAGAGTGATCCTTCTTTGTTATCCTATCAGATCAGCTGGATACAGGATCTTCCTTCACTGCTAATTTTGTTAGATGACAAAAGCCTTGCATGTTCAAAGGTAGTTTCCTGGCATGTAATGCTTTAATATTTTCTCCTGAATACTTATATGGAGTAATTATTATCAGTACCAGACTCCTTTATCAGTAATTGTTCTTTCTGCAGGCTGTGTTACGACTTCTTTTGTATGTAGGGCAATTTGCTCCACTTGACTCTCCATTCTCGCGAGAGTTTGATACTTTACAGTTTAGATTTAAAGATTTCTTTTGCAAACTAGTTGAAAATGGTATATACTTCTACCCACTCTTCATACTTTCTTTATCCTTGTCCATGTGCTGACTGGAATGCTCTGCTTTGTAGACAAATGCTTTGGTCCCTTCATAAGGCATGCAGGAGATATCAAGGAGCTTGCCATTTGTTGCCTTTATTACTTCTCTTACATGGACTCTCTGCTTCTGCAGTCACTTGTTTCATGTTGCTTAGGTAAGTATTGTTGAACTTCATTTTGTGCAGTTAATTCTCTCCTGCTTGTTCTCCTCTTTTAAGGAGGATATGCTGAAGAAAGTGGTTGAGGTGGCACAATGCCGATAACCATCTCACAGCAAGTTAATAGATTTGTTTGCTGATCTTGTTAAAAATGAAGAAAAAATTCTTGTTGCTTTATTTATCTGAAGGACATCGAAGTAATATAGAGGTTGTCTCTGAATTTTCGAAAAGAAGAATATATCTATAGAAGTTGGGGATGTGACTGATGAAGAGTATAATTAATGTGTAGATTTGCTTTGTCTCTTGTACCCAGGCAATGTTCTTGAGCCGTTATTCATATTCCGCATCTTTGAAGTTCTGCAATCTTCCTTTAGAGCTGGCCATATTCTGTTAGCAGACTATATAAGTATCCATATCACTTTACTCTCACGGTTTCAAGTTTATCCAGGTAACTAATTTTTCTGGGAGTAGCATTTCAGGATGTGAAATTTTGTTGAATTATGATGTATATTGCTGGGAAAGTATGAATTATCTCTCTCTGTCTAAATTGTTGTATATGCTTGTTATGTTACTTATATGTCATTGTTTGCAGATCCAGTCGCCGAGAGTGATGGGAAATCACAATGGAAGACATTTAAGAATGTTACTAGAGTTGTCTGTTCATCTTTGTCACAGATTGGTGATGATAATCTTGTCTTGCAGATGCTGGAGAAGATAATTGTTGATCAGATTGTATGTTAATCCTTTTTGGTTACTTCCCATATTGATTATTTTCTTCGAACTCCCTCAATGAATCATATTAACTTAGTTCTTAGATTATCTCACTTATCTCTAGAACTAAGTGGTGAAAATAACTTTTTATATTCAATTATTATTTATCAGTGTTCGGATATACCTTTGGACAATAAGTGCGCCTTTGTCAGATTGCTTCTCACACTTGACTCAAAGCCGTCAAGACTTTCGGATATGAGTGTTGTGAGCATGAGCCATGTTCTTCCACAATACATGACCTATGTGTTATCTGTAAGTATATTTCTTAATTTTTTGTTTTGTTTTAAAGTTGGTATATTTTTCCAGCTAGTTTCAACATCATCAGTTTATTTAGTTACATCTCTCATATATAAGTTAAATTATGTCTTTTCGGTGCAGAATGTTCGGTACAATGATGAAGATTTGATGTCTGTGATCAGTGTAAAAAGAAGGCAATATTACTTACTACCTTGCTTTTATCTGATTTATGGGAGCAAAAGGTTATTAAGTCTTGTGTTAAATGTGATGGGATCTTGGGTATCTGAGGCTAGTTCCTCAGTTGATCGTTCGAATACAATATGTAGCATTGTCTCAGTACTCCTTCTCATGAATGAAGATGTCAAGGTCCGTCAGATTCTTCCGTCATGCAAGATTGAGATGGCGAGTGTGTTACAGAATATGCTCAACTTACTGGTACGAATGTTGCTTCATTTACAGGTCAAATTTTAGTACTTTCTTTTCCATTCCGAAGCCCTAAATTATTTATGACACCACAATAAAGTCTCTTTTTACTTGTGAATAGACTTGTGGTGAAGGGCCAAACATGACTTTGGAGGAAAGGTATAACATTGAGAGGGCATACAATCAGTTGAGAGTAATCACCAACAATGAGTAGCAGTATAGCTGTCACACCGAAGAAGTGAGAAAGTACCATCTTTCCTATCTTTCGACTAAATTCTCCAAGCCACGTTCCTCCAATTGTTGTTTATTTACAGTAGAATGAATCTCGTGAAGGAGGAGCTGGTTTCTACTTTGAATGTTAAGGTGAGTACATATTTCTTGTCCCAGTCTGTCTCTCCCAGAATTCTCGATCAACAAGGGGTAGACATGCCCGATAAAAGCCCTCAGCCTGCAGGCCGCCCAACTACATGTGCAACCATCCATACCTCAAGGACTGAGGCGTCGTTGAATGTAGGTCGCATAGTTGACATCTCAGATACTTTTCACTGTTTAGCAGATCACCTTCTCCTCTCGTATGTATTAGCCAGTAATGTGCATATTTTGATTTAGATAGAGCCATTAATTTTTTTTGCTTAACTCGAATTTGTTTGTGTCACAGTGTGACAAGAGAGTTTCTCCTCAACTTATAGTTTAAGCTTAGGAAAATTTTTCTCGGATGCTATAAAGTGATGGTTACACTTTTGTCATTTGTAACCATTTTTAATTCGTAGATTACCCAGTTTAAAGAGCAAACAATACTATCAAAGGACCGAATATATTATTTGAAGGTATTACACAATATTCAAATTATGATGTTCAGTTTATATTAGTCAACTGGTGTTTGGTGATTCTAGCATTTATTTTTTACAAGTATTGAATATGATATTTTAAGTATGTTTAAATACCTGAAATAAAATTTCAAATTTATCCAAAAATATTCTTAAAAAATTCTTTAGTATACAAATACGATTAGCATAGTCATATGATTGTGCTTAGCAGAATATGAGTCCTGTTTTTGGATATATTATTATTAATTTTATAATAAAATATGAGTGAAATAAGTAATAAAATATATTAATGAAAATAGTAATAATAAAATAAAATAGGATAATAACTAGTGAAAATCCTACTTCTAAAATGAAAAAAATGAGATTTACTTAAAGAAGTATATGCAACCTCCCAGATATTGATTACTATTTCCATAAACTTGAATTCTTAATTAGTTTTGTATTCTGATATAGTAGTACTCGTTTAGGTTTTTTATTTTTTATTTTGAAATTTGACACAATTTTAGTTTAGTTTGTTTATTAATTTTTCGGTGAATTCGGTTTGGGCTCAATTCAGTTTGAGCGAAAAATCGAAAAAGTACTCCATAAAAGATTATAGTCTTATTTTATTGTAGCACCAATGCGAAAAAGTAGAAAAAGATTTTGGCGCGAAACGAAATTCTGTGTTTAATGCTTTATAGTCGCAGGCTTTGCAGCCTAACATCGAAACAAATTCAAGATTAAATCGACGGAAATGCAGCCAAAGATCAACGCTTTCTTCAAGCCGTCGCCTTCTTACCCACCGAAATCATCTCCATTTTCCGGTGATTTATGTGACGTTATTGCCGGAAAATCAACCGCAGAACCAGAACCCGACATCTCCTGCAAACGCGCGCATTCTGGTCGTCTAGAAGGGTAATTCTCGTCGTTTGTTTGTATATCACTTGAATTTATCTCGTTTAGATACATTCGATTAATCTGTGTGGGTGTTGACCTTTTACGGGCTTAAATTTGGGGGAATTGGGGATTTCAATGAGCTTTTGCACTCTTAGCACATTTGTTCTCTGTTTTAGGTTTTTATTTCTCTGCTAATGTTTAGCCTTTTCAATTGATTTTTTATTACAGAGAAACATCAAAAGGGCATGAACTTGAGGACAAGCATACCAAATTGAAAGGCAAGAGCAGCGAAGTTCTAAACAAGAAGAGAAATTATGCACAGATGTTTTTAAAAGTTGGACAGTCCGATTTTCTATTGCATACATGTAAAGTGTGTAGTTTCCAGTATGCTGCTGGTGATGAAGAAGATGAAAAAGTCCACAGAACATTTCACAAGAACTACACCCATGGGTTACCTTTTAAGGTGGTTGTAATCTGTGTTTCCTTTTCATATGCTGCTTGGTAGTTAAATGAATGCTAGTGTATTTTAGTTTCTGTGACTGTGGTTATAAATGAAATGGAGTACTTATTTTACTGTAAGGGTTGGCGCAATGAAAGAGTTATAGATGAACTCGACAAGGGGCGCATAATCTTGGTGCAAGATGGTGATCCTCCATCTCAGTTCAAAAAGGTAGTGGATGGTTAAAGAGCTTATGTTTGATTTACTCTTCATTTTTGGGAGCTCTAGTTGTTGATTTGGTATGAATGCAGGTTGAAGATGTTGTGAGGATGATGGAAACAGAGCTTGGAGAGGGGTGGATACTAAATAAGCGGAGTAAGGTATAAAAAATATACTGTACTCTCCAATGCTTAATTCTTCATGATATTAAGAATTAGTAATTGCGCAAGCATCAAGAATAATGATGGATCTTTTGTTAATTTGTTTATCAATTTTCTTCTCCTTGCCAACTTCTACTTGAAAACTAGAATCTCAAACAACATATATAGGTCAAAATAATTTCCTGGCATCTAACTTGCTAGTAGCATGAAATATATGCATTTTGTATAACAACAGGTATATCTATTTATTTCATCGCAAAGAGTATGTGGATGTCTAGTTGCCGAGCCAATAATAAAGGCCTACAAGTTACTCTCAAGCTCACTGGGTGATCAAAATCACCTTCCTGCCAAGGAAAAAAAGAGGACCTCTTCCACCCTTCAATTTGGGGTTGTTAGTCTACAGAGGGAAGTCATAAAAAAGGAACGTTTCAAACATCCAGACGAAGGAACTCATGATGGAATGGTTTTGTGCAAGAACGAGGCTGTACCAGCTCTTTGCGGTATTAGAGCCATTTGGGTCTCTCCTTCTAACAGAAGGAAGAACATTGCTAGAAGTTTGCTTGATGCAGCAAGGTAAATTTTTTGTTCATTCAGTTCTCATGGTATTGTTTCATTAGATTAGTTAAAAAGAAAAATATCATTATTCTCTAGTTTCTATCGAAGAAAACAAGTTATATAATCAAAAGTAAGGGTGATTTTTGCTTTTTACACCTCAACAAAGCTCTATAAAATGACCAAATCTTCAATATCATGAATCAAATATCCTTCAGTCCCATGCACAGTATTAGCATCTTGCCATCTAATTTTTTAGAAGTCTTAGAAATGAGTTCACATTTAAATTAAACCAGTTCAATTTCACTTGTACTGCATCAGCCGAAGCTTCACTCTTGATTCTTAAGAACCATAATTTGATATAGAATTTTCTTTTTGTTACAGGAATAGTTTCTGCACAAGCATGGTTCTCAACCATACAGATTTAGCATTTTCTCAACCAACCACGCTGGGGAAAGCTTTGATGTCCAGCTACACAAGAACAAATTCTTTTTTGGTCTACACGACTGCTAATATGGACTAGAGGTTATTTAAATTTTCTTTTTAAGTTATGATTCTTTTAAATTCTTCTTCCAAATCTAGTCTTGCTACTTCCCTTTTAAGTTTTCCTTCCCAATTTTTGTTATATGGTCTTATTTTTCAGTTTTTACTGAACAAGGTATATAGATTCTTTGAATGTTGAAATATCTTAGTTTCAACTTTATGATAGTTAGAAAATCTGTTTGAAATAGTTTGTCGTGTTTGATCAGGTAATGACTTGATAACTTCACAATGAAATGAAGAAATAAATTCCTTTGACCTCTGACTTGTTACTTTACCCTGTGTTGATCACTAATTCTTTAACTGATTATTCTCAAATTGAACAATATTTGGATGTTTAATGCAGTCAAGGAAGATTCCATGTTAATATCCGTTTTTTTTGTAGCTAAAGTAAATTCCAAAGAAATTGATGAGCAAATTTAAAGCTTTCGAAAATTCCACTGGTTGATACATCCTCGCTGAGTTTTACTACTTAGTTACTACATTAGTCCTTTTTTTTCTCTTTGATATAACTGAGGATTTAACTTAAAAAAAACTCTCTATGGATCCTTTCTATTCTCCAGTTGTGATATGAGGCGAAGCTACAATGAAATTGAGCTTCATTTTCGATGCAATTTCATATGTGGATGGTTCGTATTATATTACCTGACTTTACCTAAAATTTACACAACTTTAAATCCAAAATCTCAGCCCAGAAGGGGTAATTTGACATAGCACTGCCATCTGCATTATTACTAAAGAAAGCTCCTTATCATGTGCAATATATTTTCACTTTTGGTTTTTCATTTTTTCACTTGTGGGGCTATATAAAATTATAGTAAAGTTACCGTTTGTTTAGTTACCTATGTTCTTCTACCCCAATCAAAAATGTGTTTTTGGCTACTGGTTCTCGTGTGAAAATGAGAAATACTATAGGAAGAATAATTTTTTTTAACTACTATGAGTCTCAAAATGAGAAATTTATTTGATTCTCCTGTTATACTCCTTACTATCATTATAGTGGAAATCACTTTCATCTTACTATTAAGTTATCACGTAAATTTTTCTGAATTAGAGGACTGAATCTCAGATTTGTGTATTAACAAAAAATGGTTTAAGCCTAACTATTCTTGAATAGACACTATTTTGGAATACAGATCAAAACTAAATAATGGAGAAATACATTTTCTCTTTAGGTATCATTACTCATGACATAAGCAAACAAAATAAAAAGTTAAGAGATGGATTTGAAAATATGGAGCAACTAAGACGAAATTTACGAGACGTGGTAAGCGGTACCAATCTTACTTTCGTCTGAAAGGCCAGGGGCATA
Organism: Salvia splendens; assembly: GCF_004379255.2. NCBI lineage: Eukaryota > Viridiplantae > Streptophyta > Magnoliopsida > Lamiales > Lamiaceae > Salvia > Salvia splendens. The sequence continues at coordinate 30,008,947 of NC_056033.1, read as the reverse complement.
AGGCCATCCACAACGTTGTTCCTATACTGTTCTTATACTGTTTCTTAAACCACTATTTGAGGGCCCTACTGTACTTTTTTACTCCATTCCTTAACTAAGGAACGGAACCTGCAACCCTTCGTTCCTTAACCGTTCCTTAAATTACTATTCATTCAATTTCATTTTTTTATTTCCAACCCAATTCAATTTAAATAAACACACTTTATTAAAAAACAAACACACTTTATTAAAAAACACACAACATTAAAAAAAATTACAACTTAAACTTAAAAAAATAAAAAGCACACAATTAAAATCCTAAAAAAATAAAAGTACACAATTTTAATAATTTCATCCGCCAAAATTTGCCCAAATGTGCTCAATTAGATCCTGTTGGAGTTGGGTGTGGGCACTAGAGTCGCGTGTCCTTGCACGAATAGATAATCGTTCTTGTATAGACGGATGCACTCCACTTCGAGGCGGACTACTTGCGGTTGAGCTTCCGGGGGATTCGTCGTCGAACCAATTTCCCGCCTCGGGTCCTTCGTCTTGGACAATCATGTTGTGCAAGATTATGCACGTATACATGATATCGAACATGTTTTCCATGAACCACGTACGAGCCGGGGCTTTGATGATGTTGAAGCGCGCTTGGAGAACCCCGAACGCCCTCTCCACATCCTTGCGAGCAGCCTCCTGCTTCTGCGCAAAAAGAGCCTGCTTTGGGTTCGCAGACCCACTGCACGTCTTCACGAAGGTAGGCCACTTCGGGTAGATGCCATCGGCGAGATAGTACCCCATTTTATAAAGCCGGTTGTTGGCGACGAAGTTGATGGCCGGCGCTTTACCATCCAAAACTTCGGTCAAGAGGTCGGACTGGTGGAGCACGTTTACGTCGTTGTTCGACCCGGGGACCCCGAAGTACGCGTGCCAGATCCAAAGGCGGTAGTCGGCAATGGCCTCAAGTATAACGGTTGGATGGGTGCCTTTGTGGCCGCTCGTGTAGGACCCCTTCCACGCCACCAGGCAATTCTTCCATTGCCAGTGCATGCAATCGACGCTGCCGAGCATCCCGGAGAATCCGTGCACTGTTTCGTGAAGGTCGAGCAGGAACTGACAATCGGTCGTGCTTGGCCTCCGGAGAAATTCGTCGGTGAAGGCTGCCCGAACGCCTTTGCAGAATTTGAGTAAGCACATTCGCTCAGTGCTGTCTCCGATGTGGAGGTATTCGTCGAACATGTCGGCCGTTTGTCCAGTGGCAAGCTGGCTGATTGCTGCAGTACATTTCTGCAGCGTCGTGTGGCTGGGACGGCCGACCGCGTCGTACCTTTCCTGGAAGAACTCTTCCCGGGCTGCCAAAGTATTCGCGATTTGGAGAAATAAAGGTTTCCCCATGCGGAAACGGCGACGGAAGTACGTATCTCCCCAAACCGGGTCATCGCAGAAGTAGTCGCGTACTAACCTTGCAGCGGCTTCCTCCCGGTTACGATGGATGTACGTACGGGAGCGTCGTTGGGGCGGCGCGGCTTCTTCGGCCTCCCGTCGTCGATCTTCTTCAAGTGATTGTTGCAATATTTGACGCATTTGTTCAAAAGGATCCATTAGTTTGATTAAATTTGGGAGAAGGAAACGAGAGTTGATTTGAGATGAAAATTGGGGTGGAAATAGAGAGGAATAGATGTGTGCTTGTGATTGAAATGAGTATGAAATAGGAGTATTTATAGAGTAAATAAATAAATAAATAATAAAAAAAAATATAAAACGGATATAAAAAACGGTCACATTACCGTTGCCAAAAAAAAAATTTATTAAATTCGTATTTAAAAAAAAAAATTGAATTATTGCGTCACCGGGACGAAGCCCACTCGCGGGGCAGCGAGTGGGCTTCACGCGTCGAATGGGAGGCCGCCACGTCGCCTAGGCGCGTGGCGGAACGTTTCGTTCCGCGTTCCTCCGGAACGGAACGCGGCCCGGCATAGGAACGGGGGCGGCACGAAATGGCGAAGGAACGTAGGCTGCAACGCGTGCCGCCGCGGAACCGTTCCGCCGGAACGGCATAGGAACCGCAACGGCACAGCGTTGCGGGTGCCCTAAGAGCATCTCCAATGGCGGCGAGCGGACAGGCTAGCCGATTCCCGGTGCTGGCCGGTCCACTCGCAGAACCATTGGAACCGGCGAGCGCTATTTCGGCGAAAAAATCGGCGACCTGACGCCGATTTTCGGGCGCTGGCCGATCCGCTCGCCGGTCGGCTGGCCGCCATTGCAGGCTCCCGATCAGCGACCGATCGACCAGCTCAATTTTTTCTTGTTTTTAATTTTTCGAAACACTATATATACGCGATTTGCACGTTATTTTCATTCGCACCGCTTGTTTTAACGAGTTTTCTCTCTCACTTAATTTCTGTACAAGAGCAATAAAGCAAAATGGAGAACAACGAGTCTACTCCAGTGATGAGCATGTCTCTAACTCCCACGGTACCCGTGGGAGGTGGATGGGATCCGATGGCTGGGTACTACAACATGTACCCTTGGCAGCAGATGATGCCCGGGATGGCAGCCGGGGGTAGTATGCCGGTATGGCATGGGATGCAGGGCGGGCAGGGGGTATCGGGGATGCAACCTGGGATGCAGATGATGCCAGTGTGGCAGCCGGGGATGCAACCCGGGATGCAGGGGACGCCGAGGGGGGGGACAATGTCTATCGCCCCAGTCTTGATTTTTTGACTGCTTCTTTGCACACATCGACCTCATCCGAGACGCAGTTCACTGGGTGTGACACTTTCTCCTTAGAAGAGTTGGGGATAGATCTTGAGGATGCGGACACTCTCGTTTAAACGGGGGAGTAGGGCGGGGTCGGGGCACACCAAAGAAGAAGAATGGCAAGGAGAAGGGCAAAAGGGTGGTCAGCGAGTCGTCGCAGCCGGCTGCTGACGACAGCCCGACACGGAGGAAGTGGACGGATGCGGAGAACGTCGCGCTGTCCAAGGCTTGGGTGAGTATTTGCGATGATCCCCTCCATCGAACAATCAGAGGATCGTTAACTTGTGGGCTAAAATATCAGCAGCCTACAAGGCATTTTGCCCGGAGGGGAGGCCACACAGCGAGGAGGAGTGCCGGAAGGGGTGAGACCGAATCAGGGCTGCGGTCTCCCGATTTTCGGGCTTGTACACCAACGCCCTCCGCATGCAGACCAGTGGCCAAACTGACGAGTACTGCAGGAGGATAGCGGAGATAGCCTTCCCCGTGCCCGGGCTTTATAAATAGTTCACCTACTAGAACTGCTATGAGGTGCTGATGGACTCCGAGAAGTTTCGGGCAGGTGTCGATGCTGACTGGCCGAAGAAACAACGACTGAACTATGCCGGTGATTATAGCGGCAGCAGCGGCGGTTCCCACGACCTCCCCGAGGATGTTCAGGAGTTCCCGTCCCCTCCATCGTTTACTCGCCGCACTCACCCGGTTGGTCAAAGGCGGGCGCAACGGGTAGCAAGGGGGTCGCTCAGGGGTCCCAGGAGGTCTAGTCGGCATCCCCCTGTTGGCAAGTCGCCAACCGAGCTCGCCTTCTTCGCGCGTCAACAAACGCGGGCTCAGATGCACAAGATCTTAGCGGAATGGAGGGCGGCAATTGACCCGTGGAGAAGAGGTTTCTTCACTCAATGCTCGAGAGTATGCGGGTCGATTTGGATGCCGCCTCGGCACAGTTGGGGGGCTCAGATGCCGCAGATTTGGGGGTCCCGGATAGCGGCGACAACGGCGGCGACGGCCACGAGGAGTGAGGCGGAGACGAAGGCTCGTGTGTGGAAGAGGGGTTTTTTTTTAAAAATTAATGTAATTTTTTTTAATTAATGTACTTTTTAAAATTTTACTATTATTATTGAATTTTCTTCTATATGTGTCGTAAATTTAATTCCGTATTTTGTGTGATTGTTAATTATTTATTTTTTTATAATTTTATTTATTGTGACTAGCCTATTGTTTGTCCAGTTGCTTATCCTGATGATGTGGCAAGAGGACTTTTTAGTGCTAATAATGTGATAAGAGGAATTTGTGACTAGCCATGGCTAGCCTAAAACTATTGGTGATGCTCTAATCATCCATAAACAGAGTATGATAAAAAAGAGTTTAATGAAATTAAAGAAAATGTAAAATAAGAAATTTGAATAGACGTATTGCTTGCTTGGAGGCCAAGGAATTTCCGGTACTCGTTCTCTCGAAGCTGCTACTGCACGAACTCTGCGTTTCTCCTTTCTTTATTCCCAAAATACCCCCACCGCCATATTTTAATACCCTCCCCTCTATATATAAGCTCCATATCCACATTTCTCGATCAAAATTATTTCCCCCTTTTTTTAATTTAGGTTGACGATATGGTGGAAGGCGGTGGTGGTCCGGCGTTTCCGGTGGTGTTTTTCGACGGCGAGCGGGAGATGAACATCGGAGAGGTCAGAGTCAATCCGACGCTCGAGTACAAGCCGTTTCAACACATGCTGAGCCAGAAGATCGGGATTTCCCCCAACCAAATCTCCATCTACCTCGTCGACCGGAGAAAGAACCCTAAGTCGCCGTTCTCGGAGGACCGCCGCCGGATTCCGATCACGGGGAAGGTCAACTTCGCTCTAATCTGCCGTCAGAAGGAGTGCTGCTTCCTGGTCGTACTGAAGAGGTCTAGGAAGTCGAGGAATCGGAGGGAGAAGGCGATGACCGGGCTCGATCTCGCCGACTTACTGCCGGGGAGCGAGTTTCCCCGGCCGGCGATGCATTTGGCGCCGGAAAATCTGGTATTACTCCGGAGAAATCAGCAGCTTCCGTTTCAATCGAGACAGAACGACCTGTTGCAGGGTTTGGGATCTGAGAGAGTAAATTATGAAATGGCAATGGCGAGGGGGAACTTGGACGCTGCTTATTTCCCTAATTATGATGATTGGTATGCTTTTCACCCTTCGAAAATGATGATGACGAAATCTGAAACTGGAAAAGTCTATTGTGAGGAGTGTGTGAACGCGGAGAAGGATGGGGAAACGCCGTCGTTTCACCCCTGCGCAAACGACGCCGTAGTGACCTGGCTACCCGCGCCGTTGGGGCCGATTTGTCGGCCGAATAATCCGGCTCCTTGAGGCATGTTCTCTGATACTACACGATTTAGTTTTTCTTTTTATTTGCGTTTTAGGATCAGATTCAGAGACGGCTCTGATGGAATTGGGTGAATGGAATTAAGAATTTTTGTGGTATAATTGGGCATAACACGGAGTGGTTTATGCACGAAATCGTGGTGGGAGCACACGTGACCTCCATTCAAGAAATGTTTGAAGGAATTGTGCCAGAGTTTGTTGATTTTTTCGTCGAATTCATGAGAGGTTGGATGTTTGGCCGAGAATTGGAATTTAATCTCGGATTAAATTAGGGTTTTAATTCTCATCTTTTCTTGTTTTCAGTTTGTAGAAAGTATTACTGCTAGAAAACAGAGGAAGTATAGTAGGGAGGAGGATTCTGTACATTGCCCTTGTTTTGGTGCCTACTTTTGTTAGAAATTGCTGTGTTCAAGTCTTACTCCTTTTGTGTTTTTGAATCGTTTTCCCCCAATTTTTTTTGTTGCTCGATCCATCCCCTTTTCGAATTTTATAAGAGCGTCCACTATGGGGGTGGACGCGGCTATAGCCGCGTCTGGGGCGGGTGGGCGGCGGTGGGCGGGCGGCTATAGTGGGAAAGGTGGGCGGACAACTTTTTGGGGCGATGGGGGCGGCGGACACGGGATAGCCGCGTTCGGGGCGAGGACGCGGCTATGGAAAAATAGCATTTTGTATTTGGAATTTGGGGGCTATTGGAGGTGTCCACTATAGTGGCGGAAATAGAATTTTGGGGCTATGGACAAAAAACTGGGGCTATGGACAAAAAACTGGGGCGAGGCTATTGGGCGTGTCCACCTTATAGTGGACACCCTAAAATACAGTACTTAATTAAAATACTAATATTGATTATTGAGCCGGATTTAGTGAGTCACTAGAAAGTTGGAAATTCTAAATTGATTTGCGCTTTTGGGAAAGATTTTAATTAATGGCCCCACGAGCCCACGATTCATGTCAATATGATGGATATTTTTTTCTACGACAGTTCTATCCAAATAGTAGTATGGGATGTTTAAAAATCTACCATGGTAATAGCCCCGTCATAGGCTAGCTACAAACTCCTTATACCATATCAACTAGACAAGCAATATGCTAGCCACAATAAATAAAATTATAAAAATAAATAATTAATAATCACATAAAATATGGAATTAAATTTACGACATAAATATATGAAAATTCAATAATAATATTTAAATTTAAAAAAGTACATCAATTGAAAAAAATTACATTAATTAAAAAAAAATCTAATGACGTGCAGTCCTCCGCGCTCACAAATCTTCAATTTAATCATTTTGGAGTCGAATATGAGCATTCACTTGGCGCATGTCGGCATGTGCCTTGAGGCGGCCGACTTCATCGTGAGGTACCCCCTTCGTACGTTGGGGGCGGCCACGCCGTGGCTTGGGCCGGCTTCATTAGCATCGTCATTGGCCCAACTAGTCAGTTGTACACCTTCAACTTCGACAATCATGTTGTGCAGGATAATACAAACGTACATTATATCAGCAATGCAGTCGACATGCCACAAACGCGTTGGACCCCTAATTGCCGCCCATCGAGACTGGAGCACACCAAATGCGCGCTCCACGTCCTTGCGCGCCGACTCCTGCCATTCTGCAAAGTAGGTCTTCCCCTCATCTGATGCGCATCTGATCGTCTTCACAAAGACGGGCCACCTAGGGTATATCCCATCCGCCAAGTAGTAGCTCATATCATGTTGGTTTCCGTTGGCGATAAACTGATGGCCGGACCGACACCCTGACACTGCTCGTTGAAAAGGGGCGACGAGTTGAGGACGTTGAGGTCGTTGTTCGACCCGGCTACCCCAAAATATGCATGTCAAATCCACAGGCGGTAATCAGCTACGACCTCGAAGATCATCGTGAGATTCTTTCCCTTGTACCCGGTAGTGTAGAACGCTTTCCATGTAGCGGGGCGGTTCTTCCACTCCCAATGCATACAATCTATACTGCCCAACATCTCGGGGAACCCATGCTTCTCCCCGTGCATCTGCATCAGATCCTGGCACTCTTCAGGGGTAGGGCTTCGAAGATACTGATCACGGAATATTTCAATGACGCCCTGACAGAAATACTTCAGACAATCCATGGCAGTTGTCTTACCGATGTGGAGGTACTCGTCCCATATGTCTGCCGCTCCTCTATAGGCCAACTGCCTGATTGCCGTAGTGTACTTTTGTATAGGTGTGTGGCCGGGTCTGCCAGCCGCATCGTACCTGAACCGAAAACACAAATATCGACGCTCCAAAGCATCAACGATACGCATAAACACTGCCCTACGCATCCTAAAACGCTGCCTGAAAAGAGGCGCCCCAAACCACGGTTCCTCCGCAAAGTAGTCTTCATATAGCCGCTGATGTGCAGCTACGTGATCCCTATCAATCACTGCTCGTCGGCGGACAACAGGTGGAGGTCGAGGTACCGCCGACTGCAAGGCCCTTTGTATCAACCGGTTTATCTTGCGGGACGTATAAGCCTCCAACTTTTCGTTCATTTGCCGTTCGTACTCCTCACCACCACTACCACCACTACTACCACCCGCGTTACTCATTTCACGTTGTTGTTCTTGTACAGAAATTAAGATGGAGAGAAAACTCGTTAAAACTAGTGGTGCGAATGAAAATGACGTGCAAATCGCGTATATATAGTGTTTCGAGAAAAAAAATTTTTGAGCAGGTCGATCGCTCGCCGATGGGGAGCCTGCAATGGCGGCCAGCCGACCGGCGAGCGGATCGGCCAGCGTCGGGTCACCGATTTTTTCGCCTAAATGGCGCTCGCCGGTTCCAATGGTTCGGCGAGCGGACCGGCCAGCGCCGGGAATCGGCTAGCCTGTCATCTCGCCGCCATTGGAGATGCTCTTAGGGTGTCCACTATAGGAGGACAGCCGACTCCCACCGCCGCCCCCCCCCCCTTCTTGCACAGCCGTTTCACCGCCGCGCCGCCCGTGTCCACCCCGTTTCCAGGCAATAGGGCGCCGCGGCCCTCGCCCCACCCATTCTTCCTCAGCCGCGTCCTCGCCCCCTTCTCGCCGAACGTCCTTCCGCCCCCGATTTTTTGTCCACTTCGGGGCGGACGTCCCTCCCACTATAAGCCGCCCCGTCGTCGCCCCCGTCGGGGCTATAGCCGCGCCGGTGTTATAGTGGATGCTCTTCCCACGAATTTCCATGTCTAAACGGAACTCGTTAAAAGATTAACTCGTTTTTTAATTCTCGTGAAATTTATGACTTAACATTTCGAAAAAGTTCTTTGCGTTTATATTTAAATAAATATATGTGGACTTGGTTTTTGGTCCCCTTGGAAACACATTGTAAATTAATTAAGGATAACATGTAACGTACATTAAGATTAAATGTAATCACGGTTATCTTTGATAAAATGGTAAGTAGATACTATTCACTTGTTATACATCTTGACTTTGCCACAAATTTTAATAATTATATAACTTTTAAAAAATGAAAAAAATGAAGGTGTATAAATTTTATTTTTATATATTGTATTAATTTTATAATAAAGAGTGAACTACACCAATGGTTCCTAAAAAATTTTTATAGTCTTTTTGGTCCCTAGAAATTACATTTTTGGTACCTGTCAGTCTTTTATACCCCTTTACATTTGAAAAATCTCCTAAATGCCATGGAAGAAATTTTTGGTATTTGAAAATTACAATTTTAGTACCTCTTCAATCATGCAATTTTTTTGGACATACACCACCTTTTGAATTAATTCACTTAAACTTTTTAAATAATTATTTGAATAGCGAATAGATTAAACTTTATAATGAAAAAATTACTATAATTTACTTTAATATTTTTAGAGAAAAATGTTACTGGCAAGAGTTCGCTTTAATTTACATTAGATATAATTCACTTAAATTTTAATTATTTTACTTAAATAATATTTTTAACTATACTATATTTTAATTAATGTAATTAAAATATTTATTTTTCACTTATAGGGAGTAACATTTAAATATTTAAGTAACATTTTTAAATAAAAAAATATTAAACTATAATATTTTTTTCTTCTTAAATTTAAAAAATGTAAGTTGAATTTCTTTAGTTTACATTAATATTTTTATTAAAAAATGTTACTATTAGATTAAATTTTTTCTTCGCAAATATACAGATTGATTGAATTATAAAAATAAATAAAACATAATTTAAACATTTGATTTCTTATTTAAATTTTTGCAATCATAAAGCATCAAATATTATTTAAATGAGGGTTTCATTGACTTTTTAAAAGAAATGATCATGGAAGAAAAAATAAATAAAAAATTAAAGGGAGAATTGAAAGGTCCAAAATGCCCCCAAACATTAAATATTCACACTAGTGGTGCCTAGTGTTACTTTAGTCTTATCGTACTAAAAATGATACAAAATTTTTTTGAGGACCATTGGTGCATTTTTCGACAAGTTCATGGACTATTAGTGTAGTTCACTCTATAATAAAATATGAGTGTGATTAGAAGGTGAAATAATATGTTGTCCACTTATTAAAAATGAAAAAAAAAATGTTTCTTTAAATGCTGGATAGCCCGCAATGACAAAATGTGTCAGGTTTTAGCTTCAAAGAATACATATTATAGAACGTGGAAAAAATCTAATTTAATTGAATTCACCTATATTCCACCTCTATATAGTACCTACGTCTAGATTATATACTAACTCGTAGGGATATCTTCAATCATACATCAAACTTCATTTTTAGTGTAAATAACTTCTCCAATCAACTGCAAATCTAAATTCATTTTTACATTTTTCTACGGAACAACACTCTAATGCCAAAATTTTGTGAGACATATAGTACTAAAAAATGGTGTTAAATTTAAGTTTAGTGTAAATGGATGGTGTAAAATTAATTTTGGATATAACATATACTGAAAAAAGAGTTCGAGTTTAAGTTTGACATGAATGGTTAAGGATGATATAAGAGTCTCTCTAACCAAAACTCATTTTTGGGTAGAGAATCATCTCTAATCGTTCCCCAAATCGCAACACAATTTTGAGTTTGTTGACAATGCATACCCAAATTTGGTATACGCCATTCACAAATGCAAAACCTTTTTGAAAAATTGTGTTCCAAGTTCCAACCAAACTGTGCGTTGTATTTTAAGAATGGATGAGAGAATTAAAATTAAATAGCTTACCTGCATCGTCGATTGGGCCTTTAAAATTTGTGTTGTTTAATGAATTGATTAAAGTGGGCCTTTAAAATTGGGCCAATATAATTGGATTTAATCGTATTATAAATTGAAGATGAATGATTTAATGTTTGATAGTTTAATAATTAATTTATTAAATATTTAATAATTGAGCTAATTAAAGTATTTTTAATACATAAATTTATTAATAAAAATATTATTAAATTAATAATTTATATAAATTACTGAAAAAGTGTTGTGGGGTTAATACTTAATATGTTAAATTAAGATTGAAAAGGTATGCAAAGTGAGGGAATATAAAATACTATTTTGGTTTGAGTTTGGTGTAAGTGGTTGGAATAAAATTATTGTTTGATATGATATATACTTAGATTTGAGTTTTGATGTATATTGATGGAGATTGTATAATTACAAATATCCACCTGAATTTTATTATCAATATATGACTCCTAATTACACTAAAAGTCTTGCTACAGTATGCATCCACCAGTACTTCATATTCACCAAATTATAACTGCGTCACCTACTATATAATTGGGTCGTATTTCGTAATCGATAAGAAGATATAGAAGGGATGCAGTCGATAAAATGATATAGAAAATTGAAAAATAAGTATACGAAAGATTTATAGATCACAAAGATACTGAGTGTAAAAAACTGAAAAATAAGTAAATGAAAGGTTTATAGAATACATTAAAAAATGGTATTTTAATGTATTAATTAAATTAGATTAAAGAGAATAAGTTCATTACTCCAATGCCCATGCCGTAGATTGAAAGTATCGATATTTTATTGAAGAGAATTAGGGCCCATAGATTACAATATGGAGTCATTTGTAAAGAGAAAATGAGCAAATTATGTGAAGCCTTGTACGACATAGATATCCCAAGAATATGAGATTCAGCCCAACAAAAAATTAAAACAAGTACATAAATTGTAGAACACAAGGAAGGATAAGAAATGTTTGATTTATAATCTTCAATGCAACCAAAGAATCCTTTACTACAAAGATAATGACAACTCTTGTAACTTTTATCATGCAAAACCATCTACAAACCTCGATTCCTAACTACTACTATTCTCTCTGTCCCAACTAAAATGATCAATTTTTCTTTTTAGTTTGTCACAACTAATATTACACGTTTCTATTTTTGATAACTTTCTCTTTCCAATTAATACACTCAACCACTTTTCTTTCTCCATTTAATACTTAGAGTGTCCACAATAGTTTGGTCAAGATCAAGGCACAGCTACAAAACTTATCCACAGCCACAAAAACTTGTCCAGCCCAATAGTAGACTTGTCCACAGCCACAAATCACATTATTTTATCCGAAAAAATAAAAAAAGGTGTAGATGTGTGTGATAGGATGAAAAATGAAGTATTTATAAACAAAAAACCGAAAAAATAATAATAAATAAAGTTTTTCCGGCCGCCGCGGTCAGCGCCGCGGCCCTACTCCATGCGTCGTGTCCACGCCTAGTAGTCCCCCCCGCTACGGCCCTCCATTTCCACCCCTATAGGGCGCCGCGTCGTGTCCTCGGCCGGGCGCCACGACGCCCTATTGTGGACAACACTCTTATACTCACTTTTTTCGCTCCAATTAACCGTATAACTAACAATTCCTAAAATTTCGTGACGACTAAGAAATGTGTCATCTTATCGGATGGAGTACTCTAGGAACATATTTCTATAAAGTGACTGATATATAATACAATCATAACTATTATAGTACTATGGAATCTAAAGATAATAGTTCACCCAACAATCATAACCGTCTCTTGAAGAAGATTTTCCAAAAATATATCAAAATTTATCTCGAAAAAATAAAGGGGCATTTATACAAGATTTTCCAACATCAGTGATTGCTTTAATAAATTAAGTAAACAAGGTGATGAATCAGTAATACCTAACCGGCTCTATAATTCACAGATTGAAATAATAGTTGGATGGAATAGTGTAGAAAGTAGAAGAACAAAGTTTATCACAAGTTCCTATTATTCAGAAAGCATGATGTTAATGTGACTACACTAATACCAGTATACCACACATAAAGATATTTAAGGATCAGTTTGTTTGTCAAAACTAAGGTTGTGATTTTATTTCTGAAGTTATATTTTAATGTGGGTAAGCCGCCATTGTCGGTTGTGAATATAATTTGTGGGGATATCCTAGCATAGTGTCTCCCCTCCCTAGATTCCTTATCCACCTCGTTTTCCTTCTATTTTATTCTGAAAATTATTTTATTGACGAAGGCTCTACTATACTATGTAGCCCATGAGACATTAGGTTCCAAACTTTATTTCCTCTAGATTTTCCATGTGACCTTCGCACAATTACTTAATTGATTTTAGCTGTAATTATTTAAAGTATTATGTATGCGTTAAATGAGTCTTTTCAATAAAGTTAGAGATTAGTCACTACTCATATCTAGGCGTGCACAAACCGAACCGGCCCGGCGGTTAACCGCCGGTTCGGGCCAGCCGGTTCATGAACCGGAACCGGAACCGGGACCAGAACCGGCGGTTTGAACCGTCCGGCGGGTTGCAGCTTCCAACAGGCCGGTTCAGGGTCGAAGGATGCGTGAACCGTGAACCGGCGGTTTACCGGTTTGAACCGGCGGTTCAACGGTTCAAACCGCTGGTTCAGAGTTGAACCGCCGGTTCAACCGATTTTTTTTAAAAAAAATTATTTATAAAAATTGATTTTTATATTTAAAATCAATTTTTACAAACAAATGAATACAAGAAATTCGTAATAGCCCATATATATTTGATGGGCTTGCGAATTTATGAAACCATTCTTGGTTGTTTCTCTTTTATAGAGACATTCTTGAATATTTTATGTTCCACTTTTGATGTGAGACAAACTCATTCTTGGTTGTTTCTCTTTTATAGAGACATCCTTGAATGTTTTATGTTCCACTTTCGATGTGGGACAAAATCATTCTTGGTTGTTTTTCTTTTATAGAGACATCTTAGAATGTTTTATGTTCCACTTTCGATGTGGGACAAAATCATTCTTGGTTGTTTCTCTTTTATAGAGACATCCTTGAATGTTTAATGTTCCACTTTCGATGTGAGACAAAATATGTTGAAGTACTTTCTTTTATAACTACATGTTTAGAGCATTCATTCATCTTTTTCCAATGTGGGATACAAAACTTTCTTTTGTCTTCTACTTTTCTTCATGTTTTGTATGATATATATAAACAAAATTATTATTCAAATATATTCTTGATTGATAAAAATAAAGAATTATTGAGAAATATGATTTGTATATAGAAAATATTTATTTGTATAATAATTATTGTTAGGTTTATACAATTTGTATAAGAATTATTCTTTCAATGTGTATAATATTATTTATTAGTTAACATATACATAAATTTATAAACATAAGCAAATCATTAATGATAAATAAAATATTAAGTAGTGTTTATTAATTTTTGTAAATAAAATATATTCATTATAAGTTGAAATACACTCTCTATAATTCAATACACTCTCTATAATTCAAGTTGTGTTTTCCCTATAATTCAATACACTCTCTTCCAATTTAAATGCTCAAGTCCAATATTAAGTATTGATATTTTAAAAATCAAAAGGTTTAACTTTAAGTAGTGTTTATTAATTTTTGTAAATAAAATATATTCATTATAAGTTGTAATTTTTAGTCTAATTCAAATTTATTATCAATAAAATTGTAATTTTCACCTTATTGTTTGAAATTTGTGTAAGCACATTTTATACATAATAAAGACTAAAAAGACAAAAAAAAAAATTACTCCATACTTAAAGTTGGATTTGATTTTTAAAATGTCAATACTTGGATGAGAGTATATTGGATTTTATTTAATTTAGAAGATAGTATATTGAATTATTCTCTTTTATAGTTACACATTTTGGATGTGTTACTCTTTATTTCAATGTGGGATAAAAGTCTTTATTTATAAGTATATTATAGATCGTCCATCATTGTTCGTCTATATTAATACTCTATCTTCTATTATTATAATTTAACAACAAATATTATTACATAAACTATTATTCATTAGTTCTTTATCATTAATAATTTGCTTAGGTTTATAAATTTATGTATATGTTAACTAATAAATAATATTATACACATTGAAAGAATAATTCTTATACTATAAACCTAACAATAATTATTATACAAATAAATATTTTCTATATACAAATCATAATTCTCAATAATTCTTTATTTTTATCAATCAAGAATATATTTGAATAATAATTTTATTTATATATATTATACAAAACATGAAGAAAAGTAGAAGATAAAAGAAAGTTTTGTATCCCACATTGGAAAAAGATGAATGAATGCTCTAAACATGTAGTTATAAAAGAAAATACTTCAACATATTTTGTCCCACATTGAAAGTAAAACATAAAACATTCAAGGATGTCTCTATAAAAGAGAAACAACCAAGAATGATTTTATCCCACATCGAAAGTGAAACATAAAACATTCAAGGATGTCTCTATAAAAGAGAAACAACCAAGAATGATTTTGTCCCACATCGAAAGTGAAACATAAAACATTCAAGGATGTCTCTATAAAAGAGAAACAACCAAGAATGGTTTCATAAATTCACAAGCCCATCAAATATCTATGGGCTATTATGAATTTCTTGTATTCATTTATTTGTAAAAATTGTTTTTAAGTATAAAAATCAATTTTTATAAATAAAAAGTATTTTTTTTAAATTTTCGGTTGAACCGCTGGTTCAAACCGGCGAACCGCCGGTTCATGCCAAAAACTAGCGGTTTTGAACCGCCTCGTGAACTGGCGGTTTTTTGAACCGGAACCGGAACCGCCAGGACCCTTGGCGGGCCGGTTCTGGTTCATGCATATGATGAACCGTGAACCGTCGGTTCATGAACCGGAACCGGCGGTTCGGAACCGTTGTGCATGCCTACTCATATCCTTTCGTTAGTTTAAGAGCTTTAGCAATGGGACACCCTGAGGGACGCCCTAAAGCCCGCCCTATGCACCGCCACGTCAGCATTTTATCCTCCTACCCTTCCACCTGCAGTGAGGCGCCCTATAAGCCGCCCTAAAGGCTGCCCTAAGCATTTTCTTTATTTGAATACTTAAATAACTATAAAAATTGGAAAAAAACCTTCATTTCATTTAAAATTAATACATTACAATACGAATTTAAAAAAATACGCATTCTCAACGACGACGGTTACGGGCCCAAACTTCTTCAACCATGTCGTTCATGAGCTGAGCATGGTCTTTTTGGTTGCGCATTGAGGCCTGTCTAGACAGAACCTCATTGAAGCCCGTCAGTAATCCTCGAGTGTGGGGCGCGGTCGCCGTGCTGGAGCTAGATCCACCTTCATCATCGGCCCAATCGGTGACGCTTCCACCTTCGTGTTCGACTATCATGTTGTGCAAGATTATGCACGTATACACGACATCGGCGATGACTTCCTTGAACCAAAGACGCGCCGGCCCTTTCACTATTGCCCACCGTGATTGGAACACACCAAATGCCCGCTCCACATCCTTCCGCGCCGCCTCCTACTTTTGCGCAAATAAAACTCTCTTCTCACCCATTGGACAGCTGATCGTCTTCAGAAAAACAGGCCACCTTGGGTATATGCCATCGGCCAAGTAGTACCCCATGTGATATCGGCGCCTGTTGGCAGTGAACTCGATGGCCGGGCCGTTGCCATTGCATTGCTCGGTGAAGAGGGTGGATGAGTTGAGGACGTTGATGTCGTTGTTCGACCTCGCTACACCGAAGTAAGCATGCCAGATCCAGATCCGATAGTCAGCGACGGCTTCGAGGATCATCATCGGGTGGTTGCCATTGTATCCACTAGTAAATTGGCCTCTCCACGCCCTCAGACAATTCTTCCACTCCCAATGCATACAGTCGATGCTCCCTAGCATCCCAGGAAAGCCGTGCGCCGTCTCGTGCATCTTCATCAGGCCCTGGCAATCCACAGCAGTCGGCTTTCGCAAATATGTGTCGCTGTAAGCCTCCACAACTCCCCTACAAAATCTATTCAAGCACTCGCGGCCAGTTGTCTCCCCGACGTGAAGGTACTCGTCGAACATGTCCGCCGTGGTACCTTAGGCCAACCGCCGGAGTGCAACCGTGCACTTCTGCAACGGTGTAAGTCCGGGTCTACCGAGGTCATCTTCCTGATATTGGAAGTATTCATCACGTGACTCCAACGTCTGAACAATGCTGAGAAAAAGATAACGATGCATTCTAAACCTGCGGTGAAAAACAGTCGGGCAAATGGTCTGCAAATAGACGTTCATGAGCTACGGTGTGTTCGCGGCGGACAAATGTCCGACGTCGAATAGGCCTGGGAATCTGCTCCGCCGCCGCCTCCTCCTCGCGCTGCATTTCGGCTAAGCAATCCGCCATTGCGTCATTGACGGCATCGAATAAGGCTCGCGTCAAGGTCCGACTAACGCCCTCCGAGGTACTCCAGTCGTCGCCGTGGTTCATTTTTGTTTGTGAGAGATTATCAAAATATTCGTATGGAATGTGAGAGAAATGTTCGTATGAAAAAACGCATTCCATCATCCGCGTCGCCCACAATGGGCCGACGATGCCCTATCGTCCGCGGATGATCTATAAGGCGCAGACGATGCATCGGGAATCGTCTGCGCACCCACAGTGGGTGGATGATGGAGCGCCCGAGGCATCGGGCGACCTATCGTCTGCCCCATTGCGGATGCTCTAAAGACAACTTTTCATCAAGATTACTCACTACTGCTCCGAAAAGCCGTAACCTGCTAGCGGCATTTTAGTAGAACCATTGATACTTTAGACATTTACCTTTGTAGGGATCAGACCAATCCAGATTCACTAATTACCGAGACCTATTTGTTTTTATACAAGAGAGCTCAGCCAAACTCTCAACCACGCTGCTGACTTTACAAAGAAACTAGCTAGGATACAAGATTACAATATCTAGCTATTACAATCCTTCGTTGAAGTAATCCTAGCACTCTTTGTCCGAATGCTACTGGATCACCAAGGAGAACCTGCACACTAAGTGAACTTGTTAGCAAAACAACACAGGATCCTCTTGGATCTAAAGAGTAATGTACACAAGTAAGCAGGAAACTCAAGAATCAGAATAGATCTTTGTAATGGCTCAGCCCCCCGCCTATAGCACAAATCTATTCTCTAGAAACTAGATCCAAGGGAGCAACGTTGAATCCACCAGTGATTCACCTCACACCGCAGATACCAAACCAACCGACTCCACCAAACCAGATCTGGAACCTCCGAACACAAACTCACACAGAACCTCACACACAAAACCCTAGTTCTCACCAACACCACAACAACCGAAGCAGTTGTCTTCTCCAACACTCACACAAGATCAATCACTCAAAGAACCGTGAAAGATCACAGAGAAACAGCCGGAGACTAATCGGAGAAGAAAAGAGAGAAGAGAAGAATTTCTGAGTGAAGAGAGTAGAGAGAGCAGTTTCGAATAATATCAATCGGCAAAGGAGAATGCATGATATATATATTAACTGAGTATTGGGCTAGGGCAGCCACCAGCATACATTCTATCTGGGCCATCATAAAACACAACCCAAATAATGTCCACAACCCAAATATTCAACATACTCCACCTTGGACATTATTCTGAGAAACCAATATGCACTATCAGCTAAGGTTTAAAATCATATCCTACAAGGCAGCCCTCTCAGCTCCAAAGAACATAAGTTCACTAGCATTTAGGGAAGCCACCAGGTTGCCTTTAGACACCAGAGGGTTGACACCCATGAGTGTAAAGGACTTCATGCCTATAGTCACCTAACACCATTACCACAACTGATAAGGTGACTGAGGTCTTTCCCCCGGGACATGCAACATATCCTAGGTCAAAATGCAAGTACTTTATGCAGAAAAGAAGTTTTTCAAGTGGTAAGCTCTTAGTTAACATGTCACCAGGATTTCTATCAGTATGCACTTTTTGAAGAAAAACTTCATCTTTTTCTACAATATCTCTAATGTGATGAAACTTTACATCAATATGCTTTGTTCTATCATGAAATACAAGGTTTTTACACAACTGAATAGCATACTGAGAATCAGAAAACACAGTAGGAGGAGACTTCACAAATTTTAGTTCAGAAAACCCTCCCTTTAACCACACAACTTCTTTCATTGCCTCTGTAATGGCAATATATTCTAACTCAGTAGTGGACAGGGCCACTATGTGCTGCAGCTGAGACTTCTAGCTAATACAGGACCTGCAAACTGTAAACACATAGGAAGTGGTGGACTTCCTCTTATCCCTATCATTAGCATAATTAGAATCAACAAAACCAGTTAGTGAAACACCATCACATTTAGAATAGCACAACCCATACTTAGTAGTATGTTTCAGATATCTCAGGAGCCACTTCAAAGCTTCCTAATGAACAGGACCAGGATTTGCCATGTATCTACTCAGACAGGACACTGCATAAGCAATATCAGGCCTGGTACTTACCATCAGATACATTACTGATCCAATTGCATTTGCATAGGTAATTTTCTTCATGGCATCAATATCAAATTTAGTTTTAGGGCACAGATCTTTACTCAACATAAAATGAGCAGCTAAAGGCATATAGGCAGGTTTAGCATTAAACATGTTAAATTTTTCCAGAATTTTGTACACATAAGGTTCCTAATGCAACACAAGCATACATTCCTTTCTGTTCCTGAAAAGATTTATTCCCAATATTTTCCGAGCATCACCAAGGTCCTTCATATCAAAATTCTCACTCAAAGCAGTTTGCACAACCTTTATAGTTTTCAAACAGGGACCCATAATAAGCATGTCATCAACATACAACAGTAAGAAGACAAACACATAATCAAGATTTTTCACATATAAGCATGCATCAAAAGTATTTCTCACAAAGCCCATCTTATGCATACAATTATTAAACTTGATATTTCACTGCCTAGGTGACTGTTTTAAACCATACAAGGCCTTTTTCAACAAACACACAAGATTGGGAAACTTAGGATCAACAAAACCTTCAGGCTGTCTCATGTAAATTGGTTTATCAAGATCACCATGCAAGAAAGCAGTTTTGACATCCATTTGTTTCAACTCCCAGTCAAAATGAGCACATAAAGCAAGCATTAACAACACAATAATGAATTTAACAACAGGAGCAAAAATTTTAGTATAATCTACCCCCTCTTGTTGAGTAAAACCTTTTGCCACAAGTCTGGCCTTGTACCTAAGGCCCTCCACCTAAGCATGCACAACGGTTCGGAACCGCCGATTCTTGTTCATGAACCGGTGGTTCACGGTTCATCATATGCATGAACCGGAACCGGCCCGCCAAGGGTTTCGGCGGTTCCGGTTCCGGTTCAAAAAACCGGCGGTTTACGTGGCGGTTCAAAACCACCGGTTTACGGCCTAAATCACCGGTTCCAGGCCGGTTCGGCGGTTCGTCCAATTTTATTTATTTTTTGCATTATTTTTATTTGTTTATGTATGAAATGTGCGTAAATAAAATTCAAAAAAATACGATGAAAGTTACAATTTTATTGAGATTACACGTTTACAACAATTACAAATCGAAAAAACCTTGAGGTCTTAAAGTCTTAAACAAAAATTTAAATACAAACGAGAGTACTAGTCAATAACGAAGCTAATTACAAATGACAAAAAAGACGTAAAAGTTCTTATAAGAAAAACTTATAAGTACATATACTCTTAATCGGCGAAGGAGATCTTTCTACATAACTAAATTAAGGACACCTTTAGCAATTCAACTTTAAATGTTGAGTTTAGTCTAACAATCAACAATTATAGTAGAATTGTCAAAAGTTTCCCGGATTTAGCCGTATAGAGAAATTTACTTCATCGACTAGAGTATATACAAATACAATTATGTAATTGTATTTGCATATTTTTAAAGTAGGAACAAATGGAAAAAAAAGAAATAAAGGAAAAAAGGACTTGAGCTCAACTTAAATTTAAAATTTAAGTTGAGGTGTCTACGTATCCCCAATGCTCATTTGCATTAGGGAATCAAAGTCCACGTAGTTCTCTTACCTTACTTACCTATTTGGCTTGGCCGGCGGCGGTTGACGGTTGGCCTACGATTCATCCCCGGTGAATTCATCTTGTGATCCCTCCTGACGATCATCACAATCATTTTCTTGTTCTCGGACGTCAGCTTTGGCCCAATCATCAAGTAACATCACGGCTTCCATATTTTTCGCCGAGAGCTTACTTCTTGATTCATCCAACACATGCGAGCCAACACTAAAAGCGGACTCGACGGCGACAGTGGAAGCCGGAACAGAAAAAATATCCTTGGCCATTGACACAAGGATGGGAAAATCTTTCTCGTAGGTTCCCTACCAATCGAGGACGTCGATTTGGACGGGAGGAGTAGGACCTTCATCACCAAAGGAAAAGAGTGAATCGAAATATAAATCTAATTCACTCACCATACCTGAGTACCTTCCGCCGGTGCTGTAGCTGTATAGGTCGGCTAATTGGGATTGCTCGTTGGGGTCATCATAATCGGCTTGAAATGCGAAGCTATAGTTATGTTGTGGAGGAGGGGGGTCTTCTGACTTGGTGGGTAGTGTTATATTTGGTTTCATATTCGGTGTAGAGAGCGCGCAAGTTAAACTCGAGGGTTTGTTGGATAATGGACCTGTCTGGGAGGGTTATTTGAAATGTTTCTGAGAGGTCTACTCCAAATTCGTCACTGGTATCGGATTGGATTGCTTGAAGGGGGCCAAGATCAATAGAACTTAAATTATTATAATAAAAATCTAAAATCCTAGAGGTACCCGCTAATTTCCATTTTGGATCCAATACCTTTGCAATCAAAAACACGGTTGGAATCTCACTGAAATACTTAAGCTATTTTTCAATCATATAATATAAAACACACATTAATTCATGTGAAGATGAAGCATTTTTCATTGCAGTTTTAAAACCAAGTGATATATACATGCAATGCTCTAAAACACGAACAACAGTGCAATAATAAACACCAGATAATTCAACAGTAGCATTTTTGAAATATTTGAACAATTTAAATAAAGCCACGCTATGTTCCCAACAACTATGTGAAAGATATAAATCATGAACGGGATAGGTTATATAAAAATCACATAAAGAATTTTTATGCGTCAAAGTAGAATTCAGACAATCATATGTCGAATTCTATCTATGAAACACATCCATAGTAAAATTCGTATATCTAACATTCTTTTGATGATAATATTTCTTTCATGCTTTGCCAATAGTCGGCTTTTGATGGATTAATCTAACTGCAGTTCTAATAGGACTAACATGCTTTTGTCATAATTCAAGCGCATCTTGTACACATAAATTTAAAATATGACATATGCATCTTTGATGAAAATACTTACCTCCAATTACCGGAGCACAAGCCGCAATCAAATCGCTAATACTTGCGATGTTAGCAGTTGCATTATCAAAACCAATAGAAAATATTTTGTTGCATAATTGAAACTCATTCAAAACTTGTATAATCAAAGAAGCAATTTCGGGTGCAGTGTGTAGAGTTTCAAATTCTCTAAAACCTATTAAACGTTTGTTTAAAGTCCAACTATTGTCCACAAAGTGAACCGTAATGCCCATGTATGAATGCCGGTTAAAACAATCAGTCCACACATCTGAGCAAATGTTCACTTTGTGGCCCAAGTTAACTAAATAATGTGATAATTCAACATTTTTCTCTAAACATTGCCTAACGGTAGATCGTTGAACGGTCATTCGCCCTATTCTTTTGATAGCTACGTTTAAACCACTTTGCATAGTAACCTCAAATTTTTTGTCATCATAAACGTTAAAAGGAAAATGCTTCATTGCCGCCCATCTAGTCATAACATCAGAAAAAAAAATTTGATCATATTTAAAAAGAGGCGTACCTGACGAACCCGAGCCACCGGGTTGGAAGTTTAGTTGGGTTTGGGTAGATGTAGTGTCGCATTCTACCGGATACTTTGTCACCAAGTGGCGACGGAGGGTGCCATATCCCCCACCACTCGAGAATTTGTCGACTTTATCACAATAGTTGCAATATGCATGAAACGCCGATGTCTCTTCTTGAGAGTGCGGATCATGAGGGCTTGGAATCACCACCGGGACCTTCTTGTAGTGTTTGACAAAAATATCAGATTTCAAAGCTTTTGCCATATTAGTGGGTGGAGGGGGGGATGCATCTCCTCATTTCCACCGGTGCTAGATGGAATACGAGAATGAGATCTATCATCGTTGTTGTCCGAGTCCGACGATATAGACACGTCATACTCATCATTTTGTTGGGAACCACCGCCCACCGCCCCCACCTTGATGCATTTCAGCGAGTAGCATGACCATCCTATGATCTTCTTCTATCTATAAATATAATATAAGTTGAAGTTTAATTAGGAATACAAAAAAAATTAAAAAACTCAATCTTATGAAATTATGAATTGTAAAAATAATTTTTCATTACTTACTTGCATTCGTTCAGCCGCCACTCGGGAAACCTCTTCCATAACTTCTCGACGACTAGACCGCCTTGATTTTGAGGTACGACTAGTACTTTGATCTTGGGCAATTCCCTTGCCCCGATCACCACGTCCCGGTCCACCACGAGAAGAAGATATAGTGATAAATGAAAGTAGTATGGATTGAATATGGAGTATGAAATAAGTGATAAATTACGAGCACAACAACAAATATAGTAGTAAGTAGTAACTAGTAACTAGTAAACAACTTGAGCAATTAGAGAGAATGAGGAGAGAATAGAGAAATAGAGATTGAGAATGAAATCCTTGTTAACACAAGAATGAGGTGAATAAAAATGAGTGGGAAGTGTGGTATTTATAGGAGTAAAATTGGAAGAAATAAAAAATAAAAAAAATTTCAAATTTCAAATTCGGCCAAAACCAGCGGTTTACCGCCTGAACCGGCGGTTCAACCATAAACTGGCGGTTCAGTCCATGGTTTTCTGACGGAAACCACCGGTTTCTAACCAGTTTTCAGGCCTACGACCTGCACCCTACGACCTGCCACCTGAAAAGTCACCGGAACCGACGGAAACCGGTGGTTTTCGTCAGAAACCGCCGGTTTGAACCGCAACCCTAGCCTGCAACCCTATGCCCCTAGCCGGCCCTAGCCGGAATCCGCCGTTGGAACCGTTGAACCGCCGGTTCACGGTTCAATAATCCCTCGACCCTGAACCGGCCCGCTTGAACCGCGAACCCGCCGGATGGTTCAAACCGCCTGTTACGGTTCATGAACCGCGGGCCCAAACCGGCGGTTAACCGCCGGGCCAGTTCGGTTTGTGCATGCTTACCTCCACCTCATTTTTCAACTTATAAAGCCATCTGCAATCAACCAGAGATGCACTAGGAGACAAAGGTACAAGAATCCAGGTAAGATTAATTTTCAGAGAATGCATCTCCTCCAACATAGCTTTATGCCACTGACTCCAGAATTTAGACTTGACAGCCTGCTTTTAAGACCGAGGTTCATCCCCATCAGATTCATACACATTGAAAGCTAAGTTAATCAGGGCAACCAACCCCACATAACCATCATATCTAGAAGGTTTCTGAACATTAAGCCTTCTAGGTCTATCCCTAGATAACACATAGTCATTCAAGTTGGGAGCATCAATAGCATTTTGAATACGAGGATTAGTTCTCACAGGACTAGCATGCATATCACAAGCATTATCAATATTATCAGGTAGAGGTACATTGTTGACATCATTAGCTTGTAGATTTCCCTAATTGGGTGTCTCATCAGGAGTATAGACTGGATGAGAGTTCCAAAAAGGCAGCTCCACCTCGCTTGGAGCATCCACTGAATGCTCCACACCAGTGGGCTATTCTGTGGACTCCACCTCAATAAGAGGATCATTGTCTACAGTATCTGAAGCAGGGTTGTTTGTCACCTTTAAGTAAGGGAATTCATCTTTATTAAAAACCACATCCCTTCTAATAATGACCTTAAACACAGGCTCATCTCTCAACCAGACCCTATATCCTTTAACACCCTCAGGACATCCCAGAAAAACATCATTTCTAGATCTAGGCTCAAGTTTATAAGTTTTGGCATGCACAAAAGCAGAACAATCAAACACCCTTAGATGAGAAAGATTCAAAGTTTTTCCAATAAAAACATGTTCAGGGCACTCCTCTAACAAAGGCACAGAGGGAGATCTATTAACCAAGTAAGTAGCAGTCAACAAAGCTTCACCCCAAAACTTTTTAGATAAACCAGATTTTGCAATCATGCATCTCACTTTATCAAGTAAGGTCCTATTCATTCTTTGAGCAACCCCATTTTTCTATGGGGTATAAGGAACAGTTTTATGTCTTCTAATTCCAAAACCAGCACACATATCATCCATCTGTTTATTACAAAACTCCAAGCCATTATCAGTTCTTATAACCTTAATTTTCTTTCCAGTCTGAGTTTCAATTAAAGTTTTCCAAGCAACAAGCTTTGCAAACACTTCACACTTATGTCTCATGAGAAAGCACCAAACTTTTCTTTAAAAATCATCAATAATAGAAAGAAAATACACAAAACCAGAATGAGAAGACACAGAAGCATGCCCCTACACATCCATATGCAAGTATTCAAGAACATTTCTACTGATATTTGCAGGTACAGGAGTAGGAAAGGTAACCCTATGTTGTTTACCCAACACACAAGTGTCACAGAAAGGCAAGTTACCATGAACATCAACTTCAAATAAGATAGCATGCTTTTTCAGAATTCAGTCATTTTCACTCATGTGACCAAGCCTATTATGCCACAACATAGTTTTATCAGTTTTAACAACATTGGCACATGCTTTTTCACATATAAGAGGCACAATAGTACAGACATACAAACCACATTTTCTTTTGGCCTTAAACAGACACATAGAACCTTTGCAGATTTTCATGCATCCTTCCCCCCATTTACCCCCAATGCCAGAGTTCTCAAAGGCAGTACAAGGCATCAAATTATAGCATAGATCGGGATCATATCTTACATCCTTCTGGTTCAACACATAGCCATTATCAAACTTTAAACACACAGTGCCAATTTCAAGAATTTCACATTTCTTGTCATCAGCCATTGACACATAAGTATTAGTTACATGCTTAATATCAGTGAACACTTCCTTGAATGGACTGACATGATAAGTACATTCAGAATCACATAACCAATCATTTGAAGTAAATGGGCACATAGAAGAAGCATTTATATACATCAAATCATGCACCATATACACAGATTCATTAGCAGCATCATATTTGGCAATATTCACAAGATTTTCAAGCTGAGAGTTATTATTGGGAGATTTATTCTTTTTAGGCTTTGTACACTCTTTTTTGTAGTGCTCAACTTCTCCACAATTAAAACACTTCCTGAAAGATTTTTGGTCCTTGCTAATGGACCTAGATCTGTTCTTTTTCTTAGAATTAGAGTTGGTACCAGATCCACCATATGATTCATTCCCCCCTCTTGACTTAGGTCTTCCCTTGACATTCAGAGCCTTGTTAAAAGCATTTTTATCAACAACCCTTTCCCTTAATTCAAGTTCTTTAGATTTTAAGGAGCTAATAATCAAGTCCAGAGGGGCAGAGTCCCTGCCATACTTAATGGTAGCTTTCACATCACTGTAAGAATCATGTATGGCATTCATTAGAGCAATACTAGTGTATTCATCAATAGTTTTATCACCAGATCTTTTAATATCCTGCACAAGCTTCTGAAATCTATCCATATTATCATCAATATCCTTGGACAAGTCAAGCTTAAATTTGAACAATTTTTCAAGCAAGTACATTCTTGAAGAAATAGAAGTTTCAGTAAAAAAAGTATCAAGGTGTTTCCACATTTCAGAAGCAGACTCAATATGATCAATTTTCCTAATCACAGAATCAGACAGATTGAGAACCATAGTAGCTCTAGCCAACTCATTCATCTCATCCAGTTTTTCTTGAGGAGTGTCAGCAGGCAAAGAATCATCAACAGCCTTAAACACATTTTGCTGAATAAGAATGCATTTCAATTTCTGTTTCCAAATAACAAAATCATTTTTTCCATTAAAAGGAACCAAACCAACATGTTGAGTCATTTTTAAAATTACTTTTGTAAGAACACAGGAAGCAAGACAGAAACACAGAACCTTGTAAACTTTAAAGCACAGAGACATACACAACAAGACAAAGCACACTTTCACACAGCTTTCACACCAAATCAGACTTTAAATCCCTGAATGTCATGAGCAACATTGGCTAAGGCTATCCCAGTTCGCAATCACTCACTTCTGGAGGGCACAGGGGGTCACTTAGGCAGTACCAATGCTTGGTCAAGTAATGAGAGGTCAGAAAACACAGAGCACCAAGAAATAGCAGAAGCAGAACACACAGAGAAAGCAAGAAACGACCTAAGTCTTTGCTAGAGACTGTCTACCAGCAAACAATATCCCAAGCCTAAAGTTGGCACTAAAACAGAAAAAGAAAATAGGAGATTCAGCCAATTTACCAGAGCCCCCCCCACTCGAAGGAGGATTCCACTTGCCCACCTCCTTAATGTGACTCGGCGTGCCGGACTAGTCCCCCAGTGGCTCTGATACCACTGTAGGGAACAGACCAGTCCGGATTCACTAATTACCGAGACCTCTTTGTTCTTGTACAAGAGAGCTCAGCCAAACTCTCAACCACACGGCTGACTTTACAAAGAAACTAGCTAGGATACAAGATTACAATATCTAGCTATTACAATCCTTCGTTGAAGTAATCCTAGCACTCCTTGACCGAATGCTACTGGATCACCAAGGAGAACCTGCACACTAAGTGAACTTGTTAGCAAAACAACACAGGATCCTCTCGGATCTAAAGAGTAATGCACACAAGTAAACAGGAAACTCAAGAAACAGAATAGATCTTGGTAATGGCTCAGTGATGTGAATCCGGGTATTCACAATCATAAAATACAACGATGTCGAGGGCCGTGGGTTGATTGGTGTCCGAAAAGAGGGTGGAGACATGTCAAGGTGCTCAAGGCCTCGTGGGGGGAGGGAACGGAAGTGACGCCCGTCCAAATATTTCTTATGGAGTCATTTGCCCCTCACTGCGCGAATTTCGTATAATGGTCATAACTCTCTCATCCGGACTCCGATTGGGGCGTTTAAGATACTCACGCGAAGCCCTTTCGAAGACGAAGATAGTGCTTTTGGAGGATTCCAGAGAAATCGCCCGACCGGGCGATTTTCAAGGGGAAAACGCCCGACCGGGCGTTCTGTCAGTTTTTGGTCGCGAATTCCAGAAAGTTCGCTCAACCGGGCGTTTTGCATGAGCCAAAACACCTGACCGGGCGTGTTGCCCGACTTGCATTTTTGGACTCTTTTTGTCTCTTTTATTTAGCACTTTTAGTCCCTTGTATAAATACCAATGTCTAGGGTTTTGTGGGGGGACTTTTGAACATTATTGAAGAACAAAGACTCCATTGGAGCACCCATCTTCATCATTGAAGATTTATCCAAAATCCCTTGTGGTTGCATTTAATCTATTGCCGGGCTTAGATTATTTGTTAAGGTATGCTTGCTAGTTCTTGTGTTGCTAGTTGGTGGAGCCATTAGGTTTTTGTTTGTGAAAGTAGCCATTGGGTTTTTCTTTCTTGAGCTTGAATCTAAATCATAACACTTATCATCTTCTTCTTCTTTTCCATCTTTTTATTGTCATATTTCTTGTTTGGGTTATTGGATATTATTGCAAGAACAAATCCGGGCAACATATGTTTATTGAATCCTTAAGATTCACATTATTTGGTATCAAGAGCCATTGGTTCTTGTTCTTGTAATTGTTAGAAATTTATCAAAAAAAAAGAAAGAAAGAAAAAAAAAGTGATACTTCAAAATATATCCACGGGCTTTAGCTATAAATCGGTATACATATTGTTGGGTATGCCAAATTGATTATTCCAAAGTTGTAGACCAAAATTGAATCAATTGTTGGGTCTATTGTTGTTGGGTGAAATTGTGCACACAAATTGTTTGTTGATTTGTCCCATTAGCCTAGCACCCTACTTTCACTTATCTTGTGGCTTCTTGGACTAGTTTTCACTTGTCTAGTTGTATATCTTGTTTGTGCTATTTGTGCAACCCTTGAGATTACATCGTCGAGAGCAAGTGAGAGAGAGTATCTAGCCACTAAATCTCTAAGCCTTCCGAGAGATTTTGGGTGTGAGTTTGGGGAATTGGGGACATGCTTTGTGGGTTGGGAAGTGAGCTCCTCACTAAAATCTCCATTCTTGGGTGTGTGCGTTGTTTGTGTTACTAACAAAAGGGACTTGTCCCTAGTCTTGTGCAATTTGTTTTGTAGGTACTTGAAATGGTGAACTCTAGGCATGACTCGCCTATAAATCAAGTTGCCTCACCATCCGATGTTACTATCGAAGAGATGTTCTCCTCAATCATGAAGGAGATGCACAAGGTGCGGGACAATGTGAATGCTATGCAAGGAGGATTTACGACTTTTCATGAGGATATAGCCCTCCTCAGAGATCGAGTTAGGCATAACCATTCCATAGCACCTAGTGACCGAGAGAGACATGATTGGAGTGGCTACAACTCAAGGTACCATGATGATGGACTTGATAGAGGGAGTAGAAGGGAACGAATTCCAAAGTTCCATGGAGAGTCACACTCTAGGAGGATGAGGGATCATGGTCATCATAAGGTGCATGAGTGGCTAATGGGGGAAGAAACCTCAAGTAAAGCAAGGAAGAGCTCAAACTCTCAACATTATGGTTGTGGCACAAGTGGAAGAAGTGTCCCACCAAAGAAGGTGGACTTATCTCATCCTAGCTATCACACGAAGGTTTCGTCGTGGTTGTCATCCAATTTCCCTCCTTCAAAGAGCTTGATTCAAAGTGAGCGTGACAATGTTAATCGCATTGTTAAAGAGCGTGTCAAATATAGGGTGGATTTTATTGCCAACGAAAATGAAGAGCAATGTGACGATGAAAAAGAGTCTACGGCCATATATGAAGAAGACGCACACCCAACTTTCAATGATGGTGTGCCAAGCATAGTGGAAGCCGAAGACGAATGTGAACCGTTGAATGCCCTTCAAATCTTGAACACCGAACCAAAGCTACATGAGGTTGCTAATGGAAACAAGCACTTGAGAGAGGATCGAGAGAAAGAGAAAAAGCTAGAGAGTGAGGGCATGCTTCAAAAGCCAATAGAGTGTGAGAAAAGGCAAAAATGTGAGACGCAAAAGCCAAGAGAGAGTGGTGGGGGTGAGTGTGAATCAAAGCTATCAAGAGAGAAAAACTACAAGCATGTGAGAAAAAAAAGTGGCTTGTTAGATTATAAGGTCAACCTTGGGTGGGCACTAGATAATCCTTTGCTTTTTGCCCTTGGTGAGAAATATAAACTTTTACCCACTAACACTTATATTTCTTTTTGTGTTGATGAGCCTTTTATAGTGAGTAAAATTGAAGACATGGAAGTGAGACATCATGATGCAAATGGCTTGGAAACTACCTCACCGAAAAATGATCAAGAGGAACAAGAGCAAGTCGAAGAACTCATTGCCCAAGGTTCAAGTACACTATCCTTGCTTCCTTGTGATGTTTCTTTGAAGTGCTTAGATAAGATTGATGTGTTGGACAATAACTTGCTTTGCAAAATTGATTTGAACCATGTTGAGCCTATCTTGTACTTAAAGCATGAGTTTGTAAATTCAAGAGTGACACATGTGAATAAGATTGATTTTGAAAAGCCGGCTTGTGATGATAGCTTTGTCATTGGTGATTTGTGGCATCAAGAGCTTGAATATTTGAATACCAAGTCCATATTTTCATCTTATGTTGACCCCTTCTTGAGAAATCCAAGCATTGATAAGTATGTTATTTCGATTTTGGATTCTAACTTGAAAGATGAAATGACTTCCTTGCATACTAAGATGTCTAAGCCTTCACTTATTCGCCATTTTAAGTTTCATAAACATGTGGATGAGAATGTTGATGACTTTAGAACTTGGTATTTGCTATGTTTTCATTGCAAAATGGTTAGACCCTTCAATGGGATTGGGATGTTCTATGGTTGTTTTGTGAAGGACTTTTCCACTCACATGTCTTTTGTGGGTTATGTTGTGATTAAAGTCATAGTAATGCATTGTTCCCATGTGTGTGCCCATGTCTTGAAATTGTTAGAGCAATTGCGAGGGACTTATTTTTATAAGTTTCTTATGTTAATTGATATTATGTTTTACAAGATTCATGTGGTGTTATACAAGGTTCACATGTCTTGTGTTGAGCATACCCTACATGCTATGCACAATGATTTTTGGTCACATTCTTCTCATAATAATGATCACTTCTTCAAAGTATTGGAGCAATTAAGTAAGCATCATGTTGACAAACTTGATTCTATATTTGGCATAATTCCTTGTAAGCTTCAAGAAAATAATCTTAAGATTGAGGTCTCCTTTGTTCTCATTGCTAAATTCGTTTTTGAATGTGATAGTGGAAGTTGGTTCGTTGATTGTGATTGTGAGAACCATCTCCTTGTTTGTGAAATATCTTTTGGGTTCCAAAGTGAAATCAACCTCTTGTATTGTACTATGATATTTGATTTGGACTCGCTCGATTTTGTAGGTGTACTTGATCGGGATTTGAGGACAAATCCTTCAAAAGAAGGAGAGGATGATGTGAACCCGAGTGTCCCAAAGAAAAATCGAAGAACCGGATTTGAGGACAAATCCTTTGACAAAGAAGGAGAGGATGATGTGAATCCGGGTATTCACAATCATAAAATACAACGATGTCGAGGGCCGTGGGTTGATTGGGGTCCGAAAAGAGGGTGGAGACATGTCAAGGTGCTCAAGGCCTCATGGGGGGAGGGAACGGAAGCGACGCCCGTCCAAACATTTCTTATGGAGTCATTTGCCCCTCACTGCACGACTTTCGTATAATGGTCATAACTCTCTCATCCGGACTCCGATTGGGGCGTTTAAGATACTCACGCGAAGCCCTTTCGAAGACGAAGATAGTGCTTTTGGAGGATTCCAGAGAAATCGCCCGACCGGGCGATTTTTAAGGGGAAAACGCCCGACCGGGCGTTCTGTCAGTTTTTGGTCGCGAATTCCAGAAAGTTCGCTCGACCGGGCGTTTTGCATGAGCCAAAACGCCCGACCGGGCGTGTTGCGCGACTTGCGTTTTTGGACTCTTTTTGTCTCTTTTATTTAGCACTTTTAGTCCCTTGTATAAATACCAATGTCTAGGGTTTTGTGGGGGGACTTTTGAACATTATTGAAGAACAAAGACTCCATTGGAGCACCCATCTTCATCATTGAAGATTTATCCAAAATCCCTTGTGGTTGCATTTAATCTATTGCCGGGCTTATATTATTTGTTAAGGTATGCTTGCTAGTTCTTGTGTTGCTAGTTGGTGGAGCCATTAGGTTTTTGTTTGTGAAAGTAGCCATTGGGTTTTTCTTTCTTGAGCTTGAATCTAAATCATAACACTTATCATCTTCTTCTTCTTCTTTTCCATCTTTTTATTGTCATATTTCTTGTTTGGGTTATTGGATATTATTGCAAGAACAAATCCGGGCAAATCTATTTCTTTTTATTGTCATCTTCTTCTTCTTTTCCACCCGCTTATAGCACAAATCTATTCTCCTGAAACCAGATCCAAGAGAGCAACGTTGAATCCACTAGTGATTCACCTCACACCGCAGATACCAACACCAACCGACTCCATCATACCAGATCTGGAACCTCCGAACACAAACTCACATAGAACCTCACACACAAAACCCTAGTTCTCACCAACACCACAACAACCGAAGCAGTTGTCTTCTCCAACACTCACACAAGATCAATCACTCAAAGAACCGTGAAAGATCACAAAGAAACAGCCGGAGACTAATCGGAGAAGAAGAGAGAGAAGATAGGAATTTCTGAGTGAAGAGAGTAGAGAGAGAGAGCAGTTTCGAATGATATCAATCGGCAAAGGAGAAGGCATGATATATATATCAACTGAGTATTGGGCTAGGGCAGCCACCAGCCCACATTCTATCTGGGCCATCATAAAACACAGCCCAAATAAAGTCCACGGCCCAAATATTCAACAACCTTTAACCAAAACTAGAAAGATTATACTATTTCCCCCTGAAATTCATGTTAATAGAGTCATTTTAATATTTTGAGCAGTTTGAAGTTAACTGAATCATTTCTTTTTTTAAATAGAACAATAACCTCTCTTACTTTATTCATTAATACAGTTATTAATTTTAATATTTTGAGAAAAGTTTGAAATTAACTGAATCATTTCTTTTCTTTTTTTTAATAAAACAATAATCTCTCTTACTTTATTTATAATCACTTAACACACTATTCTTAAACTTCATACTAAAAAGAAACGTCTCAATTTACAAGGAACAGAGGGAGTATATATACGCATATGAAATAAACAAATAATTATACACTATCATCCCTCCTATATACTCCCTCCATTATGCGATAATGACAACGTTTCTTTTCTGTCTTATGTATTAAAAAAAATTTATGTTAAGTGAGTTAAGTAAAAGAAGAATAAAGTACGAGTAGATAGTTTAATATTATCAACTCAACTAAAATCAAATCCCATCCTGTCTTAGACGTCTTCCCTATGAGTATTTGCAAATATATACGAATTCACGGATATGAAATCCAATAAACACACACGACACAGAGTGGGAAGTCATTATCCCACAAGAGCGTCCACTCGTTTCCACCTTATCAAATCAACCGAGCTGCTTAGCCGGGCTATATTAAGACAATTAGCAGACCTCATAATAATTTCTCATCTCCACACACACCCAATTAAATAAATTCAGCGGCATGTCGGGGAAGTGCAGCCACCACAAGAGCAAGCTGCGGAAGGCCCTGCGCAAGTGCTGCGCGTGCCTCCTCGTCTTCAGCTTCATCATCCTCCTGGTGATCCTCCTGGTGTGGGCCATCCTCCAGCCCAAGAAGCCCACCTTCCTCCTCCAGGACGCCACCATCTTCGCCCTCAACGTCTCCGCCACCAACGTCATCTCCACCACCCTCCAGATCACCGTCCTCTCCCGCAACCCCAACTCCCAAATCGGCGTCTACTACGACAAGCTCGACGCCTTCGCCACCTACCACAGCCAGCAGATCACCTACTACACCTCCATCCCCCCCGTCTACCAGGACCACAAGGACCTCAACATCTGGTCCCCCTTCATCTACGGCAACGACGTCCCCGTCGCCCCCTTCAACGGCCTCGCCCTCGCCCAGGACCAGTCTAACGGCGCCATCAAACTCACCGTTAAACTTGAGGGCCTCGTTAAATGGAAGGTCGGGTCCTTCGTATCCGGCCGTTACCACCTCCACGTCTCCTGCCCCGCTTACATCCCCCTTGGAAATAGCGAAGCTAACGGCATCGTCATCGGCACCGGCATTAAGTATCAGCTCTCCCAGAGCTGTAGCGTAAGTGTGTGACAATTATACTTAAATTTAATCTTCAATAAAACAGAGGAATTGAACACACATATATATTGATGAACCATTACCACTCCACAGGCCGTATTTTTAATTAAATGTGGAATATTATTAGGCCCATTTTTATGTTAATTTTTATTTTATATTTCTCAGCTTCTTAATTGCTTTTGTTTACAGAGGAGCAGATAATTGTACATTTTCCTCGTGATTAAATTTGTATATCTTTGTAATGACTTGTGTTTGGGCTTAATTGATTCAGTGATTATGCAATAATTGGCTCTTTGATAGTGGGTGTTTAGTGGAGGTATTAATAAATTAGGAGGCACTTTCCTTTACTATTGACTTATTCTGTTATGCAGTTGCTTCTTCTTCACTAAAGTCAAGTATCCTTTGATTTAAATAATGATTTTAAAATTTGATAGTACTAATATTCTACACTCTCTAGTCTCTTTTGATTTAAATAGTGATTTTACAATTTGAGAGTTATTATCCTCAAGTGGTATAAAGTATAAACAATCTCACGTATGAGCTGTTTATGTGACCAAACCATGTGATTTTCCACCATTTAAAGTTTGTTTACATACCATCATCATCAGTGTGGAAAAAATTAATAGGATCAATTTAGGGTTGTTGAATATAAAGTGATCGTGCTTTAGAGTTGTTGAAAACTCCTCGAAGCTATTTGTTGTTCAATTTCAACAGTAATGAGAATATGAATAAAATATGGAGGATAATAAAATAAAGAGACTTATATTTTTATTTAAATGACACGAGAATTGGTTGTATAATTCGTTTTTTTAACTACGGCTGGTGGTACTATTAAGCCAGAATTATTTCATTAAAGAATTTCTATTTGAAATATGGTACACTGGAATAACAAGGAAAACTATTTCTAAATAAAGAAAATGATATTTTCCCATTTTTATTAAATATCTCATACTTTTTAAATTCAAATTTTCATAATAGAGATATAATTAAATATAAACTACTTTCCTATAATTTACAAACTAAAATCAAACTAAAATCTAGACTAGATCTTAGTTTGTAATTTGTAGGAACGATATAGTTTGCAGTATATATAGTACGACCCCTTCATGTGTTATGTTAGACATATTATAATATACTATATACACGCAGAAATATAAGACAACTACTGCAGTTTTATGTAAATAATTTTAAATCGAATATTCAGCTAATTATTAGAAAATTTAGTTGACAAGATTATTTATTCCCATTTTTAAAAGTTATATTTACTTTAAATTGAATTGATTAGAATCTTTTAATATATTGCACCAATAATAAAAATTAAAAGCGTTAGCATAAAAAAATTACACGAAGAAGATGATATATAGTTTACACACAAATAGTACTAAAATCCTGATGGAACACACAAATATTAAAATCGAGTTCCTAGACAATTTCCACACAAGTCTATGCTATAAAGGTAGACCCATTTTAAATTTTATTCATAAAACAAGATACTAGTAAGTACATGATAACAAAATGTAGTACACAGGTAATTCATATAAAAATACAGTGGGCTTCTACTGGGCTGGGTCAGGCTTGGGACCAAGCCAATTCTAAGTTTACAAAAAGGCTCAATTAGAGCCCGGTCTAGCTACTAAACCAGGTCCAGGTCTGCTCTATTTCACTAGTGGGCCGGCAGTTGACATGTGTAGCCTGCCAGGCTTTAATAGTTTAATCTTTGAATAAGTTGACATTTTGGGAAATAAACCTAGTTCAATTCATCTTGAGGACATTCACAATGCAGCCTCGTTGGGATCGGCTGCTTGGCGGGGCTGCGTTGCAGCGCCTCTCAACCATATGGTCGCCCGACAAACAGCCTGAATCCCGGCTGAAACACCGCCGCCGCGCAACGCTTGCAGAAGCATTACAACTGTCGCGGCTGGCATGCGATTTAAAACTTTACATATATATTTTTGATAATTTAATATATATTGCTTTCAATTTTTTTTAACTATCTACAAATTTTGAGAAATAGATCTAAATGCTCAAGCGACGTTCATGGTCTATGCATATACAATGGTGAGATCCGAACTATTCAGAAACTTGGATTATTCTAGAGAAATATTCCATGTATTTTACTTCTCATATGTTCAAGGTTGAGCGCGTCCACCTATGATCGATGAGCTTAAAAAAAGGATTTAATATAATTTCATATTTTCAAAGTAATATGAAGCAATTTTTTAAACGATAATTGTGAAATTGAGTTGGGATTGAAAAATAAAAATTTATCATATTCAAGAATTAAATTATTATGTTCATTAATTTCTATTTCAGAAATTTAAGAATAAATTACTTTAAATCTTAGGCCCCGTTTGGTAGCTATGTTACGATTAGATAAGATGATTAATCCGGGTTTATTTGTGCATTTGGTAGCTATGTTAATAAACTTAATAGCCCGTGTTTTGTATCCGGCCCGCACAAAGCCCATTAAAAAATCTATGTTTCAGTCACACATGTAACCACCCATTTTGGCATGTTACATATCAAGGATGCCTAGTTAATTTTGCAAAATACATTTTTACCCATAATCAAGCCTTCTCCAGCCTCGGGAGCTCACCGCCGCCTAATCCGACTCCGGCAACGCCGCAGCAGCAGAGGAACCCTAAGAAGCGGACGCGAGCTCGCGGCGGGCGCCGACCACCGTGCTCACCACCGACACCAACAATTTCAGGCAAATGGTGCAGGAGTTCACCGGCGTCCCCTCCGCTCCGTTCTCCGGCGGCTCCCCGTACTCGCGGCGGATGGATCTGTTCTCCGCCGCCTCCGCCTTGAGATCTGCCGCGAATCTGGACGGCATCGGCCCGATCTACCCCCTCCGCCCCGTCGCGAATAAGATCCTCTCCCCTTTCTCCTCCGCCGTCGCGCCGCCGTCGCAACTCCTCAATTCCACCATGATTGACTCCATAGCTCCGACGGCGACGATCACCAACGCCAGCAGCGCGTCAAAATCGAGCATCAATCTGAGCGGCTTCAGCGCCTCCGCCTCCGCCGCGGCGCAACACGGCGATCGGAGTAGGTGGAAAAGAGTGGAAACGGTGAGGAACAACGATTTGATTCACGAATTTGACGGAAACAACAACAATATCAACATCGGTGAATCGCTGAATTACAATTTGAATGGTGAGGAAAAAGGAATGGAAAATGCTGCTTCTTCCATAGCTGAAGGTACAGTGGCATCATGAATATGTTCTTCCGATCAATTAATTAAGTAATTAAATAAAATTAATGAGGATAATTTTGACAATTACAATTTTAATCCTTATTTGTGACTTGTTATACCAAACACTTAAATAAGATAACTCAAAATTATCTTAATCTACCGAACACTCAATATATATTTCTTAACTAATTGAAACTATGATAATTATCATGAATTATATCATACTTAGTCAAAAAATGACATAGCTACCGAGGCCTTAGTGTACAATTGAGAATTCATCAATTTGGTTTATGTTTTTCATCGTCCAGTTACGTTGGCGGTACGACATCGTTTCCGTTAAGAATTAGACTCTTTTCTCTCTCCACCATTATTAATTTCGTCAACTTGCTCAGCAGGAAATTCAAATTTTTTTTTAAGTAACGTAGAAGTCCACTCTAACGGGCAACATTTAACAATTTGTGACCGTTTCTTCGTCACTCAATGGTCACTTAATTATCGCCTCTTAATTAGTATCTAATCCCAATTCATAGAAATTAACACAACAATCTAATAATAAATTCTTTATTTATTCACAAAGCAGTACTGAGAAGATACCAACAAAATTCAAAACGAGAATAATGTTGTATCAAAAGTCGATAAACAAAAGAATAATAGTAGCACTAACAATAAGATGAAGTAATCATGAAACAATGAAAAGACGCTCAACGCCAATCGAAATCACACCTCGTGGGCTCGTAAGGCCCTCCTGAGGCCGTCCCGTTTGAACTCAACGGAATGTTCAGTTCGCAATCGATCTTCGGCTTCACTCTGGTGGATTTCACAAACCAAAACTTGAGTCTGATCCGCAGATACAGCTTGATGTCGATGTCGTACCTTCCGGCTCTCAGATCTTCGTTGTATTTCAACATCTCGTTGGCTCCGAGCGGCACCAATTGCGATCCTTTGAACTCGGCGCTGACGTTGCTGGTGTTTTTCTTCCCCTGATAGAACTTCTGCAGGTCGACGGTCTGGAATCGCTGGCCTTGGTAGAAAGCCCTAGCCTCGATCCGGTCGTAGTAGATGCCGATTCGCTTGTTCGGGTTGCGAATCGTCAGATTCAGCGCCAGATTGTAGTGGAGCGTGTTGTTGCGGATGTTGAACTCGGTGAGCGATGCCTCGTTGACATGGAATTTGACGGTGTTGGGGCGGAAAATCAGCCAGAACACGAGGACGACGATTCCGACGATGATGAGGATGGTGAAGAGGATCTGGCAGATGCAGGTGCAGAGGCAGTTCATGAGGCAGCCGCAGCAGCAGGAGAACGGGTTGCAACAGCATCCGCCCCCATCGCGGCCGGGGCGGTGGTATTTTTGTGACGGTTTCGACGGCGGAGGAATGGAAGGGCCGTAGTATGCCCCATTCAGGTGCGGCTCTCCCATTGGTTGAAGAGTGGTTGGAACAGATATTCCTGAGAGAGAGAGAAAAAAAGGGTGAAATTAAATCTGATTTTAAAAAAAAAGTGGTATGCCTAGACATATATATACACTTTTTACAGTACACGTAGGGATGGGTATTTGTGTGTGAAGAGGAGAATTAGTATTGTAGGTGGAAAACAAGTGACACGCGGCGACACATTATTGGTGTGGGTTTGATTAGTGATGGTTTGGCGAATTTTTGATGGTGATGAATGCAGGAAAATACAGATCACGATACAGAGATTTACGTGGTTCGATTTACTGAGGTAAATCTACGTCCACGGGAAGAAAAGAGGGCAGAGTTGTATTGCTTGATCTGTTTTCTACAGCTTACAATACAGACTTGCTATTTGATATTTGATCTCTAGAGAACTTAACCCTTCTTTATCTGATCTGAGTTCTATTTATACATTGAACTAAGATCGTGGCTTGCATCACCACTAATGATGGTTGTGAATGTCGTGGAGGTCATGGAGATCCTGCATGGGTCCACTATCCTGCATGAGATCCTGCATGAGTCCACTATCTCTGTGCTTGATCCACTATCCTGCATGTGATCCTGCATGAGTTGACTATCTTCCAGTTCGGTCGAATACTGAGACCGAACTGCTGAACTATTGCCGAGTAGCTTTTGCCGATCTGAGAGTGGAGCTTTTACCGAGCTGTAGGCTGGGGCCGAACTCTTTGGTAATGCCGAACTGATACTCTTCCTTGGGCTTTGGGCTGATGGGCCGTCACTGCTATTGGGCTTGTTTAGTCCGTACCCCATCACTACCCCCCCCCCCCGAAAAGCGAAGTGAATCACTTCGGCGAAGCGAGTCACTTCGGCATTCTGGATAAAGGTACGGGGGAGGCTGACGTCAGGGGACGTGCCTTGCGCGTGACTGCATTAAATGCGACAGTAAAATCCGGCCGTTGAATCCTGAAAAGGTGGGATTCGAAACGGTGCGATGATTTTGAAATCTTCTCCGAATCTGATAAATACGTCCTTTCTTCATCAGTTGAACACTTTTGCTATTGCTTCTTCTGCATTCTCTCTCTTTTGCGAAAAAATTTCCTTCCGCTTTCAAGAATTTCTTCAGAATTTTTTCAGACTTTCAAAGAGTAAGAACTATGTCTTCTTCTTCTTCTTCTGAGTCAGGTAGCGGTAGGAAAGGGGATAAGGGGTCTTCTAGCCGGAAAGAATCCGGGGAGAAGACCGTAGAGTATTTTCACAGTATCTTGAGTAAGGATACTGTGATATCCTTACACGAAAAATATTTTTTTCCTGGGGGGAAGGTTGCGATTCCCGACGACCTTCATAGGGCTGACTCGCCGCCGGAGGGTTACGCCACCGTTTATGAAGCCGGCTTGGAATGCGGGCTTCGTTTCCCTCTTCCCCCTGCCTTTGTAGAGCTGCTAGATTTTTTTTAACTCCCTTTAGGTCAGGTGACTCCGAACTCTTGGAGGCACTTATCGGCCTTCGCTGCCGAACTGCGTAGGCTAGATAAGGATCTGTCTCTGAGGGCAATCCTTAATTTCTTCCAGTTTAAGAGGAAGGGATCTTGGTTTTACTTGATCCCTTTACAGCCTTTTAGGGCCTTTTGCAAAACCAAGTGGTCAAAGTGGCAACATCGCTTCTTTTTTTATAATAGGACAGCGGCTCCCGGCTTTCCTTGGAGAGGGCCGAAGTCCGTGATTCCTCATCCTCGGTTAGAACCGTTGGACGAGCTCGAGGGCGAGCTCAATAAGATTCCTATGATTAGGAAGCAGTACCTGGAGTCTGAGCTCGTCAAGGGCGACTTCGTGTTCGACTCCTCGTCTTCGGACGAAGAGACTGAGGGTGAGGAATTCTTTTTTATGCATTACTG
Source organism: Salvia splendens (assembly GCF_004379255.2). Taxonomy (NCBI): domain Eukaryota; kingdom Viridiplantae; phylum Streptophyta; class Magnoliopsida; order Lamiales; family Lamiaceae; genus Salvia; species Salvia splendens. The sequence goes on along the minus strand of NC_056033.1, from coordinate 29,968,636 downwards.
CCTTGACGACGAAAACTAACCTTGTTTTCTTGCTTTTTGGCAGTGTACATGCTGAATAAGATTAGCCGCAAATCCTCCGAATCTAAGGAACCGGAGAGGCCAAAAACCACCAGCTCGGTGTCTAATGCCGAGAAGAATCCGAAGAGGCAGAAGACCTCTTCTTCGGATCCAAAAAAGCCGGAGTCCACTTCGGCAAAGGGGAAGGGGAAGACCCAGAAGCCCCCAAGAGCGCCAGAGAAAGACGTGGTCTTGGCGCCTCCTTCGGAACATATCTGTGAGCCATTTTTATGGCCCACGGACTTCGCCGAGGTGAATTCTCTTCTTGATTTTCTGGCCTTGCTTTTTTCCTGTATTTTTTGTGGCCCCTCTGTTGACTTTTTGCTTTTTCCATTTTCAGAGGAACGATATGCTCTCCAAGCTCGTCTCCGTCGAACTCTCCAAAGCGTCCAACGACTATGCTGAGATGCAGAGGAAGTTGGCGGCTGCTTGTCACCGGGCCGAGCAGGTTGAGGCAAACTTTGAGAAAGCCAGAGCTGCTAGGATTTCGGCCCAGGATGAAGCTCAGTTTGCCAAAAACCAACTCGTCATCCAGCGAGAGCAGACGAAACGGAGGGATGCTGCCGCCGTGGTTGCCCAAGGAGAGGCTCTCTGTGCTTTCGCGGAGAAACTCTTTCTGAGCAACCAATTTTCAGCCTTTGTCGGTGATCTGCTGAAACTGATGACCGATAAAGCCGAGCAGGGTCCCGAAGTCATCCTGCCGCTGTACGGCCGAGAGATAGCAGCTCGGCTTCAGAGTCTGCCGGTGCTTGAGGAGCTTGCTTCGTCCTCGGTCCTGCTTTCTGCAGACCAAGTTCGTAGTTGCCGAGCTGACCGCGATGAGAACATGGAGGCTATCTTTGCCTCCATAGGGTCAGTTTCACCCGCTCCAATTTTCCATGGAGAGGGTGAGACCGAGCAGCATGAGCGGCAGACCGGCGATGAGCAGGCCGAGCAGGAGGCGCAGCAGATCGGCTACGGTGGCGCCGAGCAGGCTGGGGAGAGCAGGGAGGCCGAGGCTGAAACTGAAGCAGACAAGGAGAAGGAAGCTGAACCTCACCGAGAAGGCGGAGACGAAGCTGGCGGAGTATGATTTCGTCTCCCTTCTCTTAGTTTAGTTTCTTCCTTCTTGTAAAACGGCCTTGAAGCCCTTGTGTAGAAAAATTTTTTTCTTATGAATGAAAAAATTCTTCTTTCTGCTCTTGTGTCTTCGTATAGCCTTTCGTACTCTCTTTTACTCCTGTTGTGGTTTACTACCTGCTCCGTAATCTGAAATGCCGAACTGACATAGCTGCTCTATATTCTGAACTCTTAAGGAGCTGGAGGTACTTCACTGGAAGCGGCTGTACTCTTCGGCTTTAGACGAAGCTGAGAAAAGAGCCATAGCTGACCAGGTGAAGAATGACGAACTCTTGGCTCGTTCAGTGAAGCTGGAGGCCGACAATAAGGACTTAGAGTCCGAAAAGAAAGATCTGGAGGCCGAGCTGAATACCGCCGTCGCTGAGAGGACTGCGTATGAGGATTTCATCTGCAGGCGCGGGGGAATGACCATCTCTGAAGTTCAGGAACGAGTTGACGAACTGTGGGAGGAATATCATGTACTCCGGAGGAACAATGCGCTGGAGAGCTCGGCTTGCCAACAAGTCGTGAAATCATTGCGGCGCTGGGCTTCTCGGTACGACATCATTCTTTCCCGGCGTCCCTCAATCGAGAGATTCCTTAGGCATTTCCCGTCAACAGATGGTCACACTCCAGCTCAAACCCCTGATTCACTTGCTCAAAACCTTACTCCAATTCAGCAACGAACTCAGGAACAGCCGGAAACGTCAAGACGAGAACGGACTCAGGAGCAACCGGAAACGTCAAGACAAGGACGGACTGAAGTTCGTAGAGGAGCTGTGATTATGAGTGAGCAAGATCAACAAATGCTTCGTGAAGAGACTCTTCGCCGCCGAGGTGCTAGAGCTTCCCGGGCTCAGGGAAGAGGCGGTAGGTCGATTAGAGCACCTCGTCGACCTGCTTATTCTTCAGCTGCCCGGAACGCCCGAACTCGGCTTCACGAGGATTTTGTGAATAGATGGCTCAACTTTAGCAACCAGGGACAGTAGAATAGTCCTTTGTAATAGCGTAACGCCTTCTCGTAGGGCAGCGGAGTTGTATGCCGAACAAGTTTTAATAAATGAAATCTTCATTTCGCTTCTATCACTGCGTATTTTACAGCTCAGCGAAAAAATTTCATCGTGCTCGTCCTCGGTCTTATGAAGTAAACTTCTTTGACCGGACTTGTCCTCGGTCTTATGAAGTAAGCTTCTTTGACCGGACTCGTCTTTGGTCTTATGAAGTAAACTTCTTTGACCGGACTTAGTCCTCGGTCTTATGAAATAAACTTCTTTGACCGGACTCGTCTTTGGTCTTATGAAGTAAACTTCTTTGACCGGACTCGTCTTTGGTCTTATGAAGTAAATTTCTTTGACCGGACTAAGCTTGTGTCCTAATTTGGCGAGTTTTATCGCTCGGATCGGACTTTCCCTTGTCCTAATTTGGCGAGTTTTATCGCGTGGATCGGACTTTCCCTTGTCCTAATTCGGCGAGTTTTATCGCGTGGATCGGACTTTCCCTTGTCCTAATTCGGCGAGTTTTATCGCGTGGATCGGACTTTCCCTTTGTTGCAGTTCGTTTCAGACGAACTGCTTGTTTCTTAAGCCGAATTGTGGTCTTGTATCCTCCTTAGAAGCTTGGACTCACAATCGTTGGCTTATTGTTGCAGTTCGTTTCAGACGAACTGCTTGTTTTTTAAGCTGAATTGTGGTCTTGTATCCTTCTTAGAAGCTTGGACTCACAATCGTTGGCTTATATATGTTCTAAAAAGGGGATCAGCCTTTGAAGAACAAGATACCTCAGTAACATTTGTAAGAGACGACACGCACATAGACAGACAAAACGCACATAGACAAACATGAAACACAAGTAAAAAACAAAGAAAGCACATACCCCTAGGACCGAACTAGACACAAAACTGACTGACCGGACTGTCTCTTACAAATGGAACTTCTTGAGGTTGGAAACGTACCATGTTCGGGGTGCTTGTTCTCCTGACATGTGAGTCAATTTATAAGACCCTTTGCCGAGGACTTCTGGCACCCGATATGGACCTTCCCATGTGGGTTCGAGTTTGCCCAGCTTTTCTGCTCGGCTTACTTCGTTGTTTCTCAAGACGAGATCTCCCACTTGAAATTGCAGCTTTTTCACCCTTTGGTTATAATACCGGGCTACTTGCTCCTTGTACTTGGCTGCTTTTATGCAGGCTAATTCTCTTCTTTCTTCGGCCAGATCTAGTTCGGCTCTCAGTCCGTCCTCATTCAGTTCTGCTGAGAAATTAAGAGTTCGGGGACTGGGTATGCCGTTCTCAACCGGAATCACGGCTTCAGTGCCGTACACCATCGAGTTCGGCTCCGGTGTGACTTCGGTCATTTCGCCTGCCTCTGACTCCGGCTGCTGTGATTGCTATGCTTGATGGTGCCGAGCTGATTGCTCGGCACTTTTAAGCGCAATCTGCAAACACTTGCTCTTTTTTTATCACCTCGGATGACCGCTATCCCTCCTTTAGTGGGGAAGGAGTTCGGCGAGGAAGCCTCTGATCGCCAAAAGGAGTTCGGCGAGTTTGTCCCTGATCGCTATGATCGGGCTTCCTCCTGTCTCCTCGGGATGAGCTGTCTAAAGACCGTTTGCGACGGTCTGCCTCATCGGCACGGGAGAACTGGTCCGCAATGTCCCACATCTCTTGAGCTGTTTGCGGACTGCATTCCACGAGCTTTCTGTAGAGAGCTCCGGGCAGGATTCCATTTTGGAATGCCGAAATGACAAGTAGATCATTGAGATCATCTACTTGTAGGCATTCCTTGTGGAATCTCGTCATAAAGTCGCTGATCTTTTCGTCGCGACCTTGACGTATAGAAAGCAGCTGAGCCGAAGTGATTCGGGCTTCCGCTTTCTGAAAGAACCTCCTGTGGAAAGCATCCATTAGATCTCGGTAAGATCTAATGCTGCCTTGGGGGAGGCTATCGAACCACCTTCTTGCGTTCCCGATAAGCAGCTCGGGAAACAGCTTGCACATGTGGACCTCATTGAGACCCTGGTTCGCCATGTTATACTGATAGCGTCCCAGGAAGTCATGAGGATTCACCAACCCGTCATAAGTCATCGACGGAGTTCGGTAGTTCTGTGGAAGGGGAGTTCGGGTGATATCGTCCGAGAACGGAGTCTTCAATGCTCCGTACATGGCGAACCCGACATCTCTTCGGTATGGAGGAGATGGAGATCTCCTGTGATTCCGGTACCGAGGAGGAACAGGAACATGTCGGGGTTGAGGATTCTTCTTCCTGGAAGACACGGCACTACTGCGGTAGTGACTTTCATGTCTGGATGAGGAAGGAGAATCCACCGTTTTCGTCTTCGGTTCTTGGCTCTTTTGCAGGAAGGCTAAGAACTCATCCTGCTTCTCAGCCAAGAACAGCTTGACAGCCTCATTCAAATCAGGCTGCTGGGAAGACTCGGTGTGTGGACCTTTTGAGCGGCTTGTTCCTTCATCGTGAAAACTGGAAGTAGATGTCTCCCGAGGCTGTTTTCCGGACCTGCGGGCTGGACTAGCTTCCTCATGGTTTTCACGAACGGTATTACGGGTAGTATGTGATCTGGTATGCATTTTTTTTGGGGTGGAAAAAGGGTCAAAAATTCGCTTTATCACAAATTTGGTTCTCTGTTTCCCACAGACGGCGCCAGTGATGGTTTGGCGAATTTTTGATGGTGATGAATGCAGGAAAATACAGATCACGATACAGAGATTTACGTGGTTCGATTTACTGAGGTAAATCTACGTCCACGGGAAGAAAAGAGGGCAGAGTTGTATTGCTTGATCTGTTTTCTACAGCTTACAATACAGACTTGCTATTTGATATTTGATCTCTAGAGAACTTAACCCTTCTTTATCTGATCTGAGTTCTATTTATACATTGAACTAAGATCGTGGCTTGCATCACCACTAATGATGGTTGTGAATGTCGTGGAGGTCATGGAGATCCTGCATGGGTCCACTATCCTGCATGAGATCCTGCATGAGTCCACTATCTCTGTGCTTGATCCACTATCCTGCATGTGATCCTGCATGAGTTGACTATCTTCCAGTTCGGTCGAATACTGAGACCGAACTGCTGAACTATTGCCGAGTAGCTTTTGCCGATCTGAGAGTGGAGCTTTTACCGAGCTGTAGGCTGGGGCCGAACTCTTTGGTAATGCCGAACTGATACTCTTCCTTGGGCTTTGGGCTGATGGGCCGTCACTGCTATTGGGCTTGTTTAGTCCGTACCCCATCAATTAGTGTTATATTAATATGTGAAAACGCGGTCGCTTGATGAAAATTTGTTACCCAAAACGATGATGCTTGGAAATTTCTTCGACGTTGACTTGATATACCTTTCAATTTAATTATACGCGGCAGCGTATCCAATATCGACTGCTTTCATCCTATCATTGATTTTGTAAATCTTATGCTATTTTATGTAAATTATAGTAATAAATTTTAATTCTTTATACCCTTATTGGTGTGTTTTTTTTTTTGAAGTCTCGGTCTTTCTATGTTTATCCCGATTATTTATTGTTCAACTGCTCTGTTTTATAGTAGTTTATATTTACTAAAATATCAATATTAATTATTCATTAGAGTAAATTGTTTTATTGTTAGGAATTTAATAATTAGTATTTCTGATGCTTAGATTAGCATTACTTTTTTTTGTCAACAACCATTTACTACGATTCAGTCTTAAATTTTCAGCGCGTATATCTATGGTTATTTACCTTTTACAATTTGTTGTTATAATTGTCTTCCATTTTACTTCCTCGTATTTTATTTCATCCAATGAATCCTGACATGTGATACGATCTCATATCTTAAGAAATCACAATATCTTAGTTATCTTTTATTTCATCATATCTTTTTCATATCTTTGTTTTCTTTTTCAATAAGTTAGGTTAATAGTATTCTAGTATTATAAATAGGAGAACTTGTTATCATTTTATGCAATCAATGAATGAAAATTAATATTTCTGCCCAACAACTCGTTCAGAATTATCTGCAACTTAGATTCTGCGCTGCCCGACGGATAGGTCTTCCGCGCACAGCCAGATCTTCGTCCCCGCCGATCCTACGTAAGGACGCCGGAGAAAGAAACAATCAAGGTCCGTATCAGCTGGTGCTTTCATTGAGAGCTGACCCTCCCACCATCTCGAATCAAAGCTCCACTGCTGCCCGACGGAAAACATTCCGCGCACAGCACCTGCTTTGGTTGCCAAGTCCAGCCTGTCCGCCGAGCTCTAGCCGCCGGACAATCCTACTTCTACAAAGCCCGACGGGAAGGATTCCTGCGTGCCGCGTTGAAGTCAGACCATTATCTATAACCCATACCTCACCACCCAAAAGAAAAGAGTAACCCTCTTCGTCTAATTCATCCAAAAAAAAGGAAGAAAACCACCAAACAGAAGCTTCCCCATTCCTTCGTAGAAAACATCCTATCTTCAGTCCGTCAACATGTCATACGACTATGCCGGCTATCACTGTTATCAACGCTTGTCCTATGATCAGCCACCACCCAGGTACAGGCATGAACCCTACGGTCCGCCGCAACCTCACCGAATGGGGTCTGTCCAGACGTGCCGCCCCACTTGTTGGGATCCTCCCCGACAACGAACCGATAACTGTTATCCACCACTGTATCGTGATCCAGGTATGGTCCCGGATTCATACGTCGAGCCGCGAAACTCCTACGCCCGATCTTGAACAGCCCCATGTTTCTGCACCACTCCGAAAGATGGCATATCCTCCATTAAGAAATAATGAGGCTTCTTTTGGGCCTTCGCGTTTAGTCCCCAGTCCCCAATGAATCAACGGCTCCACCATGCCACCGCACCAAATCCGATCAAACCCCAGTGAGTCAGCCTTCGTGTTGGGAACCCCCTCTAATGGCCACCCCTGCTGTAGACCAGATCCATCAACCCTACCAGCCGCCACTGCCGCTGCCGCGATCAAATCACCCGCCGCAGTCGAGTCCAGCACAGCCCTTGGAGCTGCTGCCCTACTCCACTCCAGGCCCTCTCCAGCCCTTGCAACCGCTACCGGAGACAGCTCCATTGTTGGCCTCTAATCGTCTTCCGCAAGCTGCTGTCCCGAGCTCGAGGCCAAAGGAGTGGCAAATGAATATGCACAAGGCCGGTGAGTATGATTTGATAAATAAAGTTGTGCCTTGTTCTCATGATGTTGTGGGAGAAAAGAACATTGTTGAAGATAAATGGAAAGAGAATGGGATGGGACCGAATGGTTTAGTTGAGAGTAAAGACGATGGAGATAGTGACATACTTAAGATGATCGAAATGATCACCGTGCGCGCATTCGATCCTGGTATATGTGTCAGTCTCAGCAATCAAAAAGGAGAATTTCTTGCTCTGCAGATAGCAAAACCGGATCTACGTGATAGCAAGAAGGAGCTTCCGCATGAAGAAGTAATCAAGTGCTTGTTTGCCACGGGGACCTCTCGCATAGAGCTACCCATGCCTGCAAACCATGTTGTCTTCAATACTGCTCCGGAATTTAGTGGGGATTTGAATGTCACTGATATTACAAGCATGAATCCTCGATTACCATCGCTCGACGCCGATGCAAGGTTGATTCCTCCACGAAATAACAAGCCCTGTTTGATCATTCAGGGACGTGTGGCAGAGCTTTCCATTTTAGCATTGAATTTGGATGACCACATCAGTCTGCCTTCGTTGATTTTTTATGGAGGTGATGAAGGGACACGCTCAGCTGCTCGGTGTGTGTTTGATCCAGGAGGTGACGCCTCGCCAACGCTTTTGCTGTCAACTCTCGTCGTTGCTTCGTGGTTTCCACCTTGAGGACAAGGCGGATTTCAACCGTGGGGGAGTTGATACGATCCCATATCTTAGGAAATCACAATTGTTTAGTTATCTTTTATTTCACCATATCTTTTCCATATCTTTGTTTTCTTATTCAATAAGTTAGGTTAGTAGTATTCTAGTATTATAAATAGGAGAGTTTGTTATCATTTTATGTAATCAATGAATGAAAATTAATATTTATGTCCAACAACTCGTTGAGAATTATCTGCAACTTAGATTATGTGCTGCCCGACGGATAGGTCTTCCGCGCACAGCCAGATCTTCGTCCCCGCCGATCCTACGTAAGGAGGCCGGAGAAAGAAATGATCAAGGTCCGTATCAACATGATACATTAAAATTCTTAATCAATTTTTTTTAAACATACAAATGACCACATAAAATCGTATAGACAGTGGGCAGAAAACTTTTTCTTTGTTTGTCTGATTTATATGTATAAAATGCTAATTATGTGAACTTAAAATATGAAGTATGAATTTGTGTTGTCGTCCCTACCTTTATTGAACAGTATATCTAAAATATTTTGACTAGTCAATAATTCCAAAATTAAATACTCTGTAACAACTCAAAAAATAAGATTGCGTTGAATTTACTACAAGAAGGCAAAATTGGATTAGAGATATTCTCAAATCCTGGAAGCGGCGAGGTGGAATGATGCCACGTCGGGGCCATCGGCAATGGTTCACCCGTCTCCACATTGATTGGCCTTTGAATTTGAAACGAGTTCATGTTCACATTATATAAGTTACAACCTCGTAAATGTTTAGCTAATTGTTGGATTTTGGAGCCTGTATTTTAGGTTGATATATTTTCTACACTAATTAAATTTGTTTCTTTAGGATATGTTTTATTGTGATATGTTTTTTAGTGTCACTAGATGATTTGTCTATTGAGATAAAGAACGCAGAAAAAATAAAGTGATGAGAAAGAAATTGTGTTTGTTAGAAGGAGAAGAGAACAAACCGTTTCTCAGAAGAAGAAAAAATTTACAAATAAGAGAATGATAAAATAGTATTTTATTTCTTCATTCTTAATTCTAATCAAATATCACCACCTGTTTATAAAGAATGGGGATAAAGAAAGATATATGTAGAAAATTTATTTAAATCCTAACAAATTATCGATATTATTTGGTTGAAAAATGGAATAACCACCTCTCGCTATGACGAAATCTAGCTTTATCATAATTATCCCATAACATATTCGAACTTCTAATTCTTCAACTTGTTTATGTATGATGATAGATTGGGCCTCAACAAGCCATTGACTAAATCAGTATTGGGCTAGGCCTATTTTATTTATTCAAGTTATAAGAGCCTTGCCACAATTTAAGCAAAAAATGAATAGTTGTTCTGATATTATGCTTTGAATTTCGATTGTTCATTGTTGCATGCTCATCAACCCGAAGGGCTCGGACTTTATGATAAAAGGTAGACTGCAAAAAATAAAAGATACTCCACTAAAATACTTTAAAGACTACATTATATTGGGTTATTATTTTTTCTCCATTATTACAAAGTCTTTTATAAATTTCAATTCCTGTCATACATTAGAGGTACATTATAAATCTAGTTTGTGCTATAACAGATTGTCAATGAAGATGATACTATTAGAGCATCCACAACGGTGGACGCCAGCCCCGCGTCCGTCCGTGCCAATGGCAAGGACGAGGCTCGCCGCAGCTGCGCTCGCGCCGCTGGCACGGCGCTACTCGATATCGAGCAGCGCCGTGCCAGCGAGCAGGCGACGTGGCGGCACGCGATTGGGCAACGGCATAGCCGTTGCCTTTGAATATTTTTTTATTTAAAATTCATTTTTTAAATTTTAAATAATGATAAAAAATATATATATATTTTCCAAATCCCAAAAATATGGCCATTTTTTTTTGCCTGTTTTTCTGAATTTTTTTGGATTTTTTTTATTTTTTTCCCCAAAATCATCTATATATACACACATTCATCATCCATTTATCACATCAAATCATCTCTCATTTATAATTCTCATACAAACTATCAACACATTCATCCCTCACTCAAAACCTCAAATGGATTTCACCCATCTTATGACGGAAGAGGAGCGCGAAGAACAAGAATACTACGAACAACATCGTGCCGCTTACGAAGCATATGTCGCGGCGAATACCCCCGCTCCTCCTCCTCAACGAACTAGATCAACTCGCCGCTACATCCATCGTGACCGGGAGGGAGCCCACGAAAGGCTCGTTGCCGACTACTTTGCCGACCAGCCGCGGTTTCCGGTAGATTACTTCAGGCGCCGTTTTCGCATGTCAAAGCGCTTGTTTATGTGAATTGTCAACACATTGTCCGCACGTGTTGAATTCTTCCAAACAGGTCCAGATGCAGCCGGCCGACAAAGTATCACGCCGTTGCAGAAGTGTACGTGTGTCATCCGACAACTCGCTACTGGGCAAACGGCCGACATCTTCGATGAGTATTTGAATATCGGTGAGTCCACTTGAATCCTTTGTCTAAAGAATTTTTGCGAGGGCGTTGGTTCAGCTTTCGGGGATAAATTCCTTCGGGTACCCACCACCGATGATTGCCAACGGTTGCTTCGTCTTCACGAATCAGTCCATGGCTTTCCCGGAATGCTTGGCAGCATTGACTGCATGCATTGGAGTTGGAAGAATTGCCCGATTGCTTGGAGGGGGCAACACTTAAGCGGTCACAAAGGCGGCTGCCCAACACTTATCCTTGAGGCGGTCGCCGACTACCGCCTATGGATTTGGCATGCATATTTCGGCGTTGCCGGATCTAACAACAACTTGAACGTGCTCTATTCGTCACCCCTCTTCAATGACTTCACCGTCAACGGAACTACATACCACATGGGTTACTATCTCGCTGATGGTATCTACCCAAAGTGGTCGACTTTCGTGAAGACGCTCAGCAACCCGCATGACCCGAGACGGGTTCTTTTTGCGCAGCGTCAAGAGTCCGCGCGGAAAGACGTCGAAAGAGCCTTCGGGGTCCTTCAAGCCCGATTCAACATTGTGAAGGCCTCGGCTCGGCTGTGGTACGTGAATAATATAGCCGACATCATGTTCACGTGTATTATCTTACACAACATGATTATAGCCGACGAAGGGCCAAGGGCGGCTAGCTTCTACGACGAGGATGAAGCCGGAAGCTCAACAGCGAGGTCTCCCCCACGCCGAGGTGAATATACGACGGTTGGCCAGAGGATCGAGACAAGGCACACAATGCGCGATACCCGAATCCACATTCAGCTACAAGAAAACCTAATCAAACACATGTGGGAGAAATTCGGCAACGAGTAGTGGTTTTTTTAATTTTTAGTATTTTAATTATGTAATTTTTAATTTTTAGGATTTTAATTATGTCGTTTTTATTTTATTTGTCATTTGTAATATTATTTAGGTTTTTTAATGAATTTTAGTATTATGAAAATGTTTTTGTTTAATTGAATTTTAAATTAATTGTGCTCGTCCTTGCGGAAGAGCACAGTTGTGGGTGTTGTGCTCCTGCCAGAGAGCAGACAGAAAAAGTGGGTCGGAGCCCACAATCGTGCCGCTGGCAAGAGCATGGTTGTGAATGCTCTTAGCTAGTCATAGATGCACTAGTCATAGATGCACTAGAGTGTTATTCAACATTTGAATTTATCCTTGTAAGTTTTATTTGCATATTACACGTTTCAAATTTATTTGATAAAGTTTTATATAGTAGTATATTATTTTGTGTATACATGAACATACATATGACCGTCATCATTTCTAATACTATCACCTTTACATAAAAAATCTGTTGTGATTGCGTGCCCCTCTAAATTTTACGCAAGCGTTCTATTTTAAGCTAGTACTCCTTCTCCTTCCGATCCATACTAGTGGAGTTTTTTGTTATTGTTGGTTGAAAATTGACTACGATACAAAGATACACTAATCGGGCGTAATACAACTCATGAAGAATGGAGAAATTAAATGAAAATAAACTGAATTGAAATTACAAAGAAGAATTCGAAACAATAAACCGTAAAGATGTAAACCGAGTCGAGGAGTCATATTTCCGCAAGACGAGATACGCCATGGTAGTACTCTCGGATTGGCGTGTCGTCCCCAACGATAAAACGACTTTGTCTTGTTCGTTGCTAAATACATGTTTAACAAGGTTCTCTCCACCAATGTGGGATAATTAACACTTTTAATTAATCCCTTGGTTTTATCTCATAGCTCCTTTATAGCTCACAATTGTGACAAACTTTAATTCATAATTTCTCACTCACCGGGAATCGGTTTGGGGAAAATGAATATACCACGGTCATCTACTCCGAATGTAGATCATCCCTATTGCATTTAATTTTACAAAATTTGTTGTGATTTGCACACAAGGCTTTCACACACTCAAGAAGATCACACACACACTCACTGTTGTATGAGATCACACAATGCAGAAACACACACACTCACACTTTGAGTATTGAAGATGATAATCTTGGAGAGAAACTGGAAAACTCTTTATTGATAAAACTCCTAACTACATACACGGTTTATGAGCTATTTAAAGCTCTACAATCAAGTAGCAACTGCTACTAACTAACTACAACAAGGATCAAGAAAACAAGAAGAATAACCGCTACATCTCAGCTAACTAACTGCTGCTCCAACGACTAGTTTCTCTAGGTTGCTTCTTCCTTCTCGGCTCAAGACCGAACTCCCTTCTCGGCTCAAGACCGAACTCCCTTCTCGGCTCAAGACCGAACTCCCTTCTCGGCTCACAACCGAACTCCCTTCTCGGCTAGTTCCAGCTCAAAGCCGAGCTTCCTTCTTCTGCCTTCTTCTTCTCGGCTAGTTCCAGCTCAAAGCCGAGCTTACCGAACTCTGCCTTCTTCTTCCAACTGAAATGAGCACTCCATTATTACAATTCTCCACCTGAGGGCTCATCTCAGTTCTTGCACAAACATTGATCAACTTCTTGCAATGATCAAACTTGTCTCTACCTAGAGACTTTGTTAGCATGTCAGCCGGATTGTGCAAGGTGTTAATCTTAATCACCTTCACTCTCCCCTTCTCAACTGTATTCAGCTTGGATTTGTCCACCAAAATCCAGGTTTTGTTCTTGAGTAAAGACTCTATTTCTTCATTCATGGCCTCTATCCATCTCTCTCTGTCTTTGCTTCTCATGGCCTCTTTATAGGTGAGAGGATCAGCAATATCAATACTCTCAGCAGCACACAGTGCATAATAGACCATATCTGCAAATTTCTCAGGAGGCTTTGCATTTCTCCTTCCCCTATCTCTTGCAATCTGGTACTCTCTGGTAGGATCTGCTGTGGGCTTATCATTTCTTCTACCTTGAGCTGGAGCACCATCACCCTCTGGATCAGGTTCATTTTCTGAGTCAGTGACTCCACCTGCTCCTAGGCCAACTCCCATAGGCTCCACCTTGAAAAAATCACTCTCAACTTCACTGGAGTCACTTGAGTCCAGCTTATCTTTCAAGTAGGGCATCTGATCCTCCAAGAACACCACATCCCTACTCACCACCACCTTCTGCCTACCAGGTTCAATACACCAGAGCCTATACCCCTTAACACCCCTCTGATATCCCAGCAAGATACATTTCAGAGCCCTAGCTTCAAGCTTACTTTGCCTAGCATGAGGCATAGGCTGCACACCCAAACACCTTGTATTTTGAGTAGTCACTATGAGCTCCATACCACATGTAATCAGGAGTTTCAGATTTCAGGGCAGTAGATGGGCATTTATTGATGAGATAGGCTGCTGTATACACCGCCTCTCCCCAGAACCTGCTGCTCAAACCAGAACCAAGAAGCAGGCACCTCACCCTCTCTAGGATAGTCCTATTCATCCTCTCCACAACACCATTTTGCTGGGGATTACCAGGAACAGTACGGTGCCTCTTCATACCCTTCTCTTTGCAAAATATATCAAATTCAGCAGACAAGAATTCCAAGCCATTGTCAGTTCTTAAACATTTAACACTCCTTCCTTTCTCTAGCTCCACCTCCTTACACCATATCTTGAACTTAGTGAGTGTTTCAGATTTTTCCTTAAGAATATATACCCACAACTTCCTTGTATAGTCATCAATGATAGCTAGATAATACTTTCCTCCACCAATTGAACACACCGGTGAAGGCCCCCAAAGATCACTATGTATGTAGTCTAAAGGGGCTGTAGAAGAGTGAATACCTGTAGGATAGGGTGCCTTCTTTGCTTTTCCAAGTATACACTGCTCACAGGGGTCCATCTTGTTGAAATCTCCAGAGATCAGGCCCTTCTTGATGAGTTCTTTCAAGCTTCCTTCTGCTGGATGGCCCAGCCTCTTGTGCCATAGCATTAGGGAATCATCTGACACAGCATTGCTTTCTCCATCAACAGCCTTAGCCTTCAAATAATAGAGAATATGCTCTCTGTCAGCCTCCATCATCACTGCATCTCCAGATTTCACAAACAATTTTCCTTGACTCATTAATATAGTGAACCCCCTCTGCTCCAGCATTCCCAATGAGATGAGGTTCCTCTTCACTTCTGGAATATACCTCACCCCAGTCAGGATCTTCACAGAGCCATCTTGTAGGCTTAGCTTCACCTTCCCTATCCCTTTTATCTGACAAGTATGATTATTTCCAAGAACAACCGTACCCGATGCTTCTTGAAGATCATGAAACCAGCTTCTATTGGGGCACATATGGAAGCTGCACCCCGAGTCCATTATCCACCTGTGACTGACCCCACTGTCACTAATATTCATAAGTTGAGCCGGGGGATCAGCACTCTCCACACAATCAGATTGGTTGTGTCCCTCAGAGGCCATCTTTCTCTTCCATGCATGACAATCTTTCTTCAAATGTCCAGGTTTCTTGCACCAATAGCAAGCTCTGGTTTCCTTCTGAGCATCAGAACTTGAGGGTTTAGGGCCCTCAAACTTCTTCTTGAAGTTCTGCTTCTTGAACTTCTTCACATTCAAGGCCTCTGCAGCTTGAACATTGGAGCTTGCAGAGCCTCTGTTGGCTGTCTTCTGGAGTTCTTTGGCCATCAAGGCTGAATAGACTTCTGCATAGGTGATAGGTTTATCTCTTCCATAGATAATTGCATCACTTAACTGGTCATACGAGCTAGGCAAGGCATTCAATGTGAGAATGGTCTTATCCTCATCTGAAATCTTGACATCAACAGATCCCAGGTCATCAATGATCTTGTTGAACTCCTCTAGCTGCTCAATGATGGACCTATCTCCAGAAAAACTATAGGCATACAGCCTCTTCTTGAGATACAGCCGGTTAGCCAAGGATTTGGCCAAGTAAACTTCATCCAACTTGTCCAAGATCTCCACCGCAGTCTTGGCTTCTTGAACATCCCTCAAGACCTTATCTCCAAGGCACAGAATCACTGCAGAATGTGCCTTGAGCTGCATCTCCTCCATCTTTGCCTGAGCTTTATCATCAAGCACTGGAGCCTTTCCTTTCTCCTCTGGTTTTGTAAGAACTGCGGCCAAGCCTTGTTGAATCAAAACCGCCTTCATCTTCATCTTCCACAGGCTATAATCATTCTTGCCTGTGAACTTTTCTGCATCAAGCCTTGCTGCCATCTCTGAAACCGTTTGATCCTCTGCAAATCAGCTTCAATATCCCTTCCCACAGACGGCGCCACTTGTTGTGATTTGCACACAAGGCTTTCACACACTCAAGAAGATCACACACACACTCACTGTTGTATGAGATCACACAATGCAGAAACACACACACTCACACTTTGAGTATTGAAGATGATAATCTTGGAGAGAAACTGGAAAACTCTTTATTGATAAAACTCCTAACTACATACACGGTTTATGAGCTATTTAAAGCTCTACAATCAAGTAGCAACTGCTACTAACTAACTACAACAAGGATCAAGAAAACAAGAAGAATAACCGCTACATCTCAGCTAACTAACTGCTGCTCCAACGGCTAGTTTCTCTAGGTTGCTTCTTCCTTCTCGGCTCAAGACCGAACTCCCTTCTCGGCTCAAGACCGAACTCCCTTCTCGGCTCAAGACCGAACTCCCTTCTCGGCTCACAACCGAACTCCCTTCTCGGCTAGTTCCAGCTCAAAGCCGAGCTTCCTTCTTCTGCCTTCTTCTTCTCGGCTAGTTCCAGCTCAAAGCCGAGCTTACCGAACTCTGCCTTCTTCTTCCAACTGAAATGAGCACTCCATTATTACAAAATTAAATGTCTCGTCACATTTATTATTGGTCAAAGTCTATTGACCAAATACGATTCCAACAGTCATTTTGGTACGTTCTATAGTAATGAGGTCATTTTTATTTTTTCTAAAAGTCAACGCATTTTTTCTCATTTACTTTACTCTCTATACTTTTTTTCATTTCCTACTTTATTCTTTATTTACTGAATTCACTTAATATAATTTACTTTTCTTTATTTACTGAATTCACTTAATATAATTTTCTTAAAAAATGAGTATAAAGAAAAATGACTCAACGGAACTAAAATAGTACTGTAATAATACTATTTGAGAAGCCTATATTTAAAAAAAGTATCGGACAAAGGTGCAACCACCGACGGCCGTCAATTTTAAAAGGGCATGTGCCACTAACTCGCCGTCATCGCCGTTTTATAATTAACAGTACTACTATAAATAATATAGCAGGTGCGCGTAATCATTAACATTAATATTAGTAATATTTGATGTATTAAAGTAAGATGCGAAACTCCAACTCAAAATTTCAAATTTCATTCTGCGAAAATATCATGATTTGGGATGTATGCGTCAAAATTGAAATGTATTCTCCATATAAATCAAGGAAACAAAAGTAAAATTGGTATTGGCAAGGGGCAGAATTACATAGCTAGAAGCCAACCAACGGCATGTGCAGTTAGTTGCGTTCCTCTTTTGTTTTGCTTCGCCATTTGTCACATGGCTCTCGCATCATTAAAACTTCACACACAATGAGATTTGCTCAATTTTTACTATACCTTGAAAGCACTCAATTGATATTGTTTGATACTATGAAAAGTCAAAATGATGATCGAGATGCACAATCCTGTCAACTCTAATTTTTTCGATAATTTCAATCTTTAATCTAATCAACCCCATCCAAATTACTACTAAAACTCTTTTATGCACAAACTTTTTTTGGCAATGGACCAATTCGATTTTTTGTTAATTAAAGAAGTGTTACTATACAATGATACTCCATATGTCCCATTATAAATGAAACGTTTCCTTTTTGGTCTGTCCCATTAAAAATGAAATGTTTCTAAAAATGGAAACAATAATCTCTCTACTTTTTCTTCTCTTGATTTACTCTCTTTTCATTAACTCACAAAACAATACTATATAAAATCTCGTACCGAAAAGCAAATGTTGCATATTTATTGGGATGGGGAGTATTACTTACTACCACACAACTCACATATGGGTTTCATTACTTACTTGATTGTGTTCACGGTTGAAAATTATTTGGCTTAGTTTTCTAAAACGTAAATGCAGATTGTGAAAACAGAAAAACACAATGGCGAATAAAAATAACATTAAATAAAAGTTGTAATGACAAATAAATTATGTTCTTAGGGACAAAAGGTGATTCGCTCACCCCAGGCGCCCCCATAACCCGGCCCGACATCGCTATGGAGGGGTTCAAACACGGTACCTCAGCGGCCCATTAGGTGGGAGGAACTTACACTGGTAACCAGCACACAAGGAGCCACCACAGTGGTGAAACTCCCACACTGCGGCTGCCAGCATTCGATCCTGTCTGCTTAGGGACAATCTACCACCCAGGAACCAACTGAGTTAAGCCCGTGCGAGCCAAATAAATTATGTTCTTGTAAGTACATTTTGTAAGTTGAACAATAAAGAAGTTACAAGCTTCGACATGACTAAATATGTCAATGGCTTGAAATTGCAACGCTGCGTCTAGAGGTCTCCAAACCGAACCGAACCGGACGAACCGGCCCGGAACTGTCACCGCGGTTCCGAACCGGAACCCGAACCGTCGGCGGTGGTTCGAACCGGGACCGGAACCGCAGGTTCCAACGGGCCGGTTCAGGTTTGCGGATTTTGAAGAACCGTAACCGGCGTTTTCGGCGAGACCGGTTCCGAACCGCCGGTCTCGCCGAAACCGCCGGTTCGGCGGTTCCCGACAACTCCCGACACCTTTTCAGGCCTACTTCCTAGCCTTTTCAGAAACCGCTCCCGCGGCCGCCGGTTTGGGCAGAAACCGTTGACGGAAACCGCCGGTTTCGACCGAAAAACCGGTTGTTCCGACGGTAAACCGGCGGTTCAACCGTTGTTTTTAAAAATTTGAAATTTGAAATTGACGAAAAATCGCCGGTTTCCACCGAAAATCGGCGGTTCCGGCGGTAAACCGGCGGTTCGGCCATTATTTTCAAAAATTAATTTTTTTTTAATCACAATTTTCCCCTATAAATACCTCCTCCTCTTCATTTCTACTCACCCCATTCTTGTGTTAATAAGAATTTCTCTCTCAATCTCAATTTATCTATTCTCCATCCTCATTCTCTCAAGTTGTTTACGTTATTTGCGCTCATAATTTACTCACGTTGTTCACGTTATCATCTTCACACAATCAGACTACTCTCTATTCTCCACTTTCAATTTCCATAAATATTTATATCATGTCTTCATCTCGTCGTGGTGGTGATCGGGGCAAGGGAATTGCTCAAGATCAAAGTGATACTCGTCGTCGACGTGCCCCTTCTAGAGCACAAGTTGCGGAGGAGGTGGGAAGGCTAGCCGCTCTTCGACATCTATGTGTCTATGTGTTTTATTTTTGTGTTAGTATTTTTACTTAGTTGTATAATTTTCGTAGGAGGAAGAAGATCGAAATGCGGCCTTGTTACTTGCCCTCGCCGACGACGACCAACAAGGGGGGCATTCACATTCGGCTTCGCGTTTCGAGTACGATGTGAATCTATCGTCGGACGAAGGCGATGATGGATCGCATCAATTCCCCCCTTCTAGCACCGACCAAGTTGGTGACAATGATGAGGAGGAGGTCGATGCTCCTCCTCCCGCAGGACGACAAAAGAAAAAGATGTCTCCCAAGTTGAAATCCGAGATTTTCACCAAACATTTCAAGAAGGTCCCGGTGGTAATTTCAAATCCTAATGATCCGACCACTACCGTTGAGACAAGTGAGTTCAAAGCATATTGCAACTATTGCGATAAAGTCTATCCATTTGTTATCGGTGGGGGATATGGTACTCTCCATCGCCATTTGAAGGCAAAACACCCAGTGGAATATGGGCATTCTAAGTCCCAAAGCCAAATAAACTTCCCATCCGGCTCATCGTCTCAAACAGGTACGCCGCTATTTAAATATGATCCGAAAAATGTTATCGATGCTATGGTAAGATGGGCGGCAATGAAACATTTGCCGTTCAATTTTTTTAATGACAAAAAATATGAAGTTACTATGCAAACCGCTTTTAATGTTGCTACAAAGAGAATTCCCCCCTCTACTGCTCAAAGATCTAACAACCGTCAGTTTTTTGACAAAAAAAGAGAGGTTGGAAAATTTCTATCCACCTTGGGGCACAAAGTAAATATTTGCTCCGATGTGTGGACGGATTCTTTCCAACGAAATTCTTACATGGGAATTTCATGTCATTTTATAGACAATAGTTGGTCTTTAAATAAACGTTTAATTGGTTTTAGACAATTTCCTTCCCCACACACCGCACAAGCAATTGCATCTTTAATTATTCAAGTTTTGAATGATTATGAGTTATGCAACAAGATATTTTCGGTTGGTTTTGATAACGCAACCGCTAACACCGCAAGTATATCCGATTTAATTGCGGCTTGCTCCCCGACGGTAAGTGGTAAGTATTTTCACCAACGATGTATTTGTCATATTTTAAACTTATGTGTACAAGATGCTTTGTCTTTATGGCAAAGACATATTCAACCTATTACTACAGCTGTATCCTTGATCCACTGGAAGCCTCAAATTGGCAAGGCGTGGAAGAAGTATTGCCATACGAAGAAAATAAGGTACACAACTTTTACTTTAGACGTGTCTACTTGTCACGACCGCACTTTCTAAGGATAGAAAACACGGTTGATCGCGACTAGGGGAGGATTAAAGAAGCGGGGAAGAAAAGGGAAAACAACAATACTCGACCATAGCTCGAAACGAATGAGAATAGTTCGAATAAAACCAGAGCATCTCAACAATCAACAACTCAAGAATAAATATTATCTCAACGATACAAGAACTCAGAAGAAGGACAATTGCTCAGCGGATGTATTTCGAGAGTAGAATAATGTCATGTATGAAGACACAACACATTCTGAACCTTTCATAGACATCTTCTTTACTTTTATGCTCAACACCCACTGCGTTCGTCACCGCTCAACCTGCACATAGGGAAACACATGCAGGGCTGAGTACTTGATGTACTCAGTGAACAAATGCCAAAACAATTTATAAAAACAATCATGTCATGCCACCATTTCGGGAATCTCGGGTTTCACTTTAAAATGCCGAGAAGCACTAAAAATATTTCAAAAGCACAAACTTTCGACACATCCTCAAATCATTTCCTAATCATTTCAAAACACAACCATTTCTCCAAATTTATTTAAGAAACTGTCATATCTGTTCTTTAGGGTGCCGTGTAAGGGGCCACTTTCCACGAGCACGAAAAACCGGCCAACCCGTTCGATGACTCACGGTTCTCATCGTGTACACTAGTCCGAGTAGGGACGCACCCTTGCTAGGACCCGAATTCGATTAAACTCATAGTAGGGACTCACTCCCCACTAAGCAATCATCAACATCAATATCAATCTCATCAACATCAACATCAATCTCATCAACATCAACATCCTGTGAACGAGAATGTGGCCTCAAACTCGATCACTAGACCGGCCGACCCAAAAGACGGCTCACGATCCCCATTGGTGTACACTAGCTTGAATAGGGACTCACTCCCTACACAAACCCGAATTCGATTTCAATAGGTCTAGTAGGGACAACTCCCTTGCTAAACAAACAGATAGACATTTCTCAAAATAAAAACATAGCATGACATACCCTTTTGAAAACTTTATTTTCCTCAAAACGTATTTGAAACACAATTAACTTTTCTGTCAAGGTCGAGCATCATCATATCACATCCACAAAGTCGAGCAATTCACAACCACTCAAAGGGTATCACTTTCACAATCAATTCACAACATATGACAATTCACTTTCACACTTTAAACATATATATCACATCGTCATGGAATGAAATGATAATTGGCAATCACACTTAGGAAGCAATTCATCACTAAAAAAATGATCAAACCGGATATAATAAATCGCAAGCTCTTGAAAGTAATTTAGTTCGAAAGCCCACCTCGTCCGCTTAAAGGTGTCGCACTTGAGTATTTCCTCTTTCCGGATTGGAGTCTCACAGAACAATTCCCTTTAAATAATAACACAACAATCAGCGCGAGAAAACTACTAATTAGAATGCATGCACCCTCATTAAAGTCTTTTATTTCATTTCTCGGTTTTCGATTATTCGGTGGCCGCCTAAAGTTCCTCCGTTGGCTCCTCGTATTTTCCTCCACGATGTTGAAATAAATTCCCAAAAATTATTTAAGCGCATAATTAAATTATCTCAACTATTTCCCTTCACAAATAAAGTTATTTCGGACTTAGGATAAAATTATTCATCCCTTGAAATATTCCGGGATTAATTAAATAATTCGTCACAATAAATTATCGGCCCAAAGATTTATTTTAAACTGGCCCAAATTCTTATTTTATTTTCCAGCCCAAACTAATTATTTCACCTACCTTATATCCCTAATAAAACTCCTAAAGCCCAAAGCAAAATTAAAAGGAGCCCATACTTTAATAAATCATCCACTTTTAATTAAAGAAGCCCAATTCCTTTTTTTTAAACAAAGCCCAAAAAAGTACTCCACCATTCCTCCCACGTCTCTCTCTCTTCTTCTCAAGCAGAACTACCCCAACCCAAAATTTGAAACTCAAATTGAAGCACCACTCAAAATTGAATTTGCCAAACAAAGAATATAATCCCAAATCCCGTCACTCTTTCATTCAATTCCAGATCAGAAACCGCAACGTGCCGGCAAACGGAGGACGTCGTCGTCGGCGCTGCAGACTGCACGGAGGTCACCGATGACTTCAACCGTGATTTGTAGTACCGCCTCCGTCAAATTCTCCGCCGTTAGACGCTCGCGCACCAGGTGCGATCTCGCGGTCACCGTCGTCGTCGCTCGGCGTCGCCGCTCCGGAGTGGAGGAATCTCTGTCGTCGCGGTCCAGATCCTCCACCATCGCGTCGATCCTCACACCGGCAGCCTCTGCTGTTTCTCCGTCGCCGTCGGGTTCGGCCACAGCGGCTGCGGTCAGCCACTGCCCCGAGTCGTCGCCGCTACTGTCGGCTTCTCCGCCGGTTCCGTCGCCCCGATTTACCCCGAAAGATGAGTTCTTTACCCAATTTTTATGTTAATTCGTATCTTCGCTTAATTCTGATTGTTGATTTAATTCCGAGTTCAGCGTGGGAGTGATGTATGATGATATGCTGCGGAGGGTATACTAAAAGTTCATGACTTGAAATTGGGAAGGGATTTTACCTTGATAACACGATATTAGTTGTGAAATTGTAGAACCGAAAGGAGTAGCCCACTGGATTTTTGCAGATTCAGTTTCTGTAATTCAATTGATTGAGCTCTCAGTTTCTTGAATTTGTTTCGATTGAGATAAGAAGAATATCAGCCATGTTCTTGAAACTTCTTGCTGATTTTAGTGGAGCAACTTGTGGGGATGGAACTTGATTGTGAATGAACTAATATGGAGGAGTGGCGGTATGGAAAGAGGAGATTAGGGTGGTGAAAGTGATTGTATCTATATGTATAAAAGATGGCTGTGAAAGTGGCGTAGGTAGCAAGGCAGCAAGTTGCTAACATTCTCTCCTAATCATTCTCCTTTGTCAGTAGATTTGAAATTCTCTCCTTTCATTAAATGCAGTAATAAATGATATGTCAGAAGATTGATCCTAAAGGATCTGCATCAGATTTAGTTGCTATTTTCTTGCATTAGATTAATCATTTAGAAAAAAAAAATTATTTGCTTATTTGTTTGATTTGGTGCAGGAAAATCCAATTCCAGTTCGGAGCTGCTCTCGTTGATGTACCCGATTTTCTTTAGAACAAAGGATGTATTAAATTAAATTTTGTTAGACTTTTGTTGGACGCATCAGACATTAAAATTTTGATTTTGGGATCTTTTTTTTTCGGGTTGTTACACTACTAGATGGAACTCTACATATGATATGTTGCATTCTACATTGGAGCATATAGAATATTTAGTTGATTTTTATAGAACTTACCATGTTGATGATTTATATCTAACATCTTCTTGTTGGGATCAATGCATGAGCTTGTTTAAGTTATTCAAAGGTATTCGAAATGCCACTATTGAGTTATCAGGTGTGTATTATTGCACATCCGTTCGTGTTTTAGAACATTGCATGATCATATCACTTGGTTTTAAAATTGCAACGAAAAATTCCACAAACAATCTTGAGTTAATGTGTGTTTTATATTACATGGTTGAAAACTGGCTCAAGTATTTCAACGAGATCCCCACGGTTTTTTTGCTTGCCAAAGTTTTGGATCCAAAGTGGAAACTAGTTGGTACTTTCAAAATTTTAGAATTTTATTACAACAATTTGGCTTCTATTGATCTTGAACCACTCCGAGCTTTGCAAACTGACGAGGACGACAACTACATAAACCTAGCCCAAACATTCCAAATAAACCTCCCCACCTCCCAAGCCTCCAAAGAAGTTTTGAGTTCGACTTGCGGGCTCTCTTTCACGATTACGAAGCCAAGTACAACCGTACCCACCAAGTTAGACCTAGACCCCCCCGTCAAACACATAACTTTGGCTTCTTCCAAGTTGATAACCCCGACGCCCAATCCCCATTGGCGGACCTATACGGCTTCAGCAGCGGAGGAAGGACTGCAAATTCGACAAGTGGTTAGACTTATATTTTGACTCACACTTTTCATTCAATGAGGAAGAAGGAGGTCCCGTTCCCCAACAAATCGACGTCCTAGATTGGTGGGGATTACACGAGAAAGATTTTCCCATCCTTGCATCAATGGCCAAGGAGATCTTTTCGGTTCCGGCTTCCACTGTCGCCGTCGAGTCGGCCTTTAGTGTTGGAGGCAACGTCTTGGACGACAGAAGAAGTAGACTCACCGGGCAAAACATGGAAGCCACCATGTTACTTGATGATTGGTGCTCCGCCGAAATTAGAGACCAAGTACCGGATTGGAACAATCAAGTAGTACAACCCGACCAAGACTACTTCTCCGACGAAGAAGAGTAGGCGCGCCGCCAATTCCTACGATCAAGCCAAATAGGTAAGCAAGGTAAGAGAACTACATAGACTTTGATTCCAAAATGCAATTGAGCATTGAGGATACGTAGGCATCTCAACTTAAATTTTAAATTTAAGTTGAGCTCAAGTCCTTTTCCTTTATTTTTTCCCCCTTTGTTTCGAATATGTAATTTGTAAATTGTAATCAAGACTTTAAGTCTTTTGTAATTTATAATTTTTATGTTGTAATTTGTAACTTTTAAGTTGTAATTTGTAGTTTTAAAGTTGTAATTTGTAAATTTTTAGTTGTAATTTGCAATTTTAAAGTTGTAATTTGCAATTTTAAAGTTGTAATTTGTATCAATAAAATTGCATTTGTACATCGCTTTATTCTAATTTTATTTATACAAATATATTTACATTTTTTACTTGATTACAAATTCACAATGTATAAAAAAAAGAAATTGAACCGCCGAACCGGACGAACCGGCCCGGAACCGGACATGCAAAGGCGGTTCCGACGGTTCACTTGAACCGGCGGTTCACGGTTCAGGAACCGGAACCGCCGAACCTTGGCCGGGCCGGTTCAGGTTCACTTATTTTTTGAACCGGAACCGGCGGTTCCAAACCGTGGTGACGTCTAGCTGCGTCGATGAATTAAAATTTTATTTATCATATCGATGTGAACCAAATATGAATTAGTATTTAGTAATAAAAAAAAGATGATCATGTTCCCTCATTTGCATACTTGGCTCCGAAATCTAAACCTCTCATTCTCCAAATCATACTCGATGTAAAAATTCTGCTGCTGATAATTCCCCAAAATTATAGCAGGGCCCGGCCCGAACCCATCCTCCATCCCACCGCTCGAAACAATTGTCATGCAAATCACCGATTCATCCAGAAAGGAGAAGTAATCCGCCAACGGCAGCGCCATCTTCGCACCGCCCTTAAATTGGAACGTCAGTTCAGGCAAATCCACCGCCTTCTCGCCGGAGATATTGTAGCAGGGCCGAAGGCCCGACTCCTTCTCCACAACCGCGGCCCGGCCGTATTTTTTCCCAATTTGCCTCTCAAACTCCTCCGCCACCAGCTCGAACACCTCCTTCTCCATGTAGGTGAAGGTCGTGCCGGAGTCCACGATCGTTCCGCCTCTCCCGTCGGAATCAGGCACCAGATATTTGTACGGCGCTTTGACTTTGACTCCGCCGACGGTGATCTTCCGCAGCGTGACGTAGTAGTAATCGTGGAAAGCGGCGTTCCCCGACGAAGGATTTTTTTCTGAACGGAGTGTACTTGATTCCGTCTCCTCCGGCGGCGGCGCCGCCCGTATCGAGTACTAAATCGCTGGTGACCGGTTCTCCGTCGAAGTGATGGGAGACGAGGCAGTAGGAGAATTTCTTGAGGCTCATCTGAGCCGGCAGCGACTCCGGTCCGCGGCCGAAGCCAGCAATGCCGGCCGGCTGGCGGTTGGAGAAAATCGAGCAGCCGGCGACGAAATTGGCGAGCGTTTTATCAGGAAATACTAATGAATCGGATAGGAGCAACCCGGTGGTAGACCCGGACCCGTATTGGATGATGTAGGGCGGGCAGGGCTGGGTGCAGTGGGTGCGGGTTTGGTTTAACCCGCATTGGCTGCAGCGGAGATTGGGGAAAATCCATTTGCATTTAGGGTTTCGGCAGCCGAGGATTTTGGCGGAGGAGGAGGATTTGGTGATGAAAGTGGTGATGTCAGCGGGGTCGATGTCGGCGAAGTTGCAGGAGTAGCGGCGCGTGCATGGGAACCAGAGGAGGCTGCTGCCGGTGTCCATGATGAAGGTGGAGGTCTGCGGCGGCGGTGGGGGAGAGGTGAGGGTGGTGGTGTATGCGGAGGAGAGAGAGGAGACATAGTAAAGGGAGGTGAGGAAGAGACAACATATTTGGATAGCTACTGTGTCGATGTGAGATGTCCGTCCACCTAAAATTATACTAGTATCAGAAATTGGGAATAGTTTTGGACAAATCTTATCTTCGATAGCAGTGTATCAAGTGGATGGATTTTAATAAATAGTGTATCAATTGGATGCTTAATAAAGTAGAGTTGGATGTTTAATAAAGTAGAGATTGAAGAAAAAATAAAATAAGTAAAATGATTAATTTTTATAAAAGAAATAAAAAGAGATTGAAGAAAAAATAAAATAAGTAAAATGATTAATTTATATAAAAGAAATAAAAATAATTTAATTATAGAAAAATGACTCAATTAACGTGAACATAGTAGTATTTATTTTCAGAGCAAAGCAACCGAGTAAATTATTAGTGCATTAATAAATTCTTGTCTTGTTACGTCTCATTATAATCTTCTCATCAATGAGTTATTGCGTAATAGGAGTATATCAGGATAGAGACTTTTTCCCGTTTCTTTATCCTATTGTTAAATATACTTATTAAACTAAAAGGCACTTAGTTTTTTTTATGATAAAATATAAAATTCCCAACCAAGATAAATTTTTGTGTAGAAACGTGACTATGCTTTACCGACTGTGTGTAATAAGTATAAAAACTTTCAAAAATTGCCCGCAAGGGCGTAGCGCAGTTGGCAACGGAGGGGCAGATCTTGCTGTAATGAGCCTGAATTCGAATCCCACTACTATCGGGTAGTTGCTTCCATCTCTCAGGCACAATTGTGAGGCCTTGCTTCCATCTCTCAGACACAAGTGTGAGGCCTTGGGAGATGGGCTTCTGGCAGCCAGAGGGTTATGGCCCCCCTTAACGGGCTACTGCGTACCCTGATTGAACCCCCTCATATACGCAAATAATATTCCACATACTTAATTATAGGGATTGAAATAGAGTGGGTGATGAGCTTCTGGCCGCCAATGGGTTAAGGTCCCCCTTAACAGACTACTGCGTACCCTGATTGAACCCCCTCATATATGCAAATAATATTCCACATAATTAATTATAGGGATTGAAATAAAGTCTTTTGCAGATTTGATGATAATTGTAATATTTATTAACATTATA
Source organism: Salvia splendens (assembly GCF_004379255.2). Taxonomy (NCBI): domain Eukaryota; kingdom Viridiplantae; phylum Streptophyta; class Magnoliopsida; order Lamiales; family Lamiaceae; genus Salvia; species Salvia splendens. The sequence continues at coordinate 29,941,253 of NC_056033.1, read as the reverse complement.
AAGTGTAACAACTCAATGCAAGATTGGAATAAGATTATTTTTTTGTAAAATTATACTATCCGTACATCACATGTAGTGTCACGGTTTCATATAAAAAGATTGTTTTTAGTGCTCTCAATTTTTGTCTATTTGTAAATAGCGTTATATATAGGTTTCATCCAGGTGTTTCATATTGGTCTTGACCTACGGTATAGTTTCAGAATTTTCAGTAAATAAAAAATTTGTTTCAAAACCAGATTGTGCAAATGTTAAATATGTAAGAATTTATATCTTGGTTGTGATTGAAGGGTTAATTTTAAGAGTAGTGATAAACGTGTTGGAAAATTATGAGATACAAACTTGTCGGCTGAAAATCACACGGAAATAAAAACAAGGAAATTACACGGAAACAACTGAAAACAAAAATTACACAGAAAAGACTGTGGAAAGCAGTAAGCCGAGTCGAGGAGTCCTCTTTCCGCAAGACGAGATACACCCCGGTAGTGCTCTCGGTTTGGCGTGTCGTCCCCAAAGATAAAACGGCTTCGTCTCTGAAGTAGCAGCACCGCTAGCAGCAGAGCTCCGGCGAACGGGAGTAAGGCGGGGGCAGAGTTTCGACGGGAAGACTATGCAAAGAGGGAGAGAGCGTGAATGCAAGAATGCTTGTATATGTTCTATGTAGAATGCAATGGATACATGCCTATTTATAGGCCAAGTCCACCCGCAGGGGCATTGATGGAGTCAACAGCCATTATGTGTGTCATGATGGCTTGACTGTAACCGCCGGGAGTTATTGACTGGTGCACTAGCCATTGGGAGCTGAAGAGACACGACGCACCTGGACACACTACACGACGGGATACACCATGGACCGTCGGGGTCCAGCGGGGACCTTTTGTCTCCCGTTATGCGTCGGGGTCCAGCGGGAACATGACGTGGACCAGACCCGTCGGGGATAGCGTGGAGTTTGGGGTGATCTAAAAAAGAATAAGCGGGGCTTGAACCACGCTCAACGACCAGCCCAAAGACCAATTGCCAAGGCACAAGGCACACGGCACCCGACACCCGGGGCACGGGGCACGGCGGCGGCGCTCGCGTGTGCGCGCGTGTAGGTTCTGTCACTCGTCTTGTTCCACGATAATTATTACACATAATAATTCATCTTATTAAATATTTAATCAAAGAAGTTTATCATCCCCGATGTGGGATAATTAACACTTAGTTAATTAATCCCTTAGTTTTTCCCATAGCTCATTTTTTGGCTTTATTGTGACCAACTTTAATATATTATTTCTCACTCACCGTGAATCGGATTTGAGAAAATGAATATACTACGGTCATCTACTCGGAACGTAGATCGTTGCTGTCGCATATAATTTCACAAAATTAAATGTCTAGTAACATTTATTATTAGTCAAAGTCATTTCACCAAGCACGATTCCAACAATCCCCCACATGAGTGGAAATTGTCAAATGCATATATATGCAGACACAAGCTCAACCCTCAAGAGGTATCTAAGCATTAGGATAGGTAGTTTTTTGCTTTGAACCATCCATAGTCTACACCATTTGATACACAGGCGGACTAGTAGCGCGATGCTTTGAACTATTCCTCCACGGCTTGCACCGAGACAATGATGTTAACACTTAAACACCTCAACCTCATCCGTTCTCACGTTTTGTGTCCATTTCAGGCCTTGGACACCACTTTGGATTCATAAGTGTATTGTTTGAAGCGGCCCCACTTCACACTTACATAGGTGATTCCTCGTTAAGTATCTTGCCATACTCGGTCTCCTTGAGAACTTCATCTCAACGAGATCCTTTATGGATTATTAAAAGTCATAGACTTAACCTCACCACTAGGCAAGTTTTTCAACACTCTATTACTCTCTAGGGAATAGATGTAGATGAGTGTTCACACGAATTCTCACAGCTTAGTTTTCCCATTGAAACAAGTTCTTGGGATCTCCAATCATCATGGTTGGGTTACCACTATGACAATTCTTTAGTTTGTAGATTTCAAACTCATTCCCTCTAGCAATTTATTCATTTGATCACGATTTAACCCTTTTGTTAGCGGATCTGCTAGATTATCCAATGACTTCACGTAGTCAATTGTAATCACCCCTGTTGTGATCAAATGTCTCACGGTATTATGTCGTCGACGGATGTGTCGAGACTTACCATTGTACAGGCCACTGTTTGCCCTCCCAATAGAGTCTTGGCTATCACAGTGAATTAACACTGGAGGCACGGGCTTTGACCAATATGGAATGTCTTCAAGGAAGTTTTTAAGCCATTCGGCTTCTTCCGCAGCTTTATCTAAAGCTATGAATTCAGATTCCATGGTGGATCAGGCTATACATGTCTGTTTCGTGGATTTCCACGAGACAACACCACCCCCAATAGTAAAGACATATCCACTTGTCGAAAGTGAGTATTTGTTATCGGATATCCAGTTTGCATCGCAGTACACTTCAAGTACCAGGGTGTAACTCAAAAAGTGTAGCCCATGATTTTGAGTATACTTGAGATACCTCAAAACTCTTACAAGAGCTTTCCAATGCTCTTTGCTTGGATTGCTCGTATAACGACTCAACTTGTTCACGGCGCAAGCAATATCAGGTCGAGTGCAATTAGTAAGATACATAATACATCCAATGACCCGTGCATTATCTTCTTGTGCGACGGGCTCACCCATGTTCTTGCTCAAGTGAATATTGAGCTCTATAGGCGTTTTAGCCGGGATGTCATCATAGGCGTTGAACCTCTTTAATACTTTCTCAACATAATGAGATTGTGTTAAGGTGATTCCTTCGGATGTTCTTAGAATTTTCATTCCAAGAATTACATCGGCTAGACCCATATCCTTCATGTCGAAGTTTCTCTTTAACATGGCTTTCGTGTCGTTAATCACTTGGGTGTTACTACCCATGATTAACATATCATCAACATAGAGACACACTATAACGTATCCATTATCAGTGTTCTTAATGTAGACAAATTTGTCACATTCGTTGATTTTAAATCCATTTGATAACATCGCGTTATCAAATTTTAAGTGCCACTGCAACGGCGCTTGTTTCAATCCATAGAGGGATTTAATCAGTTTGCATACCTTTTTCTCATGTCCCGGTACTACAAAACCTTCTGGTTGTTCCATATAGATTTCATCTTCAAGGTCACCATTTAGAAACGCAGTCTTAACATCCATTTGATGAATCTCAAGATTGTGTACAGCAGCAATCGCGAGAAACACTCGAATTGATGTAATCCTCGTTACAGGTGAGTAGGTATCGAAGAAATCGTACCCTTCCTTTTGTTTAAAGCATTTGACTACCAATCGAGCTTTATACTTGTCCACTGTTCCATCGGCCTTAAACTTTCTTTTAAGGACCCATTTGCATCCTAAAGGCTTAGCATCTTCAGGTAGATCAACCAACACCCACGTGTGGTTTAGCAAAATTGAATCAGTTTCGCTTTGAACAGCTTCTTTCCAATGCAACCCGTCTGGGCCAGCAAAGACTACTTTTATCGATGTTGGTTCTTCATCCAACATAAATGCAATATAGTCAGGACCAAATGTCTTTGGTGTTCTGACCCTGCTACCACGTCTTAGTACCGTATCGTTTGGATCAGGCCTTGTTCGTTTGCGCGATTCTGACTCCTCATCCACTGATTTAGAACTAGTGGTTTCATCCTCAATCATCTTCTCAGAATTGGGTGTAATATTTCCCTTGTCTTTGCGAGGAAATATATTTTCAAGAAATATATCATTTCTTGACTCGATTGTTGTTCCCATGGTAATAGTCGATATTTCAGACTTGTGGACAACAAATCAATATGCACTACTATTAAGTGCATACCCAATGAAGATGCAGTCAACCGTTTTAGGACCGATTGTAACTTCTTTGGGCGGAGGAACCATCATCTTTGACAAACACCCCCACACTTTGAGGTATTTGTAGGATGGCTTCCTTCCCTTCCACAACTCATAAGGAGTAACGTCCTTACCTTTGCGTGGGATTTTGTTTAGGATGTAATTGGTTGTCAAAACAGCTTCCCCCCACATGTTCTGGGGCATCCCCGGACTGATCAGTAACGCATTCATCATCTCTTTGAGCAGGGGCGTAGCCAGGATTTTTCTTGAGGAGTGGCAAAAATATAGCATATAGAGAAATTTTATGCATTTGAGGAGGGGCATTTAGTGTATTTGATCTATATAATTGAATATGTGTATATAGAAATATAATGGTAAAAGAAGGGTGAGGAGGGGCAAATGCCCCAGCTGCCAATATGTTGGATTCGCCCCTGTCTTTGAGAGTTCGATTCTTGCGTTCTACAACACCATTAGATTGTGGTGAATATGGTGCAGTCGTTTGATGAATTATACCACTTGCGTTGCATAATTCCTCAAACGGGGCTACGTATTCACCTCCTCTATCACTTCGAATCATTTTGATTTTACATCCAAATTGATTCTCGACTTCGTTCTTATAATTTTTGAATGCTTCTATTGCTTCGTCTTTACTTCTTAAAAGATAGACATAACAATATCTTGTGCAATCATCTATGAATGTGATAAAATATTTTTTACCACCTCTCGTCTGCACCAACTTTAAGTCACATACGTCCGTGTGAATTAATTCAAGGGGTTTTGTGTTTCGTTCAACCGAATGAAACGGTAACTTAGTCATTTCGCCTAAAGACAAGTTTCACATTTGTTTTGAGTTTTTACTTCATTTACCTTTAGTAAATCTAAACTTACTAATCTTTTAATGACATTTGGATTTACATGTCTCAATCTATTGTGCCACAATTTAGAACACTCAACCAAGTAGAAGAAGTAGATGCATTCTTATTATTAGCCAACGGCTTAGGGACATGGCGTGTAGCTACACTAAGCTTGAAAAGTCTGTCGGTTACAAAGCCTTTTCCGAGTGACTTTCCAAACTTGTACAAAGAAAACCTATCAGATTCAAATACAAGTTTAAACCCCTTATTCACTAGTATTGATCCTGACACTAGGTTCTTGCGGATGTCCGGGACGTGCAGCACATCCTTCAAAGTGATGGTGACGCTGGACGTCATCATGAGAACCACGTCCCCAATGCCGAGGACTTGAGACGAGGCTTGATTCCCCATATTGATTTTCCTTCCTTCAACAGCGGTGTAGGAGGCGAACTTGCTCTTATCGGCACAGACGTAGGCAGTAGCTCCAGTGTCGATGTACAAGCCACCTTTGTTATCAACGAGGTTGACTTCTTCTATAACCACAACAACAAGGTCACTTTCATCCCAGTCCTTGAACTCTTTTTCAACAACGTGGGCAGCCGGTTTCTTCTTCGGCTTGCGGCAGTCCTTGGAAAAGTGGCCAGGTTTGCCACAGTTGTAGCAGTTGCCTTTAACCTTCATCGCAGGCTGCTTCCTCTTGCCCTTGTCCTTTGTAGTTGGACGAGAGCGTTTGTTGGAGGGACCGCCCCGCTCCAACAGATTGGCCTTTGCAACAGGTGGGCCATGACCCTGAGCCAAACCATCGCATTTGTGCACGTCTGACTCGATGCGCAGCTTCACGATCAAGTCTTCAAGATTCATCTCCTTTCGCTTGTGCTTAAGGTAGCTCTTGAAGTCATTCCAGCCGAGTGGAAGTTTTTCAATGACCGTGCCCGCCATGAAAGCTTCAGGCAGGGCCATTCCCTCGGCGTCGAGGTCTTGGATGATCAGCTAGAACTCTTGCACTTGGTCCATGATTGGTCGGGAATCGACCATTTTGTAGTCCAAGTACTTGGCTATTACAAATTTCTTAGTGCCCACATCATCACTACGATACTTCTTATCTAGCATTTCCCACACTTGTTTTGATGTGGGAATAGTACAATACACGTTATAGAGACTATCATCTAAAACATTTAAAATAAAATTTTTACAAAGATAGTCTCCTTTGCGCCAAGCGTCATACTCGACGTACATCTCGACACGTGCCTCGTCCTCGCTTGGCGGGGTTAGCTCGTTCTCCTTGAGGAAGTTCACAACGCCCAACGTTGTTAGGTAGAACAACATTTTCTGTTGCCATCTCTTGAAATCCATTCCCGTGAACTTCGATGGCTTCTCGGCGGGTGGCATCATCCTTGGTGCCTTTGGTGCCGAGTTTGTCCCATGAAAGGGACCAAGTCCGTTGCCCCCGTAGGAGCTAACAATTAGGTGGTACACAGTACCCCCCATAGTTGCGTGGAGCATGGAGGCCGAGCATTTATGCCGACCCTAAAGGATCCAGCACCTGTGCCGACCCCGATGGATCCAGCACCCGTGCCGACCCCGGAGGGTCCAGCACCCGTGCTGCCCCCGAAGGAGCCAGCACTCATGTTGACCCCGAAGGATCCAACACCCGTGCCGTGCCCGAAGGCCCGGACACTCGACCCAATGAATGATCTAATGGAACCACTGAAAGTGGAACCGACCGATCCACTTGATATGAATCCGGTAACCATCCTAAAGGGGTTGTCGAACACCCAAGGGGTTGTTGAGGAAGAAGTTGAGAAGCCAGGAGTCGGAATCATCGTTATGTCCGACGACGTGTTGACGGGTACAATGGGGACACAGTGGATGGAAAGGTGGCAGCGGCGGTAGACGGGCCAGTTGACATCTCCAAGCAAAGGTGTTGATTAAGTTCAGTTGGTGTGTGTAAACTCCTTTAGTGGCAAGAATATCTCGTCTTGTGATTGTTGGAAAATTATAAGATACAAACTTGCCGGGGCAAAAATTACACGGAAATAAAAACAAGGAAATTACATGGAAATAACTGAAAACAAAAATTACACGGAAAAGTCTGTGGAAAGCGGTAACCCGAGTCGAGGAGTCCTCTTTCCGCAAGACGAGATACGCCCCGGTAGTGCTCTCGGTTCGACGTGTCATCCCCAAAGATAAAACGGCTTCGTCTCTGAAGTAGCAGCACCACTAGCAGCAGAGCGCCGGCGAACGAGAGTAATGCGGGGGCAGAGCTTCGACGGAAAGAATATGCAAAGAAGGAGAGAGCGTGTATGGAAAAATGCTTGTGTATGTTCTATGTAGAATACAATGGATGCATGCCTATTTATAGGCCAAGTCCACCCGTAGGGGCATTGATGGAGTCAACAGCCAGTATGTGTGCCATGATGGCCTGACTGTAACCGCCGGTGGTTACTGACTGGTGCACTAGCCATTGGGAGCTTAAGAGACACGACGTACCTGGACACACTACACGACGGGATACACGGGTACCTTTTGTCTCCCGTTATGCGTCGGGGTCCAGTGGGGACCTTTTGTCTCTCGTTATGCGTCGGGGTCCAGCGGGGACCTTTTGTCTCCTGTTATGAGTCAGGGTCCAGCGGAGACCTTTTGTCTCCCGTTATGCGTCGGGGTCCAGCGGGAACATGGCGTGGACCAGACCCGTCGGGGATAGCGTGGAGTTTGGGGTGGTCTAAAAAGAATAAGGGGGGCTTGAACCACGCCCAACGACCAGCTCCGAAGAACAGCCCAAGATCCAAGGCACAAGGTCGGGGTCCAGCGGGGACCTTTTGTCTCCCGTTATGCATCGGGGTCCAGTGGGAACATGACGTTGACCAGACCCGTCGGGGATAGCGTGGAGTTTGGGGTGGTCTAAAAAGAATAAGCGTGGCTTGAACCACGCCCAACGGCCAGCTCCAAAGAACAGCACAAGGCACAAGGCACCCGGCGCGCGGTGCGCGGCTCGCGGGTCACGGGCGGGCAGCAGCGCGCGCGTGTGTGCGCGTGTGGGATCTATCACTCGTCTTGTTCCACGATAATTATTACACATAATAATTCATCTTAATAAATAATTCATCAAAGAAATTAATATCCCCTATGTGGGATAATTAACACTTAGTTAATTAATCCCTTAGTTTTTCCCATAGCTCATTTTTTGGCTTTATTGTGACCAACTTTAATATATTATTTCTCATTCACCGGGAATCGGATTTGAGAAAATGAATATACTACGGTCATCTACTCGGAACGTAGATCGTCTCTATTGCATTTAATTTCATAAAATTAAATGTCTAGTAACATTTATTATTAGTCAAAGTCGTTTGACCAAGCACGATTCCAACAAAACGTACATAATTTCTACGTACATAAATGAATATTTTAGGTAATTCATGTTAATAACCGGTTCATGATTTTTAATTGCTTTTAGATCAACTAGTGTTACCACCCGCGCTATGCACGAGCCAAATGATTTTTAAAAAATATATATTTAAAACGAATTAAATCAAAATAAAGAATATATAGAAAAATATAAAAATTATTGCAAATCAAGAATATAAACTATTTAAATGTTGTATTCATAAGATTATAAAGATTTAAAAAGGACACGAGGACATGAGGGAAATAAATAAAAATAGAAAGGACATGACGGAAATAAATAGAAATACAAATAAAATCGGATATACAAACAAAAGATTGAGAAATACTAAATACCAAAGTAAATGAATAAAATTATTTGAAAAAATAAATAGTTCATTATAAATTCGATCAAGAAAACATAGAATTCAAACATCTTCTAAACAAAATCGTTACAAACATATCTCTGACACCGGTAATTCATACATTTTGAAAGACTTATCTGTAAACAACATTAAAAGTAGAATCACTTCTACTATCATTCTCTTCCCCACAAACTAAAATCTTCAAACCTTCACGACTTGTGACTCTAAATGTAGTAACATAAAGTTGTCCATGACTGAAGACCGATTTTTTCAAAAATAATCCAACATAGGACATATATTGACCTTGACTTTGTTAATGGTAGGAATAGAGTAAAACTATTCTATTACAAATAACAAAGAGGAGACGTGCGACTAAAGATCAAATAGTAGGAGTCAGGTAGAATAAGATATTTTAATAAAGGAAAATGTGCGACTAAGGATGAAAAAGCATATGATTAGATTAAATAAATATTTCAATAGTTTTGATTAGGTACGCTAGTGCAGCCCGCAACCCCGCGGGGTGACCCGAAGTTCGCCAAATGTATAGGGTTAGGGTTGGAAATCATTAGCATGATAAACACGATTAGCCCGCAACCCGTTAGGGTCAGGCCTGAAAATCCGATGGGCCTACCTGGAAACCCGATAAAATTTCTATTGTTCAGTTTTTTTACTCTTAATTCGACACTCCATTGATTATTTTTATAATATAAATATCTAAAAAAATAACTTTCAAAACATAAAAATTATATATTAAAATTTTATTAATATAATAATAGATAAATAAATTAGAAAGTTCAAATTCACTAAAAAAATATTAAAATTTTTAAACATGATTTAAAAATTTTCGAAATATGTTTATGTTTCATTTTGAAATCTCAAATATTAGTATTTGATCACGTTTATGTTTGAGTTTAAGCATATATCTCAAATTTATCATGATTAAATGTTCTACATTTTATAAATATAATTAATTTTCATCATTATTTATTGGATCGCATGTTAATTTTATCGGTAGCAATCTGATTAAGGGTTAGTCCGAAATCCAAGCTTTTAGGGTTATGGTTGAACTTATTTAACCCGAAAAAGATACAACCCGATTAGCCTGTACCCGATTGACCCACAATCCGAGTAAACCCGAGTAGGGCCGACCCGATTGACATCCCTAGTATTGATCAACAAAACATAGATATTCATATATAGGAACAAAAATTAGAAAAATAACAACAAACCATTAGTTCATAAATTTTGAAAAACTTCTTTGTAACCAACATTAAAGGTAGAATCACCCATACTATCATCATCATGTCCACAAACTAAAATCTACAAACCTTCACTACTTGTGACCCTAGATACAACAACATATAATTGTCCGTGACTAAAGACTGACTTTTTCAAAAATAATATACATCTAAAGGAAATTGTCGTCGTTTGAATTTGAATGGGAACCTAGGATCAGATGGTATTAAAAATTATAAATATAAATAAAATAAAATAAAATAAAATAAGAAAAAATAAAATAAAATAAAATGAATAACTCAAAATATGTTTAAGATTTTCGAGCCAAACCAATGATGATCATAGTGTTATACCACAAAAAAAATTATGACACTTGTACGGTTAAAAAAGGGATAGTATTTGCACAATTGTATGCATACCCAATTACATAAATAAATAAAAAAATATACGATTAAAAATTTAACTAATATTCCAATGCATAAAAAGCGATTAAGGCAAAAGTCTTTCATTAAAAAATGACCTTTGAATATGCCTTTACAAAGTTAATGATATTTAAAACAAAAGAGTGAGAACAAAATACCTCTATCTCGATTTAAGTTGACAAAACGAAATTACTCTCATTCCACAACATATGAATTATGTTCACCACGAACAACATCACCTATAAGAATACGGCTTTTAGAGGATTCATCCACATCGCACAAAAAAAACTCCCTCTGTCCCTGAAATTTTGTCACATTTTTCCATTTTAGTTTGTTCCATAAAATTTGTCACATTTCACTTTTTACTATTTTTTGGAAGAGTGAACTACATAAACCATCCCTGACGTTTCCATTTGTTTCACTCCAGGCCCCTGACAAAAAAAATATCGCCACACGTCTCTGGCGTTTAACATAATCACATATCGTATATTTGTAGTCATTTTTCGGACTAAAATACCCTTATGCCTTGCAGGGCATTTCAGTCATTTTTACTCTGCACATGGCTGCATTTTTGCAGACATTAGCTCTGGACATAGCTGCGCTTTTATCAAATCAAAGTTGATCTTTATATTAGGTGAGGTCAATATCCAAGCTATTATAATATAATTGTTTGAGTTGATTTATTTGTTTTCACAAATACCATAAAAAATTTGTTAAGACATTGAATTTGATACACAATTAATCAATAGATATTATAAATAAATATAATAAACCTGCACAAAAAAATGTATTATATTCCTAACAAGAAATTAAATTAGGTGTTAAAATATTAAATGGTACTATATTTTATTACATAAGGTAAACATTTTTTCTCCTCTAGTGATAATTAGATAATCAATGATGATGCCTGAAACCCCAAGCATCGGACTATATATAAAAGGTGATGGAAGAAACTGTACTGGAAGTGGAACAAAAAAAGGTAAAAATATAAGGAAAGAAAGAAAAGAAGAAGGCGTATAGAAATTGTTACATGAGCTTTATTATATAACTGAGCAGAAGTCAAATCTCGTCAGTGAACAATAATTAGCAGGTACATGCAGTGCAGCAGCCTGCCACAGTAGATTTCCATTCGATATGACCATAATGCCCTTTTAGGGCTGAAGGGTCTTTTAGTCCGAAAAAACCTGATATATGATTATGTTAAACACTAGAGACGTGTGGCGATATTTTTTTTGTCATAGGTCTGGAGTGAAACAAATGGAAACGTCAGAGATCGTATATGTAGTTCACTCTTTTTGTAATGGGACCTCACATTCCACTAACTTATTCTCACTCATATTTTTATTATAAAACTAATACTTTAAAAGTAGAACCCAGATCCTACCAACTTTTCCAACTCACTTTCCATTACATTTCTTAAAACATGTGTCCGGTCAAACTGTGACAATATTTAAGGCATGGAGGGAGTAATTATTATTTCAATTACATAAACGGAAAAATTATATAATTAAAAATTTAGTGAAGAAACTTATATAAAATTCTTTTATGAAAATGTGGTATTTCTAAATGCATTTACAAAATTATTGATATTCAAAAGAACGAGTGGTTAAAATATCTCCATCTTGATTTAAAATCGACGAAACAAAATTACTCTCATTCAAATATCTCCATCTTCATCACGTTTATATTTGAGTTTAAGCATAAATCTCAAATTTATCATAATCAAATATTTTACATTTTATAAATATAATTAATTTTCATCATTATTTATTGGATTGATCGCATGTTAATTTTATCGGTAGCAACCCGATTATGGGTTAGCCCGAAATCCGAGCTTTTAGGGTTAGAGTTGTAACATCCCGAATTATAGGCACCAATAAAAGGTTTGGATATGTGGTGAGGAATAGTAGTTAAGTTAAACCGTAAGGTATAAATTTGATACGAAATGCCGATTAGTCAATTTTCGGCAATTTCTTTTGTCCGTGTAAAATCATAAATCGAAGCTAAGGGGTAATAATTTTATAAATTACAAATTATGGCCTAGAATAATTGTTGATAATGTGAGGAATTGTTTTGGGCCATTTGAAGGTAATTAAAAAAATTTCTATCGCCGATAATTTCAGTTTTTAACGAAAACGATCGGCGAAACTTTTGAAGATATAGACAGGAATAATTTTGCCTTAAACTAGAATTTAAATGCTAAATGATGATATAAAGAGTTCCTAAATGTGATATCATATGATAGGGCAATAAAATGTTACAAGATAATTAATTTATTTAAAAACTAACTAAATAATTAAATAATGATTAGAATTCTCTAGAGAATTCTTTTGTCTATCATCAACTCCAAACCCCCCCTCATTTCAGCCACAAGCACGTCCTCCCCCTCTCCATGGAAGACCAAAAGCTTAAGCTTTTTAATTTCCAAATATTTGTCATTTAATCGGTAAATCGATCGGGTAATCTTGTATCCGCCAGCAAATCGAGGTAGCCCTTTCTTCCTATTCTATTTTTATACCTTGAACTTGAGTATATGTTGATGTTGAAGGGCTGAAATTTCATTCACTTGGGGGTAGGAAAACTAACCGATTAAATTTCGATATATTGACGTTTACGCGATCATAGGCCTTCATTTGTCGTTGTTTGATATTTGAATTAGAAGTTTGATTACATGGATGTGAATTTGGATGAATATTGAACAGGGGGGGAGCTGAATTGATGATATTTGATGTGGAATGGTTGGGTTTGAGATAAAAGCTTGAGAAGAATCAAACTCTCTAATCTGCCGCCTCCTAGTTTGAATTATTAAGCATTTTAAGAAAGGTTAAAACTTTTGTTTAACAATTTTAAAACTAACTATATTTAGTATTGAGGTCCCCTGAATTTTATGGAGAATTTAGGAGTTCAGTTACTGCATGTATAAATTGTTAAGACAATACCGCCGGAAACTGTCAAAATTGTGGTAAACTGCCATATTTTAGTATGTTCTATCCGAATTATTCAGGGCATTTAAGGTCAATGAAAACTTGATTTCATAATTTCTAAATTAACTATAAGGTGTCTCGTTGTTCTCTGAATTTTGTGACTAATTAAAGAGTACAAATACTATTTATAAAAATTGTGTAGAAAATGTTGCCAGAAACTGTTCGATTTTGTTAGTCTCTGGTAAAAGGAGAATATCTCTCAAACCATTAGAAATTTTTGAATGAATCTTGTTGGATTATAAACTATACTTCTTTGGGCATTTAAAAATATTAGGTCAAGCCTCTAAATCCTTCCGAATGAATATAGAATTTTTATGACGAATCAGTCCAGTGCAGTTGTATAGTTAGATGATTTAAGTTAATATAGCAAATTAATTTATTTAGATGATTTAATGATGAAAACATGATCATGGGTAAATATGAGTTATTAATTGGTACGCTATTTATATTATGCATTAAGCGAAGGAGCATATAGTGCGTTTTGATCACAAAGGAGTGGATTTAGAGGGTAGAGAAGTATCAAGGTGAAATAGGCTTATGTTCATAAGCCTGCGAGGTAGCGTATCCTCTCTATGGTTTTCGATTCTTTAGGTTGAGATGATGTGTGCTATAATGTGATTATATGTGAGATGTTTAAATAATGTGCTTAAATATGCTTATAATTTAATATGTGGATTATTATGATTCTTATTAATTTTAATATGAATGATCTGTGGAAAAAAAAATGGTACGAATATGAATAAAGACAATGGATATGATATGCAATGAAGTGTAATAAATTATGAAGATCTGAATAATGTGAAATATGTCTGAATAGATTATGAAAAAAAATATCTGAATATATATGAAAAAGAGTGTCTGTGAATTCGATAAGAATGATTATCTGAAGTGATATTTGGAAATGGAATAAATGTGAAAAAGAGATTTGAAAGAAGAATATGAAATAAAACGTCCTGTTTGCTTGGTCATATGTGTTGGGTACAATTGGCATGCCATAGGACAGCAGCGCTGCATTATCTGTGATCACTCGTCTTCTGGATAACCGAAGCGAGGATCGTCTGTTATCTGATGGGCCCCTATCTGATCTGTCTGATCTGCACCCTAATGGGTGGTTTGATTATCTGTCCGCACCCTCATGGGTGGTCTGATTATCTGTCTGCACCCTCATGGGTGGTCTGATTATCTGTCTGCACCCTATGGGTGGTCTGTGCGGAGTCCTCTCGAGGACAAAATCCGCGTCTGCATCTGATTCTGTTTCTGATCTGGTCCGTGTACCCTGCCTGAAACCAAGCAGATATTGGGGCTATAAGATAAAATAATATCTGATGATTTCTGAATAAATGATCTGTAATATATGATAAGATAAGAAAAAATTAATATCTGATGACTTGTGAATAAAGGATCTGTAATATGTGATTTGTGATTTGTGAAATATGATATATGATATGATTGTTGATCGGTCCTCACGGAGGAAATGATATTTTATGTTGAACGGTCCCCGCTCGGGGTAATTAACACGGAAGAATAGTATATGAAAATGAATGGTAAAATGAGAAAAATGTGATACGAAATGATATATGATGATATGCGAAATCTGGAGAAACCAAAGCTATAAGATACAATGAAAATGTTGTAGTATAGAAATAAATATATGAATCTGTTATCAAGAGACCATAAGAGAAATATGACGAGGATGATATGATGAATATATATGGGTATCTGAACAGGTATGCTTTGGTGTGAAAATTCTGAGAATTTGGAATATATATATTGTAATAATAAGTCAAGATAATAAGGAAATGGCATTAAGAATGAAATCTCTGAAGAGACATGAGTAAGAATATATGGAAAAGTTGTATGACGATAATACAAATAAGTTTGATATAATGAGATTGTAAGTAATTTTGGAAATCTGTGAAATTGAAATGAAAACAAGCAAAAGATTAAAAAGGAAATAATGTAGTTATTATAGTTACTATTGTCTTAGCTAAGAGGGTTGGATTCTGTAGTTTGGATATTGCTACTGGGCTTTCGAGCTCACTCCCCCTCTTTCCCCCCTGCAGGTTAGAGTCGATATTATGTCAGTGGTGTTGCGCAGCTTTGCATCTTTGGCGAGTCACTGGTGGTCAACTTGGTTTAGTAGTCGTGGCATGTTATGTAATAGTTTAATCTTTAACCTTCCGCTGGATAAATGTTAAGTTTTTAAATGTAATAGATTTTAATTATGCTTTTAAGCTAAAAAGAAAAAGGAAAAATTTCAGTACGGGTTTTCGATACTGAAACGTGACATCACTTATTCGGTGGGTTACCTACCGGGTAAGGGGTGTTACAAGTTTTGGTATCAGAGCCTAGGTTTAGGCGGTTCTGGAAAGAAGTGATTCAGTAAAGTGTGTAGAAACATGCCACATAGGTTTAATTGTCTGTTAGTACCAGTGACTCGATGCAGCTGCTTATGTCTAAAGTGGAAAGAAGTTAACAAGGTACGGGACATAGTTTCCCGTGTGACCGAGAAAGATGTTATATGGGACTGGCCACCCCATATAGCTCTAATCTCGGTAGCGTCGGTATGTGTAAAAGATTTAAAAAAAAAAATTCAGGGAGGATGGGTCTGAAAATGTTGATGAAAAGTATGTCCTAATGAAAGATACTAATAAATATATGCAGATTATGAAAGGGTATAAGTAAAAGAGAAGAAAATGAGTTAAAGGAATGATATGGAAAGAAAGTAAGTTATACACTAAGTGACCATCATGATATAAAAGTGTAACACGAAAATTCACAAAGGTATGTGGATTGTCTGATATAAGATGGATTAAGAGTCATAAAGTAATATCCTATAATGATAAACAAAAGTATAGAAATATGTGAAAGGAAATGTGTTTGGCAAAATGATAAATATTGATATGAAAACATATGAAACTATAAGGCATTATATGAATAAAACCATAAATGTGCGAATGAGAAAATGCGACGAATAAGAAATAAATGATATGATCTGAACATGTGTGCCCCTATATGGATTACATGTGTACTTCGAATCGGGCAATATGAGATATGACGTGATGTGATGGAAATATGAACTGAATAATCGTGCAAGACAATAAATTATATGATTGGAAATGTGAACTCCGTGAGAATTATGTGTGCGCTCGAATACGAGCTATATAAATGTTAGAACCGAATGATGATTCAGAAATGAAATGGAAAATGGGAATGTATGCTCTAAGCGAGCTGTATAGTATATGATAAGATATGTCTAAAAATATGAGTTTGAAATTGAGCTATATGATATAAAATGGTATTCTGGTTGAAAGTGTTGTCTGTGATCTGTAAATGTGTTAGTTATGGATAAGAATGAGTTTTGAAAATAAATATGGTTGTTGATGAATACTGACTTGATATTTGAATTATGTTGTGATTTGGTGGTTTGATTTGATAATCTGTGATTAACATTGTATCTTGTTGGTTTTGGGGAAGCACTGGTTATAGAGAAAACGCTGCCCAATTTTTGCTAGAAATTGATCAGATAAATTAATACGAAGTTGTTGTAAATAAACTGATAAGTGATAATACATGAAGAGAATGATGTTACATGATGACTTAAGAAAGGAAAAAGGGAAAAGATAAGAAGTGTTGTGAATGATAATAAAGGAAAACGTAATGAAATGATGATATGTGGAAAGTGAAATGCACCCTTCGTCGGCTATAAGTGCCCGAATAGGGACTATGCAATTGGGACTATACAATATATGATGAGTATGTGAATTATACATATGCGTGATGAATATGATATGTGCGCCTCATGTGGACAAAGAAAAGATGCAAATAACATGGAAATTACTATGTAAAGAAATGATAATGTGACAAATGTGCTTGAAATATATTAGAGATAATGATAATATTATTATGTGATCGCAAAATGTGGCTATGTGTTAAGATGTGATTATGTGATTTTGTATGTCATTCTGTGTTTGGTTATGGAAGTGAGGATACGCTATGTAGATGAGGATATAGGATGTCGTGGAATGGCATACGTATATGCGACGCTTATAGGAATGATGTAAACCCGAGGGAATTTCGAGGACGAAATTCCTTTTAGGGGGGATGAGTTGTAACATCCCGAATTATAGGCACCAATAAAAGGTTTGGATATGTGGTGAGGAATAGTAGTTAAGTTAAACCGTAAGGTATAAATTTGATACGAAATGCCGATTAGTCAATTTTCGGCAATTTCTTTTGTCCGTGTAAAATCATAAATCGAAGCTAAGGGGTAATAATTTTATAAATTACAAATTATGGCCTAGAATAATTGTTGATAATGTGAGGAATTGTTTTGGGCCATTTGAAGGTAATTAAAAAAATTTCTATCGCCGATAATTTCAGTTTTTAACGAAAACGATCGGCGAAACTTTTGAAGATATAGACAGGAATAATTTTGCCTTAAACTAGAATTTAAATGCTAAATGATGATATAAAGAGTTCCTAAATGTGATATCATATGATAGGGCAATAAAATGTTACAAGATAATTAATTTATTTAAAAACTAACTAAATAATTAAATAATGATTAGAATTCTCTAGAGAATTCTTTTGTCTATCATCAACTCCAAACCCCCCCTCATTTCAGCCACAAGCACGTCCTCCCCCTCTCCATGGAAGACCAAAAGCTTAAGCTTTTTAATTTCCAAATATTTGTCATTTAATCGGTAAATCGATCGGGTAATCTTGTATCCGCCAGCAAATCGAGGTAGCCCTTTCTTCCTATTCTATTTTTATACCTTGAACTTGAGTATATGTTGATGTTGAAGGGCTGAAATTTCATTCACTCGGGGGTAGGAAAACTAACCGATTAAATTTCGATATATTGACGTTTACGCGATCATAGGCCTTCATTTGTCGTTGTTTGATATTTGAATTAGAAGTTTGATTACATGGATGTGAATTTGGATGAATATTGAACAGGGGGGGAGCTGAATTGATGATATTTGATGTGGAATGGTTGGGTTTGAGATAAAAGCTTGAGAAGAATCAAACTCTCTAATCTGCCGCCTCCTAGTTTGAATTATTAAGCATTTTAAGAAAGGTTAAAACTTTTGTTTAACAATTTTAAAAATAACTATATTTAGTCTTGAGGTCCCCTGAATTTTATGGAGAATTTAGGAGTTCAGTTACTTCATGTATAAATTGTTAAGACAATACCGCCGGAAACTGTCAAAATTGTGGTAAACTGCCATATTTTAGTATGTTCTATCCGAATTATTCAGGGCGTTTAAGGTCAATGAAAACTTGATTTCATAATTTCTAAATTAACTATAAGGTGTCTCGTTGTTCTCTGAATTTTGTGACTAATTAAAGAGTACAAATACTATTTATAAAAATTGTGTAGAAAATGTTGCCAGAAACTGTTCGATTTTGTTAGTCTCTGGTAAAAGGAGAATATCTCTCAAACCATTAGAAATTTTTGAATGAATCTTGTTGGATTATAAACTATACTTCTTTGGGCATTTAAAAATATTAGGTCAAGCCTCTAAATCCTTCCGAATGAATATAGAATTTTTATGACGAATCAGTCCAGTGCAGTTGTATAGTTAGATGATTTAAGTTAATATAGCAAATTAATTTATTTAGATGATTTAATGATGAAAACATGATCATGGGTAAATATGAGTTATTAATTGGTACGCTATTTATATTATGCATAAAGCGAAGGAGCATATAGTGCGTTTTGATCACAAAGGAGTGGATTTAGAGGGTAGAGAAGTATCAAGGTGAAATAGGCTTATGTTCATAAGCCTGCGAGGTAGCGTATCCTCTCTATGGTTTTCGATTCTTTAGGTTGAGATGATGTGTGCTATAATGTGATTATATGTGAGATGTTTAAATAATGTGCTTAAATATGCTTATAATTTAATATGTGGATTATTATGATTCTTATTAATTTTAATATGAATGATCTGTGGAAAAAAAATGGTACGAATATGAATAAAGACAATGGATATGATATGCAATGAAGTGTAATAAATTATGAAGATCTGAATAATGTGAAATATGTCTGAATAGATTATGAAAAAAAATATCTGAATATATATGAAAAAGAGTGTCTGTGAATTCGATAAGAATGATTATCTGAAGTGATATTTGGAAATGGAATAAATGTGAAAAAGAGATTTGAAAGAAGAATATGAAATAAAACGTCCTGTTTGCTTGGTCATATGTGTTGGGTACAATTGGCATGCCATAGGACAGCAGCGCTGCATTATCTGTGATCACTCGTCTTCTGGATAACCGAAGCGAGGATCGTCTGTTATCTGATGGGCCCCTATCTGATCTGTCTGATCTGCACCCTAATGGGTGGTTTGATTATCTGTCCGCACCCTCATGGGTGGTCTGATTATCTGTCTGCACCCTCATGGGTGGTCTGATTATCTGTCTGCACCCTATGGGTGGTCTGTGCGGAGTCCTCTCGAGGACAAAATCCGCGTCTGCATCTGATTCTGTTTCTGATCTGGTCCGTGTACCCTGCCTGAAACCAAGCAGATATTGGGGCTATAAGATAAAATAATATCTGATGATTTCTGAATAAATGATCTGTAAGCTGTAATCTGTGATATATGATAATATAAGATAAAATAATATCTGATGATTTCTGAATAAATGATCTGTAATCTGTAATATGTGATATATGTTAATATAAGATAAAATAATATCTGATGATTTCTGAATAAATGATCTGTAATATATGATAAGATAAGAAAAAATTAATATCTGATGACTTGTGAATAAAGGATCTGTAATATGTGATTTGTGATTTGTGAAATATGATATATGATATGATTGTTGATCGGTCCTCACGGAGGAAATGATATTTTATGTTGAACGGTCCCCGCTCGGGGTAATTAACACGGAAGAATAGTATATGAAAATGAATGGTAAAATGAGAAAAATGTGATACGAAATGATATATGATGATATGCGAAATCTGGAGAAACCAAAGCTATAAGATACAATGAAAATGTTGTAGTATAGAAATAAATATATGAATCTGTTATCAAGAGACCATAAGAGAAATATGACGAGGATGATATGATGAATATATATGGGTATCTGAACAGGTATGCTTTGGTGTGAAAATTCTGAGAATTTGGAATATATATATTGTAATAATAAGTCAAGATAATAAGGAAATGGCATTAAGAATGAAATCTCTGAAGAGACATGAGTAAGAATATATGGAAAAGTTGTATGACGATAATACAAATAAGTTTGATATAATGAGATTGTAAGTAATTTTGGAAATCTGTGAAATTGAAATGAAAACAAGCAAAAGATTAAAAAGGAAATAATGTAGTTATTATAGTTACTATTGTCTTAGCTGAGAGGGTTGGATTCTGTAGTTTGGATATTGCTACTGGGCTTTCGAGCTCACTCCCCCTCTTTCCCCCCTGCAGGTTAGAGTCGATATTATGTCAGTGGTGTTGCGCAGCTTTGCATCTTTGGCGAGTCACTGGTGGTCAACTTGGTTTAGTAGTCGTGGCATGTTATGTAATAGTTTAATCTTTAACCTTCCGCTGGATAAATGTTAAGTTTTTAAATGTAATAGATTTTAATTATGCTTTTAAGCTAAAAAGAAAAAGGAAAAATTTCAGTACGGGTTTTCGATACTGAAACGTGACATCACTTATTCGGTGGGTTACCTACCGGGTAAGGGGTGTTACAAGAGTTGAACTTATTTAACCCGAAAAAGATACAACCCGATTAGCCCGCACCTGATTGACCCACAATCCGAGTAGGACTGACCCGAAACCCGAGTAGGGCCAACCCGATTGACATCCCTAGTTTTGATCAACAAAACATAGATATTCATAAATAGGAACAAAAATTTAGAAAAATAACAACAAAACTATTAGTTCATAAATTTTGAAAAACTACTCTGTAACCAACATTAAAGGTAGAATCACCCCTACTATCATCATCATGTCCACAAACTAAAATATTCAAACCTTCACGACTTGTGACCCTGTATACAAACAACATATGGGTGTCTGTGAGTAAAGACTGACTTTTTCAAAAATAATATACATCTAAAAGAAATTGTCGTCGTTAGAATTTGAACGGGAACCTTGGATCAGATGGTATTAAAAATTATAAATAATCATAAAATAAAATAAGAAAAAAATAAAATAACATGAATAACTCAAAATATGTTTAAGATTTTCGAGCCAAACCATTGATGATCATAGTGTTATACCACAAAAAATTATGACACTGTATGGTTAAAAAAATGATAGTATTTGCACACTTGTATGCATACCCAATTACATAAACAAAAAAAAATATGATTAAAAATTTAGTTAATCAACTAATATTCCAATGCATAAAAAGCGATTAAGGCAAAAGTCTTTCATTAAAAAATGGCCTTTGAATATGCCTTTACAAAGTTAATGATATTCAAAACAAAAGAGTAAGGACAAAATACCTCCATCTCGATTTAAAGTTGACAAAATGAAATTGCTCTCATTCCACAACATATGAATTATGTTCACCACGAACAACATCACCTATAAGAATGCGACTTTTAGAGGATTCATCCACATCGGCACAAAAAAAATAATTATTATTTCAATTACATAAACGGAAAAATTATATAATTAAAAATTAGTGAAAAAACTTATATAAAATTCTTTTATGAAAATGTGGCATTTCTAAATGCATTTATAAAATTATTGATATTCAAAAGAAAGAGTGGTTAAAATATCTCCATCTTGATTTAAAATTGACAAAAAAAAATTACTCTCATTCAAATATATCAATTATGTTCACCATGAATAATAGGATTATCAACGGATCCACCCACATCGGGTACAAAAAACTAAATAATTATTAGTACGACTTAAATAAATATAATATAATTCAAATTTTAAATTTCTATAAATTAAAACAAAAATAGAAATATATTTTACAAAAATAAAATAATTAATATAAGAATATCCAAAAAGCTCCAAAAAAAGAGCCCAATAAAAGTTAACATATCTGCCCAAAAAATATAAAAACACAACAGCCCAAAGAAATACAGTAATACTCATGGCCCAAACGTTATACACACAAAATGGCCCACAACATTAGTCCAATTACTTAACAATTAAAATAATTACACTTTACAGCTGATTAAATTAATGAGAGTTTACAACTAATTAAATTAATCGTACTTAGGGATTTCTAAGCTTGACTATTACAACCTATAAATATAGTTTTTTCACCATTTCTTCTCTCCTCAGCGGCGCCGACACACATAAACCCTAGAAATTCGACGACTCGATCTTCAGCTCCGACGACTAAATCGCCGCTGTCAACAGGCGCAAACTGCGACATCTGACCACAACGGACTGAATCGCGACGTCTCCTTGCCAAAACTACGCTGTCTCACCACAAACCCTAAAGCTTCCACCCTACTCCGCCGATTTTTAACGCCGGCGTCGCCGGCACAAAACCTAGCCAACGTAGTCTTATCCACACTGCCTGCGCAAACCCTAGCCGACGCAGGCTTATCCACGGCCAGCAGAAGCTATTCGAATCAATCGACGACGGAATGGAATCGCAAACCCCAGCCCCAATTCAAGGTAGGCATGCACAAACCGAACCGGAACCGGAACCGGCGACGGCAGTTCGAACCGGCCGGCAGTTCAAGCGGGCCAGTTCAGGTTCGGAAATATCACGAACCGTAACCGGCGGTTCACTGGTTTGAACCGTCGGTTCAATAAATTTTTTAAAAAAAATTATTATTTATAAAATCAATTTTTATATATAAAAATCAATTTTCACAAATAAATAAATACTCCCTCCGTCCCAAGCTACTCGCACTTATTTCCTTTTTGGGCGTCCCAAGTTACTTGCACTCTTTCCATTTTTAGTAAAAATTTTCACCTACAGCCGTCATTTTTGACTTTCCTATACACTCATTCCTTAATCTCCGTGCCGAAAAGGAAAGGAGCGAGTAGCCCGGGACGGAGGGAGTACAATAATTTCATAATAGCCCATATTTATTTGTTGGGCCTATGATTCTAAGAAACCATTCTTGGTTGTTTATCTTTTATAGAGACATCCTTGAATATTTTGTGTTTCACTTTCGATGTGGGACAAAATATGTTGAATTATTTTCTCTTATAAGTACATGTTTAGATCATTCATTCGTCTTTTTCCAATGTGGGATACAAAACTTTCATTTGTTTTCTACTTTTCTTTATTTTTACTACATTTTATTATTCACTAACTTTATCTTTATTTGTGTTATGATTCATTTTCTAAGACAAATTTATAGAAAATAATAGAATCAAATAGAAAGTTCAATTAAATTTGAATGTTGCATGTTGCTCATAATTTCTATATTTATAGAATGTGGATGTGTTCAAATAATAATAATAATTGGATTTAAATGTGCTCACTTTTAAGAATTCTAAGAAACCATTCTTGGTTGTTTCTCTTTTATAGAGACATCCTTGAATATTTTTTGTTTCACTTTCAATGTGGGACAAAATATGTCGAAGTATTTTCATTTATAACTACATGTTTAGATCATTCATTCATCTTTTTCCAATGTGGGATACAAAACTTTTATTGTTTTCTACTTTTCTTTATTTTTTACTACATTTTATTATTCACTAACTTTATCTTTATTTTTGTTATGATTCTTTTTCTAAGACAAATTTATAGATAATAATAGCATCAACTAGAATAGTTTAATTAAATTTGAATGTTGCATGTTGCTAATAATTTGTATATTTATAGAATGTGGACTTGTTCAAATAATTGGATTTAAATGTAAGTATGTTGTTAATTTTTCTCAATATATTGATTAAAATGTGAAAAAATAACAATTAATATAATTGGTATAATGTTGATAAAAATAGATAACTAAAGAATGATTTGTTTAGTGGTATAATATAGTTTATATATTAGTAGTAGACTAATAGTATGATTTTGTATAATAGTTGTTATTCTAATAGATGTAGTATAATTTATATAAATAAAATTATTATTTGTGAATATATTCTTGATAGATAAGAATAAACCATTATTGAGTAATATGATTTGTATATAGATAAATAATTATTCATATTATAGTTATCACTAGATTAATACAATTGTATAATAATTATTCTCTTAATGTGTATAAATTATAATGGTATTTATTAGTTAATATACACATAAACTTATACACAAACAAATCGATAATGATAAAGAATTAAAGAATAATACTTTAATTAATTATATTTGTTGTTAAGTTATAATAATAGAAGATAGTTAAGATAAAAACTAATATAAACAAAGATGATGGAGATGTATCATGTAGTTATAAAGAAGGAGTTTTATCCCACATTGAAAGAAATAGCAACACATCCAAGAACATGTAGCTATAAAGGAGAATCATCCAATACACTCTCTTTCAACCCAAAAGCTCAAGTCCAACATTAAGTGTAAATTGTAACTTATAAGTTGTGACTTGTGACTTGTAGTCTCGTTGAAATAAACACCAAAACGAGAAGAAATGCAAAAAAAAAATTTATGAACCGCCGAACCAGCTCGGAACCAGCGGTTCAGGGCAAAAACCGACGGTTTTGAACTGCCTCGTGAACCGGCAGTTTTTTGAACCGGAACCGGAACCGCCGGGACCCTTGGTTGGCCGGTTCCGATTCATGAGAATGATGAACCGTGAACCGCCGGTTCATGAACCGGAACCGGCGGTTCCGACCCGTGTGCATGCCTAATTCAAGGCGTTCAGAATTTATTCGGTTAGATCGAAGACGGTTTCGATTTAAGGTAAAATCGGAACAAATTCCACTTATTTTTCTCCAATCCTTGATACTTAGTTAGATTCTAACATTTTCATGTACTCTTATTTTACAGACTCAGAGAAATTATGGAAGGCTTTAGACGATTCAAGATGGAGAGGATGAACACACGTCGGCTTGTTCGTCGCTTCTCATGCTACGGACAGATCTGACAACGGACGACGAAAACACTACAAAACCCTAGGAATTTGGGTTTAAAACTGTCGATACAGCAACTGTCACGACCGCCCTTTAGGGTTAATAAATATGTGCGATCGTGTTTAAAAGAAATTAATAAACAGACGAAGGGAACTAGAGTTTCAATAAAGAGTTTGACCAACAATTAATATTTAATAAAAAAACCAAGAGGTTGACATTATCCAAATAATTAGGTTCAAAGCTAAATGAATGATGAGTAAAAACAATGTCTCAGCGGAAGCGTTCAAGAGAAAGAGTGACGTCATGTATGGAGACACAACGACACTCGTAGTTCGCAACTAACCAAACCATGCTTCAAAGTTTAAATTGCTCAACACCACCAATTGCTCGTCGCTGCTCAACCTGCACATAGGGAAAACACATGCAGGGCTGAGTACTATAAAATATACTCAGTGGGCTCTTGCCGAAAACATTTTCAATAAAAATATTATTTATCATGCCATACATAAGTAACCATCGGGGTTTAGCTTTAGAAAGGCCCGAGGCACTCAAAATCATTTCCCATTGTAGACTGATCAGTCATTTTCCCATAGACGTTAGCCACATCTACCAATACATGACTTGGAATGTGGCCACAAACCAAGTCACTAGACCGGCCAGCCTGTACGCTAGCACACAGTCTACCATAGGTGTACACTAGTCCAAGTAGGGTTTGCGGCCCTACGAGGACCCGAATTCGATTTATATAATAATGGCATAAAGCCACATCAGATAGGTACGTTAAAAATCAAATCACGGCATGATAAATACAGTTTCATTCCCATCGATAAAATATTTAGAACATCGTCCTTATTTAAAAGAAAGCCCACCTCGATTGCTTAATCCGAAACTATTTTCTTTCCTTTGCGTTCACGATTCCCTTGCGAGATATCACCTTTAGAATTAAAATAACACATAAATCAACACACTTTCAAATTAAATAAATAAGATGCATGCATCCTAGGCGAAGTTATTTAACTCGTTTTATCTCGGTTTTCGATTATTCGGCGGCCGCTTACACCCTTAATTCCTCCGTTAGCTCCTCGTATTTTCTCCACGATATCGAAATAAAATTCCCAAAATTAATAAAAAGTAATTAAATTATCGCAAGCATTTTCCCCTCGAACTATATTTATTTCGGACTTAGGATATAATTATTCGTTCGTTGAAATATTCCAAAATTAACTAGATAATTCGTCACTATTAATTATCGGCCCAAAGATTTATTTAAAAGTCCAAGACTTAATTATTTCCCCACCTTATATCTCCAATTTAAATTTTAAAGCCCAAAACAAAAGAAAGAATGGCCCAACTCAAACACAAAACAAAACAAAACTTTCCCATACTCCCTCATCTCGGTCAACTCTCTCTCTTTCGCCCTCTCACCATTCTAATTCCTTTCTTTTCTTCTTCTTCTTCTTCAATTTCCCCATATTCTACTCTTCATGATTCCAATCACAAAATTAATCAAATTATTCCACCGACCCATAGCTAACAGATGCGAATTGCTCAATTCTTCCATCACCTAATGCTTTCATGAGTTCTTCTGGCAGCGGATCCCAAATCGGCACCAATTTCTCCTAATTTCCGTCGGTTTCTCCAATTCACCCCACGACGTCGGCCGCTGCTCGCCGGGAAGACAGAGTGTTGCCGCCACGGTGCTGTCGGCGCAGTCGCCGGGTCAGGATTCACCACCTCCGTCGCACAACGCCGCTGCTGCCGTCGGAGTGGAGGAAATTCTGCCGCCGATCCGTCGGGAAGAGCTGCTGCTGGAGCGCGTCCACCGCCGTCCAGCCGAGCCCCGATTGACCTCCGAACAACCCCGGAACAACCCCGAAAGACTCCGACCCCATGAAAGATAAGTTCTAACAGTTACAGTTCAGTTTCGTTTGTGTGTTCAATCAAAATCTACTTCTTTTTGCGTTTTAGGTTTGAAAGATTAAAGGGGAGTTCGATTGGTGTTGTTTGATTGGAGATGGGTGCAGGATGATATGTCGTACATAGAATGCTAAAAATTCATGCTTTAAATTTGGATAGAAATTATACCTTGATCAGATTTCGAAAGACAACAGGTAGCTCTCTCTCACGAATTTGGTTCTCAATTTCTGCCGGAAGAAGATTAAATGAGATGGTTTGAATTATGAAAAATAGAGGAAACTCTATAGAATTACCTTGAATCTAAGTTGTGAAGAAGAAGTCTTGGTTTTCTTGCTGTAGAGAACGAGTAGAATAGGAAAATAAACTGAATTGGAGATTTAAAATAGGAGGGGTGGTTTGGATGTGAGAGAGATTTGGGGAGAGAGGGAACGGTTTTTCCAATGTGGGTTTACATTTTCGAATTCTGCTTCTTTTTTATTTATTTTGGATAAATTTGAATTTATTTGGTATTTATTTGCAGATCACGGAGGAAGAAAATCTCTGCAAAATCTTTAATTAAAATTTTGAATTAAAGCAGCCCACAATTTATTTATCACGGACTGGGTTTCTATATTATTTATCCGATTTATTCGATCCAACTCGCGGATTGAGTCCAATAAATATTCCTCACGGACAGGAATTATTTTAGATTCGCGCAGAAATTTATTTCACAAATCTCTAGTCCAGCAACAATTAATTCACCAACAATTAATTCACCGACAATTAAATCACGGACTTCGAAATATTAATAGCATTAAATGCAAGTATTTTAGGGTTCGAAAGTTAAGGTTCAAAAAGTGGGGCGTTACAGCAACTGTATATTTCAAATCGGTCCCGAACTGAAGAAAAGATGGTGGATTACTGACCTAGAGACATATTTGCACGAAAAGTTAAGTTTTGTTCAAAAATTTATTGTTTTCTCGTTTCTAAAGTAATTGCATGCCTAAATATAGTTAATTTGCAGTTTTAGACGTCTGAGTGTATGCCTGAGTATCTTTCACATATTTATTGCAATCCTAAATATTATTCACAAAATTATTGTTTTCTGTTTTGTTAGCCATCTGTGTGTATGTTGGTCAATAAATGAAGACTTTATATAACCTTTCCAAGAGTTATCTAGGGTTGAATCTGCTCAAATCTTCAAAGTTCTGGTAATCAAAATAAAGTGTGTAACAACCTTAACTTGCATTACAAAGTAGATTGAGCTGCCCATACTTACTGGTTGGAGACGGCCAGATCACATCCTTAATCTCATACATCATGAGTTAATCCTTGGCAATCATGTTCACTCCATGATTAGTTCAAATGACTTTAATAATGAACATTGAAATTTCTTTTCATAATTGTGGTTTAGCTTGGTTCAATTGTTTGCATTATGAATTTGTGCAATGTTTCATGTTACTCCGTTGGATGCCGATTCAATGTCAATTGCTATATTAAAGGAGAAATCTTCGTGGTAGGGATTTTCTTGTCTTGACAATCACCTTCTGCTCACGTTCCCGTTCAACTAAAATCAGCATAAAAAAATCTAAGGACTGTTGTAAATATGACATGTGATATGATATGCATTCAGGCAAGAAGTGAGTTCAAATAAATTCTTACTCCTCCAATGGCAAGGATATGAAAGGTACTGAAATGTTGCACAACATCTGGTTTTAATGCAAGCCTGAAACATAGAGAAAACAAAAAAAAAAAGATATACTATATGTTAACTATGCAGTTCACTTTTCTTGTATCAAGCAGGTTTGAGAACCAAAATTTCTGTTTTTTTATGGGATGAAGAACATCCATTAAAGAGGGGTCAAGAGTCTGTCTCAGGAATAATAAGGTAAAGAACTTGAAGCCAAGATGAATATTCAGTTCTAAATGATTTTAGAAGAGTAATAAATGAGTATTCCAAATTGAAATCTAAACATCACGAAGCAAGAACAAAAAAGGAAAGAATCACTAAGATGAAACATGGAGAAAATAAAAACAAATTACAAATATGTTAACTGCAGTTAACTTCTCTTCTATCTTGCAGGTTTGAGAAGAACATTTAACAAACATAGAATGAAAAACATCCACTATAGAGGATCAAGAGTGTTTTTCAGAAAGCATAAAACAATAAGGTAAAGAATCTGAAGCTAAGATCAATATGCAGTTGCACGATTGAGTTCATATGAATGTTGGCAATGTAATAAATAAATGTTCTACAATGCTACTGCTTGAATATTGCAGATTTGAAAGGAAGCACCTAAAAATATGGAATGAAGATCTATTCAAAGCAGATTAAAAGAGAACAAATTTGGGAAGAAAGAAATGTGGAGGTAAGAAGGCGTTGCTTGTTTCAGTTGATAGTAATTTTGGAAGAATAATAAGTAGGTTTTATAGAGAAAAAAAACGTGGGGCTTACATGATAAAAGTTGGGTCGGTTGTGTAATCCAAAAGTATGCATGTTCCCCATAAAAACATAATCATAGAAAGGACACAATAAAAAAGAATCAATATAAATTATCATCCCTAAAAATTATTATTATGGTTAGTAAATATAAAATATGTATTATAGAATTAGGTTTAGTAATTCTTAGTATAAATAGAGTTTAGTATAGCCTGTCAATTGGAAACCCATTACATATAATAAATAGAATTTATTATAACCACCTGCATTCATAATATTACGGTTAGTAATGTATAAACGAATCAATTTATTAGTTTAAGTAAATCTTAGTATACATCTTAATAAACAGAGTAATTAGGCCTTGATATCAAATATTTGATTTTCAGAAATTGACAGAATTAGATTAGTTTTAGAATTATGCCCATGTAATATCATATGTTATTATACTGTCTCTTATGAAAGATAATAAGTTTATACTCTACAGTTCTAGGGGGTTGGAATACTTATATTGATGACAGATATGCTTGAAGGGATAGTAGGAATTAGATTTGTGTTAAATTTTTATTTGCCAATGGAAAAATGAAGATTATACTTTTAATTATGGCTTCTAAATTGTTTAAAATTGCAGGTTAAGATGTGTATAAGAGACGCACAAGAGGAGAGCTGGCTGATTGAAAAGCTAATAAAGATAATCATTATGTTTAAATAGGCATGCAACATGGATGGTGGAACAACCAAGAAAATCTCAAAAGATGAGTCATTACACTGCAGCAACCGGACCAAAAAAATTTCTAATATGCTTCAAAAAAACAGTGAAGTGCACACACCAATCAAACTATAACTAAAAAATCGTGAAAAAAAAAACAAAATACCAGCATTGGAACAACGAATGACTTTTAGTTATCGTCTAAAAACAGTAACAATATGCATGAAAAAAGCTGAATACATATTTACCCTTGAATTAAGAATAGATATGACATAAACGTGTGAGGATTTTTCTCTCACCACACACTCTCTCCTTTCTCTCTCAGTTCTCTGTCTTCGATGCAGAAGATGTTCCGCTGCATCAGCAAGCAGTTCACCGCGATGATCGGCCGGAAGGCTTTCCTGCATTTGTACACTGGGGAGGGGATGGACGACATGGAGTTCACCGAAGCGGAGAGCAACCAACATGAATGATCTGCTGGAGGAGAACCAGCAGTATCAGGACGGCATCGACGACGTGGAGGAGGACTACGACGACGGCGGTGCTCAAGATTACGAGAATTGATATATACTCCGTATAATATAAAAAAATAGTGCAAATTGCCTTTTCAATAATTTTGTCTTTGTGTTTTACAGTAAGTTTTTTATTCATTCATCATATACGAGTTTTTAAGAGTTGGTAGCCGGTAGATGCTTTGACTTGGTTTGTATTAGTGATTGATTGATCTGTGTAGCTATTCATTGTAAATTCATTTTCTTGTTTATTGAAGTCTTTATTTGTGGATCTTGTTTTTTTTATTCTTTGAAATCCTAGTTAATTAACACATTACATATTTATTATATTTAATTGTAAAATAATTTGATAAATGGCATTATATGTTTTTACAAATAAATTTTTATATTAATGTTTTATTAATTAAAATTTTGGAGCGTAAAAAGTTAATATCAAAATTATGAAAAATCTTAAATGAAACCGCATACTTAATTAGTATTAATACATCATAGATCAAATTTTAATTTCTTGCACTATACCGTAAATTGAGCTAAAAACTCTAATGTTTTGCTAAAAAAAGAGA
Source organism: Salvia splendens (assembly GCF_004379255.2). NCBI lineage: Eukaryota > Viridiplantae > Streptophyta > Magnoliopsida > Lamiales > Lamiaceae > Salvia > Salvia splendens. The sequence goes on along the minus strand of NC_056033.1, from coordinate 29,910,045 downwards.
AAATATTAACTATATAGCTTTACAATATTAAATAAATGAGTTAAAACTATTTGATTATTTTTTTATTGATGCTCGATTGTGATGTTCTAAAATTTAAGAAATTAAAATAAATAAAATCAAAACCGCAACTCATACAGTATTAATATATCATATGGAGTATAAGTAATACAAGATTTTAATTTGTTGCATGATATAGTGAATGAACCAAGAATTCTAACATTTTTAAAGAAAGAGAAAATATTAACTATATATTTTTAGAATATTAAATACTCCCTCCGTTCCACAATAATTGTCACTCTTATTGTTGGCACAGTTTTAAGAAATATAAAGAAAAGTTGGTTGGAAAAGTTAGTAGAATGTGAGATCCACTTTTTATATTGGTTTTATAATAAAATGTGAGTGAAGTGAGTTAGTGAAATGTGAGACCTAAATTAAATGTGACAATTATTGTGGGACGGACCAAAATGGAAAAGAGTGACAATTATTGTGGGACGAAGGGAGTATATGAATTAAGAACATGTGATTATTTTATCGAGGTTCAACATAACGTTCCAAAAATTAAGAATTAAAAGAAACTAAAATTTTAGAAGTAAAGAATTAAAATTGAAATTATGAATTCTTAAAATTAAAACCGTAAAATTAATAAGTAGTACTATTTCATATAACATATATTCAATTTTAATCGTTGCAAGTTACAATTATTTGAGCTAGGAACTCTAATATTCTATTTAGAAAGAGAGAAAATACAATTACATATATTTAAAATATTAAATATATAAATTATGAGCATGCGATTAAATATTTTTTCAGGGTTCAACATAATCTTCCAAAAATTATAAATTAAAGAAAGAGAAAATATTAACTAAATATTTTTAGAATATTAAATATATGAATTAAGAACATGTGATTATTTTACCGAGGTTCAATGTAATGTTTCAAAATTTAAGAATTAACATAAACTAAAATTTTAGAAAGTAAAGATTTAAAATTGAAATTATGAAATTCTTAAAATAAAAACCGTAAACTAAATGAGTACTATTTCATCTATCATATATTCAAATTTAATTGTTGCATGTTACAATTATTTAAGCTAAGAACTCTAATATTCTATAACAAAAAAGACAGAGAAAATATTAGTCACATATCTTTAAAATATTAAATAGATAAGTTATGAACATGCTATTATTTATTTTTTCCAGGTTCAACATAATCTTCCAAAAATTAAAATAAAAGAAATTATAACTTTGAAAAGTTAAGAATTAAAATATAAATTAAAAAATAAACAAAATCAAAACCGTAAACACTAAACACAGTTAGTATTATTGCACCGTGTATCAAATTTTAATTTATTACTCCATGTTTTAGTGGGACTAAAGAAAAGAAAATTCGACATATTTTTTATTGGACAAATGGAGTCTTGTATAAAGAAAAAGAGAAATTATTATTTGAATATATTAGAGATATGAAATAGATAAAGATAATAACATGTGATTTTTTTTTATCGAGGTTCGATTGTAACGTTCTAAGATATTAGAATTTAAAGAAACCAAATTTTATAAAATAAATAAAATAATATAGTATAAAATTCTTAAAATCAAAATCATATACTAATACGTAATTAGTAGTATCAAATTTTAATTTGATGGATGTTATTGAACTGAGCTAAAAATTCTATTATTATATAACATCTTGGGGCTAAAAAGTGACTAAAATTTAATTATAAAGTAATTATTTTTATCTTATGTCATAAATTTGATTATTTACAGTTCAATAATTATTAGATAACAAGTTTTTAATATTTCATAGCACTAATTTGTTATTAAATTATTTAAATTAAAATTTATAAAGACTAATTAATAAGAGATCCGATATTATTTATTTTCTATAATAATACATCTTTATTTAATTTTTTTATTTTGAAGATATATTTTTAAATAAATGCAATAAAAGAGCAAGAAATTTAAAAATATATTTTCGAATCATATTTTAAAAGTTGTATGCGCCACACATGTCGTTAAATATACTACTTATTGTTTAATCGATGAACTATGAATAGGAGATATAGAATTGGGGTTCATTTAATTTGATGGAGTAGGAATAGGAGATTTGGTTAGCAATATAATTAATGATTCACCTCGGAAATATCAAGATATAATAAGGAATAAAGAAAACTAAAAGTGATAAGTTTATAGTAGTAATTGTTTTGCAGATACTAATAAAGGGTAGTGATCAAGATATAACTAATCTTAAGTGTATAACTAGAGAACAAATCTCAGCCACACATCTTAATGGAACAAATATTATTTATTTTAATAATACAAAATAGGCTAAGGGTATTTTTGGAAATAACAATATGAAAATATAAAATAGGATCATGAACATATCCTCCACCTCCAGCTACGTCACCACTGGCGCCTTCTCCAGATCCGCCGTCAACCACAACGCAGGCTGCACCGCCCTCTCCAACGTCGTTATGGCCGTGACGGTGATGGTCACGCTCCTCTTCCTCATGCCGCTCTTCCACTACACCCCTAACCTCGTGCTCGGGGCCATCATCATCACCGCCGTCATCGGCCTCATCGATCTCCCCGCCGCCGCTCACATCTGGAAGCTCGACAAGTTCGACTTCCTCGTCATGCTCTGCGCCTTCTTCGGCGCAGAGGCAGATAAATGAGCATGAACAAGCCGATGCCCTACGCGAGTATTAGCAGCAGCTAGTAGAGAAGCCACCTCGCCGTCTGGTATTTCACGAAATTCTCTTCGGCTTCGGAAAACGACGCTATGTAGAGGGGCGGCAGCTCTTCGTCATCGTCGTTGTTGAACTGACCGGAATCCGGGGCGCGGTCCAGTAGCAGGCCGCTTTCGAGTCGGTCTGTTTCAACTAACCTGTCCTTGTCTTCTTCCATTGAATCCTTTTGAAACCTATCATTAGCTAAGCAATTCCTTGAGAATAATTTACAAAGTACAGTACCAACTTTCGTTTATATGTTTGGGTAAAGATCATGCTTCTGTGAAAAATCATGACGTAAAACTGTCTAACAGATCAATTCTGGAATGAAGAATAGAGATTAATACAACAAATGTAAACAGGAAAATCAAATATGATGAACAATAAATAGGAGCGAGCGATTATGGGTCCGGAGGAGAAAATGAAGAATGGGTGGTGGATAGGGGAGTGTGTAAAACAGTGTGATTGTTTCGGATTGCTTCTTCACTTCATCTCTCACCGCTTCCGAGCATAATCCGCACAACCACTTACCCTCGAATTTGGCCTTCACCTTGTTGATGTACTCTTCTGTGCACTCTTCTTTCAGCCCGCAACACTCGTACTTCACCACTTCTATCTCCATTCTTTTTCACCTCACTTACAATTCAACACAAAAGTGCTCTTAGCTTTTTTGGTTTCTTTTTTAGTTGGGAGAAAGATAGGGAATGGTAGGGAAGAAAAGCGCTTATTACTTCACTCTTGTGTACAAAACACATCACTCTTATTATGATTTTACTTCACTGTTGTTTACAAAACACATCACTCTTAGCATGATTTTACTTCACTCTTGTTAACAAAACACATAACTCTTATTCTGATTTTACTTCACTGTTGTTTACAAAACACATCACTCTTATTATGATTTTACTTCACTCTTGTTTACAAAACACACCACTCTTATTCTGATTTTATTTCACTCTTGATTACAAAACACATCACTCTTATTCTGATTTTACGTCACTCTTGTTTACAAAACACATCACTCTTATTCTGATTTTACTTCACTCTTGTTTACAAAACACATCACTCTTATTCTGATTTTACTTCACTCTTGTTTACAAAACACATCACTCTTATTCTGATTTTACTTCATTCTTGTTTACAAAACACATCACTCTTATTCTGATTTTACTTCACTCTTGTTTACAAAACACATCACTTTTAGCATGATTTTACTTCACTCTTGTTTACAAAACACATCACTCTTAGCATGATTTTACTTCACTCTTGTTTACAAAACACATCACTCTTAGCATGATTTTACTTCACTCTTGTTTACAAAACACATCACTCTTAGCATGATTTTACTTCACTCTTGTTTACAAAACACATCACTTTTAGCATGATTTTACTTCACTCGTTTAGAAAACATATCACTCTTAGCATGATTTTACTTTACTGTTGTTAACAAAACATGCTTTTTTAATCATCATCATCAGCTGATACTGCATGAACATTGAAAAACGATATACAATATACTATTTCTGTTGGATTTAAGGTAACAACAAAATGGTTGAAAAGAATGAAGAAATATACACTAGTGGTATAATCATAATACATGTTTTACAATAATAAAAATCATCCATCCTCTCCAGTAGCCTACTAAGAAAAGGTTCAAAATATATTAACAAAGATAGAGATAGAGATACAGATAGCTCTGTCTCTGCACAATAAATTGTTGTCAGTTCAACTCGTTCATCATTCTCTCGAAATCCCTAAACGACATTCCACGAGTCAAAACCGGTGCCGAATTGTACGAAACCGAAACTCCGCCTGCTGGCGGAGCGGAGGCGGAGGCGGCTAGGCGGCGGGGGGATAGTAGAATCCTTTCCCGTGAGGCTCTGAACGACGGATTTGAAGCTTCCTGAACAGAGAAGAGGAGAAGAGGAGAAGAATGATCGCGGTTCTTTTCAAATGAATTCAATTTGCTGACGCAACCTAATTTTGGCTATGCAATGACCATTATACCCCTGCCTTGTTATTGTGGAGTAAATTTGTGATTGGGGGAACTAATTCCTCTTTAAATTAGAAAATTACATGTATTAATACTAGCCCTTGATTTTCTTGATCTTGTGGTTGTGATTTGTTCTCTAGTTGTTTGATTAAGGGGTGTTTGCCATAGATCACTACCCTACTAATAAATATTTAAAGGAGAAAAAAGGTGGAACCTTTTACAAGATTAATCGATAGGTAAAGATCTGGAGGAAAAAAGGTAGAACTTTAAAAGATTAATCGATGGAGTAGGAGTATATCGATATGGAAATCTTAATTTGGAGATTTGTATCAAGATTAATGTTTCTTTTTAGGATTTTAAATATAATAGGGATAATTTAGTAAGTAACAATATACTCCAATTTATAATAAACCGCTTAACGGCATTATATACGTAGAATTTGTGTATGATTATCTTTTCCCTAATTTTAATTATGTTACTTTCGGACAGTTATAATGCATGTTTAATGAGAGTATGAAATGTTGAATATTGTGAATTTAGCCGTTGGATGAAGAAGCGTACGTTTCAATTGTCAACCAATATATTTTTATTTGATTTGATAGGTTTGAGTAGGCCTGTCAAAATGAACGGCGGGTATTGGATATCCGATATCCAAACCCGAAAAAGTCGGGTAATTGGATACCCGAAACTTGATTTTTCGGGTTTCGGATCGGGATCGGGTATTGAGAAATTTGGATTTTGGGTATCGGATATACACGAATTATCTGATTTTTTTAAAATTAGTGTATTATTTCTAATTAGGCCGACTTTTACAAACCCAATTACCCAACTGTTCGTATTCTAATTCTAACTGCTTAGTCATATATTAATTCTAATATTTGAAGACTTTAAGTAATTAAATATTAAGGTTTTTAGTTTTTACTGAGTTACTGCAACACGCCTCCCTCCCCTCTCCCATTCTCTCGCCTGTTCCTCCCTCCGCCGCCTCCCAGCGCCGCTGCCGTCTCCTCTTCCCAGCACCGAGCCTCATCTCCCCCAGCGCGGTCCCAACGAGCTCTCATCTACTGCCCAGCGCCGCTGCCGTCCACTGCCAACGCCATCTACATCCGTCAGCTCGTCCAACAGTGAAGGTAAATACGTGATCATTTTTTGATTGCAACTTGCAAGAATACTTAACTTAACACACTATTCACGTAACTTGGATTATGAGCATTCTTTATACATGTATTAGGTATACTTAAAACTTTGTTTTTGTACTACTTTTTGTTGGATTATTGTTAATGTTAATGAGTTGGACTATTTCTAAAAGTTTGCAACTAATATTAAAAAAACATTAAAATTGAAATCGGGGCTGGATACCCCAGTCGGGTATCCGGGTACCCGAAATCAAAATCGGATCGAGTATTGAATTTTGGGATATTCGGGATCGGGTACCCGAAATTTTCGGAACGGGTATCCACGGATACCCGATTTGACAGGCCTAGGTTTGAGATTCTTCCTCCAGTTTCTTAAGCTTATGTGTGAAACTTATCCACCAGATTGAAGATGCGCGATCAAGAAATTAAACTTGAAATGAAATAACAACTAATATACGTGGTTCGGCCGAAATCAGCCTACATCCACGGGAGAACTCAAGTGACTTGTATTAATATGGAAACGAGATTACAGACTATCAATCAACATGAACTTACAACAAGAACAAGCTCTTCTCCTAGAGATCTCACAAGAAACTCGACTTTGAGATCTATACGTTGAGAATATGAACAACACCGCAATCTTGAGCTAAGACTTCTTCCTTGATCACTGAGATCAATAATCAATCACGACTTGGATTGAGCAACTAAGCCTCGAACTCTTTTTCTCTCTGTGTTTCACTCTGTTTCTCAGTTGTATCAAGATGATTCTGTTATCTATCATACGTGGGAAGTTATGAGCTTTTATACCTGACTTCTAATCGATTGCTAGGGTGCATAATCCCATGCATGCGAGCCCCCATGAATGCTTACGTACACCCTCACCTCAACACCACTTCATGCATACTTATTTGCTGCATTTGATGTTGCGAGACGCACGCATGCAACAAATCTCCACCTCGTTTCCAACATCAATATCATACTGTCCTTATTATCCAAATCCTCTTACTTTCATCTTCTAACAACACTCACCAACTCCAAGCAGTATACAAACTTGGATGCTAGTACTCCCCTAGTCATAGCATCAGCCGGATTGTGTGCAGTAGCAATCTTCCTGACTTCTATCATCCCCTTCTTCACTTCATCTCGGATGAAATGCAAACGCACATCTATGTGCTTGCTTCTATCATGAAAAGTCTGATGTATTGACAAACATATAGCACTACTGCTATCACAATTAATCACCACTTTCCTCTGCTTCAGTCCCAAATCCTCTAGGATTCCCTTGATCCAAAAACTCTCTTTCACTGCATCAGTCAAGCCAATATATTCGGCTTCAGTTGTGGACAATGGCACTACTGATTGCAAATTCGACTTCCATGTCACAGCTGCTCCAAACAATGTAAACACATATCCAGTCTGTGATTTCATATTGTCTTGGTTTGAGGCAAAATCTGAATCAAAAAAACCTTCCAAGCTATCTTTGATGCAGTCATTTTTTCCCTTATACAAGATTCCATAGTCTGCAGTTCCTCCAAGATAGCTCAACATCCACTTCAATGCTTGCCAATGCATTCTTCCTGGATTGCTCATGTACCTGCTAGTAACACTTACTGCATGAGCTAAGTCAGGTCTTGTGCATATCATGAGATACATGATACTTCCTATGATATTAGAATAAAGGATTTTCTTCATCTGCTATTCCTCTTCCTTACTTCTGGGACAGTTAGCAGTTGACAACTGAAACTGCTGTCCAATTGGTGTGGAAACAATTCTTGACTCATTCATCTGAAATTTCTTGAGTAGCTTATCAATGTAATGCTGCTGACGCAGCCATAACATCCTTTTCTTTATGTCTCTAATGATGTCAATGCACAGAATCCTCTTAGCTTCTCCTAAATCTTTCATTTCAAATCTGCCCTTTAGGTCATGCTTTACCTTCAAAATATCATCGGTATCTGATCCTGTTACTAGCATATCATCTACATATAAGAGTAAGAATGCTACTGGTTTGCCATCTTAGCTTTTTATGTGTACACAGCTATCATATTGCGAGCTCTCAAATCCAATCTTCTTCATATGCGCATCAAACTGAATATTCCATTGCCTGCTGGATTGTTTCAGTCCATAGATACTTCTCTTCAACAAGCACATCTTATTCTCATCCCCAGGCTTCACAAACCCCTCAGGCTACTCCATGTAAATGCTCTCTTCCAACTCTCCATGAAAAAAAATTGTCTTCACATCCATTTGATGCAACTCCCAATCATTTTGAGCAACCAATGCCATGAGTATTCTGATGGAACTATGTTTGACTACTGGAGAAAATATCTCATTGAAATCAATGCCTTCTCTCTTATTGTATCCCTTAGCCACCAACCTGGCTTTATACCTAATTCTGTTTCCTTCTAATGCTTCAATTTTCTTCTTAAAAATCCACTTACAACCAATCAGCTTCTGCACCATTTTCCTTGTAACTAGAATCCATGTCTTATTTATCAATAAGGAGTCAATCTCATCTTGCATAGCCTTAATCCATCTGTCCTTTTCCTTGCCCTTGACTACTTCATTATAATTGCTAGGCTCCACTGCCTCCACCTCATCTGCTAGACAGAGAGCATAATACACTAAACTTGAGTTGCTGTATCTGGCAGGTCTCCTGATCACTTCTCTTCTTCTTCTTCTTCTTCTATCTCTTGCTAATTGATAATCAATGAGATCTTCTTCATTCTGATCACCTTGATCAGTGTTGTCAGGGCCTTCATTGGATTCATGGATTGCCTGCTCAGAATCTGAGGAACTTTCTTCTTCTATGGTCTGATCATTGTCATTTTGCTGCTGTAGCTCCACCTCAATCGGTACACTGACTTTGTCTGATATCTCTGCCCTCTCAAGATCCTTGTATGGCATCTCCTGTTCTCTGAATATTACATCCCTACTTATCACAATCTTCTGATTGCCAGGCTCCATAGACCATAGCCTATATCCCTTAACACCTCTTTGATAGCCAAGCATAGCACACTTCAATGCTCTTGGCTGCAGCTTGCCTTGCTTGATGTGTGAGTATGCTCTGCACCCAAAAGGTCTCAGCTTATTGTAATCACCATGCTTCCCATACCATCTGAAATCTGGTGTTTGGTAATCAACTGAAGCTGTAGGGCATTTATTCATTAAGAGTGCAGCTGTAGCAGCTGCTTCTCCCCAGAATCTTGATGGCATTCCAGATGAGATGAGCATGCATCTCACCCTTTCAAGAATGGTTCTATTTGCTCTCTCAGCAACTCCATTTTGTTGAGGATTATTGGGTACACTGTCCTATGCCTTTTAATCCCTTTAAGTTTGCAAAAGTCATCAAATTCATGAGATAAGAATTCCAATCCATTGTCTGTTCTGAGACATTTGAGTGTGATTGCTTTCTCCACCTCAACCTCTTTGCACCAGTCTCTGAACTTGTTGAAAGCATCTGATTTCTCTCTCATAACATATAGCCATAGCTTCCTGGAATAATCATCAATGATTGATAAGAAGTATCTGCATCCCCCTATAGAAGCAACTTGTGATGGCCCCCATATATCACTGTGAGCATAATCCAAAACTGATGAGGATGTGTGCTTTCCAGTAGGGTACACCAATTTCTTGCTCTTTCCATGTATGCAGACTTCACAGTCTCTTGAACTCATCATAGAGTCTGCTTTGATGACTGCATCATTTATCAATCGATTCACCTCATCTTTTGACACATGGCCTAGCCTCAAGTGCCAAGATTCTGGACTCTGATGTTGTGCAATATTGACTGCATTCGTTATGACAACTGCTTCCAAATAGTACAGACTGTGTATCCTTTTGGCTTCCATAACCACCTGAGAACCCTTCATCACCTTCATGATCCCATCAGCTGACAAAAAATAGCAACCCCTTCTCTCCACGGCTCCTAGAGAAATCAGATTATTTTTTATTTCAGGTATGAATCTGACCTCAGATAGTATCTTGATTGATCCATCTTTCATTCTGAGCCTCACATCTCCAATTCCCCTAATTGTGCACTAGTGATCATTCCCCAGAAACACAGATCCTGATGCCTTTTTCATATTATCAAACCATTCAATTTTTGGACACATGTGAAAGCTGCATCCACTGTACATTATCCAAGATTCAGAGATCTCAACATCAGCTACATTTAAGACTTGTGCATTCTCCACTTCTTGAGCCACATCAGCAATTGCAGCACTTGCAGCCTCCTCTTCTTTCTTTCTTTTGAATGCATAACAAATTTTCTTTATGTGACCTGGTTTCTTGCAGTAATGGCAGGATCTTGATTCTTTTTCTTCCTTCTTATCAAATTTTCCCTTCTTCTGCCATTTCTTCTTGCATGCCCTTTTGTCTGCAACTTTCACATTAAGAACTTCCCCATCCTGATCCAGAGGCTTGCTCACATATACTCTCTGAAACTCCTTGGCCTTCAAGGCAGTTAGCACCTCTTCATATGTGAGTGAAGTGCTTCTTCCATACAAGAGAGTGTCCTTGAGCTGATCAAAGCTCTTTGGAAGAGCATTTATGTAACATCCCAGTTTTTTGTGACTTTTATTTAATGAGTTGAATTGAAATTTCAATTATGAAATTGATTGTTTCTATGTGATTAAGTGAATTATGTGAAATAATTCTCGTTGGTGATATGGAATGAAGTGTTTGATATTTTTTTTTATGTGGGGAAAATCAACTCTTTAGTGTTGTTTTTCGTATCTAATCTCTTTTACCTCGCGTTGGGATCGAGTGTTAGGTTTGAAGTAAGTATCATATAGTTCTTTTAGCATTGAAGAACTAATAGCTAGTTGTGAGGTTCTTTTTACACATAAAAGTCCAAAAGCGTTTTACAACGAGTTCGATGCTAGAATAGAATAAGAACACGATTTCGGACATCACAAGAGTCGTGCCGGGATGGACTCGCGCCGGACAGCCGTGCCGAGTGCCGGGCAGCCCCGGGACAGCCCGTCTTCTGTCCTCCGGGTCTTGCTCGATCACCACTTTTTGCACTCCCGATACCTACACGAAAGAATAAACCACGTATCAAATACACTTTCGACAACAAATTGAGACGAAAAGTTGGATAAGAACCGCGTCACATCAAGACGAAAAGTTAGGATAAGAACCACGTCGCATCAGGCACGTTTTCCAACGACCACATTAATTACTCGTCGCATCGAAACGAAAAGACGTGAATTTTTGTCTTTTATGAAAAATAATTTTTTCATTTCCATTTTTTTTCTTTTCTTTTGTATATATATATATATATATAACTCCATCCTTCCCCCACACATTTTTCTCCCTCACTCTCCATCCTCTCCGAAAAAAAAAGAAAAACTTCTTCCACCTTTGTTATTGCTTCAAGTGGAATGGATTTTCCAAGAATTTCCGACGAATCGTGTCAACGTTTGTTTCTACCGTTCGTTTCTTGATTCAAGAAGGTATAACTAAGTTTTCTTCTCATCTCTTTCATTGAAACTTTATTCTTGAATCCTACATGCATATAGAGGGTGTAGGAATCATAGATCGCAAATTTATCGGTGGGAAAATTGAGTTTGCATGAGAACTTTGATAGTATGCGTTTTGATTTGAGGTTATATTAAATTGTTTTGAATCCTTGGTGAATGATATAAGTTTATGTGCAAACATGTTTATGAGAGTCTTATCAAGCATGATTTCGTGTTATAAGCATGAGAATTTGTATTTGGATGATTGGGGAAGAAACCCTAATTTCGAATTTATGAGTCTGAAATCTGTGACGTTCGAATAGTATTTCCTGATGTGTGATTGACCTATCAAACGGTCAAATTTTGATATGAAAATTTTACTGGGTAAATTTCAAGGTGATTTCTGTGTCTCGTATAAATTTCAGCCCTTTTTGTCAAAAAATGAATTTTTGAAAAATGTTTGAAGTCGACTGCGCAATTCTGCCAGTAACGTGTGTTCTCGACCAGAAGGTTTCGAAATCTTTTTGACCGAACAAATGATCTCCGTTTGATGTAATTCTTGAACTAGATGAAAATTTGAAGTGTCTTCTGAGTCTTTTAAAATTTTCAGCCTTATTGGACATCGTATGAATTTATGATGAATTTTTCAAATGAACTGCGCAGTACTGCTAGAATTTTTATGTTCCGATCAGAGAATTGCATAAATGTTTTGACTGACCAAATGATATGATTTAGGTGTGAAATTTTAACTGAGTGAACTTGAATGTGTCTACTGTGTTGTGACCAAAATTTAGCTTCATATGAGGTCGGGTGAAAGTTTAGTGATTTTTACAACACGGTCGCGCAGTTCTGCCAATTTTCTGCCTTGATAAAATGACACTTATTCTCAAGTTTAAAAGTATTATATGATGCATGTATGTCCAAGGAACATGTTTAACAATGTGATCACGTGTGATACATTGAAATATATTATGGTGTATTTTTCCGCCTTTGTGACGAACGTTGGGTTGGGTAAATTGAGAATAACGATGAGAGAGAAACGATAGGACATGCATAGTAATATGATTTTGTGGAAGGCTGATTTGTGTTGTCGTTGGCAAGGGTGATTGAGTATACGTGAGCTCGAGGAACGAGGGTTGCCATAAATGGATATTTAATGGTTTAAGCAAACGAGGTGGGCTTTCTTTTACTAAACTCTTTTACGCTTTCAAAAGTATGATTATGGTGTAATAAGGGTGGTTTAAAGTGTTATGTCATGCCATGTTTGTTTTGATGATGAGATTGTGCCTGATGCCTAGTTTGTGAGTGCGCTCCATTAGGCTATAGGGCTAGGAATGAAACGAATTCGGGTCTGAGTAGGGCCGCAAACCCTATCAGGCTAGTGTACACAGGTGGGATCGTGAGCCGTCCTTGCTAGTCGGCCGATCTCGCGGGCGAATAATGTGGCCACACTTTCGTCGCACTATGGAAAGAGAATGTGATTGAATGATTGATGAGAAATTGGGGAGATTGATTGTCTGGCCAGACTTTGAAATGTTTTTGTGTTCTCGTGATATTTCTTAACTACATATAAAACTCGAGATCACTGGTATGGATGACATAACTGTTTGTTATGAAAATGTTTTCGGCATGAGCCCATTGAGTACAACAAGTACTCAGCCCTGCATGTGTTTTCCCTATGTGCAGGTTGAGCGGGATGTTGCGGTAGATGTTGAGTCGGCATAGAGAATATGGATGCGTTGTGTCTTCATACATAGGTGTCATCCTTGACTCTCTTTGAAACCTTATTTCCGCTGCTATATTTTTTAACTAAAATATTATTCTTTAAGCTAATTGAGGCTTTCTTATGAAATGTTATCCTTAAATGCTATTTTTAATGTTTGTCCCTTGGTCACGATCGCCTCGTTTGTAACACCCCTAGTATGGGCGGTCGTGACAGAGTGGTATCAGAGCTTCGTTCTTTCGCTCTGGTCCGAGAGTCTTCTTTCACCTTAAGTCTAGAATAGTAAACCTTAAACTGGAAATGTCACGAAGGCTCAACATCCAAAGCATCACGCTCAACCAAAGAAAGTGAGGTATGTTTTAAGTTGTTGAAAGAATGTGAGATCGATGTATGAAATTGATGATGATATGATGAGGATGTTTTAGCAAGTGTACGCATGTGAATGAATGTTATACGTGAAGATGAATTTTGAGGATATGATTATGTAGAATATGAGTAAGATTGACATGAAAATTTAAGCACGTGTTATATATGTGAACACGATGTTGTGATAGTATAATTATGTGAAGTATGCGCATGATTGACAAGATGATCTAAGCACGTGTGGTATGTTGATCATGATATTGTTATGATGTGATTATATGGAGCATGAGCAAGACTAGTATGATGACTAAGTATGTTTTATATGTGTGAAAGTACTACGACGTGAGCATGTGAACATAGGATGATGGAGTGTTTTACATGAAGGACGAAAGTTGATGAGTTGTTTTGAGAATGTTAAAAAAAAAATTTAGAAAATAAATGAGTAATTTAAGAATGTTGTTTCAAACGTATATGTGAAGTGCATGAGTGTTTTGTTTGGAATAAAAATGTGTTATGATGTTTTGTAACATTAATGACTCGTTGTTCTAGTGGAGTTTGATTGAGGAAAAATGTTTATGTCGTGGAAGGTTGTTGAAAAAAAAAACCTTTTCGATTGGAAAATTTAGCCAAGGAAGTGTGATGTTATATATGTTATGAGGTGTGAAGTATGAAGCGTTATTCTATGGAGTGTTTTATACGAGTGATGAAAGTGGATGTTCAAGTATGTTTTGAGTTTTGAGTCAAAACTTTTACTCTAAAGATGAAAGTGAGATGTGAAAATTTTGAGGAAAGTGTGAGAGTCTGAAGAAAATTTTATTTCAAAAGTTTTGAATGATAATGAGAAGTGTGAAAGTGCTTTGCTTTGAGATGTGAAAATGTCGTGTGTTATAGTACTTGTTGTGATATTTTGTTATCTACGAGATGATGAAATGTGTCGTGAACTTAGAGTGCCGAAGATGTAGACCTAGTTGACCACGCAGACTGTAGTTCTAATTTGAAAACTCACCTATTGCTTTCCCGAGCGATGCAAACGAATGAGAATGGAAAGTGGGGGGAAATTCCTAAATTATCGAGATATGAGACGAGAGTATCGAGATAGAGGATGGAGACCGGTGGACCATGAAATTTTTTCTATTTCTTGGAATGACGCTATGAACTTTGTATGCGAACATAGAGTGCCTAAGAAGTATGTTAGATTGAATAATATCGAATTTAGTTGTTGACAACTGCAATATCACTTTTCCGAGTGATGGGACAAATGGAAATATGTGGTGTGAACTCGAACTTTATCGAATGATTACAAATTCAGAATTTTTTTTCTGAATGACGAGAACAACGAGAATGCGAAAAGACGTAGCATATGATAAAGAGTTTAAGAAAAGAAGAAGTGCAAATTGAAAAGATGTTCCAAACGAGAAAATATTCGAGGCAAGAAGAGATGCGAAATGATGTAATCCTACAACGGATGTAGAGATCATACCTGCGATCTAATAGATAAATCCGATCTTCGGTCAAAAGTGGCGATGCGGCGAAAACGACCGTTATGAGCGTGAGTATACCTACAACGTTTTAAGAAAATGACGATTATCACGTGCACGGAATATATGAAGATATGGCTTTCGACTACTGTTATTAGTTGTAACAACACGATGAATCTCAACTTGGAATCCGCAGTTTCGTAGAACGATGTTACCATGTTCGGCCTCAGAAAGATGAACGTGAGAGCGTGACCCTCGTAGCTAGAATGAATGATTTTAATCAACAGTACTTACTTGGGATTATAAGAAATTCTTTTTGGAATCTTTCAATTAACGGTGAGCCTTTGTCTAATTACGACCTTGTTTGACTCACAATTCGCAATTATTGCACGTTATTTCTTTTCCTATATCGAGTCATGATTCACTTTCAGTTCTTCAAAATTTGTGTTTGCCTTCGTCATTTTTGGGACATCTTGATTAGTAGTCTTCTTTGATTCATCTTTTGTAAGGACAATATTTTGACTTTATGAACTTCCGCCTTTGAACTTTATTTCTAAACTTGTTTGTAGTTATGACCTTCAGTACGATCCCATTCCCAAACATGTTTCTTCAAAGGAGGGAATATTCTTCTTGGAACTTTTGTACACCTTTTTATTTCGTAACTATGCATGCGGCAAGTTCTTCCTTGCAGAAGTGATATTTTTAGCTCAGTTTCACTACATATATTGTTTCATGCTCCATGATTTTCTTTCTGCAACACCAAGTTAAGGCTATTGTGTCTCTTTTTCCTTAACGTGGTTGATCTAGCCGATCTTCCTAAAAAGTTCACTTCACGTTGGTTGCAACCCTGTGAATCCATTGATGTGACATCATTATTCAGTAACATGATGTCGTCGAATCATGATCAGTGCTACCTCATGACATATGTCTATGCTTCTAAATCCTCCCACGATTGATCATCTCATGTCATGACATGTTGGAACCATCATTCATTGATGCCAAAATTTTGCAAATTTGATTTGACAATTGAAATATCTTATTTGGCAGCCTACTATGGAATTTGAGACCTGATTCAGTTCCATCCTGTTTTCAAGGCCTATCTTATATTCTTTCGAGCTCTCGTCAGAAGTAAAGTCTCAATTTATTTGAAACCTTAATTTCCAGAATGAACATGATCAAGATCAATGAAACTTAGACCCTGCCTTATTTTTTTCAAACCAATTTCTACAAGTTGGTGATGAGATCTAAAAGAGTCGAACTAGAAGTGTTTTTCTTGTTTTCTTGATTAATTCTGCAACCTTTCTGATTAAGACACCTTCAGCAGTGTTGCTACAATTTTGAATTCAGTTCATATCCAAGTAAGACTCCTTGATCAATTTTCGAGTTCTTGATACTAGACTTGGAGAAAAGGGTGGGGTTGAGCTTTTCGAATGTACACGAGGGAATAAGTTTCTATACTCAGACATGCGTAAAAGTGATGCACCAGCTAGAGGCAAATTTCTTTTCAAACCCCTGGCGACGAGCCGACTATTTTTTTGTATGGGATTTCTTTAAATCGACAAACCTCTATAATCTCCGCATTGCAAGCAACCATGATGATAAGGAAATGGCGTTCGGCGTATCTTGTGTACTTGAACGGAGATGAAAAGAAGGATTTGAGAGTGGAAGACGTGGCAGTAGTACGAGATTTTCTCGATATGTTTTCCCGAAGCTTTGCCTGGACCGCCAACCGATAGACAATTAGAGTTCACTATTGATTTGGAACCAGGGGTCAGCGCCAGTATCGAAGGCGCCATACCGAATGGCCCCTAAAGAGTTGGCAGAGTTGAAGATTCAGTTGCAAGAATTACTAGATTTGGGATTCATTTGACCTAGTGTGTCACTGTGGGGAGCGCCTGTGTTATTCGTGAAGAAGAAGGATGGAACGATGAGGATGTGCATCGACTACCGTGAGCTCAACAAGTTGGCCTTGAAGAATAAGTACTCACTGCCAAGAATCGATGACTTATTTGACCAACTTCGAGGAGCTGGAGTATTTTCAAAAATGGACTTGAGGTCGGGATATCATCAACTAAAGATCCGACGAGATGATGTACTTAAGACTGCTTTTCGCACTCGTTATGGCCATTATGAATTCGTAGTGATGCCATTTGGACTGACCAACGCCCCGGCCGTCTTCATGGACTTGATGAACCTAGTTTTCCACGAGTATCTTGACAATTTCGTGTTAGTCTTCATCGACGATGTTTTAGTATACTCGAAGAACGAGGAGGAGCATGGATGGCACCTGCGAACCGTGTTGGAAACTTTGCGAAAGGAAAAGTTGTATGCCAAGTTTAGTAAATTTGAGTTTTGGTTGAACAAAGTGAACTTTCTTGGTCATATAGTGACGGCTGATGGAATTCAAGTGGACCCAGCGAAGGTCGAGGCTGTGCAAAACTGGAAATCACCGAAAATGCCGAGTGAAATCCGCGGTTTCTTGAGATTGGCGGGATACTACCGACGTTTCATCGAGGGATTCTCTAAAATTGCGAGACCGATGACGCAACTATTGAAGAAAGGAATCAAAGTGGTTTGGACGCCGGAATGCGAGATGAGTTTCCAACTGTTGAAAGAGAAGTTGACTACAGCACCTATCCTAGCGACAAGGACTTCGCCGTCTGTACCGACGCGTCGAAAGTAGGACTTGGATGCATGTTAATGCAAGATGGGAAAGTGATAGCGTACGCTTCCCGGCAATTGAGACCGAATGAGCTTAATTTTCCGACTCATGATTTGGAGCTAGCAGCAGTAGTGCACGCACTAAAGATTTGGAGACACCATCTCTATGAAGTGTGATGTGAGATTTATACGGATCATAAGAGTCTCAAGTACTTCGAGCAGAATGAGCTAAACATGCGACAATGTCGTTGGTTAGAAGTCGTGAAAGACTATGACTGTGGTAATCACTATCATCCGGGCAAGGCGAACGTAGTAGCTGATGCTTTGAGTAGGAAGAACCAACTGCAATTGGCTTATTTCCTAACGCAAGAGGAAGCGTTGATTCGCGAATTCGATAGAATGAGATTGGAAATAGTAAAAGCACCTGAGACAGTAGGAGGAAGAATAGTGACGCTAGTGATTGAGCCTGATTTGAGAACCAAGCTCATAGAAGCCCAACGACGTGATGAGAAATTTGAAAGAGACACGCGTGAAGGTGAGAATCGAGAAACATGACCATTTTCGTGAAGAGGCGAACAATGCTTTGACGTTCGATGGACGATTATGTGTGCCGAAAGACGAGGCACTGAAAGATGAGATTTTGAGTGAAGCATATGACACACCTTACACTGCTCACCCTGGAAGCACGAAGATGTACCGAGATTTGAAGCAACATTTTTGGTGGAACGCAATGAAAGGAGACGTAGTATCGTTCGTAGAACGATGTCTAACTTGTCAACAAGTGAAAGCCTTACACCAAAGGCCATATGGAAATTGCAACCGCTCGAGATTTCTGAATGGAAGTGGGAGCATCTAGCTATGGATTTCGTGACAGGTTTGCCAAAGTCGCAGAAGGGCAACACTGCGATTTGGGTGATCATCGATCGACTAACTAAAAGCACGCACTTTTTACCAATTCGAATTACTTATGGCGCGGACAAGCTAGCAAAGCTCTACATGAATGAGATTGTGCGTTTGCATGGGGTGCCAAAGACCATTGTGTCCGACCGTGGTACGAAGTTCACATCAAAGTTTTGGATGAGTTTGCAACGGGAATTGGGCACACAACAAAACTTCAGAACTGCTTATCACCCGCAATCGGATGGACATTCAGAGAGGACGATTCAAACGCTTGAGGATATGCTACGAGCCGTTGTCTTAGATCGAGGGGAAAGTTGGGAAACTGTTCTGCCGTTGGTTGAATTCGCCTACAACAATAGCTACCAAACTACGATCGATATGGCTCCGTATGAAGCTTTATATGGTGAGAAGTGTCAATCCCCACTATATTGGGATGAAGTTGGAAAGAGGAAGATGTTAAGACTCAGCGCTATAAAGGAAATGACCGAAATTATACATCAAATCAGCGCAAGGATCAAGGAAGCTCAAGATAGGTAGAAGTCGTATGCTGACGTGCGTCGAACGGAAATCAAATTCAACGTTGGTGATAAAGTGTTCTTGAAAGTATCCCCGACGAAAGAAGTTGTGAGGTTTGGAATGAAGGGCAAGTTGAAACCGCGCTTTGTAGGATCGTACGAGATATTCGATGAAGTAGGTCCTGTAACGTATCGTTTGGCGTTACCTCCCAGTTTTGGGAATGTGCACAACGTGTTCCATGTGTCGTAGTTGCGCAAGTGCGTGTTTGACCCCAAGCATGTGATTCGTCAAGAGGAAATGATCCTAAACCCCGACATGAGCTACGAGGAAAGGCCAGAGGCAATCCTAGATCGGAAGGTGCAAGAGTTGCGAAACAAGTCGATAGCATTCGTGAAAGTGTTGTGGAAACACCATGGTTTCGAGGAAGCCACGTGGGATTTAGAAGATTGAATTAAAGAAAAGTACCCCGAGTTGTATATGTGAGACGATCAAATTTCAGGACGAAATTTCTGTTAAGAAGGGAAGAATGTAACATCCCAGCTTTTTGTGACTTTTATTTAATGAGTTGAATTGAAATTTCAATTATGAAATTGATTGTTTCTATGTGATTAAGTGAATTATGTGAAATAATTCTCGTTGGTGATATGGAATGAAGTGTTTGATACTTTTATTTTTTTTATGTGGGGAAAATCGACTCTTTTGTTTTTCGTATCTAATCTCTTTTACTTCGCGTTGGGATCGAGTGTTAGGTTTGAAGTAAGTATCATATAGTTCTTTTAGCATTGAAGAACTAATAGCTAGTTGTGAGGTTCTTTTTACACATAAAAGTCCAAAAGCGTTTTACAACGAGTTCGATGCTAGAATAGAATAAGAACACGATTTCGGACATCACAAGAGTCGTGCCGGGATGGACTCGCGCCGGACAGCCGTGCCGAGTGCTGGGCAGCCCCAGGACAGCCCGTCTTCTGTCCTCCGGGTCTTGCTCGATCACCACTTTTTGCACTCCCGATACCTACACGAAAGAATAAACCACGTATCAAATACACTTTCGACAACAAATTGAGACGAAAAGTTGAATAAGAACCGCGTCACATCGAGACGAAAAGTTTGGATAAGAACCACGTCGCATCAGACACGTTTTCCAATGACCACATTAATTACTCGTCGCATCGAAACGAAAAGACGTGAATTTTTGTCTTTTATGAAAAATAATTTTTTCATTTCCATTTTTTTTCTTTTCTTTTGTATATATATATATATATAACTCCATCCTTCCCCCACACATTTTTCTCCCTCACTCTCCATCCTCTCCGAAAAAAAAAAGAAAAACTTCTTCCACCTTTGTTATTGCTTCAAGTGGAATGGATTTTCCAAGAATTTCCGACGAATCGTGTCAACGTTTGTTTCTACCGTCCGTTTCTTGATTCAAGAAGGTATAACTAAGTTTTCTTCTAATCTCTTTCATTGAAACTTTATTCTTGAATCCTACATGCATATAGAGGGTGTAGGAATCATAGATCGCAAATTTATCGGTGGGAAAATTGAGTTTGCATGAGAACTTTGATAGTATGCGTTTTGATTTGAGGTTATATGAAATTGTTTTGAATCCTTGGTGAATGATGTAAGTTTATGTGCAAACATGTTTATGAGAGTCTTATCAAGCATGATTTCGTGTTATAAGCATGAGAATTTGTATTTGGATGATTGGGGAAGAAACCCTAATTTCGAATTTATGAGTCTGAAATCTGTGACGTTCGAACAGTATTTCCTGATGTGTGATTGACCTATCAAACGGTCAAATTTTGATATGAAAATTTTACTGAGGAAATTTCAAGGTGATTTCTGTGTCTCGTATAAATTTCAGCCCTTTTTGTCAAAAAATGAATTTTTGAAAAATGTTTGAAGTCGACTGCGCAATTCTGCCAGTAACGTGTGTTCTCGACCAGAAGGTTTCAAAATCTTTTTGACCGAACAAATGATCTCCGTTTGATGTAATTCTTGAACTAGATGAAAATTTGAAGTGTCTTCTGAGTCTTGTAAAGTTTTCAGCCTTATTGGACATCGTATGAATTTATGATGAATTTTTCAAATGAACTGCGCAGTGCTGCTAGAATTTTTATGTTCCGATCAGAGAATTACATAAATGTTTTGACTGACCAAATGATATGATTTCGGTGTGAAATTTTAACTGAGTGAACTTGAATGTGTCTACTGTGTTGTGACCAAAATTTAGCTTCATATGAGGTCGGGTGAATTGTTAGTGATTTTTACAACACGGTCGCGCAGTTCTGCCAATTTTCTGCCTTGATAAAATGACACTTATTCCCAAGTTTAAAAGTATTATATGATGCATGTATGTCCAAGGAACATGTTTAACAATGTGATCACGTGTGATACGTTGAAATATATTATGGTGTATTTTTCCGCCTTTGTGACGAACGTTGGGTTGGGTAAATTGAGAATAACGATGAGAGAGAAACGATAGGACATGCATAGTAATATGATTTTGTGGAAGGCTGATTTGTGTTGTCGTTGGCAAGGGTGATTGAGTATACGTGAGCTCGAGGAACGAGGGTTGCCTTAAATGGATATTGAATGGTTTAAGCAAACGAGGTGGGCTTTCTTTTACTAAACTCTTTTACGCTTTCAAAAGTATGATTATGGTGTAATAAGGGTGGTTTAAAGTGTTATGTCATGCCATGTTTGTTTTGATGATGAGATTGTGCCTGATGCCTAGTTTGTGAGTGCGCTCCATTAGGCTATAGGGCTAGGAATGAAACGAATTCGGGTCTGAGTAGGGCCGCAAACCCTATCAGGCTAGTGTACACAGGTGGGATCGTGAGCCGTCCTTGCTAGTCGGCCAATCTCGTGGGCGAATAGTGTGGCCACACTTTCGTCGCACTATGGAAAGAGAATGTGATTGAATGATTGATGAGAAAGTGGGGAGATTGATTGTCTGGCCAGACTTTGAAATGTTTTTGTGTTCTCGTGATATTTCTTAACTACATATAAAACTCGAGATCACTGGTATGGATGACATAACTGTTTGTTATGAAAATGTTTTCGGCATGAGCCCATTGAGTACAACAAGTACTCAGCCCTGCATGTGTTTTCCCTATGTGCAGGTTGAGCGGGATGTTGCGGTGGATGTTGAGTCGGCATAGGGAATATGGATGCGTTGTGTCTTCATACATAGGCGTCATCCTTGACTCTCTTTGAAACCTTATTTCCGCTGCTATATTTTTTAACTAAAATATTATTCTTTAAGCTAATTGAGGCTTTCTTATGAACTGTTATCCTTAAATGCTATTCTTAATGTTTGTCCCTTGGTCACGATCGCCTCGTTTGTAACACCCCTAGTATGGGCGGTCGTGACAATTTAAGAGCATTATAGCCTTGTCTTCATCCTTTATTTCTCCATCCACACACTCAAGGTCATCTACTACCTTTACAAAATCATCCATCTGTTCCACAATACCTTTCCCTTCAAGAAACTTGATCGAATATAATATCTGCTTCAAGAATAGCCGATTAGCTGGGGACTTAGTCATGTATATGGACTCCAGTTTGTTCCATACGGCCGAAGAGGTCTTCTTCTTGCACACCTATCGTAATACTCAATCTCCAAGGCTGAGCATCAGAGCGCTATGAGCTCTATCCATAGCATCATTCTTCTTGATTACATCTTTGTCATCAGGATTGGTCGTCTTGTCAAGTTGCTCGTACTTCATGGCCTCCCAGAGACCTTGTTGCACGAGAATCGCCCTCATCTTCACTTTCCATAATCCAAAATCATTCTTCCCCGTGAATTTTTCAAACTCAAATCGATTTCCAGCCATCGCATTCGTCGCGCCTTCAACAAATTTCCCACAGACGGCGCCAATTTGTGAAACTTATCCACCAGATTGAAGATGCGCGATCAAGAAATTAAACTTGAAATGAAATGACAACGGATATACGTGTTTCGGCCGAAATCAGCCTACATCCACGGGAGAACTCGAGTGACTTGTATTAATATGGAAACGAGATTACAGACTATCAATCAACATGAACTTATAACAAGAACAAGCTCTTCTCCTAGAGATCTCACAAGAAACTCGACTTTGAGATCTATACGCTGAGAATATGAACAACACCGCGATCTTGAGCTAAGACTTCTTCCTTGATCACTGAGATCACCAATCAATCACAACTTGGATTGAGCAACTAAGCCTTGAACTCTTTTTCTCTCTGTGTTTCACTCTGTTTCTCAGTTGTATCAAGATGATTCTGTTATCTATCATGCGTGGGAAGTTATGAGCTTTTATACCCGACTTCTAACCGATTGCTAGGGTGCGTAATCCCATGCATGCGAGCCCCCATGAATGCTCACGTACACCCTCACCTCAACACCACTTCATGCATACTTATTTGTTGCATTTGATGTTGCGAGACGCACGCATGCAACATTATGAAGAGGGTAAATACATAATACTAGTCTTTCCGTTTCATAGTAATAGAAGCGTTTCATTTTGGCACGTGATTTGAGAAAAAATATGTTAAGTGAGTTAAGTAAATAAATAATAAAGTAAGAAATTAAAAAGGTAAAGAGACGAAGAGATGATAAAATAAGAGAGAATAAATGTGTTGACTTTTACTAAAAAAATAAAATATATCATTATTATAAACTATACCAAAATTAATAAAATGACCCAACTACTACGAAAACGGAGAAAGTTTATTATACTAACGACTTCCCAAAAAGATTATATATTTAAAAGAAACAACAATGCATACGTTTTTATTAAACTTTTAAAATACTTGTTATAATTAAATAAGGTCAATTTAACTAAACGGACATCAAGGAGCCCTCACATCTTTTTAAATGCAAATCAGTGCCTACACAATGCATTCATTACCGTCTCGTATCACTTTTAACTATATTTTTATTCTATTTCTTAACTAAAGGATAACACCCTCAAATATTCATATCTTATTATTTCATCCCTTAACTATTCATGATTCCACTATTTCATTTTTTCTTTATTTTATTTTATTCGGAACAACACACACCATGTCACCCCAGGCGCGTGTCCACACCGGAATGGGCAATCCCACCGCGGAGATCACCGTTGCGAGTGCTCTATAAGCTCATAACTTTTTATCATGACCTTACATTATACCCCTCTGTCTACGAATATGAATTTTACTTTTTGCATGAGTTTTAAAATATGTGAACTGAAAAAATTAGTGAAATATTAGACTCACTTTTAGACACTAGTTTACAATCAAATGTGAGTGTAAGTGTGTAACGAGTTAATGAATTGTTGGACACACTGATCATTTATAATAAAAATGAAATGAGACTTATATTACTTCCTCCGTCCTATAATAGATGACACACTTGAGGATTAGCACGAGATTTTAGGTGATGTTTTGTGTGTTAGGTGGAGAGAGAAAACAATATATTTATATTAATGTGAGAGAATTTTTTTTGAAAAAAGAAAAGAAATGTGACATCTTTTGTGGAACAAACTAAAAAGGAAAGTGTGATATCTATTATGGGACGGAGGGAATAAATAAAGAGATAGTCTAATAAAATAGTTAAACTACAGTTTAAACTTAATTATGAATAGCAGTAGAAAACTTTAGGGTGTATTTGGTATAATTAAATTAGAGAATCATGGATATTTGCTTGTAAAATAAAATAAAAAAATTGGTTAATTCTAGTTTTATGGAGAAGTATATATTTCAACTTTAAAATTTGTTTGTAACGAAACTATTGATTTAAATAGATTTTGTAATCAAATAAGAGTTTGGTGCTGACATGACTAGATGACTTGCTTACGAAACACTATCTACTAAAATGACGTCAGATTGTAGTCAGTGAAACAACATCGTTTTGTACTAAATTAAATAATTTTATTTGTTGTTCTCTTTCCCATCTCATTTCTCATTTCTCTATTCTTGTTTCTTAACATAAACTCTAATTCAACAAATGAAATTATTTAATATTAGTACAATACAATGTCGTTTTGCCACCTAAAATGCGATACCATTTAAATAAGCCATCAAGCTACATAAGAATCTTAATTGATTGCAAAATTAAAATAAATCAATAGTTCAATAATTTAAATGTAGATTTTAAAGGTGATATGCAAAACTAGAATTGGGCAAAATTTGGAAATTTTAAACAAATTACCTAAGAATTATGTTGTAATTCTAATATTATGGGATGAATAAGTATAATATCCTAATTAATCCCCAATCATGCCAAAATTAAGTAATTGACATAAAATTTAAAATTTTCCACATGGTAAGTCAAAAGATTAACTAAAATTTAACATTGACTTTTAATTGATATTTTCGTAATGATATTGTAGTAGTACATTTGTTTTAACTCTATATTATTTTAATATATTTTAAATTGTGTGTGCGGATGTATGTGAGGTGTGACGTGTGTCGGTGTGTGCAATATTGTGTTCTCTGTGTGTGCGTGATATTCCGTTTGTATTTGCAGTTGTAGGTGTATTTGTATTTGTAATTTAAATATTTACTTATCTATACTAATCTAAAGTGAAAGTTTTGATGAAAAGTCCTTAATGCCCTTTTTGGAGAAAAATGGAAAGATTAGGTGTCTTCTATTTAAAAATAAATTTTTAAGGCAAAAACAATTGGACAAATAATAGCCCAATAAAATGCTAACTTCTTGAAGAAGTTTTAAAACACATTTAAATAGTGCACTACCATTAAATTTTTTTTATAATTAATTTATTAAATTTATATATTAATTAGACTTATATTTGAGTTAAATTGGAATTGTGTTAGAGAGTTTAGTTTGCCTTCCATTTATTTAGGTTAAAATTGAGATTTAATCATTTATTGCAATATTTTTTCTCCAAATTAATTCACAAGCTAAACGACAACACATATATGTAATGCTTACAATTTCCATCATATATTTACTCAATTAAAGTTTTTAGTTCTTATATTTTAATTCGCCTCTAATTAAACAATACTACTAAGTTTATAGATTAAACTAAGGAATAAGATGACATTATATATATTTAAAATTAAATCTAACATATAAAGTTTGTATAACTTCTTAATATAGAGAGTAGTGTAAATTCTCACATTATTCAAAACAAACAAGATGCATAAAATATTATCGTTATTTTAAGTGATAGTAGTAATTTACTTTTTATACGTGTATATGGCGGGAAGTAAGAAATTTATTCTTTCCAATATAAAAAATTCATTTAGTCTTTGACAATGAATATCAAGTTATGCTATGGTCTGAAATTAAAAGAAAGAAATAAACAGTCAACTAAAATGTGATTATTGGATAATACAAATTTTCTAACTTGACTTCTCAAAGAGGTTTTAAATTTATATGATTTAAATTATTCATATATTTAATGTGGATATGTTTAATATTCCATATTTTTTTTAAACTAATTTTTTATAAATTAAGCTATTAAATTTATATATTAATTTACCTTTTATTTGGATTAATGACTTGCATAGCACTTTCAATAAACACCTTTACTCACACATATTTTATTTATTTGTATATCTTATTCTAATTAATTCATACTCTTAGATCATTAGTCACACATCTTATTTTTGTCATTAATTTTATTATTTTTACTTCACTTAGATTATAAATTAAAATTGCATAAATGTTTCATTTACTCGGGAGTAGTAAATTCTTCATTTTGAGTGAGACAAGATAAGTACATTTCTATTTTTTAAAATCTCCATATTGCTTTCAATTCTTATTTTCTATATATTTATTATATTTTATATTCATTATTTGAAACTCTTATGTCCCGTGCATAGCTCGGGTGTTAATACTAGTGCCTATAAAACTGAAATTGCAAAATTGAAAGATTTTGATATTAAAATTCTATTTTAGATTCAAATAATTTCATTACATTTAACACTAAAATGTAAATTAAAGTACTTATTTCCGAAGCTATCATACACTCCAGTCTCCAGGCAACACTCCACTTTCCAATTTTATCACACCGGACCTAGCAACTTTCACATTGGGCTTGATGAAGGCCCAGAAACGTAGGACTTTAAAATAGGGCCCACTAGGACCAAAATGGCCTTCTGATGTAAATAATTACGTTTGAGTCCCCGGGCGATTGACTGGATCCCTTCGCGGCCAAAAAATCCCCATTTTTTCCTCATCCATCCTACCGGCAGTGAACCTGCGACGGCAGCGGCACCACCACCGGAAAAATCAGGTTTATTATTCCTTCTCAATATATTTTCTCTTGCAAAAATTTTATTAAAAATCTTAATCACCACTTTCCGAAAAATTGCTCGGATGTGATTATTAGCCCTAATTACGCCCTAACATTCATCCCGACCCTTGATTTATAAATAATTAGTGTCTCCTCCTTTTTATGCCTAACGATTACTTGTCGTGGTTGATAGAGTGGTGATTTGGAGCTTGAATTATTGTTTGTGGTGCGGCGCTTCATGAATTTTGAGCGGAATGGCAAACTATTTTGGAAAGGGGGCGCCGACGAACGGGTCTGTTTATGTCTGCAACTTGCCTTTCGGTACTGATGAGACAATGTTGGCCGAGCACTTCGGCACCATTGGCTTGTTAAAGGTATTAGCTTATACTCAATTCATTTGTTGGTTTGGATTTTACCCTTGGATTATCATTTAATGGTTTTATCCATGCTACATTCTTTGATGTATGTTTTTCAAACATAACTGTTGAAGTTGTTTGGATAGCATCCATGAGACCTTTAATTTACTATTGGTTTGAAAAGCCTTGGTCATTATTTGTTACAAATACCAAAGTTCATGTTTGTGCAATTTGCGTATTAATGGGCTTGTGTGTGCGTTTCTGTGTGAGTGGTCATTTGTTGTCTGACTGAAGTGAGTTTCTACTCCACAGAAAGACAAACGAACAGGCCGCCCAAAGATATGGCTATACCATGATAAAGTGACAAACGAGCCCAAAGGAGATGCCACGGTCACTTATGAGGATCCTCATGCTGCACTGGCTGCTGTTGAATGGTTTAACAACAAAGATTTTCATGGAGCCACAATTGGAGTCTTTATGGCAGAGTCAAAGAATAAGGACGACGCTGTGAATCATGTTGATGACCAGACTATTGTTAGTGATGTCAATGAATTGGAGGAAGGATACTTGGATCCGAATGATGGGAGCGGAAGAGGTAGAGGGCGAGGGGATGCTGGGGGGAAGTCATGGCAACAAGATGGAGATTGGTTGTGCACGAATACAAGGTCTGTGATGCAATTATTGGTGAGCTGCTCATACTTGCTCTTCTGCTATCTGTTAATGTGACAGCTAGATACTGTTTGTGCAAACAATATCTTACGTTAATTGGTGGACAGTTGTGGCAATGTGAACTTTGCATTTCGAGGTGTGTGCAACCGCTGTGGAACTGCACGCCCTGCGGGAGCCTCTGGTGGAGGAGCAGCAGGTGGTGGCCGAGGAAGGGGTCATGGTAGTAGTGATGCAGGAGGGCCTGGCCGTGCAGTTGGCGCTGCTGGAGGCAGCCTTTTTGGTCCAAATGATTGGTCTTGTCCAATGTAAGAAGATATAACTTTTATAAAATTTTGGATCTGAATATTTTCGTTTAAGATGTTTGGGACTTGGATTTCCAATGTAGTCTGGCTCCATCTATAGAGTTTGTTGGATCGTATGGATTATTTAGGAAGTTGTAAGAACGCACCACATAATTATGAATGGCCTAAGTAAGTTAGTTATCATGGCAGTACATATTTCTCTTGGTTCTTGATGACGCAAGTATTGCTTATGAATAATTGCATTTGGTTTTCTTCTTCTGGTGCCTACTTTGTTATTAAGCCTCCTATGTTCTCTATTTTACCATGGGTGATGCTTATGTTCTTTGTCTTCAAATTTGCAAGACAATGCCTGCCATTCTACTTAGTTCATAAATTGATGATTCAGGTGTGGAAATATTAATTGGGCAAAACGCACAAAATGTAACATCTGCAATACCAATAAACCTGGAACTAACGAGGGAGGTGTGAGGTAAGTGGATATTTTGTTCTTATCTTTTCTTTTTTAATTCCTTTATTATTGCATCTGGCGCAAAGCGAATACAATGATTTTGAACATAATATTAAACCCAATCCTATGCTATATGCCAACCACCCTTAGTCTCTGAGTCACCAAAATTTTATATGATTAGTTGCTTTCCTCAGTTAAAATCATTCGTTAAGTCCAGACCTTATGGAACTATTTGTCCTTAATATACAAGGAAGAATGGTTACAATTTTGAAACAGGATTTAATTTTTCAATTCAGTCCCTTAAATTATATCCTTCATTTTTCCAATTTCCTAGTGAGTTGGCTTTTCAAAAAAATCTTTTACGACTAAGCATGTTACCCTTTTATCATCACCTTGAGCTGACTTTCTTATTTCATCTTGATGCTCACTTGGCTGTTGAGTGAAGGAGTGGAAGCTTTTCGGTTTCTTTGTTCTTGTATGTGCTTGTCTTAACTGAATACTGATCTTATTTGAGAGTTGATTTTGATGTAGAGGGGGACGTGGTGGAGGGTACAAAGAGCTGGATGAAGAAGAGCTAGAAGAAACAAAAAGGCGCCGACGAGCAGCGGAAGAAGTAATTATCAACCTTCATTAGAAGTATGGCCCAGTTTCAACTAATGTAACCTAAATGATATTCATGATTACAGGATGACGGTGAAATGTATGATGAGTTTGGCAATCTTAAGAAAAAGTTCCGTGCAAAAACACAAGCTGAAACAACTCAGGCTGTTCCTGGAGTTGGCCGTGCAGGATGGGAGGTTGAGGAAATAGGTATTAATCTATCTGGTGATAGCATACCATTTTTTTGTCTTTAGCACACATTTCAACAATTTGCTTTATTTTAAGCCATAGTGTTCGCTCAATTAATTGATTTCAAAATATCATTGTGGTGAGAAAAATGGATCTGCATTTTATGGATGCTCACTCCAAAAAGCTAATAGCCAATCCACTAAATGTTCATCTTACAATTATCTTTGGCTATGTCGCAGCAGGTGACAAGGATAAGAGAGAGAGGAGCAAGGATAGGGGAAGAGATCGTGATGATAGGGAGAGGGACAGGTATAGAAGTAGAGATTATGATAGGCACAGGGAGAGAGATAGAGGTTACGAGTATGATCGGGACCGAGACTACGGGCGGGAACGAGAGCGTGATAGAGATCGTGGTAGGTACCGTTGAAATTTGTTGCTTCTGGGAGTGCCGCGACTCTTAATCATATGGTCGGAAACGTGTTCCATTTGTTTACATAGTATGGATGGTGAGGTTGCAACTTTAGACCTTATGTTTATGCTTAATCATGATTTCGGCTGTGTTTACAACACAATGTGTGGTTTTGTAATGGAATATTGGTTCCAAACGATAGGTTTCATGTATGCACGATACTTTCTGATCTACTACAAAGTAGCACTCAGCGTTCTTCTACTACAATGTCTGCCCATTTGTTTTAACACAAAGTTACACATATAGGAGTATATTTATGGATTAGGGATGTTACGCGTATAGGAGTATGTTTTTCATTATTTATAATAGCAAGAGTAAGTATCAAACATTATTGTTAGGACGTGTCTTAGATAAATTTTCTTATTTAGAATTAATTTAAGCACATCGGCTTCAATTTTGTGCAAATATGTATTCCTATAAATAGGCATGCTTATTTGGCCGGTTCCGGTTTCGGTTTTGTTTCCGGTTCTAACCAGACTGGATATCCGGTACCGGATTTAATTTTCATAAATCTTAGAACCGGAACCGATTGGTTCCGATTTGGAACCGGCCGGTTAAGAAGCGGTCGATTCCGGTTGTAATTTTAATCCAAATTTATTTATAATCTTAAAATATAATAATCCAATATCTAGAAATATAACAAATAGTGTAATACCTAAAAAATTACATAAATACACAAAAAATACAAGTCAACAAGACAATAATATTCATATATGGATAAGAGTGATGTCAAGGGTAGTA
The DNA here is from genome assembly GCF_004379255.2 of Salvia splendens. Classification (NCBI taxonomy): domain Eukaryota; kingdom Viridiplantae; phylum Streptophyta; class Magnoliopsida; order Lamiales; family Lamiaceae; genus Salvia; species Salvia splendens. The sequence continues at coordinate 29,879,074 of NC_056033.1, read as the reverse complement.
GGTCGGACTAGTGTATGTTAGCAATTTTTTTATAAAAAAATAGGAGTTCTAAACTTTAGCAATTTTTTTAAAAAAATGAGTTTTAAAATTGAATTCCATTTTTCCTTTTTTGGCTAAACAAATATTCAATGAAATTTCTAATACTAATTGATCTTGTTGTGACTTTTTGTGGTTTATAACAGAACAGTTAATAAATTATTCACAAACAAGTTAAAATCGTATGTTAAATGAGTTACATAAATTTGTTATAAAATTAAAATTTCTATCATATGAAATGATATTGTTGTAATGCCCCGACTTTTTCTATCTTTTTAGTTGTTCTTGAAGGGACGTCGTCTGTATAGCCGAAAATTTGCATTCAATTCTTTTAGATGTTGATGGAATAGCCAGTGTTTTTATTATTGAATTTAGGCTAGGATCTTTTTCTTTATTTGTATGAAGCCCAATTCTTCGTCACCAACTTTTGGAAGTCCTTTTCAACTTCCTTTTGGGCATAGGGCAATTATTCCTTTTAGCCCAATTTGAAATCCAATTATTATGAGCCCAAATAATTTATTAATTTTCATCTCACTTTGAATATGCAAGAATTTAACGTGAGTTTAGTCTCACCCAATTTCTGTTCCACAAAATCGGGTTTCTACCTCCCATGATTCCATGAAATCGGTTATCTACACATTCATATCAACCCACAACTCCACGATTCTATCGGATTCAATCAATTTCGCAATTACCACTACCTTTCACAATTTGGAGAGAAACCGATAGTTGAGCAAGGGATAAGAGAAAGAAGGCAGCTGTATACATCTAATGACAATGACAGAAAGGCGATGAGTCGGAGACGACGGCGTAGCGGCTGTTCTCAGATTGGCTGTTCTGAGCAGCAGCAACAGCCGCGGTGGGGGGGGAGGTCGCTGGAGTGGGCAAGGCGCCGGCTAGAGCAACGATTGACGTCGGCGCAGAAATTGATGAATGAGAGAATAACGACGGTGGCTCGGCGTGAGATCGAGGGAGAGGAAATTGGGGTTGCATCATGGAGATAGAGATATGAGATTTTGAAATTAAGGATTTTGTGAGAGACGCAAGGAAGAAGATTGGCGGAAGGAGCTGAGCCGTCGAGCTTGCCGACAGTGATGGCGGAACCTAGATTGGAGGGCAGAGAGAGAAAATGAAGGCGACTCTTTTCGGGTTCCAATTACAGAGTTGAAATTGAGATTGAGAAACTGGGTGATACTTTGTTCGGCGGAGGAGTTGTGGATTTGGGGAATTCTCCTGATTTTGAATTGAGAGAGATGAGGCATGAGAGGTTGAGAGAGAGTCGATGGAGAGATGGAGAGGGATTGGAGACATGAGTGAGCCTCTGATTTCTTAAAATATTGGAGAAGAAAGTTGAGAGTGAGAGAGAGACTGTTTTAGAAAAGAAGATGGAGATGAGAGATGGGTGTTTCTCTGATTCTGGGAAATTTAAAGAAAGAGGAAGTGACGGCGGCTGTGCCTGCGAGGGCGACGGCGGACAGCACCGGGCTGAACTCAGCAGCAGCTGACCCGGCTGCTCATGACGAACAGGAAGCGGCAGCTAGGCTGAGCGCGGTGTTGCAGGGCGATTATCGGCGGCAGCCGCTGGTGCAGAGGAGTAGCGAGAGAGAGAGTAGGCGACGGATGAGAGAAAGTGAAAGCGAAAGCGAAAGAGAGAAGTGATGGATGACTGAGGAAGGAATTGGACATTTTCAAATCCCATTTTTGGAAGTTACGTAATGAGAATAAGAGAGGTGAGTATGGCCCCTTGTTCCATTTAATATAATTAGCCATAAGACATAATTCAAGCAATATTGATAAATAGTAGTATTGGCTAATGATCTAATTAGGAGGCTGGCGCTTGTTTATTTGAGTTGGACTAGAATTTGTATACGAGAATGACGAGAGTTCGGACAGAGTCAATAGAAGGATAAATATGATGTGCTAAAGTCACTGAAAAAGGGATCGAAGGGGATTTTGCATGCTTTTTGACAACGGAACCGATTGACAAGTTGAGGAGTTCATCTTTTGAGGTGAGCTTTCTTTTTAAATAAAGACTATGTCCTAAGTATATTTATTTTTACGAAATATGTTTGTCATGCCATATTTTTGTGTTGCTATGGGACCTATCTGAAGTGGCTTTTGCCATGTATGGTTAATCAAATTCGGGTCTGACTAGGGAGTGAGTCCCTACTCAGGCTAGTGTACACCCCGTAGATCGTGCGCTATCTCTTTGAGTTGGCCGGTCTAGTGACTTGGAATGTGGCCACATTCCTTGTCATGTATGTTCAGATATGGTATGGTGATGTTGATGATGTTGAGGTTGGTAGTGATGATGATGTTGGTGAAATGTTTTAGTGACCCGGGCCCTTTCAAAGTTTAAACCCTGAGGTCACTCGTTAATGGCATGATAAATATTTTTATTGAAAATGTTTTCAGCATGAGTCCACTGAGTGAATCAAGTACTCAGCCCTGCATGTGTTTTCCCTATGTGCAGGTTGAGCGGTGACGAGCACGGTGGGTGTTGAGCATGAAAGTGAAGCAGATAGTAAATAAAATTTTCTGAATATATTATGTCTTCATACATAAGAGTATTCTACTCTCGAATGCTTCCACTGAATATTGTTTCTTTTGCCAAGTATTGTTGAGATAATATTTGGTTCGAGTTGCTGATTGTTGAAATGATACTCTGATTTTATTTGAGCTATGGTCGAGTTGTGTTGATTTCCCCCTTTCTTCCCTGCTTCTTTAACCCTCCCCTAGTCGCGATCAACCGTGTTTTCTATCCTTACAAAATGCGGGCGTGACAAAGTGGTATCAGAGCAATTTTTCCTTCTGCTCTTGACCCGAGAGTCTTTTTTTCTGTCTTAGTCTAGACTCGTTTCGCTAGACTACACAATTTTGGTATTGAAGGCTCAACATCCCGACTCGCCACGCTCAACCGAGAAAGAGGTAATATATTTTTTTGTGAGAAAACTTTTATGAGAAAGTTTTGGAGAAAGGAAGATGAGAAAAATTTTGAGAAAGAGAGGAGAAAATTTTAATAAGAACGAGGAAGTAGAATCTTTCCATGAGGGATCGATTTCAAGTTGAGAAGAGTGTTTGTTGATGCTTGAAAAAAGAGCGAGTTGTGAAGAGGAACGATGGATTGTTTGTTTTACATGAAAGATGAAAGATGAAAGTGGATGTTCAAGTCTGTTTTGAGTTTTGAGTCAAAACTTTTACTCTAAAGTTGAAAGTGAGATGTGAAAATTTTGAGGAAAGTGTGAGAGTTTGAAGAAAATTTTATTTCAAAAGTTTTGAATGTTAATGTGAAGTGTGAAAGTGTTTTGCTTTGAGATGTGAAAATGATGTGTGTTATAGTACTTGTTTATCTGGAGTATGCATGACTTTTAATGAGATAGTTTTTTTTCTACGAGATGATGAAATGTGTTGTGAACTTAGAGTGCCTAAGATGTAGGCCTAGTTGACTATGCGAACAGTAGTTCTAAGTTGAAAACTTACCTATTGCTTTTCTGAGCAATGAAAAGGAACGAGAATCTGAAAGTTGGGGCGAACCCCTATTTTGTCAAGATACGAGGCAAGTAGATCAAGAGTAGGGATGGAGGTCGGTGGACCATGGAATTTTTTTTTCTATTTCTTGGAATGACGCAAACTGTTGGAGCAAGCTTAATGTGTGAAACACGTATTAATTGATGGTCTATTGACGTTGATGTATGAGGTATATTATGAAATTGTTGGTGGGAGTGAAATATGATGCTATGAACTTTGTATGCGAACATAGAGTGCCTAAGAAGTATGTTAGATTGAACGATATCGAATTTAGTTGTTGACAACCGCAATATCACTTTTCCGAGTGATGGGACAAATGGAAATATGTGGTGTTAACTCGAACTTTAATGAATGATTACAAATTCAATATTGTTTTTCCTTGAATGACAAGAACAAGGAGAATGCGAAAAGACGTAGTATATGATAAAGAGTTTAAAAAAAGAAAAAGTGCAAATTGAAGAGAAGTTCCAAACGAGAAAATGTTCGAGGCAAGAAGAGATGCGAAATGATGTAATCCTACAACGGAGGTAGAGATCATACCTGCGATCTAATAAGATAAATCCAATCTTATGTCAAAAGTGGCGATGCGACGAAAACGACCGTTATAGCATGTTGAGAGCGCGAGTATAACTACAAAGTTGGAACTGGTATCGGAATCATAACCTGTTTTCTGGTTTTCGATTACTCAATTAATCGTCCGGTTCCGATTAACTGAAAACCGGAGCACCGTTTAAACAACCCTACCTATAAAGAAAACTTAGAAAAATTAATTATTTGAGTATATTTTATTTTAAATTATTTTTGAAATACTAATATATACTCTTTCTTTCTGTCCTTAAACAATAATATTCTTTTTCTATTTTGATACTTCCCACAAAATTAGTCCATATCCATTTTTTGCAAGTTTGCTCTCTTATGTGCTAGGCATCATTCCCCACTAACATCACTCCAATCACTTTTTATTCTATCTCGCTCTTATTTTACCAATTTCATATTAAAACTTATGTTATCCTCAAAGTCTCTATTTTATGGCACGAAGGGAGGGTCAAATTAAAATTATATGTATTCAATATTTAATTTTAATAAATTAATTTGAGAATAAATGGATGATGGGAGAGATGAATAAGAAATTAATATTAGACTATAAGGCCATCCGCAACGCTGTCTCTTATCCGTCTCTTAACTATTCATGGGCCCCACTTTACTTTTCACTTCATCTCTTAACTAAGAGACAACACCTACAACCCTTCATCTCTTATCCGTCTCTTAACCATCTCATCCTTTAACTATTCTTTCAATTTCATTTTTTATTTTTATTTGCAACAAATTCAATTAATAAAAACACACTTCATTAAATAAAATAAAATTACAACTTAAAATTCTAAAAAAATAAAAATATATATATAATTGAAAATCCAAAAAAAATGAAAAATACATAATTTAATTTCTTCTGCCCACTCTCTCTAAATTCAAAATCTCAAAGCTCAAAGAAGCAGAAAAAAGATCATGTGCGTCTACCGGTTGCCAAATTTTGCCCAAATGTGCCCCATTAGATCATCTTGGAGTTGGGCGTGGGCGGTAGAATCACGTGTCCTTACCTGAATAGACAACCGATCTTGCATAGACGGGTGCACTCCACTGCGAGGCGGACTACTTGCGGTAGAGCTTCCGGGGGTTTCAGGGTCGAACCAATTTCCCGCCTCAGGGCCTTCGTCGGCGACAATCATGTTGTGCAAGATTATACACGTATACATGATGTCGACCATATTCTCCATAAACCACGTACGAGCCGGGGCTTTGATAATGTTGAAGCGCGCTTGGAGAACCCCGAACGCCCTCTCCACATCCTTGCGAGCATCCTCTTGCTTCTGCACAAAAAGAGCCTTTTTTCGTTCACCGGCCTGTTGAACATCTTCACGAAGGTTGGCCACTTCGGGTAGATGCCGTCGGCAAGATAGTACCCCATTTTATACCGCTAGTTGTTAGCGATGAAGTTGATGGCCGGTGCTTTACCACCCAAAACTTCGGCGAAGAGGTCGGATTGGTTGAACACGTTGACGTCGTTGTTCATTTCTGCAACGTCGTGTGGCTGGGACGGCCGACGACGTCGAACCCTTCTTGGAAGAACTCTTCCCGGGCTGCCAATGTATTTGCGATATGCAGAAATAGCGGTTTCCGCATGCGGAAACGGCGACGGAAGTAGGTCTCTCCCCATACCGGGTTATCACAGAAGTAGTCGCGTACTAACCTTGCGGCGGCTTCCTCCCGGTTACGATAGATGTAAGTTCGGGATCGTCGTTGGGGCGGCGCGGCTTCCTCCACCTCCGCCTCCCTACGCCGATCTTCTTCAAGCGATTCTTCCATTATTCAACGCATTTGTTCAAATGGGTCCATGAATGGGTTAAATTTGGGAGAAGAATAAAAGAGATGATTTGAGATGAAAATTGGAGAGGATAGACGTCACCACGGTTCGGGAACCAGCGGTTCACGGTTCGGATCCGCCGGTTCCGGTTCGAAAATAAGTGGAACCGGAACCGGCCCGGCCAAGGATCGGCGGTTCCGGTTCCGGAACCGTGAACCGCCGGTTCACGTGAACCGCGGAACCGCCTAGGTTTGCCCGGTTCCGGGCCGGTTCATCCGGTTCGGCGGTTTTTTTTTTTTTTTTGCATTTTAAATTTGTAATTCAAGTAAAATATGTAGATATATTTGCATAAATAAAATTAGAATAAAGCGATGTTCAAATGCAATTTTATTGATACAAATTACAACTTTAAAATTACAAATTACAACTTTAAAATTGCAAACTACAAACAACTTTAAAATTACAAATTACAACTTTAAAATTACAAATTACAACTTTAAAATTACAAATTACAACATAAAAATTAGAAATTACAACTTCAAAATTATAAATTACAAAAACTTAAAGTCTTGATTACAATTTACAAAATTACATATTCGAAACAAAGGGGAGAAAAAAGAAATAAAGGAAAAGGACTTGAGCTCAAATTAAATTTAAACTTAAATTTAAAATTTAAGTTGAGATGCCTACATATCCTCAATGCTCAATTGCATTTTGGAATCAAAGTCCACGTAGTTCTCTTACCTTGCTTACCTATTTGGCTTGATTGGAGGAATTGGCGCCTACTCTTCTTCGTCGGGGAAGTAGTCTTGGTCGGGTTGTACTACTTGATTGTCCCAATTCGGTTCTTGGTCTCTAATTTCGGCGGAGCACCAATCATCAAGTAACATGGTGGCTTCCATGTTTTGCCCGGTGAGTCTACTTCTTCGGTCGTCCAAGACGTTGCCTCCAACACTAAAGGCGGACTCGATGGCGACAGTGGAAGCCGGAACCGCAAAGATCTCCTTGGCCATTGATGCAAGGATTGGAAAATCTTTCTCGTGTGATCCCCACCATTCTAGGACGTCGATTTGTTGGGGAACAGGACCTCCTTCTTCCTCATTTAATGAAAAATGTGAGTCAAAATATAAATCTAACTCACTTGTCGAATGTGCCATCCTTCCTCCGCTGCTGAAGCCGTATAGGTCCGCCAATTGGGATTGGGCGTCGGGGTCATCAACTTGAAAGAAGCCAAAGTTATGTGTTTGACGGGGGGGTCTAGGTCGAACTTGGTGGGTAGTGTTGTACTTGGCTTCGTAATCGTGAAAGAGAGCCCGCAAGTCGAACTCAAAATTTCTTTGGAGACTTGGGAGGTGGGGGAGGTTTATTTGGAATGTTTGGGCAAGGTTTATGTAGTTGTCGTCGTCTTCGTCAGTTTGCAAAGCTCGGAGTGGTTCAAGATCAATAGAAGCCAAATTGTTGTAATAAAATTCTAAAATTTTGAAAGTACCAACTAGTTTCCACTTTGGATCCAAAACTTTGGCAAGCAAAAAAACAGTTGGGATCTCATTGAATACTTGAGCCATTTTTCAACCATGTAATATAAAACACACATTAGCTCAAGATTGTTTGTGGAATTTTTCATTGCAGTTTTAAAACCAAGTGATATGATCATGCAATGTTCTAAAACACGAACGGATGTGCAATAATACACACCCGATAACTCCATAGTGGCATTTCGAAAACCTTTGAATAATTTAAATAAGCTCATGCTTTGTTCCCAACAAGAAGATGTTAGATACAAATCATCAACAGGGTAAGTTCTATAAAAATCAACTAAATAATCTATATGCTCTAATGTAGATTGCAACATGTCATATGTAGAGTTCCATCTAGTAGACACGTCTAAAGTAAACTTTGTGTACCTTATTTTCTTCGAGTGGCAATACTTCTTCCACGCCTTGCCAATTTGAGACTTCCAGTGGATCAAGGATACAGCTGTAGTAATAGGTTGAATATGTCTTTGCCATAAAGACAAAGCATCTTGTACACATAAGTTTAAAATATGACAAATACATCGTTGGTAAAAATACTTACCACTTATCACCGGGGAACAAGCCGCAATTAAATCGGATATACTTGCGGTGTTGGCGGTTGCGTTATCAAAACCAACCGAAAATATCTTGTTGCATAACTCATACTCATTCAAAACTTGAATAATTAGAGATGCAATTGCTCGTGCGGTGTGTGGGGAAGGAAATTGTCTAAAACCAATTAAACGTTTATTTAAAGACCAACTATTGTCTATAAAATGACATGAAATTCCCATGTAGGAATTTCGTTGGAAAGAATCCGTCCACACATCGGAGCAAATATTAACTTTGTGCCCCAAGGTGGATAGAAATTTTCCAATCTCCCTTTTTTTGTCAAAAAACTGACGGTTGTTAGATCTTTGAGCAGTAGTGGGGGGAATTCTTTTTGCAGCAACATTAAAAGCTTGTTGCATAGTAATTTCATATTTTCTATCATTAAAAAAATTGAACGGCAAATGTTTCATTGCCGCCCATCTTACCATGGTATCGGTAACATTTTTAGGATCATATTTAAATAGTGGCGTACCTGTTTGAGACGATGAGCCGGAGGGGAAGTTGATTTGGGTTTGGGACTTAGTATGCCCATATTCCACGGGGTGTTTTGTCTTCAAATGCTTATGGAGAGTACCATATCCCCCACCGGTTCCAAAGGGATAGACTTTATCATAATAGTTGCAATATGCTTTGAACTCACTTGTCTCCACGGTAGTGGTCGGATCATTAGGATTTGAAATTACAACCGGTACCTTCTTGTAATGTTTGGTGAAGATATCGGATTTCAACTTGGGAGGCATCTTCTTCTTTTGTCGTCCTGCGGAAAGAGGAGGAGCATCGGCCTCCTCATCATCATTTTCGCTTACTTGGCCGGTGCTAGAAGGGGGGAATTGATGTGATCCATCATCGCCTTCGTCCGACGATAGATTCACATCGTACTCGAAACGCGAAGCCGAGTGTGAACGCCCCCCTTGTTGGTCGTCGTCGTCGGGCCCGCCGAGGGCAAGTAACAAGGCCGCATTTCTATCTTCTTCCTCCTACGAAAATTATACGATACGACTAAGTAAAAATACTAACACAAATGAATTTAATACTAACATAAAAATAAAACACATTAGAACTTACTTGTGCTCGAAGAGCGGCTCGCCTTCCCACCTCCTCCGCAACTTGTGCTCTAGTAGGGGCACGGCGACGACGAGTATCACTTTGATCTTGGGCAAGTCCCTTTCCCCGATCACCGCCACGACGAGATGAAGACATGATATTTATGGAAATTCAAAGTGGAGAGTAGAGAGTAGTGTGATTGTGTGAATATGATAACGTGAACAACGTGAGTAAATTATGAGCGCAAATAACGTAAACAACTTGAGAGAATGAGGATGGAGAATAGAGAAATTGAGATTGAGAGAGAAATTCTTATTAACACAAGAATGGGGTGAGTAGAAATGAAGAGGATGGGGGTATTTATAGGGGAAAATTGTGATTAAAAAAAATATAATCAAATTTTGAAAAATCAAAGCGAACCGTCGGTTTTGAGGACCGTTTGAAATTTCAAATTTTGAAAAATGCGGCTGGAACCGCCGGTTTTCGCCGGAACCGGAGGTTTTTCAGCCGAAACCGGCGGTTTCCGTCAACGGTTTCTGACCAAACCGGCGGCCGGGGGAGCGGTTTCTGAAAAGGCTAAGAAGTAGGTCTGAAAAGGTGTCGGGAACCGCCGAACCGGCGGTTCCGGCGAAACCGGCGGTTCGGAACCGCCGGGTACGGTTCGCGAAATATGGGACCCGGAACCGGCCAGGCGGAACCGGCGGTTCCGGTGCCGGTTCGAACCGCCGCCGACGGTTCCGGTTCCGGTTCGGAACCACCGGTGACGGTTCCGGGCCGGTTCGACCGGTTCGGTTCGGATTGGTGACCTCTAGGAGAGGAAAGAGAGATGATTTGAGAAGAATAGATGTGTGTTTGTGTGTGTGAAAGAGGAGTATTTATAGAATAAAAAAAAATAAAATAAATTTTTTTAAATGACCATCAAACATCCATATTACTGTTTTTTAATTTTTTTTTATTAAATTTGAATTTTTTTAAAAAAATGATTTATTGCGTCAGGGTGATGAAGCCCACTCGCGGGCCGGCGAGTGGGCGTCGCGCGTGGCGCCAGCGCACGCCACGTCGCGCGGGCGCGTGGCGAGACGGCTCGCCATCCGTCTCGGTGGGACGGGCGTCTCGGCGGGATGGTGACGAGACGGGACGCTGCAACACGTCCCGCGTCCGTCTCGTCTCGAAGGGACGAGATAAGAGACACCCGCGAGACGCGTTGCGGGTGCTCTAAAAGAATTAGAAAAAAAGGTGAAAGGATGTTTTTTGTATATAATGACAAAAAGAGTTTGAATATAATGCAAAATTACATTAAATATAATTAATTATTTTGTGCAAAATTTTTTAGTAATACATTTTTTTACCAAATATTAAAAATGTGCAAACTAAATTATTCAGGAATGTTTTGTAATTCACTCAATAGAGAAATACTCCCTATATATAAATTTATCGTGCACATTGTGAACAGTTGACCAAATCATAATTGCTTATTCTATATACTTAAAGATTTTATGGATATTATTTGATATTTTGAAATTCAAACATATCTTCCTGAAAAGTACATTATTTTGAATAGTCATTTTGTTGTTATTTATTTTATAACTATTCCGTAGTGATTTTTTCCAACTCGACTATTTTTTTCGTTCACATTTGACCTAATCTTAACTACTTATAACTTTCTAATTGAACATTTTACGATAAATATCATACACTTGATTTGTATGGCTATTTAATCTAATTTTTAAATATTCTGCCGTTTTTTTAACACTATGATAAGAGATGTGACTGATAGAGAAGATCGAGGCAGGAGGACCTTGGATTTTCTAGGCGAAGCCAATAATTAAAATTGAGCTAGGGAGGTGTGGGGTGCACTACAATGTTGATTGAGTCGAGTAATTTTATTAGTAGTACTCCCTCCGTCCCGGGCTACTCGCTCATTTCCTTTTCGGCTCGGAGATTAAGGAATGAGTGTATAGGAAAGTCAAAAATGACGGCTGTAGGTGAAATTTTTTACTAAAAATGGAAATAGTGCAAGTAACTTGGGACGCCCAAAAAGGAAATAAGTGCGAGTAGTGCGGGACGGAGGGAGTAGTATTTTTCATGCCTTATTATTTTAGAAAATACTCCTCATTTGTCTTATTTAAAGTAAATTTTTTAACATGAGATTCTGAGCAGTAATATTTTATTTATTAAATAAAAATAAATTAAATAAAATAAGAAAAAATAAGAAAAAATAAAAATGAATAAATATTTTTTATTTTTAGAAATACATAATTGTAAATCTGTTAAGCGTGCACACTAAAAAATAAATCTATGCTAGACAACTAGACAAGGTGGAGGCAGAAATTTGTAAGATGGGGAGAAATTTACAAATAAAGAAATTTTAAGAATCTGAAGAGATATTTAGTGAGAAATTAAAAAAAATTAGAATAGGTGATGTATATATGGGTTGGAAGGGATATAATCAAATACTAATTAAATTTTATATATTGTACAAACTCGAATAATAATTTGGATTGTTAAATTTCAAGATTAGATGTCAATAAAAATAAGTTTTTAATAACTTTCAAAAGTTTGAAAAGAATAAAAAATTTATAAATTAAACAATGTGAACTCGGATTAATTAGGATCAATCCTACAAGGTTATGTTTTATTCGATTTAAAGTCATTCGAATTGTATTTTCTAAGTTATAATTTCAATCATAATCCTTCATACTATCAGGTTATTCAGACAAAAATACTAACAAAAAATATATATAGACAGTAAATTATAATAAAAGTACATATATATAAAAGTATTCCTATTACAAATAAAATCTACACATCAAATTAAAATGACAGGCTTTAATTAGTTTCGAGCCACTTAATTATTGGTTGAATTTTCAAAATCATATGAACTTTGGTATTAGTTAATTATCGATTATCTAAATTATTAACTGAACTTGCTTACTTAATTAGAGATTTTAGTTTTTTAAATTAATTTGATTTTATATTTTTGTTTTGGAAATAAAATAAAAAAGAAAGAAAATCATGAAAAGTGAAAAAAATCAAAGAAAAAACTAAAATTAACTAAAATCAAAATCATATATAAATACCAAATGAATAATACTCCCTCCGTCCCAACTCATGTGATAGATTTTTTTTGCGTGGAAAAATGATATAGTAATTAATAGTTTAAGCAGACAGAAAATAAAACAAGAGCTTTTTTATTTTATTTTTTCCATGCTTTAACTATTTATTATCATTTTCTTTAAATACCTGCCAAAACCAGTTAATTACTTGAGTTAGGACGGAGGGTGCATTTAGTAGTACTATTGTCTAAAATATCATTTTAAATGTCATATATATATATATATATATATATATATATATATATATATATATATAGGAGGTTGATCAAAACAAGTATGGGTTTATATAAAGAAATGCATGCCAAATTTCAGCCATAGGATCTGGCGAGATCATCTTGATTTTAAAACATCTGATGGCTCAATTAATTCATTAAATCTTGTTATTTTATTCAATAAAAATCCAATAAGGTTAATTAAGTAATTAGCTCTATCACGTTGGTTATGGCATCTCCTATAATCTTGTCATTTCTCTTTCCACTATCAAAGTATATGCGTAAATTATGAGATAAATTTCTTAAACTGCATCTTCTACGTATATTCATCTTCTTCAGCCACGGTAACATCAAACTTCCATTATAATTGTTTCAGATTATTATTTTCCATTCTCAAATATATATCATCGTCGTTGGAAGATCATAACTCCAATCGCGTTCCAGATTAGTCTGTTCAATTTTATATTCTATATCATCATCGTTGGCAGATCCCAAACTCCAAAATGGATTCCGACACACATTCTACTTCGCACGTAGATAATCAATCATATTCCAATGACGTTGTTGGGAATACAGGTTATGGTCATATTTTTTTATTTTCATTTGTTTGTTGTGCTTCGATTCACATATTTGTATATGTTTATGTCATCGTATTCGTTTATATGAATCTTTTTAAGTATATTATTTGATCGATTTGTCCGCTATGATTCGATTTCTGTATAGCATGACACATTTTAGTTTAAGATAGTTGTATGAGTTGTATGCCGTGATTTCATCATATTATGACATATTATCATTCTACATTCAGTAGATGGAAGCTTGTTTTTAATCATGGACTTTTTTTTGGTGTTTTCTGATTATGATTTATTACAGATGTAAATACACCAGAATGCCCTATAGAACTTAAACCATTTGTTGGTTGTAGCTTCCCCACATTGGACAACGCAATTGAATTTTACGAGAACTATGGTAGAAGTGTTGGATTTGATACAAAGGAAGAAACGGTTCAAAGAAGGTTGATAATATCACCATATGGTTTTACATGGTGTGTAACAGAGAAGGTGAACAGAAATTTAGCGATCAACAACCTAAACGACGATGTAAATTGAAAAAATATGATTAAATCGTAGATTAAATCATCAACTTGAATTAGTTCACCAAAAGTTCATGAGATTAAATCGTCAATTTGCATGAAATTCATCTTAGCAATAGGATCACACCAGAATAAATGCATCAATCGACAACGAGAATCAACTTCATACTCGTACATGAAGGCGTCACAGTTTTCCTTCTTCTTCTTCTTCTTCATCTCGTCTATTATTATTTGGGCGTCATATCCTTCAGCGTATCTTCTGATGTCTCGTGTGTAGTTACGAATGTCCAACACAGTACACCCAGCAGTCTCATATCCGCCCATCAATTCAGTCAATAGCTTGAAAGTGAGAGATGGACCGATATTAGCACCAGCACAATCCGAAATAAATTTTTTGTGAACTAATTCAAGTTGACGATTTAATCTCATGAAGTTCTGGTGTTGTATATCAACCATGGGGTGGTTGTGTTCTTCGTTCAAATATTGAATGACGTAACCACGGTCACAATCGAATTTGAATGCAACACAAGCATTACATCCACATTTTTTCAATTTACATCGTCGTTTAGGTTGTTGATCGCTAAATTTCTGTTCACCTTCTCTGTTACACACCATGTAAAACCATATGGTGATATTATGAACCTTCTTTGAACCGTTCTTCCTTGTATCAAATCCAACACTTCTACCATAGTTCTCGTAAAATTCAGTTGCGTTGTCCAATGTGGGGAAGCTACGACCAATAAATGGTTTAAGTTCTATAGGGCATTCTGGTGTATTTACATCTGTAATAAATCATAATCAGAAATCATCAAAAAAAGTCCATGATTAAAAACAAGCTTCCATCTACTGAATGTAGAATGATAATATGTCATAATAGGATGAAATCACGGCATACAACTCATACAACTATCTTAAACTAAAATGTGTCATACTATACAGAAATCGAATCATAGCGGACAAATCGATCAAATAATATACTTAAAAAGATTCATATAAACAAATACGATGACATAAACAGATACAAATATGTGAATCGGAGCACAACAAACAAATGAAAATAAAAAATATGACCATAACCTGTATTCCCAACAACGTCATCGGAATATGATTGATTATCTACGTGCGAAGTAGAATGTGTGTCGGATTCCATTTTGGAGTTTGGGATCTGCCAACGATGATGATATAGAATATAAAATTGAACAGACTAATCTGGAACGCGATTGGAGTTACGATCTTCCAACGACGATGATATATATATGAGAATGGAAAATAATAATCTGAAACAATTATAATGGAAGTTTGATGTTACAGTGGCCGAAGAAGATGAATATACGTAGAAGATGCAGTTTAAGAAATTTATCTCATAATTCACGCGTATACTTTGATAGTGGAAAGAGAAATGACAAGATTATAGGAGATGCCATAACCAACGTGATAGAGCTAATTACTTAATTAACCTTATTGGATTTTTATTGAATAAAATAATAAGATTTAATGAATTAATTGAGCCATCAGATGTTTTAAAATCAAGATGATCTCGCCAGATCCTATGGCTGAAATTTAGCATGTATTTCTTTATATAAACCCATACTCTTGTTTTGATCAACCTTATATATATATATATATATATATATATATATATATATATATATATATATATATATATATATATATATATATATATATATATATATATATATATATATATATATATATATATTCAATACTAGATTTAAATACAGAAACGCAGAACAATATCATACGTAGGGCACTTTTAGGTCATAGTTAGTTAATTTTTAGGTAATGCTAACAAAGCATGACCTAAAATGATCTTCGCATGACATTAAACCCAAATATTATAATATGACCTAAAATTGCTTAATTATGACCTTCCGTGTTTTTGGTTAATTATTGACCATTAGATCATCTAATCCTAGGGCCAAGATTTGGGCTGCATTTCTGGATTTAAATGCATTTTTATTTTGATCATCTCCATATATATATATATATATATATATATATATATATATATATATATATATATATAATGGCGATGAACAATTTTGTTTCTTAATTTAGAAAAATAAAAAAGTAACTTGAATATATTAAAATCACTTTCTTTGTGTAATTAGTTTTATCAAATTTTATTGAGAAACAAAATTGTTTTAATTGACCTTCTTGAATACATATTCTTTTACACTATTTAACGAAATTAGTGCAAAAACTAATTTACCCATTAATTTTATTTTTACTGAGTAGTACCCTTTTTACACTACTTTTTACACTATTATCGATAATATTAAAATTAAGAGCACCCACAACTGTGCTCTTGCCAACGAGCACGGTTGTGGGCCCGACGCCACTATTCCTGTCCGCTCTTAGGCAAGAGCACAACACCCACAACTGTGCTCTTCCTCAAGGACGAACACAATTCATTTTAAATAAAAACAGTTCCATAACATTAAAATTCATTAAAAAACGAAATAATATTACAAATTACAAATAAAATAAAAAAAGACATAATTAAAATACTAAAAAATAAAAAATACCTAATTAAAATACTAAAAATTAAAAACTACATAATTAAATTCGTAAAATTTAAAAAACCCACTACGCGTTGCCGAATTTCGCCCACATGTGTTTGATTAGGTCTTCTTGTAGCTCAACGTGGGTTCGGGTATCGCGCATTGTGTGCCTTGTTTCGATTCTCTCACCCACCGTCGTATGCACACCTCGGCGTGGGGGAGACCTCGCGCTTGAGCTTCCGGCTTCATCCTCGTCGTAGAAGCTAGCCGCCCTCGGTCCTTCGTCGGCTATAATCATGTTGTGTAAGATAATACACGTGTACATGATGTTAGTGATATTGTTCAAGTACCACAGTCGAGCCGGGGCCTTCACAATGTTGAATCGGGTTTGAAGGAACCCAAAGGCTCTTTCGACGTCTTTCCGCGCGGACTCTTGACGCTGCGCAAAAAGAACCCTTCACGGGTCTTGCGGGTTGCTGAGCGTCTTCACGAAAGTCGACCACCTTGGGTAGATACCATCGGCGAGATAGTAACCCATGTGATATGTATTTCCGTTGATGGTGAAGTCGATCGCCGGTGCTACACCATTCAACACTTGGGTAGATACCATCGGCGAGATAGTAACCCTTGTTCTTCGCGCTCCACTTCCGCAATAAGATGAGTGAAATCCATTTGAGGTTTTGAGTGAGAGATGAATGTGTAGATAAGTTGTATGAAAAATATGAATGAGAGATGATTTGCTGTGGAAAATGGAAGATGAATGTGTGTATTTATAGATGATTTTGGGGGAAAAAATACAGAAAAACGGGCAAAAAAATGGCCATTTTTTGGGGATTGGGAAAATATTTTTTTTGTTTTTAATAGGTTTTTATAATTAAAAACCGAATTTTTGAAAAAATAAAATTAAAAATATTCAAATGCAACGGCATAGCCGTTGCCCAATCGCAGCACGACACGTCACCTGCTCGCTGGCACGGACGTGCTCGATGAATCGAGCAGCGCCGTGCCAGCGGCGGACGACGTCTTCCGTGCCACCGTCCGTCCACCGTTGCAGATGCTCTAAGGATCAGAAAATGTTAGAATCCAACTTTCTTTGTAATACTCTAGTTTATAAAAACAAAATTATTGTATAAATAATACTACCTTCGTATTTAAAAAATATATACTAATTTTATTATTACATGTCATTTTTCAAAGACTAAATTTATATATGAAAAGTTTTCAATAAATAATAATTTCATACATAATTTATAATATAAATCCACAATCTTCTAATATTCCTTTCAATACCTTTTTCTTCTATTTTTTTTTTCTTATTTTACTAATTTTATGGAGTATTAAAATTCGTCTAATTTAAAAATTTGTCTACTTTTTTGAGCACAGAGCAATAAGGATAAAATTTAGAGTGATGCTAAATGGCCATAATGTGGCCGGCTATAAAGAGTTAATTTAGTTCATTTACATGTATAAAAAAATTAGAATTACCGATATAAACTTATATGTGTGTGAATGGACTTGTGAGTTGATACTTATCTTTGAATTCCATTACGTAAAACACATTAATATCACGAATTACTGTATACGTTGAGCAACAATCAAGAAATGACAGTAGTAATAAGTTGAGCAAAAACTACGAAAGAGCAACCCTAACATGTTGAGCAACATATAATGAAGATGATATAAAAGTAAAAACAAGTAATATTAAACCAAAAATTTTAAAAAAAATTAAATTTTTTTGTTATTTAATTAATTTATGGATGGCCATAATGTGACCGCATAGCTTTATTCTAAAATTTAAGGGGGAACTTAGAGCATCTCCAGTAAGACTGGACGTCAAATAGCCCTCACATAGCCTTCACACTACCACATCATCAGCACTACAATTCTCCTGCCACATCAGCTTGCCACATCAACTAGACATCAAATAGCCCTCACATAGCCTTCACACTACCTATCCACATCACTAATAACAATTATATAATTTAATTTACACTCGTATCAACATACGGAATTTAATTTACGAGACAAATACGGAAAATTCGAATAATATTATTAAAACTCAAAAAGTACATTAATTTTTTAAAAAAAGTACAATAATTTAAAAAAAAGTACAAAAATTAAAAAGTACATTAATTTTAAAAAGTAAAACAAAAAGTAAGGTAGAGAGAGTACTCGTTAAAACAAGTGGTGCGAATGAAAATGACGTTCAAAGCGCGTATATATAGTGTTTTCGAATTTTTTTTTTTTTTAAATATGACGCCGGTTTGACGCCGAATAGGGGTTCTACAATGGCGCCGTGAGGATCGGCATCGGAACCGGCGTCATCGCGCGAATCGGCATGGCCACGCCGATTTTGACGCTGATTTCGCCGACGCCGGTTCTAATAGTTCGGCGTCAGAACCGGCGTCGGCGAAAAATCGGCGTCGCGATTTTGACGCCGGCATTGGAGATGCTCTTAAAATTTACCATATCGACTGGAGATGGGAAAATACAGGGAAGCTTAACTTGGGTTTTGATGTTTACACTGACATATATAATGATTGCACTTTTGCTTGATTTATGCAAAACTGACTGATTGATACGTTTACCATTTATTGAAAATCGAAAGATATAAGCACTCAATCTTTCCTACTTTGCCCCTTCAGTTTACAACTTGCAATATTTAGTTGGGTAATAGTAGAGTTTTTATTACTATTTGAGAATTTTGAAAGTAATTAAAAATATTGATTGATTGAGGGATAATACTAATTTGAGAATTTTAAAGGGCCTAAATGGAATTATAAAAGATTAATTCACGTATCCTTGCTTTACATGCCATAGTTTGCACTCATCTAAATTAAATGCTCAATACAATTGAGAATTGATTATATCAATCCAAACAATGTAATGTGATATTAATTGTACTAAAATAAATACAGTACTAGTATTATAGTTTATATTCTCTTGCACCCCCACTAAATATTGTAATTAAAATGATAACCCTGAAGTATTGTATGACTAGTAATTAAAAACTTGACTCCACAAACGCATGACATCTTTTAAGCAGAAAATCTTCAAACATATCAGGTCTTCGGCTTTGCGTATCGGCAACATATTATACGAAGCTCATTTATAATTTTTATATTTACTTATTTTAATTATTTCTTCTTCCTTTATTGTTATGTTTTAGTTGAACTAATTGAATAACAAGGGTTACATGTCCCAGTTTCATCCCGCTGAATTATTAATAATAAAATTAATACTTCAGACATTGTAATTTTTGCAGTATTTTTAATTGAACTTGACTATTTATAACAAATTTAAACTAATTTTATCGTAAATGTCATAAGTTAAATAGTAATTTTATTTCCACTATTACACTAAATTTAAACCTAAAAGATTATTCTATATTCACTCACTTTTTATACTCACAAAATCTAAAAAGTGTGTGGATAAATGAGTAGTAAAAAAAGTAGTCATTTGTCTAAAATTCAAAATGAGATGAATTTTGAGATACCATTAAATATTAATTTCATACTTTGTTTTATGTTTTAAAATATCATTGGAGATTTTATAATGCACTAATACTGAACTAATTAGTTTACATGCATACATATAGTGTGCCATCACAATAATATTTGTCATGAACCCCCGTTGAGAAGTAGGACACATTAATTAAAATGTCATAACCTACTTCGTGAGAAACTAAATTGATATATAATCCGTAGAAAAATAATAGCGTCCCAGATAAATATCAATTGAATCAGAGATGCCGAATATCTTAAATGAGATTTATTTAATAATAACGAAATAAAGTAGGAGTATTAATTTATGAAGTGATGAAAATTTAAAAGTGGACTAGCTTTTGGCTTAACCAACCAATCAAGCCATCTCTTTCCAAAACTTTTGACATAGTAAGAGTACTAGTATTGTTTTTTTTGTTTTTTTGGTGAGTAAATAAATTTAAGCAAAGGGGGTTGGGATTGGCATTTGGTATAAAACCTTAACACTATTGCTCCATTTCTCATTCCTCATTCCTCCTCTCCAGAGTTGTAGGGCATCATTCATTTTCACACACTAACACAAAGAGAGACAGATTGTGTTTGTGTGGCGATGGAGATGGAGAAAGAATCAAGATTCAAAAGGATTTGTGTTTTCTGCGGCAGCAGTTCTGGCAAGAAACCAAGCTATCAAGAAGCTGCTGTCCAGTTGGGAAAAGAACTGGTAATCAATCACACTATCAAAATAAAATAAAATAAAATCATTTTTTCCTTTGTGTGTGTGAGTGAGTGTTTCTTTTCTTAAAAAATACAGTATTTTCTGATCAATAACGAAACAAACAAAATAACACAAAATTGTCTCAGCATTGCTGATTTCTGACAAGAAGTTTGTTTGTCTTTTATTCTCTCATTCATAGGAGTATTATTTTTGTCACAATTCTTTGTTGATAATGAATGCAAGTTTGAGTACTATTCTCTCATGAAATCTGCATAGAGAGAGAGAGAGAGAAAGCTGCTAGCTGTAATCTGTCTGTAGTTGGGAGCAGCCTTCTTGCGTGATCTCAATTTGTTTAAAAAAAGAGAGAAGAGTGCCTTTGAACGGGGAACCAAACGTGCCCTATCAAAATGATGACTATCTCAACCGTGTTCCGTTTCTCCTCCATTTCCATTTACTCGTTTCCGTTTCTTCATGCACGTATAAATAATAATCTCATCATTTATTTTATTTTAAATTTAAATAATTCTTCATATACAATGTGGAGTATGATGGGTTTGGTGACGCGTGTAATTTAGTTTTGTTGAACCGATGTGTAATTGTTTTGATTATTAAATGGGAAGGTGGAGAGAAGGATTGATTTGGTGTATGGAGGTGGAAGCGTGGGTCTGATGGGTCTTGTTTCTCAGGCAGTTCATGATGGTGGGCGCCATGTTCTAGGGTATGTCTTCCTCTTTCTCTTTCTCTTTCTCTTTCACCCACATATCTACTACTATGTGTGTGTTGTAGGGTGTGTCAAATAAAGAGGGGAAAGAATCATCAAAACACACACATCATTTCTCCCTCATAATTCCCATCTTTTGTTAATTGTTAGTATCATGTTTAATAATTTATGATGATAATAAAAGACCATGCAACTCTGTCTAGTGTCCTTACCACCCAAAGGCAGACATCATAGGATCAAATGCTTCTTTTCTACTATCAATGTGTCTTCTCTATTTTATTAACTTTTTTACAACAAACATACCAACTTGTTTTTTTACTATCATTTCATGTAAATTTTTATGTTAATTGCTGTCGTAATCTTGGTCTTATGATATTAGTGGCAAGTGTAAAAGGATTGGATAGTGCCAAAATGTGCATCTAAACTTGGTTAGTTAATCTAGTAAATGATTGTGTCTTTATTTGGAAAACATTACCTAATTCAGGGGTTTGTGACTGTGATTTTGTTGCAGAGTTATTCCAAGAACTCTCATGCCTCGAGAGGTATGGAAAAACAACATTTAATATGTGTGTGATCATTTTTGAGTTAGCTTCTTGTGACATGCCAATAATACTATTGAAATGTGTTGTAGATCACGGGCAAAACTGTAGGCGAAGTACGAGCTGTGTCTGATATGCATCAGAGGAAGGCCGAGATGGCGCGACAAGCTGATGCTTTCATCGCCCTTCCCGGTATATGATGCACACTAGATTTTTTATCATCTAATTTGGTTTTCAAAGTGATGGATTTGTGATGAAATTCCTTCCCTTGTAGGTGGTTATGGCACTCTTGAAGAGTTGCTTGAAGTCATCACTTGGGCTCAACTTGGCATTCATCGTAAACCAGTAATTAAATCTACTCATTTCTTCTTCATACTAATGATATAAATTTAGTAGTATAACAAGGTAATGATTCAAAATAAGGGAGACACAAAACATTACTACTATCACCTTAATAATGAAGTTTTGGATAAACAGAGAGACATCTTTTATTTTGACTATATATTCTATGATGTTAAGCCCTTTTAAATGGAGTATGTCTTTTTCTAAGCCATTTGTTTATTAATTTTGATCAAAAGTGGGATATTCTTCAACAATGTGGAACTTATGGAAAGATCGGACAAGATTTGGTACTAGCAATGATTCATGGTTTGAATAAACTCCGAATCCCTCTACGAATTGTAGAAAAAAATATAAAGTTTTTTCAGAAAAAAAGGGATGATGATTAATTGGTGGTGGTCAAAGGAAGGAAATTGTACCGATGTTTGATTAATGTGGTTTAAGCATATGATTAGGCGGTGATTAATGTGCTATAATGATGTGAAAACGCAGGTGGGGCTGTTGAATGTTGAAGGTTACTACAATTCGTTATTGTCTTTCCTTGACAAGGCCGTTGATGAAGGCTTTATCTCCCAGACCGCACGTCGAATTATTGTGTCTGCCCCAACCGCCAAACAGTTGGTCCTAGAGCTCGAGGTAACATAACTAAATGAGGTGTATCGGATTTAAATTTATGTTCATTTATCAATTTGAAAAAAAAAATTAAACTGAGTTGAGTAATGTTAAGCGTGACTAAACCACTTATTTTGAATTTATAAATTGTAGGAGCATATTCCGGAATGTGATGAAATTGCGTCGAAATTGATATGGGAAGAGGTGGAAATGATGAATTACATGCCTGAATCAAATGTGCCAACGTGATTAATGAGGGAATATGGGCTTCGACTTTTGGCTTTGGAATTTTCTAGACTTTGTAGTATATATACGGACTACTACTATATTTTGGCACTGGATGATGCACAGTAACTACTTACTTTTTCTTTTCTTTTTTTTTTTGTACTTTTGTAACTCTCTGAAACCTTAAAGTTCGTATAAACGCATCGAGGAAAAGTGGAAAGAAAAAAAAATTACTACGTTTAATTGTTCTACTTATACAATGGTTTTACTACATTTTGACATGTTCAGTGTAATTTTCTGGCCATCTTGTTCATTTTTATTATTGTTTGTATTAACCACATGATTCTAACTTTGTTTATTCCATAACAATATTCTACTATTACCTTCGTATTATATGTGGTTGATTTTCCATTTCGAGTATACGAAATGAACCAAAAATTTAGATGTAAATTAGATGAACTCAATACGAAGATAAATTCAAATATATCTAATATTTTACTTGGCTTAATATATCTACATTAATAACATTATAAAATTCTCATGTACGTGTGAATGGAATAATACCTAAGGTCCTTTTTGATCTATTTATTTTGGTTTATTGACATTATTTGTAATCTCTAAACTACGAAAGAAATTTTACAATGTTAGGAATTAATTAAAAGTAAACATGGATTGTGTTACTAAATGGAGTACAAAATCTATCCATATCACAGCTAAAAGATAAGTTTATATGCTCCATACATAGTCATAAAATCAACCCATATATATCTATCTAGTCATTTAAAGTAAAAATGCCCTTAATGTTTAAGGAAAATACTGTACCAAATTACAACAAAAGTTTGTGGTTTTAGTGACTACTACTATTTTCTATAATTATAAAATATTAATTTAGAGAACTTATATTTGAATTTGAAATTTATGTCTTCATAATTAAAACCAAATCTTATTATAATCTTCGACCGTAAATAATTAAAAAATCAAAAGAAATACTCTTAATGGATGGTTCATGTGAAAGTAAGAAAAAATGACTTGAAGTGATATTTTTCATTTTCCAAACACCAGTGTGATTTTTTTTTCAAGAGATCCAACCTAATATTTTAGAGATTAAATTTTAAGTTGATCCTTGAAACAACTGATATTTTCAAGCAAAATTAACGGTAAATTGCTTCAAAAATCATGAAATTTGCCAAAAGTTTAGTTTTTCCCATCAACTTTAAAAGTTGTATGAAAAGTCATGAACTTTACCGGGTGATGCAAATTTCTCATCCGACCCGACCCGGTAAATTTCCGGCGCAAACTAATCCTACATGGCTTGCCGGAGGCGTGACATGACATATTTTCCGTTGGCGGCGTCGCAGATCGGGAATTGCAAACGGGAGGGGGAATCGAGAGCCCTAAATCGGGTGGTCGTTTAATTCAATTGAGCCCTAAATCTCGAAATTTGTTTAATTTAATTCAATCTGCATAAAACGACTTCGTTTTTAACAGGGCAAAACAACGTTGTTTTATGTACCGCCGGAAAAATATGCCATGTCACACCTCCGGCAAGCCATGTAGGATTAGTTTGCGCTGGAAATTTACAGGGTCGGGTCGGATGAGAAATTTGCAACACCCGGTAAGTTCATGACTTTTCATGCAACTTTTAAAGTTGATCGGAAAACCAAACTTTTAGCAAAATTCATGACTTTTGAAGCAATTTACCGCCAAATTAATGATCTTGGGCATATTACCATTAAGCCTTTATTTATTGGCTAATCGTACTTCATTTTAGACCAAGATGTAGATATTACATTATTGGGCAATAACAATAAGACAATGGAACATTATACATGCGACGGCCTTGCTGCGTTTTACATTGATGTCACTGGAAAACATAGGCGAAATCCATCGAATTCAATAAAAAACAATTTGCGCAACAAATGTTTTCGATGACATCTCTCACACAAAACGAATAACATCAGGTATCAGGAGCTGTTTATATGGCAGCAAAGTACTCCTTGCTGAGCTTAGGGTCTGGTTTCATTGATTTCTCCCCGGGCTTCCATCCAGCTGGGCAGACCTCGTCTGGGTTGTCCTGCACAAACTGCAAAGCCTGCACAACCACCAACCACCACATTTAGATGGACGCAGAGAGAGGGAGAGAGAGATTGCTCTAGTATGTTATAGTACCTGGAGTGTTCTCAGCGTCTCATCCACACTGCGACCAATAGCAAGATTGTTGATGGTGGAGTGTTGAATAACTCCCTCCTTGTCGATGATGAACAGTCCTCTCAAAGCAATTCCCTGATACAAACAGCATGACATATGATGCAAAGATTTAGAAGACTACTAAACAGCTGCAGTTCTTTGTTCATATGTTACTTTGGTCAAATTTCAGGAAATAATAAACAGCTCCACATGAGGTTGATGGGCATGCGTATGGCTAAATTCAACATCACCGCAAAGATATAAATAAGCTCCATTCATACTCAATTATTCTGAATATTGCCTTGGGTAGTCAGCAATTTAACATCCTGAGCAAGAATAGTAACATAATTGGCAAAAAATAGTTACTTAACCAACTACACGCAGACTTGGAAGAGTTTTTAGATAAAAAAGAGTCGGTCTTTTCTGTAAATCATATTCCTTTGTCTCGCTCGGATACAAAATTACAAATGCCAGGCTTGCAGTAAGAAACATATATTGAACGGAATTGATAACTGAAGTTTCTTTTATCAAGCATTGTTGAATCAACTAATATTCCGTGCCGGACCAAACAAATAGCAAATTATGATAGCAACGATGTTAAGCACATACCTGATCTGGGATCAGCACGCCATATGATTTTGAAATTGATTTGGTCACATCGGAAATTAAAGGATACGCTAGATCACCCAAACCTCCAGACTTTCTGTCAGTTTGGA
Source organism: Salvia splendens (assembly GCF_004379255.2). Taxonomy (NCBI): domain Eukaryota; kingdom Viridiplantae; phylum Streptophyta; class Magnoliopsida; order Lamiales; family Lamiaceae; genus Salvia; species Salvia splendens. Next base: position 29,853,496 of record NC_056033.1, on the reverse strand, counting down.
CCCATGCAAGGTGGGAAAACTACAGTAAAATTAAACAACTAGTCAATTCAAAGTTGAGTCCATCCGGATTCTACAAGAATTGTCTAGAGAAAGCAACACTCAAAGCCAATACATCCAGAAAGCTAAAGAACAAAAATGAGCACAGAAAATCCAGGACTTATCAGTTGTTGCAAATGCAGACATAAAAAACATTACGCTGTGAGCGTGAGAATCTCAGCCAGATTTTACTGGTTGAAAGCAATACATACCACACTGTCTACAGATACACCCAATATTTCTGTGTTCAACTTCTCAAATTCAGCATGGCGGTCACTGAAAGCAGTGATCTCTGCAACAGGAACAATATATAAGGGGAACTGCCAGAAATACAAGTTTAATGACAACCAAAATGGGAACAAGGATTTGGACGTACCAGTGGGGCAGACAAAAGTGAAATCCAACGGATAGAAAAAGAGAATAACATATTTCTTCTTAAAATAGTCAGAGAGTTTAACCTGCAGAAAGAGAAACTCATCCATTTGAGAATTCTGGATATATAAACCCATTCACCAACTAATTTTTGCATTTGGATTGAGAATTGGGAGTGCAGCATTCGATATTATAATGAAATTCTGACATTGGTTGCACAAATTTTGTGCAATATTCAGATGATGGCTGGGGATAAATCCACCCAATGTTTGAAACATTTTAATTCATTTTCTCAGATTCGAATAACATAGCATTAGTTAATACTACAATAACAGAATATATACCTTGAAGGTTCAGTACGAATATACTACGACGATTAAAAGCATCTTTGCAAACAAAAGCAACTACTGTACTATAAAATACATAAACAGATAGCAAATTTAAGAGATGAAGAATTGATGTTACCCTAACAAATTCCTGGTCGAAAACAGCTTCTGCATCGAAGTCTGGAGCTACATTTCCAACCAAAGGAAGTTCACTCTGCAAAAAAGAGATAAATACATCACCAAAAAATAGATCAGTCAACACTCAGAACTCCCAAATCGTCAAAGGCAAGTCTCGTGGTGTGAATTTAGAGCTCATTGGTTCCGTTTTCATTCATAACCTCCTACATTTTACAAATTGAGCCAAACATAATACAATTATCACATAAAATAGCAATGAATAGTCAACCCTAAAGTTAAACATGAAAATGAGAATAAAAAGGCAATTGAATAGAAAGGCGAATGCTAAAGAATAAAAAAATACTACTAGTACATTCTATGAGCTGAAACCACTCAAAAAACCAGATATTAAAGCAATGCTAGCTTAAACCCTATATTAAACCCTATAAATTCAATGCAAAATCTCAGACGCAACTGAAATCGAAAGCGCATATCCATCCGTACGATAAGAGCAAAATGAATGTGAACGGCGAACTTACGGCACGAACAACCAAACTCCGGCGTCTGGTCGCGGAAGGGAGAGAGCGAGTGGCACGCGACACGACGGGCCTGCCGGCGAACGAGGAAGGAAGGGCAACGGGCCGCAGAGAAACGGGGTTTTGGGAAGAGACACAAGCTTTGGGGTTGAGATTGGATGAGACGATAGCAGCCACTGAAGCACCAGCTGAGCACGCCATTGTTGCTGAATTGGGGGCTCTCACTATCTCACTCCCTCCACAGTGTTGAATATAAGTAGATGAATAGTTTGGGATCTAAAGGTGGAGACTTGTTGTAGAGGAGCAATAGAAGATAACGGAACTGCGTCGTTTTGTTGCGAGTATTTTGGGCTGGGCCGTTCTGCTGTTTGGTCGTAGTTTTGTCTTTCATCACAATAAAATTGATTTCTTCTGCTTAATAATGTTTTAAAAATCGGCCAGCTAAGTAAATTTAAGAAATTTATTTATCGTATTGGAAGGGATTGATATTTTATTTTTGGTTGGCTTCATTGCAATGATTTTTTTTAGCTAAAAGTATTTTTTTTATCTTTCACATTTTATTCTCTGGTATGTTCTCTTATATTCTCTGGTATGTTCTCTTATATTTTATTTTATATCTATTTAACTCAATAAGTACCATTTTCTTAAATCATGTGTCCACAAGAATTTGGTCCCTCAAAGTGAGACGGGTGAAAATATACTCCTTCCGTTCTATAGTAATGGAGGCGTTCTTTTCGGCACGGAGATTAAGAAAAATTGTGTTATGTGAGTTGAGTAAAAAGAGAATAAAATGGAAAATGAAAAAAGGTAGAGAGATGAATAGATAAAAAAGTAAGAGAAAGTAAAGTAGATGTGAAAAAATACGTTGGCTTTTACTAAAAAGGGAAATGACTCTATTACTATGGAACGCATCAAACTGGTAAAATGACTCTATTACTATGGAACGGAGGGAGTAACAAATACTATTATCATTTACTTTCTTTGTCTATCAGTACTTGTCACTATTTTTCTTTTTGATTTGTCCACCAATACTTATCATGTTTTTTTTTACTATTTTAAATAATACACCTCTCATATTGCACAAATATTTTACAAAATTATATGTAAGTAGAACTAGCATTCCACTACTTTTTATATTTATTTTCCTTGATATTTTCTAAAATCTAAGTAAAATTAATTTGCGATAATTAATGGTTAATAAAGGAAGAATTATTTAATAAAAAACTATTGCATAATAATTACTCTACTTAAGTACTCCACTTTGCAATTGCATAAGCTAATTTTCTATGGTACTGTAGTTACTAAATAAATATCATATGAGAATATAGTACTAAAGTGTATTAATTTTAATCAGTTAGAATTTTATCGGAGCGGATCACCTACTCCACTTCTCCTACTTCATTCCTACTACACACTCACAACAAAATAAAATAATCCACCATCACTTATTAAAATTGCTCATGATTTATTATTTTATTTTATTGTGAGTAGGTGGAATAGGAGAAGTGGATTAGGTGATTCGTCCGGAATTTAATGTCTTTGTTCTTCAAAGCCACAACAGACAACCCCACCCATATGACGTTATTCCAATTGAGAGCACATTACCATGAAAAGCTACCCAGGGCTCCAATAGGATCCCCTCGATGACAACATATTGTTTGTGCCGCAGCAACTTCCATGACCATCTTTTTAGGATTTTAGTTATGTAATTTTAAATTTTTTAAAAATTAGGTTATGTAAGTTTTTAATTATGGAATACTAGTATTTTCTAAATTATGCAATTTTTTTATTTTTAGAACTTTAATTTGTAGTTTTTTGATATTTTAATTGAGTGTTTTAGATGAAATATTTTTAATTAGTTGTCATTTTTAATTGAAGAAATTAAAGAAGTAAAATCCATGAATAATTAAGAGAATAGATGGATAAGAGATAAATAGTTGCAAATGTTGTGAGATGGAGCAAAAAATGATACGAGACCCAAAAATTATATAGATAAAAGAAGGGTAAGAGATAAGTTGCTAACTCCCTTAAGGGCATTAGCAATGGGGCGCCCTATGGCGCGTCACGTCAGAAGTTTTATCCTCCTACCTCCCCACCTGCAGTGGGGCGCCCTATGGCGCGCCACGTCATTATTTTTTTAATATTTACAAAATCCATACGAATTAAAAAAAAATAATACATTAAAAATCGAATTTCATAAACTTCATTTCATTTAATAAAAATTAATACATTACAATGCGAATTAAAAAACGCAAACTCAGCGACGGCGGTTACGAGCTCACACTTCTTCAATCATGTCGCTCATGAGCTGCGCATAATCCTGTTGGTTGCGCATTGAGGCCTGTCTAGATAGAACCTCTTCGAAGCCTAACGGTAACCCTCTATCGGGTGTGTCGGTCGATGTGCCGGAAGAGCTAGATGCACGGTCGTCTTCATTCCAGTCGGTGATGCTTCCGCCTTCACTCTCGACTATCATGTTGTGCATGATTATGCACGCATATATGACATCGGCGATGACTTCCTTGAACCAGAAACGAGCCGGTCCTTTCACAATTGCCCACCGTGATTGGAGCCGCCGTCTCCTTCTCGCGTTGCATTTGCGCATAGCATGCCGCCATGGCCACTTCAACGGCTGCATCTAATGCTTCGTCAAGCGAACCACCAGATTCAGACGAACTAGAACTATTGGTGTCTTCGCCGAGATTCATTTTGGTTGGATGTAGAGAGAGAATATGTAAAGAGATAGTCGATATGTTCGTATGCACAACTGAATGAGAAACGAGATTTAAATAGAAAATCAAAACCGCGGGCAATCGTCCGCGACCTCCACAATGGGGCGGACGATAGCGCGGACGATGACCATCGTCCGCGACAGCCGCAATGGGGCGGACGATGGCGCGGACGATGGCCATCGTCCGCGCTATCCTCCGCGACCGAAGTATAGGGCGCGAATATCGTCCGCGCCCTATGGCACGCACCCGCAATGGGTGCGGACGATGGATGGCGCGGACGATGCGCGCCATTGGGCGTGCCATCATCCGCCCATTGCGGATGCTCTAAGCCTTTATGTTTCCATTAGTGGCTAATGGTACTTCTTTTCAGACCAAAATGTAGATTGTGGAGTGATAAGATAATGGAACAGACAAAAAAGACATTTTTGCCGCGTTCTACATATACATATCACTGGAAAACAATGGCAAATCCATGGAATTCCATACAAAATTATTTGCGCAACAAATGTTTTCAATGACATCTCTCTCACACACAAAACGAATAACATCAGTAAGGGAGCTGTTTATATTGCAGCAAAGTACTCCTTGCTGAGCTTAGGGTCTGGTTTCATTGATTTCTCCCCTGGCTTCCATCCAGCTGGGCAGACCTCGTCCGGGTTATCCTGCACAAACTGCAAAGCCTGCACAACCACCAACCACCACATTTAGATGGACACAGAAAGAGGGAGAGAGAGATTGATCTAGTATGTTATAGTACCTGGAGTGTTCTCAGTGTCTCATCCACACTGCGACCAATAGCAAGATTGTTGATGGTGGAGTGTTGAATAACTCCCTCCTTGTCGATGATGAATAGTCCTCTCAAAGCAATTCCCTGATAAAGACAGCATCACAGATTATGCAAAGATTTAGAGTAGCACAAAACAGCTACAGTTCTTTGTTCATATGTTACATTGGTCAAATTTCAGGAAATAATAAACTGCTCCGCAAGAGGTTGATGGGTATGGCTAAATTCAACGTCACCACAAAGATACAAATACGCTTCATTCATATTCGATAACTCTGAAAGACGCTTTGGGTAGTCTGCAAATTAACATTGAGCTAGAATAGTAACATAATTGGCAAATCTCTAGTTACTGAACCAACTACATGCAGACTTGGAAGAGTTTTTAGATTAAAAAAAAGTCGATCTTTTCTGTAACTCATTTTCCTTTGTCTCGCTCAGATTCAAAATTACAAATCATGCCAGGCTTGCAATAAGAAAACATAAACATAACGGAGTTGATAAATTGAAGTTTCCTTTATCAAGCATTGTTGAATTAACTAATATTCCGTGCGGGATCAAACACATAGCAAATTGTGATAGCAACAATATTCAACACATACCTGATCTGGGATCAGCACGCCATATGATTTTGAAATTGATTTGGTTACATCAGAAATTAAAGGATACGCTAGATCACCCAAACCTCCGGACTTTCTGTCAGTTTGGACCCATGCAAGGTGGGAAAACTACAGTAAAATTAAGCGACCAGTCAATGCAAAGTTGAATCCATCTAGATTCTAGAAGAATTATCTAGAGAATGCAACACTCAGAGCCAATACATCCAGAAAGTTGAAGAACAAAAATGAGCTCAATACCATCATATGCTCTGAATGTGAAAATCTAGAAAATATTTTACATGTTGAAAGCACTACATACCACACTGTCGACAGATACACCCAATATTTCTGTGTTCAACTTCTCAAATTCAGCATGGCGGTCACTGAAAGCAGTGATCTCTGCAACAGGAACAATATATAAGGGGAACTGCCAGAAATACCAGTTTAATAACAACCAAAATGGGAACAAGGAGGTTTGGACGTACCAGTAGGGCAAACAAAAGTGAAATCCAACGGATAGAAAAAGAGAATAACATATTTCTTTTTAAAATAGTCAGAGAGTTTAACCTGCAGAAAGAGAAACTCATCCATTTGAGAATTCTGGATATTTAAACCCATTCACCAAACTAATTTTGCATTTGGATTGAGAGTTGGGAGTGCAGCTTTCCACATTATAATTAAATTCTGACATTTGTTGCACAAATTTTGAGCAATATTCAGATGATAGCTGGGGATAAATCCACCCAATGTTTGAAACATTTTAATTCATTTCTTCAGATTCGAATAACATAGCATAAGCTAATAAAACAATGTAATTTATACCTTGAAGGTTCAGTTTGAATATATTCTGATGATTATAAAGCATCATTGCAAACAAAAGCAACTATAAATGTACATAAACAGATAGTACCAAATTTAAGAAATGATGAAGTAGTGTTACCGTGACAAATTCCTGATCGAAAACAGCTTCTGCCTCAAAATCTGGAGCTACATTTCCAACTAGAGGAAGTTCACTCTGCAAAAAGGAGATAAATACATCATCAAAAAAGATCAGTTAGAACTCAGACCTGCACTCTATGAGCTCAAACTTCTCAAAAAATAGAATTTAAATCAATGCTAGCTTAAATCCTATAAATTCGATGCAAAATCGTAAGCGCATTTCCGTATGTGACTGCCGGTAATCAAATGAGGGCAATAGAAAATGAATGTGAACGGCGAACTTACGGCACGAACAACCAAACTCCGGCGTCTGGAGGCGGAAGGGAGAGAGCGAGTGGCACGGGACACGATGGACTTTCCGGCGAACGAGGAAGGAAGGGCAACGGGGCGAAGAGAAACGGGCTTCTGGGAAGAAACACAAGCTTTGGGGTTGACATTGGATTGCATGATAGCAGCCATTGAAGCACTAGCTGAGCACGCCATTGTTGCTGATTTGGGGGTTTTGACTCTCTCTCTCTCTCTCTACAGCGTTGAATAAATCTATATATATATAAAAGTTGAGTTTTGGGGGCATTTTGGAAAATTAAAAATTTTGGTTTGGGATTATAATGTGCCATTATAAATATTAAAACTATATGGTTAAAGGATCTCTAAATGTGTGATTAAGGTTAAAAACGTGTGACTAAAGGGCCTCTACATTAATTTTGCAGTTACATCATATGAAATGTCAAAAATTTTTGCAGTACCACTTATTTGTTTAAATTACTCCATAATAAATGGCATTAGCATAACTGCAAATAATTAAGATTGAGAAGAATGCCAAAAGGTATTACATTTTCTATAAATTTGGATTCCTTTAATCAAATGCATGTCTATATTGTGTATCATCGTCTCTCGATTAATGATTTTTAATTTAATATGTAGATTGTATTCTCTATGTTTATGATTTGATATATTTTTTATATTGAAGATCTTCATATTTGTTTGCAATATCATGTAACCTATATTTTTGCAGCAACATGGCTTGCCGCAAGAAAACGAAAGAAGAGATTAGAAGAGGAAAAGAGCAATATGTAAGTTCAATTGACATCATATCTTAACATTTTTTTTCTAAAAATCTGCACCACAATTGGAAACCACAACATGTTTGAACAAAATAGTACCTTTCAGGTGGAAGCGCTACTACTTCAGTTAGTGGCAGTGTTGGAGCAATAGAATTAACGCCGGTCTTCATTTGACGATCGTTTTGAAAAAATAGAATTAACATCGGTCTTGAAGTTTGCAGTGACAAAGGATTTGGAATTTGTAGAACAATATGAAAAGAGTATTTAGTGTACAGGTGGTGATGATGGTGGTGGCTAGAATTAATGTTTGTAAGTACTCCATATATACATTTTCATGTTTGATGATACGAAAGTCCAAGATATTTCTATATTTTTTGTAAATAGTTTGGCCAATTAGAAAAATTACAATCCCTTTCCTTCAATTTCTTACACGTTGATACGCTTTTCTATTGCTATTACTTAATTTCATATGGTAAGTATATTAGAGTGCGAATAGTATTGCTAATAATTTGTGAATTATTACTCTCGAGTGTATTGTCATTTGTTATAATTTTTTGACCGAAATCTACTTTTAGTATTGGTTACTAATATTTTAAATATTTCATGTAAATATCTAGAAAATATATTTTTATGTTATTTTATATGAAAGTCTTTCCTGACATTATGGCATTTACCATATCCGAGAGTTACAAAAAATGATTCTCTTTGAAATACTGGTCTATATACGCGAGTTACAAAAAAATGGATACTTATGGAAATGGATGCAACCAAATCGGCCACACAATCTTATGCGTTAAATGCACAAAATGATAGCCATGTTGAGGTTGATGAAAGTTTTTTTAGCTGTAAATTACCGTTATAATATTAAACTGTCTTATTGAATTTTAATATTGTATTTGTAATTATTAAATTAAAATAATATACAATGACATTCATGTAAATAAAAATGTTATTGTCTTTGCTCACCTTAATTTTTTAAAATATATATGTAACTATTAGTTGCATTAGCACATCAATACACTTTGTATAGTAAAATTTAAATTCTATTAATGTATTGATATGTAAATGTAAATGTTTATTATTCATAAAACAAACATGAGTATATTAATTTAGACTAACATCATATTAATAGTAATATGTGTGTATTTGTTTTTGCCAAATTTACGGATTAATTTAGACTTAACCTATATATAAAGGGGGAGTTTTGGGGTATTTATGGAATTATCATTTAAGCTTAAATATATAATTTAAATACTACAATCTAGACATTTAAGAATAAAAACTTTCTCACAAAGGTGCGTAGTGTGCCGCTACAAGCGGCCAAATTTAATTTTAAAAAAAATGTGTTTTGTCTCTTCACTTCCACTTGAATAATTTGAAAGGTCACAAGATATAAAGGATATTTATTATTAATTTAATTTACAATAAATAATACTATACCATTGAGTTACTATCAAATCTTCTATAAATACCAATTCTATTAATCAAAAAAATACTATTTCAGTAGAGATGTTTCTGTCCGTCAAATCATGTGGAGTATTATCTTTCTCTCCCAGCTATTTAATCTAATTTCTATTTTTAATTTTATTCTATTCATTATATTATTACAAACAATTAAAAAATATACGTGGGCAACTATTTTGCAAAATCTTCACTTATTTTTGCAGGTACACTTTTGCCTTGAAAAAGCTTCAAAAGTAACAATTCTACACCAAGATATGAATCCACAAGCTGTTGGTTTGAAAAAATAGATATTATCATATAGGAAGACATAGTTTAGTTGGAGATTTGCGGCTATTCGGTTTTACCTTACTTAACTCGTAGAATTATCACATCACCGATTACTCAATATACATGAAATTATAAACAATTCAAGATATTGACAGACTGGTTTACCTCTCTTGCTTTCAAGAACTACATTAATGCTTTAATATTTGCTTTCAAGAGACAAAAACAGTTTCATAGTCTGGCCAGACAAACAATCTCCCTCACTTTCTCAACAACCCAACAATCACATCATGTTTCCACAGTGCGACGAAAGTGTGGCCACACTATTCGCCCACGAGACCGGCCGACTAGCAAGGACGGTTCCCGTTCCCACCAGTGTACACAGCCTGATAAGGTTTGCGGCCCTACTCAGACCCGAATTCGTTTCACACATAGCCATATTTCTGAGATTATTGCTTCAATGGCCTTCCATTTCATTTTCCAAAATTTATTATACATTTATTCGTTACTCATTTCATACAAATACAATGGCGGAAATTATTGTCATTCATTTTCCAAAATTTGATAACATTTACGTAACACTTAGTTTTAAATTTTTGGGAAATTAAAAGGTTTTAAAATTTTTAATAATAGGTGAAGAAAGTGAAAAAGTTTTGCAGAGTTATCTTCTATTTTTTGGACTATAGATATATGACATTTGGTAATTTATCCACTCACATTTTTTTCATCACGTTTTTCACTCCCTCCATATTTTCCAATACTCTTCATACTGTTTAACATGAAGTTATGATATTCTTTTTATTTTTTTTCTATTATTAAAGTTTGTTTTAAAGTGATTAACAAAGTAATGTTGAACTGGGACGGAGGGAGGATTTTATTTATATTTGACTCATTTGTTGGTCATGATGATTATATTTTAACGTTAAGGGTTTATGATTTAGGTTTCAAGGTTAGAGTTTTTAGCGTATTAGGGTCACTATATTGCAATGTAATGAAGCTCGACTATGATAAAGTATAGTACTAATTTAAATGGATACAAATACAAAAAAGATTATACACAATTTTGTGACAATATTATATTACACAAATTTTTATACTTCAAAATACAATTTTAAAACCGTTTTGAGGTTTGAAAAGCTATCGTCCAATTTTAAAACTTGCAATATCACCAATTTGTTTTCGGAATCAAAACTTGATCTTGTATTAATCAATTAACAATTTAAAACCGTATGATAAAAAAAATATTTAGTCGTGCATCGCACGTGGGTTAAAACTAGTTTATCAATAAAGGAGGAGACTTGGTTGAAAAGGAGCAAGAGAAGATAAGTGGTGAAACTGTGTCGTTTTGTGTTCGAGTCACGAGTGTTGTGGGCTGCGCCTTTCCGTTGTTTTAGCCTTCCGTTCTCAATTTGTCATTAATCACATTAAAATTTCTTTTGCTTAATGATATCAGTGATTAAAATTTCTTTTGCTTAATGATATCAATATTTTAATAAGGGCAGTTTTCCTATGTCATAATACCCATATGTTTTTTTGCTATAATTATTTTTTGTATTGAGACTATTTTACCCTAATATTAACAATACTAGACGTCATCACGGTTCGGGAACCGGCGGTTCACGGTTCAAGAAAATCTTGAACCTGAACCGGCCCCTCCTAGGTTCGACGGTTTCGGTTCCTGAACCGTGAACCGGCGGTTCATCTCAACCGCCGGAACCGCCGGTTCCTATCCGGTTCCGGGGCGGTTCGACGGTTCATGGATTTTTTTTTTGTTGTTAACATTGTAATTCAAGTAAAAAATGTAAATATACTTGCATAAATAAATTTAGAATAATGCGATGTACAAATGCAATTTTATTGATACAAATTACAACTTTAAAATTACAAATTACAACTTCAAATTTACAAATTACAACTTAAAAATTATAAATTACAAAAGATTTAAAGTCTGGATTACAATTTACAAATTACATATTCGAAACAAATGGGAGAAAAAAGAAATAAAAGAAAAGGACTCGAGCTCAACTTAAATTTAAAATTTAAGTTGAGATGCCTACGTATCCTCAATGCTCAATTGCATTTTGGAATCAAAGTCCACGTAGTTCTCTTACCTTGCTTACCTATTTGGCTTGATCGGAGGAATTGGCCTACTCTTCTTCGTCGGGGAAGTAGTCTTGGTCGGGTTGTACTACTTGATTGTCCCAATCCGGTTCTTGGTCTCTAATTTCGGCGGAGCACCAATCATCAAGTAACATGGTTGCTTCCATGTTTTGCCCAGTGAGTCTACTTCTTCTGTCGTCCAAGACGTTGCCTCCAACACTAAAGACTCGACGGCGACAGTGGAAGCCGGAACCGAAAAGATCTCCTTGGCCATTGATGCAAGGATGGGAAAATCTTTCTCGTGTGATCCCCACCAATCTAGGACGTCGATTTGTTGGGGAACGGGACCTCCTTCTTCATCATTGAAGGAAAAGTGTGAGTCAAAATATAAATCTAACTCACTTGCCGAATTTGCCGTCCTTCCTCCGTTGCTGTAGCCGTATAGGTCCGCCAATTGGGATTGGGCGTCGGGGTCATCAACTTGTAAGAAGCCAAAGTTATGTGTTGGAAGGGGGGTCTAGGTCTCACTTGGTAGGTACTGTTGTACTTGGCTTCGTAATCGTGAAAGAGAGCCCTCAAGTCGAACTCAAAACTTCTTTGCAGGGTTGGGATGTGGGGGAGGTTTATTTGGAATGTTTGGGCTAGGTATATGTGGTTGTCGTCGTCCTCGTCATTTGATTGCAAAGCTCGGAGTGGTTCAAGATCAATAGCAGTCAAATTGTTGTAATAAAATTCTAAAATTTTCAAAGTACCAACTAATCTCCATTTTGGATCCAAAACTTTTGCAAGCAAAAAAACCGTTGGGATCTCATTGAAATACTTAAGCCATTTTTCAACCATATAATATAAAACACACATTAATTCAGGATTATTTGCGGAATTTTTCATTACAGTTTTAAAACCAAGTGATGTATACGTGCAATGTTCTAAAACACGAACGGATGTGCAATAATACACACTCGATAACTCAACGGTGGCATTTCTAAAACCTTTGAATAATTTAAATAAACTCATGTTTTGATCCCAACAAGAAGAGGTTAGATAAAAATCATCTACATGGAAAGTTCTATAAAAATCAACCAAATATTCTATATTATCTAATGTAGAATGCAACATATCATATCTAGAGTTCCATCTAGTATACACATCTTAAGTAAAAGTTGTGTACCTTACTTTCTTCGAATGGCAATACTTCTTCCACGCCTTGCCAATATGAGGCTTCCAGTGGATCAAGGATACAACTGTTGTAATAGGTTGCCATAAAGACAAAGCATCTTGTACACATAAATTTAAAATATGACATATACATCGTTGTTGAAAATACTTACCACTTATCACCGGGGAGCAAGCCGCAATTAATTCGGGTATACTTGCAGTGTTAGCGGTTGCGTTATCAAAACCAACCGAAAATATTTTGTTGCATAAATCATAATCATTCAAAACTTGAATAATTAAAGATGCAATTGCTTGTGTGGTGTGTGGTGAAGAAAATTGTCTAAAACCAATTAAACGTTTATTTAAACTCCAACTATTATCTATAAAATGACACGAAATTCCCATGTAAGAATTTCTCTGGAAAAAATCCGTCCACACATCAGAGCAAATATTAACTTTGTGTCCCAAGTTAGATAAAAATTTTCATACTTCTCTTTTTTTATCAAAAAACTGCCGGTTGTTAGAAATTTGAGCAGTTGAGGGGGGAATTCTTTTTGTAGCAACATTAAATGCGGTTTGCATGGTAACTTCATATTTTTTGTCATTAAAAAATTAAACGGCAAATGCTTCATTGCCGCTCATCTTACCATAGCATCGGTAACATTTTTTGGATCGTATTTAAATAGAGGCGTACATGTTTGAGACGATGAGCCGGCCGGGAAGTTTATTTGGCTTTGGGACTTAGTATGCCCATATTCCACGGGTTGTTTTACCTTCAAATGGCGATGGAGAGTACCATATCCCCCACCGGTTCCAAATGGATAGACTTTCTCGCAATAGTTACAATATACTTTGAAATCATTAGGATTTGGAATTACCACCGGGACCTTCTTGTAATGTTTGGTGAAAATATCGGATTTCAACTTTGGAGGCATCTTCTTCTTTTGTCGTCCTGAAGGAGGAGGAGCATCGGCCTCCTCATCATTTTCGCCAACTTGGCCGGCGCTAGAATGGGGGAATTGATGCGATCAATCATCGCCTTCGTCCGATGATAGATTCACATCGTATTCGAAATGCAAAGCCGAATGTGAATGCCCCCCTTGTTGGTCGTCGGCGAGGGCAAGTAACAAGGCCGCATTTCGATCTTCTTCCTCCTACGAAAATTATACAATTAAGTAAAAATACTAACACATAGACACATAGATGTTAAAAAATGAAATTATGAATTTAATAAAAATGAATTAACAAAAAACAAAAACATATTAGAACTTACTTGCGCTCGAAGAGCGGTTCGCCTTCCCACCTTCTCCGCAACTTGTGCTCTAGTAGGGGCACGTCGACGACGAGTATCACTTTGATCTTGGGCAATTCCCTTGCCCCGATCACCACCACGACGAGATGAAGACATGATATTTATGGAAATTAAAAGTGGAGAATATAGAGTAGTGTGATTGTGTGAATATGATAACGTGAACAACGTGAGTAAATTATGAGCGCAAATAACGTAAACAACTTGAGCAATTAGAGAGAATGAGGATGGAGAATAAAGAAATTGAGATTGAGAAGAGAAAAACTTGTTAACACAAGAATGATGTGAGTAGAAATGAAGAGGGGGTATTTATAGGGAAAAATGTGATTAAATAAATAAATAAATTCAAAATTTCAAAATTTCAAAATTTTGAAAATCCGGCGGAACCGCCGGTTTACAGCAAAAACCGCCGTTTTTCCGGCCGAAACCGCCGGTTTGGCGGTTCCTGACCCGATTTCTCAAAAGGCTAGGGGTAGGTCGGAAATAGGCCTGAAAAGTTGTCGGGAACCGCCGAACCGCCGGTTCGACGAAACCGGCGGTTCAAAACCGCCGGTTACGGTTCGAATGAAATTGAAACCTGAACCGGCCCGGTGGAACCGGCGGTTCAGGTCACGGTTCGAACCGTCGCCGACGGTTCCGGTTCCGGGCCGGTTCGGTTCGGTTTGGGGACCTCTAAACAATACCATGAAATCTGCACTATTTTGTTCACATCGTCAATATATCAGCTATGAAGTTATATACTGTTACTATTGTTTCCAAAATACTATAAGATTATATTCCATAATTTTAGGAATTGTTTAATACTATGAAAATAATTGGATGAGACTACTACGGACGTTTTAAATTATTTATTGTATCATATATCAACTAGTTGAGATTTAAAATTAAGAATATAAATAATCATAAACTCATTTTATTAACATTATCCAATATAAAGAGTTAGGAAGAAAATATTAAAATAGCTTTAAATTTTAAGAACATATGATTATATGATCTGAGTTGTAATATTAAAAAAATTAAGAATTTAATGAAATTAAAAAGTTTTAACATAAAAAAATTAATATTAAAATTATGTAAATTTTAAAATCAAAAGTACTTTTAGTTCAATTGGTTAATTAATGTACGTTTTAAAATCAAAAGTACTTTCGATTTTTAACAACCTTACTTTTGATGTGGTTAATTAATGAAGTTATTAATTTATGGAGTAGTCCAATTGTTCATACTGATTGAACTTTTGATTGGACTAAAATACTATTCCGTCTATTAGTTGTTAATTGAGTTAGTTTTCCATTTTGAAAATTTTCAAAATAATTAAATTATAAATATTTATTTATGAAAAAAACAATTCTTTCTCCTATTTTATTTCCTTTTCATTTTAACATACTAAAACATCACTTTTTAATTTATATACCGAAAAGAAATAACTCAATTAACAAAATTATAACGATAAATATGGAGTATAATATTTATAAAATATTAGTAACATTTATTAATCTGTTGATGGTGAACTTGATCTAAACAAGGCAGCTGACACTTGCAGGTGATTAAACTTGACGTAGCATCCTTTCTTTAAGTCCTAGAAACTGAATTGAATTTCAACTAAGTAGGTCCAAAAAAGATGCACCCTTTGAAGGGATTGGTCTTATTGAAAAGAAGCTGAAAGACAGAATACACTGGAAGTAAGTGTGTTTAGAATCTAAGAACTATTATTAGATAATACTCCCTCCGTCCCGCACTACTCGCACTTATTTCCTTTTTGGGCGTCCCAAGTTACTTGCACTCTTTCCATTTTTAGTAAAAAAATTTCACCTACAGCCGTCATTTTTTACTTTCCTATACACTCATTCCTTAATCTCCGAGCGGAAAAGGAAATGAGCGAGTAGCCCGGGACGGAGGGAGTAGGTATTCTTATGAATACAGAGAATGACAATAATGCCTAGAACCTAATGAGCCTGATTTCTTTAATTGAAGAGGTGAATGGAGTTGAAGACTCAACAGATTTACCTGATGCCTCATGTTCAGAGGCACATCAGAACTTAGCACTCGAGCGATCATCCATACTAGCATATGGTACACCACAGGTTGAAACTCAGACACAAGATACCCATAAACTTAACATTGTGCATGATTCAAAACATGTTTTCTACCATGTTATGGAACGATTTAGACCACTGAACTTTTACTCGATTTGAATACCGTATATATGGAAGCGATATTAGTTTGTGACACTTATTAACAGAATGATTATGCTCCAAAGTCTGCATAAGTAAGTTATTTCCATTCAACTCATAAGCAAAAATTAGAATTACGAAGTGACAGAAAAATGGGTGTAAAATGAAAAAGAAGCACTGAATGAAGTGATATAGCACTTGGAAATTTATGGACATAACAAAAAATCATCTCATGACTCATGTAATAGCAGGCTTTAGAGGCCGACTTGCTGTCAGAATTACAGTTTCACCGCCTCCATATGTAGGACTTTACAAAGAATCAAAGACAAGATTACACCCTTTAATTATCCAAGACTTTATCACTAATTAACTCATCAACCAACATTTATTTCAACCACAAATTTCTACACCAATAGAAATTCTTAACTATTTTATCAATAAAATTGAGCGAATCTCAAAACTCATAATTGAAAAGAAAAAATATAAGTAAAATTAAGTAGCATGAGTTTGAACCCTTGGATGGCAGCTGCTGCTACGAGGTATGATGGAGGAAGCATGACTTTAAGTGATAAACAACGACCTTTGGTGGCCATTAAAATCACCAAGTTGTTGTTCACGACTTTTTTCCTTCAAATGATTGAAGAGAAAAATGATTCCACGCACAAGCTCTCGATATCATATAATTTAAAACTAAATTGATATTGTAGAAGACCATTTGCATCTTAGCTTGACAACTAGTCTTAGTACATCAGAACCAACAAAGTGGTCTGCAGCTGAATTTCTAATAAAAGGCATATGAATGAAAATCCATCTGGAAAAAATAACTAGCAAGAGCATACCTTTTTGAAGATGATTGGTCTAGGCAATCGACACAATATACTATCAATGGCCAAATTTGTTTTCCAATTCCGCCCATACCAAACGCACGAATGGATCCTCCTACTTGTCCTCCATCCCAATCGAGCAACCCCAAAATAGAAGATTTCACCATTATCTTTGGCTATTAATTACAATGTTGAGTTGTGAAGAATTGCACAAGATATAGGGGTCGAGAGTCTTGGTCAATGCCTAGTAGACTCGCTTCACCTAACAGGCCCTAACAGCTTGCAGCAATTATATTTTAACCACTAAAATAACATTGACTTTGATGTTGACTGTAATCGATGACTTCGTTAATACATATTCCAAAATTATCTTTAGTGTTAACACCCGTGCTATGTACGGGCCAAACGATTTTCGAATAATGATCTTGAATAAGAAGGAATAAATTAAAAAAAGAGAATAACATTGGTGTTTATGATATAAAAAATGTGATAATTAAATATGTATAAATAACATTATAACAATTAATAATATTACAAAGAATAAAAAAAAGAAAAACGTACTCCTTCTAACTTGTACTGTTACCACCCGTGCTATGCACAGGACAAAATATTTTCAAATACTGACGATATATTAATAACTACATATATTAAAATAAAAAATATAGAGAAAATAATACATAAATATTTTTACGGATGAGATTATCAATGTATATAAAAAATATTCATATTATTATTAAGAATAAAAAAATGTACTTCCCTCAAGATACTGTAAATGAACCATCTCATATTCGGCATATAATTTTATACAATTTGAATGAATAATATGAGTGTAGCAATATTAGATAAAAGAAATAATAAAATAGGAGATGATTGGATGAAATATAATAAGATATACAAATAAAGAAAAATATAAAACAGAATCCAAAAGAAGAAAAAAGTAAATAATTTGAACGATAAAAGAGTTCATGATTTCGTTTGATTAACAAAACATAGTTATTCATAACTTCAAACAAAAAAACTTACAAAAACAACAACAATTCAGTAATTCATAAATTTTGAAAAATTTAAAATTTATAATTGTTTATAAATAAAGAGGAACAAACATAATTAAATATAACTATAAAAAATAACATGACAAAAGATAAAATAGCCCAATATAGTTAACATACATGGCCCAATAATTCTTAAAAATAGATCCTTAAAACATGATGATCCGGATATAGTTTACAATTATCTCAATATAGTTAACAATTCTTAAAAATAGAGCCCAAATGAGTTCAAAAATATTATCCCAAATTTACATACAATGCTGATCCAATAATAGTTCCACAATATCCCACGGAGTTCAATTAAATTACTAAAAGAAATCCATACAAAAAATAACATGAAAGTTCAATATCTTAAATTCTCTGAAATGGCCCAATCAAAATTGCCTCTCACATTTGAAAAGCCCAACATCAAACATATTACAAAACCGACCAATTTTATCCAAAATATTGCACTTAACATTAACTAATTATAAATTATCAGATTAATTAAATAACTTTATGATCTAATAACATATTTTAAGAAAATATATATATACTTTCTTCTGCATTTTCACACGCCGCTTAAGCGACGAAAACCCTTGATCTGCTCCCCTGGTCGCCGATTCCACCACCAAATCGGAGAAAAAGTTGCCATAGACTGCGACTACGACCACACCCACCAAAATCAGCGACACGTTATCTTCTAATCGGTTCTGCCATCGCAAAATCAGGGCCAACGCACAAAACTTACACACTCCAGCGACAACGGAAGCGTTTCACACGACGGTGAAATCATATTTTCAACCAACCGAAGAAGGAAGCAATTTTAGGTAAAATCAAAACAGTTCATAAATTTAAAAAAATATCACAAATCGTCAATATTTATCAAGTTTTTAATTATTTCACTAAATAATTTACATGTACGAAGCAAAAATGGATTGCTATCAACGATTCAAGGTAAAGAGGATAAACAAACGACTTCTCAAAATTTGGTTGTGAGCCTACAACAGGTCCAACAACAGATAACAAAGGAGGTCGAAAAGCCTACAAAAATTAGGGCGAAATGTTCTGGTCAAAGATTGGAAATTTTAATTCGCTCCAAATTCGCAGAAAATTCAATGGATCTACAGACCTAAAAGGTAAAATGTCTTCACAAACTTACTGTAAAAAGCCTTACGGTTTATAGAGATATTGCTTATAAACACTTTTCTAAATGTATTTGGCTGTATTATTCTTGATATAAACTATGCAAATTTAAGTATTTAGAATGTGTTTCAAACACAGTTAGAGAATTTTTATTCTATACTAACTAACTTCATTTACTATTACAGAAACAAATAAAAAACATCCTTATGAATAGAAGTCCACCAACAATGAAAGCAATAATCAAGCAAAAAAACTTCAAAACCTAATAAGATAAGTGACCTTAATTTTTAAAATTAATGCTCGAAAATTAATGATCACATGTACTGCAAAATGTAATTTGTTGCACACTTAAACACCCTTTAAGCTTTGCAGATTTCTTTAATTTCTTCATAGAGGAAAAATATTTGAATCAAACTATCTCAAAAATGAAAAATAGATAGCTAAAATAGAAATTTACTGGATATAGTAGATTTTGCTTCTGAATATAGTAATATAATTATCAATCACTTCCATTATTTTCAATCAAGATTTAATGGACATAATAGTTAATTAATGTTGTAACTTGTTTAGTATTACAGTTTTATCATTCCAGTGAATGAATGCAACAATATTTTTATGCAGGAATTATCTTAAACAATTTCAAGAAGCATGGAAACCAAAGAACACATATTGCATGGAAAACTGGAATAAGAGGTGAGTATGTACATTCTACATAAAATCAAATGCAGAAAATACTGAAAAACTAATGAATCTACATTCTGAATTTTAAATGCAGGGAGAAAAAGAAAAAAATAACTCATTTGCAGAGCAGTGCAAAGTCTCAAGAATAACACAAACAGAAGGAATGGCAGATTGAATGTTGTAACTTGTTTAGTATTACAGTTTTATCATTTCAGTGAATGAATGCAGCAACATTTTTTTTTGCAGGAATCATCTTAAACACTTTCAAGAAGCATGGAAACCAAAGAACACATATTGCATGGAAAACTGGAATAAGAGGTGAGTATATACATTCTACATAAAATCAAATGCAGGAAACAGAAAAACTAATGAATCTCCATTCTAAATTTTAAATGCAGGGAGAAAAGATAAAAATAACTCATATGCAGAGCGGTTTTATTATTCCAGTCAATGAATGCAACAACATTTTTTTGCAGGAATCATCTTAAACAATTTCAAGAAGCATGGAAACCAAAGAACACATATTGCATGGAAAGCTTGAAAAAGAGGTGATTGTATACATTTTACATAAAATCAAATGCAGAAAATACAGAAAAACTAATGAATCTCCATTCTGAATTTTAAATGCAGGGAGAAAAAGAAAAAATAACTCCTCTGCAGAGCATTGTAAAGTCTCAAGAATAACACAAATGAAAGGAATGGCAGATTGAAGGTAAGAATACTAAATTAATGGTGCATAGTGTTGAACACAACAACAAAATGTAAAAACTGAAACAAAATAAATGGAAAAAAGAGAATGAGCATTCACAATAGAAAAGATAAAGACGAAATAGGAGATAGAGATCATGGAGAATATGAATTAGGGAAGAACTAAACTGAAATTTTTTCTGTGGATGATTGCTATCTGATTATGAGAAGAGAAATGAAGTAACTGATTAAGGAAGTGGTAGGAGAGGGGTATTTATAGGGCTCCCTTTTTCAGCATGGATAACAAACAATGCATGTTCCCCATAAAAACATCATCATGAGTGATCTTTCAGATAATAATCAGAAATAAATAATAGAACAAAATTAAATAATAAAAAGAACACTTAAATATCTAATAGAACTATTCTAACAATTAAAAATATAGATATTTACAAACTAATATAAACATTAAGTAGTAAAATATGTCCAAATCGTATATAAAATATATATGCACAAATATATGAGTTAATAACACTTAAATAGAAATCATATATTAAATAACAAGTCACAAATTCGGCCCATTAAATATTATAAGTTTCCATTAATATAGCATAAATTAAGACCCAATTCATTCTCTAATTTTTTAACCTATTATTGTGTTATTTATATAGAACTTAATAAGTACTATAATCAAATCCAAACTCTAACTAATAACAACTGCCTCTATTGCTCTTCAGTCTACAAAGAAAGGAGAGAGAAGAAGAAGATAAACAGGTGCCTCTCACTCCTCATGGCGCCAATCATCATCCAAGAAGCATAAATGTCATAGCAGGAGAGGCCTTCCTAAAGCTTACTCTACTGCATCAACAACAAAACAAAAAATCTGTAGAAATAAATTTATCAAGGTACGAAATACACTATCTATGGTAAATGGATGCAGATTAATCAATTTATTTACTAATATTTCTATCATATATATATATATATATCCATATTTTCCAAAACTTAGTTAACAATTTTTTTTTCATATAGTGAGAATCTGAAAATATAAAAAATAAGAAATTCAATAAAAATCTCCAAAATCTACTTTTTTTTCAAATCAGTTTACTTAATGTGTATATCATTGCTCTAAATAATGACTAATGTACATCCAAAACAAAAAAAAAAATTATTCTTTAGATGTTAATCTTAGGGATCACTATATTGTCTACTGTCTGCAAATTTTTTTATCTAAATTTAGGGTGTTAACTGCTTGACACTTTTTGAGATTTTTTTCATGGACAAATTGGAAAGGGAAGTAAAACATCTTGACATTTTTTGCTATTTTTTTTCAAGGACAAATTGGAAAGGGAAGTAAATCTTGGATGACAAACAATATTATTTCATAACTTCATTAAGGTAATTAATATTTTACAGTTTCTATTGTCATTTAGAAAACGAATTTCATACATATTTTTTTATTCATAAAATTAAAAGGTTTTAAATATCCATTTAACTGATTCCAATTTTCTTTTTCACATACAAAAATTATTGAAAACTGAAGAGTGAATCATCAGCTATTGAAGAATGAAAAAAATATATTATTGTAATAGAATAGTGGTATTTTATATCAAGTCTAGGGAAGCCTAACAGGAATAGGCTGCAATCATACTGAGGATTATCGATCAATACAAAACTAATCATATATAAGATTCACATTAAGTACACTGACTTTTACAATAAGTTAATAAAAATTAAGTCAAGATGCTGGTAAAATTTTATGATGTTTCCTGCCCAAATGTGGGCCCAGTGGCAGTTCTGTAAATTTTTCAAACAAGCCTCCCATTATATTAGTATAGATTGGCTAAACTTTTCTTCCATTCTCTCACAAAATATTCTACTTTGTCATTTTTAGGTGTCTACAAATTAAGTACTCCACAATTTACAAACTTATATTCTTTGCCATCTTTTCACAATCTTTTATTCACAGTTTATCCACTTACATATAATTCATTACTCACTACTCATCATTTTTCACACGCAAACGAACTTTACCAATAAAGTGGAGTCGGCTTATTCTGCACTCATAATATACTACTCCATAATTTATCTAATTTTTAGTAAATTTTGGGATGGAGATTATTTCAAATTTGCTATGTGAAATACCTGTACTAGTTTCTGATCGAGAATAAATTTAGTGAATACTCCACTTAGGGTTTTAAAAACGTAGTAAAGTTAAAAATTTGCATATATTTTCTATTGATATGTAGAGTAATGTGGAGTACTAATATTGCAATCCTTTTGTTTACATTTTTCTTTCAGCTGTGAGAATAACTAGTTTGCTCTAGTAGACTATTGAGTCTCGTAAAGCAAGCATAGTTTAGTACACGCTTAACTAATAGGGGAATTTGTGGGCAATTGAAATTAAAAAAATGCAATATAACTGTATCACATATACAAAGAGAACTGAAATCCTGAAATCCTATATTAATCTGATAGGCTCCTTTCTTTTATCATCAATTGGTTTTAGGATATAAGCCTCGAATTTCTATTAGTGCACTCACAATGGAGGCCTATCTTCGGAGCCTATCTCAATTTTCTCCTGTCACGTCAGCAGGTCCATCTCAAAATCTATTTCTCTGCAATGAGAGTCCATCACATGACCCATCTCATTTCTATATCAACACTATTTTCTTTTATTTTTAATGTCAATGTCTAAATAACTTAAATTAAAATACATAATAAATTAATTCTCTATTCATATTTATCTCTCACACATAATTAAGGATGAAGTATTTCTAGGGGAAGAAATTTAATAACTTAATTTTTTTTAAAATTGAAAATCGGCCCCAGCGCCCGCAATGAGGGCCTATCTCAGGGCCCATGGGGTGCCGATGGCGAATCGCCTGAGGCGATCACTCTCGGCCTTTGGTGAGTGGAGATATGCCCCCTCTCCACAATGGGGGCCTTTGAGAGCAGCCTAATGCTCTCATAATTAAGCAATTTTGGATCGTCTAATTTTACATCTCCAATTTGGATCATCCAACACACGGCATCTTATTACATAAGTACATAACTTTGTAAGTTCATGATCATGAACTATGAACATATGCCATGGATACAAAGATTCAAACTGTTTACTCTAAATTACAAACTTCAGTAACAAACTAGATACACGACCGACTTCATATTTTTTTAGGTGGAGTATGAAAGAAAAATACTTTTCAAAGGGAGTTTTTGGTCATAAAACGCTTGATTTCTTCTAGAACTTTGTAAGCAAGTTGTGAGAAAGGTTGATTGACAAAGAAACCGTGTTGTTCACCTTTGAATTCAACATAATCAACCTCTTTTCCCATCTCTTTCAGCCTTTTAGAATAATCGTCAATTCTGTCTTTCATCACATCACTCCCTCCAACCAACACCAGCACTGGGCCAAGTTTAATGCAATGCAATCCAATCCAATCTTGGGCTTGAAGGTCCAAAAGGGTTTGCAAATGGGTGGTCTAATGTTTCCCCACTTGGAATTGACAGCCTCCAGAACCTATTTCATTTCCAATTTTTAAACAAAAAAATAATTAAGGTTTGCAACCCATTTATTCTTTATGGACTCCCACAAACTATACTAGAATCCAAAGAAATGTTTAAGGTTTATGATTAACAATAACATGTACACAAGTGAGTTGTCATTTTCATGCAAGTTAATAGTACAATAAAATAAGAGGCAATGAATCTTGTACAATAAAATAATAGTAGTATAAGATATTAGAATAAAACTTATCCAAATCTGATATCTGTATCTAATATCTTATCTTTTAAACGTGACCTAATATTAGCACCTTTTGTTTTTGGGATGAAGACATGCTTATCCTTTAGCAGAGTAAACCACTATCTGTAAAATAATAAAAATAAATAATAATAATAATAATAATAATAATAATAATAATAATAATAATAATAATAATAATAATAATAATAATAATAATAATAATAATAATATATAATAATAATGTGTGTGTTGAGTTGGTCAAGCGATAGAGAAGTTAATAATGCCCGGCCGAAGTCAAAGCTCTCGGGTTCGAGTCCTCCGTGGCGAAGCCTTTAAATTTATGTTACAATATGCAATAATGCAAAAGGATTTGATTAAGATATTTGGACGTGTCATTCACAAATTTTTTCCCGCATTATTGGTGACGGACCTCTCACTTTCCTATCATGTATTAATTGAATATTGACCATATACCGGGAAAAAGGAGATAATGATTTATCCAATTTTTTTATAAATAGATAAATACTATAAATTTAATTGTCTGTTGCGGTGGATTTGAATCCGAAAATTTTGATTTCGGGCATTACCATATTACCATATTAACTTGAGGTCATAACACCCTTAAAAATTAAAATACCCCCACATTATTTTCCCCACTTTTCTTCATATGGAAAAATATAAATAACTCTAACTAAGTGCTAACTCCTAAACCCTACTAATAATAAAGATAACGATAATGATAATTCGACCTCGTGGCTTTGCATTCACAATTTATTTTATTTTTTTTCCTCTTTACTTTTGAGGGCATCTTTGCATTATCAGTAGAAGACTTTTTCCCCTTTCTATGGATGGTTATATGTATAAATATTCCATAAAATCTTTGGTCCAGTCATGAAAAGATGGGGGAGATAAGATTGAGATGTGGTTGTGTGGATGCCTATATATATATGTATAGTACTCCATATCCATAGGGATGTTAATGTAGCTCGTAACCCGTGGGCTGGCCCGAATCGCCCGCCAAATTTATAGGGTTAGGGCTGGAAATTTCTAGCCCGATAAAATCAAAACCTGATTAGCCCGCACCCGATTAACCCGCAACCCATTAGGGCCAGACCCGAAAACCCGATAAAATTTCTATTATTCTATTTTTTTACTCACAATTCAACATTTCATTGATTAATTTTAGCTAAAAAAAATAACTTTCAATTTTATATTAAATATACAAATTATATATTGATTTTTTATTAATATAATAATTGATAAATAAATTAAAAACTTCAAATTCACAAAAAAAATATTTAAATTTCTTAAACATGCATTAAAATTCTACGAAATATCTCAAATATTAGTATTTATCATGCTTATGATTGAGTTTAAGCATATATCTCAAATATATCATAATTAAATATTTTACATTGCATGAATATTAGTAATTTTAATCATTATTTATTGGATTGATCGCATGTTAATATTATCGGTAGCAACCCGATTAACCCGCTGGGCTAGCCCGAAACCCGAGCTTTTAGGGTTAGGGCTGAGCTTTTATAACCCGAAAGAAATCACAACCTGATTAGCCCGCACCCGATTGACCCGCAACCCGAGTAGGGTGGCCCGAAACCCGACTGGCCGGCCCGATTGACATCCCTAGTACTCCATAATCTAATATATATATATATGCGACTAAATTCATGTTGAAAATTTCCTATATATATATATAGGGTTGTCTTATATACAAAATAATCTAAAGTGTATAACCTAGAACTACATTTCATCCATTGGATGAGGAAAAAGGATGGTCAAGATCAAATTTTATACATAATCACAATGCATCGGTTATAACCACCCCACTAATCATGTTTTCAATCCAAATTTGGCCTTGGTTCTATATTTAAGATTGATTCTACATTTAAGAATGGTTCTATCTTGATCACAACCCTATATATATATGGTTGTACCTTTCTTGACACTGATATGTTTGTCTTCATCTTCTCCTTTCCATATCCCACTAACTCTTAACCGGTCTCTATCGTTATAAAGTTTTACTAGTAATTACTCATCACCATTTCCCACCCTCCACAAAGTTATTGCAAATTTTATTTTACGTTGATTACCATTTGAGTTTTCAAATTGTATTAAAGAAGAATCATTTAGTTAGCTAGCTTAATTGGATTCGTAGTTGATTTATTTTGAGCTCCAAGTAAGACCAAATTCTATTTTAATTTATTTTGTACAAATATATATGCTTCAAAATATTCGTAAGTATGTACTTGTCAACATATTTCACTCAAAATTAATATAATTAATTAATTAATAAGTTTGACTTGATCTAAACATGTACTACGTGGTGGCCTAATTATTCCCATTTCGCTTTCCATATGAAATAGAGATGCCCACCGGTTCCGGTTCCGGCGGTTAACCGCTGAACCGGAACCGGCGGTTCCGGTTCCGAACCGGAACCGTCGCAATTTTCCCGAACCGGAACCGTCGCAATTCGGGTCGCGGTCCGGTTCAGGTTCAAGATATTCCGAACCGGAACCGTCACCGAACCGGCGGTTCGGGACGGTTCGGAACCGGCGGTTAACCGGCGGAACCACCGGTTCGGGCGCGTATATCAAGGCATCGGGGATGGGGCCGACGGCGGCAGCTTTTCAGCTGCAAAACCGGCCGGTTTCGGCGGTTAACCGGCGGTTTTGCTCGGAAACCGGCGGTTCCGGCGGTTTTCGGCCAAAACCGCCGGTTTTCCGAAAATTCAATTTTTTTTTTCAAATTCGAATTCTTCCATAAGAGTTTCTCTCTTCAATCTCTCAATTCTCTCTCTTTGTCTCCAATTTCTCATTTGTGCTATCGTGCTTCCATTTAATTACGCAAGTGCTACTCTTATTACGCATTGTTATACACTTATACTTGTTCCCGTAGTTCTATAAGTTGTCTTTCTTTCTCAATTGCTAAAACAAAAAAATATATATTATTCCATATTTCTACATTTCTACATAGCAATATGACATCATCCCGAGAACCTGCACATAGGGAAAACATATGCAGGGGCTGAGTACTTGATGCACTCAGTGAACCCATGCCCAAAATATATTTTATCAATAAAGTTATGTCAAGCCATCATTGAGTGAAACTCGGGTTTTACTTTTAAAAAAAATGTCGAGAAACACTAAAATCATTTCCATCGTAAAACATGGCTGCGCAGCCCATCATCATCATCATCCTCCATCATGTACCATATCTGAACCATCATGTGAAACGAGAATGTGGCCACAAACTCGATCACTGGACCGGCCGACCCAAGGGACGGCTCACGATCCCCATCAGTGCACTAGCCTAAGTAGGACTTAGACCCTAGTTAGACCCGAATTCGTTAACCATCAAAGTCTAGTAGAACATTATTCTAGTAGACAATCAGATAGGCAATTCAAAACATAAAATACGGCATGACATAACATTTAAACCAGCCTTATCTCACCATATACACATCATTGCAAATAAAAGAGTTTAAGTAATAAAGCCCACCTCAAAAGCTTAGTAATTTCCTTAACAAGCTTCTCGATCCGACTTTAACGAGCGTGCGAACCACCTTTTGAGAAAATTAAAGTATACATCAATCTCAAGAAAGAAAACATTTAGAATGCATGCACTTTAATTAAAGTCTTTTATCTCGTTTCTCGGTTTTTGTGCATTTTCGATTATTCGGCGGCCGCCCAAGTTCCTCCATTGGCTCCTCGTAGTTCCACCACGATATCGAATTACGAAACCTCAAATTATTCAAGCGCGTAAGTAAATTATCGCAATTATTTCCCTTCGAAAATTATATTTAATTCGTACTTTGAATTATTCTGAGAATTAAATAAATAATTCCCCACGATTAAATTATCGGCCCAAGGATTTAATTAGAAGGCCCAAGACTTATTTCCCCACCTTATATCTCCAATTAAAATTTAAAGCCCAACAAAATAAAAGAACCCAAACAAAACATCCAATTTTAATTTGTGAGGCCCAACTCTTTTAAAAAAAATAAAAGAAGCCCATATCCTTTCTCTTCCCCCATTCTACACGCCTCTCACATTCTCCCTCTATCTCCCTCTCTCTCTTCGACAAAAGAAGAATCCCCCAATTTGGAGAAATCTCTAACCCGTCGCATACTCCTTCTCACGCCGACTCCGACCTCAATTCGCCGCCGGGTGTCCGCCCTCTGTCACGGCGCAGCAGCTGTACCAAGCAGCCATCACCGTCGCTGTTAGGGATGTCAATCGGGCTGGCCCGTCGGGTTTCGGGTCAACCCTACTTGGGTTGCGGGTCAATCGAGTGCGGGCTAATCGGGTTGTGATTTCTTTCGGGTTATAAAAGCTCAGTCCTAACCCTAAAAGCTTGGGTTTCGGGCTAGCCCAACGGGTTAATCGGGTTGTTACCGATAATATTAACATGCGATCAATCCAATAAATAATGATTAAAATTACTAATATTCATACAATGTACAATATTTAATTATGATATATTTGAGATATATGCTTAAACTCAATCATAAACATGATCAAATACTAATATTTGAGATATTTCGTAGAATTTTAACGCATGTTTTAGAAATTTAAATATTTTTTTTGTGAATTTGAAGTTTTTAATTTATTTATCAATTATTATATTAATAAAAATTCAATATATAATTTGTATATTTAATATAAAATTGAAAGTTATTTTTTAGTTAAATTAATCAATGAAATGTCGAATTAGGAGTAAAAAAAATAGAATAATAGAAATTTTATCGAGTTTTCGGGCCAGCCCATCGGGTTTTCGGGTCTGACCCTAATGGGTTGCGGGTTAATCGGGTGCGGGCTAATCGGGTTTTGATTTTATCGAGCTAGAAATTTCCAACCCTAACCCTATAAATTTGGCGGGCTATTCGGGCCAGCCCACAGGTTACGGGCTACGTTGACATCCCTAGTCGCTGTTATGGCTATTCTGAGCAGCCATCGCCGCTGCCCTCACTGGTTCGGCTCGTTGTTCAGCCGCTGCTGTTCGTTGGCCGCCGCCATTGAGCAGTCATCGCCGTCTCGCCCAAACGCCGCTGCTCGCCGACTGGGTCAGGGCCACCACCGCTGTTCCACAACAGAAATTGCCGCTGCTGTACTGTAACGCCCGTACTTTTTAAGTACTAAATTAATATATGTCGTGAAGTTGTTAAAATAAAATTTATGTCGTCATGCTTTGCTTCTTGTTTTTCTTTTATGAAGTATAGTATTTATGGTACTTGGAACAACATCAAGTTACTACGAGGCAAATAATAATTTGTCTAAACGAAAGAAAACGAACAAAAATAAATATAAGAACTTGGGCCGACCCAAATAAAAATAAATCAAAGTCCAAATGTCCTTATTAAATTAAAAGAGTGTTGGGACATCAAATTCCCTTATATTTTTAGCCCAACTCCACAAATAATTTTTTAGCCCAATTTCTTCATAGAATTTCTTTTGCAAGCCCAATCTTCTTCTTCCTCTCCTTCCCTAAGAGCATCCACAACTCCACAAATTAAAAGAGTGTTGGGCCAGCGGCACGGTTGTGGGCCCGGGCGGTACTATTCATGCCTGCTCTCTGGCAAGAGCACAACACCCACAACTGTGCTCTTCCGCAAGGACGAACACAATTAATTTAAAATTCAATTAAACAATAACATTTCCATAATATTAAAATTCATTTAAAAACCACAATAAATATTACAAATGACAAATAAAATTAAACATTACATAATTAAAATCCTAAAAATGAAAAATTACATAATTAAAATCCTAAAAATTAAAAATTACATAATTAAAATCCTAAAAATTAAAAAAACCACTACTCGTTGCCGAATTTCGCCCACATGTGGTTGATTAGGTCTTCTTGTAGTTGATTGTGGATTCGAGTATCGCGCATTGTGTGTCTTGTCTCGATCCTCTGGCCAACCGTCGTATGCTCACCTCGGCGTGGGGGAGACCTCGCTGTTGAGCTTCTGGCTTCGTCCTCGTCGTAGAAGCTAGCCGCCCTCGGCCATTCGTCGGCTATAATCATGTTGTGTAATATAATACACGTGAACATGATGTCGGCGATATTATTCACGTACCACAGCCGAGCCGGGGCCTTCACAATATTGAATCGAGCTTGAAGGACCCCGAAGGCTCTTTCGACGTCCTTCCGCGCTGACTCTTGACGCTGCGCAAAAAGAACCCGTCTCGGGTCGTGCGGGTTGTGGAGCGTCTTCACGAACGTCGACCACCTTGGGTAGATACCATCGGCGAGATAGTAACCCATGCGGTATGTATTTCCGTTGATGGTGAAGTCGATCGCCGATGCTACACCATTCATCACATCATTGAAGAGTGGTGAAGAATAGAGCACGTTCAAGTCGTTGTTGGATCCGGCAACGCCGAAATATGCATGCCAAATCCATAGGCGATAGTCGGCGACCGCCTCAAGGATAAGTGTTGGGCCGCCGGCTTTGTGACCGCTTCTGCCATGAGATGAGTGAAATCCATTTGATGTTTTGAGTAAATGTTGAATGTGTTGATAGTTTGTATAAGAATTATGAATGAGAGATGAATGAGAGATGAATTGATGTGATAAATGAGTGATGAATGTGTGTATTTATAGATGATTTTGGGGAAAAAAAATAAAAAAAATCAAAAAAATTCAGAAAAAACGGGAAAAAACGGCCATATTTTTGGGATTTGGAATTTTTTTTTATTTTTTAGCATTATTTATAATTAAATACCGATTTTTTTTTAAAAAAAATAAAAAATGTTTAAACACAACGGCTATGCCGTTGTCGAATGGGAGCGCGCCACGTGTGCGTCCGCTGGCACGGACGTGCTCGATACATCGAGCAGCGCCGTGCAAGCGGTGCGAGCGCAGCGGCGGCGGATGGCGTCCGTGCCAGCGGCGCGGACGGCGGTGGCGACGGACGCCACCGCTGCGCATGCTCTAACGCCAACCATGGAGACTTTCCATCTTTCAAATCATCTTCCACCTTCCATCTTACATATTCAATTCTACAATCAAAACAAATTAAATACATCAACATTCTTCATTTGTCTCCTTCCCTAACACCTCACAACATACACTTTTCCAAGCAAAAACAAATAGTGAGAAAGAGACGAGAGAGAGTCAGAAGTAGGAGCCACTGCCTTTTGTTCAATCACAAGGTAAATTTCATTCAAGTTTGTATATCAGTTCCCACAACTCCTCCCAATTCAACATACACAAATTCTTTCTCAGAAATCGAATCTGCCAAGCCAAGGAGATTAATTCCTTCTCGGCTCCACAGCGTTGCATCACAATTTCAATCGGTTGAGGTATAAATCCTTTCCCAATTTCAAGTTTCAATCATCAGTTTATGCATTAGCATCCCGCCATCCGAACCAATCGCATAACTCAAGCAATTAATACAATTGAACACTCCCACGGTTAAATTGATATGCGAAAGAACTTAGTAAAGGAAACTTATCTTCCGGGGCTGTTCCGGGGCTGCTGGGACAGCCGGGATGGTTTCGAGGCTGTTCCGTTTGAAATCGAGGGGCCGTGGTGTCGTTTCGGAGCTGTCCGAACAGCAGGCGGACAATGGCAGTGGCGGGCTGCGAACGGCGACAGCCTTGTGCGACCTTCGACGGTACAGCAGCGTGCGACGGAGGGGCGTGCAGAGGCGGCGCATCAGAACAGCGGTGGAGTCCGCCGGCGAACTGCTGCGATTCCGCACCAGTGACCTGCGTCGAGCACGACGGCAGCAGCAGCGACGGAAGGCAACGGGATTTGGGTAAGAAAAGAGAGAGAAAGAAAAGAGAGAGAGAAGAAGAGAGGAATGGGGAGAGAAGAAGAGATAGGCGTGTAGATGGAGAGTGAATTTTGGGCCTCTTCTTTTGGTTTTCTTTATTGGGCCTATTGAAAAAAAAGAGGATAGTGATAATTAATTGGGCCTCACAATTTTGATTGGGAGAAATACGATGGGCTGAGATTTTAATTTAGTGTTGTGCCAAATAAATTAAATCCTTGGACTGCAGTTAAGTTAAAATACGTGGGGTTGCCAGAATAAATTTTGGTAATTTATTTCGAAATTTTGGAGAAAAATACGAGGAGCCAACGGAGGAAGTATAGGTGTAAGCGGCCGACCGGCGTCGCCGCGACGCCTTGGGCGGCCGCCGAATAATCGAAAATGCGCGAAAATCGAGGAAACGAATTAAAAGATTTTAATTAGAGTGCATGCATTCTAAATGTTTTCTTTCCTTAGATTGATGTGTACTTTAATTTTCTCAAAAGGTGGTTCGCACGCTCGTTAAAGTCGGATCGAGAAGTTGTTTAAGGAAATCACTAAGCTTTTGAGGTGGGCTTTATTACTTAAACTCTTTATTTGCAATGATATGTATATGGTGAGATAAGGGTGGTTTAACTGTTATGTCATGCCGTATTTTATGTTTTGAATTGCCTATCTGATTATCTACTAGGATAATGTCCTACTAGACTTTGATGGTTAACGAATTCGGGTCTGACTAAGGAGTGAGTCCCTACTCAGACTAGTGCACTGATGGGGATCATGAGCCGTCCTTTGTGGTCGGCCGGTCCAGTGATCGAGTTTGTGGCCACATTCTCGTTTCACATGATGGTTCAGATATGGTACATGATGGAGGATGATGATGATGTTTGTCTGTGCAGACACCTTTTTTATGGAAATGATTTTAGTGTTTCTCGGCATTTTAAAGTAAAACCCGAGTTTCACTCAACGGTGACTTGACATAACTTTATTGATGAAATGTATTTTGGGCATGAGTTCACTGAGTGCATCAAGTACTCAGCCCATGCATATGTTTTCTCTATGTGCAGGTTGAGCGTGGACGGGAGACGGGGGATGTTTTGCATTGGACCGAGACCATATTCAATAAACGTTCTGGTTGCTATTGTGTCTTCATACATAGTAGTAGCTAACTCTCAAATGCTTCCGATACGTCAAGTTTTAGAACTCTGATGTTATCTTTATTCTGTTGGACTACTTTTCCTACGAACTTTGTTGCTTCGTTATTTCAGACTATAATTTGGTAATAAAGTTCATCTTTTGATCTACATATCGTACCCCTTGATTGTTTTCCCCTTTCTTCCCCGCTTCTTAATTCCCCCACTAGTCGCGATCTACCGTGCTTTCTATCCTTAGGAAGTGCGGTCGTGACATGTACCGTCGAAGGTCTCGCAGCGTCGCCGTCCTTCTCAATTAGCAACTGCGTTGCCAGTTTGCTGTTCGGACAGCCACCGTTCCTCACCGATTCAACCTCGAAACGACACGGAAGCCCCCGAAACATCTCCGAACAGCCCCGAAACAACTCCGAACCGTCCCGAAAGATAAGTTCTCATTACAAAGTTATCTTCTTTCGTTGTCAGTTTTCAATTACTCTGTTATGGGTGTTCAATTGGTTATGTTATGTTATTGTTTGAGTTGTTCGTGTGGGAGTGAGTTTGGCAGAATGATATGTACTGATATGCTATGCTTATGAAAAATACTTGATCGGTTGGAACGGGGTTTACCTCGCTGAGAACTAAGCTTGGCGGCAGGAGTCTGTAAGGCCGAAAGGGGTGAACTCCTTGGCTTGGCAGATTGTTTCTGCCGTGAATTTCATAAGAAGAGAATGAGTTCTCATCCGTGACCAACACTTGGAAATCAAAAAGGAAGATGGAAAGGAAATCGTGACTTGTGACGGTGAATCAAAAGCTCTTCTACTCTCTCTCTTGGCTCTCTCTCAATTTGTTTTTGCTAGTGGTTGTAGATTGTGTTAGGGAAGGAGAGAAGTGAATAAACTAATGCATTTAACTTGTGTGGCCTTTGATTGTAGAGTTGAAGGTGGAAGGTGGAAGATCATGTGTGACCTTTGGTTGTGATGAAAGATGGAAGATCACCTGGAAGATGGCGTTAGGGAAGGGGAAGGATTGGGCTCAAAATCTATCTCCCACATTTTATTTATTCATTGAAGTTCATAGGCCCAAAATGATTTATTTTGTTGTAAATAAATCAAGCCCCAATTTTTTTATTTGTCATAGAACTCTTCTATTTTCTATGGCCCAAGGCCATCGTGAACCAATGTTTGAACTCTAATTCATCATTTAAGAATTCCAAGTGTATCATTATTATATTGCATTTTTGTTCACTAATTAAAGTTCGTAAACCTTAATTATTTTTGTTCGTTTCCTTTCGTTTAGACAAATTATTATTTGTCTCGTAGTAACTTGGTTTTATTCCAAGTACTATAAAAAGTACGAGCGTTACATTCTTTCATGGGAAATTTGACTAAGTCGGAACGGGAAATGGAGCCGTCGCTAAACAATTGTACGATTCCTAGACATTCTTCGACTACGTGAGGTGGAAGGGATCCCATCTCTCTCTCTCTATGTGGTGTGGCAAGGATAATATATATGTATAATTGTATAAATAGGCTTGATTGCGGGAAGTGAAGAGGAGATAAAATTGAAGGATTTCAATTAATATAATGGATAATGACAAGGGCGTAATTGCGCAATATTGAAGAGGTAAAAAGCAAGTGATAAGGACATTTTTGAAATATGAATGGAATAAGAAATTGGACGTATCTGATTTGATAGTGCTATGTCGACAACCCACAATAAAAACCTAATAATGTAACCGTTAATGGAGTAATATGATTACTTTGATTGGTTGGATTTCATTTTTATCACACATGATATTATATATCCGGGTCAATAATTTGCTAGCACAACGTTGTAAACTAGTATACTGAGCATTAGTCACAAATTAATCAATAAGTAGTCACATAAATCGAAAGTATATATAGTGCCTAAGTAAGTAGTCAGATATATACGTGTTTGCTAAAGAATTACGTGCACGTTAGGCATGCACAAACCGAATCGGTCCGTCGGTTAACCGGCAGTTCGGAACCGGCGATGGCGGTTCGGCGGTTCAAGCGGGCCGGTTCAGGTTCAAAAAAATTGTGAACCGTAACCGGCGGTTTTGGTTCACCGGTTCAAACAGGCGGTTCAGCAGTTCCAACAGTAGGATTCCGGCTAGGGCGTAGGTTTTCAGGCTAGGTGTGTAGAAAAACCGGCTGTTTACGTCAGAAACCGCCAGTTTCCGACGGTTCAGGTCCTTTTTCAGGTGGCAGCGTATAGGTGGCAGTGTATAGGCCAGAAAACCGGTCAGAAACCGCCGTTTTTGGCCAGAAACCGGCGGTTTCCGTCAGAAACCGTGGACCGCCGGTTCAGGCGGTAAACCGGCCAAAATTTGAAATTTGAACTTTTTTTTTTATTTCTTCCAATTTTACTCCTATAAATACCCTACTTCCCCCATTATTTTTACTCACCCCATTCTTGTGTTAACAAGGATTTCCTTCTCAATCTCAATTTCTCTATTCTCTATCATCATTCTCTCTAATTGCCTAAGTTGTTTATTACTATATTTGTTGTTGTATTCGTAATTTACCATTTATTCAATACTCCATATTCTTACTTTCATTTTGCATTATGTCTTCTTCTCGTGGTGGACCGGGACGTGGTGATCGGGGCAAAGGAATTTCCCAAGATCAAAGTAGTCGTCCCAAAAATCAAAGCGACCTAGTCGTCGAGAAGTTATGGAAGAGGTTTCCCGAGTGGCGGCTGAACGCATGCAAGTAAGTTCTAAAAATAAAATTATTTTTACAATTCATAATTTCATAAGATTGAGTTTTTTAATTTTTTTTGTGATCCTAATTAAAACTTCAACTTATATAATATTTATAGATAGAAGAAGATCATAGGACCGCCATGCTACTCACTCAAATGCACCAATGTAGGGGGGGCGGTGGTAGTTCCCAACAACAAGATGACGAGTACGACGTGGCTATATCGTCAGACTCGGACAACAATGATGATAGATCTCGTTCTCGTATTCCATCTAGCACCGGTGGAAATGAGGACATGTCTCCCCCTCCAGCCACTAAAAAGCATTGAAATATGTTATTTTTGTTAAACACTACAAAAAGGCCCCGGTGGTAATTCCAAGTCCTAATGATCCGCTCTCTCAAGAAGAGACATCGGCGTTTCATACATATTGTAACTATTGTGATAAAGTCTACAAATTTGCGAGTGGTGGGGGATATGGTACCCTCCGTCGTCATTTGGTAACAAAGCATACTGTAGATTGTGGCACTACCGCTACCCAAACTCAACTAAACTTCCAACCTGGTGGCTCAGGTTCGTCAGGTATGCCTCTTTTAAAATATGATCTTAAAAATTTTGCTGACGTTATGACTAGATGGGCTGCAATGAAGCATTTTCCTTTTAATGTTTATGATGACAAAAAATTTGAGGTTACTATGCAAAGTGGTTTGAACGTAGCTGTCAAAAGAGTAGGTCGAATGACCGTTCAACGATCTATCGTTCGACAATGTTTGGAGAAAAAAGTTGAATTATCACGTTATTTACTCAACTTGGGACACAAAGTGAACATTTGCTCAGATGTATGGACTGATTCTTTTAATAGACATTCATAAATGGGCATTACGGTTCACTTTGTGGACAATAGTTGGACTTTGAAAAAGCGTTTGATTGGTTTTAGAGAATTTGAGACTTCACACACTGGCCCCGAAATTGCTTCTTTAATTATTCAAGTTTTGAATGAATTTTAATTATGCAATAAGATATTTTCTGTTGCTTTTGATAATGCAACTGCTAACACTGCAAGTATTAATGACTTGATTGCAGCTTGTGCTCCGGTTATTGATGGTAAGTATTTTCATCAAATATGCATATGTCATATTTTGAATTTATGTTTACAAGATGCGCTTGAATTATGGCAAAAGCATGTTAGTCCTATTAGAACTACAGTTAGATTAATCTATCAAAAGCCGCCTATTGGCAAAGCTTGGAAGAAGTATTGTCATCAAAAGAAGGTAAGATATACGAATTTTTACCATGCATGTGTCTCATAGATGGAATTCGACATATGATTGTCTGAATTCTACTTTGGGGCATAAAGATTCTTTGTGTGATTTTTTAGAACCTATCTCATTTCTGATTTATATCTGTCGCATAGTTGTTGGGATCATAGCGTGAGTTTATTTAAATTGTTCAAATATTTCAAAAATGCGACTGTTGAATTATCAGGTGTTTATTATTGCACTGTTGTTCATGTTTTAGAGCATTGCATGTATATATCACTTGGTTTTAAAACTGGGATGAAAAATGCTTACTATTCTCCTGAATTAATGTGTGTTTTATATTATATGATTGACAAATGACTTAAGTATTTCAGTGAGATTCCAACGGTGTTTTTGATTTCAAATGTCTTGGCTCTAAAATGGAAATTAGCCAGTACCTCCAGGTTTTTAGATTTTTATTATAACAATTTGAGTTCTATTGATCTTGGTCCACTTCAAGCATTGCAAACGGATACCAATGACCAATAAGGAGTAAACCTAACCGAAACATTTCAAATAAACCTTCCGGACCGGTCAATTGTCCAACAAACCTTAGAGTTTAACTTGCGTGCTCTCTACACCGAATATGAAACCAAGTATAACAGTATCCACCAAGTCAGAAGACCTACCCCTCCTCAACAACATAATTTTGGCTTCGCATTTCAAACTGATTATGATGCGCAATCCCAATTAGCCGACCTATACAGCTACAACACCAGCGGAAGGTCGACCTCAGTAATGGTAAGTGAGTTAGATTTATATTTCGATTCACTCTTTTCCTTTGGTGATGAAGGTCCTACTCCTCCCGCCCAAATCGACGTCCTCGATTGGTGGGGAACACACGAGAAAGAATTTCCCATACTTGCGTCAATGGCCAAGGAGATTTTTCCGGTTCCGGCTTCCACTGTCGCCGTCGAGTCCGCTTTCAGTGTTGGATCACGTGTGTTGGATGAATAAAGAAGTAAGCTCTCCGCGAAAAATATGGAAGTCGTGATGTTACTTGATGATTGAGCCAAAGCTGACGTCAGAGAACAAGAAAATGATAGGGATGATCGTCAGGAGGAATCACAAGAAGATTTCACCGGTGATGAATCGTAGGCCAACCGTCAACCGCCGGCCAAGCCAAATAGGTAAGTAAGGTGAGAGAACTACGTGGGTTTTGATTCCCTAATGCAAATGAGCATTGGGGATACGTAGGCACCTCAACTTAAATTTTAAATTTAAGTTGAGCTCAAGTCCTTTTTCCTTTATTTCTCTTTTTTTCCATTTGTTTCTACTTTAAAAATATGCAAATATAATTAAATAATTGTATTTGTATATATACTCTAGTCGGTGAAGTAGATTTCTCTATAAGGCTAAATCCGAGAAACTTTTGACAATTCTACTATAATTGTTGATTGTTAGACTAAACTCAGCATTTAAAGGTTGAATTGCTAAAGGTGTCCTCAATTTAGTTATTTAGAAACATCTCCTTCGCCGTGTCACGACCGCATTTTCTAAGGATAGAAAACACGGTTGATCGCGACTAGGGGAGGATTAAAGAAGCGGGGAAAGAAATAAGGGGAAAAATAAAATCAAGCATTGGTTGCGAGACATGACTAATTAAATGCTGATACATAGAAGAAAGATACTCGATCATGAAGACTCGAGTAATTGTTTGTAAAAATTTCAAAATATCAGAGTTTTGAACAAAATAGACTTGAGTCTTTTAAAATGCACAACGGAAGCAAATGAACGCGGTTCCATGTATGAAGACATGAACCTCCGATAGTCAAAATCTGACTGAATTAAATGTCTTGTCTCAATAGCACTTCCTCCACCACTTCGCTGCTCAACCTGCACATTTAGAAATATATGCAGGGCTGAGTACAAAAAGTACTCAGTGAACACATTGCCGAAAATTACACATATACATTTGAAAATATTGTCAAGCCATCATCACAGTAACACTCGGGGGTGTTATTGAAAAGGCCCGAGCTTACTAAAAATATCACATTGGGTTGCAACCCCTTTTTCCGGTACTTTAGCCATATCTGATCACATTGTGCCGCTGAGATGGTGTTCTCATACGGTCACCTTCCCTGCCCAACACGTCAGAGGTATCCTTGTGCCTGGAAGGTGGCCACCTTCCACGGTCACCTTCTCTGCCGTTCACGGCCAGAGGTTCCAAGTAGGGACACCACCCTACCCGGACTAAAAATCGAATCGATTCACATATTTCATCATAATTCACTTGGCCGTAGCCAACAGATAGGCATCATAACAAAACATTTGTGGCAAGACAACATCATTAAAATCACGAACATGTGTTCGTGTTTTCATAAAATACGATTTGTATTTTAGTATAAGAAAGCTCACCTGGATCATTTAGTTCCTTTAACTTGAATCATTCGTTCCGACTTTACTAGCGGACGTACCCTTTTGAAAATATCACAATATAATAATACACTAATTAGACTCACGGACAAAACTACTTAAATTAGAATGCATGCACCCTCATTAAAATCTTTTATCTCGTTTCTCGATTTTCGCGTATTTTCGATTATTCGGCGGCCGCCCAAGGCGTCGCTTGAGACGCCGGTCGGCCGCTTACGCCCATAATTCCTCCATTGGCTCCTCGTATTTCCCTCCACGATATCGAATTAAAATCCCAAAATTATAAAAGTGCACAATTAAATTATCGCAACCATTTCCCCTCGAAAATATATTTATTTCGGACTTGGGATAAATTATTCATACTTCAAAAATTATTCCGGAATTTAATTAAATAATTTCGTCACGATTAATTATCGGCACAAAGATTTACTTAAAAGCCCCAAAACAATTAAATGGAGCCCAAACTAAATAGATCAACCAATTAATTTATTAAGCCCAAAGCAAAAATTAAAAGGAGCCCATACTTAAATAAATCATCCACTTTTAATTAAAGAAGCCCAAAATTATTTCATAAAGGGCTAGGCCCAACATTCTATTTCTCTATTTCCTTTAGCCCAAAAAGTTAGTTAAATTTCGAAATGGACCTAATATTTCCGATGCATCGCAGCCCCAAAATAATTAGAAAGAGATTGGGCTCGGATTTATTTTGCATAGCCTAATGCTAATTATTTTAATGGCCCAAAACCATTTAAAATCAAAGGCCCAAAAACAAAGCCCAATTAAAGAAACCATAGGTTAAAGACCTAAGTCTTCTTCTTCCTCATTTCACAAATACGCAGCACCCTCTCCTCTCTCACTTTCTCTCTTCAGCTTCTCACGTTCAAATCAGCCGCCGCAGCGGATCCGCCTCCGTCGCACAGAGCCGCAGCCGCTGCTGCTGGACGCCGACGCCGCCGCTGCTCTCCGCACGCTGCTGTACCGTCGAGAAGCGCCGCTGCTCCGTCGCCGTCGCTCCACCGCCGGCGTGTTCCTTCCATCACCTATTTCCTCTCCCCCTCATTTCTCTCCCTCGGCTCCCCCTCTCCTACTCTCGGCTATGCTCACGCCGCCGCCGATTCGTCGTCATCGTCCAGCCACTACAGCCACTGCTGTCGCCACCGGAAGCCGCGACGCCGCTGCTGTCGCCGTCCGTCGTTGCCGCGCAGTCACCTCGCTGGGAAGACGCTGCTCGCCGGTGGTCGTGCAGCCCCGAACATCACCGCAACTAACCCGAACAACCCCGCACCACCCCGAAACAGCCCCCCTCGTAAGTTTCTAATTGATTTCATGAATTAAAGTCTGATTCTTGAATTCGGTTCGCTTCGATTTAAACGACTAAAAGATTGATTCCAGATCGTAGTTACTGTTTTGGATTGTGCGATTTGGTTGAGTATAGAAAAAACATGCTATGCATTTCATGGATTGAAGGTTTAGATCGGGAAAGGAGGTTTACCTCGATGACACGATATTGGTTGTGAAATTGTAGGACCGGAAGGAGTAGCCCGCTAGATTTTGTAGACTCAGTTTCTTGGATTGAAGTTGAGAGAATGAAGCTTGTTGTTTTTTTTTTTTTTGTTGATTGCAGGGAACGATAAGAGAGAAGAAGGAATAACTGATTTCAAGATTAATATAGAGGGGGCTGGTTTGGAGGAAAAAAAATCTTAGAATTTTTAAATATATTAATTTACTAACTTGGTGACCAAGTTAGATTTTTTTTTTTTTAAATTTCTTTTTTTTTTTCCGGTTGTTACAATCTACCCCTCTTAAAAGAAATTTCGTCCCGAAATTTAGGAGTTATCTAGGCAAAATCTCGAGATATTTTTCCTCCGTTTTCTCTTCTAGCTCCCATGTTGCTTATGCCTGTCCGTGGTTTGTCCACAAAACTCTTACTGTAGTAATCGATTTATTCCAAAGTTGCTGCACTTTTCGATCTAGTATTTCCACCGGCATTTCTTCGTAACTCAGGTTAGTCTCTAGGGCGATTTTTTTTTGTAGCGAATCACATGTTTTGAGTCGAACACGTATCTTCGAAGTTGGGAGGCGTGGAATACGTTGTGTACGTTCCCAAAGTTGGGTGGTAATGCCAAGCGCTATGCTACTGTGCCCACTTCCTCTAGAATTTCATAGGGTCTCACGCGAGGAAATATAGAGTTGATCTAACTGTTTTAACTTTGATCGGAACTGAATTTGGGATTCCAAGAGAAATATTCGAATCGTTCTTGCTTTGTGTAGGCTCCAAGGTAGCCATGAAAATAAAACGATTATAATTATTTCAATTACATGAGCGTTTGGTTCACCACAAACTTTCACCAGTAGCTTGCAACAAAGGTTTTCATGAAGTGCAAAGACTAGGCCCAATTGGGCTCATTATGCTCACTCCCAGAAAAGAAAAAAATACAACGTCAAAGAGCTTGAGCTATACCCATAGAGCTTGGGAATTTTATTGTGGGAAAACTTACCAGATGGAATAAATTGCGAAACTGAGGGTATGACGAATAAAAATGCAGATGTCAATAATAGGTTGCCAATAATATAATCAAAATGAACAGTGAAGTAGAAAAGTTTCAAGTATCCCCGGATGATAACATGAAGACCTGAGATGGTTGGTTACAAATGGATTTGAAAAGAATAGGAAAAATAAACAATTGCAATTTGCTCAACAACACTGTGATAGAAGATCAAATCAATGAAATTTTTAGAGTTTGTAAGCAGTTCAGGGAAACTGACTAATAAAGAGGGCAACAAGAGGAAACTAGCCAAGGGAGAAGCAATGTGCCCGCTTTAACATGGAGCTTGCAGAAAAGCTCAAATCAAGAGACAACAATCATATTTGAATTCAGAATATGAGAATATTCATGTAAAACAAATAGCTTGTCAATAAGTATGTCTGAAATCACAAAGGGTCAAATTAAATGGTTTAAGGTCTCACCAGATGGCTACTCCAATATAGTAAGACTGAAAATGATTGGGCTCAAGTGGATTTGAGAAAGAAGAATAACAAGGAACTACCCTTTTTGGTCAATAACATCGTGATACTATATCACGTTAACGAATTTACAAAGTTTATAACCAAGTCACGGAAATTAATTAGTAGAGAAGACAACCAGAGCAAACTAGTTCGGGAAGAGAGCAAATTACTTTAGACTTGGAGTTGCTAAAGAGCTCAAAGCATGATGGAATAATTTTTAGTGGAATTAAGAAGAGGGAACTACTCATATAAAATAAAGAGCTTGTCAAGAAGCACTTTTGAAAACAAAAAAAAGTCCACTAATGATCTTTGAAGAATATTATCATTGAAGAGACAATAGTTTAGGGAAACATGTTTATTCTGAAGGCTATAAATAAAGCAGCTCCGAGTATAAAAGTTTGCTGGCAAGAATTCAGAGAGTCAAAGTATTGCTTTTATGCAGAATGAGTAAAGAAGGACCGTAGTCACTGGTGGTTATCAGAAAACATGAGGGAGCAAGCTCAAAACTGAAAGTGATTCACAACCTTGACATAGAAGAGGGAAAATAATGGCACATTACCTTGCAAAAGAAGGCATTTAATATCTTAATTCAACAAAAAGTATTTTGATCAAGGGGGTGCGAGAAAATGAAATTCATGGGAATCCAAGTAAGCGTTGCTGATGAATCATCTTGGTTAACTACAATGGTGATACTCCCTTGTTTAATTCCTTATAGAGGATGGTAAATGAGTTATGGGAAACTTTCGTCACAAGCTACTTTCACCTTACGATCACGTCAGATGACCATATGTGGAGATTATGACTCCTTGGTACTCTCGGTTCGTCAGAACTGTCATCCTCGTAACACGCCGTTTCTGTTTACTTATTATTGTAAAGCTAGATTCTTTGTTTACATTGTAATCATATTCTCTTGCCATGTATGTGTTCATCGCTTAGTTGGATCAAAGGTATAATCCTTTGGAGTGATTGGATTGTCAAGAAAGACAATGGCTAACCCAGATTATTCATGTCATTGGGACGTAAAAACATCGTTTTATTCTATGTTGGATTACTTTTCTCGTGACGAAACTTTTTTCTTATCGTGTACTTTCTTATCGTCGCTCAAGAAAGCGAGAAATGTTCATACCGTACTTCTAAGTTCGAGTTCATATTGTGTTCTAGAAGGAACGCAGAACTAAGTATTCTAAGTTCTTGGAAATTTCGATTTCCCCATACTAGCAACATGATTCAATGGCTACTCAAAAAGATGTATCATTTCTCAAACTCAACAAGAGATATCATTTCAACAATT
Organism: Salvia splendens; assembly: GCF_004379255.2. NCBI lineage: Eukaryota > Viridiplantae > Streptophyta > Magnoliopsida > Lamiales > Lamiaceae > Salvia > Salvia splendens. Next base: position 29,809,811 of record NC_056033.1, on the reverse strand, counting down.
GGTACCATACTCATATACTTTATACTTTCATATTCCAATACCTTTTTCCATTCGGGAAAGTTACCCTTTTTTTTTTATTCATACATTCACAGTCTTTAGCCAAGAAAAGACATACTAACTTTTTCTTTAAGCACGCTACCAAATCAAGAAACACCAACTCTTTCTTTAAACTCAGTATTTTCATCTGTTCACTCAAATTAACTGCATGCGTTATTTCTCAATTTCACACTTTTAAATATCTTGACTTTCTTTTGAAAAAAAAAACAAGTTACCTTTTTCCTCGTTGAGCGCAATGGGAGGGAAGTGCTAAGAGCATTTTCATCGATTAGACAGTCTACTGGAACAAGTCTAGACCAAAGATTTTCGAAGAAGACTCTCGGGTTCAGAGCGAGAAAGAATGCTCTGATACCACTCTGTCACGACCGCATTTTCTAAGGATAGAAAACACGGTTGATCGCGACTAGGGGAGGATTAAAGAAGCGGGGAAAGAAATAAGGGGAAAAATAAAATCAAGCATTGGTTGCGAGACATGACTAATTAAATGCTGATACATAGAAGAAAGATACTCGATCATGAAGACTCGAGTAATTGTTTGTAAAAATTTCAAAATATCAGAGTTTTGAACAAAATAGACTTGAGTCTTTTAAAATGCACAACGGAAGCAAATGAACGCGGTTCCATGTATGAAGACATGAACCTCCGAGAGTCAAAATCTGACTGAATTAAATGTCTTGTCTCAATAGCACTTCCTCCACCACTTCGCTGCTCAACCTGCACATTTAGAAATATATGCAGGGCTGAGTACAAAAAGTACTCAGTGAACACATTGCCGAAAATTACACATATACATTTGAAAATATTGTCAAGCCATCATCACAGTAACACTCGGGGGTGTTATTGAAAAGGCCCGAGCTTACTAAAAATATCACATTGGGTTGCAACCCCTTTTTCCGGTACTTTAGCCATATCTGATCACATTGTGCCGCTGAGATGGTGTTCTCATACGGTCACCTTCCCTGCCCAACACGTCAGAGGTATCCTTGTGCCTGGAAGGTGGCCACCTTCCACGGTCACCTTCTCTGCCGTTCACGGCCAGAGGTTCCAAGTAGGGACACCACCCTACCCGGACTAAAAATCGAATCGATTCACATATTTCATCATAATTCACTTGGCCGTAGCCAACAGATAGGCATCATAACAAAACATTTGTGGCAAGACAACATCATTAAAATCACGAACATGTGTTCGTGTTTTCATAAAATACGATTTGTATTTTAGTATAAGAAAGCTCACCTGGATCATTTAGTTCCTTTAACTTGAATCATTCGTTCCGACTTTACTTGCGGACGTACCCTTTTGAAAATATCACAATATAATAATACACTAATTAGACTCACGGACAAAACTACTTAAATTAGAATGCATGCACCCTCATTAAAATCTTTTATCTCGTTTCTCGATTTTCGCGTATTTTCGATTATTCGGCGGCCGCCCAAGGCGTCGCTTGAGACGCCGGTCGGCCGCTTACGCCCATAATTCCTCCGTTGGCTCCTCGTATTTTCCTCCACGATATCGAATTAAAATCCCAAAATTATAAAAGTGCACAATTAAATTATCGCAACCATTTCCCCTCGAAAATATATTTATTTCGGACTTGGGATAAATTATTCATACTTCAAAAATTATTCCGGAATTTAATTAAATAATTTCGTCACGATTAATTATCGGCACAAAGATTTACTTAAAAGCCCCAAAACAATTAAATGGAGCCCAAACTAAATAGATCAACCAATTAATTTATTAAGCCCAAAGCAAAAATTAAAAGGAGCTCATACTTAAATAAATTATCCACTTTTAATTAAAGAAGCCCAAAATTATTTCATAAAGGGCTAGGCCCAACATTCTATTTCTCTATTTCCTTTAGCCCAAAAAGTTAGTTAAATTTCGAAATGGACCTAATATTTCCGATGCATCGCAGCCCCAAAATAATTAGAAAGAGATTGGGCTCGGATTTATTTTGCATAGCCTAATGCTAATTATTTTAATGGCCCAAAACCATTTAAAATCAAAGGCCCAAAAACAAAGCCCAATTAAAGAAACCATAGGTTAAAGACCTAAGTCTTCTTCTTCCTCATTTCACAAATACGCAGCACCCAAATACGCAGCACCCTCTCCTCTCTCACTTTCTCTCTTCAGCTTCTCACGTTCAAATCAGCCGCCGCAGCGGATCCGCCTCCGTCGCACAGAGCCGCAGCCGCTGCTGCTGGACGCCGACGCCGCCGCTGCTCTCCGCACGCTGCTGTACCGTCGAGAAGCGCCGCTGCTCCGTCGCTGTCGCTCCACCGCCGGCGTGTTCCTTCCATCACCTATTTCCTCTCCCCCTCATTTCTCTCCCTCGGCTCCCCCTCTCCTCTCCTACTCTCGGCTATGCTCACGCCGCCGCCGATTCGTCGTCATCGTCCAGCCACTGCAGCCACTGCTGTCGCCACCGGAAGCCGCGACGCCGCTGCTGTCGCCGTCCGTCGTTGCCGCGCAGTCACCTCGCTGGGAAGACGCTGCTCGCCGGTGGTCGTGCAGCCCCGAACATCACCGCAACTAACCCGAACAACCCCGCACCACCCCGAAACAGCCCCCCCTCGTAAGTTTCTAATTGATTTCATGAATTAAAGTCTGATTCTTGAATTCGGTTCGCTTCGATTTAAACGACTAAAAGATTGATTCCAGATCGTAGTTACTGTTTTGGATTGTGCGATTTGGTTGAGTATAAAAAAAACATGCTATGCATTTCATGGATTGAAGGTTTAGATCGGGAAAGGAGGTTTACCTCGATGACACGATATTGGTTGTGAAATTGTAGGACCGGAAGGAGTAGCCCGCTAGATTTTGTAGACTCAGTTTCTTGGATTGAAGTTGAGAGAATGAAGCTTGTTGTTTTTTTTTTTTTTTTGTTGATTGCAGGGAACGATAAGAGAGAAGAAGGAATAACTGATTTGAAGATTAATATAGAGGGGGCTGGTTTGGAGGAAAAAAAATCTTAGAATTTTTAAATATATTAATTTACTAACTTGGTGACCAAGTTAGATTTTTTTTTTAAATTTCTTTTTTTTTTCCGGTTGTTACACGCCGACTAAGAGTATATATACTTATAAATTTATTGTTCAGAACTTCAAGTCTTTTTTGTAATTTGTAATTAGCTTCGTTGTAGACTAGTAGTTTCGTTGTATTTAAATGTTTTGTTCAAGACTTCAAGTTTTTTGTGATTTGTAATTGTTGTAACTTGTAATCTCAATAAAATTGCAATTTTCATCGTGATTTTTAAAATTTTATTTACACACATTTCATAGATAAATAAATAAGAAAATGCACAAAAAAATATTACGAACCGCCGAACTAGCGGTTTTTGGCCGGAAACCGGTGGTTTTGAACCGCTGTCCGAACCGGCGGTTTTTTAAACCGGAACCACCGGAACCCTTGGCAGGCCGATTCAGGTTCATGAAAATCCTGAACCGTGAACCGTCGGTCCCGAACCGAAACCGACGGTTTATGAACCGTATGCATGCCTAGTGCACATACTGGTTTCATACAGTTTGGTGTCATGGAAAAGTAAATTAAAATTGTTAAATATTCCCACCATTCACTATTTAAAGATTTATTATTTTACTTTTTTTAGATGTTCGTAATTAAGATTTATTTATCTTTTACCACTTTTAGTACGCGGATCTCATATTTAAATTTTTTTACCCATAACAATCCATTATGAAATCATTACTCCCTCTGTCCGCAAATATGTGTTTCGTTTCACTTTTGCTATAAGTTTAAATAGACCAAATATTCTATTAATTCACTCCACTCACATTTTTTTATATTATAAAAGTAATAAAGTGGACTTTTAGCTACCAAGTACTATTTTCTACATTATTTTCTGTTTTATTTTACTATTTCTCCACTTTAACTATTTATTATAATTTTTATGAAACGAGTACAGAGAATCAACAAGACCTCTAATGGCGGACATAGAGAGTACCATGGAGTAGTATTTATAGTTCAAAACCTTTTCACTCGCCCATCTCATAAAATCTTCTCATTCCTCCACTCTAGGAAACTCTTCAGTTTTCTAAAGTAATAATAGTCGAGTTTATATCTGTTATTAAGATGGGGGGTCATGTATCATTTACTCTCTGACTTTCTCTATTCCTTGTTAATTGAGACATTTTCTTTCGACACATAGTTTAAGCATAGCGTATTAAATAGATGGTGAATAAAGTAAGAGAAATAAAAAAAGAATAAAATAAGAGAATTACTTTTTTGCCAAAAATAAAATTGACTCAATTATCTTGAAACTTCGCAAAATAAAAAAAATGATTTAATTAACATGTAACGGGGGTGTACAGTTTAAAATGTATATAGTCGCATAATGAAACACATCCTATGAATCCCCCATTAAATATACTCTTTCTCTCTGTCTTAAAGTAGTTGAGTAAAATTTTTTTACTCGTTTTGATAAAAGATAAAATGATAATTAAACAGTTCAAGTGAAGGAAAGTAAAATAATAGAAGAGGGGAGTCTCCTCCAATAAACGTATAACAATGAGTAAAGTGGACTGCAATATCATGAGACGTAGTACTAAAATAAAAGGCTTATTTATTTGAAGATGGTGAAAAGTGAAAACTACAAAAATTGCATCATTCTTTTACAATGGTACAAACGCAGGATTAATAATACAATCATCCCAAACACGATATACTGAATCACTGATACATGCAACGATATCTCGTATATAGTCCTCGCCTGCAGATTCAAGGACTAGAGAACCGGGCTACGAACCTCAGTATTGGGGATCTGAATCCCTCCCCGTCATAATGCAGAAAATTACATGCATACATGGGGAGGGATAAGCTTTCCTGGATTCATGATGTTGTTCGGATCTAAAGCAGCCTTAATCCTTTTCATCGTCTGGAGAGCCTCCATCCCCAGTTCTTTCTCCAGATACTGTAATGTTCAATACCATTTTAATTATATCTCATTTACCTGTGATTCTACAATAAATACTACTCCACCCGTCCCACAATAATATGCACTTTCTAATTTTGGAAACCCTCTTCTCTCTAATGAGGTGGGACCAATTCTTCACTAACAATACTATATTTACTTTACTAATTTTGCATTAAAACCCGTGCTGAACCCAAAATGCATATTCTTTGGGGACGGAGGGAGTACTACTACAATTCGAATTTATAGTGCATTCAACAATACCTTCATTTTTCCAGTGCCCACACCATGTTCTCCGGTGCAAGTTCCTGATCATTATAAACATTGGATCAACTTTGAATTTAGAAAGATGTTGATTATTGAATGAGATTCTTCTATGACAACAAATGGTTGGGAATTGATTATATACCGTCCATATCCAGAGCAGCATGCACCATGAAACGGTTTAATCTCTCAGCTTCCTTTCGTTGCTCCTCTTTGTCCGGATCAAACAATATCACGCAATGGAAGTTTCCATCACCAGCATGAGCAAGAACGGTGCTGTTCTAGCATCCATGTGTATCAGTGAAAGTGAAAGCATTGCCAAAAGCTTTAACAGACGTTGGGAAGTATAATACCAGACTAAAGGTGAAGCATCTAGCTGCTTCTTGGATGTTGATATCAGTTCAGCAAGGCGAGATAGTGGGACACACACATCCTACATTGATATAAATTTTATGAAATAACCCACATATCTAATAAAAAGGTTAGACATGATGTGCTAGCCAAAAAAAACTGAAGTTTAGGGACAGAACATTTTGAGGACTAGGGGAAAAACAAGTTTGATTTACTGATTAATTCTGCATAACACTGGCTTATTAAAGATTCGCTTGCACCTTCCAAAATCGAGTATAGTTTGAACCATGCATAAAATTTGAATTTGCATGTCCAAAGATTTTTATTCAATTATAATGGGAATTGCGAAATAGTAGAGATATGCAAGAATCACTATGTTTGCCCCTCCACGTTGAGTGCACATCTATATAGATGTATAAATTTCAAAACTAGCACTCCCTCCGTCCCTCTATAGTTGAGTCGCATTCCTTTTTAGGATGTCCCACTATAGCTGAGTCATTTCCTTTTTTGGCAAAAAGTAACACATCTCCACTCTTTTACTTAATTATCTATCTTACTTATCCTCTCTCTATCTCTCTCTACTTTATTCACACTTCCCTTATCCCACTTAAACAACTTTCTAAAATCATGTGCCCTAAAGAAATACCTCTACTACCGAGGGAAAAATGGAGTATACCATATAAGAATATGAACATAGAGAAAATCACAATTAAGATGTATTCTAGAATTATGTGAAGCTTCCGTAAATTAATTGAATGAGCTAACCTTGATGGAAATTATTGTTCTAAATAGAATAACATAATATGAAGGTAGAGCAAATCACTATTTAGATGTATTCTAAAATATGTACTGAAACTTCCGTAAATTAATTGAATGAGCTAAACTTAATGGAAAATATTGTTCAAAAAAGAATACTAATATAAAACCGACCGTGATTAATGCTTCGGAATTCGGTTCCATGGCAAAGCATGCCCAGAGTGCCTCCTTCCGTATCTAATAAAAAACAGACCATAGAAAAAAAGATTAGATGCAGATCAGACAAGTTTTTTTTCCATCGTCTTCTCGCTGAAGCTTCAAAGAAGATGTACTTCTCGTTAGTTCTTTTTTCTGGAAGTGCAGATAAAAATGTCCATAACGTATTTACTCAGAAATGTAAGCATTTACATCTGTTGTACCTTCCAAAGTTCCTTTTTTGCTTCAGGTTCCTCCGCAAACACAAAATCTGAGCCACATTGCTCAGAAGCAATCTTCTGAACCATAAGTGTTTGTTCACGAGAATATGCTTCTGCCATTTTGAAACCAAAAGACAACATGAGAAACGAAGATGCATGTCAGCTTGGAGAGTAAATACAATTTAGTGCTATAAATAATAAATTCAGAAATTGAAAAGAATGGAAACTATTGAAGCAATATTTTATCTGCCTCACTTCACCCACCAAGAATCATAGCTAAAGAAAAGCAAAAAAAAATCTGTTTGAAATGCATTCAATTGTTTTATCCAAACATATGCCACTACTCACCTGTGCCAATAAACTCGAACATCAAAGTTGGGGCTTCAGGTAAGCTTTTCCCATTAGCAAGGTTGATTGCCCTGACTTGAACCTCATCAAGAAGCTCTACCCTTGATACCTATTACACGATATAGAACAAGATAAAAGGATGAAACGAACAAGAAATTGCATCTTCAAAAAGTTCTTATGAGAATGGAAGAGACCTTTATCTTTCCACGCTTTCAATTATATATAACTGAGTACAAGCACTATCAGAAAAACTAGGAACTGCAACAAATATGCAACAGATTAGACCAATTCCAGTGAAGCCAACTAACCTGTATACCAGACATCATAGTGGCAATAGCAACATCTGCGGCATCTTTAATGGTAGGAAAGTTGCACATTGCTACCTATAATACAATTTAAGGTAAGCCAATTGAAATCCAACTCAAACATCATACAAACAATAAATGCCCCAATCCACTGGTAATAGTTGTGGGGTATTTTTCATTGTCGGCATCGCCAGTTTATTGACGGATTTCGTTATAAACATCGCCAACTTTCAAAGAGCCAGCAGTGTGCAGTGTTGAGAAAGTGGCCGTGGTGCTTAACAACAACTACTATTAAAAACAGTATTCCTTGACCAACGTTGTTAAACTATGGCGGCGATATGGCGCTATAGCATGGCAGTTCATGATGAAAACACCATTGCCACACTGATTTTTGCCATTTTCCTGTGTCGGCAGCCAAAGAATATGCACTTTGGGTTCGGCATGGGTTTTAATGTAAAATTGGTAAAGTAAGAGAGAGGCAGAGAGAAAAAGTATTGTTCGTGGAGAATTGGTCCCACTCAATAGAGAGAAAAGACTTTTCAAAATTAGAAAGTGCATATTCTTGTGGGATGGACTAAAAAGGAAAGAGTGCATATTCTTGTGGGGTGGAGGGAGTATGAGACAAAGGTTTGGTACAAGAAGACAAGGACAAAAAGCATCGTGAGGTACAAATCATTTTTCTGGAGCATGTTGTTTGGGTTGGGGTGAGGGGAAACATATTTAAAGAGATTTTCCCACACAGACACACATAAATATATATTTACAGAGAGAGAGAGAGAGATTCTATATATGTGATTGCCTCATAAAAGAAGCTTGGTCTATAGAATTTTTTTGTTTATATAAATGAAACTCAAACCTGATCATGCTACACAATCTTTATTTAGTAATCTGGAAGCACTAATCTCCCAGCAAGTGTTTGACAGCTATAGCATTTTTCGATTTTTGAGAAATTCATAAATTGAATTATTTAATAGCATTATCCATTCATTTCAATTTCAGCAAGTAAGGCCTTCATTCTTCCATTGTTGTGATGGATATCATGGATTACATGATACAATAAATATTTCGATCTTAACACCACAATAACCTCACTGTACAGCATTTACACTTGAGCTTGTTATAGAGTACTCCCTCTGTCCCTTAAAATTATGCACTTTCTATTTTAGGAAAAAAATTTCTCTCTGATGAGATGAGACTGATTTTCCACTAACAATAATTCAATCAGTTTTTCTCTCTCTCTTACTTTACCAATTGTGCATTAAAATTCATGCCCCTTCAAAAGTTCTTATTTTTAAGGGACGGAGGGAGTATAAGATATTCAGGTTCAAATTAAGAATAGCAGGAGAGGACGAAGAGAGAGAGAGTATGAGAAAGTACTATGAAAATACCACTGAGAACTGGGGGATTTTTTGGAGACGTAAGGTGACTTCTGTTATCACACCCAATGTTCCTTCACTTCCAATCATGAGACGTGTAAGATCATACCTGAGAAAGATTAAACAAAAAATATTAGGCTTATAATTACAACGTAAGGGTGGGGCGAAAGATGAAATTGAGCTTGAAAAGCAGAAACGGTGAGCGATGATCAGAAAAGATATAAACGGATAAAGAAGCAAAGTTGTACAGAAACATAATTCACTAATCTCAGTTACAAACTACAGAGTTGTCCTGTGTGGAAATATGCATGATGCCATTGGTCTAGACATTACTATGTTTTTTCTTGCTCTTATTGAGCTTCAAGCATCATATAAAGACTTGTTGCAGACCTATTCTGATCAGGCTATGGAACAAACTTATATGGCAAAAAATAAAAATAAAGAACATACCCAGCAGCGCTTTTCCTGGCACGAGATCCAGTCTTCACAATGTCTCCATTGGCTAGAACCGCCTGAAAGGAATAAGCATCAATGCATCATGAGTGTGATCTCAGTGAGCATGAGGAAACATAACATTAAATATACATACCTTAAGGTTAATGACATTTTCGCGCATAGTTCCATACCTACAAACTAGAAATGAAATAATTAAACTGAATTAAGAAAGCAACAAAATAGTTCTTAGGTTTAGAACCTAACCTATACAGCTTCTCAACGATCATTTTATGCAATGGCATGAGCTAACTAGCTACTAAACAACTTGACTAGGCATATAAACCTAGGTTATCACGCAATGTGACAAATCATGTGCAATGCTGTTAGTTTACATTAAAAGTTTATTTTCGTGTATATATCATCAGCTACCATTAGTATTACAACAAAATTTATGATCATGCAGAAGCAGATAGGGCTCAACATATATGGTAAATGATGTTTATACTTCTAAAGCTGAAACAAAACAACTACCTTACAGCCAATGAGCCGGAGCAGCGTGTGGCACACATCCCACCAATGGTTGCTCCAGGACCTGAGGACCAGCTTAGTTACAAAATATATTGATGTGAAAATTACAAGTATCCAATAAATCTATAGGAACAAGGAAACTAGGAAGAAAACGTAATAGTATAATTTGAAAAACAGCTACACAGTAAAGTTCTCAGGAATCAGGATACATAACACCAATTAAACTTACTCTTAACTGAAATGTAAGCTTTAATTCTTAATACTAGAGGCCACATTCAGATTCGGTATCAAGAGCTTAATTAAGCAGTCATCTTCATAGTAAAGGCAATAACAACTGAAAGAGTTCAACTGTCTTTCTGCCTATCATATAGGGTCAATTTCTTGGATTAACATGTTCTAATATTGCATATTCCTACAAGTTACAATGCAATCATAAACCCATCCAAAAAAATATTAGAAAAAAAGGTAAAACTAAAAAGCAAAAGCACTAAATAAGAAGAGGTGTGTGAAGCTTACCAGGATCTAGAGGAAAGAATAAACCATATGGTTCGAGGTATTCATTAAGATCCATCCACCCAATTCCAGGCTCAACAACCACATCCATGTCCTTTACATTTAATGATTTGATACACTACAATTTGAATGGTTAGCAAAGTAAGTAACATGATGCTTTCCGACTAAGTCAAAATTATTTACATGATGGATGAGAAATCCTCACACAGAATTTCCAATATTGGGAAATAAGGACATGCAGAGGGAAGAAATTTTGAGAATTGTGATGACAATTAACAAAGTTTATTATATCTGGAGATAGCAAATGAAATAACAAACAGATAACCTCAGAAAAAAACCAGCCTACATCATATGTGGAAGAGTCCCTAGGCTAAAACAAGCTCATACTGGAACAGTCATCACGAAACTTACATCTTCTATTGTAACATAGACAGACCCATAACAACTATTAACTCAATAACTACTTCCCCTTCCACTACCAATGGTAGTGGACGGCACGAGTTTTAATGCAAAATTGGTAAAGTAAGATAGACATAAAAGTAAAACGTGGATGGAGTATTGTTAGTGGAGAATGGGTCCCACCTCATAAAAGAGAAACTTACCAAAAATAGGAGGTGACTATTTTTTTGGAAAACCCAAAATGAAAAAAATAAGACTATTTGTTGTGGACTTACAGGAGTATGACTTAAGATCTGATAAAGAAGTTCATGCAACTAGATTTAGAATGAAAAATATTTCCCTGTTATAGAGATGAATTAATCACAATTAATTTAGTGGCAACATATACACATGGGAGCTTTCATACTTTCATTTGTGTCATGTCAATGCAAACTCCACCACTAGGAGACAAGGTATGGCCTTCAATAGAGGTAGCTCCACCGTATGGCACAATAGGAACCTGCCATCAACAGTAAGAGAGTGGGTCAAAAACCCTATACCATTAAATTCCCTGAGACTAACAAGCACAGGATGGTGTGAAGCGCAGCTCTAACCTTATGTTTGTTGCAGGATACTACTATCTTAGAGACCTCCTCCTCAGTCCTACAGAAAATATATAAAATATGAACATGATGTATTATAAGACAAGGGTGCCACACTGCCACGAAGAGCTAGAATCAGCCATGTACAAACAGTTTCCTTTAGCCCAGCAATCAAACGAAGAGTGGTGAAGAATAAACCACAAAACACACTAGAATCATGGAACACAGGTGCAAATCTTATACAATGGGAAGTCAGGTATGCAAGGGTATGAATGCCTTCAATGAATTCTCACTACTACCATATGATTAACATCATATAACAAGCCTAGATATGAAAGTTACTCATAACGCCAATGATGATAGGCATCCTTCCACTAATGCCGAACTCTGACCTAACAATGATTGTAGTTTTAGCAATCCCCATTTTCCAGACCAGCTGTTACATTCGTTGGTTCAGAGGACAGAGGAATCTAAAATAATAAACCACCACGAGAATGGTTTAAATACAGATTTTATATTAGAAATTTATGCACTAAATACCTTCTCAAGTCAGTATACAAGTTCCACATAGACAAAATCAACTCCACAGTCCTCACCTTGGGAAAACAATCACATCAGGGATGTTCTGTGCCTTGTGAAAGCTGTTCTGTGGCTTCCCATGATAGTATCTTTCATCGTAGTCCATTGTCATATTCTCCTGCACCAGATATTCATTAAAATAACTAAAAGCTGCTTTCATAGTTTGGAAATACGTGACAACAAAATAGAAGGTAACATGCATTTTAGATTGGGCCAAAGCTTATTCGTAGTCAATCATTGCAGGACACTGTCGGTTGATACCTTGCAGGTGATACTGAGTTCTTCAATAAGCTCTCGCGGAACTTCTCTACGCGATCCTTTCACCACGTAATCCGTGCTGTCTGTGCCCCCAATCCTCTTATCACTAAAAGAAAAGCCATTCACAGAAAGACACCATTAATTAATTCGATTCAGCTTCCAGTAAGACGAAACAAAACATCAGGAAACACATCTCTCGGATAGAATTCATGAAATATGCATCCACTTCAACTAATCAACGCATAAACTAATATCACCGATACCACAAGAATAACAAACCGATCAACGCGTTTATTTAGCAATCAACTAATCACTGAAGAGAAACAAGCTTCGAATAGAAGACTTACGATTGAGCGAGATTTGGGGCTTCGCAGCATGAAGGAGCGTTATTGAAGTAAGAATGCAAAGCAAGAGAGGCGGCGGAGACAGTGAAAGCAAGCGGAAGCAAAGAGCTTTCCCAGTGCAAAAAGAACGGTCCCCGGAGGCGTTCCGCCGCAGCAGGACTCCTTGGTGCAGTGGCATGGTGCTCGTGAGAACGATAGTTCCGGAATTTGGTGTAAAACAGCCTTGAAGAAGAACGCAATCGAGAAATCCAGGAGGATAGAGCCATTGCTGGGAGGTTTGTGAGGCGCCGGATTGCACTATGAGTCTAGTATTGCCCACGGTTCGAAAACCGGCGATTCCGGTTTGGTCGAAGTCGGAACCGAAACCGGACCGTGAAGTTATTTCACGGTTCCGGTTCGAAAATCGGCGGTTTCGCGGTTCGATTTTTTTTTTAATTTGAAATTTGGACTTATCCAATAAATTGGAACAAGACAATGGATAATTTAAATTGAAATAAGACGAATAAGGTGAAACTGATATCAATTTTATTGAATTTGAGTTGTAACGGACAATGATACAATACATATACAAGTATACAACATACAACAATGCAATATAATTTACAAGTATCGTCGGAACGTAAATAAAAAAAACATGAAATGGGGGGGGGGGAATTTGAATTTGTCGGAAAACCGCTGGTTTCAACGACAAAACCATTGGTTCGGTCAACAAACCGTCTGCCAAAAGCTGCGCCATGTCGCCTCGTGTCCCGTGCCGTCACCGAAAGCCACCGAACCGGCGGTTAACCGCCGGTTTCCGGTCCAAAAACCGTCGGAACCGACCGGTTTTAACGCATGAAAAGCTGCGCCTCTGTCCCCTCCCTGACGCCTTGGTTCCCGCGCCTGAACCGGTGGTTCCACCGGTTAACCGACGGTTCCGGTTCGAAGAAATCGCCACGGTTCCGGTTCGGAACTGGAACCGGTGGGCATCTCTACTATGACACTATCGGTCTTTATATCTGAATCACATAAAACATATAAATTGATTATAGAAAATAATTTTTTAACATCATAGTAGGATTTAATTAACATTATATTTTATATTTTATAGTAAACTAAATGAATTATTCTCACTACAACTAATATACACTTGTAGCATATGGAACTATCTCACAATTATAAAGTAGTAGAAAAATCAAAATAAAATATCCACAACCCATTAATGTGTGGAAATCATAATTCAACTACAAAAGCTTGATGAATACCTTGATTTGTTCATTGGAAATATAGTGTTCATTCTATTAACAATATAAACAATTTCAATTTCTTGTCTTCCTTTAACCTTATCGTTCTTTCTTTTTCTTTGTACTGACTGACATTCAATTGTCTTTTATTCTGCATGCACATAACTTCCATTTGTACTTCAATTTCTAATCTAACTTGGTATACCTTTTGGTTTCATCAAGCCTTAGATATTGATAATGACGAATGATTGTGCATCTCTTTCGAGTATACTTCTCTTGATTGTTTTTCCCATGATATTAGAATGGCATAAAGTCTCTTTGTTCCAAAAGTGTTTTCAAGTCTTTTGTAAATTTTCAAGAATTATTCAACTACTTTTGGAAACTCTATTTCAGTTGATGAGGACAAGGTTGAACTAGAATAAAATTAACTTCTAATATAACAAGGATATTTTCCAAATTTTCTTTCCAAGTTTGAAGTTTGGTCCTTCTAGTTCAACTAATGTTAAAACGATTTGAGGTTTGTTTAGAGAAGTCAACGACACTTGAGAAGATATTTCGATAATATCACATAACATGCTTAATTGGTAAGACAAAAACTGTTCATTTGGGGGCTGTCAGAAATTAAAAGTTGATGGCCCAATTAAACATTCATACAAATGTACTCATTTTTATTAAAAGTTGATGGCCAAATTAAAAGAAATAGGACTATAGTAACTTCCTAAATATTCTTACAAGGCTACAGATATTAAGAGGGTCCACAGTGGGAGAGCCGCGGCCCGTGGCTCAGGTGCGCGGCCCCCACTGCAGAGAGCCACGATCGGTGGCTGGGAGCCGAGAGCCGAGAGGGAGCAGCGGTCGCGGCCTTCACGAGGCTCAGCCGTGTGTTCCGCGGCCCACCACTGCAGCGGGCGCATTTCGTGGCCCAGCCACCGATTTTTTTTTTTTTGCTTCTTTTTTTTATAAATACACACCATTTTTCCTCCATTTTTCTACCGCAATTCAAACACCACTCTTTCCAATCTATTTTAATTCAACTTCTGAAATATGGATTCCGACGATGAACGGTACCAAGAAGCGGTAGATCTGGAGTTCCAAAACCTAGTTGCAGCGGTGCAACATGAAGCTGCCGAGGCGGAGGCGGCGGCAGTGGCAGTCCCTCGGCCGTTCTATCATCGGCAGTATATCGACCGTGACCATGCCGGGGCTGACCGCCGGTTGATGGAAGACTACTTCGGCGAGAACGCCCGTTATCCGCCAGAGATTTTCTGTCGGCGATTCAGAATGTCGCAATAACTCTTCGTCCATATAGCGACGAAGGATTTGCTGCAGAGCGATGGGCACCGGAAGATGGTGCTAGTTCGAGCTCGGGTATTGTCATGGAGCCCCTGCAGATGGGTGTACCACGTACTAATGAATACTTGATCCAGCGGTACATCGATATGCAGGCTGATTTGGTTGAAGAGGTCTGGAACCGTAGAAGGAGCGCCGCAGAGTGATATGGGTTTTCGGGTTGTTGTTTTTAAACTAGAAAAATTTCGTTGTATAATTTTCCAATTTTAATATAATACAACGAAGTTCTTGTTAAACTTTTTTTTGGCTAGGTTGTGAAATTTTTTTTTTATTTACAATCCAAATTATTTTATTTTAATTAAAATTATAAATATCATATATTATAGTCTAATAAAATTTATTGTAGTTAAATTACAAAATATCATTAAAAAAAGCAAATAAATTAATTTTTATTTTGGAGCGAGCCACATTTCGTGGCCATTGTTATTTACCATTGTGGAGAGCCCAGGAGAGCCACATTTGGTGGCCGGGCCAACTTTGGTGGCCTCAAGGGCCGTGGACACTCTAAATCACTTTTATGTATACTTTGTAGTCCTAGTCCTATTATATTTAACTTTTATACTTATTGCACATTTCTATATTGCCACTTGACAAGATTCTTGAAATGGGTTCATCCACCGTTTAACTTCCGAAAGTGTATAAATTTTTTAGTTATGAAATTGGTGAGAATGAGTAACACCCTTTTGAAAATAACACAAACATATTTCATTTATAAATAAATCTTAGTAGTAATATTTTATTTCATTATGCAATTGAGAAGGTGTAATTAAGTAGTAAGCTATTAGAATTTGATTTTGTGATATTCATTTCAGTATATTATTATTTGATTTGGAGACATGTATGTTTAGTACTCCCCTATCTAATTTTATATTGAATCTAGAAGATAGTATTATTTAATACTCCAGCATAAAAAATAGTCTTATAGGTGACGACACAAATTTCAATATAAATTGATAAAATAATAAAAAAAAATGAGAAAAAACTAATAAAGTAGGAGGAAAAAGAAAAATGAATAAAGTAGGAAAGATATGTTGAGACTATTTTTTTAGACTATCTCAAAATATAAAGATAACTATTTTCTATAGGCAAAGTGAGAAAAAGAAAAAATGAATAAAGTAGGAAAGATATGTTGAGACTATTTTTTTAGACTATCTCAAAATATAAAGATAACTATTTTCTATAGACAAAGTGAGTACTATTTTTTATTAATTATTTTATTATTAGGATTTAATTTGATTTATTTTCTCATAAGAGCATCCGCAATAGGGACAGATGTTCCGGCAGACAGATGTAATTTTACGGAATTAAAATTTTGACACAAATATGAGGAAAATGCAACCATTTTATTTTTAAAAAACATACATAATTTAAAAAAATTACATAGTTAAAAAAATACATAGTTAAAACAAAGTACATGTTATGCCTTGAATCTGTATAGTTCGCCACTAGCCGAGTCATGGGGTCAAGGGGGCGACGCTCCCTTGACCCCGGGTTACGGGGGCGCGGAGTGCCCCCACCCTGACGGTATGATATGTTTTTGTTTTAGGCCTTCATTTTCAACGATAATACATGCGTTAGAGTTTTTTAAAAAAAATGTATATATAGAGTTTTAAAAAATCAAAAAATGGGACGTCCGCCGTCACGCCGCAATAGCGGACGTCGGGGCGGACGTCCGCTGAAACCGACGGACGACCTCTCGTCCGTCAAGGACGTCCGCGTCCGCCTCATTTGATGCAATAGCAGACGTCCGCCCCGACGTCCGCTATTGCGAATGCTCTAATATCTCTCCCATGAGAATAAAGAAATGAATTGTGAAACTCATGCTCCAATCTTAATCAAATCTCCTAAATTTTTTTCATATATCTTTTTAAAATTTTCTACAAACTAATACTCATGTTCCACATAATGTTTTTTTTCTTCATATTTTCTAAATATCATAGTATTAACTAACGATTCTATGCAAATCTCTTAAATCCTTTTCATATTATTCATTATTTTGGATACTTTCTCCAAATGAGTATGTTATAAATGGAATGTATTTTGTGTTATTTTACTTAGTCATGCAACATTCATATTTAACTATACATTCTCAAAATACGTAAAATCCAACTTAAGAAGCATAAAAAATACTGTATTTCATTTTCAGAAACTAATACGTAAAATCCAACTTAAAAGCATAAAAAATAGTACTACTGTAATTCATTTTCCAGCATAAAAAATACTGTAATTCATTTTCAGAAACGGATCCCTTTCAAGAATTTTGGCCACTTAGCATCATTGTATATCGTATTTATTTATTGAATACTAATAAGTGTCTCTGAACCTCGTTTTTAAAAATTCCTAAAACAACAAGGACAAGGACAAGGAACATGGAAAAAAATTATAACGATCAAATCATACTTATAACTTTGGATTGCCTGCTTTGTTTTCTTTTCCATGTATGAACTTATATTCAATTTAAAATATTTGATAACAGCTAATGGTAGCCCCAACACCTAAATGTATATGGAAAAATGTTCTTGAAAACGTTCGTAATTAGGTTAGGTGGGGTTGGGGTGAAGAAAGGGAAGTTTAATCAAGAAGCGCTAGTAGTTGGAATTGTCTAAGGTTCAATCATAATAATATTAGTAACAATTACTCCACATATAACCAAGAAGGTAATGACAGATTCGTTTCAATCTGCTAAAGTCTCATTCATTTGGTGGACTCCAAGTGTCGTATTAAAAGTTCAAATTTGAATTGGGGTAATTGCATATAAAATTACTTTGATCATATTAGGGTTTATCTTAATTTTTTTAATTTAAATGACAAATCATGAAGTTTTAAATAATGTAATTCTTCCACAATGATTTTTACCTAAGTAAATGTGGTGCAAAATTATGCACATATGTAAAATTTTGGAGATATTAATAAATATTGATGTTAATGTGTAATGTGTAATGTGACAGGCATAAATAACCAAAGAACGCTGTTTTGAGCTAAAAAAAATACTATAAGTTAAAACAAAACAAATTTAGTCAAATAGAACCAGATTTTGGAAGTTAATAAATTATTATGAAAATTTTAAAAGGGACAAAAATGACTTACTCTTCCTAATTTTACAATTTTTCATACTACAAAAAAGCTCTACAAGTACATAATAATGGCGGTAATTTGTTTTTAAAAATAAATCATATGACTTCTGCTATACTCTCTTCGGTTTCGGTTCCCATTAGTTGTTCTATTTTGCTATTTTTATCCGATTCTTATTATTTGATACATTTCACTTAGTATTTGGTAAAATGACTTTGTACTTTACTAATTCATTTTACCCAAAATTACTATTATAAAAGTAAAACCATATTTCATTAAATTATTTCTCCTATGTTTCTAAATAAGGTCAAACAAATTCTTAAAAACCACAACGGTCAACTATCAAACAATTAGTTGGGAGCAGAGGGAGTACTAATGAGTTTGTTCGGTGACTGTGGATTAGTGTAAAAATAATACAATTTCGGTCTGCATGTTTTCGTAATTGTGTTCCTCCATGAGCTATAGTTATGGTTGAACTTATCAGAATGGGTCTTGAAAAAATCAGTTTTTGATTAATTGTATTTGTATTTGTATTTGTATTTGTATTTGTATTCAACGGTTTGGTTCAATAGAAAAGGAATACACCTAACAAATTTCACATCTGTGTAGTTCTACTCTTTTTATCATTCCAATTCTGAGAGTTTTCATTGAGTTCCATGTACAACAGCTAAAACGGTGCATGTTTGAGTCAAGGTTCTTAATGAAGGATATACCCTAATTTTGCACTACAAACAACGATGATTTCAAGTCAATGAAAGAAGACAGCCGAAAAGGAAGGGTATTTGTTATGTAAGGAGGCTAAAATTGAGGGGTAGTAAAAGTCTTTTAGGTAAGGAAATTGATATTAGGCTAAAACCATGTATCGGTAAATCACTAATTACTTACACTTTATGCGTGTGAGTGTGACTCCCCAAAGAAGAGCAAGATTTTATCGTTTAATATTAATTAATACAAAAATGCGTATTTATTACTTTTGTCCTTGCACCCATTGACTCATTTAGATAATTGAAATTAATAATAATTTTAAATTTTAATTCGACTAAAATACAGTAGACGATTTTTACATTTGAATGAATATATCAGTTAAACTATTTACAATTAACTCTATATTTTCCAATTTTTCTCTTTAAGCCTATTAAAGCGTGGTCCCTGCTACAGACGCTTTCTTATTTTGTTAGTATTACTAAAGCTAAACTAATTCTTTATTTTTGCTATTACCATTAATCACTGCGATTAAATTAAATGAAACCGCCTACCAAATTTACAGTATGCCCTTCCTTAGTAGTCCACCTTCCCGTAGGAATAGCCCATTTTGCCGTTACATGATTACATTCGTAATAATTAGGACAACTGTTTTTAAAGAATATTAACACATAATTAGCAAAAATTAAACGTACACAATTATCGGAAAATAAGGAGAAATACCCCAAAAATTCTTGAGGTGAGAATGAAAGTGTCCAAGCATGTATAAGTTGGTTGGGTTGTGATGATGATTTATATTTGTAGAGGCAAAAACAAGGTAGAGAGAGAGAGAGAGAGACGGCGGCCGTCCGGCTAGAGTAATCGGGACGGGAATCAAAGTGGTGGTTCCCGTTCTGTAATTTGGAAGGGCTAAAAGGTAATTACGGGCGATGATGTTGATGTTTATAAAAATAGCAAACACCGATTAATCCTCTTTCTCTCTCTACAGATTTCC
The DNA here is from genome assembly GCF_004379255.2 of Salvia splendens. Lineage (NCBI taxonomy): Eukaryota > Viridiplantae > Streptophyta > Magnoliopsida > Lamiales > Lamiaceae > Salvia > Salvia splendens. The sequence continues at coordinate 29,790,027 of NC_056033.1, read as the reverse complement.
ACGCGAAACGAAGCTAATCTGAATCAAATACCAGAAGCACTGACCGCACAAGCGCTGCGAATTCCTCTCTTGCTCAAATTGTGCTCCCCCTCTCTTTACCTCTATTCTCCATTTTTTTGCCGGGAAATTTGTTTGTGGATTTGAAATAGCAGCCACCTTCTGTTTCTCCGACCTAATCGTTTTCCAGAACTCGAAATGGAAGGCATTTTCCTTGGAGGATTTGAACTTCGTTCGGCGGCATTCGTGTATTACAGAACTGCTAGGTAATCAAATCACACATGCACACACATACTAATTGAAATTCCTTTATTTCTTTGTTCCTAAAGATGGAGGAAAATTTCAGATTTTGTGCTTTTTTAGGGATCATGGGGATAATATTTTGACCCGGAACGATGCATGTTTTCTGTTTTGCAGCAACGAACCGAAATTTAATTTATAACCTGCTGGAAATTTGTTTGTTTTATAAGTATTTATTTATTTATTTATTTGTCGAGTATTCAGCGCAGTTTGATTACTTTGAGGAAAGTATGGTAGAATTGAGGGTTTAGTAGAGCCGTATTGGTGGTGAATGGATTCTGGGGATTCTCCCACATCAGCCAGCGAGATAAAATGCTGTGACCGCGACTGCGATTGCAACGATTCTTCGATGATGGAGAGGACTGGTGTTCAGGCTGTAAAGCGAAACTGTGATGAGTATGAGGAAGAAACCTGCCTCTCCACACAAAATGCCCGTGTAGAGATAGGAAATGAATGTACGGCTCTCCGTGAGATGGTGATCAACCAGCAGCAGACCATTGAGGACCTGATTTCTGAGTTGGAGGAGGAGAGGAATGCTGCGTCCACGGCTGCCAATGAAGCGCTCTCAATGATTCTGAAGCTTCAGAAGGATAAAGCGGAGTTTCAGATGGAATTAAGGCAATTTAAGAGGTTCGCAGAGGAGAAAATGGCTCATGATCAGCAGGAGACGTTGGGATTGGAGGATATGCTGTATAAGAGGGAGGAAGCAATACAATCACTTGCATGTGAGATTGACGCATATAGACAAAAGATGTTGAGCTATGGGCTCTCAGAGACTGAAGTTGATGGAGTCGTCCAGGCTATGAGCCGCAACTACAGCATGATTGAGGACATCGAAGGTCAGTTTGACTATGTAAATGAGATGTACCCTCCTCTCAAATGCAATTTGAATGATTCAGTAACTTGTCCAACTGGTGATGATGAAATGCCTGATATTGAGAAATATGCATTTGGGAAAAATCCGCATTCAAGCGACCAATTAAAGGATTTGGATTGTCGAATCAATCAATTGGAGAAAAGTCCAAAGGCCATTTATCCTGATGGTGAATTAGTTAATGCAAAACACGTGCTTGAAAAAGTAATAGTTGGCCATTCTCCAAGAGCTAGGAAGCTCTGTACTGACGGCCCACAGGTACCTTTTGCAATGGCTAAAGAAAAGGGCCCAGAAATTTCCAAATATTCTCCAAAGTTTGCCGGCAGTTTCAAGAAGTCGGTGTTTTCCTATATTGAGGAGAATCCTAGGAAGGCGGATAATGCATCGGAATATGGAGATGAATCGTGTGACAGAGTCTGCACAGTTGATTCTGTTCAACAGGGACCTATTAATAATCAGCCAATGAGTTGCAATGCTTCTTTTGGTGTTGGTGGTGATGAGGAGTTGAATTATTCCAGTTCTGAAGACCTTGAGATTCAAAAGTTATATGCAAGACTTCATTCTCTTGAGGCTGATAGAGAGTCTATGAGACAAGCAATTATTTCTATGGGGACTGAGAAAGCACAAGTGGTGCTGTTGAAGGAGATAGCGCAGAATTTATGCAAAGAAATGTCTCCAAAGGTTACGCCCTTGAGGAAGCAACATGAGACCAGGAAAGGTACCTTCATGTCGATATTCAAGGTAATTCTGATAACAAGATTTGACATGATTTCTGTTCATTCATGTCTCTCCATGATGCAACTCTATGTTTGTGGCATGATCTGCCAGTTTTGTGCTATGCTGCATTGTCTTTTGTTACCCCCATTGATCGATAGGCATTTAATAAGACACTAGACCTGGTTGTGTTTGTACCCTTCAGGGACTAGATATGCCCGATCCCTCCAGGAGAACATGACTTTCATCATGCTCTTAACTACAACGTTTGCCCAAACAGTAGTGCTCCACATTGAATATTTTCCTGCTTTAGTACTGCAGTACATTGTATATTTTCCTGCTCCTTGCCACAAATTTGCTCCTAGTTGCCCTACTATAAGTGCAGTACTTTTTCAGTTTTTAATTGTTGGGGCAATCATCAGAAAAAAAAAATTCTTTTTTTTGGCTGTGTTATCATTAAGTTCTCCTTGGTTTCATCTCATCAGTGTCTTGTTATACAGCTCCAGTTGTTGGATATTTACAGCATAGTGATGAATAAAGGAGTTCAACTGACTGTTTTATTAAAAAACCAACTTTCTATAATTCTCTTTGGACCATGCTAAGAAGTTTTGAATCCATTCATTGGTGTAGTGATTATTACTGGCCTCGTGTTATATAACTAAATCCCTTTTGAATATGTTATGTTCATCCCTAGGAAATATTATTTCATTAACTGCTGACCATATTTTACTCCCTTTCTTTTTCAGTGGATTGTTCCTATTTTTAGCTGGAGAAGAGGACGAAGGGCCAGGTAAGTGCATATCCATCAAATTATAATCGATTGTCTTTTGCTGCATTTAGCCTTTACTGCTTAAAGCCTACTTTTCTCTAAGCAAAGCTGCCTGCGTATTTGCTTACCTCTTACATTAAGCATAAAACATTTATATCCAGAGACATTACCCTGGACTGAAAATAAAGCTTTGATTCTAAACTAACCGGACTGAGAACTCATAACTATCAAAATGTTGGAGTAAAACAATAAAACCGAACAAGAAGACAGATGCTCCAAAAAGTTTGTTGCACTGAGAACTCATAACTATCAAAATGTTGGAGTAAAACAATAAAACCAAACAAGAAGACAGATGCTCCAAAAAGTTTGTTGCACTTGATTCTAGCGAGCATTTTTGCTCATGAAAGTTGTTTGTATTTTCTCAGGTACATGTTCGGTTTATCAGCCAACAACATTGGCACGTTAGTGCTTTTAGACCGGAGCCCTCGTGTGGGATTATGGAGGCATCAATTCATTACAAACACGCAAAACTAAAGAGTGGGAAATCAGTATGTGATGTCTTTGATCATCAAAATGGATTTATGGTGCTTGATAGCCACTGTTTGCTCCTTACTTGCGTTCTTTGTATTTAGCGTTGTGGTCAGTCACCAAATATACAAAAACCTGTCTATCCAAGCCTCTTGCTGCCTCTTTTGTGTATATTGAGTTTTTGTATGAACTCTCAAGTTTATTGCTTGCTAAATAAACGAATTTTCCACCCTCAGTTAAAAAGAATTCGTCTAATTTGCATAGCCTCTACTGTTTTACTAATCGGAAGCTTACACAATCTGCATAAATTATATAACTAGCATTATCGCATAACTCTCTTTAACTACATAAAATAAGTACATCTAAGTTCAGAGGCGTCCCATAATATTTTTTTCAAGAACCACAAACATACGATGCGAAACTCAAAATTTATAGACCATCTATATAGATTAGCCATAGAAGCACACTGCTATACATACGCGCTAGGTGTAAGACAGCCAGAAAATGAAAGAAGATGAAACATGAAAATGCAGATCTGCGCGTATACTACAAATGAGCACATATGAGTATCTCAATAAAAATGGAGTACATCGTAGTAAACTGCCATAGCCAAAAAACAGTCGAGCAGAGCAGTTTGTTGTATTGCTCAATTGCCTTCTGTAACACTGTCTAAGTAAAGGTTTTTCTTAGATATTACAGCTGAAAACATACAAATAAATATCCCTCCCATTATTTAATAGGCGGTGAGCAAAATGTTTATCCATCAGAATCTACAAACAAGCCGTTCCAGGCTCGGATATGAGAGAGCTCATATATTAATCCTTAATCAATCGGTGATAGAAAGGCTGTATAAGAAGTATTACCATACTTCAGTCCTTTTAAGAAGGCAGAATGTCTTAGAAGGGAAAGAGTGGTGTTTGGAATACCAAAAGAAAGATCATGCTCTTCCATTGGTATATCTGCATCAACCTGCTGGGAAGGTAGGTTAGTCGTTGTGTCTAGACCAACATTCAAGCCTATGGATGTGGACTCCGTCACAAAACTGCATATATATCAAATCAAATTTAAGGCAGCAGCCACAAATGAGCATTGCATAAGGGCTTAACTGGACAGGAAAACATCGGGATACCTGGCTTGAAAGTCACCCCCGTTAGAGCACATAGCATCGCAAACTCCAGAAACTACCCAAGGAGGAATGTATGCATCCTTAAGTTCAATACTATAGCAGATGCCAGAAGATGACATATTAGAGCCCTTTAGCTGTGAAGAATGCTCAACTCTTCTAACCTGTTTGCATCTGATCTGCACAATGCAAATGGGAGTATAATAACAAGGGTGAATTTCGCAAAGGGAATGAAGGAAAAAATCAATCAAAGTAAAAATACGTGTAACAAATGCTGAAAACCGGAGAATAGTGCTATGGAAATGTTAATATTCATCAAGAACCGGTATTCCTCTTTTTAACTTCTGCTCCGGTAAAATTTGAAGTGGAAGCTGAGAGCTACAATATTTTATCTGAAAAACTATAATGGGTAACTATTTTATCATGGCATGCTCTTCATCACAAACACTCCAACAAACAACTGTAATTAATATGGTATTGCCTATTTATGATGCCTGCTCTAGAAAAACATAGTGAGAACTAAAAACCCACCTCAGGAGCAGAAAGTGCAGCATTTTCAAAAGGAACTGGTGAATACAGAACGGGAACATCACTACCAATCAAAGGGCTGTAAAGGGATCTGGAACCAAAGAAATGAAGAAATTTGAGATGATGAAAAACTCAGATAAAACTTCATAATATTAAGTAGTTCAGCTTTTTTCCTTCTTACCAAGTAATAAGTAAATGAACAAACTAATGCCAGAAACCAACCTATAATTTAACAGAAAATCATACAAACCATGCACATTCTTCCCAGCAAACATTAACAAAGATTGTGCGGTATTATCAACTCCAGTCAGGGATTCCACAGCTCGAGTCTGCATCATTCAGTAGAATAAAATTAATGGGTTAGCGATGGCCATAATCGGTTTGCTAAATACTCCACAAGTTAATCATTCTTTAAATTCAACAGAACAGAAGTAACAAAGATTGATTCTCTAAAAGCAAGCAACCTTGGCTCATAAAGCAATGCAACTGGAAAGATAAGGACTACCAAATCATAGAAATAACATCTGTAGAAGTATAGATTCCTCAACAATGAATACAAACAAAAAAGACTATCTCGATTATAAATAAACAATCATATAGCTCAAGCACCCTATTTTACGAGCTACCGCTGAGGCAAAATGGACAGATTTCTAACCTTTCCAAGGTTGTTTCTTTCAATTTCAGAGAGTGCAACTAGGTCTTCTGCAGTAACCTCCTCTACTTTAGAGTGGCAAAGAGGCATAGAAAATGAAGCATCCTGCAAAAGCATAGGGTTTAAGAAAGCATCATTCTTGCTAACCACCACAATGACAAAGTGAATGGCCACAAAAGAAATAGGTAAGTTCAAGCAATGACAAATTGTAACAAGCTTGAAGTACCAAATAGCAATAGAAGAATAAATTACTCACATGTTCTTTCAAAAGTGACCTCAGATTTCTCGTTGATTGTGACACATAGGCATAGCAACCATGCTTGGTTTTGTTTGGGCCATCAGATATGGTAAACATAGCAACAAAGCGCACTGTGCACACTGCAAATGTCCAGGGCAAAAACAAATGAATTTTCATTAAGAAGGCATAGCAAATCCTACAGTTAGAAGTTAAAACAGAAAAATGTCACGAGTGAGCAAGGTTGGGCTTGTGTGACAACTGATACTATTGCATTCTCAAATCTCAATTAGAAATGATGGCCAAAATCCATAATACATCAAGTGCCACTACCATTGCAAGAGAAGACAACTTTGATGGTCATTTTGATTGATGGTTTAGGTGTTAATACAATTGATAGATAATTATTACTTCCATCCAATGAATAATAGCTGAGGCAGATTAGGGGAGAAGAATTCAGAGTGTGATGATTCACCAGACAGTCGATACATCAAAAGATTATATGAAAAAAGATAATTACCGTAAAATAGTTTACACAGTTTCTTTCGCAGCATGTAGTAGAGACTTCGAAATGAATCCTCCCATGCCTGCTGTCGTTTACTTAGGAAATCCAATTGCCCTTGAGAAATGATAACATTATTAAAAAGAGGAGAAAGGGAATGAGATAAGAAATGACCTTTTAACCAAAAATACCTCCCACTGCAGAGGTCAATGCTGATATAACTACATGGGGTAGACTGGACTGGGGGTGCACCCAAGAATGAAAAACCCCATGCCTTGCGATTTGGCTGGTGCAGATAGGGTGAGCTGAGGTCATACTTTGGCCTTGGAAACCCTTATGCGAAAATAGACCCATGTCGTTTAAAGTGGCACAAGTACTTAACCTATAAAACCTGTACAGCCATTAAGTATATTGATCAGCATTTAAAGTCTGATACATTGGTAATTTCATATCCAGCAGTGAAAGTTTGAGCCAAGTTTTAAGTGTTAGGCTGTAGTCTGTAGGGGATATATAAATGGTGAAAAAGTACAACCTGTAGATTTATAGAAAAATAATCCAAACGGACATCATCCATCTCATTTTTATGGATAACAAATAACAATAAAATACAAAATCCTCTTTTCCACATAAGTCAACACTCACAAAAACAGACAGCAGAAAACCACAAGTCAGTGATGCCCTTTATATACTAATGTACAAGTCTACAGGATGAAAATTATTTTAACTGGTTTGTCTACTTTACAATATATAGATGTTAGTAGTCTTTGGGGCATCAAAAATTTTATTAGTGAACTTACCAATTCACAGATGATGCTGATAGCACACGCATACTAGTTTTTAGTGTCAAATCTAGTGGACTCTTCTGTCCAGGTATATGGATTTCTGAAAGGCGTTGCTGTGCAATATTCCCTGATCTATGCATAGGCTGAGCAAGTGGAGCTGAAGAAGCATGAGGTTCGCATGAAACCAGACCTTTTAAAGCTTTACCCTGAAAACAAGAAGAGCACTTCACATTTTAGACGTCAAAGAGTCCTTTCCTGGTCAAGAAGTTACAGAAAGTGAAAATACCATGTCTACTGATGAGGAGTTGTGTATCATTCCACCCCTAAGGGATAACTCCCGAACACTCTTAAAAGTATTAGCAGTGCTATTTTCACATGAATTGTTATTAATTTGTCTTGAAGTGTCGTTGTGACCTTCTGAAGCAACAGTGCCCTCCAAACTTCCAAGTACATGCAGAAATCAAACATTCTGAATCACAAAAGCAAGGACGCAACTGATTGATAATAATTCATTCAGTATAATCCATACCATGACTTCTGTAGCCCATGTTTATCATTTGAATCCAAAGTAAGACTCGAACTCTTCATGCTGCCAACACACTTGCTATGAATATTTTCCTGCAGTTGTCAGCAGACAATATCTTCAAGCAGTACTAGGCTGATACTATTATCCACCATCTCATAATAAAATACCACTCCACTAGTTACTTAAGAGATGGAATGATATCAGAAAAAGCAATAAAAATATCCTAGATTAAAGTCTTGTAACCTTGAGATTTTCCTTTCTGCAAAACAGCCTATTAGTTTTAGTGACAGGAAAGTGTTCGTCCATCCTTCTGAAACGCGCTGCTTTTAATGAATCAGATTTATTGCTCCCAGAAACTGCTCCACCAGGATTCCTTAAGAGACAAAGATATGATATCAAGGCGCCTTGAGTAATAGTAAAAGAAAAATATGGGAATGATTCTACCTCATGGAACCAGTAGAAGTTGCAGTCTCCTCCGAACTATCCAGTAAATTCTTTTTCTTCAGTAGTTCCCCCTGTCGAGTAAAGGAAAAGAGTATTCTGTCACAGATCATAGTTAGTTATTGCTGCTTGATAATCAACAGATACATCATATATACTGAATCATACAGGTGCAAACATTGGTATTAACACATAGAAGGGCTAAACTGAAGATTTTGGGAACATTCCAGTGTACATGAGTGGCAGAGTAACCTATGATGAGTACAAAGACATTGTCAATGATTAGGCATCGAGCTCCATCTCTTTTCTTGCTTCTTAACATAACCAACAGCATACTATGCCTGTTTTTAGCGGAGAAATGGATGCGGGAAACCCTTTTAGTTTCACTAAAATGTCAATCCTAAGGGTCTATCATGATTCGTGTGTACGTGTAGAAACACACATGATGGTATGCAAAGAAAGGTGTATGGAGTGGAATAACATTGAAGCTGGTGCCACACTCCTATTCAGCTTATAACAAAATAGAGACGAAACTAGAAGTTAATCCACTATTCACCACATTTTCATAGTACATTATTTTTACCCAATTCGGCCTCTGAGTGAATAATTGTATACCTCAGCAGCTTAAGGACACCACCACCGGTGATAGTGAAGATTAATGATAAATGAAGCATGTAAAGATTGACATCACGTAATAGAGTATATCTGATCAATTGAGTGACTATATTATGTCGAAATTAATCAGATTGTAAAACGAAACTGAAAGATGAGGCTTGGAAACGTTACCCTCAACTCCGAGGGGGTTTTCCACTTCAATTTGGTGTTCGAAACTCCTCCAGCAGAAACACCGCCATAGTGAAGATCATTAGGCATCGGCAATTGACTTGCTGTCGCAACATTACTCATCCTCTCCGCGAGCAACTGCTGCAAATTACAATAATACAATCCTTAAGATCCACGCACAAAAACAACTCAGATTTGGGGGAATAAATCAAACTCGTCCTCAATGTAGGGAACAGTAGAGGGAAAAGAGAAAATTAGCAATAACAAACAATCAAACAAAATTAGGATCGCACTTAGAGAATAAGAAGCGATTTCAGGCAATCAGATAATTCCAGAAATCATTCCAACAGTGTTCTGGTGAGGAGAGAATGCGGCTGGACAAACAAATTTGGTTTTGGATTGATTTGAATTATTTGTTTCCCTCTATTTGAGATGGACTACTTCTTTGGGCTTCATATTTTCTACAAAAAATAAAAACCGAGGTGGTCTTTTTAGTCGATAAATTTGTCTATGATATAGTATCTCATTTTGATCCAACATAGATCTTAATTAATGCATAAAAAATAGATTAAAAAGTTAATAAAATACTATAGGTTATATTTTTGTATATTAATTCTATAATAAAATGGAGTATAATATGAAATTCATTACTAAAAATAATAAATATAAATGGAGCTACAAAACTCTTAAACAAATATTTAAATTACTTAGGAGTATATCAATTTATCATTCCATTACTTTGTTCATGAATCTGGCAAATAAATTGAAAACTTTGGCGAACAATCCTAAAATCTACACTTCACGTTCAGGCTAAAAAAATTATCACTTGCGTGCAGTATAGAGACATCTGCAAGACTGCAACGTGGATTCATTTTCCCATCCCTGGAACAGGACTTGTGAAATCAAGCGAAGGGGTTGGGTTGCCTTTCCCCGTAGGCTGACAATTTTTACACAACACGAACACCTCGAAATTAATAGGTTACTGTCAACTTTATCATGTTTATGTCCTTATCAGATCGACATAATAATGATACGATAATTCCAATTTGGCTTAGGACGGATTCAAGTAACTCTTTAATAATTAACATTATTAATTTTATTATTTTACTTCATGAAGAGTGATCAATTGCTAACTCACTCTCTAGTTGCTAACTACAACTAATTTAAGACCATAGGATTTTAGAAATCTAGTGGTCTAAAATTTGTCACGTGTAATTTTCATTTTTATTAATTAAATTAGGGTTTTGGATGAAAATGTCAATATAGTGTTTTGAAAATATCAACACAATGCTTTGAGAATGTCAACACATTACTTATGTCAACACATTGTTTTAAGAATGACATTTTACATGTATTATATTGACATATTTTAAATACTATGTTGACATTTGTTGTTGTACGAAAAAATTGAAAATTTTCAAAAAAAAATTCAAATTTTGACATTGGAACATATGCAAATGAGATCTCGTTAGAATCCTTTTGAAATTATCTTTAATTTGATATATGTTGTGCGGAAAAATAATTTAAATCAAGAAAGTTATATGCGTTTTAAAATTATGTGATATTTTTCAAAAGTTAGTTACAACTAATTTATTGTAAATTGACCCTAATACCTTTATTGACGCTTTTTTTTTATCGTATTGACATTTCGGGATTCATGATCTAGGCCCTTGATTTGAATATCTAAGGACTATTATTTAATTGTAATTAGCAATTAAGTATTAAGTTAGCAATATAACACTCCCCTTTACTTCCTTATTTATTATTCTTATTACTTGATTATAGTTAACTTATGTTATCATATGTCATATATTGCCTCCATGGTTCCAATCCATTCTATGCCTTCACTGCCATAAGTATGTCAACTCTAAACTATAATCTAGATGGTTAAAAAATGTCAACAAATGATAAAAATAATAACAACAAAAAATGTCAATACAATGTCAACGGTTGTCACTGTGTTGACATTTTTGTTGTTATTATTTTGTCATCGGTTGACATTTTTTAACGATCCAGATCATAATATAGAGTTTGCATTCGATTAAATCCTTTATAATCTATGTATAATTCTTTATTGAAATCAATATTTAAAAAAATAGTAATGACTTATTTTTACAAATACAATTAACGTAATCAAATACTTAAAAAATGTTATTATGTGTATTGTTGATCCCTTAGTCGAGAAATTTTGGTTTTCAGATTTTATGTAAGTCTAAAAACCAGATATGATAAAAAAAATTAGTATCCTTTAATTTTAACTTTTAAAGGTATTTGACTATATAATTATTTAAAGCACAAATTCAAAGTATGACCTAGTTAGCTTTGCCTTTGAAATATGAATACACTTAGGAATTAACTATTTTGTGTATAATGTAGAAGATAATGTTACTTAAATCTAATTCATTTTCAAAAACATTTGTTTAAATTAATTCATCATCGTCTTGTTTAAATCTTTGGTTTTGTCACTACATGTCATTATCGTATTGTGTCGAGTTCATGTCATTATTATGTTGTGACAATACGAACAATATCGTATTTCTAACAAGTTCATGTATTGTGCGAGTCATGTGTCGGATATGAACATAGCAGATCAGATTAGTATGCGGGCAGAGGGAGTCATTTTATTATACACATGTGTTGGTCTATATATTAATGATGTACTATGTAGTATAGTGGTTAATAAGTTTTTTACAACCCAATTACTTGAGTTCAAAACCATTTTGTCCCATTTTAATTTTCGGATTTATTTTTATATATCGTCTTTTACCATTTTTTGGATGGACAAATATTTATAAGCCAAATATCCCAATTTTGGTGTGTAATATGCTATTAGCAATTTAAATGTCCCATTGAAATGCTCTTGTTTAATTCTTAGATTTGGTTATGGATATTTGGAAAATTAATATACTACTCCTAGTAGTTATTAGTAATTATTTGCATGCATGCGTTGATGTACAATTTGCAAAAGTTCAAACATTATAGAATAAATGCTATATATATTATTATAGGGGTGTGATAAATTGCTAATTCACCCATTAATTGCTAACTATAACTAATTTAAGACTATAGAAATTAAAAGATCTAATGGTCTATAATTTTCCATTTGTAATTTAGTTTTTCATATTTTAATATTGAAAAAATAAGATTAACTATCACATTTAGGCTTTTGAGTCTGCAATGTCAATATAGTGTATTAAAGATATCAACACAGTGCATTGAATATGTCATCACAATTTAATATTGACATTGTACAAATATTAGGTTGACATATTATATTATCTATGTTGACATTAGCTGTTTGACGAAAAATATGAAAATTTATGATTTTTTTTAGATTTTGACATTGGAATATATGCATGTAAGATCTCATTGGAATTCTTATAAAATTATCTTTAATTTGATATATGTTGTGTAAAAAATAATTTAAATTGAGATAGTTATAATCATTTAAAGTTTTGAGATATTTTTAAAAAGCTAGTTATAACTAACTTTTTGTTAAATGATATTAATACCCCTAATTGGCATTTTTTGTACAATGTATTGATACTCATGATTGTATGATCATGTGCCTTAATTTAATGATAAAAAAAACCTATCATTTAGTTGTAGTTAACAATTTAAGAGTAGTTATCCATATAACACACCCATATTATTATATATATGTCTCGAAAAAACAAAAACGTGTTGTCTGATTTATCTGCCGTGAGAATAATTTATATTTATAACAGAAATGTGAGTAATTTTTATCCACGTGATATTATTATTTGGAGGCGTGCGTGCAATATTTCACGAATTTGATAATCATAAAAACATTGCATTGCATTGCATGAGATAAAAGCGATGCTCAAATTTAAGAATTCAGGATCATCATCTCCTGCAATTCTGCGCAGAACAAGAACATGTAGAATCCAAACCAAAACAAATCCAAATCCAATGCTACAATTCTCATCCCACTTGACTCATCCACTATCTCTCGTATCAATTTGCCATTCCTCCTCCTCATCCAATTTTCCCACCCCCCTCCCGCTCAATTTTTTTCTCCATTGCTCAATTTTGATTCGGCAGCGCATTTGCAACAATTGATCGCACTGAATCTCGTGGATTCCATTGTTCAGCTAGTCATAAGACCACCATTAAAAAATTGGGGCTGATTCAGGAGGTGATAAGAAGACGATTGATCAGAAAATTGGGGGGTGATTCACGATCAATTAGGGCACATTTAAATGGTGAAATTTGAAAGAGTTGGGGATTTCCACAGATCGGTATAGCGTTTGGATGGGGAACAACTGCACAGGGCCAAAATCAGGGAAGAATGGATTCTTCCAATCCATGACTGCCGCCGTGTGGAAGCCGAAGGAGAGCCTTCCGCCTCCGGATCAGGACTCTGGTGACAGCTCCAAAAGCAAGGAGAACTCCGACGTCCACAACACCCCACCAACGCCGATCGATACCACACCTGAGGAGCCTAAGAAACCGGATCCTCCGCCGTCTCCCAAGGCAGAGACGATCACCAACGATAAGCAGGCCGATGCAGCAAAAAAGGACAGGCCTACACCTGTGAAGACAGTGTCATGTGCAGGATTGCAGGTGGAGTCAGTTCTGCAGCGGAAAACGGAGAATATGAAGGAGATGTTTTCTATGGGTAGGAAGCTAGGGCAAGGTCAGTTTGGGACGACATTCCTGTGCGTGGAGAAGGGGACGAACAAGCAGTTCGCTTGCAAAACAATAGCTAAGAGGAAGCTGGCGACGCCCGAGGATGTGGAGGATGTCAGGACGGAAATTCAGATCATGCACCATATGGCAGGGCATCCAAACGTGATTTCAATTGTGGGGGCTTTTGAGGATGCTGTGTCAGTTCATCTTATGATGGAGCTTTGCTCGGGTGGGGAGCTTTTCGATAGGATCATCCAAAGAGGGCATTACACCGAGAGGAAGGCGGCTGAGCTGTCTAGGATAATAGTAGGTGTTGTGCAAGCCTGCCATTCCCTAGGAGTTATGCATAGAGACTTGAAACCTGAGAACTTTCTCTTTGTTAATCAGCAAGAGGAGTCGCCGCTTAAGACCATTGATTTTGGCCTCTCTGCTTTCTTCAAGCCAGGTGCTTATTTACCTCTGCATCTTGTTCTTTTTTTTTCCGGGTAAATGATGGTTGAGTCCATTCAACTTCATTTAGTGTGTTTTAAGACCCTTTGACATCAAGGAATGTTTTCAATAGTTGGTTCCTTCGAAAACTGAAAACTTTTGCAATTGTGGGTATTTGTATTCAATGTCATTTGTTCATTTTTCAGGCACCTAAGATGATTAACTGGTTGAATATAAATCATGATTAGAAGAATCTAGGCTAGGAGCTGTTAGATTATAGAATACTAGCATGTTGAATACAACCTTGACCTTGGTGTGATGACATGACAATAGATGGAAGAAGTGATATTGAACCATTTGGAAAGAATCTTGTCATTGTAGCAAAGTCATAACTCTGACTTGTCTGAATTTGTATCATTTAGCGTTAAATCAAGCGAGAAATGTATTTTTTAGGAACTGTTTGATGATGTTCTGATTGAGTTTCTCTTATCAATTTCTTTCTCCTGTTCAATGAGCAAAACAACATTTCTCGTCTCTTGGCATTCTCTGACTAAGGTCATGCTGTGTGTCTAACCATTCAACTGGAAACATCCTTGCACTTCAATCCCTTAATGCCCACGCCTGATCAAGTGATCAAGTTTGCATTTGCTTTATCAGGGGAAACATTCAATGATGTTGTTGGAAGCCCTTACTATGTGGCCCCAGAGGTATTAAAGAAGCATTATAGCCAAGAATGTGATGTTTGGAGTGCGGGAGTTATCATCTACATATTGCTATGTGGAGTTCCACCATTTTGGGATGGTAAGAATTTATTCTTGATCACTATTATTTGCTGCGATCAGGCTAATGTATGCTTTTATTTCAGAATCGGAACAGGGAATTTTCGAGCAGGTTTTGAAAGGCGAACTTGACTTTGTTTCCGAACCCTGGCCTAGTATATCTGACAGTGCAAAGGATCTTGTTCGGAAAATGCTTGTTCAAGACCCTAAGAAGCGGCTAACAGCTCATGAAGTTCTTTGTGAGTCTATTATCACGCTCTTCTCTGATCTATGCGGCATTGCTTAAGAAGATACAAGTTGAAGTTGCAGGAATAACAGTATTTGGTAGAGAATCAAACGAAATATAACTGCTAGCATCTAACAAGATATTTTCACATTCAAAACATATGGAATGTCTATTAAAATAGTAATATGATGTATTCAGGCCATCCATGGGTACAAATCGATGGTGTTGCTCCTGATAAGCCTCTTGATTCAGCTGTTCTAAGTCGTCTGAAGCAGTTCTCTGCGATGAACAAAATAAAAAAGATTGCCATCAGAGTGAGTTCTTCTGTTTTCTTTGAAACTGAATGCGTTACTTCTTTCACATCCAATGATGAACTTAACTGAAACGATACAATCTTCATCAGAATCCATGTATATGCATGAAACATTTGATTTTAAGAATGAACAAGTGGTATCTTTGCATACCGGTCGCCTTAGTGCGCTGCAGCTGATGGCGACATCATTCCTTCAACCTCTGCAGGTTATCGCCGAGAGCCTATCTGAGGAGGAAATCGCAGGACTAAAGGAAATGTTTAAAATGATTGATGTAGATAATAGTGGGCACATCACACTTGAAGAACTCAAGAAAGGGCTATCTAGAGTTGGCGCCAACCTCAAAGACTCAGAAATAGAGAACTTGATGCAAGCTGTGAGTTGATAATGATATATAGTACTACTATATAACAAAACAACATCATCGTCGGTTTTGAGTGATTGGTTTTTGTTGTGATTTAACTAGACTTTGTTGCCAATGCAGGCTGATTTTGACAACAGTGGCACCATAGACTACCGGGAATTTGTGGCAGCAATGTTGCACCTAAACAAAGTGCAGAAAGATGATCACATACACGCAGCCTTTTCATATTTTGACAAAGATGGCAGCGGCTACATCACACGGGACGAGCTCCAGCAGGTTTGCGAGCAATTTGGAATAGAAGATGTCCACCTAGATGACATCATCCGTGAAGTCGACAAAGACAACGTACTTCTCACTCTCTACTTTCTCACTGCTATGATGTTGGATTTCTCCAATAATCATAAACTTGTCTTGTTTGTTTCAGGATGGGCGCATTGATTACAGCGAGTTTGTGTCAATGATGCAGGACAGTAGTTTGGGGGGCAAGGTAGTACAGAATAGCATAAGCATGGGAATGAAGGGTTCTTAGAAAAAAAATATTTTATTTTGCTTTTTAGTTTGTTAAAAGTTATGGATAGATGCAAGAAAAGAAATTGGATGAATAGAGAATAGTGATGAGTTATGTGCCCTTCTTTAGATTTTTGGGTTGCATTTTGTTAGGTTGTTTTGCATTCTTGAAATGAAATTGTTGTCTATATATTTCAGTGTATAAATATTGGGCTGATTGGAAAATGATTTAAAAAACAATATTATACTCCTTCTGTTCCTAACAAGTATTAACTATTTCATTTTTAGTTCGTCCCTAAAAGTATGAACTTTTTAATTTTAGAAAGAGTAAAGTACTATTTTGGTCCTAAACATATGACCGAAATACGATTTTGGTCTAGAACATTCACTTTTTGAAAATCGACTCCTAAACATATGAAAACGTTGTCAGTTTGGTCCTAAACATACGGTTCCGTCAATTTCTGACGGTCAACCGTGAATTAGCCAAATTTTGACTAGATTAGTGAGTAATTAATTAAAACAAAATAAAATTTAAAAAAAATCTAAAATATTTCTCACATCTCTCTTCCTATCCTTCCTCTCTGGCCGGTGACACCAATTCATCTCTCCCTCATCAATTCTAAAGTGGTACTTTTCTTGCAAAACCGCCTCCTCCATCTCCACATCCGATTCTCATTCCCACCCCCATCAAATCTAAGAATTCACCTACAAAGACCTCCAATTAGCCACCGCCAACTTCTTTGACTCCAAGCTCCTGGGCCAAGGACGCCACGACCGAGTCTACAAGGCCATACTCCGCTCCGGCCACCTTGTCACCGTCAAGAAGTCCTCCGCCAACGACCTCGACAATGAGATTGGCATTCTCTCCTCCCTCTACAACCCCTCCCTCGTCAACCTCCTCAGCTTCTCCACCAACTCCCACGGTCGCCGCCTCTTCGTCGAATTCATGAGCAATGACACTTTGTACAATGTCCTCCACACCAATCCCCGCCCCCGACCTGGCCCCGCTGGATCCGATTAGCTCTCTAGACCGCCAGAGCCGGATATGGTGAATTCGTCGCCCGTTGGTGGATTGGGTAATTCAGCTGATAAGAAAGGAGAAATTCATGAGCGTGTACGATCTAGGGTTCTGGCGCCTTGGGATGCGAGGATAAAGAAGATGGTGGCAACGGTGGCGGCGAAATGAGTGAGGTCGTGCAGAGTGATAAAACTATGAAGATAGAATGATAAATCTATGAAGATAGAATGATAGATGTATGAAGATAGAATGATAGGTTGATTGGAGAAACCGTGAGAGAGAACTTGGGAGAAAATATGAGATATTATTCATTGAATTCAAAATGCATACAAAGACACCTTATATACTTGGTGTTGAATCTAACTAACAAAGGACTTAACAAATAAACTGAAATCTAACTAACTCCAGCTGTCAACTAACTAACTAACTAACTGAAGCATCAACCTCTTCTGCATGGAATGTGCTCGTGTGTGTGAGGATGCATGGGAGGCTGCATGGACGTGATGTAGATGCGGCTGTGTGCATGAATGTTGTGCATGGATGTTGTTGCTCTGATAGGCCCCCTCAAGATGGACCGTACAGAGTTTTAAAGTCCATCTTGATCAACAAGTTGTGAAAATGAGCAGCGGCTAAGGGCTTTGTGAATATGTCAGCCAATTGATTGTTGTTGTGAACATGTATGGTTTGTATCACTCCTTCAAGAATTTTATCACGAGCAGTGTGGCAATCGATCTCAATATGCTTTGTGCGCTCATGGAAAATCGGATTAGAGCTAATGTGAACAGCAGCCTAGCTATCACAATACAAGGGAACCGGTTGTTTCATCTCTATGCCGAAATCCTTAAGTAGAGCAATTATCCAAACTATCTCACAACAAGCAAGGGCCATGGACCTGTATTCAGCTTCAGCAGAGGACCTCGAGACAGTATGTTGTTTCTTTGATCTCCAAGAAATCAAAGGGAGCGCCTGGTGTCTGGGCATCCAGCCCAATCAGCATCAGAGAAGATGCTAGGAGAGATGTCTGCTTGAGCTGAATAGAATAAGCCATGACCAATTGTCCCTTTCAGATATCTAAGAACTCTTTCAGCAGCAAGAGAGTGATCTAAGCAGGGTTTGGATAGGAATTGGCTTAGTTTATTTACAGCAAATGTGATGTCAGGTCTTGTGATACAAAGATAAACCAGCCTTCCAATGAGTCTTCTGTAAGCCGTAGGATCATCAAGTGGAGGTCTTGCATCCATTTGTAGCTGCTTGATGGAATCCATGGGGGTAAAGGCAGGTTTGCATCCAAGCAAACCAGCATCAGACACAAGATCTAAGGCATATTTATGCTGAGAAATGAAGATCCCAGTGTTGTTTCTAGCAATTTCAATGCCTAGAAAATATTTAGGATAGCCTAAGTCCTTGAATTTGAAGTGATTGGTAAGAAAGAATTTAAACTCAGAAATCATGCTCTCTTCACTGCTGGCTACTAAGATATCATCCACATATGTGACAACACCAAAGAAATGGCCGGTTGGAGATTGTCTGTAGAAGAAAGAATGATCTGAAGGAGATTGAGTCAGACCAAACCCAGATAGAACTTGAGAGAACTTCAGGTACCACTGCCTGGAGGCTTGTTTAAGACCATATAAGGACTTTTTCAATCGACAAACAAGTTGTCCAGAGCCAGGTGGAGGATCATCAACAACTAGACCAGGAGGCAAGGTCATATAGATTTCTTCTTCCAAATCTCCATATAGGAATGCATTATTAATATCCAGGTGTGCCAAGGTCCAACCCTTAATAGCAGCAAGAGAAAGCATGAGTTTGACAGTAGTGAGTTTGGCTACAGGAGAAAAGGTGTCATGATAATCAACACCAGCCTGTTGAGTGAAACCTTTTGCAACCAAACGAGCTTTGTATCTTTCCACAGTAGCATCTGCTTTAAACTTGATTTTGTATACCCATTTGCATGAGATAGGGACTTTACCCGGAGGTAGATAAGTGATCAACCACATATTGTTTCTAATCAAAGCTTGCAGCTCTTCTTGCATAGCCAGAACCCATTCTGAGCTTTGAGATGCCTTTTTGTAGGTAGAGGGTTCATTTAGTGTGGAGAGTAGGATGATGAATTGGAGATAAGGCTGAGATAATTTTGAAAGAGAGAAGTAAGATGAGATTGGGTATTTTGAGGATGTGGTGAGTGAATTACATAAGTAATCAGTGAGATGAGATGGAGTTTTGAGTAATCTGCCAGACTTGGAGTGATAAGAAGTGTGAGGATTCTGAGGAATAGGATCAGTATAAGGTGGAGGATGAAGAGAGCTGAGAGGATCAGAATGAGACTGAGAGGGAAAATTGGAGTGAGGCTGAGATGAGAATGGAAAATCAGATTCATGGAATGCCAATGACTTTATATCCTTTGAAACCAGAGGGATAGCCAATGAAGACATATTTGATGGCTCTAGGTGAGAATTTATGTTTGCTGATAAAAATCTCATTAGTGTATATATCCATGACTTTATATCCTTTGAAACCAGAGGGATAGCCAATGAAGACACATTTGATGGCTCTAGGTGAGAATTTATGTTTGCTTATGTCAAGTGTGGATGCAAAACAAAGACATCCAAAGGTTTTGAGATTGGAATAAGAAGGTGGCTATTTGAATAGAGCTTGAAAAGGTGTTGTATTATCTAGAAGAACAGAGGATGGGGTTCTATTCATAAGAAATGATGCTGTGAGGATACACTCTCCCCAAAAAGAAATAGGCAAGTGAGACTGAAAGAGGAGGCTGCGGGCTACATTGAGAAGATGTTGGTGTTTTCTTTCAACCCTTGCATTTTGTTGTGGGGTTTCCACATAAGAATGCTGAGCTATAGTACCATAAGATGAGAGAAGAGTGTGGAGATTAAACTCAGGTGCGTTGTCACTTCTCATGATTTTAATTTTCTTGGAAAACTGAGTGTGAATGGTAGCAAAGAACTGAGTTAATACAGGTTGGACTTCAGACTTTTGTGTGAGGAGGAACGTCCATACAAATCTTGAAAAATCGTCCACTATGGTTAGAAAGTACTGAAAATTATCATGTGTGGGGGTGGAGAAAGGCCCCCATACATCACAGTGGATCATATCAAAAGGCTCAGAGGATGTATATGTGGAAACAGGAAAGGGGAGCTTCTTTTGCTTAGCAATGGGACATATTTGACAAGAAGACAGATGTGAGTTTGAAGGAGACAATATATTGGATAAGAGTTTCAATTTATTGAGTGAGGGATGCCCCAAACGTTGATGCCAAAGATCAAGACTTACAACTGAATTAACAGAAGCAGATTTCAAAAGTGGTATTACATCAGTATTTGAACAAGGCAGGGATACATTTGTGGTGTTGCTAGAAGACTCTGGGAACTCAAAGATGTATAAATTCTCAACTCGATTACCCCTCCCAATCACTGTCCCCAGTGAAACTTCCTGAATTTGGAAGTTATTGTGAGTAAAGATAACAGTGCAATCAGAATTGTGAGTGAGTGCACTAAAAGATATCAGATTGAATGAGAAGGATGGTACATGAAGAACTGAGGATAAGGTGATGAGAGAAGTGAGCTTCACAGTACCTAGATGAGTGACAAGTGCTGTGTTTCCATTTGGAAGATTGACAGAGGCATTTGAGATTGGTGTGGCTGAATTGAGAAGAGATTGATCGAAGCAAACATGGTGAGTAGCACCTGTATCTAAAATCCATGTAGATGAAGTAGAACATTATGAAGATATGGAGTTTATGGAAGGAGAGAAGAAAACAGTACCAGAGAAGTTGTTGGAGACAAGAGGATTGGCTGAGGATGGAGCTGAAAGATCAGACACTGGTGTGTTGGCTGATGGAGGTGGATTGTTGAGTTTCTGACTTTGTAAGAGGCTGGTGAGCTATTGATATTGATCAATACTTAGTAGATTAGCAGTGTCTTCAACAAAATTCACAAAACGCTGCTGATGAGAACTTGAATTTCCAGCAAATCCAAAGGAATTGGAGTTTGAATTTCCAGAAAAACCAGTAGAATGTGGAGTAGATTTTCCTTTTCCTCGGCCAAATCCAGGTGGAAAACCATGGAGAATAAAACATTTCTCAACTGGATGGTTTGTTCTACCACAGTGAGAACATAGAAACTTGTTCAAACCTCTGCCGAATGAAGAAGAAGCTGCATTGGCATAAGGTAGTTCACTAGTGGTTGGTGGAATCCGAGTAGATGTAGAGGATGATGATGAATTTCCATCAATTGATCTCTGTCTTTCTTCCTGAATAACCAATGAAAAAACCTTAGATAGAGAAGGTAAAGGAATCATGGATAGAAGATGAGATCTCAGTTGAGAAAAGGAAGCATTCAAGCCGATGAGAAATTGCATAGTGCATTCATTCTCTTGGTGTTGGCTCCATTTTGAAGTACTTTCACAAGTGCATCTGTTGCATGAGCACCAAGAGGTAGGTTGAGTATTCTTATATTCATCCCATAGTATGCGAAGATTGGTGAAGTAAGTAGAGACATCCGACGATCCTTGAGAGAGTGTCATTAGCTGTTGTCGAAGCTGATAGATCCTAGCAGAGTCAGCAATGGAGAAGCGCTCCTTTAAATCAAACCAAATTGCATAGGCATCGTCGAGGTACATGATGCTGGAGCAGATTTGTGTAGAGAGGGAATTGCGGAGCCATGAAGTAACCATACTGTTGCATCGGATCCACAGATGATAAAGAAGATCGTCTCGAGCTGGCCTAAGGATGGATCCATCGACGAAGACGAGATTATTTTTGGCAAGGAGAGTCGTGCTAAAGGCTCTGCTCCAAGTTGCATAGTTGGAACCAGTAAGCTGTTGTGGAACCAGATTAATGCCAGGATTATCGCTCGGATGGAGGAATTATGGACTGGATGTGTCTTCGGTTGGTATTTGAGGAACGCGATTTCGATTGGCCATTGATGAACTGGAGATAAGATCTGGAAAAACAGGAGCTCAAGACGTCGAGGATGAACGGATTAGAGAGAAGATCTGATTCAGATCAGAGAAGCGGAAGCAATTTTGTCACTGATACCATGATAAAACTATGAAGATAGAATGATAAATCTATGAAGATAGAATGATAGGTTGATTGGAGAAACCGTGAGAGAGAACTTGGGAGAAAATATGAGATATTATTCATTGAATTCAAAATGCATACAAAGACACCTTATATACTTGGTGTTGAATCTAACTAACAAAGGACTTAACAAATAAACTGAAATCTAACTAACTCCAGCTGTCAACTAACTAACTAACTAACTGAAGCATCAACCTCTTCTGCATGGAATGTGCTCGTGTGTGTGAGGATGCATGGGAGGCTGCATGGACGTGATGTAGATGCGGCTGTGTGCATGAATGTTGTGCATGGATGTTGTTGCTCTGATACAGAGAGAAGAGGCTGTCGATGAAGGAGGTGGCGAGGTGCTTGGGTGAGCTGAGCAAGCTGAATTCGTGGAATGGATTATCAAATCCTTTCATCATGGGGGAGGATGTGGAAATCGTTGAAACGCCATTGAAGAATCGACAGTTAGAGTTGGAGGTTCCAAGCAATTTGATGGAATTAGGGCTACAACTAGAAATCTCATATTTTAGAATTGATGATTGATGAGGGAGAGTGAAGAATTGGGTGTCACCGGTGAGAGCGGGGAGAGGAAGAGAGATTTGAGAGAAATTTCATTTTAATTTATTTTAATTAATTACTAATTTGGTTAAATATTTGCTAATTCACGGTTGACCGTTAGAAAATTGACGGAATCGTCAAAAAAGGACCAAATCGACAACGTTTTAGTATGTTTAGGACCAAACCGACAACGTTTTTGTATATCTAGGAGTTGATTTTTAAAAAGTGAATGTTCTGAACTAAAATCGTATTTCGACCATATGTTTAGGACCAAAATAGTACTTTACTCTTTTAGAAACTCATTTCTCTCTAATAAGTTGAGATCCATTCTCCATTAACCATACTTCAAAATCTTTTTCATGTTATCTCTCTCTATTTTACTATTAATTAGCATTAAAACATGTGTCGAATCAAATGTTCATACTTTTCAGGGACGGGGAAGTATTCAATATATGCAATTCCGGAACATTAATATTCTGAATGGGAATTTGTAAAAATTACAATTTACAATGTTCTTCAATTAGAAATATCTATGCTCGATACGTGAGATATAACTTGAAAATATTAATGGTAGATATTTGCAATTCAAGAATGCTAGTGGATACATTGAATGAGAATCCATACCGAGTCATGTCAATTCTTAACAAAACGTACCACAAACAAGCCCAATGCAGATTGGTTGTTCTAGACCCCATCTCTCCCTGTCTCTCTCTACAAATAATGCAAAAACTACAGAAGTATTCACAGATTTTGTTAACTTATGTTATTAACTTCTGCTATTGTTGTCAATCTATGTATTCCAATTGAGCAAGTATTAACATATAATAACACTATTGTTTAATATTTATCTCGTAAATTGCTATTATACATATCCCATCAATCCATGAAAAATATGAATTGTTTTCTTATAAGTATGTTTCCGAAAAGTACCCCCTCCGTTCCAACTAAGTTGAGTCAAAACTTTTGGACATAGAGATTAAGAAATTGTGTTGAAAAGTAGGAGAGATGAATAAAATAGAAAATATAAAGAGCTGGTAAAGTAGGTAATAGAATAAAGTAAGAGTAGTTGGATTGTTTTTTGTTAAAAAAAGGAAATGACTCAATTTAGTTGGAACATCCCAAAAAGGACTAAGACTCAAATTAGTTGAGACAAAGGGAGTATGAACTTTCTAATTTTGAAATAATTAAACAATACATTACCCACACACCTAATTTTATTTACGACTTATACCATTACACTACACTACTAATGATGTGGAGCACACTCTCCACTACTCTACTATTTACACTACATTTATCTCTCTCTTTCTTACTTTAACAATCATACATTAAAATTTGTGCCGAACCAAACATCAACTGATCTACGTGGAAGAAGATGGCCGCAACAGTGTGTTTTTAGCTTTTACAGAGGAGAAGTGGGAGAGGAGAGAAAGAGAGGGGGTTGGATCCCCTGCTGTGGAGGAATCACAGCAGGGAGATGCTGCCCCTCACATTCCAATTTTTTATATAATTTTTTTTAATATTATATTTTTATTAATAAAAAATTGATATGTGAGGGGTAGCATCTCCCTACCGTGATTCCTCTGCAGCAGGGGATCCAACCCCGAAAGAGAGAGTGTTAATTGGAATGCCGAATTTTAAGTTGGCATACATGTGTGGAGACCACTTTTATATTTACTTTTTTTATTTTTCCCTAGTATTTCCTAATTTAAGCGCAATTTGAGGATTAGTTTCTTGTATTAGCTCCTTGTATTTATGATTTATTTTTTATTTATAATTTTATCAATATCTAAGCATCTTTATTTATGTTTTTATATTGGTATTAATATTTTAATAGCTCTATTAGGATATCACAATATATTTGCGTCGATAATAATATAAAAATGCAATACTAATATTAATTTCAAAATTGTTTTGATCTTTATATTTTCATTTTTGTAAAATAAATGGTGTGGACTTTTCTTTGCTATGAAAATTTGGCTCAAAATAGATTTAGTCATTGTCAACAATTGCTCGGACTTCGACGCTCTAATTCGCTCTAATTATTTGTCATATCCCCGAACTCAAAATCATAGATCCATCACTGAAACTAAATGTTCATATTTTTAAGGGACGGAGGGAGTAATATACAATGCATAAATATTACAACAAGCTATTGCTTATTTTTGTTGCTAGTGATGTTCCGTCCAACATTATGAAGATGGATCGATAATTATCTCTATGTTTCCATGTTATGTATGTGTATATATACATAAAACTAGAGTCCAAAATTGGTCCTTAATATACGTTTGTTTCACGTTTGATCCAAAACATTATATTTGGTATGTACGTGTCCCTAACTTATGATATTGGTCTGTTTTTTTGCCAAATGTTGATGTAACAGTAAAATACTGAGGGGCAGTTAACATGTATTTGACCTACTTAGTATACTAATAATATTCCCAAATTGATACTTAAATATCATTAACTAATTATTTGTTTTTATATTTGGAAAATGAAAATATTGTATTCTTTTATATCTCCAGACTATCAAATGATATTCTAAGGAAAGCTCCAAAAAAGGTAGGTGTATGGGTGTATTATATGTTCGATTCAAGGTCACCAACTATGGCCGAAGATCACCAAACTGTGGAAGCCTAAACCCTAATTACAGGTGAAGAAGCGTATGCATGACGAAATGTAACAAAATATTCTGTGTGTCACCAACCTAGTAACAACGGGGCAAGGTGTCATGATATCTGGTGAAGGAATACACCTTTTGTAATAAGGGTATCATGATCACTTTTTTGACTTACCCTTCAATTCAAACTTTTGTTTGTTGTAATCTGATATCGATCATAGTTGTTCCTAATTCGTTCTTTGTTTTGTTGTAATCTGATGTGGTCAGTCAGGTAATGAACTATTTTGCTTAGCTTACCAAAATGTTTAGGACAATATATGATTATGTTAGAAATGTCCAGGACTTCTCCGTGTGTATGAAATTAGAGAGAATGGTGTTTAATAGCGTACATATATAAAAATATTTCAAAATTCTTATTTTTTAAATATAAAAATAAAATAGTTAATTAGTGAATGATGTTTACCTATCTAATTAGGCTGATTAGTATATAAAAATTGCGTTGACCAATAATTTTTTACAATTGCGTCCAAAATTTGCCAAAATATAAACCAATTTCTAAACTTTGAAACATAAAAGTACTAAACATAATTTTTTATTCATACTCGATCTGCTGCGCGTCCGTAAATGAGCACTTTGTGGTAGAGAGAGAATATTAAGAAAATATAATTTAACACGTCGCTTGTGATTCACTTGCCACGTATGTGGTTGCCTATCAAGCGCTCATTAACGGACGCGCAGCCAATCGAGTCTCATATTTTAGATCAAACTCATAAAATGCATATATTTAGCAACAACTTAAGACTTATACTCCGTATACTATATATCGTATTTTAGATCAAACTCATAAAATACATATATTTAGCAACAATTTAAGACTTATACTCCGTATACTATATATATAATACTCATAATTTATCTCTCGTGGGCAGGAATTTATTTGTTCATTTTTAATATTTCCCATTCCAAAGTAGTTGGGTTTTGAATTCCATATTTATTAGCCCAATCGTGTGATTAATATGAACTACACCATTCAAAATTTCAAACCAAGCATTGGGAAAGTTCAAAAAGATTTTTTTTTTTAAATGCCGCTTTATGTTTTTTTTTTTCAAATTTTGAAGTTGGGCATCATTTTAGTCCTATATTCTTGGTAAGCATGTAAACCTATTTTCGGTCCAATCAAATGCTTATCCAACAATCTTGCACTTATTCGTACCAAATAAAATAAAATAAAGTCAATGCAATAAATTAATAGTAATAGTTAGTGCTAAGATAATTTTACTTAATTACCATTTTCTCAATTTTTTACTTCAAATTTAAATTTACAACATTCTCTCTCCATAATAATTTATGCACAATTTATTTTGACTTACCTTTTAATTTGTCTATTTCTAATCATTATTATTTAGCATTCTCTCTCCATAATTATTTAGCATTCTCTCTACATTTAGCATCACAATTTACGAGCCCTATCAATAATTTATGTATTAAACACTAAGGTGTATTATAATCTAATAATATTATATTATAGCGTACTATGATATACGATTATTAGATTGTGAAATATTATGACAACATAGTATTGAAAGTTAATATTAAGTTATAACTAAATTATGAATTTATGATAGCTTTTTCGTCATACTTAATTTATAAAAATAAAAATAATAATAGTAATGAAAAAAATATTTCTTAAGATTACAGTGTATGTCGAGTAATATTATTTTAAATAAACATCTGAATAAAAAGCAAAAAGATATAAAGTACTCTAATAAAACGAAAATATCTTCTAAAAATAATAAAAACATTGTTGGATGGATGAATATAAAGTACTTACTTTATAAACTAAGGTAGGGGTAGAGTTGTTTTAAGAGTTTTGATACTTTTAAGGTGAGTTAATTATTAAGTGAACTCATTTAATTTTTAATTAAAAGACAAATTATGGCCGGTCATAATATGACCATTTAGCACCACTCTATTCCTTTTCTCCTTTACTTTTGTGTCTTGTAAAATAAGCTCAACATTTATTTTAGTCCTATAATGAATGTCACAATAACTAATGCTATAAATTATGAAAAGTTCATTTATGGATGAATTTTAGTTACTCGAAACTTCCTAACTTTATCGAAATACTCCCTCCTATGAAATAACAATTGAAAATGATAATATTACTATGAAATTGCGTTACGTGTATGAAAAAGTACTAATTGCTATCATATTCGATTAAAACATTTTAGTAATATAGTTAATGTAATGAATCTAAATTAAATAGTAGAAGTAGTATATAAATACTCATCCTTTCTTTACCTAAAATTCTGCGTGCTATCTAAATTATGGTCACATCCTGACCATTCAATAATCAATACATTGATTAAATATTCAGCTGTTAATTTTTTAGTTGGTTAAAATAATAATTCATGTTTCCAAGCTTGGTTCAAATTTCAAATAATTTTAATTCAAACCATATCACCTCGGTGCAATTCATCGTAGTATATAAGCGTCAATGCTCAGATCTGAAACTTTGATCTTAGAGCATCCACCGTGGTGCGGATGTCCCGACAGACATCTAAAAAATACCTCCTGCCACGTCATATGGACTCCTCACTGCACTGCCACGTCATAAGGACTTTCCACTGCACAGTGACGGACATCCCGACGGACTTCCCACAATAATAAAAATTCACAAATTAACCAAATTAACAATTTACAGAATTAAATAATTTACGGAATTAAAATTTCGACACAAATACAGAGAAATTGCAACCACTTTATTTAAAAAAAATACATAGTACAAAAAAAAGCATACATAATTATTAAAAAAATTACATGGTTAAAAAAAAACCACCGTCTCACTCTCGGATTCCCTGCCGCCAGTACCCTTGTCGTCCCCGCCGGTAGTCCCTCGTTGCCACTCTCCGCCATGTCTCCCAACCCCAAATCGCGCCGCATACTGTTGATGATATCCTTCAGCGACGACCTGTAATGGCGATCGGTCGATGTCCGCCATTCAACCATTGCACGTAACATGGTTTCATGTTGCGCGACGTGGGCGAGTGAGGGGAGCTCAGGATCGTTTTGGGTAGGAGCTGCCGATTGGGCTTCGGCGGACCCGCTGTCGCTTCCACTCGCCTCCGCGCCGCGGACTTTTGCCCCACCGGGCGACGGCGGCGGGCCGACGATGAAGGTGTCGGGAACTCTGCCTCGGCGGGGGGAGGTTCGTGGGAACCAGCACTGCTACTGTACTCCCTGGAAGAGCTGATCTTCGTCCGCTTCGGCCAGCCAGATTCAACACCCGCAGTAAACTTGGCTGAAGTCTGCACCACAAGATACACCTCCCAATATTTGAATTCCCCGAAGCCCGCCGCAGCGTCTATGAACTGATGGTGAGACAGAAGCTTCACATCCTCGGCAGACATGCCGCTGGTTGCCGAGCAGAGGTTGTTTGTGTAAATGCCGGCGAATCGGCTGAGTTACCTCTTCAGCCGCTCCCACTGTTTCCGGCATTGTTCTCCGTTGTGAGGCTTTCCCCCTGGCGGTTTGAATTGGAGGTAGCTTTGGATAATGCACCACCACATCCTGTCGATATGCTGGTTAGCCCCGATATATGGATCCTCCACTATACTGATCCACGCCTTCGCAAGCGCGATGCGCTCCTCTATGCTCCAGACGGTCCTTTTTCCCGCTGGATCCCTCCTCCACCTCAGGGGCCACCGCCTCACCATCGTACCCCACCGCAGGCGAGGTAGTGCATTGTCCCCTACCCCTCCCTCTCCTTGTCCTCCCCCCTCCATGTCGCCGTTGGTGTGTCTGTGGGAGAATCCCGGATCAGAGATAGCCCCAACTCCTCAAACGAGAACGTCTCGAAGCTAGTGAACTGAGTCTCGAGAGGAGTACTCGGGGGTTGTCCGTCGACAGTAAATCCATATAGGGGCGATAGACATTGTCCACCGGTGATTGGAGGACCCCCTGCCTACTCCCCCTGCAGCGACAGGCGAGCCCTGCATCATCCTCAACATCATCATCCCGGTCATCTGGGGCGGCATCATCTCCGGCATTCCGTGCATCATCCCCGGCATTAGGGTCATTCCGGCACTCACCCCAGGCATTTGGGGCATCATCTCATACCAAGGCGAGTACATGTTGTAGTACCCGGGCATCATCCCCGCCGTCATTTGGGGTTGGGGTATCATCCCCGCCATTCCGGAAATCGTGGCGGACATTGGAATACTTCCGCCAACAGGAAAGATCGGTCCCTGTGACTCGCTCGTGGCGGGGGAATCACTATCGTGGTGCTCCATTTATCTTCGAAAGAAAAGTATTTAGAGAGAGATACTTGTTAATACAAGTGATGAGAATGAAATGAAGTTCAACGAGTGGTATTTATAGAATTTTCGAAAAAAAAATAAAATAATCGGGACGTCCGCGCGGACGTACGAGGAGTCAACGCAATGGCGGACGTCCCGGGAACGCCACGGAACTCCGGTGTCCGCAGCGGACGTCCGTATCCGCGTCACCGCTCCACAATGACGTCCGCCTGCCGAACGTCCTCCGGGACGGGCGCCATTGTGGATGCTCTTACTCCACAATCTCTTTTCTCTTACTCCACAATCTCTTTTCCCCCAATTCTTTCCATTTCCCAAATTTCTCAACCCTCAATTTTCTCGCACAGAAAATGACTCTCCATCTGCTGTATGGATTGGTGTTCCTCTCCATCTCCACCGCTTGCTTCCTCGGCCTCCACCTCATCCTTCAGCCTCTATTACACACCGTAATAGCCGCGGCGGCGGAAGCGAATGCGAATGACTCTCACATGAATCTGCTACGGTCAGTCAATTTGATTATAGTGTATGTACAAAAATTAGAGACTCCGTTTCACGGAAAACAGGGGAGAAATCGTGGATCCTCTGTTTCCGGCCGGATATGGAATTGTGTTTCTATTTGCGATGATAGATTAGCCGTGCAGTTTGTTTTTTTTTTGTTATAGATTCGCAATAGATTGTTATACTTGTGATATAGATCAATATATCATTTGATCTTATTTTAATTTATTTGTTTTTGGTTTACATTCAAACTTTTTCCGTAATCGAATTTCCGAGTTTGTTGGTTGTAATTGAACGTATACGTGTATGGCTCTATTTTTTCCAACGGCTTCGGCTGCGCCTCATCTGCTGCTGGCGCTATTGGCTGCATCCACATGTCATATTTACTCATGTGGTGTAGATGATGAGGCCAAATTTAGATAAACAGTTTAATTGCTTAGCTAAGAAGATTTTCCCCATTTCAAACTATATTATTATAATAATTATTATAATTATAATATAATAATATTATTATACTCCGTAATTGTTTATCCTAGATAGTCGTACTTTTTCTCAAATGGAGTAACAAAATACACTTTAGTAGTATTAATTCATGGTATACAAAAGAGAGCATTATTGTTTGATATAAGAAATTTTAAATGTAGATTTGAATATGAGTATTATCTTATAGATCGACAATTTTTTAGATGTATCCATTAATTGGAAAATTGATACTCCGTATTAGCTTTTTGTGCATTTGTCATATTGCTGCTATATTAAGGCCGAATGGCGTAGATAACAACTTAACAATTGAGACAGGAGTATAAAGGAAAGTCAATGTTTTAAAAACCGGACCGGCAAGCGAACCGGCGACGTTACTGGTTCACGGTTCAACCGGTCCAACCGGTCGAACCACAGGTCTAACCGTTTTACTGTTGCAAATATATATAAAAATATATTAAATTTAGTAAATGATTTACGATTAATAATATATCACAAAACATTAAACCTTATAGATAATTAGTGATGTATAAATAATATTAAAATTTAGTAAATATATTCAGATATATATATTTAATATTAGTTAGTCTAGATAAAGAATTTAATATTTCATGTATTAAAATAGATAATGTTTATATTAATTTAAGAAAATTTATTTCGTAAAATAATATATAATTAAATACGAATTAAGTACTTATTAATTAGTTTAGATATGATTATTCATTAATGTCAATAGCTAGGGTATATAAATTAAGTATGTAATATAAAAAATTTATTTATAGTAAATAATGAATCTTATATGGTACTAATAATAATATAGGTGGTAAGTAGAGCATCATTAAAATATAAAGGATGATAATTATATATATTATAATTAACAATTATATTAAAGAATAATAAAATTAAAATGAATTATTAGTTTTTGTAGATAAAATTAATGGTTAATGTATAAAAATATTTAATGTTCAAATTGTTCAATGAGCCCATGTGGTGGAGTGGTAGAGGTCTTCTTAACTAGAAGAGTGGTCATGAGTTCAACCTCTACCAACAACAAATTTATAAAAAAAATTAAAAAAAAAATAGAAAACCGGTTTCCGGTTCACGGTCCAATCGGTCCGACCGGACGGTTCACGACGGTTCAATGCAGTGGTGGTTTAAAGGGGTGAACCGGACCAGACTACCTGCCGGTTCGCGGTCCGACCGGTCGAACCGGCCGGTCTGGTCCGGTTTTTAAAACATTGAGGAAAGTAATGTTAAAGCAGTTCTGGTCTCGAGGCATCAACGAAGAATCTTCACTTTGCATCCCCTGATATCTTTATTTGTCTGTTTATATTTGGCATATATACATTTCAAGATATAAATATTGTGTGAAATATCATTAGTATTTATTTAAAAGGAAAATTGCCCAATTTTTTTCTTCAATTTTGATCATTTTTTTTTCAATCATGCAATTTTTAACAATATATGATTACATCATGAATTATAATTTTCTCAATTATTCCCTGTGATTGGTTTGGGGCAAATTGTGTAAGACAGTTAAACTGAAAAAATTATTACTAAATTCAATCCTTCTTACAAACTAAGGGCTTGAATCGTGTTCTACACCTCTTCTTCTTCCACATTTGAGATTCAATATTTGTGCAAATTGTTAGAATCTAAACCCAGTCAATATGCAAATTGTTGGAATCTAAGCTTAGTTAAAGCATTTTGATCGGGTTGTATACGTGACAGAACATTTCATTATTATCAATCAATCTTTCGAGTAGATGATTGCGGTATATTATTTTTTTTCTAAACAAACAGCGAGAATCGCCACAATAAGACCACTCACAATAGGAGTGTTGTCCTACCGCTGTGCGGACGTTATCTATTACGCAAGGAGACTGTGGGATGTCGGTCGGTGAGCGCTGCATTTTCGGGCAGGGGAGAGCAGTGCTCATCATTCTCTCGGTGCGTATTGCACACCGAACGATTGCCGAGCGGGCGCCGTCGGCCATTTTTTTTTAATTCTTAATTTCACCTATAAAATACCTTACTCCCATTTCATTTTTTCCATCCAATTTTCTCACTTCACTCTTCCATACCTAATTTTCTCACTTTCTAAAAATGGCTTTTGGTAGCCAATTGATAAGGTCATTTCGCAAGCCTTGTGGGATGAGTCGTGTTGCCCAGATAAACCGCGAACCGGAACGTCACATGTAGGCAGAGCTGGAGGCGGTGGTCCCTCAATCGATCCAACATCGACGACAGTCATCCGCGATTTCGTTGGGGCTCACCTTCGGTTGTTTATTGACCCCTCTAGACAGCCAGTATCTACTTGATTTGCATGGGAGGGTGCACGACTTTCTTGGAATGTTGGGCACCATAGATTGCATGCATTGGCAATGGAAGAACTGCCCGGTCGCTTGGAAACGCTAGTTCACGATTGAGTTCGAAGGCAAGCATCCGACGACGATCCTCAAAGCTGTTGCTAACCATCAGCTGTAGAATTTGCAAGCATACTTCGGGGTTGTCGGACCGAATAACAACATCTACGTCCTATAGTTGTTGCCCCTCTTCAATGACTAGTGCAAGGGTGGGGGGCTACCCATCAATTTCGAAGCCAACGACAACCAGCATAATATGAGCTACTATTTGGCTGATGGGATATACCTCACGTGGCCCATATTTGTGATCAGATGCCCAACACATCCAAAAAAAGTTTACTTTACGCAACAGCAAGAGGCTACACGGATGAATGTGTAGCGGACATTTGGTGTGCTCCAAGCGTGATTGCCAGTGGTAAAAGACCCAACACGAATGTTCTACAAAAATTGTCTCGTTGATGTCATGTATGCATGTAGCATTATGCATAACATGATAGTCGATAATGAAGGTCCAGAACTCACCAATTGGGCCAATGAAGATGCTGCTGGATCAAGCCACAATGTGGTCACTGCCACCGTACAAATGGGTGTACCGCATGGCAAGGCTTAGAGGCTCCAAGCATTTATTAGTATGCACTAGGAACAATCCCATATTCGACTCTAGCACAATAAATTGAAGAGATATGGGCATGTAGGGTTACACGTAACCATTGATATCATTTGTATTTTACTCCTTCCATCCCATAAAAATATGGGTGGATGAGATGACAAGGGAATTAAGATAAAATTGGTAAAGTAAGAGATATGGGGAGAATGGTATGGTAAAGTAAGAGAGGGGAGGAGAATTACAGTTAAAGTAGAGTTAGTGGATAGTGAGACCTACATTATTAAATTGATATTTACTTTCCAAAAATGGAATGCATATACTTTTGTGGGACAGAAGAAAATGGTAAGTGCACATATTTTTATGGGACGGAGGGAGTATTTGAAAGTTTGTTTATCGTTGTATTATTTTTCAAAATTCTAATACAATGAAGATTTTCTATGTTTGACTGTGTTTACGTGTTTTCTATGTTTTTTTTACTCAAACTGATTTTGTTTTTGTTGTTTTAATAAGTACTATATGATAAGAGCAATCACAAGAGGGGCATCGTCCTGTTGTCGTACGGATGATGGCGGTCGGGGGGCTTTCCCTATTATGAATGCTTTGAGAAGACTGTGAGGTTGGCTAATGATGTGGAAGGAGAAACTTTTAGGAGGGCTCTCCTATTATGAGTGCTCTAAACACCAACAATTAAAATGAATTAAATTGAACGGATGTTGGGAGGGATATGAGAGGCTGAGAGGGCTGTGGACGGACTGTAAGGTTTTCTAATGATGTGGCATGAAGAATTTTTGGAAGGGCTGTCCCATTGTGAATGCCCTAAAGCAGCGATAAAGAAAGTTCAAACAAAATAACATTTGTGAAAATAAAGATTTATCTATTTGTACTATATTCTTTTTGGTAGGAATAATTCTATTTTAATCTATTTTATTTATTTCATCAATTATTTCTTTAATTCTTAATAAATAGAAATTATCTTTTTATTGCCGATTGCTATCCATTAAATATTTTAGTTGATTTTTGCATTATCGGATATGAATTGTTATAGACTTGAAAATTATAATTTTGACTATTTATGATATAAAATTAAATATGAGTAGTGTTCGATAATAAGAAATACTAAGCTTTGGCTAATCGAGATTTAAAAATTAAATTTGGTTAATTATTTTTTTTATCATTTTTTCTATTTATAAAAAAAATAGTCTTTTACAAAAATCGAATTATATGGATCAGGTGACTTCTTTTCTAAAATAAAACAAATGAGAATAAGCCTTATATTTATAATTATAATTTAATTATAAATTTTAAAATAAAATGTATATGTTATTTATGTATGACCACTTTATTTTTAATAGAGTTCCAATAATTTTCTAATCAACATACATGTTTGTATTACTTTTTTTAAGATTTATTTAATTTTATTTAAATAACAATTTATAATTAAAGTAAATAAAATAAAACGGTCCGTCATCACACAAGTGTGATACTAGTTTATCTTTAAAATTGGAGTTTGTTCATCGATCCAGGTCATGGACTTTGGAAATAAATAAAATATACTATCAAACAATAAAAATAAAAAATAAAAATAAATAAACTAATTTAGAATTAACATAATCATTAAACTATACTTACAATAAATTAATAAAAAGTGTGTATTATGAATACATCGATACTACTATTATTATTAAAATATCGGGACATGCCCTTCGCATTTCGCAATATTTTCTTTGTTGCATGTGTAGAATAAGGTGGTCACACTTACTGAGGTTGGCCGTTCAAATTAAAAAGA
The DNA here is from genome assembly GCF_004379255.2 of Salvia splendens. Lineage (NCBI taxonomy): Eukaryota > Viridiplantae > Streptophyta > Magnoliopsida > Lamiales > Lamiaceae > Salvia > Salvia splendens. Next base: position 29,754,669 of record NC_056033.1, on the reverse strand, counting down.
AGTGTTTCACGATTTTTAATTGTGTAATTATTATTGCGCGTTTATTTTAGCCGCGACATGAATATATGTAATTTTCATTTACATATATACAAGGTTGTGATTAAATGAGACTTTTAGCCTAATTGAGAATTGAATTGAGATGCATTATCAGCCACTCATTTTTATTAAATTAGTGGTCCAGAATTTGCTATATGGAAAATATTTTAGAATTAATTAATTATGAAATGACAGAATGGTAGTTTCAGTTACTCATTCATCATCGGCAACAGACTCAGTTTTCTCGCCCCGCATCGGCACTCATCATCGCCGTCGTCGATGATTCCGGCGCCGGCGGTGGAATTAGCTCGATTCTGGAGGCGTGCGTGGTGATCCGAGGGCGGACCTCCGCCGCATTGTCGCTGGCGCTCGCCGCCGTGGAAGCTCTGTTCCAGTACCGCGTGTTCAGTGGTACAGCCGCGAAATGAAAGTAACTCCGGCGATGATGACGGAGGCGGCGCTCGTCGCCTATATCTACGCGGTGGTTCTGATCATCGACACCATTGTCAGTTACGTTTTCTTGAAGAGTTGCAGAGAAGAGCAGCGTGATTTTTGCCCTCGCCGGATTAAATTCATCAAGCAATGGAAGGGGGTGGAATTAGGGCTGACAAAATAAACCGAAATATCGAAATACTGCACTTACCGTACCGAAAAATACCGAATTTTTGGTATGCCACACTTTTCGGTACAATATGATACCTTACCGACAGATTTATGTACGACAAAGGTATGAATTTTGTGTATACCGTGGTATACCGCATTATACCGCAATTACGGTGTATACCGCAAAGTTACGGTATATACCGCAAAGTTACGATATATACCGTAATTTTGCGGTATATATCGTTAATAATTATATATATTTAACATATTTATTATTTATAATATTATAATATTTTATATTTTTATATATCAAATATGTATGATTTGCGGTATACCGCAGCACGGTACGGTAACGGTTTTCATATTTTCATATACCGAATTTTTGGTATACCGAAATACGGTCTACCGAAAAAATCGGCACGGTACTGTATCGTGTTTTCTTATACCGTATTTTTCGGTACGGTATGCCCATTACCGTACCGATCCAACCCTAGGTGGAATCGGTGGTTTGAATTTCAACATTCATTTGTTTTTTTCTTGGGAATTAATAAAGGTGTGGATCAGAATTTGCTCTGTTTTTGAGTTAGAAAGTTTTAGCTGTGAAATGAAAACAAACCCCAATTGAAAACAAAGAGCAACAACTTCTCCCCTTCCATTCGTCGTCGCCGTCAGATCCGTCGGAGCCGTCAGCCCCTTGCCGGCGCCGGCTCAACATAGATCCTATAATTAAGCTCAACATAGATCTCATGGCTGTTACCGGAGAGGTGCTGAAATCGAATATCACCATGATCGGGCCGTTGGTACTCCCGGTGTCGAAGCAGATCCTCTTCGCGCTCTCTCTCATCGGAAGGAAAATCATCAATTCCAAATGGAAGCCGTACATTCCCGATTTTAAGCAGGCATTTGAGCATTTCTGTATCCACGCCGGCAAAAGGGTTGTGATCGACGAGCTGCAGAAGAATCTCCGCCTGACAAACGAGCAGGTGGAGGCGTCGAGGATGACGCTGCACAAATTCGGAAACAAATTTTAGGATTTTCCAAAATCCGTTTGGTTATAGGATTTGAACTTTTTGCAAGCTTAATTATTGATTCGTTTATGGAATTAGAAGTTTTAGGGTTAGGATTATCAATCGTGTTGGATGTGAGCTGGATTGAGGAATCAAGTTTAATCATAATACACTCTAGGTGTTTGGTGATATTCTCCAGTTGGGAATTAGTTGCTAAGAGTTAGATTCAAGATTTAGCTATCTCTCTTTTTTAATGTCAACTACGTACATATAATGTCAACTACATATATAATCTATGTCAACTACATATACAATTCATGTCAATTACACACATATAATGTCAACTACATATACAATTTATGTCAACTACACACATATAATGTCAACTATGTGTATAATCCTTGTCAACTACATATACAATTCATGTCAACTACACACATATAATGTCAACTACATATACAATTCATGTCAACTATGTGTATAATCCATGTCAATTACATATATAATCCATGTCAACTACATACATATAATGTCAACTACATATATCTACATATATTATATGTAAAACGTTGTTGTTGACATAAATAATATAGGTCGTTGACATGAAAATATTTGTTGTTGACATTAATTATTTGTAAAATGTTGCTGTTAACATAATAGTTGACATAAATAACGTTTGATGTTGACATTGTAGTTGACATCGCGCAAAAATTGTGAATGAGTGGCTGAAAATACATCTTAGTTCTCAATTAGGCCCAAAAATCTCAACCTAACAGGACCCTACCTACATATACATTTATTAGAGTTTACGCTTTATTAAGCATTGTATAAAAATGTTCATTTTGTAAGATTATATTTCATGATTAAATATATATTAGTATGTTATATTTAATTTATTAGATTCAATCTCATAATTTAAAATATAAATAAATTATTTATCCTATTAAACATGCTCTAAATAGATAATTATTTAATAATTAGTTATAGTTATCTCTTTAAACGTTTTATATGACTGTAAAATGATCAACATTTAATTTCTAAGTATGTTGTTCGTGTTGTGCACATCCCTTTAAGTACACATACATATGTGATGATATTGCCTGCAATTGATGATTTGGGTCCGAAGTTCTATTGATAGAGAGTTCAATTTTTGATTAAAAAAAAGTCCAAATTCTGGAACTTGAAAATGGTTATAAAGGAGAGTAGTAATTTTTCTAATGTTGGTGCTGTTCCTAAAGTCAAGCAACGCATGATCGGAGACTTGTAATGAGTTGAGTGTGTGATATTCAAATGAGCATGTGTAGGCATGTTAAACCGTACGCATAATATTATAAAGTTTTGGATTTAAATAATCACTTTAGGTTCAGTTGCATCTTCGTATTGAATTGAAAAGTGAAATCTACCAAACAGTATATAATTGTTGAGCAATTTACTAGTATTCACCGAGCACAAAAAACAAGAATTGTTGAAATTAATATAAAAAAAAAATCAAATATGAGGAATACAAGAGATCCCCAACCATGCTCTTGCATGGTTGTGGCCCCGCCCACGTACATTAATTTTTTACTTTCTGCTATTCCTCAAGAGCACAATACCCCCACTCATGCTCTTTCGCAAGGACATGCTCAAGGGTCCCACCATTCCATTATTTAATTTAAATACTTCAATTACTAAAAATATTTCTATAATAAAAATTACATAATTAAAATCCTTAAAAATAAAAAAATACATACTTAAAATCCTAAAAAATAAAAATTATATAATTAAAATCGTAAAAAATAAAAATTACATAATTAAAATCCTACAAATTAAAAACTACATACTTAAAATACCTTCGTGGAAGACTATTCTATCCCCAATGTTTTCGGAGACCTCGTATCATTGCATAATGTGCATCAAGTTGCTCGGGAGACATGTGCGACGTATTGGTCATATTGAGTTGAGTCAAAAGGGTCCACAACAAGTTGGTGGGCGGTTGAGGTGGCACAAAGGGAGCGGGAGCGGCGCGACGGCGATTGGCCGCCTCTTGTTTCCTTCCTTGCGGCCGACGTTGGGAACTACTCGGGCCGGCGTCGGGGCTACCCAAGTTAGTTGCGGCAAGCTGGGTAGCCACATCATCCGAGCCAGCGTCGGAAAACGACCTCGACCGTTTGTTGGAGGAGCTGGAGGAGGATGATAAGCCTCCCTTATACTTCGGATGAGTACGCACCTCCTGCCAAGCGCTGAGGTACTTGAATGCTTTGTAATAACAAGATTGGTAGGTCGCCATGGAGATACTGATGATGTCGAGCTCGCTCTTGCCGCTCCCCGCTGACTCCTGTTCCTGGAGGTAAATCCACTGAAATTTTTGGATTTCTTCGTTGGCTCTTAAGATGACATTGCACACCATACTCTCATTGCGCTCGATAGTTCCCTCCGGTCGGGAGGCATTGTACCGGCGAGAGACACAGAACCAAAACCTATCCCGGTTTGGTTCGTGCCAACCTCCGGATCTTCAGAGACTTCCATATAGGCTTTGAACATCATATCCATCTCCCTCGGAGTGTACGGGGTGCGGACGTGAGGATCGCCGCCACCACCCTGAACACGAGTGCTACGAGGAGGAGTAATAGGAGGAGTTTGGGAGCCGCCGCTCCTTCCCGATCCTTGTTCGGGTGAACACCCGTATCGCCCATCGGGGGCATCTTGCTCGTCCACTGGGTAAGGACGGTAGCCACCCGGAATTTGAGAACCTTGGGTTAGAGGAGGGGGCGAGAATTCCGTTTCCGGGCTAGCGAACCAATCGTGGTTCCAACCACGGGAGCCGGAGTGGTGATCGCTGGAGCCGGACATTTTTTTTTGCAAGAGTGAAGTGAAAGATTGAGAATTGATGAGAGAATTTAGATGAGAATTGTATAGTGTGGTGTAAAAATTTTTGTGTGGAAATGAGGGTATTTATAGATGAAAAATGTGAATTTTGGGGAAAAAATTGAAAAATAAATTAAAAGTGGTGAGAAAACGGATATATTTTATTGGGAAGTGGGAAAATATTTTTTTAAACTATTTTTAAATTAAAAATCGATTTTAAAAAAATAATATGAAAAATGCCAACGGCTAAGCCGTTGGCCAATTGGGAGCTGCCACGTCGCCCTGCTCGGCGGCACGGATGTGCTCGATGTATCGAGCAGCGCCGTGCCGACGGCAAGAGTGCAGCGGCGGACGAGGTTGTGTCGCGCCGTCCGTCCCATCAAGCACCGTTGGGGATGCACTAATAACAAAAGCATGTTGTTTCGGATATATCGGCGTTTTTTTAATTAACACGCAAAATATAATGTTGTCGTTTTGTAAAACAACAATACCATATTATAGTTATAAAATTTACTATAAAATTGATCAGAATTCAATAAAATTGGGATCGTTTGAAATTAACACGACACGAACACACACGTATATGATTTGGGTCATTATAAGGTCGACCCAATAAGAACACGAAGATAACGGGTTGGGTCGGGTTGGGCTTGGGTCGGGTTTGGGTTATACGTTAAGAAAAAAATAATTAATTTTATTAATTAAAAAATTATTAAGCTTTAATTTTAGTTATTTTTGTTGATAAAAAAATTATACTTTAATTTTAATTAATTAAAAATTAAATATTATACTTTAATTTTAATTAATTAAAAAATACTATACATTAATTTTATTAATTAAAAAATATTGATTGATTTTTTTATGAATTTGAAGAAAATATTATGCTTGGATTTTATTAAAAATTAATTTTTTAAATTATTTAATTTTATTATTTAGATATAATATTACTATACTTCAATTTTATTATTGTGATTAAGTAAATAATTATTTTAATTTGGTAATTTTTTATTTTATCATATAATATCATGTTTAAATCATATAATAACATCATGTTTTAGTCGTTATCGTGTCGTGTTAAGCTAACTTACTATCATTAACAGATGGTTGACTTTTTTCTTGGGTACACGATAACACGCACGAATCCGACACGAACCCGTTGGGTTGGGACACGATAAGAACCCGATGATTTCGGGTTGGGTTGGGTTTGATCTTATTGGGTTGGGTCGATAATGGGTTGACACGATAACGACCCAACCCACACAATTTTACAGCCCTATGTGTGGGTGTTTTTGAGGCAATCTAACTTTTAATATGAAAATTTAAAATAAAAGCCCAATATGCAAATTAATAAAATGAAGGCCTGATGCATTGATTTGAATAAACGTACACGGTCGTCTAGTATATAAAACAGTGATATGTGTTTCTTACACACTTTGAACACGCGGCTGACAGTGGATTTGTTGCTTGCCGTAAATCGTAAAACAATTATTTCAGTTTTAGTGAAACAAACATCAAGTATTGTGGTTCGTAAATGATTTAAGCCACATAAAAAATCTAATAAATTGCTTACAATCAGTAATCAATCCGCTCAGATTCAAGAAATCGAATTTGGAGTAAACAAAATCATAAGACCATCCACAACGCGTCTCGCGCCGGGCTCGCGTCTCGTCTCGGAGAGACGAGACCCCCGCGAGACGCATTGCAGCGGCCATCTCGTCTCCAGCTCGCGACCGGCTCGTCGCGTAGCTCGTCTCGGAGAGACACGAGACGAGCTGTCTCGCCACGCGCCCGAGACACGTGGCACGTCCCCATGCGTGCGTGACGCCCACTCGCTGGCCCGCGAGTGGGCGTCGTCACTGATGACGCAATAATTCATTTTTTTTAAAAAAAAATCGATTTTTAATAAAAAAAAAAATTTTGTTTTTTCAAACGGTAATATTACCGTTAAATATTTATTTTCATTTTTTAAATTTTTAATTTTTTTACTCTATAAATAATTCTATTCCATACTCATTTCAAACACAAACACACATCTATTCCTCTCAAATCCTCTCTATCACTCCAATTTCCATCTTCAATCAACTCAAACAAATGGATCCTTTTGAGCAAATGCGCCAATTAATGGAACAATCACTCGAAGAAGATCGACGACGAGAGGCGGAGGAAGCCGCACCACCCCCACGACGCTCCCGGAAGTACATCAATCGGAACCGGGAGGAAGCCGCCGCACGGTTAGTACGCGACTACTTCTGCGATAACCCGATTTGGGGAGATACCTATTTCCGTCGCCGTTTCCGCATGCGGAAACCGCTATTTCTCCACATAGCGAATTTTCGGGCAAGGACACGCGACTCTAGCGCCCACACCCAACTCCAAGAGGATCTAATTGAGCACATTTGGGAAAACTTTGGCGGAGAATATTAAATTATGTCATTTTTATTTTTTTAGAATTTTAATTATGTCTTCACTTTTTTAATGTTAAGTTGTAATATTGTTTTAATTTTAATAAAGTGTGTTTGTTTAAATTGAATTGGGTTTTAAAAAAAATTATAAATTAAATTGAATGAATAGTAATTAAGAGACGGTATAGAGACGGTTAAGAGACGGAGCGTTGCAGCCTCCGTCTCTTAGTTAAGAGATGGAGGAAAAAAGGACAGTGGGGCCCTTAAATAGTGCTCAAATAGTAGTTAAGAGACGGTTTAAGAGACGGTATAGAGACAGCGTTGTGGATGGCCTAAGGTTCAGGTTTAGAAATTATATTAAGAGCATTCACAATACAATGGGGACAATCAAACCGTCGATCATCAATCAAAGGCTTTTTGTCCACGCCTGACATGCTGTCCGTTGCCGCCGATCTCATGCCTTTTCATTTTTTTTATTTTACTTTTTACTTTTCAACCTCTATATATACGCCCCATTTTTATTATATTTTATCTGCTCCTCTCCATTTTTTTAGCTCATATTTCTCTCATGTTTTTTTCTATTTTTATTTTCAGACTTTCTTTTTCATTGTAGCTCTTTTAAAAAAAAAAAATTAAGTATATATTTTTTATTTTACTTTAATTGATAAACATAAAAATAGTGGTGAGGCTAAAAATGGGAAGGACAGATTACGGATATATTGCAGATATTTAAGGTGGAGGATAAAGTGTGATGTTTGAAGAGAAAAAAGAAGATAGACAAATTTATAGGGTGGGAATTATGTTTTAGTACTGTGAATGCTCATAGTAGAGGCAGACAGCTACAAATAGATTAGTAACAATGGAGTCGTTTGGTTACTATGTTTCACACAGATTAGGATTCGAAACCATGGTGAATCCTGTGTTTGGTTGCCAAATGAGTTTAGTTCAAAGCCCGTGTTTCCAAGCGAGGCCCGCACTGTTCAGTTGGTTTAGTCAAGATCCGGAACTCACTCCATACCCCCAGATTGAGTCCATCTAACCTCGATTTCTGCAACCAATAATTCAATTTCTTCTCTTTTCCCCATCTTCCTTCTCATTTCAAATTCAGCTTTCCCCTTCTTCCTTCTCATTTCAAATTAAAGCAAAGCTGAATTGACTTCAATGAAGAAGGCCCCTACACCACAAGCTTCCCTGAATCGGAGAAAGAAGAATTGACCAGCAACAGGCGACAACGACGGTCGAGGCGAGGTGCGACGGAGAAATCTACGGTTAGTTTTCATTTTTTTCTCTTGGGTGAATGTTTTGCTTCTCCCTTTGATTTTGTAGCTTCTAACTTCATTACTCTCTCCATCCAAAAAAAGTGAGTGCTGCCAGTTTCTACATTTTGTTGTTTTTTTTTTATTTTTTTTCGCCTGCATGAATGATACACTTCGTTACAGAAGTGGGATGAAACAAGGTTAAAATTGAATAAATTCACATATGCATAGAACACTTTCCAGTTCTGATGTTGGTATTTGCGATGCCTGATCTGTGTGTACGAAGCAAATCTGTTATTTGTAGTGTGATGCTGTTGCTTTGTGTTTATGTTGTTGTTTTATACAATGGTTGGAACACTTGCGTTATCGCATTTGTAAATGGCACGGCAATGTACTTCCTTCGTTGTTCTTCAGGTACTTACCATAGGTTTGAATAGTGCTATGATTTATGTATCATTTTCCCTTTTTCTATACTTTTATTGGATGAATTGTCTGATAATTCTCAAATCAAATGAAGTAGTGAGGTGTTGAGGTGATAATGAACTCAAAGTCAGTCCTCCGAGTTGATTAGTTTGCCTTGCTATCTGAGTCTTTGGTGTTTGAATAGATAAATGTTGCAAATTCGTTCAGTCAGATATATGGTGGACATGCTTCTCTGATTGTGATGTTCAGATTCAGCTCAACTATGTTTAGAATAATGAATTTTATTTCATTTTTTCTGTGCAGAAAATATCACTCATCGACTTTGTATGTTTATCATTCATGGCACCTCCGTTATCTACCTCTACATCCATTTACCTTATGGTAGAAGACATAATGAATCTTTTCCATATGCAAACTACCATAATCTTGTATTTTTATTTGAGGCAAGGTAGACGCATGCGTAGACGTCATAGACGGCACTTGATTAGGCATTACTCTCTTATAGACCGGATTCCACCACAAGTCCGGCATATGAACAGACTTGTATCTGTTAGCGACATTGACTGCTTAGTCAACCTTCGAATGGATAGGAATACCTTCGGGAGATTGTGTCTTCTTCTAAAGGAAGTTGGGGGGTTGCGAAATGGTAGATATGTATATGTGGAGGAACAGGTTGCCATGTTCCTAGGAATACTTGCACATCACAAAAAAAATCGTATAATAGGTTTCAACTTCAAGCGGTCTGGTGAAACTATATCACACTATGTGCACCTAGTTTTAAGAGCTGTTATAAGGCTACACATAATTCTCTTACCTAAACTGGAACCTGTCACGGATGACATTGGCGATCCAAGGTGGAAACATTTTAAGGTACTTTGTTCATTTTAAGAACACTTTGTTTATGTCAGATTGCTTCCGAGTTAGACTTAATTATTTCTCTCCTTCCAAACCCTTGGTTTCCTGTCTTATAATGATTCATAGGGATGTATTGGAGCTTTAGACGGAACATATATCAACGTTCTTGTCAGTAACACTGATAAGCCACGTTATCGCAATAGAAAAGGTCAAATCGCAACTAATACCCTCGCAGCCTGTGACCGCAAAATGAGGTTTATTTATTTTTTACCTGGTTGGGAGGGCTCAGCCGGTGATGCTAGGGTGCTTCGAGATGCAGTGACTAGGGAAGATGGTTTAAAGGTGCCAAAAGGTTGTTATACATATAAATTCTTAGATATTATGTATATAGGTTATGCCTTTTAATAATATTATGTTGTTGTATACTAATGAGAATATGGTTGTACGTCTTGATCTAGGAAATTACTTTCTATGTGACAATGGATATGCAAACGCGGAAGGTTTTCTGACTCCCTTTAAATGCATCCGTTACCATTTAAAGGAATGGGGTGAAGGCACACAAAGACCACAGAACGCACGCGAGTTGTTCAACTTAAGGCACAGTAAAGCACGTAACATTATCGAACGTGCTTTCGCTGTTCTCAAAATGCGATGGGGTGTGCTTCGGAGTGCTAGTTTTTACCCTATAAAAACTCAGATTAGGATGATCATGGCATGTTTTCTCTTGCATAACTTTATACGAGGTGAAATGACACACGATCCAGTTGAAGATGCACTTGAGATTGAGACAAATGAGGAGACAGATAACAATGACTACGATCACATGGAATTTGTCGAACAAGTTGAACCAAGCACTGATTGGACTCGAATGCGGGAAGACATGTCACAATCCATGTGGTTGAATGTGTGTATTTTGACATTAGATAGTTATAAATCTAGTTTCATACAGATAGTTAAGCATGTCATATTTTGCTTGTTTCATTTGGTACTGTTTTTTGGTATTCGATTGTGCGTGTTTCTAACAATTTGATTTTGTTATGCAGCGAGGCAATGTCGACATCAACTGAAAATGGTGAACTAATACCAGAATGCACTTGTGGGCGTGGGAAAATGAGGTTATTATGTGCAGGGAAAGAGGCAAAATACAGTGGCCGATTTTTTTACAAATGTCCGGCAGGCATGAAGCATCCTGGATCGTTTTTGTGGTGTGATGACTTCCATAGCCAACAAGATGGGGGCCGTATACCAGATTTTGTCTTGAATCAGGGATATCGTCCAGAGAAACCTGTTAGCAACATGGTGACTTCCAAAAATACAAGTGTGACTCCAAGTGAAGTAGGTTGTAGATCATGCGGTCGTTGCCGGGCAGAGGCAAAGATGAACATGGTTTTAGCTTTCATTGGAGTAATGCTGTTTATTCTTGGGGTTATTATTGGGAACTTGCTTTAGGTTATTGTGTCGATAGGTTGTTGGCTCGACTAGAGCGTTACTGACGAACCTATCTATCTATGTATTTGCTGTCAAACAGGTATCTTTTGTAAACACTTTTGTAGGACCTAATTTGGTTGGTTGTATTTGTATGCTTTTCTTGAAATTTTTCATGTAATGTTTGTACAGTGTATGGTGAATAGGATTAAAAAAAGGAACTGGATAGTTAATAGGATAAAAAAAAAGAACACAAAAGAATGGGAATCAATTGGTCATTAATCATTAATCAATACAATTAATAGTCCATGGTTCTAATTTTGAAGTGTATTCATTATTTCAACGTCTTCTTTTACTCAATTTGTACACATTCTCTTTATGGTATGAAAATGTAATGAATATTGCGGTATTTATATATACCAAAGAAAGAAGAATATTGAAGGAAGTAATTTGAAAATGGCTGAAAATGTAGACAGTATATTCACGTATATTTTTTTCTCATTACAATATTCACTTATATTTTTTTCTCTACTTATTACGCCTTATAACTCTTCCTAAAATCACATGCCACCCAAATGGTAGGAGGTTGGCGTAGCATTTATTCAATACATCCATTTTTTGGACATTCAAATAACTCTTCCTAATCTATGCTTTTGTAGTACTCCCTCCGTCTAAATGGTAGGAGGTTGGCGTATCATTTATTCAATATTCAATAAATCCATTTTTTTCATATTTGGACATAGTAGGAGGTTGGAGTAGCATTTATTCATGAGCATAAAAAGGAGTGATTGGATTAGATATAAAACTACTCTGTTAAATGCAGCAATGCGACCAATTCCAACTTGTATTATTTTAATCAATTTTTTTTGGTAGCAAGTAGCCCACAAACCCAAATTCGGCTATATATATACACACATATCTGTCATAAGCTCACACACCGACACACCCTTCTGCTCTCACAATCACACAAAATAAACCCATGGCTCACCAACTTCCCCCACAAAGCTCGTTCTTGTATTCGTCCAACTGGACACCCGCGCTAGATTCACTCTTGATGGGCATCATGATAAGGCTGAAGAGCGAAAATAATTGGGATGGTGGGACGTACCCCAACTACTTCATCCTTGAAGCCCAGTCGGTGATTCAACACGAACTAGGTCTCTCTTTTGACTGGGCTGCTCTGTATGATCGACTGCATTTTCTGGAGAAACGTTGTAAGACGTTCAACGAGGTGCTACAGGTCGACGGCACATACTGGAATGAACGTGGTCATACCCGGAGAAGGTGTTTGGACCGACGTGCTACCCGTAAGCCAAGCTTTATTTCTATTTTGTGTATTACTTCATCTCTTCATAACTAGTATGACACTCGTTCGACTTACTTCTGCAGCGGAATCCATTGGCTGGTGCATACTTAAAACACGGAGACCTTGCATATCGCATGTTGGCCGATCTATTCGCCCACAATGTTGTCAAGGTTGAGCAGGAGAAAACGGTTATCGTGCTCTCAGACACTCCGGATTCAGTGAATAATGACTTTGTTTTCAGCAAGTTCAACCGCTACGGACACGACATTGACAATGACTCAGAGCCAGGTGATCACGTTCGCCGCAAGCTTGTGTTCGACGAGGGCTACCCACCTGATATGCTATCAACAAACAACAAGGCTCCAATATACTATGTGGTGGGTGAAGATGGAAAAATGTCTAAGAAAGTGGAAAATGAACGTGACAATGGGTCGGGCTCTAGTCAGATGAAGTCGCGCATCCCACCAAAGGTTCCAACGTACTCTTCTGATTCCAATAGCCCCATCATATGGTGGAGGATGCCCCGTAAGCCGCAGATATAAGATCTGTTGTATGTGGTCTGCGTCTATTTTGCTAGAAGCACAAACTGATGTTGTGTGTCTTGTGTGTCTCGCAGTAACTGAAAATATTGCGTATTATCTTTTTTGATACTTGAATATGTTCAAGTATGTAATATATCGTGTAATCTAGTTGTGGTTAGGGGGGATGTTATGCATGTAATTTCTAGGCTACAATTAAGTAATGAAGATATGAATGTGTAGTAGTTTGGTGACATTTTATCAAACAGATTCTGTGCGTGCATTTTATCAAATAGATTCTGTGCATGAGTGTGTTTCTGGAGCAGTTCTCTTGAGCAGGCCTTGTGCTCGAACAATTCCCGGCCTTTACTCTATCACAATTCCTATATCTACTTTAACTTGGGTAATTTGATTAACTTCATCTCTAGTTTTACGATTTCCAGTTTTATTTGATAGTGCAAAATCAAAAAAATATGAAGGGTTATATGATCGACTAAATAGAACCAAGGTCCACAAATTGAATGATTTAGTGTGATAGTACAAATTCACACGAAAATGTAAGGTTGATATGATCAGGTGACATGAAGCATTTTCATGTGAAATTGCACCTGAAATTATAAGGAGTGGGATGTGGCAGAATAATTACAGAGGTAGTTGTAGTATTTACTCAATCATCCAAGATAGATTAGCTATGAAGTGAATATTATCACTATATTGTGTAAGGTGATGTAAAATAGCTAATGAACTAATATGTATTAGAAATCTAGTTGCTGCCATCAATTCAAAATGCAACATCTATTATATTAACAAGCAATTCACCAACAACAAAATAGTTGTGCGTATGTATAAGCACATAGTCAGCCATTATCCATCTTAATAGACATATCAAATACTGTAGCTACATAGAGTTTTAAGTTCAACTATATATAGAAGCATTGCTATCAAAAAAGCCATAGCCAAAATGTCTCCATGATTGTCGAGATGAAGCCAAAACGATATCCAAATAACGCAATGCATCGCCAAAAAAGATCAGACTAGACATCAGATGAGGTGTTCCTTCTCCATGACTCGTATCACATAGCCAGGTTTTTTGGCATCGGGCAAACCCATAAAGATCTCCAAGCGTGAGTTTTCCTTCCCGATGATGTCACATACATCATATTTTTGTGCATCTGACAGCTCCGGCATGTTGTCAAGGTGACGAAAGATTTCCTTTCTTGCTTTGCCTAGGTCCATGTCATATCCAATGCGTGAGGACAGTGTATCCAGACGAGAATTAGTCTCGGCATGGAGCTTACTTAGAAGTTTCAGCAAGCCATCACCCTCATCACTTCCCTTGCGCTTACGGCTGCATTTTTTTGGTGGAGGATTTTCCTGTTGGCTTCGGGAAGTACTTCCTTCTCCAGGCTCAGCTGCTACTGTCGGGTGGAATGGTTCATCAGATAGTATCTCATCCAAAAACACATGATAATCACCATACCCCTCTGCATCACCAGCGAGTTCTTCTTGCACAAAGTTCTTGTCAGCCTCAGACACACCCTCAGCACCTCCACCTGAAGCCCTGTCCTTCCCGAAGATGTATTTCCAATCATTCCAATATGGCCAAGACTTCCATCGCATGCACCTTGCATTCTTATCTTGCTACATCGAAGTTTCAGTGAACAGGTATTAGTACAATATGGTATAATTAGAGCCATAAGTGGATTGCATCGACAAATTAGATTAACAAAGATAGGTAGAGGATGTCCTTACTCTAACAATCTGATCCCATTGGTCATCATCACAATGAATTCTGAAATCACCCTGTTCGTTAAAACCAACACCGCTCCTCTCGAGGATCTGGGCAAGTGAGTAGTAGTTCTTCTTCCATGCCGATATCTTAGAAGTGATGTGCGGGCTAACCTTTAGATCAGTGTTGGGGAAGTCCGTCTTCAACCAATGCTCGAGCTTCTTCTGATACCCTGAACGGAATCCATTATCAGATTTCCATCCTTGAGCCACCAACTCCTTCAGTGCACCAATAAGAGCAACATCTTCACGGTCTGACCAACTCCGTCTTGCTCTGTCACACTTGCGGTAGCTGGTTCTTCGATATTGGTTGCTTCCTATAATAGGAGAATAAATATATAACACTTGTTCGAGTAAATTTGTTAACCAGACTGGCACAAAAATTAGTGGGGAATGTGGAGGTGAGCGGGGATGGATGACAACGGACTAACCTTAAGTGCCTTGGCTTAAATTAGCTGAAGGAACTGAAGGTGAAAATTGTCGATGGTCTGCCATTGTCTACGAAAGGACCAAAGCAAATCAGATACATAGATACATAGTAAAACTGTTAGCAATATTTGGCAGTACAATATTGACAGTAACATAAGAGCATTTCGTTCATATTCCTCTCGCATAATAGGGTCTATTTTCGACTACCCAATGGCACGGCAAAATAATATACGATGCAAACAAATCCAACACAACAACAAAATGTAGATAACATCTTGCAACACGAGATGCACAGATGATGATTCACAAAATATCTAAAGCACCTCATTCGTGTAATTAAAGGCGACAACCATCTTCAAAATCTAAAATCTACCACATACCTTATCTATCTGTAGTTTAGGATCGGTAATACTTGCAGTGATTTATTGATGGCCAATCGCCACCGAGCGTTGAGGTCTCCGACGGCGCCAAAGTGTGAAAGCACTCCCGTCCAAATTTCAGCTTGGAGAGGGGAACGAAATGAAATTATTTGGGTTAGGTCTAAAAAAAGGCTGCAATTGTTTATATATGAGTCAATTAGATTGGTGTAAACTCACGTACACAACTCCTACCAAACATCAGATGGGCTTTTTATCTACATGCCAATATAAAACCAAACATTAGTTATGTTACCCCCATCTTGGCCCAAGTTCCCATCTAGTATGACAGGAAAATGTTAACCATCTAGTGAACCAAACGACTCCTAAGAGCGTCCACTATAAGGTGGACGCGGCGGTCGCCGCGAGCGGGGCGATGGCGGGGTGGAAGGCGCGGCGCTTATAGTGGATGGGGTGTCCGCCGCGAAGGTGGACGCGGCGGAAGGGGTGGAGGGCGGCGGACGAGGCTTCGCCGCGAGTGGGGCGAGGACGCGGCGTGCATGGTATAGGCGCGGCTATAGCCGCGGCTATTATAGTGGCGGAAATCCGCCGCGGCTATAGCCGCATGGTTTGAAATTTTTTTTTTCGTTTTTCATATCTATAAATACCACTCTCCCTCCTCCCCCACTCCCATTTTCACAACATCCATACACCCACTTTCTACAAAAACACTCTCTACAAAATGCACCGAGGAGACGACGAATCACCCGACACTGAGGAATCGGGATATGACAGCAATCCATCTCAGCCGTCGGGTTTTGGCGGATATGCTTCTCAGCCGTCGGGATTTGGCGGATATGCGGTTCCGTCACAGTCTTGGAGTTGGAATCAATCTCCCCCACCGTGGGCATCGAGTCCACCCCTTCCTCCATCTCAGTGGTGGAGATCCTCACCAACGCCGCCCGCTTTACAACGGAATTTGAGTCGTTCCGCTTTTGGAGATTACCGACCCAACCTAGACGCGCTTCACCTGGCGCGGCCGGGTTCCCCTTTTCAAGCCAGCCAATCTCCGATCACCGAAGCAGATCAAGACGCATTTGATACTATGTTGGGTCTGCTCAGTACCGGCATCCCAGATACGCCAGTAGCGCGGGTGGAAACACCTGTTCCGACCCGAGGAGGTGGTAGCAGCCGGGGCTCTGGTGGCGGTAGGGGCAGAGGCCCTAGGGGCGGAGGCGGCAGTCGTGGCACCGGCAACGTCGGTGGACACTCGGGCAGCTCCCCCGGCATTGCGAGTAGCGAGGGCAGTGGCCCCGGTGATAGCGGTGATCAGCCCGAGGGGTCCAGCCGCGGCAGGCCATACAGCAAAGACGAGAGCATTGCCGTGGCGAAGGCGTGGGATGCTATCACTTCGGACCTCGTGGTGGGTACCGATCAGGAGTCGGGGAGCTTTTGGAGGCGCGTCATGATGGCATACGAGGAATTGAAGCCCGACGGCGCCGAGAAGCGCGACCTAGAACAGATTCGAAAAAAGTTCGGTAGGATTCTGCGGGCTACCAAGCTGTTCGCGTCCATATACGAGAACAACCTTCGCCACGCCGAGAGTGGCAGAAGCGCTGAAGATGTGAAGACCCTGTCGGAGGGCCAATACCGCAAGACGGGCGAGCCGAAGTTCACCTTGTGGGAGGAGTATCTTGTCCTCGCGGATTGTCCGAAATTCAGGTCGATCGTGGCGAACGAGGTGGAAACAGCCGGTGGCCCGAAGCGCACAAGGCACAACCTTGCCGGGGAATACAGCAGTGGGAGCGGCTCGCACGAGTTCGAGCAGTCCGACGAGCAAGTCGAAGAGCCAGCCGCGACTCACATTAGGCGACGACGGCCCATGGGACAACAGTCCTCTATCCGCAGAGCCAGAGGAGGTAGAAGTGCTTCCCGCCAAACGGCGGCCACGTCCGGATCACGCATCCCCCAGTCTGCCCCAATCCCACAGCCCACGGTGCAACCCCACGAGGTATTGGCCAATAGCATAGACGTAACGTTGATGCAACAACTACAAGACGTATGCAGGTCATACGCAGGGGAAACTGACCCGTACGTCAGGAACGTCTACAAGAGGCTCATCAATCGGCTTGAGAGTCGACTGGGGTTGGTTGATAATGCGCCTGGGGATACCGCGGCCGGCAGCAGCGAGAGAGGAGGAGGAGGAGGAGAAGAAGAGGAAGACGAGGAAGCCGACTCCGACACCGAGTAGACGGTGCCGGAGTTTTGTAGTTGTATTTTATTTTCATTATTCGTTGTATAATTTTACCAGTATGCAATACAATGAATATTCGGCCTAATTACCTCGTATTCTAGTTATTTACACTGCGATTATTTAAATTACACTTGATTAAAAATGAAAATTGATTATAAAATTTTGGGGCTATTGGAGTTGTCCACTATAGTGGCGGAAATAGAATTTTGGGGCTATGGACAAAAAACTGGGGCGGGGCTATTGGGCGTGTCTACCTTACAGTGGACAGTGGACACTCTAAGATTAGCGTGTTTGCTTGGTTGCCTACGGAAACAATTCAAAACCCTACGCTGCCTTCGCCTATGACACACATTCCAGAAGGTTTAAAATAAAAAAAAATAACAGCCATAAATATTTCTTCCATTTATGACAATTCTCTGTCGCAATCTCACCTTACGTTTAAATGGTATTCATTCGATAAACATTTCCTCCCTCCTCTCTTCACCTCTCATAATTATTGCTGCTATTCCTGTAACGTAGGCAGATTATAAAATATCCACCAATCCCCCATATATTTGGAATAATCCTCAATTTATCCTACAAATAGGAATAATAAAGAATCGAAGAAATACACCTTCCTACGCCGAACCGCCGTGTTACGGAACCGCGTAACACGGCCGACAACCTCCGCATTCTACCCGCCAATGCCACATCTTCCTCTCACCTTCAAATTTATATTACCATTTCAGGTCTATTTCCCTTTCCCTCTTTTCAAATTGAATCCATTTTGGTAGGAATTGGTATCATAATTAGGTCAAATTTCAATCTGAACGCGGATTTGTTTGGTGAAGGAAGGAGGAGGGGATCAAAATCAAAAGAGGAAATTCAATTGAAGAAATCGAGTACCGATTCCAACACAATGACGAGCCAATTCCGGCAGCCGCTGCTTGACAGCGACTACTCATCGCGCGGCGGAATGAGGCGGGTGAGGGCGGCGGAGATGGCCGGGGGAGCGACGGCGGATTGCGCTGCCGTGGTGTGCTGCTGCCCGTGCGGGGTTCTGAACCTGGCTGTGATGGCGGTGTACAAGGTGCCGGCAGGGCTGTGCAGGAAGGCGCTACGGAAGCAGCGCCAGCGCCGGCTGCTGAAGAAGGGGATTCTGCAGCCGCGCGGCGGCGGCGACGACGATGACTACTTCTCCCAGCTCCAGTCGAACGTCAGCTCCGAGAGCAGCGTCTCCACCGCCTCCGATTCGTCGCCGTACGACAACGCGGAGGTGATTGAGCTCGAGAAAGAGATGCTGAATAAATTCTACGGTGCCGGATTCTGGCGAACTCCGTCGCAGAAAAGCGAAGCCTCCGGCCTCACATCGGTCGTCTCCATCTAGTAAATAAATACTTGTAAAAAAATAATTTAAATTAAACGCTTCAAACATAGGTACCTTCCATCTTCCCCAGAAAAAAGATGAAGAAAGTGCATAGATGTTCGTTATTAAGATGTCTGGCTTTTGCTTTTGATTGGAAGTTATTGAATAAATCATGTAAATACTGATTTGGTTTTAAGATATGTTTGTAAAGGAGGTGAAACTCTTTTGTGTTTATAATTCTTGGTTAAGGGCATCCATAATATGGATCCAAATTTTCAATCACTATTTTTTTTAGATTGTCCGCATTTTTAATTTAAGACATAAACACCGCAGTCCCATTTTCGTAGTATTTTTTTTTTTAAATTTCAAATTAGAAAGTAGATACTAACATAAACTAAAATACTAATACTACAATTAGCAAATTATTACAGTGAAAATAACATTACTTGATTAAAACTCTTACATTAAATTTCAAAGATTACGCTCTCAAATCTCTTCAATCAAATTTTGTTACATTGAAGCATGCTGACGCAAAAAAATCTCGGAATTGGGGTGGTGCACCCTGATGTTGGGGGGTTGTGGGCTACTCTGGAGCTAGATCCGACTTCATCCTCACCCAATTGGTTGCTCATTCACCATCATTCTCTATTATCATATTATGCATGATGATACGCACACATGACATTGGAAATACATGATTGTTATCATGTACACGTCATGTCATTCACTATTGACCAATGTGATTGTAGCACACCAAATACTCCCAACGTTCTTCTGTGCAGCCTCTTGCATTTGAGTAAATATGACCCTCTTCTTATCAATAAGACAAATAATCATAAATGGCCCACTTAGGGTAGATTCCCCTATGTTATTATCATCCGTTGACTGTGAATTCAATGCTCGGGGCTCTACATACACACAAATCAATGAAAATAGGTGTCTGGTTTAAGACATTGATATCATTGTTAGACCCGACCATACCAAAAAAGTATGCCATATCTAAAATCGTTCGCCATCAACAACTTCGGGGAGCAAGGTCGGGTGCTTGCGCTTGTCGCTGCTCGTGTACGCGCCTCTCCGTGTAATCGGATAATTTTTCCAAGCCCAAGTTTCTAACAAGCCAGGAAATACATGAACTCTATCGTGCAAATTCATAAGCAATTGAGGATCAATAGTGGTAGGCCTTCACATATATGTGTCGCGGAATGCTTCTGCAACAAATTTTCTTCACACGTTCGCGCCTAGTTATATCTGTGACATGGAGATATTCATCAAATTGATCTATTGCATCTCCATAAGCCAATTGCCAAATTGTAGTTATGCACTTTCGACGTCAATGATAATAGTATGACATAAGCAAATTCGTCGATATTATGTCCAGCACCCAAAAGATGTGGCCTAGCGGCCACATGTTTGCCAACATTCTCTGAATATCAAAGGAGATCATCTTCAAGTTTGAGGAGATCTGAGCTCTTATACTAGCAACCCCAAAATTTGCAGGGAATACTGGTTTAATTGTCATACCTAAGAGAACCAAACTCTCCATCTCTAGTCAATACTCCACAAGTGGGGGGGGGGGGGGGGGTGAGTCTACGATTTGAATACCACGACGTAGCTCCGGTTTTCCACGGCCGAGATCTAAGACGGTGAAGTGAAAAACAAAGAAAAAGTGTCTTAGTATTGAAATTCCACCCAATGGTTCTTTATAACATTAAGCTTCTCTGATTGCGACCTTCAAACTTTTAAGGTCAAGAAGTTGTGCTCGATGCTCACCCGAGATACGACATTGATGTCCGATAATGTTTGAGATGTGCATGAAGATGTGGTAGCTCAACTATAGAAAGATATAGTTGGTAATTTCAAATTTCTTAATTTTAATTATTAGATATTTTAAGTGATGAATTTTTTAAGTTTTAATGGAATAATTTTATTTTTTACAGTGTTATTTATTTTACAAAATTAATGATGCTAGAAAAATTAAAAATTTAAAAGTTGAAATATAGGGTCATGTATGTAGTTGTAGAAATTATAATATACACATAAATTAAAGAAAATAATAATGTGACCAATGAGGGATACTAAGTGAATTACGAAAAGGCGAATATAGGTTATCGCTACTTATAGTGATGTGGTTGGGTTGACCTTACATATATACCTTATGCTAGTTTTAGTTAGGACTTGGGAGTGAATTGTATGCTAGTTTTAGTTAGGACTTGGGAGTGAATTGTTACATAAAGTGATTGAAAAAGTGAAGTGAATAATATTATTTTAAATATTCAAACTATAAGAAAAATATCATACTCAGTACTAGAGAGAGATAAATAAAATATCAAATCTAGTACCTAAATATGAAAGTCTAAAAATGTCTTTCATGCCTTGGGGACATTTTAGGTGTAAAATTGTGATGAATAGTGAAAAAGTAACATAAATGTGATTACACCTTAGTTCAGGACTACCCAAGATATTTTTAAAGTTTAGATAGTATTTGCGTACAAAACGCATAGTTCATTGCGTAGTTCACTCTTTAAAAATATCTTTTATATATTTACGTATAACAATATTTATATTTAAGAAATTAATAATTTAATAATAAATTAATTACATTTTATATAATGTACTGCAAATTCAGTAGATACCATGATTGTGGTAATATACCTTATTTTCTACATATACGATAATTAGGGTACATACCGAATTTTGGTATTTATATGAAAATCAATATCTTTATTTTATCGAAAGCTTTTGAAAAGATATTATCAAAAATTACGATATATCAAAAAATTAATATTTTTAATAATTTAAGTGCTGATATTTCGATATATTTTCCTTTGACACTAGTTTTTGTAGTGTTAGAGCATCCACAACCGTGCTCTTACCAGCGAGCACAATTCAATTTAAAATTTAATTAAACAAAAACATTTCCATAATATTAAAAGTCATTAAAAACCTAAATAATATTACAAATGACAAATAAAATAAAAACGATATAATTAAAATCCTAAAAATTAAAAATTACATAATTAAAATACTAAAAATTACATAATTAGACTCCTAAAAATTAAAAATTACATAATTAAAATCCTAAAATTTGAGATTGAGAGAGTTGTTTGGTATATCCTAAAAATGGATATATTTTATTAGGAAGTAGGAAAATATTTTTTTTATTAATTTTGAATTTTCAGATTTTTATTATTATTTTAAAAAAATAATAAATCAACTGGCCAATCAGAGCATGCAACGTCGACGCCTCGTGCTCTTGCCGTTGTCACGGACATGCTCTTAGCTAAGAGCACGTCCGTGCCAGCGGCAAGAGCGCAGCGACGACGGAGCTCGTCCTTGCCAGCGGCACGGACGGACGGACGCCGTCCACCGTCGTGGATGCTCTTATAAATTTTGCATAGTGGACTATGGCGTAGTTTAATATTTCCACCAAACTACCAAATGCACGTCCCATTCCCCACAATCCGAAGCTAAGCAAGTCCACATTTTTAAGAGAAGAAACAATAAATAAAAGCCCTTTCTAGAGAGAGAAAAACAACATACACAACAGAGCCCAAAATTCATCAAACGCCATGGATTGTCAGATCTATGGCGTCCTCTTCCTTCTCACCCTCGCCTCCGCATTACCTGAAAATCTCCCCGTCAAGCCCTCCAACTCCACCGCCCAGATCAATTCCAACTCCGTCCTCGTCGCCCTCCTAGACTCCCACTACACTGAGCTCTCGGAGCTGGTCGAGAAAGCCCTCCTCCTCCAGACCCTCGAAGAAGCCGTCGCCAAACACAACATCACCATTTTCGCGCCCCGAAACGAGGCGCTCGAGCGGGAATTGGACCCCGAGTTCAAGCGCTTCCTCCTCGAGCCCGGAAACCTGAAATCCCTTCAAAATCTCCTCCTCTTCCACATGATCCCCGCCCGCATTGACTCCAATCACTGGCCCGCCAACAACAACAACAAGCCCCTTCACCACACCACCCTCTGCCGCGAGAAGATTCCGCTCAACGGCGACAAAACCGTGAGCACCGCCAAACTCATCAAATCCGACGACATCGTCCGCCCCGACGGCGTAATCCACGGCATCGAGCGGCTCCTGATCCCGAAATCCGTCCAGCAGGACTTCAACGCCCGGCGCAGCCTCCGCGCCACCTCCGCCGTGCTCCCGGAGGGCGCCCCGGAGGTCGACCCGCGGACGCACCGCCTGAAGAAGCCCGCGCCGCCCGTCCCCGCCGGCGGTCCCCCTGCCCTCCCCATCTACGACGCCATGGCACCCGGCCCCTCCCTGGCCCCTGCCCCCGCCCCGGGCCCCGGCGGGCCCCACCACCACTTCGACGGCGAGAGCCAAGTAAAAGACTTCATCCAGACCCTCCTGCATTACGGCGGCTACAACGAGCTGGCCGATATTCTGGTCAATCTGACCTCATTAGCTACTGAGATGGGCAGACTTGTTTCCGAGGGCTACGTTTTGACGGTTTTAGCCCCCAACGACGAGGCGATGGCCAAGCTGGCAACCGACCAGCTCAGCGAGCCCGGGGCGCCGGAGCAGATCATGTATTATCATCTCATTCCCGAATACCAGACGGAGGAGAGTATGTACAACTCGGTGCGGAGGTTCGGGAAGGTGAATTACGATACGCTGAGATTGCCGCATAAAGTGTCGGCGGAGGAGGCCGACGGCTCCGTTAAATTCGGGCGGGGTGAAGGATCTGCTTATCTGTTCGACCCGGACATTTACACCGACGGTAGGATTTCCGTTCAGGGAATCGACGGAGTTCTGTTTCCAGCGGAGGAAAGCACTGCCGCACCCAAAGCTGCTCCCGCCGCTAAGATTGTGTCAAAACTGAGAAGAGGTATCTTTCGAATTTGTGTTTAGTTTGTTAATTCGTAATTAGGGATTAATTACTAGTCAAGATTAATTAAATTTGGGTTGAATTGGGATTTTTGGGATTTAGCGCCAGTTTTTTTTTTACTTCTTAACGGAGACGTGTATTAGCTTTTAAAACAAGCAGAGACCCATTCTAGATTGACTTGCAAGGCTAAGTTGTTTTATGGATTAGGTGAAGTTAATTAGTTACTTTTGTCTTAAGTTTTGGTCAGTGGACGTCTCAAGGTGTTAGTTATGGCTTCACTTTCACTAATTTCTTTTACATCTGAATTAATTAATGAAATGAAATTGCGGTTTGAGAATTATACTGTAGGAAACTAGAATCTGTCGGTGGAGGGTTAGTATCCAGTGGTGTCGAGAACACGGATTGACCTCGTGGGTTTTGCCAATCATAGGGTTTCGTAATCATGATAACTGGATTCTGTGCGAGGGTGTATGGTATTTGTAGTGAGTGTCGGCCACCAGATTTTAGCCCCAATTAGTCATCCAGCCTAGCCCAGCTGTGGGTTTTATTTTTTCTTAATAATTCTTGATTGTTTGACTTGTCCTTGCAAGTATTTGATTTAGTAGACAATAATAAATCTTGAAATATGTTTGTTTTAATGTAGAAGGATTATTAATTTGTTTAATTAACAATAATGTGGTGTGCAGGGAAGCTATTGGAAGTGACATGCAAAATGCTTGGAGCTGTTGGACAGGATTATCATTTCTCTAGTTGTCATTAACTCTCAAACTTGGAAAAATGAAAAAAAAAAGAATAAAGGGAAGGGGAGGAGATGGTGCAAAAAGGTAAGTGAGTGGGACATTTTTTTTTCTGTATATTCTTGAAATTATGCCAAATTTACTTAAAGTTTTTACTTTGCTTAAATAATACAGATTATTAGTTGACAACAACATAAAGGGGAGAGAGACAGGACATAGTTGTGTTAATTGTTTGTTCTTCCGATCCCCCCACAGGAGAATTTTTTATTTTTATTTTTTCTTTGTTTTTTTTGGTCTTATTTGGGCATAAATACTGTAATTAGAGTATCCAATTTCTTTCTTTTTTTCTTTAATTGTACGTGAATTTGCTCCACCGACAATGTATTCCAATAAATATACAGTCCTTTTGAAGAATATATATACTGCTTCTGTTGTCACCTTTTTTGGGTGTTTTACTGTGATTAACCTCCAATTCAAGTCCTGGGACCTTTTTATTTATCATTTTTTAAAACTTTTTTCAGTCCATCCGTTTTGTCTAATCTAATTTTCTAATGAAGCTTGGTTTAACCTAACCTTAACTATTTTAGTTATGAAATTTAAAATATTCGTCACGCCGCTGGAGCGTCAGATGGTGGATGAAAGTGATATTTTAGCATATTAAGTTTCTTTTGAAGAAATGGAAATTCTTTTGCATTATTATTGGCATCATTATGGCTGTTTCTACATTTAAAACAAAGAAAGGAAAGCAGAAAAAGAAGCTAAATGATGGCAGAAAATCAGTGTCCATTGATAACTTTCAAGTACAGCATATATATAGGCAACTACTTAACAAATTCCTAAAAAAACTCTCTACCACTCTTCCCATATCTGCCACTAATAAAAGGAAAAATAACTGAAATTAATTTGACTACTAAATCACTCTACACGACGAGTGACTCCTAAAATCTAGAACAAAATGAGAGTAATAACAAACTAAATAAATCAGCCACTAAGCATAACAGCAGTTAGTGGTTCCTAAAGTTTAGCACTAATTTTAACACTCCCCCTTAGTGCAAACTTCTGCTCAATGACACCTAAGGCAGCACGAAAAAACTCGAACTTAGATTTCGCCAAGGCCTTAGTGAAATTATCAGCCACTTGATCGTTGGTGCAGACTCCCTCTAGCCGGACCTCTTGATTTAGAACCTTCTCACGAATAAAGTGATGTCTGACTTCAATATGCTTCGTACGAGCGTGAAAAACTGGATTTGAAGCCAACTTTATAGCACTCTCATTGTCGCACTTGATCTGCACAAGATAGTCGACATTGCTTAGCATATCTCCAATCAATCTCTTCAGCCAAACAGATTCTTGTGCAGCCATGGTTGCTGCAATATACTCTGCTTCACTACTTGATAAGGCCACAGTATCTTGTTTCTTCGAACACCATGAAACGACCGCTGAACCAATATCAAAACAGTAGCCTGTAGTTGACCAACGATCATTTGAGTCTCCAGCCCAATCTGCATCAACAAATCCACTCAACAAGAAGTTATCACAATTCTTGTATAGTAACCCGTAGCATATAGTTTCTTTCACATAGCGCAAGATCCTCGTCGCAGCATCTAAATGATTACTCCTTGGATTTTGCATAAATTGCGCAACAACACCAACAGAGTAAGAGATCTCGGGCTTTGTGATGGTCAAGTAAATCAGACTACCAACAAGCTGCCGAAACTTCTTAGCATCTTTCAGTAGCTTTCCTTCATCTTTCTTCAACTTGAGATTCAATTCCATAGGTGTAGCCATTTCTTTCGACTCCCCCATGTTGAAATGCTCCAAGAGACTCTTTGCATAGCCTCTTTGAGAGACAAAATATCCTTGATCTGCTCTCTCCACTTCTAAGCCAAGGAAACATTCAACCTCTCCCAAATTTTTCATCTCAAAACGAACCGACAGATCAACCATCAATTTAACAATTTCTGACTCATTTCCTCCCGTTATTATCATGTCATCAACATACAATAATACTAGAAGATGCACTTGTGGTTCTATTTTGACGAACAAACTGGAATCTGAGGTAGATACTCTAAAACCACAAAAGAGAAGGTATTGAGCAACTTTACCATACCAAGCTCGAGGTGCTTGCTTCAAGCCATATAGAGCCTTCTTCAAATGACACACATGGGCTGGAAACTTTGTTGAGACGAAGCCTTCGGGCTGCTCCATAAACACCGGGCGATCTAACTCACCGTAAAGAAATGCATTCTTTACATCGAGTTGCCACAACTTCCAACCTTTGAATGCAGCAATAGAGAATATAGATCTTACTGTCACCATTTTTGCTACTGGGCTGAAAGTCTCTTCATAGTCTATTCCATAACTTTGAGAAAACCCGCGAGCAACTAAACGAGCTTTAAACCTATCAATGGTTCCATACGACTTCTTTTTGATGCGGAACACCCATTTGAACGAGACGATTTGACAGTTTTCAGGCCTGGACACCAGCTCCCATGTCTCGTTTCTGTCTAAGGCTTCGATCTCCTATCGCATAGCTTTTTCCCAATTTGGACAGCCATTTGCTTCTTCATAGCTTATTGGATCTTCAACATTCATCTCTCCTGTAAAGAAACACGATACAACCGAACAATGATTGATATCTACCTCATAATGTTTAAGATAATCTGGTTGTCGTATCTCTCTTCTCGGCCTTCCCGAAACCTGCTGCACATCATTATTTTCTGCACTTGCAATCTGACCAGAAACTGGAGAAGCATCAGCAATATGTTCTGTAATTGGTGAATCATTTTCAGCTTCTTCACGGCTAGAAGCTTGTACATCTATGTCAGGAAATAGTGGCTCCAAATTATCTTGATCCCCATCAAGAGCTGCAAATTCTTGAGCAGCATAAAGAGATGATATTTCATCAAATACCACATCTCTAGACGTAGTATACTTCATCGTCTTTGGATCCATGCACCTCCAGCCCTTTCTAAAACAGTCATATCCAACAAATATGCACTTCTTCGCTTTCGGGTCAAGCTTGGTTCTTTTAGACTTAGTAACATGTACGTAGCAAATAGAACCAAAGACCCTAAAATAACTGACATCTGGAACTTCACCATATAAAATCTCAAAAGGTGATTTTTGAGTAGATGGCCAGAGAGACAGCCTGTTCGTCACATGACAGGCACATTGAATAGCTTTAGCCCAAAGTTCTCGTGGAAGATTCTTGTCATGCAGCCATGAAAGACAAACTGAGGTGAGATGAGCTAGTTTTCTTTCCGCTACACCGTTCTGCTGAGGAGTGTCTGGACAAGTCATTTGTCGTTGAAAGCCATTGTCTTCACAATATTTAAAGAAAGCATCTGACATGTATTCTCCACCATTATCACTGCGGAGGCACTTTACCTTCTTCCCAAACTCTTTTTCAACAGCATCTCTGAACTCCATGAACTTGGACTGGGCTTCACTCTTTTCTTTCAAAAATTTTACCCAAGTGAACCTTGAGTGATCATCCACCAACACCATAACATAGCGATGACTGCTGCAGCTTGGTGTTCTAGTCGGCCCCATCAAATCTGTGTGAACTAACTCGAACAACGTAGATCTACGATTCAAGGACTTTTTAAAAGGAAGTCTATGTGATTTACCATATTGACATCCTTGGCAAATCACATCTTCGCGCACATTCACCAGAGTAGGCATACCAGTGACCAGCCTTTTAGACGACATTTGCCGGAGTAGCTGATAGCCTACATGCCCTAACCGAGCATGCCAGATCGATGTATTGTCGGTTTGACTAGTTTTCTTGACATAAGCTTCACCTACTGACATAACAAACAAGGAACCCTTCTTCTCTCCAATGTACGTTACATCAGCAGAAATATTCTTCACATTATCAAGCACCTTCACATCATTAGGACCAAACAAGACATACTTTCCAGATTCTGTAATTTGAGTGACCGAAACTAGATTTCGTTTCAAACCTGGAACGTGGTAAACATCATGCAGCTTGACACTTTTGGCTGATGGATTTCCGACAACGTCAATGGTCATGTCACCTTCTTTGGCTACTGGATGAGTTGAGTTGTCTGCAGTGACAACAACTCGCTCTCCATGGTGATCACGCATCTCCGAGAACAAAGTGTCATTTCCAGTTGCATGATGAGAGCAACCAGAATCGATGATCCATTCCTCCTTGTTGTTGATGTAGTTGACATGGGCATCACCTGCCTTTTCTTTGATTGCTTCAACGGTGAAGCACTGGTCCCATTCAATTTTATCATCTCCATCATTTGTGCAAGCAACGTTAGCTTTAGTAAGCTTAACACGACAGTTCTTCTTAATATGCCCAAGTTTTCCACACCTGAAACACGTGATAGGTTTCTTACTTGGAGATTTGCCTTTGTCTGCACTCGTTTCTTCATCCTTTCCTTTGTTTGAAGTCCAATCATTCTTCTTGTTTGATTTCCCCTTTGAGAAAAGTACAACATCAGAATCAAGATTTTTCGCCATTTGTTTCGCCAAGGCTTCTTGATTACAAAGAAGATTCTTTAGCTCCTCCACTGAAGGCTGACTTGACCACCCTTGGATCGAGGTAACGAAGGGCCCATATTTCTTCCTCAGACCACGAATAAGATAGCGACGCAGACCTGCTTCGCTGATCTTTTCATTCGTGTCTATCTCTGATATTTCAGCACATCAACTTTTAATCCGTAAAAAATATTCGGAAATCGACATACCTCCTTGAGTTAACATTGCTAACTCATTCTCTAAAAGTTGCAGCCTTGCAGTGTTTTTCTTGGTACAAACACTTTCAAGTGTTTGCCAAACTTCTTTTGGAGAGCTCACATCACGAACATGATCAATGAACTCCTTGCTAATTGATGTCCTCAACGCAAAGAGCGCTTTACCGCACTTGATCTTCCACTTCCTTCGTGATTCGGCATTTTCAGGAACTTCTCTGGGGACCTCCGTTTCAGCACCAGCGACCAGCTCCCACAGATCCTGACCTTGAAGATATGCCTCCATACACATCCTCCAGAACTTGTAGTTGTTATGGCCTACAAGTTTCTCCATCCCGAACTGATTATTTCCACCATTTGAGGCTTCCATCGTATTGACGACAAGAGCTTTCCCAAGAGCACAACTTGGCTCTGGTACCATAAAACAAAGAAAGGAA
Organism: Salvia splendens; assembly: GCF_004379255.2. NCBI lineage: Eukaryota > Viridiplantae > Streptophyta > Magnoliopsida > Lamiales > Lamiaceae > Salvia > Salvia splendens. Next base: position 29,725,073 of record NC_056033.1, on the reverse strand, counting down.
AGCAGAAAAAGAAGCTAAACGATGGCAGAAAATCAGTGTCCATTGATAACTTCCAAGTACAACATATATATAGGCAACTACTTAACAAATTCCTAAAAAAACTCTCTACCACTCTTCTCATATCTGCCACTAACAAAAGGAAAAATAACTGAAATTAAATTGACTACTAAATCACTCTACACGATGAGTGACTCCTAAAATCTAGAACAAAATGAGAGTAATAACAAACTAAATAAATCAACCACTAAGCATAACAGCAGTTAGTGGTTCCTAAAGTTTAGCACTAATTTTAACACATTTCATAATTTAAAACTTATTTTGTCAAACAAAATTTCCAAAAAAAAATTGAAGGTTTTTGACGGGAATATATTTAATAAAAAATATTATATCACCAAAAATCATTAAGGCTTTTCACATGCATTCAAATACTCTCTCTAGGTCCAACAGGCTTATTTGTGTGCCAAAATTAGATTTTTTTTTTGTAATTTATAAATGCTCTTAATCCAACAATAACATTCTATGTAAGAAGAAGAATGATTAATGAAGAAAATTCAATTAGAAAATGTAAAATATGTCAATTCATATGAAAGTTGAATTGTGGCATAAAGTTGTCTTTCTTTATTTAGGGTGTCCACAATAAGGCGGACACCCCAATAGCCCCACCCCAGTTTTTGTCCATAGTTAGGTGTGCACAAACCGAACCGGCCCGGCGGTTAATCGCCGGTTCATAAACCGGAACCGGCGGTTTGAACCGTCCGGCGGGTTGCCGGTTCCAACGGGCCGGTTCAAGGTCGAAGGATGCGTGAACCGTGAACCGGCGGTTCAAAACTGGCGGTTCAACGGTTCAAACCGCCAGTTCAGGTTTGAACCGCCGGTTCAACCGAATTAAAAAAAATTATTTATAAAAATTGATTTTCATATTTAAAATCAATTTTTACAAACAAATGAATACAAGAAATTCGTAATAGCCCATATATATTTGATGGGCTTACGAATTTATGAAACCATTCTTGGTTGTTTCTGTTTTATAGAGACATCCTTGAATGTTTTATGTTCCACTTTCGATGTGGGACAAACTCATTCTTGGTTGTTTCTCTTCGTTGTATTGCAAACGGGTAAAATTATACAACGAATAATTAAAATAAAATACAACTAAAAACTCTGCCACCGTCTACTCGGTGTCGGAGTCGACTTCCTCGTCTTCTTCTTCTTCTTCTTCTTCTTCTTCTTCTTCTTCTCCTCCTCCTCCGTCGCTGCTGCCGGCCGCGGTTTCCCCAAGAGCATCATCAACCAACCCGAGCCGACTCTCAATCCGAGTGATGAGCCTCTTGTAGACGTTCCTGACGTACGGGTCAGATTCCGCTGCGTATTTGCTGCATACGTCTTGCAGTTGTTGCATCAACTGCACATCTATGTTATCTCTCAAGACCTCGTGGGGTTGCACCATGTGCTGTGGGATTGGGGTGGGCGGGGGGATGTGAGATCCGGACGCGGCCGCCGATGGACGGGAGGCACTTCTAGCCCCTCTGGCGCTGCGGATAGAGGCATGTTGTCCCGGGTGCCGCCGTCGCCTAGTGTGAGTAGCGGTTGGCTCTTCGACTTGCTCGTCGGGCTGCTCGAACTCGTGCGAGCCGCTTCCGCTGCTGTAGTCCTCGGCAAGGTTGTGCCTTGTACGCTTCGGCCCAGGAGCTGTGTTGACCTCTTGCACCACGATGGACTTGAATTTCGGACAATTCGCGAGGACCAGATACTCCTCCCACCTGTGAACTTCGGCCAACCCTCCGTGTTGTATTGGCCCATCGACAGGGCCTTCACGTCTGTTTCGCTTCGGCCACTCTCAGCGTGGAGAATGTTGTTCTGGTATATGGACGCGAACCGCTTGGTAGCCCGCAGAATCATACCCCACTTTTTTCAGAGCTGTTCTGGGTCGCGCTTCTCGGCGCCGTCGGGTTTGAACTCCTCGTATGCCATCATGACGCGCCTCCAAAAGCTCCCCTCGGGCTGATCGGTGCCCACCGCGGGGTCCGATGTGATGGCATCCCACGCCCTCGCCACAGCAATGCTCTCATGTTTGGTGTAGGGCTTGCCTCGGTTGGAGCCAGAGCTGTCTGTACCGCCACCGCCGGCGCCACTGCCCGAGCCGCCACCGACGCTGCCCGCGCCACGACTGCCGCCTCCGCCCCTACCGCCACCCGCGCCCCGACTGCCGCCAGAGCCTCGGGTCGGAAAGGGCGTTTCCACCCGTGCTGTCGGCGTATCTGGTGTGTCGGAAGTGAGCAGACCCATCATAGTATCCAGTGCGTATTGATCTGCGTCAGTGAACGGAGATTGGCTGGATTGGAAAGGGGACTCCGGACGCCGCTGGTTAATCGCATCGAGGTTGGGTCTGTAATCTCCAAATGCGGAGCGACTTAGATTCCGCTGTATAGGTGGGGGCGTTGGAGAAGATCTCCACTACTAAGATGGAGGAAGTTTTGGACTCGATGCCCACGGCGGGGGAGATTGATTCCAAATCCAAGGCTGGGACGGAGCCCCGCCAAAGCCCGACGGCTGAGAAGCATAGGTGCTAAATCCCGATGGTTGTGAAGGATAGCCTGTCGACGGCTGGGAAGGATTGCTTCCATAGCCCGATTCCTGTGAGCCGGGTGATTCGTTGTCTCGACCGTGCATTTTTAGAGAGTGAAAGTGTAGATAGTGAATGGAGGGATGGTGTGAAAATGCTGAAAAAATAAAGGGTGGTGAGTGGTATTTATAGAGGTAAATAAAAAAAATTAAAATTCGATCAATGTCAGTAGCCGCGCCGATCGCCGGTCACTATGGCAGGCGCAGCTATAGGCGCGGCGCTTTGGAGACCCGCCGCGTCCTCGCCCTCTTTCTGCCTATCCGTCGTCCGCCGCCTACCGCCCCCATCTCCTCGTCCACCGCGGGGGCGGACAACTCCCCCACTATGGACCGCCCGGAGATCGCCCCGAGGCGCGGCTATAGCCGCGCCTAATCATTGTGGACGCTCTTACTAGTAGCCTGGAACGCCTTTGAGAATAGTTTTGCCAAAAAATATCCAAACGATGAAAAGTGGTTCAAAAGATATTAAATCAAAGTTAAAGGACTTTAAATGATATTTTTAAACGTTACACACCAAAATTGATACTAATCCATAGTATAGGGAATAAAAAAATGCTTTCTTTATTTTAAATGATAAAGAGAGTAAATTAACTGAAAGCCCTTTATAGAGGCTTGAGAGTTTTTTCGTTCAAAAATATCCAAACAATGAAAAAGCGGACCTTTGATTTCCTTGGACCATGCAAGAATTCGTCGTCCGATTGGCGGGGAGCCCCTCAATATAGAGCAAGTAAGCCAAATCGAAGTTAAAGAACCGCAAATAATATTATTAAACGTTACTAACCAAAATTGATAGCAAGCCAATGTTGAAAAACTAAAAAAATTGTTCCCCCACTGAATATTATATAAACCAAAATCATCTAAAATATAACTATATGAAATCTTATGTTGAAATTTTGAGCTACCAAATGAAAAAAACAGTCTGAATAATGGCCATTAGATCGCCAGATAGGTGGTCAAAAGATGGAATGATATGCTAACATTTGAAAATGATGTTATCCTATCCTATGATTTAATTCTGTGTCTATATATACATATACGACACATGAGTGCAATAAAGAAACGAAGATATGAAATATTAGAAAAAGGATATAATTAAACCACAAGAATATTGATTAAAGTACGTATCGTCAAGCAAATATGAGTAACCTTTCCAAGTTTAAACTCTGCCTATTAAAGTACGTATCGTCAAGCAAATATGAGTAACCTTTCCAAGTTTAAACTCTGCCTATTTCCATATGTCAAGCAAATACTTTATCCGTTCTATAATAGTGGGGTTATTTTGTCATTTTGGTACGTTCCATAATAATTGAGTCATTTTCCCATTTCAGTAAAAGTCAAACATATTTCTTCTCACTTACTTTTCTCTCTTTTACTTTATTCTCTCTATTTTTTCCGTTCTCCTACTTTATTACTCTCTCCGTCCCTTAAATTTTGTTACACTTTGACCGGGCACGAGTTTTAAGAAGTGTAATGGAAAGTGAGTTGAAAAAGTTAGTGGAGAGTGAGTCCTACTTTTATATACTGTACTTATTAGTTTTATAATAAAATTTGAGTAGTAATGAGTTAGTGGAATATGAGGTCCGTTATAAAAAATGGTAGAAAGAGAGATGTGACAAATTTTGTGGGACGGAGGGAGTATCTTTTTATTTATAAAATACATTACACACTTTTTTCTTAATCTAGTACCAGATAGAAATATCTCTACTATTATGGAATGAAGGTAGTACAATATAAATCTCATGCACTTTGTAGACCATATGTCAGAATATGTCTTAAAGACCTTTTCAACTAATTAACTAATAATAAGTAATAAATAAATAGTTAACCTAATATATATTGGAGTCATTTTAGTATATTCCTTAGAAATGAAGTCATTTTCTTATTTAGTAAAGGTCAACACATTTCTTTTCACTTATATTACTTTCTGTTACTTTAGTCTCTCTTCATCTCTCTACCTTTTTTATTTTCTACATTATTCTCATTTACCTAACTCACTTAATACAATTTTGCTTAAGTTCCTTGTCGGAAAGAATACCTCCATTACTATGGAACTAATAAATATCACTATTATGGCCTCACCAATAATCCTATGCCACTAAAGGCAAAATTATCAAATAAAGAAAGCAATCACTTGTAACAAGTAAAATGAACATATATATATGTTTGAAAAAGAGTATATACAAAATTCCAGTATAATGAGAAGATGCCATGAACAACACATGATTATGAGGCCATCTGCAACGCTGTCTCTTATCCGCCTCTTAACCGTCTCATCCTTAACTATTCATGGGCCACACTGTACTTTTCACTCCATCTCTTATCTGTCGCTTAACCATCTCTTAACTTACTATTCATTCAATTTCATTTTTTATTTTTATTTCAAACAAATTCAATTAATAAAAATACATTTCATTAAATAAAATAAAATTACAACATAAAATTCTTAAAAAAATAAAAAAAAAGCATAATTAAAAATCCTAAAAAAATTAAAAATACATAATTTAATTTCTTCCGCTCACTCTCTCTAAATTCAAAATCTCAAAGCGCAAAGAAGCAGATGAAAGATCATGTGCGTCTACCGGTTGCCAAATTTTGCCCAAATGCGCTCCATTAGATCATCTTGGAGTTGGCGTGGGCGGTAGAATTACGTGTCCTTGCCCGAATAGACAACCGATCTTGCAAAGACGGATGCACTCCACTGCGAGGCTGACTACTTGCGATAGAGCTTCCGGGGGTTTCTGGGTTGAACCAATTTCCCGCCTCGGGTCCTTCGTCGGCGACAATCATGTTGTGCAAGATTATGCACGTATACATGATGTCGACCATACTCTCCATGAACCACGTACGAGCCGAGGCTTTGATAATGTTGAAACACGCTTGGAGAATCCCGAACGCCCTCTGCACATCCTTGCGAGCAGCCTCCTGCTTCTGCGCAAAAAAGAGTCTGCTTTTCGTTCACTGGTCTGTTGAACGTCTTCACGAAGGTTGGCCACTTCGGATAGATGCCGTCGGCAAGATAGTACCCCATTTTATACCGCCGGTTGTTAGCGATGAAGTTGATGACCGGCGCTTTACCATCCAAAACTTCGGCGAAGAGGTCGGATTGGTTGAGCACGTTGACGTCGTTGTTCGATCCAGGGACCCCGAAGTACGCATGCCAAATCCATAGCCGGTAGTCGGCAACTGCCTCGAGTATAACGATGGGGTGGGTGCCTTTGTGGCCGCTCGTGTATGACCCCCTCCACGCCACAGGGCAATTCTTCCATTGACAATGCTTGCAATCGACGCTGTCAAGCATCCCGGGGAATCCGTGCACTTCTTCGTGAAGGTGGAGCAGAAACTGACAATCTGCCGTGCTTGGCTTCCGGATAAATTCATCGGTGAAGGCTGCCCGGACGCCTTTGCAGATTGCATCAAGCACATTCTCCCAGTGCTTTCTCTAATGTGGAGGTATTCGTCGAACACATCCGCCGTTTGTCCAGTCGCAAGCTGATGGATTGCTGCAGTATATTTCTGCAGCGTCGTGTGGCTCGGACGGCCGACGGCGTCGAAACCTTCTTGGAAGAACTCTTCTCGGGCTGCCAATGTATTTGCGATGTGGAGAAATAGCGGTCGCCGCATGCGGAAACGACGACGGAAGTAGGTATCTCCCCATACCGGGTTATCACAGAAGTAGTCGCGTACTAACCTTGCGGCGGCTTCCTTCCGTTTACGATGGATGTAAGTCCGGGATCGTCTTTGGGGCGGCGCGGCTTCCTCCGCCTCCCTACGTCGATCTTCTTCAAGTGATTCTTCCATTATTCGACGCATTTGCTTAAATGGATCCATGAATGGATTAACTTTGGTAGAAGAATAAAAGAGATGGTTTGATATGAAAATTGGAGAGGAAAGATAGATGATTTGAAAAGAATAGACGTGTATTTGTGTGTGTGAAAGAGGAGTATTTATATTTTTATTTTTTGAAAATTACCGTTGAACGGCCATATGACCGTTTTTAATTTTTTAATTTTTTTTATTAAATTTGATTTTTTTTAAAAAATGATTTATTGCGTCAGCGTGACGACGCCCACTCGCGGGCCTGCGAGTGGGCGTCATGCATAGCGCCGGAGTGCGCCACGTCGAGCGAGCGCGTGGCGAGACAGCTCGCGCGCCGTCTCGGTGGGACGGGCGTCTCGGCTGGCTGGGGACAAGACGGGACGCTGCCACGCGTCCCGCGGCCGTCTCGTCTCGGAGGGACGAGATGCCCTGAGCCTATTAAATATAAATATATTATATATATAAATATAGAGAGAGAAATAGAGAGAAGAAAAGAAGTTACAGGCGGTAGATGCATCCCTACATCTACTGTATTCGTACAACGTATTACTTCCTTGTTCCACTATGATACATAATACACAAATTAAACAGCAAACCACATTGAACAAATACACTTGACTCAAACTTACAACATGCACCAACTGTATTCACAGCAAAATGGAGTTTGAAACAGCTTCAAATTTAGCATGCAAAGGTTATTGATCACCTACTTCAAGCTTCGACGCTAACATCAGCCGCCGCCTCAGAAAATCCGTTGCACTGCAAAGAATCCCCAATTTTATCTGGTGTCTGTGCATTGTTTTGGACCCCTGTTTCCACATTTTTCGCTTTTGTAGTTGTGGGAGAATTTTGAGTTTTAGGCTTGAGCAGGTAGCTTCTCGTTGGCTTCTTCGAAGCAACAGTGCCTTTATCACCATTGATCTTGGGAGACCTAGGAGAATTGCCATCATTTTCAACGGAGTTGGCAGACGTGGGCACAGCAGCACCTTTGTTCCTTCCAAGCTTCGGAGATATCGGACGTGTGGTTGGTATCTATGTATAGGAATGCAAGGATTTGAGTAAACTTTATTGAGGTAGAAATATGCTACTAATATAGTAGAATACTAAAACACAACTTTCATGAAGTTCTGTGTTCATATCCTAAATAAAAGCATGTGCATAATATCTCAATGAATTTTCATTGCACAATAAGCCTCCAAAGTTCATGTACTCTACCTTCTTGAGTTCGTTTTTTGGAGGAGGTTCCTTGTAGAAACTTGGCATAGGCGTAGCTTTGAACGTCAAGCTCTTTCTCAGTTGTTTTATCTCTGCCTCTCGGCTTTCCTGATATCATATACAAGACAAGAAAAGAGAGTGACCAGACTGAAACAACCAGATTCTCAGGTTACAATATTTGACAAACAGAGAGTAGTAGTACCATTGATTTTGCTTGCAGAGTATTCTTTTCAACTTCCTTGGCATGTATTTTCTCTTCTATCTTCGAGTAGAACTGACGATGGCATAGACGACAATCATACCAAGACATAAATGTTTTTAGTAAACTAGACAAAACTCAAAAACATATGATGCACTCATTGCTTCTAGTTTCTACCTCTTTCCGCTTCTCAGCACGCTCTTCCAACCTGAACGAGAAGGCCAAGACATTCATCCTCTGCTGTGTCCGAGGAGTAAGAGTTCTGTTCAACGGTAAAAACAAATCGTGAACATTCAATTGGAACACAAACCAGGACAAGATGAGGTTAAAAACACATTATAAAAAGTCAAGATATATGATTAGTACGATGATGTAGTGGAACGAGCATCCTCCTCCTCCCTTACAGGCAACATGTCGTTGCTAGGCTCCGAACTCTTCTCAACCAATCTGCATCACCAACTAAAACATAGGTAAGACAATTGAGCAATCAATGTGCTAAAACCATAGGCAGTAAACATAAGCAACAGACAACGTACGCGTCACTTTCAGTCTTCATTCCATTTCCATCACCAGGAAACTGCTTCCCTGACTGAAACCAAACCATCAATAATCAAAACACTAAGCACAAAACACCAAACACACAACAATGCAAGACTGAAAGACCAAAAACCTCACCACAGATTGAGAAGCGCTAGGTATCGAAGCTAAAGTTGCGTGTCTACCACCAGCAACCTTTCCCGCCCTCACTACACCTTTGACACTCAATCCACCAGAAACCTTGGCATCATCATTATCTTTCACACCATTTCTCCGAGGCTCTGGCTTTGCCGGATGCACCTCGATGCTTCTCTTCATCGGATCAGAGTGACGGCCTCTGGACGGAAAGGACAGAGACTGTGACAGGCTTGGCTTCCTACTGTGGCCAAAGGCCACTGATCCTTTTGAATCAGATTGATTCTTTCCCAATTCACTGTTTTTTTTGGATTTCGAATTAGGATTCTTAGCGTTGGAGGTTTTAGTAGTCTTTGACACAGTTGAAGATGATTCAAATTGGGGCACAGATGAACTAATGCCTTCCTTGTCTTGTACCACTTCATTTTCACCACTGATCACATTCTCCTTGTTCACATCCACACTCGAGCCTTCGCTATTAGAGTTTTCAAGACCTAATCTTTTTTCATCTTCAACACAAATCCCATTTTCGGACTCCATTCCACAAAAAACGAATATTCCTAAAACAAATCAAAATTAAAAACCAATTACGAGTCCAATTTCAACGAGATAATCCCATTTTCACTTTTTACTCAGAGTAAATCCAGTAACACACTCCTAATTCAAGTTGCAGACAAGCGAAAATGATCATCATGGATTGTTAAGATAAAAAAAAATGAAAAGCAGAAAAATGAGATAAGTAGTCATCACAAGCGGATTGATTACCTTGAAATCTTCTAGAATTGTGTAATTAAAAAGGTGGAATGGAATGAATGTGTGTTTGGAAACGGGGAGAGATGAGTGAGTTTTGAGTGGAGAATTTATGAAGAGGGGCAAAAATGGATAACTGCGGGAGAACGTGGGAGGCTGATGATTTAGGGGGGTGACCGACGTGGCTCGACGTGATTGGCCCTACCTACAGTAACCTGTTGCCACCAACCGTCGATCGTGAGTTGTCAAAACCCGTTGGTTGGCCGAGGCGATCGAACGGTGGAGAAGGATCCTCGCAGATGAAGGCTAGCCGTTGATGGGAGAGTCAAACCGTATAATTGTAGTTGGAGGCGCTGGCTACGGGATTTTGCGGTTGGTACGTTGTATTCAAGCCTGGCCTTGCCTTGTACAAGTGGAATTATCATTATTTCATGATCATCATTAATTATACTTAAATACCTACTACTTTTAATTCTGTAGCATTCAAGTTAGCTTTTAATTTAGTGATAGGATGAGATTTTAGGCCACCCGCAACGCGTCTTGCGGGTGGCTCGTATCCCGGTCTCGCCAAGACGCCCGTCCCACCGAGACACCTCGCGCTTGCGTGACGTGGCGCGCTCCGGCGCCATGCGTGACGCCCACTCGCCGGCCCGCGAGTGAGCTTCGTCACGCTAACGCAATAATTTTTATTTTTTTAAATCAAATTTAATTAAATAAATAAATATATATATATATATATATATAATCAAAAACGGTAATATTACCGTTTTTCGACCGTTTTCCTTTTTTTTTACTCTATAAATACTCATATTTCATCCTCATTTCACACACAAATACACATCAAATCCTCCAAATCATCTCCATTTCCTCTCCAATTTTCATCTAACCTCTCATCACAAAATGTCCGGCAACGGAAACTTTGGCGGTAGCGGCTCCGGCGGGTTTGACATCAACGCATTTGGCGACTGGGGGGCATGTATAACGTGTTGGGTGGTTCCGGTTCCGGTTCGTCTACGTCGGGCACCCAGAGCTCGTCGACGCCGGGGGGTACCAACCACCCCATTTTGATGTGGATGCATACGCTCGTGCCTCCGCCCCGAGGTATTCGCAGGGATTATCCCAAATTCGGGAGGATTATCCGGATGAACCCCATCCGGAAGGAGGACGAGGCGGTGGAAGCTCCAGGGCATTCGACGCCGTGGAGGAAGAGGCGGAGGCGGCCGAGGAGGATGAGGATGTAGGCCGGCATCCGTACAGCCGCAAGGACACAATGGCGGTGTACAACGCCTGGATCAGCGTCTCGCACGATCCCATCGTCGGGAATCAATAATCCCGGAAGTGTTTCTGGGAAAAGGTCACCCAGGCCTACAACGAGATCAAGCCAAGAGGGTCCCGCCGCAGCACACTGAAGATGCTTCGCGCTCACTTTGACCGAGTCGACAGGGAGGTAAAAAAAATCTGCGGCATCTACAAGAATGAAGCGGCTCATTACCGAAGCGGAGCCACTGGAGCCGACATTTTGAGATCGGCTTTGCAAGTCTACTTCGACGACACCGGAGGCCGTTAAAGACGAGGAAAGATGGGCCGGCGGTGTGCGGTCTAGCTCGGGCTCGACCTCGAAGCGCACGAAGCACATGGTGGGTGGCCAATACTCGTCTAGTGGGGGCGGTTCGGGCATCGCTGCACAAGAGGTAGCCTCGCAGCAGGTTGAGGGCACGACAGACGATGTCGGGGGGTCCTCCCGTGTGCGTCGTCGGCCGCAAGGGACCAAGGCGACGAAGGCGGCTAGAGGGAGGAAGGGTCGAGGCGAATCAAGCCAAGCGAGCTCGGGCTCAGGCTCGAACACCCTATTGTCCATGTACTTGACCGCCACGATGGCAGACACTTCCCTCATGACGCCGAAATTGAGTATATGGCAAGACAAATTGGTATTCCGCCTCCAGGTAGCTTGAGTGCACCGTCCGCGCCTTCGGGAGATGATTCGCCGGCGTAGTAGTTTTTTTAATTTCTATAAAATTGTATTTTAAATTATGTTTTTTTTAATTTATTTTTCCATGAATTTAATTATGTATTTTTTTAAGATTTTAAGTTGTATTTTTATTTTATTTAATGAAGCGTGTTTTTTATTAATTGAATTTTTTGGAAAAAAATAAAAGCTAATAAAAAAACGAAATTTAATGAATAGTAAGTTAAGAGACGGATAAGAGATGGAGGGTTGCAGGTTCTGTCTCTTAGTTAAGAGATGGAGTGAAAAGTACAGTGTGACCCATGAATAGTTAAGGGATGAGACGGTTAAGAGACGGATAAGAGACAACGTTGCGGATGACCTTAGAATGTTCGAATGGTAAGGCCTCATTAGTGGAGATGGTTTGAGGTTTAAGGAGGACACGATAGCTTTGCTCGTATAAATTGGTAGGATTCGGAACCGCCGGTTCATAAACCGGAACCGGCGCGGCGGTTTCGAACTGGCAGACGGTTCGGCGGTTCATGCAGGCCGGTTCAGGTTCAAGAATTTCTGAAACCGGAACCGGCGGTCCAAAACTGCCGGCTAGCCGGTTCGAACCACCGTTTCAAATAACATTTAAAAAAATATATTTATTATTTATAAAAATCAATTTTTATATATAAAAATTAATTTTCACAACTAAATAAATACAATAATTTTATAATAGCTCATATTTATTTGTTGGGCCTATGATTCTAAGAACCATTATTTGTTGTTTCTTTTTATAGAGACATCCTTGAATATTTTGTGTTTCACTTTCAACGTGGGGCAAAATATGTTGAAATATTTTCTCTTATAACTACATGTTTAGTTCATCCATTCATCTTTTTCTAATGTGAGATACAAAACTTTCTTTTTATTTTCTACTTTTCTTTATTTTTTACTACATTTTATTGTTCACTAACTTTATCTTTATTTTTGTTATGATTCATTTTCTAAGACAAATTTATAGATAATAATAGAATCAAATAGAATAGTTCAATTAAATTTGTATGTTGCATGTTGCTCATAATTTGTATATTTATAGAATGTGGATTTGTTCAAATAATAATAATAATTGGATTTAAATGTGCTCACTTTTAAGAATTCTAAGAAACCATTCTTGGTTGTTTCTTTTTTATAGAGACATCCTTGAATATTTTGTGTTTCACTTTCAACGTGAGGCAAAATATGTTGAAATATTTTCTCTTATAACTACGGCCATGTTTGGTTGCCAGGATTCTATCTGGGAAAGTAATCTGATTCCTTAAATTTTAAATTCCTGTGTTTGTTTCGATTTTTAATCAAACTGGGAAAGTAATCAGAATCTCAAAAACAAGGAAAGTTAGTACAACTTTCTAGGATTCTGAATCCTAACTTTTTTAGGTATTCTTTTTCCCAGTTTTAGGATTCTTACATATTTAATTATTATTATTATTATTATTATTATTATTATTATTATTATTATTACAATGTTTTAAAAATAATTTTAAAGTACAAATCATACTTAATTTCAGAATAATAAATAACTATAATTAAAATGATCATAATTATAACTTTGTATTATAATATTTATATATAATTTTTATTATCATAATAATAATTAATAACTTATTAAATAATTAAAATATAATTATATAATATAAATTATATTGTAATAAATACTAATTTTTATTTTATAAATTAATAATTAATAAAATCGTAGTGAAATTCTAAATTATAAAATTTATTTAATTATAATATCCTTAAATATTATAATAGTAATAATAATAATTATTATTATTATTATCATTATCATTTATGATTATAATACTCCATGTAACTATAATTATACTTGTATTATTATATATTGTGATGGATGATTCATATTTAAACTATCCATCATAATAATAGATATATAATAATATAATTGTCATCATTTGTAATTAATAATTTATTAAAAAAATTTATTATTCTTTTTATAAATAAAATAATAATAATTCTATCTTTAGTTTGGTGTTTAAATGAAATATAAAATTTAAAATCTTGGTATTCTCCAAACACAGGAAAGTAAAGTTATTAGGAATCATATTCTAGAGATTCATTTTCCTAGGAATCATATTCCTTGCCAACTTTACTTTCCCGCCAACCAAACATGGCCTACATGTTTAGTTCATCCATTCATCTTTTTCTAATGTGGGATACAAAACTTTCTTTTTATTTTCTACTTTTCTTTATTTTTTACTACATTTTATTGTTCACTAACTTTATCTTTATTTTTGTTATGATTCTTTTTCTAAGACAAATTTATAGATAATAATAGCATCAACTAGAATAGTTTAATTAAATTTTAATGTTGCAAGTTGCTAATAATTTGTATATTTATAGAATGTGGACGTGTTCAAATAATTGGATTTAAATGTAAGTATGTTGCTAATTTTTCTCAATATATTGATTAAAATGTAAAAAAATAACAATTAATATAATTGGTATAATAATGATATAAATAGATAAATAAAGAATGATTTGTTTAGGGGTATAATATAGTTTATATATTTATATATTAATAGTAGACCAATAGTATGATTTTGTATAATAGTTGTTTTTCTAATAGATTGATATGTAGTATAATTTATATAAATAAAATTATTATTTATGAATATATTCTTGACAGATAAGAATAAACAATTATTGAGTAATATGATTTGTATATAGATAAATAATTATTCATATTATAGTTATCGCTAAATTAATACAATTTGTATAATAATTATTCTCTTAATGTGTATAATGTTATTTATTAGTTAACATACACATAAACTTATACACAAACAAATCGATAATGATAAAGAATTAAAGAATAATACTTTATGTAATTATATTTGTTGTTAAGTTATAATAATAGAAGATAGTCAAGATATAAACTAATATAAACAATGATGATGGAGATGTATCATGTAGTTATAAATAAGGAGTTTTATCCCACATTGAAAGAAAGAGCAACACATCCAAGAACATGTAGCTATAAAAGAGAATAATTCAATACACTCTCTTTCAACCCAAAGGCTCAAGTCCAACATTAAGTGTAAATTGTAACTTATAAGTTGTGACTTGTAGTCTCGTTGAAATAAACACTAAAACGAGAAGAAAAAAAAACTGAACTGCCGAACCAGCCCGGAACCGACGGTTTCGGCCAAAAACCGGTGTTTTTGAACCGCCCCGTGAACCGCCGATTTTTTTAACCGGAACCGCCGGAACCCTTGGTGGGCCGGTTCAGGTTCATAAAAATGTTGAACCGTGAACCGCCGGTTCCGGTTCGGATGATAAAATGCTTATTAATTGATCAAGTGTTTTCCCTATTTTAATAGATATGTAGTTCAAATTAAAACAACATTTTATTTGTGTAACTAAAATATAAAATGTCTATTTTAGGCCTGCTTATTCAGCCGGTTCCGGTTTTAATTTTTCATGAATCCTAGAACCGGAATCGGAACCGTTCGGTTTCGGTTTGGAACCGGCCGGTTAAGGACCGGTCGATTCCGGTTCCGAACCGGAACTAATATATAATTTTGATCCGAATTTATTTATAATTTTAAATAGTTCAAGACTACAAAAGTAATAATGCAACATCTATAAATATAATAAATAATACCTAAAAATTCAAATAAATACACAAAAAATATTCATGTATGGGTAAGAGTGATGTCAAGTGTAATAGGTTGGACAAGTCTGCTTTTTAGAAAAATATAGGAGTTCTATAATTTAGCAATTTTTTTAAAAAAATGAGTTTAAAATTGAATTCCATTCTCCCTTTTTTTGGCTAAACAAATAGTATTCAATGGAATTTCCAATACTAATTGATCTTATTGTGACTTTTTGGTTTATAATGGAACAATTAATAAATTATTCACAGACAAGTTAAAATTGTATGTTAAATGAATTGTTACATAAATTTGTTATAAAGTTAAATTTCTATTATATGAAATGATATAGTACTTGTATAAGTTCTTTTGGAAATTAAAGACAAACTTATGATGTCCTACTCATAGTAGTTAGTTCATTAAAAATGGATTAGGTAAATAATTGTAGATTCAAAGTATCACGGTTTAAATATTTTAAATACTTCAGAAAACAGAGCTAGCAAATTTGATACTGATTAAATCTAAAAATCACTCAATGTTTCAAATTAATTTACTTCAATTCAATATTAATTCAATTAAATTAGATTTATTAGTATATTAAATTATAAAAAAATAAAATTGAATTATAATTCGGTTCCCCGGTTAGGAACCGGAACCGGTTCTATTTAAAAAGTTAGAACCAGTACTGGAATCGGAATCGGTTTTTCAGTTCCCGGTTCCTCAATTAACCGGCCGGTTCTGGTTTCGGTTCCGGTTAATCGAGAAGCGGAGAACCGTTTAAGCACCCCTAGTCTATTTGCATGATAGTCTGTATGTTTTTACTTGCAAACTTATTCTTACCGTGCGTTCTATTCACATCGAGTCTAATACTCTTTATCATTTTGGAATATCCACTTTCTAATATTTTATTCATTTTTTCTCCCGATTTCTAAGATTTTACCTATTTTTTATTCTTTCCTCTTATCTTATTCATTTCTTATTAAAACCCGTGTCATCCATTGTGAACTAATGTAATAATAATAAGCCATGAAAATATGACAAAAATAGTTTATAATGGACTAGGGGATTGTTCTTGAGATGGATAAGTCTAATTGCAATATGAAGAAGATAATTACAAATGTATAACAGTATAAGGGGATTGTTCTACATCATGCATTATGTTCGTTTGTTTGTGTTATTTTGAAATTATTTTTAACAAATCTACACTAATTTCTCTCGTAATATAGTCCACTCGTTGATTAAGCGTTACCTAGGAAAATAACAAGGGCGTCCCTATCTCAAATATATGATTTCGAATAAATAATATTAACATTTCAAATTTATGAATTTAATACGCACATATTCACATTGAATTAGAGGAATCGTCTAGGTTCCATAATTATTTTCTGATGAGCGTGTGGTTAGTTTTCTAATAAGGCCCACCTAATGGCTAATTCTATATGGTTGAACTTTAAGCATTAATTTGTTTTTTCGGACAGATGTATTAATTAGTTTATTAGCTGTAATTAGATTATGATTTATGAATGTAATTATATATCTCCGAAACCTTATAACTTTTGTCAAAATTTCAAACATATTTAATTACACATTTTATAATAGTAGTAAAAGATAGAATAGCATAGACGTTTTTTCCTAAAAAATACAGTAGCATACATAAAAAATTAGTACCAGTAATCATCTATACAATTGATTAAGACTTTTTGGTCTTGCACAAATAATACATAAAATTGAGAACCCTCTAACAAAAAGAAACATTCTTAGAAATTAGAATGTTATAAGAGAGTGTGTGTGTGTGTATGTTATACACTCCACATAGTTTGATTAAAAAAGCAAACTCTTAATTGGAACAGCGATATTCAAGTTGTCTTAATTAGTTGTTAGGTCTCAACTTTTGGATTAATTGTCTTAATTATGCCCCACAACTCATTTTCATAATTGAAGTAACGCTTAACCTAACTTAACTTTGTACAAATTAGTAGTAATGATTAATGTTCTCAAGGTGCTAACTCGATTAATTAACAACTAATTTAGACGAGCTCATGTGGATTATGTCTCCTGATTATCTGGAGCTACATGTGCCAATTAAATATAGAAATGCTTGTTATTTTTTTAAGAGAAATGTGTTATAGACATAATGGTAATATCATAATAAGGTTTAAATGGTAATTGTATATTATATGGTATTTTTAATTAAAATTTTATTTTATGTGTTTACTTTATTACCCCTATATTAATTTGTTTATTTATTAGACCTATAACCTATTTAAGGATATAAATGTAGATTATGCATATATTATGCATGCATTTAATAAACACGTGAATCATATATACAATCTTTTAAAATATGATTGGATAATATTTTTTTATCTATTCCCTTTTTATTGCATTTATTTAAAGAAAATTTCAAAATATAGAGTAGTACAATTTTATTAGCAAATAAAAAATATTGGATTTCTTTACAAATTAGTTTTATAAATTTTAGTTTAAATAATTTAATAACAAATCGTTAGAAGTATTAAAAAGATCTAATATTATTTAACTTTAAATAATCAGAGTTATAAGTTTGATATTAATTTTTTACATTCAAAAAATCTAAAAATTTTAGGACAGTACAATCAAAATATAATTACATGTCCTTAACTCATATTTTTAACATTTTAAAGCTACATATTTAATACTAGTATTTGATATCGTATAGTAGTTTATGATTCTTTTATATTTTTCTTAATCAATTCGTTGGCATGTGATATATTAAAAAAATCTAAAATTAGAAAAGTGGATTCATTCAACTATTTTCATATTAAATAATAATTTATTTGATTTTAAATTTTTGAAAAAATACACTCGAATCTCAATAAAAAATAATTGTATATTCTTAACTCAGCTATTTAATAAGTATTTTAAAAGTATATATTTATATTTTTTCTTATCTTTTTCTTTATATAAAATATATTAGAGTTCCTATCTCAATTAAAAAATAATACATTTAATAATAGCTAAGGAAAACAGCACAAAAATTAAAAGAGATAAACGTTTGTTTTATCATACAATTCAAATCTGAATAAGATAAACATTTATTTTTTTTTTATATTTTTGCATGTACTATTAAATAAATGTTTCATAAAATTCAACGAAAAAAGTTACTGTAGGAAAGAATGGCACAAAAGACGAAGAAAAAACTAAAATTAAACTATAGAATGATTGGGTAAAAATTTATTTAAAAAACATATAATGCTATTTAAGTAATCAAAATTTTCACACTTAAATACAATTATTTAGTTATGTAGTTTGTTAATTAATAGTACTGTGTTGATTCGTAATCTATATTAATGATTTTTATAAAACTAATAGTCTTAAATTTACATGACAAGAATGTTTTTTAAACCCGTTCAAAAAAATTTAATCCATTGCTTTAGTGCATGATTAAGTTTGTCTCCAATTAATAAATATGCATTTGATAAGAATAATTAATTTGGTTTAATTTTCCTTAATTAGACATATATCTATTCAATACTATAATGTTAGGGTAAATTAGGCACAATGTAAATTATACTTGGGGCAAAAAAATATAAGGGCATTATGAGATAGAGACATTATGTCTCTAAATCACTATTCTTTTTTTAAATTAGTGAAATAGTCGTTATTAAACATAAAATTGTGGATAATAACTTACTCAGTTAATTACATCTAAATCGTGCAGTGTTTTAACCCGCTTTCCATATTAGGAATAAATTAACGTTCATTTTGAACAGAAATCTAGTACTAATATTTGTTTATTATTGAAAAGTCCAAATTTACCTACGGCGAACTGATCTCAGAGCACTTACAAATAAAGCAGATTTTTCCGCCCAACGTGATTGGCATATGCAAGTCTGTCTCTAGGCACTCTAGTTTGCAAACAGGTTAAAAACATGCAAATGTCGCACACCTGATCGAGTCAGATGATGAGCAGATCAAGTTAGTGAGTATCCGGTCGTTGGTATGCAAACAGAGAGACTTAGGGCCTTCAATAATCTTAAACCACAATACTATAGACTAGTAAAGAGAAGTAAGGGGTCGAATCCCACAGGGACAGAGGTGGGTTAACTAAGACCTAGACTACTCAAGTCGCAAATCAACTTGATCAACTAATAAGATGAAAACAACATATCTCAAACTGATCAACTCAAGCAAGACGACACAACAACATAAAATACTTGGGACCACTGAAAGAAAACTGCGCACTACCAAAAAGGTGACAGAGACTGCAATCCTAACGAACTACGACCTTCTTCTTCGCTAAGAAACTAATAAAGCACACACAGTAAATGAAAACAGAGCATATGAGGGAAAGCGAGAAACAAACAAATTAAAACACGGATCCATACGATTCAAACGGAAGGGAAACAAATCTAAGCAACTATCCTAATTTCATGCAAGTTGACGAACTAAAACTCAGATCTAACTACGAGAATTCTGAAACATAG
This sequence comes from Salvia splendens, assembly GCF_004379255.2. Classification (NCBI taxonomy): domain Eukaryota; kingdom Viridiplantae; phylum Streptophyta; class Magnoliopsida; order Lamiales; family Lamiaceae; genus Salvia; species Salvia splendens. The sequence continues at coordinate 29,705,729 of NC_056033.1, read as the reverse complement.
CAACGAGCAATCATCTAACAAGATCTAACACGGAATTCAACAAATTCAAACCAACATGCATCGCATACTCCATCCAAACATCAGATCTAAACATAGACAACTGAATTCCGCGGAGTTAACTTCCAAATCAGAATAGAACTAAACTAAACAAGGAAAACAAGATCGGAGAACATCAGATCCAAAACAACTTGCAATTAAGAACTCCATTTCATAAACAATTCTTCGATTACCAAACAAAACAGAATTCCAAACTCAGAATCGAGAAATAACCAAAGGTACTAGAGTAGCAACTAAGAGAAAAACAGAATAACAACTGAACTAAGGAAAAACATGAACCAAAGACTGAATAACAACTGTTTCGACCCCTATGGGTTTAAGGAAAAACAAACTATGAAGACTTCGTGGTGGATCTGAGTCTCTTCTTCCTTGATGAGGAAGAAAAGAGGAAGATTGAGGTAGAACAGCGACTCCGATGACTCCTAGCTCCCGTGCTCCATGCTTAAAGTGTAAAATGTGGACTGTTGTAATGAGCCATATCAGCAGAAAAAATCGGCGCTATTGCAGGCGCCAATCACCAATTTTTCTGTTGATCTCGACATTTTTTTCCCACTTTTTCACTCTATAAATACACTCTTTTTTCACCCCATTTTCCCCCTTCCCTCCAATCTCTTCTCATCTCATTTTTCTCTCTCTAGATAGCAAAACATGAATCACGGTCATTTCCCAAACTCGAAAGCTCCAGGCAGAACTCCGATGTTCCTTAGTGACCCTAGTGGTCCCTACTCCGGTGGTCCCCTGATGTTGCCTGATGGCAGACCAATGACTCACGCTCTCACAGCGGCCTTCTACAAATTTTGTCAAGACCCCAACTATGACGACGAAGTGTATTGGCCAGGCATGGAAATTCTATATTAGGGTGCCTCGGAAGTCGAAATGCACAAGTCCAAGATTGATCTGAACTTCACACCGACAAGTACGAGCTCTCGGACATGGAGCCGTCAAACTTCCCTCTGGAGAAGGCTCCCAATTCCGATGAATGCAAAAAAGGGATGGTAAAGGGAAATGACAAAGCGCCTAAAAGACGTTTCAGCCCCCAAAAGCTAGAACTACACCTCTGAGGAGTCTGATGGCTCTGTCTAGGTGTTGGGTCAACATCTCTTACCTAGGACCCGATCTTTGAAAACAACCAGAGGGTGAACAGATTCTAGGCGCTTATCGAGGAGAGGTACAACGTCTTGAAGCCGACGTTGGCAAAGTGGCACTCCGCAAACCACCTTCGAAAGGACTGAACTCGGGACACCAAAGGCAGTGTGATGAGACTCGTTTCATGCATGTGTTCCATGATAAAACTGCACCCAATTCTACTATCTAACATGCGAATATGAGTCAGGTGTGTGTGAAAGTCTGCCATATTCAAAGGATGAACTGATCAACTAGGCGGATGGACGAATCGAGGAAAATGAGTGAAATTGCTCCGTGAACGGATCAAGTCAAATCAACCGGAGCCAGCAGGAGTTCCCGCATAGAGGATGGAGCTAAAAACCCCTACCAAAAGCCAAGGGCAGGATGACATTTCGAGAGGACGGTACCCTAAGGATCAGAGCCCTAAGCCTCTCTATAAATAGCAAGCCAAGCGCGAGTAAGAGGGGGGGGCGCACATAGAGAGAAACACATTCCTGATTTCAGCTCTCTTCAAGGGCTGAAATGGGAGCTCCCAACACTCAACACTCCTGAATTCTGTCACTCACAGACTTGGTCTTAGTTTAGTTTAGCAGCGTGGTGGTGTTAGTTTTATCAGCTCTATCTTTTGGTTCAGTAATTCCGCTTCGAGAAGAGGCGATGAAACAATTTCTACTTTTAGTCCTGTTTACTTTCAGTTTATGCTTGACGTTCAGACTTGGATGTGTTGATTTAGTGATTTTAGTTTATTGATCTCTGTTTTGTGGAAGTTTATTATTATGCATGAATTCTCTGATCTACTTTTGATTTCATATTTACGATGCATATCTTAGCCCAAGTATTTTGTTGCGGTTTAATTTGGTTAGATCTGAGTCTTGATTTATGTTCTGTCTAGTTTCGAAGAAAAGCATGGATGAAGTGCTTTGGGATGTTTAGATCTGATAGATGAGTTGATAATTTCGCATGATTATGGGTTAGTTTCTTATTTACGTGAGTGTAATTTAGTTCTTAGGGGCATATTTAAATTTACAAGTTGTTATGATAAGATTTGTTGTTCGTGAATGCTCAGATCTGATTATGCTCTGTGTTTTATGTTGATTCCGTGAATAAGATGAAGTTATTAGAAAAGTTTTACTTTATAGTACGTTTTACAGAAGACTGACAGTCGTCCGCTTTATTCTGTTTGTCCATATCAGGAAACTACATGATGAGTTGAGCAAGTAGATTTTATTCCGTTTAGTAAGTGGATCAGTTTAGTTTGTTTAGTCTCTCAAGTCAAGTAGTTTAACTTAACCCACCGTAGTGAAGCGTGGCAGCAGCCATCCCACTTCATGTCTGCAACCAATGTAAAACACATCATCTATGTGGGATCGATCCTTACTTCCCTATACTAGATAATAGTATTGTGGGTTAAGGTTTTGAAAGTGCTTTTGAGCTCTCACTCAAGTCGGATCTAAGTCAAGTTGACCAGTCTGAATCTCCACTAGACCCACTCACCGACATTTTGCAGGTGGAAGACATACACCTGGCCAGCTGGATCAGTTTGACGATTTAACTTGAGTAATTCAAGACGATACAAGACAAGTAGAACAGAAGCTCTAGAACCTTTCACAGCGGCTAGAGTGCAGAAGACACCCGCGACAAGGCCATGAAGACGTACTCCCAAAACAGTATACTTCTCGAGTTCAAAGTCTAGCTCCCTATCAAGAATTTAACCAAATTCTGATTGCATAATAAAGTAATAATGAGAGATAGAAAAAGACTCATACACCCTTCGTATCATTAAGGGCAAAATGGTCATCGTAGAATGTGAATTTCCCTTTTTCAGGTCTTTAAAATGTGTGTCTTTCTACTTTAAGGACCTTAAAGGGCCAAACTCCATTTTCCAAATTCTTATTTTAAAGTTTACTTTATTTATCAAATATATGTAAACCTAATCATTCAAATAATTTCTTTAGTTCAATCATAGATTTAAAGATCAAGTTGGGAACAAGTACTTTACAGAAATAAAATTTTGACAATGTCAATGTGTGAATGAGTTTCGTAAATATTTCTCACTCATAGATAGTATTAGTATATGAGGGATTTCCAATAAGTATTGTAAATATTTCTCACTCATATATAGTAGTATACGAGGGACTCCCAACAAATTCCTTCAACAAATTTGTAGAAATCGGTATAGGGTAATTTCATTCTATTGTATTCACTAAATTGTATTACATAGTTACACCTTTATAGGCTAATTCCATCCTATACAAGGTAAACCTAATTTACAATTAAGGCACTTCTATTCTTGGCAAGATATACTCTAAATCAATTACATATCAATTCCTGATTTTAGGGAATATTATTCTAACACTCCCCCTCAAGCTAAGTAACGGAGTTTCCGATACTTAGCTTGTATAGTACTTCTCGAAAAGACTTTGAGTCCACTGCCTTTGTAAAGATGTCGGCCAGTTGATCTTCGGATTTCACATACGGCATCTCCACAACTTTTGCTTCAAGATTCTCCTTTATGAAGTGCCGATCTACCTCCACATGTTTCGTCCTATCGTGTTGAAGCGGGTTCTCGGAGATACTTATAGCTGCCTTATTATCACAGAACAATTTGCAAGGGTGGACCGAGTGAAGATCCAATTCTGTCATGAGTCTCCGCAACCATAGAATATCAGTTAATCCACTCTTGATTCCTCTGAATTCCGCCTCTGCACTTGAGAGCGCTACCACCTTCTGTTTCTTGCTTCTCCATGTAACAAGGTTACCTCCTACAAAGGTAAAATATCCTGCAGTTGACTTCCGATCATTCGGGTTTCCTGCCCAATCTGCATCAGTGAAACCATGTATCTCCAGATGTCCGTGTTTTCCGAAAAGAAGTCCATGCTCCGTTGTTCCCTTCAGATACCGAACAATTCTCAAAACTGCTTCCCAATGTTCCTCCTGTGGTGCGTGCATAAACTGGCTTACTACTCCAACTGCATACGCAATATCTGGTCGAGTATGAGATAAATAAATGAGCTTCCCAACTAACCTCTGATATCTCCCCCTGTCGGCCAAGTTAGCTCCCTCCCTTATCTGTAATCCTTGATTCTGCACCATTGGAGTATCTGCTGGCTTGCAGTTGATCATTCCTATTTCTGCGAGCAAATCTAGTATATACTTTCTCTAACTTATAAAGATTCCCTTTTTCGACCTTAGTACCTCTATTCCTAAGAAGTATTTAAGAAGACCAAGGTCTTTCATCTCGAACTCATGAAACAAATTCTTCCTTAGTTCGGCTATTTCCTCCTCGTCATCTCCAGTAATGATCATGTCGTCTACATATATGATTAAGCACGTGATCTTTCCATTCCTTTTCTTGAGAAACAGAGTATGATCTGAGTTACTCTGTCTGTACTCATACTTCTTCATTACTTCTGTGAATCTCCCAAACCAAGATCGTGGTGACTGTTTCAGTCCATATAATGTCTTCTTGAGCTGACAGACTTCCCCATCAGAAAACTCTTCTGTGAACCCTGGCGGTGGCTCCATGTATACTGGTTTTGACAACTCCCCGTGTAGAAAAGCATTTGTCACATCGAACTGGTGAAGAGGCCAGTCCTTGTTGGCTGCGATGGAGAATAGTACTCTCACGGTATTAATTTTGGCGACTGGTGAGAATGTTTCAGCATAATCCACACCATAGGTCTGGGTGTATCCCTTCGCTACAAGTCATGCCTTATATCTCTCGACAGTTCCATCTGCCTTTCGCTTAATTGTGAACACCCATCTGCATCCGACGGTTCTAGCTCCCTCGGGAAGTTTCTCCTTAACCCACGTACTGTTTTTCATCAATGCCTTCATTTCAACAAGCATTGCTTCCCTCCATTTTTTATGCTTCATTGCTTCTTCTGCTGACTGTGGTATTTCCTCTTCTTCGTACAGTGCAGCTTCAAAAGCTCGAGCCATTTTAGTCAGGTTACCCTGAACAAAGTTTGCCACTCCGTACCGACTCTTCTTCCCTATCTTCTCAGGGGAGTATCTCTTTGGTGGAATTCCCCTTGTACTTCTGTGAGGGAGTACATATCTCCCCGTGTCTCCATCCACAGTGTTATCTTCTTCTTGGAGATCTGTATCTACTAGATTAGTAATAACCGGACTTTCAATAGCACAAGGTTCAGGAACTACCTCGGATACCGTCAGAGAGGGATTGCTTGGGGGCGGATGAGATGACTCTTGTGGTGAGGCTGGCTCGGTGGCGGTGACTGTCACTGGATCTGTTGGACCCCCAATCGAGGAGCTTGGCAACGGCACAACCCAACTTAGATAGTCCTCGGTATTGGAATTATCTAGGTCCTTCTCCCCCTGACTACTAAGGTGGGTATCATAGAAGAATTCGGTTTCAAGGAAGTTACAGTTCATAGTGGTGATAATTTTACGAGTGTGGGGATCGAAACATCTGTATCCTTTTTGGTTTACCCCATACCCTACAAAGACACATTTGGTTGCACAAGGGGACAATTTGGTTCTCTCGTGTTTAGGGATATGGGTGTAGACGGAACAACCAAAAACTTTGGGTTGGAGGTTCAAGTGTTCGGGTATCTTGGCCTGTTTGGAGAGTGCATCAAGAGGGGTTTTCATGTTCAAAATCTTGGTAGGAAGACGGTTCGTGAGGTAGACAGATGTAGCAATTGCTTCTGGCCAAAAGGATTTGGGAACTTTAGAGTCAATCATCATAGCTCGGGTCATTTCTAGGATTGTCCTATTTTTTCGTTCTGCTACCCCATTTTGTTCAGGTGTATAAGCACAAGAGGTTTGGTGAATTATACCTTTTTCCTTGCAAAACTGGGTCATATCACTGTTAACAAATTCCCACCCATTATCTGACCTAAGGGTTTTAATAGTGGTTTGGAATTGTGTTTGGACCAATTTGAAGAAAGAACTAAATCTATCAAACACATCAGATTTGTTTTTCAAGAAATATATCCACGTCATTCTAGTGCAGTCATCAATAAAAATCACAAAGTATCGAAAACCATTCCCACCAACAATTGGTGCAGGACCCCAAACATCAGAATGCACTAATGAAAACATGGATTTCATACGAGTGTTTGTAGGTTTAAATGACTGTCTGTGGCTCTTGGCCAAAACACAAGTTTCACAAGAAAATTCAGAAGGAATTGAAAGGTTCGGATAAAGTAATTTAAAGTAACCAGGAGAAGGGTGTCCTAGTCTTCGGTGCCAGAGCCAAGTTTCCTGTTTCGTGGATCCGTGAGCCAACATTGCACTGCCGGTTTGAGCTATCTCGTCCACGTAGTAGAGTCCATGCTTCTCAGTGCCACGCCCAAGAATCCTCCTCGTCAGAATATCCTGCAAAATGCAAAAGTCGGGTTGCATTAGAAGTGTGCAATTTAGTTCTTTAGTCACGTGACTAATAGACATCAATCTCTGGGATAACGTGGGAACATATAAACAATTTGTGAGCCGGAGAGTAGGTGATATTTCAATAGTGCCTGCCCCCATAACGGTGATAAATTCCCCCCTCGCAGTCTTAATATAGGATTTAGTAACATCATGCAAGTCAACAAAATCACTCCGATAAGGTGTCATAGTGTCAGTTGCCCCGCAATCAAATATCCGACCAGTTGTACTTGTATTACTAGAAACATGAAACGCAGCGGAAATATCTCGTAGGGGTGCAAATTGATTAACATGCACAAAATTGGGGCAGTTATATAAATTCTGGGTATCTGGGGGTCTGTTTTCAAATTCCATAAAATTGGGGGGCCTGGTTTGAATAGAGTGGGGTTTATTTTTAAATTTCGAAAACTTGAGGGCTGGGGGACCAAAATCATATATGAAATTGATTCTAGGGTTTGGCTCAGAGCCAAACCCGTTACTTCTCCCGCCGCCAATCGGTTCCGTCCACTCTGCGAAATTCCCGGTGCCCCGTATGTTGCCGTCGGCCGGCGGACTCGCCTGATGCTTCCCAGATCCTTGTCCCATCGTTTCCCCATGGTTTTCGGTCTCGATTCATCGCGGTGCTCCGTCACTGTTCACCCCGACAGCCATTTTCGCCCGAGCTTGGGCAGCCCTAGCCTTCTGCCTGTCCTCCCACCATTCCGGGTAACCTAATCGCTTAAAGCAGGTCTCCCATGTGTGTTTTTGCTTCCCACAGTGGGAGCACCACAATTTCAAAGTATCTGGGCGATTTCCCGTCGGTCGGCTGGTGGCTGCGGAGCGCGGTGGTGGCTGGCTGTTGCGGTGTGTCGGGCGGTTGCTCTATGTGGCGAGACCGTGGCCAATTTCGCTCCCAAATGATGAATCGGTGTTTCCACCGTTGGCTTCTCCGGTGGGTGAGGGCGACGTCGGTGGCATGATGCGACGTCGAGCCGCCTCCGTCTTCACCCACCCATATGCCGCTTCTACTGATGGGGCTGGGTCTTCCTTGAGGATATCACGCCGGATCGAGTCATACTCTTGATTCAATCCGGTCAAGAACTTGATTAGTCGTTTCGAGTTCGAATGGGTTCGAAATTGATCGATCCCCTTGTCACAGCAGTCGATAGGTTGTTTCTGACAGCGATCTATATTGATCCATAGCCCATGAATCCTTCGATAGTATGTTTCTAGGTCGAGGTTGCCTTGTTTGATGTTGATTGCCTTTTCTTCTAGGTCGTAGATGAGGTAGCGGTCTGCCTTGTTTTCGAACGTGACCGCGAGGCTGTCCTACAAAGCCTTCGACGTGAGGTGGTGTGCGAAATCGGCGACAATTTCGTTCTCGATGTTGTCGACGATCCACGAGAACACCACAAGGTCGTTCTCCTCCCACTCGTCGAACCCCTTGCTGCCCGCTTCTGGTGGTTCGTTCCTGATGTAGGAGTAAGCTCCTCTTCCCCCAATCTTGACTTTCATTAGTCGAGACCATAGGGGGTAATTCTTGCCATTCAATTTGAATGCTACGGTGATGCTCTTGCAGTTTCGTAGACTCTTTGTCTGATCTGGATTGGGTTTCTCCTCCTCCATGTCTGACATGTTTTGATGCAGGTTTCTGGATTTGGTTTTTGGTCGGAAAGTCGGGAATTGGTATTGGTAGGTTTCTGGGCTTGATTCTGGTCGGAAAGTCGAGAATTGGTATTGACAATGATGAAAATTTTCTGAGCCTAGGATAGTTATTCCTGCTCTGAGGCCATGTAGAAATCGGTATAGGGTAATTTCATTCTATTGTATTCACTAAATTGTATTACATAGTTACACCTTTATAGGCTAATTCCATCCTATACAAGGTAAACCTAATTTACAATTAAGGCACTTCTATTCTTAGCAAGATATACTCTAAATCAATTACATATCAATTCCTGATTTTAGGGAATATTATTCTAACAAAATTTATTATCACAAGTCCAAGAATATAATTGGATGATGTTAGAGGTGCAGGGCAGCAACCAAAATTAGTAACTTCAGTATGTATATTCGAGCATATGGTTCATATTCCTCCTAATCAATTACTACGATTACTTCATTTCACCATCATTACACACATCAACGATGGACCCATTTTGATAATCACACAATGGGATGAAATTATTGTTGATTGCGGAAATCATACTAGTATAATACTATTACTAACGCGACTTGGACAAACCCCACTGAGATTATGCATTAATTGCACATATTTGACAACTTTGTGCTGTTGTAATTATCCACATTCTTTGGTCGTATCCGATGATGGATGACTCTAATAATTTCCAATCAAGATAAGTACATGAACAAAGTAAAGTACCTAACAACAATTTGTGAAGCCTTTTTCTTACCGTAGACCGTGGGAATTATAGGTACGAGCCCATGGGTTAGGTTCAGGGCTCAGTTTCAACTTTCACGTCTCCGATTTCATTCTCAGCTTATGAGCAGAGTTTACACAATTGTGGGTTTGAAAAAAAAAATCTAAAATCAACGAAATCCATGGAAAAAATAAAGGCTTATTAATTTGATTCACATTAGGTATGGTTTGCAGTTTTTTTTTTCTGAGATATTTATAATAGTCCTGTTCACAAAAAAGCTCATTCTTGATTTACACTAGTCTAATTAGTAAAGTAGGTGAAAGAAAGAAAAAAATTGATGATAGAAAGAGAAAAAATTGATGATAAAGTTTCCATAAAAAAAGATGTATATATTAATGTTAGTGGATGAATAAAATGAAAAAAATGAGACTATTTTACATGAAAGAATGAAATATTATATTATTATTGAGTGAAATTGGAATGTTCTCATTTATACAGAACTTCTCCGTAGTAGATTAGAGTTGGGGCAATCGAGTGTCAAATTGGGTATGAGATTTCCTAGTTTTTGAAATTTCTATAAATGAAATATGGAATTAGATGTAAAATAGATTCAACGAGATATTATCATGTCTTATTTCCTAGTAATATTATTCTTGATTTTGATAATAAACAAAAAGACTGGAGTTTTATTAATCATTAATAATTTGGATGATCCGGTTTTACTTATTTGTTTTCGACGTTTCTTTTTCTTATTATTGTGAAGCGATATGCATTTGGGAGCTCTAAGTAATACAAGAGCAAAAACATAGTATTTGTAAAATGTTTGTAGCCTATAATACGGTATTATCTACTATTACTCTTATTATAATTTCCTAACGATTAATCAAAAAGAAAAGATCGCATTTCGAGGTTCATTTGCGCTTTCACAAAATCTATGTAGCCTAATCGCATTAGCCCAATTAAGTAGCACTAGTAATTCTTGAATTCCAACAAAGTATATTTGAAAAGTATATACACTAAACTAAACTAGCAAGCAGAATTAGCAGGGCTACAGTTGCATTACAAAATTTAACAGAAAAAAAACAATGCTAATTTTGTAAACTGAAAAAATATGGTGTTGGACCTGTTGGGCCATTTGTATAACTTACAAAGTAATTTTAAATTTGAAAAAAAGAGGGAAAAAAAAGGAAAATATTTCGTATCAACAAACTGGCATTGCCTCCTTGAATCCAACACCAAAATTATTCTTAAATTTTTTGTTACTGAAATCTGTGTTACCTCTATGCATCATAGCCACAAACTCATTGTAATCTATTCGGCCATCCTGCACCAAACCATCACAACATGTTACTGTCGAATTCCATATCAAACTAACTCTATAACCCAACAAATACTTGTAAGAAAATGTGGCACTCACATTGTCCTGGTCTGCTTCTTGAATAATTTCATCAAGCTTGATATCTTGAATCCCAAAGTCCTCACAAGCTCGTTGAAGCTCGTCTTGCGTTATGTATCCACTCCCGTCTTTGTCAAAGTAAGAAAATGCGCGAATGAGATGATCATCCTTGTCGATTTTGTTCATGTGCAACGTTGCTGCTATGAACTCTCCATAGTCAATGGCCCCGTTGTTATCAATATCTGCCTACAGAGAGTTTAACACATGTGTTAGTGTTTCGAGCTTTGAGATTCCAACTTTCCAAGTGTTGTCTCAGTACTTACAGCTCTCAACAGATGATGTATCTCTGATTCCTCAAGATTAGCCCCGTATCTTGTTAGGCCAACCTTAAGCTCTTCGAAGGTGATGTAGCCGCTGTTGTCTGAATCTATTGTCTCGAACATTTCTCTTAGCCCTGCAATCTCTTCCTCGGAGAGACTCTCTGCAATCACCTGCATCGTTACAAACACAAGCGTTACCACTGTAACAAAAGACATTAGTTAGTATAGCAGTAGTATCATTTTTCTTGATAGTATGTCACATACTCTTATAGCCATTTTCTTGAGCTTGTTCATGGCCGAGAAGTGCATCATCCGGCTCAGCACCGCAGAGTGAATAGGCTCGTCTGGAGCTACCCCGCCAACCTGCACCCATGGATGTGCTGCAACAAATTCAAAAACTCAATCAACATTACACTTCACATTTCTAACCAAACATGTGTACTTACATAGAACTTGATGAGCAGTTATCCTTTTTGTGGGATCCCTTACAAGCATTCTCTTCACAAGATCCTTTGCACTCTCACAGATGTTAGGCCATGGATGTAATGAGAAGTCAATCTCACCGTACAAAACCTCTTTAAATATCTCTTGTTCTGTTTCTGCGCAACAATATATATGTATTCAATCCAAACTTCAAACCATCAGAAATCAACTAAAACATTGAAAACCACAACTCACACGCAAATCAAAATCTCACCACCCCAAAATGGAGGCACTCCACAGAGAAGGATATAAACTATAACTCCAGCGCTCCACAAGTCCGCCTCTGCGCCATACCGCTTGCACAGAACTTCCGGTGCAACGCAGTAAGGGCTTCCCACCACATCACTCAACACTTGCCCTAAATAGTAAATTCAATCAATCACTAACCAATCCAAAACATGACCTTCTCCCAACCAATGGAAAATCTGAGTATATATACCTGGCTTGAAGAAAACAGACAAACCAAAATCTATGATCTTCATAGCCGAATCCTCAGCTCCATTAACAAAAAGGAAATTCTCCGGCTTCACATCTCTATGCATAACTCCCAACGAATGGCAAGCCTCCAACACACCAACGATTGTTCTAGTAAGTTCCGCGGCCTTCTTCTCCGAATAATGCCCCCTCTGGACGATCCTATCGAAAAGCTCCCCGCCTCCACAGAACTCCATCACGACATGGACCGCAACAGCGTCCTCGTACGCTCCCTGGATGGAGACGACGTTGTCGTGGCCGGACAAGTGGTGCAGGATTTCCACCTCTCTTCTCACATCTTCCAGATCCTCTTTCTGCACCAATTTCCGCTTAGCGATGGATTTGCAGGCGAATTTGTTGCCTGTCTTCCTCTCGGTGCAGAGGAACGTTGTTCCGAACTGGCCGTGCCCGAGCTTTTCGCCTAAATCGAACCGCTGTTTGAGGTGCCCTGTTTTGGTTTTGAGAACAGAGTCCACCTCGAGGCCAATGCTCATCTTCCTCTTCACGGCGTTAGGCTTTTTACGCGGCGGTGGCTTCGGATTCTCCGTCACGATCATGAACACTTTTTCCTCCGCTGGTTTCACATCGATCGTCACTTTCTTCGGTGATGGCGGTGTTGTTGTTGTTACGGCTTCGGTTTCAATTTTGATCGGTTTTTGATTTTGAGTAACGGCGGCGTTGTCTTCTCGTGGTTTTGACGGCCAGAATAGGCAGTAGAGAGCGCCGTGATCGTCAATTTTTCCGTGAACGCAATTGTTTCCCATTGGGATGAAAACTGTTGAATTCAACTGACTGGATTTGATCTCGCAAGCATCATATGCAACGCTTCTTCAACTGAATAGGAAAACAGGAAATGCAGCTTATATATTGATTTTGAGAATTCTAATTAAATTAAAAAAAATATTGATAGTGAAAGAGTGAATGTTTCAAAGGGGGGAAAAGTGGAAATTTGAGAAGGTGGCAAGATTATGAAAAGAGAAAGAGGAAAGAAAGTGTGGAATAGAGGAAAAATGGAAGTGTTTTGTGTGCCGAGTCAGTTGAATTATATTTATAATTTTGGTTTGTTTTTTTTTTCATATGTTGTAACGTAGAGTGTGTGAAAACCGTGGGTTTTGAATGTGTCGAAACATGAAATAAACGCGAATGAGAAATAGAGATGTTACGGTTAGAAACAATGTTTCAACTTTCCAAATTGCACGTACGCGTTGGAGTTCATTTGTGTAATTATCTAAAATTACCAAACCAAAAGACGTTACATAATTCAGACCGGATTCTGTATGCTAATTTTCGTAATTTGGAGTTGATATTCCTAAACTTGTACGCCTTCATTTAATGTTCTCTTTTGGATAAACACAAGTGATCTGATTCGCTATTATACTTTGAATTATGCATCAACACAGACCTAGTTCTGTATTGAATATTTAAATAAAGCGCAAATACTTAAATATCATAATTAAAAATAAAAAATCCGACGATTTGACTATTTCTAAGAAACAATGGGCTTGACTCTGAAATAGTACACCGCTAGCTAAAGGATAAATATTTATAGGATTTGTAAATATATAAAGAGAGCGCCGGCGCCGGCGCCAGCATTGCATGCATAATGATATCAAGGATGAGCGGCAGCCGGCTACGGCACCGATTCCATCGGAGTATGTTTCCACCCAGATGTATTCTTTACTCATTTCTCTACCATTTTTTTGCTTTTTTTTTTCCAGGTAAGTACTGCTCCCCCGTTCCATAGGTGGATTTTTTTTTGGCACAAAGATTAAGAAAAATTGTGTTAAGTGAGGTAAAAGAAAAAAAGGTAGAAAGATGAAGAGAGAATAAAGTAAATGAGAGTAAAGTAAGAGAAGAATTGTATTGACTTTTATACTAAAAATGAGAATGACTCCTCTAATATGTAACATACCAAAATAGCAAAATGACCCCACTATAGAATGTGGAGAGTATATTGGTTTAAAATTTTATTTATTTATTTTAATTTTTAATACGCAGACCTCACATTCTATTAATTTTGTTACACTCACAATTCATTATAAAATTAATACTACCAAAAATAGACCCCAAATCCTATTAATTTTTTTATACACAATTTATTGTAAAATTAATATAAAAATAAGACTCGTATTCTACTATTTTTTTTCATTCACTTTGTTTTCACAAAGCCAAATAAATTTTTTAAAATTCATACCGAGTCAAAATAACGCTCTTTAAATCATTGGAATGAGTACGTGCCAATATTTTTCTGATGATGATAAGAGGGTCAATGCACCACGTATTGGAAAATAGGATGTGCTATAAATTTTGCTTTCTTCAAGAATTCACGTGCCTTTCTGGATTCTGATCACTCTAAATTGACGTCTATTGGAGTTTTGACTAAACAAAATGTAACATTGAAATTTAGGTGATAGGTTCATTCAGTGTTCGAAGTTTGAACTTTCCATTTTTTTAGATAATGCATCATGAAATTAATGTAAAACATTAATAATTGCATTAATATTATTGTGAGAGGTACATAACTAGGGTAAACGCATAAATAGTTGTCAACTAGTGATATGCGAGTAGGACGCACTCGACCTTCCAAATAAAATTGAAAACAAACTAACGCGTTTCCACGGCACAAGCAAAAGTGCAACTACATCATTCTTTTTCACACGTTTCTTCATTTTTGTATTGTTTCCCTATTTAGCAGTGATATGTTGTTATAATTTAATTATAAAAATGATTATTGAGTTTATATAATATTATTGTAAATAAATAATAAAAAAACAAAAACAAAAATATGAATGAATGATTATAAAGAGAAAACAAGATAAACGGATATAAATAAAATTTTAAAAATTACCACTAATTACCAACCATGTCTCGTCATTAGGGATGTCACTGCAACTTAAAATCTATGGCCTCGCCAAAATAACTCGTTAAATTTAGAGGGTTATGGTTAAAAAAATTTTGTCCGATAACGTTATAACCTGATTAGCCCACAACCTGAATAAGCTGTTCTATAACCAGATGAGCTAGCGGGTGGGTTGGACCTAGGTGCACCATTATTGTCTATTCTTTTGTCATGTTTAACAATTAACTTGACAATTCAATAATTAGTTTTATACCATAAATAACTATAAAGAATAATGTTCTATTTTTTATTTAATATACATATTACTAAATTTTTATTAATATAAGATAATAATTGATAAATGAATTAGAAATTCAAATACCATAAGAAACCGTTTGAATTCTAAATCTCAACAAGTTAGACTCATTTTATTTTACTATACTGCTTAAGCAACCTACAAGTGTACGAGGCTAATGCAACAATGACAAATAAGAATACCATATCATACTAATGTGCCAACTTAAGAACCTTGAACTAATCTTAACTACTATCAAGAATATTCAAAAAAAAATTTGTTCAAAATCAACCACTTAAACAAAATTAAATTGACAAAAAGGGAAACTTGAGCAATTAAATATGATATGAAAAGGATGGTGTAGTTGAAAGCAGAATTCAGGTATTCAATGCACAAAGTCAAACTATAATCTCATCAATTTCCCGTGTCTATTTAGTGTCCCTAGAGTTGTTAGGTCAGTAATTTAATTAGATTAAACCCACCCACGAGATAAGAAATATGTATATTAGATGTTAGGATCAAAGTCCAATCCAAAGCCTAACATCTAACTCCCAAATTCACTCGAACAAAAAACCACACACAAAACCTCAACTCTCTAGAGTTCGATTAATCAAAGCATGAATTATTCTTATTTGTAGGTTAACTATTCTATCTTCCGATTAATTTAACTAACTCTAATAAATTCAATAGGTAGCTAATCAATTGAACGAAAAAGGTAAAAATTTCCATTCAAACAACCACAAGAGCAAAGTAAGAAAAAATTAATCGAATAAATAATAGGAGTAGTAATAAACTCAATGCATCTTCACCAAGAGTAATACAAAAAGGGTTTAGCTTCTCATGTTCTTAGCTAAATCAAAGTTTAAAACAATTAATTAGAGCAAAAACACAAGATATAGCAAACTAGATACTCCAAGGGATGAATAATCAGAGTGAAAACTTCAATCCTCGATTCAAAGTCTTCACTCATCAATTTCGTGTCCAAGAGCGTTCTTGAGGTGTGTAGGAGTGTGTGCTAGCAGCTCGGAGTGGAACGGAATGAACCCTACACATGTCTCTAAAATTTCAAAGGCTTGTGAGATCGGTCCGTCTGGGTCAATAATGACCAAAATGACCCGTCCAGGTGGAAGTTTCTAGACAACGCAGTGTTCGTAAGAACAACCCAATTAATTTTGATTATACATATCATCCTCAGATATCATACAACTTACCAAAATTTGATAATTTTTTTTTGATTTTAGTATAATTATTCCTAAGATTATATCCTATTCGTTGATTATTAGAAGTTCCATTTTTTGATACTAATGTTAAGAAAGAAATATAAATTGAAAACGTATATAAAATTTAAATGTTATTTTAATACATTAACTTTAATAAAGTATAAATAAAATGATTTCATAAAACGAGATACTCCTACTCTAGTATTTTCTTCAGAGAAAAGAAAAACAATAAAGCATAGGAGTATAGGCAAAATTAAAATAGCCTGCTTGTCATTTTTCCCTTTGCCTAGCCTTGAAAATAACGGCACTCTTTCTCTCTCATCTCGCCGTGCATAGAGTTGTTGAATCTTGTCCTCGAAACTGGAGTACAATTCTTTCTCATCCACATTGTCAGGAAACCTCGACATCCAACGTTGTAGTACTCCATCAACAATCAACAGATCTTGGTCGTTCCTCTCTCTTCCCTAGCTCAAAATTTTGATGGTTTCTTCAAAAAAGAGGAATCTTTTTCGGAAATCCCCACTTTGTTTCAACTCATCTAGTAGATGGTGGTGAAGATGATGAAATGGAGGCCATGGCCCCCTCTGATTTGCAGGAAATTCGAGGTGAGGCTCACTGTGCACAAGCTGGAGGGCTGTGATTGGGTGTGCGAGGGTGCAGACAAGGATAATAATGGTGGTTTCGCGGTGGAGATCAGGTGGAAGGGCCCCAAGATATCGCTGGGCTCATTCCGGAGGACTGTGAAGAGGAACTGTACAAGGGAAGAGTCGGTTAAGAGGGTTGCTGGTTGTGATGACCCAAACGACGCCGTTTTGTTGGAGTGGGATGAGGAATATTGTAACGTCTGTAGTTTTTCTGGCTACAAGGACAATGTGTTTCATCCTTGGGAGATCAATTTTGCTGTTTTGCAAGTCACTGAGGTCAGTTTCTTCTTTCGCCCCTTTCCTTTTGATATTGATAATGTAATTTTTTAAGGATTAGTGTACTTGTTAAGTTTCTTGGGATGCTAGTGTTTTATCACAATGTAAATGAAATTGCAATTTTTGGTCTTCGAATAGTATTGATTAATGCCGGAGGAAGAGGAGAAATTATGGTTGATTAGAATATCCTTTTATGGATCTTGAAGAAACCTTTCTGGAAAATGTATGGTCTTTGCCAACTGTAATTTTTTATTCCTTCCCCCAATTAGTAGCTAAGCATGCTTGGTCAATGAAACAGTGATGATGGACTGGATCACCATGCTCAATTCATCATTCCTTTTCCTCTTATCTTAATAAGACTAGTTTGCTGTTATTTTATTTTCTTGTAGTACATGTGCAAGAGCTTCTGTTTTACTTTTCATATATGCACAGTTTTAGATGGTTACAATCGAAAAATGAGTTTCGTAGTCTTGAACCATGATGCAGAAGATCTTGATAGTAATAGTCTCGACTGCAATAGTTTTGCGTTGTATATAAAAAAGTTTTCATAAAGCATCACTTCGGCAAGTGATTTTGTACTGGCGATTTCTGCTCTCTCTTCTTTCAAGCTGTTATCAAGGTTGTGAGCATTAAAGCCTTCTCTTTTCTATCAGGGGTTGAATCAAGGTACAAAGAACAAGATTTCGGTTGTTGGTTTGGGAACATTAAACATTGCTGAATATGCTTCAAAGACTAAGGAGGAACTTTGCGTTGTCAAAATTCCTTTAATCGTTTCCAACATCGCGGTCGAGCACCACCCTTCTCTCTTCGTAAGTAACTACTTAATGATTAACACTATATTGTTATCATAGCTTCCTAGGTTGTCCCTTATGATACAAAACAAAAGGCGGGTGGAACGTATATTCTTATCACCTTCCCTGCCCGCCATATAGATGACGCTATCTTTATATAAATCTGCAGGTATCTCTCGACTTGCTAGAACTTCAAGGTGCACAGCAATCAGCCGAGTTGGTCCCCGAATTGCATGTACCGCCCATTTCAGCACCCGGAGAAGCTTCTTCTATGGATAAAGAGGAGGAGGTATCTGCACTTAAAGCTGCGCTGAGGAAGGTCAAATTCATTACTGAATATGTGTCAACTCGGAGGCCTAGAAAGACCGGCCATGAAGAGGAGGGTAGCGAAGGCAGGTACTTCTCTAAGAGTGAGGACGACGAATATGCTTACCCTTGTGAATTGGACTCGACTGATGAATTTGAGGAAGGGGAATGTGAGGAAGGCAAAAAGGACTGTGCTGTTAGGAAGTCATTTAGCTACGGAACACTGGCTTATGCTAATCATGCCGGTGTGTCGTGTTATTCTGGTGCTACCAGCTATGATGCTGAAGATTGGGTTTACTACAGTCACCGCCGGAGATCAGATGCTGGCTGCCCTCCTGTAGAGGACTCGATTTCTTCAGCTCCGGAGCTATCACTGATACAAAACTCCAAACGTAGTATTTTTCCTTGGAGGAAGAGGAAGCTGAGTTTCCGATCTCCTAAAGCCAAAGGCGAACCGTTACTAAAAAAGACTAACGGTGAAGAAGGTGGAGATGATATAGATTTTGACCGCAGGCAGCTTAGTTCGGATGAATCTCTCTCTCCAAAGGTAATGAATCTTTTGCACCTTTCTTCCTTTAAGTTGATATTTTGTTTGTGGTAAAACAAAAGATTATTCAACTGCAAATCAATGTTCATCCTGATTCATATATCAAAAAAACAAAAAATAAAAAAAATCTGAGTATTGCTGTGCATCTTGGTTGTAGTGGCAAAGAACAGACGAGGATCCAAATGCAAATCGATCATCATTGTCCGAGTTTGGTGATGATAATTTTGCTGTTGGAGTCTGGGAGCAGAGAGAAGTAACAAGCCGGGATGGACGCATGAAGATTCAGATGCAAGTCTTTTTTGCTTCGATTGATCAACGTAGTGAGCGTGCTGCGGGAGAAAGTGCTTGTACGGTTCTTGTTGCTGTTATTGCTGATTGGTTGCAGAACAATCACAGCCTCATGCCAATCAAGTCGCAGTTTGATAGTTTAATCAGATATGGATCCTTGGAATGGAGAAATCTTTGTGAGAATGAAATTTACAAGGAGCGTTTTCCTGACAAACACTTCGACTTAGAGACAGTCCTCCATACGAAGATCCTTGATCTTTGCATCGTTCCCGGGAGTTCCTTTGTTGGGTTTTTCCATCCCGATTGTATAGAAGGGGAACATTTTGATTTTCTGTGTGGTGCCATGTCCTTCGATGATATTTGGGACGAGATCAGCAGGCCAGAGAGTTCCACCAGCGGTGAAGCTCCGATTTTCATAGTCAGCTGGAACGATCACTTTTTCGTCCTCAAGGTCGAGACAGATGCTTACTACATCATCGACACTTTAGGGGAGCGTCTGCACGAAGGATGCAATCAAGCTTACATACTGAAATTCGACAGGAACACGACTATCTATAACCTGAAAAATGGTGATGAATCTCGAGAAGAAAACTCTGCTGGCGAGCAATGTGCTTCTGGTGCGTCAGTTGAGCCAGTTGACTCAAACGGGCAGGCAGCTAAGTTGAAGGAAGAGTCGGAGGAGAAGAAGGATGAAGAGATTCTCTTTCACGGGAAAGAGTCGTGCAAAGAGTACATAAAGAACTTCTTGGCTGCAATCCCAATCAGAGAACTGGAAGCAGATGTGAAGAAAGGTCTGTCAATGTCGACTCCTCTTCATCAACGGCTGCAGATAGAGTTTCACTACACGCGATTGGAGCAGCAGCCAGCATTTGTTTCTCAGGCAACGGAGGTTGATGTATCTATCTATACCTGAGGTTGCGGCCTGAATCTGGTAAATGTATATCTTACTACGGTGTATAGCTAACTTCAAAAATCCTTCGAAGAGGGGCATGTGCTGACTACGATGTATCATAGGATTAGGAATCTACACTGAAGTTCATCTTGGTGTACGCATATTGTGTTCTAGGTTGTACTTCTAGTAATGCATAAGGTGATAGCATTTTTTGTATCCCACTTTCAACTTGTCTTTCATTCACTAGTTATCAACTATCTTTTTAGATTTCAATGACATAACGATGTAGTTACTGATATCCATTATTTATCTACTCATTTTTGTTTATCTATTTGTTGAGTTCCCCAGTCACCAATTTTGGTGGATGCCTATTGCAAATTATGGTATTTTTCTGTGGTCACGCAGATTACCAGTATAAAATCATTGTCACTGTCTGAATACATGTATTAGATACTCAAAGGGGAACGTGATACATAAAAACAAGTCTTCTATACATTAGCCAAAGGCTGGGAAACATAGGAGTACTGAGAACATTCTCGAGCTTACATAACAGCCAAGGTCTCTTCTGCAATGAAACCAATGCTGAAATCAACAGTAATGCACGTCAACTGATTGTTGTTCCCATCCACCATTTTCATTGTCAGAGTGTATGAACCCTGCAAACAGAATAAAATGCGTAAATTAGTTGTATTCATGACGAACGTGTTCTATAACTTGACGCTGCAATTGGATTGAGAATAATTCAACATATACATGTAACATGCCACCTCTTAAAGGAGGTCAATGTGTTGTCTAATAAGACACTCAGGAGGAATAGAGGGTAAATGACTCACAGGTGGGGTGATTCCAGGTAATTCCTGGGAGTGAGAGACCAGAAAATCACCGACATTGATCGGACAAGAAGTATCTTTACAGAGATCACGATCCTCGCTATGGACGTGAAACCAAAAGTATGAGACATCAATAACGAGTTTCCCGCCAGTTATTGGTTGACCTGCATTCAATAATCATTCTCAAACTTTGAACTCAATGGAACTAACTGTGTGACGTCGACATTTGAAGACTAGTAAAAGGAACATGAATTTCAACTTATGTAGATGTGGACAGCTCTTACAGAGGAGCATGGGGAAGAAGGATGTTAGTTAATCCAAGTTATTTCACACAAGTTTTAAAAAATAAATGACAACCAACATTTGGTTTATATATTCGTAAACATCTTTAAAAGATATATAACCATCCATGAATATCCTCGTAGTAACACATCCCAAGACTAATTTCTTTCCAGAAAGCACAATATGCATGATCTCTAGACAATTAAACACAAAAAGATAGCAAAACTAAAAAAGAGATGGTCAAAATTGCAGTCCCTTCTGCCTTCCTTCCCCTATACCCGAAATCAGTGGCGATATAACCACCTTGACAACTAACTATGTCAAGATCTGAATCACGGTGGCATGAAACAAAATTTGGAGTTAATTAAGCTACTAGCATCCTTTAATTAGGGATCAGTGCCATTTAAGGAAGAACTTGGAGAGTATGCACAACATCAACTTTCCAATGTACAAATTAATAGAAAAGTTTCATCAAAGTACATCATCGTAAAAAGTAAAGGAATATAGAAAAAGCAATCACCAGTAGTTGCAGAAATTGCAAAGGTTGTATTCGAGCCTCTGGAAATTGGATATGGATCTATGTCGAGTCCATTCACCTTGACAATGTAATTAGCCTTCTTATCTGCAATTCAATACCCAGAACAAAAAAAATTAAAAGAATGCAAGGTAATATTCAATTAGGAGCATATCAGTTAAATGAAACCTTGCGCTGATTTGTGAATTCCAAATACGTAATTAATAACCACACGCAAGCACCAATATATGACAGATCAAGGAGCAAAACCTTAGGGCTTTAAGGCTACAGATATAACACAGTAACATGCAATGAGTGATCAATTCTAGAGTTATCTTCTTTTTCTAGCCTTCTCCCTCTTTCTTGGTCAACGAATCGACTAAACAGTCCAATCCAAATTAAGTAAGTCTAATTTCACAATCAAAATTACTCAGGCATGATCATAACCTCCACATCACCGATAGAATACAGTTCAGGTGCAATCGGCACAAAAAAAAATCAGATCAACCATCCAAAAACCCTAGGCGAAAAAACCAAAGCGCACAAAACACTAACAAAAGAAGTCAACTAATCACAATATAAGCAGGGAAACTGAAGTGAACGAAAGAAGTCAACTAATCGAAGTTCTGGAGTGAGCGATTATTCAAATCGGCGGGAGAAGAAAAGAAAACAGACCGCAATACTTCACATCGGTTGCCTTGGCGGAAATCAACGGTACAAGTAGACACAGAGCAACGAGAAAGCAACCGAAAAGCTTCATCGGCACACCCGCCATCGTTCAAATTCAAGTGTTTTTGGAGAGAGAATCAGACGTTTTTTATGAAGAAAAAATAGTACGTGTCCTCAGTGATCGGCGACAATTTATATGGATTAGGTAGGAGTTTCAGAAATTTATATTCTTTTCTAGACTAAGAAGACGCCGCGCCCCGCGGCTTCGAGAGGATCCGACCCGTTAAGGTGTGAACATTTGCCGCCCCGCTCACAAATGGCCTAATACCCCAAGTCCCCAACTATATCATTGGGCTCTTAGACCATCCACAATAGGCGCCCAGCGACCGCCCAGTCGAGCGCCGGCGCTGGGCGGTTCGCTGGGCGGTCTATTGCAGCCGCCCAGCGGCTGAGTGGAGAGAGAAACCGCGCAGCGCTGGGCGGTGGCGTGGCGCTCGGCGGTCGGCTGGGCGGTCCGTTCGGCGCTATTGCAGCTCCCGGATCGCCCAGCGCACCGCCTGGCGCGAAATTTAATTTTTTTTTTTTCCGAAACACTATATATACGCGTTTTGCTCGGCATTTTCATTCGCACCACTTGTTTTAACGAGTACTCTCTCTATCTTAATTTCTGTTCAAGATCAACAACGCAAAATGAGTAACGCTGGTGGTAGTAGTGGTGGTAACGGAGGGGATGCTGAGGAGTACGAACGTCGTATGGCCGAGGCGTTGGACGCCTATACGACCAACGCGATAAACCAATGGATGGAAAGTGCCTTGCAGCCGGCGATACCTCGACCTCCCCCCGTGGTCCACCGCCGCAGTGTGATTGATCGGGATCACGTAGCTGCACATCAGCGCCTATACGAAGACTACTTCGCACAGGAGCCTCGGTTCACCGCCAACCTTTTCAGGCGTCGTTTTAGGATGACCAGGGACCTGTTTATGCGTATTGTCAACGCTTTGGAGTCTCGATATCTGTATTTCCGCTTCAGACACGATGCGTCTGGCAGACCCGGCCACACACCTATTCAAAAGTGCACTACGGCAATCCGGCAGTTGGCCTACGGAGGCGCGGCAGACATGTGGGACGAGTATCTCCACATCGGTGAGACGACTGCCCTGCAATGTCTGAAGAATTTCTGTCTGGGAGTGATAGAAGTATTCGGTGATCAATATCTGCGAAAGCCTACCCCCGAAGACTGCCAAGATCTGTTGCGGATGCACGGGAGTCAGCATGGGTTCCCGGGTATGTTAGGCAGCATTGATTGTATGCATTGGGAGTGGAAGAACTGTCCCACAGCCTGGAAGGGGTTCTACACGTCCGGCTACAAGGGAAAGAATCCCACGATGATCCTGGAGGCCGTAGCTGATTACCGGCTTCGGATTTGGCACGCGTATTTTGGGATAGCTGGTTCGAACAACGACCTCAACGTCCTCAACTCGTCGCCACTTTTCAACGAGCAGTGTCAGGGCGTCGGTCCGGCCATCAGTTTTGTCGCCAACGGCAGCCAACATGATATGGGCTACTACTTGGCGGATGGGATATACCCTAGGTGGCCCGTCTTTGTGAAGACGATCCGATGCCCAGGAGATGAGAAGAAGGCCTACTTTGCGGCACGGCAGGAGTCTGCGCGCAAGGACGTGGAGCACGCATTTGGTGTGCTCCAGTCTCGATGGGGGGCAATTAAGGGTCCAACGCGTATGTGGGATGTCCAATGCATTGCTGACATCATGTACGCATGTATTATCATGCACAACATGATTGTCGAAGATGAATGTGGCGAACTGACCAATTGGGTCAACGACGAAAATGAAGCCGGTCCAAGCCACGGCGTGGCCGCCCCCAACGTACGGAGTGGGGTACCTAACGATGAAGCCGGCCTCTTACAAGCACATGCCGACATGCGCCAAACGGCGGCTCATATTCGACTCCAAAAGGATTTAATTGAAGAGTTATGGGCACGGAGGATTGACCGCCGTTAGTTTTTTTTAATTATGTAATTTTTTTTAATTAATGTACTTTTTAAATTTTATTAATATTAGTGAATTTTCTCGTTTTTGTGTCGTAAATTAAATTTCGCATATTGTGTGATTGTTAATTATTTCATTTTGTATATATTTGTTAATAGTGATGTGGATATTATGTGGCTGGGCTATGGCTAGGCTATTGCTGGGCTATTTGCTTGTTTTGATGATGTGGCAGGAGGATTTTTAGTGCTGCTGATGTGGCAGTGGCTGGGCTATTGCTGGGCTATTCCTATTGTGGATGGTCTTAAAAGCTAGTCTTTATTTTGAAGAAATTATAAATCATTCTTTGTTTTATTTATCTTTTTAGGTTTATATAGTGATCTTTGGTTATAATGTTATAGCACGACGAAAATGGAAGATAGGAAAATTTTGTAATGATCAATTTTTTTGTTTTATTATGTTCTCTAGGGTGAAAAACATTCGAAACAGAGATAGAATACCCAAATGCATGTGCTACTTTTATCATAGGAGTAAAATGTTGTATCGTCTTGTTTTAGGCTTCTTTCCTGTTCAACTTTATTGGGTTAAATGTTGTGTAGTTATGTAAAATGTAGATTACTCAATTAGAATTAGATTACTAGTATAGTGTAAAACTCTTATCATTCCTTTATTTGCAAAACTGCAAAATAGGAAAAATTTGTAAATAGAAAACGATTCTCTTATTAAATTATAAAAAGACAATGAAAATAGATATAAAATGAATTGCGCCAGGTAGGGGTCGAACCTACGACTTTCTGCTTAGGAAACAGACGCTCTATCCACTGAGCTACAGGCGCTTTTTGATTCATGCTAACTAATAATTTAATTAATTTCCTGCATCATATGCACCGCGGCAATGACTTGGCCAATGGCCATGACATTAGAAGAACCTGATTGACATTTCTGACCTCTATTCCTCCTCCAAATACTCCACAATATTTTATATCAGTATAAAAACATAACTTAAACTACTCCATTATATAAGTCTCGTAAAATTAATTTTGGGAATTTTTAGCAGAATATTAAAGCAGATTGCTTAGTTAAATTTAACTAATTTAATATATATCTGAACTGAAATTGAAAAAAATAATTGATTCAGGTTCACGAAGAAGGGTGTTGGCAAAAAAATATGCCGTATCAATGTACAACACTGAAACTAGTATAAGTTTTATGAGCCATTCATCCTATTATATAAATCTCATGAAAGCGTTAGAGCATCCCCAGCAATGACACCACGCTGCCCGTCCGTCCGTGCCAGCGGCGCGGAGCAGCGCACCGTTGCTTGCCACTGCGCTCTTGCCGCTGGCACGGCGCTGCTCTATGCATCGAGCACGTCCATGCTAGCGAGCAGCACACGTATCAACGCCTGATTGGCCAACGGCAATGCCGTTGGAATTTCCTTTTTTTAAAAAATTAGATTTTAATTAAAAAATCCGATTAAAAATATAAAAAAAATATTTTCCCACTTCCCAAAAAATTATATCCGTTTTCTCCCCACTTTTAATTTATTTTTCAATTTTTTCCCAAAAAAATCACATTTTCATCTATAAATACCCTCACTTCCACACAAAAAATTTCACACCACACTACACAATTCTCATCTAAATTCTCTCATTTATATTCTTACAATTCTCAATCTTTCTTTCACTCTTACAACAAAAAAATGTCCGGCTCCGGCGATCACCCCTCCGACTCCCGCGGTTGGAACCACGAATGGTTCGGCTCGCAACCATTTCCTAGTCCGGAAACGGAATTTTCGGCCCCTCCTCAAACCCAAAGTTCACAAGCTCCGGGTGGTTATCGGCCTTACCCGGTGGACGACCAAGATGCCCCAGATGGGCAATACGGATGGGCACCCGAACCACCCGTACCTAGAGCGGGAGGGAGCGGCAGCTCTCAAACTCCTCATCTTCCTACTCGTGGTGTCCGCACCCCGTACACTCCGGGGGAGATGGATCAATTATTCAAAGCGTTTTTGTTTATCTCCGAAGATCCTGAGATTGACACGAACCAATCCAGGGACCATTTTTGGTGGCGCGTCTGTCGCCGGTACAATCAAAACCGACCGGATGGAACAATCGAGCGCAACGAGAGTATGGTGCGCAATGCCATATACAGAGCCAACGAAGAAATCCAAAAGTTCCAGATGTATTGCCTCCAGGAAGAGCGGTCGGCGGGGAGAGGCAGAAGCGAGGTCGACATCATCAGTGCCGTGTTGGCGACCTACCAATCCCAACACTACAAACGTTCAAGTACCTCAATGTTTGGCAGGAGGTGCGTGTGCATCCGAAGTATAGGGGAGGCGTATCATCCTCCTCTAGCTCCTCCAGCAAACGGTCGAGGTCGGTATCCCTATCCGACGCCAGCTCCGATGAGGTGTCCACCTAGCTCGCCGGAGCTAACGTGGGTAGCCCCGACACCGGCCCGAGTAATTCCCAACGCCGGCAGCAAGGAAGGAAGAAGTCGATGGCCAACCGCCGTCGCGCCGCGACTCCATCTCCCCCGATCCCGCTCCCGCTCCCTTTGTGCCACCTCAACCCCCACCAACTCGTTGTGGGGGGTTTTGGCCAAACTCAATTTGGCCGATAGGTCAACTATGACTCCCGAGCAACTTCGATCGCATCTGGTAATGATACGGGGTCTCCAAAGAACATTGGGGGTAGAGCCAGATGAATAGGCTTCCACGGGGGTATTTTAGCCTTTAATTATGTAATTTTTATTTTTTAGGAGTTTAATTATGTAATTTTTAATTTTTAAGATTTTAATTATGTAATTTTTAATTTTTAGAATTTTAATTATGTAATTTTTATTTTTTTATAATTTGTAATAGTATTTTGGATAATTTTAATGTATTTTAATATTGTGAAAATATTTTTATTTAAATTGAATAATAGAATGATGGGACTCTTGAGCTTGTCATTGCGGAAGAGCACGGACGTGGGTGTTGTGCTCTTGCTTAAAGACAAGGAGTAAAAGTGGGTCTGGGCCCACATCCATGCTCGTTGGCAAGAGCACGGATGGAAATACTCTTATAAGATTTATATATGGACTACCATTATAAAAATCTTGGACACCACTCCAATTACCATTCATTTTAGATACAGCCCACTAGATTTCAATGAACTTTTCTTATTTTGCATTATTCTACTACGTTGGTGGTGTAAATGGTTTTTCTTTGGTATATTAGCGGGTTTTGCTGTGGTAGATGAATGGAAGAGGAGTGGAAGTCGATCCTCTGAATTTGATTGTACAATAACTTGATTCCAATAGTAAGAGCATCTCCAATGGCGGACGTCCGGTCAGACGTGCGCGACGGGCGACCGGGACGTCCGCCATTATGGCAGGGGAGGTCGGATACGGACGTCCCGTGAGGACGTCGGGTGTCCTCGGACGTCGGCGTGACGGGCGGGCGGACGTCCGCCATTGTGGCGTGGGTCGGACGTCCTGGTCGGACGTCCGATTTTTAAATTTTTTTAAAATTTTTTAAAACTCTATATATACGGCTCGTTAAATTTTATTTCATCCGCTCGGACAAAAGAAGTCATACTTTGCGAGCCGTCAGGAAGCAGCGCGCAATGATGTGGAGCGGGCATTTGGTGTGCTCCAGAGTCGATGGGCGGTAGTCAACGGTCCTGCACGACAGTGGTATATTCCCAACATCGGCGATGTCATGTACGCATGTATCATAATGGTACCACGATTGTCGAAAATGAAGGTGCGGAACTGACTCAGTGGACCAATGAAGATGATACGGATGCAGGTCCAAGTCACGGCGTGACCACCGCGAATGTGAATATGGGGGTACCTCATGGAGAGGTCGAGCGGATGCGTGCATTTGCCGACATGCGGCAAACAGATGCCCATGTTCGACTTCAGAACGATATTATCGAAGAGGTTTGGATGCGGAAGGGTTGACGTTGATGGTAGTACTTTTTTTTGTTTTATTACTATGTAATTTTTTTTTCAAATCATGTATGTTTTTTTAAATGAAGTTGTTAATTTTTCCCGTTCGTATTCATGTTGAAATTTTATTTCCGTAAACGTAAATTGTTTTATTTGTGAATTTGTGATTTTTTTTATTGCGGGAAGTCCTAGTGGGAAGGGCGATGTCCTAGTGACGTGACAGTGGGGTGGGGTGGGGTGGGATGGGATGTCCTAGTGACGTGACGGGAGGTGTTTTCAGGATGTCCTAATGGATGTCCGAGTGGGACATCCGCCCACTGAAGATGCTCTAAGATTTGTTTAGCAAGTGGTCAGACTCAGTAGTGTTTGATTTGGGCTTTTATTCCTTACGAATTTGCGTTTTAAGAAATGTGGTGAAGTTGAGATTTATGAATCTGATTTTGAGATACCATCTGCCACTACCAGTTTTATTTATGTATTTATAGTAAAGGTAGCTAAGAACAAAGCAAAGTAGAAATTCTAGATTTTGTTGTGCGGTTGCTTGACTACGAGAACCGGAGATTTGGCGTGTTGGGCGCAGTAGTCGCTCACACTTCCCAGAAAAGCCCTGCATCAATCCATGCGTTAAACCTCAAAACAACAACGCCAATAAATTTATACAGTAATTAAATAATACTCCACGTACTACCTCTTGATTTGGCCTAGTCCACGGCTACCAACAACAAGAAGATGTATGTTCATCTCTTCCACTGCCCTGCAAATCGTCTCTTTTGGATCCCCCTCCAGAATTATCGTTTTAGCTTTCAACTACATCACAAAGCAAATACTCTCCCATTTTCAGTCTTTTTCCATTAAAATCAAATCAAATCAAAGCCTACACTACATACCGAACTCTCTCTGCACATCTCGTACGCACGTGACAATATTCTCGCACTATTCTGCTCCTGTGCTTTGCTCGCAGATTCCACCACTGCACCGCCGCCGGTCTTTAAAATTAGTTAATATAATCCTCAATATATATACACATACTCCATAATTGACACACAACACAAACCATGGCCGCCGGGGAAGGCGTAGCGGGGCAGGGCCTCCGCGACATGTGCAATCGTGACCACCGCGGTCGAATCTTTCCTCCGCTTCAGGATCTTGTCAACCACCCAACGGAGAGCCGCGAAGCTCTCATCGCTGTCGTCCACCGCCACTAAAACATTCATTACTGGATCCATTAATTAGTTATCTGCCCACCGCTTCACGCAATTTCTCTACATAAATACAGTAATAATGCTTCAGAAACCGACAAATTGCAAAATAACGTGGCCGACGCTGGCTCTGTTTCTTCTGCATGGTTGACAGGTGTGGCGGCGAGGAGATATTAAAATCGGTTATACTACTATTCAATAGTATAGTATAGTATAATCTGTGGTTTTTGAATAGGATGGCGGAGACGAGTGCTGCGGTGGCGGAGGAGCAGAAGAGGATGAAGGTGTTGGTTCCCGTAGATGAGAGTGAGGGGAGTTTGTACGCGCTGAGGTGGGCGCTCGACCACCTCTTTGGTTTGGAACCGCCGGAGCAGGAGCAAGCTGCCGTGACGTTAGTGAATGTGCAGCCAACTTTCCAGCCATTCATCTATCCAGCTGGCCCAGGTACTTGTATACAATACTAGTAATTATAGGTATTCGTTCAGCTGTCATGACTAATTATCACCACCTGATAATTCAGGTATGATTAAGTTGCGAACCAAATACATTACATATTTAATCTTATAATCTTGCAAACTGAAACGTCCAGTTCAGTCCAATAATGTGCATTTATGTATGTATAGTTGTGTACGCAACTCCGGCGGTGATTGATTCGGTGAAGAAAGCGCAGGAGCAGAACGCTGCGGCCATACTCGCGCGAGCGTTGCGCATCTGCAAAGAGAAGAAGGTTAATTTTGGTTTGTTTTGTAAAATTAGTTGCGAATGGAATGAATGATGATAAATTAGGTGTTGCAGATAAAGGCAGAAGCATTGATTCTACAAGGAGACGCTAAAGATAAGATATGTGAAGCAGCAGAAGAACTGCACGTTGATGTCTTGGTGATCGGTAGTCGTGGGCTTGGAACCATTAAAAGGTCATATTTTAATAATGCCGCTTTTGCTTTAAAAATAAAACAAAAACAAAAACAAAATTGGACTAATTAATAATGGCAGGGCATTGCTAGGAAGCGTGAGCAACTACTGTGTGCATCACGTCCATTGTCCGGTCCTGGTGGTGAAGCCTCCTCCCAAACAAGCTCATGATTGAAACTGAATCCACCATCACCATTTTCTGCTTGTGTTTACAATCCTTCAATAAATAACAACTCCAGTTCATAATCAACTCTATGTGAATTTACTACCTCTATCCTTTAAATTTGTCCCGTTTTTTCATTTTCGTACGTCCACCAAAGGGTAAACAGATAAAGACAAAGTAAGTGAAGAGAAATATTTTAAACTTATACTAAAAAACGAAATGATTTCGTACGTCCACAAAAGGCTAAACAGATAAAGATAAAGTAAGTGAAGAGAAATATTTTAAAATTATACTAAAAAATAAAATCACTCTATTATTATGAAATGTATTAAAATAATAAAATGATTTTATTATTATGGAATAGAAGGGAGTAGAAATGTGCTAAATTGATTTCATAAAATGATAAAATAATAAAATGATTTTATTATTATGGAATAGAAGGGAGTAGAAATGTGCTAAATTGATTTCATAAAATGATAAAATAATTTTATTATTATGGAACGGAACGGAACGGAGTAGAAAGTATTAAAATGATTTTATTAAAATGATTTTATTATTATGAAACATAAGAGAGCAGAAAAGCACTAAAATAATAAAATGATTTCACGAACTGAAGAGAGGAATAGTATATGACAAACCATCTTTTAATTTGATGGGACTTGATCACTTTTCTCCTCAAGATATTCGGGATTTTGTAATCTGAGTCAATTCATGATACAACAATCTCATACACAAAATTAGTGATCCAATTACTTAGAATGATTTTTTTTTATAAAATAACTAAGAATGAGCAATGAAAAAATTGACAACATAATATATTGTTAATTAATCGTTAATCTTTGCATTTTTTGGATGCTTTTGTTTGCAATAAAAAATTGACATAACAATTGTTAACTAAATTTTAATCTTTTATATTTTAGGATATTTTGCGTTCTTTGGAACACCTAAGATTAGAGCTTGTTAACGTGTATTTAGAAATATAAATTAACATTCTTAATAGACTATAAAAATATTTTTCAAGGTTTTTAAGATGGAGACATTTGTAGATGGTGTATTGAGAAACACAAATAAACATATATATAAATTGAGGAAAAAAATTAAAACGTGATTTTTAGTGTCATACGTAACATTTATTTAATCGAGTTATGCTTCTTTTTTTTAGTTTAAATTTATTAATTTGATGTTTTTATCATACCATCATATCTATTTGTCTGTGCGACTATTATCTAATTTAAATAGAAGGGCAAATTCATGCACCTAGAGAACTCAACCTTTTCGGTTTACTACTAATTTGACGTTCCAAAATATTTAATACTCAAAATAAAGTTTCTATTTTCCATTTCACTAACGTATTTTTTCTCATATTCGTATTCATTATAAAATTTATTTATTATTAAGATCGATATTTTATTAAATATTTTCCGCTCATATGCCTTCTCATTTCTCAAACCTTGGACTGAGTCAAAATGAAATATAATTAATTTCTCAAATTTATGCCGAGTTAAACTGGAAATTAATTTTGCAGGAAGAGAGATTATATTTCTTTCTTCATTAAACCTTTATTTTCTTTTCTCAATTCTCTTAATTATACTTGTTTCCTAATCATTTTTCACTTTAAAATATCTTATTCTTTTTATTCTTTTTCTATTTCAATCTCTTGTATTCTATTTCTATTTCTGTTTCATACTAACATTCTAATATTCTACTTGTTGCATGTATATGTTGTTTTTCTTCTTTTTTTACTCGAATTCTCAAAATTACTCCCATATTTGAAACAAAATTAGAAAAATTTAAACTGTATGCTTAGTTAAAATACTAACAAAACTAGAAGAAAACATCATTTGCATTCATATGGCATGTTTACGAAGGAAATTAAATATTAACCCATTCGACGATCCAAAATCAATAAAACCATTTCACCAATCTACAGTTTATTACCAAAATTAGATCGTTCAATTTGATATTAAAATGAAAATGACTTTTATTTTGATGCTATTGCTTCTTCTAATTGTGCTCATAATTATTGGGAAGCTCTTATACACAAAATCCCATTGTTTTCCATCTTTTTGCTTGAGAAATTAACCATGATTTTCTCATTTAATTTGATAATAATCTGATTCCTTGTTATTTCTCTCTTTGCAGTACAATACGTCAAGCTTTCAGAAAGTATATACACATAGTTTTTAGAAATAATTGTAAAATAAAAAAAAATAAAAAGGTCTAAAACACACACATACGGATTACAATGGTTTATATTTAAATTATTTACCTAACATCAAAGCATATAATACGACTATTATTTTTCTATACAAACAAATTTATAATAGTCTAAGAAGCCTCAACAAAAGGAATTGACCAAATTGCCCCTCGATAACTCATTATCTGCACCGTAACCTCTCTACCTTATGTCACGTGACCACGTCATACTTATTGTCTGATTATGCGATATTAGCAACATGTTGCATATATCTTGTGATAATTATGAGTGCTTGCGCATACCAATTTATATGATCGTAGCAGTCCAATAAAAAAAATGTACATCTCATCCTACAGTCGGTTTGAGGGTAAAATGGTATATCAGATTAAATGGAGAACCCTTCTTTCATGACTTTTCAAGATATGATGTCAAAAAGTTGACCTTTGAAACCATTCTATATAATACTAGTAGTAATATTTTTCTCTTTCTGAAAGTGGGATTTTCTTATCTTGTTTTTTAGAGCTTTCTAACCATCATGTTAGGAGAGATGTCACATTAAAGATATCAATTAACCAAGTCACACCACCCCAATCATCATCGATTTTTTTTTTCTTTTTGTTTGAAAGCATCAAGCCTATATCATACAAATAAAAAGATTTTATAGCATAAATCTAGGCACAAATAAAAATGAAATCGATTACTCGATTATACAATTACCATCTAACAGAAGAATCTTGTTTACTTTTCTAAATCCCAACAAATACTTTGAAACAAATTTAAAGCAGCCAAACACCAACTTAAACAAGCATAAAAGGTGAATATCAAATTGGCATTGTTTTTTTTTTATTACCAAACCTGCATTAATATTTCATACACTCACTCTCTTCTCTCATCATCAAATATTCCTTCTAAAAAGCTCTCTCTACTACAAGGCATGGCGGCCTCCACCGCTAGCTTCCTAAGTTCGCCGCCGCCGTCTTCACTCCAAGGCCTATTCCTCCTCCTCATAACCACCTCGGTTTTCTTCTTTTTATACTCATTTTCAAGCATAAAACTTGACAATATTCATCACCAAGAAGGCCTAATTCACCCTCCTAAAGCTATCCTACCTCTTCAACAGCACCAGCAGGCTGTGCACAACCACCCTTTCATCTCTCAAGAATCACTTAATCTGCAAGTGGACGTTGTTCTTCCGGAGAAGGCAGTCATCGCGGCGTCGAAAACACCATTGCCAACGGAAAAAAGGAATCATGAATCAGTTGGTAAGAGTTACTAGTAGTTAATTCAATATTAATTCATGTTGACCTTGTTTTTAATTGATGATGATAATATGAGAAATTGTTGAACGTTTTTCATTCTTATTAGATGCGTCATAGTAATTGGTACAAGTTGGAACTTAAATTTGTGTCGTTTTTTATTCCTCTTTGAATTTTCTTCTTTCCTTTTGCTACATAGCATTCACCATGTACGTCAAAATCAGGCTGCTGCGCTTGTGGTCAAGACATGCATTATATATATATATATATAGACGTTACAATTATTAATTAAAATCAGTTATTATTGGAGTATTGTGCACTTACCTATATACCACATTATGGTCCCAAAAATGTAACATTTCATTTTATTCTTATTCAATGAAAAATCATACTATTAGAAACATATAATAACACAATTTTACAATATACAACAACATAAGTCATTGTTTCCGGTACATACAGGATCGCGTAACAACGATAAAATTTACGATGCATTCCACGATAGGACCCTATTCACAGAAGAGTACGCGAGAATGAAGAAGAGAATGAAGATATACGCGTATCCACATAGCAAGTATGAGGCATTCGCAAACGTGTTGCTCCCGGAGGATCCTGAGCCGGGCGGGAACTATGCGAGCGAGAGCTATTTCAAGAAAGCCCTATTCAAGAGTCATTTCCTCACAAATGACCCTTCCGAAGCGGACCTCTTCTACCTCCCCTTCTCCATCGCCAGCCTCCGGCACGACAAGAGAGTAGGTGTTGGTGGGATTCAGACCTACGTCAAGAACTATGTTCGAGACATAAGTCAAACCTACCCCTTCTGGAACCGGACAGGCGGCACAGATCATTTCTACGTCGCCTGCCATTCGGTGGGGCGGACTGCAATGGAAAAAGCGGTCCAGGTTAAACTAAACGCGATTCAAGTGGTGTGCTCCTCGAGCTACTTCTTGGCGGGCTACGTCTCCCACAAAGATGCATCCATACCGCAAATTTGGCCCAGGAAAGGCCCACGCCCAACACGCCCACCATCACACAGGTATTAACCATACTACTACTCCTATTTTCTTATGGCTTAATAATACTCACTTATGACTTACGATTTCTTTTCATTCATTAACACATACTCATTTAAAAATATAGAATTTTGTTTAATTTTATCCCGCATTAAATATTTCGATATCGAAAATTTGACCAGGTCTCGTAATACTATACGTTTAGCTTCATTTTGTGAACATTCCAAGTTCATATTTTACTAGTAAGCCTGGTCAAATATATGACGCAATATGCAGAAAAGAAAATTTAATAAACTTATCAACGATGAACTTACGTTATTTTTTTTTTTAATTTATGGGTTAATTGTCTATAAAATCATGAAGTTTTGTCAAATTTTGATATATTTTGCACCTTTCAAAATTAGAATGATAAATCACAAAGTTTCAAAACTTTCTCAATTGTCCCATGATAACTTATTTAGGGGCAAGTTCTATTCTAAATTGGTGCACATGTGTAATATTTAGTGTTGTCAATAAAAAAAGTGACGTAAATGTGTATTAATATGATGTTGTGGTAGACTAAAGGTGTCTTTTTGAGCTTAAAAAACTAAAAATAATTGCACCAATTTGGTTAAATGTGACATTTGAGAATTTTTAAAATTTCATGATCCGTCATTCAAATTTTAAATGATGTGGCATATACCAAAATTTCAACTCGAACTTCTGGCTCACTACAGGCAGAATCTAGCCTTCTACGCTGGAGCAATGAACTCGAGAGTTCGAGAGTCTCTAGTGAAGACGTGGGGCAACGATTCTGAGATCTCGGTTCACCGTGCCCGGCTCAAGACGCCCTACTCGGAGTCACTCTTGAGGAGCAAGTTCTGCATCCATGCTAAGGGATTTGAAGTGAACACAGCTCGAATAGGGGATGCTTTGTATTATGGGTGTGTGCCTGTAGTTTTAGCAGACCACTATGATCTTCCATATGCAGACATCTTGAACTGGGAGAGTTTCTCGGTTGTTTTGTCGGCTTCGGACATTCCGATCATGAAAAGGGTGCTTTTAGAAATGGTTAGATCAGGTGAGTATTTGAGGTTGCAAGAGAATGTTGTGAGAGTCCAGAAGCATTTTCAGTGGCATAGTGTGCCGGTTAATTATGATGCGTTTTATATGATTATGTATGAGTTGTGGCTTCGGAGAAGTCATGTAAGTATCAACATTTGACTTATTTCTTTATTTCATTAGTTTGTAGTGCATTATTGAACCTTGCTTAACCAATTAATTATCTTAAATAATATAAAAATGAAGTATAATTATATGCCCTTCCATCTATGAACTCGAATTACTAATTGAAAATTATCAACTTAAACCGTTAAAAACATGAAAATTTAACATAATTCGCGTTCATAGATGAAAATTTAACATAATTGAAAAGGTACTTGATTGAACCCCACTAGTTGAAAAGATAAATCAAACAATTGGCATTTTTATATATATACTTCGTTTTTATGAAAAATAGTCTCTCTTTTTTAAAATTTATTTACCAATGTTATCCTCAACTCTACTCCTATTTATAAAAACTTATCATTATTTTTTATCTTTAAACTTTTCTCCCTCTTTCTTTAATTTTACAAATATATATTATAACAGGTGTGCTTCACAGAATGAGATTATTTTTATGGATGAAGTGAGTAAATTTATATGACATCAAATTAATATTTTTGTTAAAATGCTGTCATTTGTGAAAAAAATTTGCCGATATAGTTACTTCATACGGAGTACATTATTCGAAGCAGTTTAGATCCCCAAATCATTGATCAGTACAAATTTGGTAAAAATCTGCCGAATTAATGGTTCGAGAATCTGACCTGATCGAGCCAAGAAAGGAAATTTGATATTCAGTCGTATCATAGTATTCTTCTTTTTTTTGTCTCTCTTTTCCGTGGTTAAATACCTCCTCCGTCAGAGTTGTTAATTTTGGATTGTTTATTGGTTTTAAAACGTTAATATCAATAACTTTGTTAAGGAAAGTCTGACTCATTATGTGTCCAAATCAACAGTTCCAATCTTGTTTCTCTTTCACTATACATCTATTTTGTTCTGGGGTTTGTTTCACTTTACATCTCCCTCATTATCTTCACAAAATTAAGATTGCTATAGCCTCTTCTGGCACACCAAATCAATATTATACATCTCATTAAAAATAGTCTAATTTTTTATATGTTAAAATTAGTTTCATTTTTTATTTTATAAACGTTTTCACCACTTTTTAAATTTTTCACTCTCACTTCAAAAAATTTTATCTCTCATATTTATTACATATCCATTAAATTTTATAAATATCATTTATAAATAGGACTATTTTTCATAAAAAAAAGTGTCAGAATTAATTGTGTCTCCACTACTCAAGTCCAAAAAAAAAAAAACAGACTGCATAGACGCTTGTTTTACAAAATGATTTAATTATTTTAGACATGAAAATTTGAAGACGAGATAGCCCCTCACTCATTTAATGCTCCACCTTCCAATTCCAGAGTTAGTTTGTGTGCATAATCATCAGCATCACCATCTGTTCTATCAATGGCGGCCGCATCTTCACTCTATGTACTCCACAGCCTCCTCACGCGCCGCCGCGACGCAGCCTATTTCGCCCTTCCCATCAAATCCTTCTTCTTTTACATGCCCACAACCTTGGCTCTCGCCACCTCTCTTCTTATTCTTCTCTATATCTCCTCCACTTCTAATCTCTTCTTCATTCACCCGCACCCTCAAATTAGGGCTTCTCTTAATTTTTCCCAATTCCCTCCTCTTCAATTTCCCGATTTTACTATTCCAGAAGCTGAGCATCGGAGTAATTTCAGACTCAAAATTGGGCTTCAGGGTTAGTCAATTTCGAGCTCATGCTTACATATTTGCTTAATTCTTGATTTTTCTCGCTTCAGTTTTAGTCCTCTGCTCTGAGTATAATAGTATAATTTAAATAGAAGAAAGTTTCCATTTTTCGTATAATCTTTGCTTGAAATCTTCTTTTTCAACAACTTTTAATTTTCTTATGAATTTAATGGTCAGCATATCGTGTATTTATTCGTGTGATTAGAAGGGAGAATTGGATATTAGATGTATTAGGATGGCTTGAAATGTGGCCACAAAATGGAAAAAGATTATTTTTTTGAGGATATGTTGTTAAAAATCCTGTTTTTTGAGGGACATTCTAAATCTGATGCAATTCATGGAAAAAAATTGTAACTTTCAATGGTGTTGATTCGTGTACTTCACCAAAGCTTATGGCATTTACATTGGAATGATTGCTTATAGGAAATGACAAAGAGCTATTCCATGACAGAGATGTCTTCCTTGCTAACTACAAGGAGATGAACTCAAGCTTAAGGATTTATATCTATCCACACAGACAAGATGATCCGTTCGCTAACGTGCTCTTGCCCGTGGATTCTGAGCCTGGTGGTAACTACGCCAGCGAAAGCTACTTCAAGAAGGTTCTCATGGGTAGTCATTTTAGTACAGAGGATCCCTCTGAAGCAGATTTGTTCTTTTTACCCTTTTCCATTGCAAGGTTGAGGCACGACCCGCGTGTGGGCATTAATGGGATTCAAGATTTTATCAGAGATTACGTTTTCAACATTAGTCATGAGTATTCTTATTGGAACCGTAGTGGTGGTGCTGATCATTTTTATGTTGCTTGCCACTCGATTGGCCGTGCTGCCATGGAGAAAGCCGAGGCGGTGAAGTTTAATGCTATCCAGATTGTGTGCTCGTCGAGCTACTATGTGTTTTCCTATGTTACTCACAAGGATGCGTCGCTGCCTCAGATTTGGCCTAGGCAAGGCGATCCCCCAAATCTTGCACGTGAAAGGTGTGATGTTCTTTCGTTTGCTTAGCTCATGAATGTATATGTTTTTGGCCCTTTTCAACATAAGTTTTACATGTGTAGGAGCTATGAAATTTCATCAACAGATAGTGTAATTCTATGAGAAATGATCTGATTGAATATCATCGAAAGCCTGTTTGATATGCTCGAGATCTTCACAGCCTTATCTCGGATAATTTCAGGTCAAGACTGGCCTTTTTCGCTGGATCGATAAATTCACCAGTGCGTGAAAGGCTGCTTCAAGTGTGGCAAAATGATTCGGAAATATCAGTCCATTTCGGGCGCCTCAACACGTCCTACTCTGATGAGCTTCTACGAAGCAAATTTTGCCTTCACGTGAAAGGATTTGAGGTCAACACAGCGCGTATCGGTGATGCACTATACTATGGTTGCGTCCCGGTAATAATTGCCAATCACTATGATCTCCCATTTCAGGATATACTCAACTGGAGAAGCTTCTCAGTGATTGTTGCAACTTTAGACATCCCTCTTCTGAAGAAAATCCTGAATGCAATAAGTGTGGAGGAGTATTTGATTTTGAGAAACAATGTATTCAAGGTGAGGAAACAATTTCAGTGGAACCATTCTCCTGTAGATTATGATGCTTTTTACTTGGTTATGTATGAATTATGGCTTCGGCGAAGTTCTTTAAGAGTTATACCTTAGTTTTTATCTTATTTTATTTTATTTGTGGTGGGTGTTTTTTATTGAAAAAAAAAAGAGTTGGGGCTGTTTGGTAAACAACACTTATGGTTGTTGAGCTCAGGCCCACTGCGACATCTAGTGGAGCTCAGCCCAGTGCGAATTCTAAGTTTTAGGATTTAGAGCACCCGCAACGCGGGCCGCCCGCGTTCCGCGTTTCGTGCCGGCGGAACGGAACCGGCGCGCGACGCGTTGCGGAGGTGCGTTCCATCTCCGTGTCGTTCCCAAGCCGTGCCGGGTGCCGACGGCACGGCCCGCGGAACTGTCCGTGACGCGCTTCGGCAACGTGGCTCGCCCTGCGTCGTGCGTGACGCCCACTCGCCAGCCCGCGAGTGGGCGTCGTCACGCTGACGCAATAAATTCATTTTTTTTAAAAAAATGAATTTTTAAAAAAAATATTTTTATTTATAAAAATTGTTTTTTATATTTAAAAACAATTTTTACAAATAAATGAATACTAGAAAATCGTATTAGCCCATATATATTTGATGGGCTTGCGAATTTATAAAACTCATTCTTGGTTGTCTCTCTTTTATAGAGACATCCTTCAATGTTTTATGTTCCACTTTCAATGTGGGACAAACTCATTCTTGGTTGTCTCTATTTTATAGAGACATCCTTGAATGTTTTATGTTCCACTTTCGATGTGGGACAAACTCATTCTTGGTTGTCTCTATTTTATAGAGACATCCTTGAATGTTTTATGTTCCACTTTCGATGTGGGACAAACTCATTCTTGGTTATCTCTATTTTATAGAGACATCCTTGAATGTTTTATGTTCCACTTTCGATGTGGGACAAACTCATTCTTGGTTGTCTCTATTTTATAGAGACATCCTTGAATGTTTTATGTTCCACTTTCGATGTGGGACAAACTCATTCTTGGTTGTCTCTATTTTATAGAGACATCCTTGAATGTTTTATGTTCCACTTTCGATGTGGGACAAACTCATTCTTGGTTGTCTCTATAAAATTGTATTTTAAATTATGTCATTTTTTATTTTTTAGGATTTTAATTATGTCTTTTTCTATTTTTTTGAATTTTAAGTTGTAATGTTATTTTAATTTTAATGAAGTGTGTTTGTTTTAATTGAATTGGGTTGGAAATAAAAAATGAAATTGAATGAATAGTAATTTAAGGAACGGTTAAGGAACGGATAAGAAACGGATGGTTGCAGGTTTCGTTCCTTAGTTAAGGAATGGAGTAAAAAAGTACAGTGGGGCCCGCAAATAGTAGTTTAAGGAACTGTTTAGAAACGGTGGGGGAACAGCGTTGTGGATTGCCTTAGGTTTAAGATCCAATAGAAATATAGACATACAAAGCAAACATATTTAATGTCCATTTCAACTTTTTTTTTAACTTGATAAAACCGAACACATCTTAGTAGTAACATAATATGGTTGATTGATTACAAGAGGGCGTGCATAATTTAATAAACACGAAGAAAAAGAATAATGATGTTAGAAGAACATATGGTAGATGCAGGCATACTAACAGGCAAATTTTGCTATGCATTCTTCCTACATTGTGTATACACTAGCAGAGAGAAAGAGCAATGCAGCGTTCTTGATCAGAAATGAATTGAGCCCACTAACGAGGATAATTATTACTGACTATTACTCCCTCCGTCCACCGTTAAAGAGTCATTTTGACTCAGTACGGATTTTAAGAAATTGTTTGACTTGGTGAAGAAAAAGTAAAGCGAAAAAATAAGTGAAGTGTGTGACCAATTTTTTATACTCCCCCGTCCCATAGAAATAAGTCATATTTCCTTTTTCGTACGTTCCATTGAAATAGTTCATATTTATTTATGGTAACATTTTTTCTTCTTCTATTTTACTTTATCATTTATGGTCCCACCACTCATTACACAATTTCAAGTACATTTTCTCATTCTCTCTTACTTTACCAATTACACATCTATGGGACGGAGGGAGTATTAGTTTTATAATGAATTGTGAGTGTATAAGGTTAAAGGAATGTGGTCGTATACAAAAAGTGAAAAAAGTATGATTCATTAAATTGTGGACAACCCAAAATAGTAAAACGTCTCTTTAAATAGTGGACAGAGGGAGTAGTATACTTCAGGATCGACAATCACAACATAATTTTTATTAAATTCAACGAATATGTGCGAAACACCAAATACAAGATTATGATGGTATATACTAATATCAACACAAAACTACACTGAAGTATTTTTTTAAAAAATAAACTCATATATGAAAGAGGAAATTACAACTGATGTGAAGATGACTCGAACTCGGCATCTCATACAATAATGTATAGCTCCTTGTTGCTAGGACAAGACTTTGGACAACTACACTGAAGTACTTAGCTTCACTACATATACATTTGTCTAACTATTAGTTTTTGAATTAGGAGTTTCCTCATTAAAAAAATAATTTCTCATTAAAAAATATGAATTGGAATACTTTTTATATTCTATAAGCTTCAATATTACGACTAGTTAGAATAAAGTATCAACTTCTTCAGATTATTCTACTATGTCTTCAAAGTTTGAATAGGCTTTCTACTGAAAACAAACATCATATTTTGATATCCAGATATTCTATTTTATGAAATTTTAAAAATATCTTCCATGTTGTGGGGATATTTTCGATTAAAAATTTGGAATAAATAGTGAAAAGTTACCATAAATGTGATTACATTTTAGTCCATAAACTTATTAGGATATTTTTAAAATCTAAAAACTAGTAGGGGCAAAACGTGTAATTCAGGACCTATTTATCTAGGTCACTCTATTAATTTATGGACTATTTATGTAGTTCACCCTATTATTATTATTATTATTATTATTATTATTATTATTATTATTATTATTAGTATTATTATTATTATTATTATTGTTATTGTTATTGTTATTGTTATTAATTAAACATAAACTACTTTGGACTGCAACTTTGAGGAACATTAATGTTATTGATGGATTAGAGGGAAATTTACAAAATCACCCAATGTATAATCAACATTCTTATTCAACACAGAGGGCTTTTCAGTAAGATCGGCAAAAGAAGATTTGGTTGTACTAGTAATAAAAACTTCGAATGCCCTGCCCCTACTGTCACTGCACAACAACTTATTTTACTTAGCAACTAAGTTATCATAAATTTATATTATTATTGCTCAAGCTCAACTAATAAGAAAGTATTTGACTGATGCTTTCACGGTTAAAGTCAAAATACTTAATTTTCTACTTTCACTTTGGACACTTCTCAGTCAAATATTACATCGGAAAAATTGGTTGAATAGATTGGAGAAAGATCTCAAATTAATCGGATAAGATTTAAAATAAAATATTATTTGTAAATTCTAGATGGATGTAGAAATTAGTTTGTTGGCGTGAGCGTAGAGTCCCAGCTGTAAATAGATTTGAATTTTGATTTATTGCTACGCTTCATAGGAAAATCCGTGTAGTCATCATCCCCGTGTAAATAGCGTTTCTAACACGACCCCCACCTTCATAATATCATCACCTATAAAAACGGCCTTCAAATCTTTCAATATCTACGCTTTTTCGGAAGGAATTCTCTTCAGCTCTTGCTACTTTACTTTTTCTGAGGTAGCGTTACTTTTCATGCATTTCTTCTGCAACTAATCCGCGCCTAATTTTAATCTTTCTGAGGTAGCGTTACTTTTGATTGAATGTCTACGTGTTGATTGAATAGTGTTTGAATTTTGGTGTTGTATATGTTTGGGAATTGATGTTGTTTAGGATCTCATTAACCCTTCATTGATAGTTGCTGTGAAGTTTACAATTTACAATTCAATATATTCAATTGTTCTGGTGATCTAGTTCTTTGCATTTCTATTTGTAATTTATTTTTCAATGTGTAAAAATAGAATATTAAAATATTCTTGAGTGAATGATAGTATCATTTTAGAACATCTTTGTGGTATGATTTTGAATTTGGTGCTTTTTTCTTTGTTCAGATACATATAAACAAGAAAGAGATTAATTGGTTGGATAATGGGGGGCGGATCTGAAACTTTTCATATCGAAGAGGAGAAGGAAAAGCTCCATTTAAAGGCCGAGAGCAAAATTGAAAAGCCTGGTGAAGAAGTAGAAGAAAAGACTAAGGTGGAACTTGAAGTCGGAGCGAAATCTGTGGTGCCAAAACATGAAGACAAGAAAGATGAATCAAAAGCAAACAAGAAGGTGAAAAAAGATGACAAGGATAAAGAGAAGAAATCCAATGAGGAAATGGAGAAAGAGAAAAGTGAGGTAGAAGAAGGTGAGGAGGGGAAGAGCAAAAAGAAAGATAAAGAGAAACACACGAAGAAGGACAAAGAGGAGGAAGTTGAAGAGAAAAAGAAGGATAAGGGATTGAAGAAGAAAGACAAATCCAAAGAGAGTGCAGGAGAATCGAATGACGAAGAAAATGAAGGCGAAGATGATGAAAAAGAGAAGAGGAAGAAGAAGGAGAAGAAGCATAAGAAAAACAAGCACAAGGAGGAGGACGTAGAAGCTGAAAAAGAATTGGAAGGAGATGGATCCAAGAAAGAGAAGAAGAAAGGAAAGGGCAAAGATGAGGATAAGAAGGCGAAGAAAGATTCGGAAGGGGAAGTGAGTGAAGAAGTCTCGGATGAAAAGGGGTCGGAGGCGAAGAAGAAAAAGAAAAAATGTGGCAAGGGCAAGGAAGATAGTAAGAAAAAGAAATCCAAAGGGAAATCTGATCAAGAAACAGATGAGGTTGAAGATGAAGTCGCCTCAAGGGGCCTTCACGTAGAAGGAAATGGAGACAAGAAGCAGACGAAGGATGAGAAGAAACAAAGATTCAA
This sequence comes from Salvia splendens, assembly GCF_004379255.2. Classification (NCBI taxonomy): domain Eukaryota; kingdom Viridiplantae; phylum Streptophyta; class Magnoliopsida; order Lamiales; family Lamiaceae; genus Salvia; species Salvia splendens. Next base: position 29,661,667 of record NC_056033.1, on the reverse strand, counting down.
AGAGAAGTACAACGCGAGGGACCTTGATAAGCTGAGAAAGAAGCTGGACAAAATCAACAATAAGATTGAGAGTCTTGTTGAGAAAAAGGAGGACATCATGAGACTTGTAAAGGAAGCCGAGGATAAGAAAACTGTCGATGCTAAGACGACGACCAAGGATGCAGCTGGTGATGAAGGCAAAGAAAAGCTAAATACAGTTGAGGTTGCTTAGAAAATGGTGTGCTTTTGTAAACTATACTATCGTATCTGTATTACTTATTACATGTCTTTTGTCATTACGAGTGATTTCGATGTATTTCTCTGTATTTTCGACTTTTGGCATTTTATGTCTTGAATACTTCCATCTCCATTGATCTTGTGCTTGTTTTCAACATTGCAAGAGAAAATAAAGGCAATCTTTTATTTATTATTTCACCATTTCATCACCATATGATAAATGGAGGTGAGCAATAAATGCTCAAATTTACATCTTCTCATTACAAGTTTTACTTAGCCTTTGCAGGATGTGTGGTGAGTCCATACCCAAAAGGAAACAACGGATCATAATGGCGATCACCGACATTCATTGGAAGCTGGTCGACAGTCTTGAACCACGTACGAGGGAGCTTGCCGGAGAAACCATAGTCTCCAAACAGAACATCTGCAACACCTTGGCCCTCCGTCCCTGGAAGCCAAGCGGCTACTAGGGCATCCATTTGTGCAAGATAAGGCTGGATCACGACTGGGCGCCCTGTAACAAGAACCACAACACATCTCACCGAGGCACACACATTTGTGATGATACTTGGCCCGGGATCAGGAAGTGTCAAGTTGGTGCTGTCTCCAAATGTTTCTGCATACGGTAGTTCTCCCACTACAACAATGGCGTAGGAGAACTTGTTGGCCTTCACATATGCAGAATCCGGATTCTCTTGAAACACAACTCTTGTTTTGGGGTTCACGGTGTTCTTGATCGCAGACAAGATCGTGGTGCCTGATTTTTCTGGAGTGTGAGACTATTGTACAAGAGAATGAAATGAAACATGAGATGGAATGATAGCAGGGTTGTACCGGCTGTAATGTTGTTGCCTGAGATGCCCTGCCACTCGATCGTCCAGCCACCACACTGATAGCCTATGTTGTCAGCGTGTGTCCCGGCTACAAGGATCTTCGATGCCTTTTTAGGAAGTGGGATCAATGGCTCATCTGCAGATCCACCATTCTTGAGAAGGACAAGGGATTTTCTTACAGCCTCCCTTGCAAGCTCCCTATGTTCCTGTTGGAATCTTGCAGTGTCACTTAACAAAAAACCATTTACCGATCACAACATAATTAATCGAAGTTTTTGACTAAACCTGACTACCAAGGTACTTGGCCATGCTGTAATCAGCCAAGGGGCGTTCAAACAAGCCCATGGTGAACTTAACCCTTAGGATCCTCGCCACTGCGTCATCGATCCGGCTCATGGGGATGAATTTCCTTTCCACCAAGGATGTAAGGCCACTGATGAATTCTTTGTAGTCATATGGAACCATGATCTGAAAATAATTAAGACCTTATGAATATTGTGTAAACTTGCATAGCATGATTTGAAGTTTGATGACCAACCAACCATGTCTATTCCAGCGCCAACTCCGGCCAAGATGGAATATGTGTAGTTGAGATGCGGCGGGGAAGTGATTCTGTCGATTCCTTGCCAGTCCGAGATGACAAATCCCTGCAACGCAAGGAATGCGTCTGAGTTATGTATGCAATTTGCAGGGAGTTGGAAGTTGGTTTCTTACCCTGAAATGAAGTGTGTTTTTAAGGAAGCCAGTGATGAGGTCGCGGTTGGCGTGCATCTTGACGCCGTTCCAGCTGGAGTAGGAGACCATGACGGAGGCGACTCCTTTGATGACAGCGTTGTAGTAGGGAGCCATGTGAATGCCGAGCAGATCGTGCCTGCTCGCCAGCGTGTTGTTCTCGTTCCTTCCCCTGGTCGTTCCACCATCGCCTACGTAGTGCTTGGCACAAGCCACCACTTTCTGCCTGACAAGTTGTGTGATAAATGAGAAGCACAGAATTGGGAAAAGAAAAAAGCCTTTGGAGAATTGGAAGGGATCTCTCCTTGTGAACAGCAACAAAGCCACCACTTTGTACTTACTGTCCAGCAACAAAGGGAACAGCCTTTGGAGAATTGGAAGGGATCTCTCCTTGTAGTCCAGGTATGATCTCTGTCATCGCCCGAACTAGCTTTGGATCTTCACTGTAACTCTCGAAGCATCGTCCCCATCTCGGATCTCTGCATACCTGTATCCAAACATATGCATCTCTAACTGTAAGAAGCCAAACCAAATGACCGCCTAATGTTGTACTCCATTGTTGAATCAATTTACCGCAACGCAAGGTGCAAAGACATAAGGAATGCCGGTAGCTCTGACTTCCAGAGCAGTGGCAGCTCCAATCCTCTTGGCCAGTTGTGGATCCCTGCACATATTCATCATTCACTATCCATCTACATCTTTGCACGAAACGATTTAGGTCTTGTTTGGTACACTAGATAAGGCCAAGATATATGATCTTATTTGACTGTTTGGTAGATAAGATGTGGCCCAGTTAGCCCATCTTACTTTAATTATCTCGTCTTATCTTAATATGCCTACTGAACGGATGAAGTACTACCTTGTGGCTCCAATTGCGACGTTATGAGGGAAAATGGTAGCTCTGTAAACGTTGTTGTGGCCGTGGACAGCGTCAATCCCGTAAAGCATGGGTATCTTGAGACGGGTGGACAGGGAGCCCTTCTGGAAGCCGTTCACCATGTCCACCCATGCCTCTGGTGATGCCTTGCGCGATGGAACACTGCCTCCGCCGCTCAACACGCTGCCTTTTTTTTTTTAGATATTCAGGTATCAGAAGAAGCAGAATTAGCAGTTATGGAGATATGAAAAGAGGTTTGATTTACCTATGTAGTATTTGTCGAGAACATCGGCAGATGCTACTAGGCGATCGATTTGTGTCATTTGGCCTATTTTTTCCTGGAGAGTCATCTTGCTCAAAAGGTCCTTAACTCTCTTCATCACAGGCTGCTTCGGATCTTGGTATGCGTTGTACTCTGCATTTGCTACCCAAATCCAGCAATACAAGAACATAATTGCACCCAATATTGAAGGTGCTTTACCCATATTTACTCCTCCTCCCCTTCACATTCAGCAATAAACTAATTTGTTACTACTAACTTTTGCTTCATAGCATAGCATGCAAGAACAACATGGAATAATATCATACATACATACATACATACATACATACATGTAATAATATCAGAGTTATGCAGAGATGAATTTAAGGTAGAAGAAGATCACACTTACGAGACTCAAGTCGGTGGTCTCTGCTAATGTGTGTGTGAGATCGTGAGAGAAGATAGTGCAATGAATGCCTGGGTCAAAATGAAGTGTAGCTACTGGCACTGGTGAGTTGTTGTTAGACCCACAATGCGTTGATCAATAATTCTCGATTGGTCAAATATAGATAAGATTACAACCAACATGCTAAATAAATTATATACACAAAAATGGATTACTTTTTGAGCATTACAAAGGAACAGATGGATTATGGATTAGGTAATAGGAATTCGAGCGAATCTACCCGCCAAACACTTAATTCTATTTATATGGATTAAGAATACATTATGGTTCAGGTTCTATATTCGTAGACCTACCCTATTTATAATTTGTACGTACTATTTAACTAGCTGTTCTATTTTACTACTCCTACTACGATTAAATTATATACTTTGCGAGATTTTAGGTCGATTATGTAGTACATCCAAGTACCCAACCAGGTGAGTAAATTAATAAATTATGTAATACACCCAAATAGTATAAATATTTTATTTAAATAGAAAACACTAATATCCTCAACAAATAAATGATAGGTAGTCCATATGAGGCCGCCTTAGTCGACTATTATATCATGAGATATTTCTCAATTAAATTGTGGCGTGGCGATTAGATCATCCACATAATAATAGGTTGGACATGGGCGGTGCTGAACATTATTATATTTATATATTCCTACCAAAAACCCTTATTAAATTCCACTAAAATTTATTTTAGATGTATTAAAATTACAGTCTCAACGTGGAAGCTGACTTTCTAACTCACTCTTCTTCCATGCCCCGTTAGTTGAAGTGCACCAAAGGGAGGATCGGGTAATGCAAATGAGGACCCAACACAACTCAACTATGAGCAAATGGTCGAGTCGAAGCCATCCAATGGACTAAAATAAAATATTCTCCATCCACACTGCTCCGAGCAGAATCTTCTCCTGAATCGCTGAAAGGGCTTACACAGCGCCGTCCTTTCAGGCCCTAACAAAAATGAGCGATAATAATTCATACAACGATTCGACGAGATGCAAATGGGAGAGGGAGCAATTATGTCGGAGACAGATAAAGAAAGAATTGATAGAATTTGAAATTAGGGGGATTTTGGCAGATTATAATATGGTTAGAAGAGAATAGCAGCGCCAGCGCCAGCGCCAGCGCCATTTTTAGGGTGATGTTTGTAGCGAGTGCCTAAGTTAGGATTACTGCATCTTTAGATTTTCTCATAAAACAAACACGGTCTACTTAATATATCATCCTCCTCAAGGTAACCACATTTTAATCTTAATAGAGTGCAAATACACCATCACTAAGCATATATGCCATAAATTGAACAAGCGCAAATCAAATTCTAACCTAGCTCAAGAAATACAGCGAGACAGCTCTGCTTTTTTTGGGATTATTACACAATGTTTCGCATATTGATACAAAATGTTTGAAGTTTGCGTAAATCATACTAAAAGTTTGCAGATCCGACGGTTAAATTTGTAATCGAGAGTTTGGAGAAATGTGGTTGCCGCATCGGAAGCAAATTCAATTGCGCTCAGCCGGCTTATGCTGTATTCGAGAGGGTACATGGAGTATCTGTATGGCCTTTTTACTTGATTTCAGAAATCACTTTTATACTCTACTGATCAATAGCATTATCTCTAGATTACTTATATTTTAAAGACGATGTGGTACAATCGATGATTCACGAGAGAGATTGCATTATGTGAGAGAGATTCTTCGTTGGCATCTAAAGCTGAATGATCTAAGGATAAAGGGTCATGAGGCTGTGAGTTTCTTTTAAAGCCTTTCTAATCATAATAAATACAGGGAATTAGCTTAATTAGAGTACTAGTTGAAATAGTACACAAGTATGTCGTGTTGAGTTGATTCCATAGGTATTATGTGTGAAGCCGAAATCAGTGGCTGCAATCCATTCACCGGCCACACCAAAGAGAGCCGTGGAAGGCGTTTGGGATACACCTCCCTCCCTTCCACAGGACTACTCCACCTCTCAACTTCGCTTTTCGATTTTTGATTTCTCACTGAAGCTGACTTCAATAAGCAAAGCTTGCACTTATCATTTTTGTATTCTTCAACTATCATTCTGCAGCTCTGTTTCTTTGCATTTCAAAATTAGTTAACAGAATGATGATTTTAGACAGGCAAGTTTAAAGAAAAATATAGACCCCTAAAGCAACTTATTTATTTTATAATGACAGCGAGCGACATCATCGACAACGAAATCGAAAAGACTAGATTACAAGTATTTTCACTAATCATGTAGGGCTGGCAAGTCGTGCGGATTGGGTCGTTATCGGGTCAACCTGATAATGACCCAACCCAATAAGGCCTAACCTGAACCCGACCTGTTAAGGAAACTGTAAATCCGAACACGAACCCGACCTGCTACCTTCAAATCCGAACACGACCCGCACCCGACACGAACCCGTTATCGACACGATATAATATGGGTTGACACGACACGATAACAACCCGAACCTGATATTACACGATTAAAACCTAATATTACACGATTAAACCTTAATTTTTAACCTAATTTACACAATTAAAATTCGTTTTATACTATTTAAACCTAATTTATAAGAAATTAAAACATTAAAGTAATATATATATTTTTAAATAATAATAAAAATAATAATATTATTTCTTAATGGGTTACCCGTATCCGACCCGCATCCGACCCGAACCCAACCCGAAATTATCGGGTTCTTAATGGGTCAACCCGATAAGGACACGGATCCAATAAGACTTGACCCCAACCCAATAATTTCGTGCGGATTCGTGTCGGATTATCGTGTCGTGTCGAAAATTGCCAGCCCTATAATCATGGCAACACTATCAAGACACCGTCCTAACAAAATCATTAATCATATACTAATCCATCACTAATCTTGACTATGATGCAATACTAGACTTATAGCTAGTTTGTTACTTATTCAATCAACCAATTACATCACTTTCAAAGTCTCAATAAATTATTTCAATCCCAGCTCAACTTCGTAACAAACTCAACTCCAACTTGCTAGATGGGACTACCAAGTAACAACCATCCGTTGCAATTCAATCACGTGGCAAACACATAACACAAATTGAATCATTGCAAATAATCATAAACTTTATATTAACACCAAAACATTTACAAGGCTTGATTGAAGTGGACATGTGACACAAATGCAAGAAAAGAAGATCTCATGAAACATGGGATCTCTCTCCCTTGCAATGATAATGACAATAGAAACCTAATTAAGCAGTCACAGATGTCTCCACTGCAACAACCCCTGAGCCAGTGTAGCTCACATTGCCAATCTTATCGGCTTCCCACAGCTCGGGTATGGCTTCCCTCAGGTTATGGATGCTTTCCAGCGCGTAATCTGCTCCTTTCACTCTCTGTGATTTCCCAACCTGCATTCAAAATTATGTGTAAATCTTTGTTTTTAAAGGGACACAGATATGTTTGCAAGAATATGTCCTTACCAGTACAGTGTCGAGCCCTACGCATTTTCCAGATTGGATGTTTCGGACACTGTCCTCGAAGAATAACTGCAAGGATAAGATGAAGATTATGCATTAGTATTGAGTGTTGATTAGCCTAATGCTTTGGAGTGTGATGAGTGGTGACTCACTGTTCGGTGAGGATCTATGTTGGCGATTTTAATGGCCTTTTCGATGGCGGATTCTGAAGGTTTGCAGACGATTGGTGTTTTTGGCAAGCCAGATGGCTGTGCATCGGGCTGAGAAAAATATCCAATGATGTCGAAAACCCCAGAGGTTCCGTTCACTGCAGTAGAGGATTGCGTTGATCCTATGAACTCGGTGTCATCCTCATCATCTGATGCAGTGCTCTTGTGAGTAGGGTTCAGGGTCTCGAAGCAGATGATCCCTTCGAAGCAGTCTTCCAAACCTAGCCGGTTCAGAGCTTTGATCGCGTGCACCTTATCAGCATTTGTGAAGATCTGTTCGTGCAATGAAGATTTTTTTAGTGAACAATCAAATTGCTCGTGAGCTAGCTAGAAGTCGACAAAGAAGGTCAAACACACTCACCACTTTACGGATGGGCAAGCTAGATAGGAGGCTTTTCAACACAGGATCGGGTTTCAAGTTTTCGTAAGGCAATCTACCATGGACAAAGCTGCAAGAATGAAAGTTTTGAACGTTTAAAAACATAAAACCACGAAAGGAGAAGAAAACAAAATAGTTCCAGCAAGATGTTCCGTTCCGCTTACCTATGGTACTCATCATAGTCAAAGTCATAGCCTATTGCCTGCAAAGGAAGACTCGTGGTCAGATAATCTCTCGAATGTAACCAAGTCCAAGTCCACAACGAAATGGAGCAGGATGGCTTACCCTAAGACCTGCCATTGTTGTGCCATAGTTTTTGTAGAGTAGATTGCACAAGTCCGGGATTTTGCTCTCGTCTATACCCAACTTTTCATCCATATAAGCTGAATGAAGTTACATATTCAGAAAACATCAGACACCAATAAAAAATTCCATCAACAACAATATGCAACAAATAAAAACAAGTTTTACCTTGAATGTTCTTGAGAACTGATGTTGCTAGACCAGTACTTAAAGGGTAAAGGGTGTCATCAAGATCTGAAACAAGTCACAAAAATTTAATAAACTTTTATCAATATTTTTCTCAAAATTGTATCTTTATACAGTTATGAAACTTACCAAAGAGAAGGCAATCATATTTTGGCACCTGAACTTGACTGTATTCCATCTTAATCTACAACAAATTGAGAAAAACCCAAAACATGTGAGCATTGTGTGCTAGGATAACATAGCTCCACCAAAATTGACTTGAAACAAGGGAAGTTTCCTCATGTTAATAACATAACTTGAAAGAAAAAATATATGGAAAAAAAAGAGAAAAAGTTCTTGAATCAAGACTTTATTTGAATGAATTGAAGCCACTCTTTTTTATGAGATGGTTTTGTCCATATTGTTAGTTGTCAGCCTGCAAACTCTGCTTTACAACGGCAACGGCAACAATGATAAAGGATGGTTTTTTGTCCAATTATGAAAAACTTTTAGGATGCGTAATTCACATGAATCTTGCCATTTGTAATACGAAACTCCCAAGAAACAATATGAACCACAAGAAAACAAGGCCAAAAGTTGAGTGCAAGCAAACACCACTTGAATAATTTCACACAACATAAAAACCCCACAAAAAAAAAGATAAACTTTTCTCTCCATTAAACCAAGAAGATCATTAAAAAAAACCACTTTCCATCATTCAAATTATGAAGAGCACCAAAAGCTCCAAATTTTAAAAAAAAAAAAAAATTAAATTAACCTTAATCAAGGTTTCACATTAGCCCTCATTTGTGCATTTTTTATACTTAAAAAAAATTAAATTAACCTTAATCAAGGTTTCACATTAGCCCTCATTTGTGCATTTTTTATACTGATCATAACAATTTCAACCAATAAATTGCCTGAGCTTCGGAATACATTAAATGCATGAAAAATGAAAAAAAAAATGGCAAAATCCGGAGAAAGGAAGTTTACCAGAATGATAATGAAGGATGAAGCGGAGCTGGAAATAGAATCGGATATAGCAACAGAGAGCACAATATCAAAATTGGGAATCCTCTATTGCAATGTAGAAAAGGGATTATTGGTATTGAAGCAGAGGAGAAGAGAGGAGAGGGGGAAGAGGATTCATGCCATACGCTGGCTTAAATAGACAAACAACCCGTGTGCAAACCACCCACCCCTTTTTTTTTAATTTTAGATTAATTATTGTAAGGATTAATCGGCCTAATCTGTGGTTTAAGTCATAGATTAGTGTACTTTCTAGAGGCTGCTTGTCCGAAATTTTCGATCTCGCCATTGCATACAAACCAGATATTTTATTAAATTAGATATATATAAATTATTGAGGAATAAGTTGTTGTTACATATAATGCCAGCATATTCCTTTTTTGAAATGCCGATTTTCATTTTGTACATAGGATTTTGGAGTTGGATATTTAATGATATATTAGATGTGCAACAACAGTACAAGAGGTTTAAAATGCTGAATTGTTAGGCCAACTCTTCCATGTATTTCTTATCCATATGCATTAGAGGATGGCTTTGTTTATCCCTCAAATTTATTTCATTTCTTTCTAATTACGTGAGAGAAAATGTTAAATTTTGAAGTATTATTAAATGTTGAGATCAATTAGGTACAAGTACATAATAGAAATTAGAGGTTAGAAAATAGAATTTTTTTATTATTATTTAGAAAAAATCTATACATTTTTGGAGAATGTATTTCGAGGGGATGTTAAATTTTGAAGTACTATTATTACTTGTGTTTTTATAATGCGTTTACGGAAAATGAAAACAATGTTATACATCGAACATCAAAACGAAACAATGTCATGCATCAAACTTTATATTTGATGCATTGATGGTACTACTATTTTTTGGCGTTGGATAATAATTTTTACTTTAAATGAATCATTGATATGGTAAAGAGAGGAGTCGGGCTTAAGTCCGTATCAAATATTTTTTTTTGTTTTTTCTACTATATTTGAAATTTTCAAAACACAGCTTTTTATGTTGTTAAGATGAAATCATTGAAATTTGAAGGTGAAAATAGGTTGAGTTGAATATAAAAATGAAAAATTAGATAGAGGCAAATATAGAAACAATAATTGTCATGGTTTTTCAATGCCAGAAAGTGGTTCGATGTGGAATAAAGGAAGGCAAATGGGAAGGAAGGCTACGACCCACTTTTCGGTTATTATGGATACAATGTTGATGATGGAGTAGTACTTCGCTATGCTTATATGAGATTCGTGGGTGATGATGGAAATGGAAGTGAATACAAAACGCCATGAACACCTAACTAACTATACTAATTTTACAAAATATACTCAGATTACTGGCATTGTGCATGGTTTTAGTTGGGTCAAATTATCACCTCAATCTAATAAAAAAGTTAATTTAATAAAAAGGAATACTACTACTACTTCAACTTTTAATCCAAACATAATAAACGCGAACAGTTCAGATCAGACAACAAAAAGTTCATATAGTAATTAGTTAGTTACCTGCTTACAACATTGAAAACAATTTGTTGACCAGTCAGAATCACTAAAATGGAATTTTAGCTAAATTAGGTTGAAACTTTTATGTTTGAACTTGCCAGCTAGTATAAAGTTAGGGGATTTCCTTAGTTGCAAAATCGAGTTAGCTCATACTATTACGTTTTGTTGCCAGCAAATCAATTTGAATGCATTGAACCAAACTAAGTGTAAATAAAATTCCAGGAATTTGCTTGTAGAAGAATTCAAAATGTACTGTCTTTCGTCCATTTTTTATTATACTAAATCCCATTAATTTCATGTATACGCAAACAAAGATATGTTTGGACGAGAGCTCAAATTTAAAATAGAAATATAAGAGTTATTTTCAATCAATCGATCATGAATATTTATGCTCTTGGCATCTCTTTACTCGATTAATGAAACACCATGGTTCGATTCTATATATAAGTGACAAAAATCCAAAAAATTCATTTTTAGAATGTAATTAATTTCACTATGAAAATGCAGTCACTTTATACTTATAGAAGAATCCGCAATTCGACATGAAGAAAGGCAGCCGTGAGACACACCACGGGCACCACACCCGGGTGCATCATCACCGCGCGTGAACCAAATGCGTGATAAATGATAATCATCTAAATACTGAAGCGCTTACAAGCACATGCTAGACGCATGATTCAAAGCGAAATTCAATTTTTTTTCAACTTCAAATTATCCGAGATTTTAATTTTTTTTTCCTTAAAGTCGTCTGGAAATGGTCATTAGTTTTTGAAGAAAATCAAAATAGTCGTTCACCGATATTAATGTTTTTTTTCAACCATGTTCACATCTATGAAATATCGTTCATTTCATTTTCACACTAAAATTTTTCTTTTTTCCAATTTCTCTCCAATATGAGTCTATAATTCAATCATTTTCTCTTTCAGATTTGTCTTTAATATGGATCTGTATGACGCTAGTAATTTATCTGACCATGATAGCTTGTTCAATGAGTGCGATAACCTTATCGATCTCTCTCGTTCAAAATGCGGGGAAGCTTATGAATCGTTATTCGGCATAACGACTGAGAAGTCGTCGTCACTCGCCCCATAAAGGACTATTTCTCAGACAATCTGTAAAACAAAGCAGGATTATTTCGTAATCGTATTGATATATGCACATACATTTATTCATGCACATATAAGATATTTATTCATGAAGACGTGAAAGGCCTCCCATTGTGAATGTGAATGTGAATGTAAATGCTCTAACATTTTTAGGAGATAAATTTACTTATCTGGCATAAACTTGTAATTTAATTTTCCATTAATTATTTTAATTCATTTTTCTAGTAAAAGGAAACCATTTCGCAATACATATACAACTTGCTACGCTGCATTTCATTATGCTGAAGAATTGCCTTTTGAGTCGAGTCTGATTCTTCATTTTTATAATGGTACGTCCCCATCATCCATACATATTATTATGTTTGGGGAAATTAATAATAATTCGTGTTTTGGTTATGCTCCACTATCTAATAATTGATGTTCAAATATTTAATATTATAATTGAATTAATTAATTTTAGTATCTATATATTATATTTTACCAACCATTAAATTTTATTATTTTTATAATATTTTATTATATTTTATGCTACTGTATTTCGATCCTATCAACAGATAAACCGGATCGATTCGTTGAATCATGGACTGATAATTTTGACAATTCGTTTATAGGTTTGGTTTTTAAAATATTGCATCTGATTGTTAAACTAATATTAATTCAAATTATAGTTATTAAATTCATGAATAGTGAAGATCATGAGGTTGTGAATATTGTACAGTATAAATGTTCAGTTCTGTTGATTAAATGGGTTGTTATGTTGGTGGACTATTATTATTAGGCCTGGAATTTGTTGTGGCCCAGGTAATTTTGCGGGCTTGTGTTTGCCTTAGCCCAAACCCTGGGCGATATACACCCTTTCCACTCCTCTCCACCTCATTATCTTCTGTCTCTCAATTCTCTCTCTCTGCTCTCTGGCGATTAAGTTTCCCTTGAGTGATTTTTTTCTCCGATGGTTCTCCGGTTGATTCACTGCAGTTTTTCATGGATATTTGAGTGATAAACGTGTGTGTGTGGGAGAAAGCAACTAGTTCGGTTGCTTGGGTTCTGGAGAAACTAGGGTTTCTTGTTGAGAGGTTTCTTGTGAAGTGTGACTTTGAGAATCAATAGATCCGGTGTTGTGGAGTGGTTTGGGGTTGTAATCCGTGGTGTGTGAAGAGTTTCGCGGTTGGATTCAACGTTGCTCCCTTGGATCGTGCTTTTGGTGAATAGATCTGTACTATTAGTGGGTGGCTGAGCCATAGCTACAAGATCTATGCGATTCCTTTGATATCTATCTTTTACCTGCATACCTCTTTTACCTGCATTACTTATTTAGATCCGAGAGGATCTTGTATTGTATTACTAACTAGGGTTCTAGTGTGCAGGGTTCTCGGCGGTTCTTGGAGCTTCTGTTCCAAGAGTGTTGTGGTCCGAGATAGTTAGCTATATTTGTCGTAATAGCTAGACCTTACTTGTATAAAATCAGTCGCAAGGGCGATAGTTAGACTGAGCTATCTTGTACAAGACCAAAAAAGTCTCGGTAATTAGTGAATTCGGGTAGTCTGATCCCTACAAGTACAAATGTCCTCGCTGTAATGAGACTTATATTTTAACTCGTCTCCAAATATAGCAATTTATATTTACTTTACAGACGTGGCAATGATGTGCACATCCACTTGATTTTATCAACTCGATTGCATATGCATAAAGTGCACTATCTTTGATTAGTATCAATACTAAGTTTAGATCCTTTAAAGTACGTAATCGTCACTTGAATGTTTCTTAAATTGTGTAATTTAGGAAGTTGTAAAGTATATATTGTATTTTTGGAATGAAAACATTAAAATTTGAATCTAAATATAACACTAATTAATCTTAAAAAATTGCAACTACATGGAGGTAAATAGGTAATAGAACAACTTGCTCGTGTGTAAACACAAGCATATTTCCATACAAATTCTGAAAATTGGAAGCACGTTCATTAAAATAATTTGCTTGTGTGTAAACACAAGAAATTTCCTTGACAAATTCTGAAGATTAACTATATTAATACATGTTATTGTCAAACCGAAAATGACCAGTCTTATGACATAACTCCATAGTAATTTTTAATTAATCATAACAATAATTGGATCGATAGACTAAGTACAAAATGGTATCCCAGAATATTCTTTAAAGGGAAAAGAGAAGACTATATTGTTTGGTCTTTCTTATACACTTATTCTATTAGTATATAAATATATAGGTTCAAATATATTTATTTTTAAAAACAAGTATGCAGAGTGCAGACACATAACACCTTATTATATTAATAAATACATATATTCAGTTTAGGCATAAGTAGTGTAATATTTTATTAAACCAAGGGATAAGTGTAACACCCCAAGTTTTCGTACACGGATTCGGAGTATAAAAAAAAAAATTTGGACGAAGAGACACTTGGAATCAAAGTGCAAATAAATTAATTCAAGGATAAAGGTAAAAGATATACTTTATTAGAAAAATACTTGAGAAGTATTTTTACAAGAATGATGGAATTGCAAGTAGTATATGAGTACTTTGAAAGGGACTACACATATATGGATTACATCATGTGGTACAACATTGGTGAGATACTAGTTAAATTCTATCTTCCTCTCCTTCCTCTTCCCTCTCGTTCCTTGCTTCCATAAAGCTCCAAGGAGACAGCTAGAGTACCTACAAAATTAACACCAAATGGGGGATCAAAATATGACTCATAAGTAAAGGGGAAGAGGGGCACAAGCTCAAATAAGAAAAAGGAATTAGTAGGCGAAATAGGGCAGCCAGGGGCTGGCATTGTAGGGCATGAAATCAGCCATTTGCCACCTTTCCAAAGTTTCACCAAAGTGGAAATAATGACAAGTGAAGCAAGAAAGATGAGCTTATCTTCAAACCCAAATGAGAGGAACCACACTCTCCCAAAATACAAAATGAGATCAGCTAAATAGCCTTCCAGGAATTTCACCAATTTAGGCATGGAAGCCTATTAAGAAAATATGAAAGGGGAGGCAACCCCTAACTGGATTTGGAGAATCCAGCTCCCAAGGATCAGCCCTCACTAGCCAAGGACTCGGCTATAAATATCACCCATCTCGATTCCATATACCTCTATGCCAAGAGGTCAATTGTAGTCTCCTAGAGATAGCATGAGTTGGCCTTTCGCCTGCCAAGGAAATTTCCAAAAATGGTTAGATTCCTCCATCAACAAAATCCAAGGAAAAAGTTTATTCATGGAAATGGTAAGTAGCCATTTAAGATCTTGCAAGGAGCCTCTGCATTGATATCCCTCTTCCAAAGAAATAAACCACAATGAACTCATCAAATAATGAGCTTCCCAAGGCATACACCAATTTGGTATAGAAGCTTTTAAGCTCAACAAAAGAGAGATGAACAATTAGCTCAAAAGGGAATTTGGCATCTTCCACACAATGACCAAGAGATACGAGAAATAGCAAGTATAGAGGCTCTACAATGTCTTACACCAATTTAGGCATAGAAGCTTTAAGCTCAAAATCAAAAGGTGGAAGGGACAATAGATCAAAGTAGGAGTGGAAGCTCCCAAGGTCTGCCACAAAAGTCCAAGAAATTTAGCTATATAAACAGCCACAAACCCCTTTCTCTCCTACCCCTTTCGACACCCAATTTTTTTTATACACCAAGGATGTGCAGCAGTGAGGAGGGAGAAGGGCAAATAGTGGCAGCAAGCAATAGCCACAACAACTAAGGAATCACCAAAGCAAGGTAATTCTCCCCAACATCTTTTACGAAAATAGCATTCATATAGATCCCAACATAGCAATTATAAGATAGGACGTAGAGAACATAGAAGTAGCATCAATCAACAGTTAGTACCAACATCAAGATCAAGCCTTTAATCACAACCATGGCCCATGCTTCTAAGATCACACATAGTTGCTGCCGGAAACTCGAAAGAATTAAGTTTTAGTAGAAGTTAGGGGACTTAGCTTAAAGCCGAAGGGCTGCCCCACGACCTCCGACAGCGGCTAAGACACGAGGGCAGCCGCGCGGACTCCTCGGCGGTAGCAACGGCGATCACAAGAGCCGGCAACAACGAGCGGAAAGGCGGCAGAGAGCAGCGCCAACCGACTGCGTGATGCCGGGCTGAGCACAGCGACGGAGACAGCGATGCCGCTGAGAGGGAACCTGCCGCGTGAGGGTGCGACGGCGGTGGCAGCAGCGGCTCCTGGTCCGGCACGGAATCGCCACTGAGACATCGTCGGAGCTAGCTGCGGAGTCGCAGAGCGAGAGGAAGCTCGACGGTGAGAGAAACAGAGAAAGATAGGGAGAAGACCGATGGGAATCACCGGCGATAGGGAGCGCCGGCGATTCGATCAGTGATGGACGGCCGACGGCTGTGGAGCTGTACAGCGAGAGTGAGCTCGACGGGAGCCGGAGGCGGCGCTGTGGAGAGCTGGCGGCGAGGTTTTGAGAGAAAGAGAAATTGAGAATGAGAATTGGAGAAGGAGAACTTGAGGAGAGATGAGGAGATGATGGAGCCGCTGCTTCTTCATCTTGAATTTTAGGGATTTTCAATTTGAGAATGAAGATGGGGAATTTTGATGGAAGAGAAGGAAGTACCGATGGAAGAGAGTATAATTGGGGGCTGCTCTTTTAATTAATAAAGTGGGTTCCGTAATGGATTAAGCAAGTTGGGCCTTAACAATTAAATAGACAATTTGGGCTGCCCACTCTGGATTAATTGAATTCTGGGCCTCTAAAATAAATGGAGAAGTTGGACCATTTTATTCAATTGTAGAGTTTGGACCGAGAACTTTCAATAATTATTTGGGAAAGGAATTAATTTAAGGAATTAAGCTTGGATCTTAATTAAATTAATTTCCGAATAATTTGAGTTCGAAGATGGAAAAATTAAAGCAGAGACGCGAAGGGCCGACCGGCGTCGCCCCTCGAAGCCATGGGCGGCCTTAAGAAAAATCCGAAGAAAGGAATTTAAAGAGGGATTGCAAGAATCCATATTTTACTATTTAAGGGATAATAGAATTTCTCCAAGATAAGTAAAGCGAACAATTAAGTACTACCGCACAATAAAGCCGAGTTAGGATTTAAGGAAAAAATCCCATAACCCGAGACTAAGAGATAGATGCTTTCCTATAGGATGCATGCATTTTTTTTTTCTTCTCAGAAAAATAGTTCGAGTACTAATTAGCGTGTTACGCTATTTATTTTAAAGGAGAATTTATACAAGGGCAAAGTAAGGCCGACGGGAGAATTTTAATTGAGGAGTAAACGTATCAGGTGGGCTTTCGTTTAATATCCAACACTATAGTGTGGATATAAAGCAAATGTTTTGAAGTTATGAAATACCTTTTTGTCAAAAATGGAGATGTGATCGTTTCTTTTAAAGTTGTTGTCATGCCATAAAATGTTTATTTTGAGACCTGTCTGTGAGGGCTATATGCCGGGAGTTTGGCGATGCCAACAAAATTTGATAACGAATTCGGGTCTGAGAGTGGGTAAAATCCCAACACAGACTTACACGCGCGAGCGCTGTGAGCCATCCTAGAGAGAGGTTGGCCGGCGAGGGTGCTTGTTGAAGGTGGCCACCTACAACAGCACACTGGATTCTCAGACATGGTGGAAATATCAAGAACTTAGACTGCAGTCGGACTTTTAAGATCACAAAAGAATTTAGTATGCTCGGGCCTTTTAAGAAAACCCCCGTGTGATACTGTTGATGGATGACAACTTATATTGTATGTTTTGTTTTTGGCAAGTGCCCACTGAGTACTCCTGTACTCAGCCCTGCATGTATTTATAAATGTGCAGATTAAGCAATAGGGTGGAGGCGTGCTGATCAGAGTCGATGCTACTTAAGTAAATAAGTGTGGATCTCTCGACGCTTCGTGTCTTCCTACGCGAAGTCGTTTTCTGGACTTTTTCCGCTGCAGTTTGTTAAGAGAGTATAATGAACTCTCATCATCGAAACTCTGATTCATTTTGATGAAATGCCATTGTTATTCAAATCCTTGTAATCGAATACTTGGATCTTATCTATCATATTGTTTGACTTTTCAATGTGCAAGTTCTATCTTCATTTCTTCCATATTTCTTTAAATCCCTTTATTAGTTGCGATTTATCCGCTTTTGCTATCCTTGGCAAAGTGCGGTCGTGACAGAGTGGTATCAGAGCCTCAGTTCTTTTCTGCTCTGAGATCCAAATACTCCTTTCAGTCATGGTCTAGACTTGTTCGCTAGACTAAACCAAGTAGCCGACGAGATCAGCACTCCAGCCCGACGTGTTCGACATAATTTTGAGAAAACAGTTTCTTGGGGTGTCTTGAGGACCAAGTGAAAACTTTTTTTGAAAAAAATTCAGTGACAAGAGTAATGTTTTTGCGAAATCTTTTCATAACTCGAACTGTAGGACTCGAACGAATTCTTACTACCGCTTCCCTGAGCGATGATTATAAGCAATACTAGATACGTTAGTAAGAAAGGACGTGATGTGCGGCGACAAGACATAACACCTAAGAAGGACCAACGCCCGATGCAGGAAGCATAAGAGGGCAGAGGTCGAGGAAGAGAGAATGAGGAACAGTGCTATAAGGGAATAGCACACGGTAGATCCTCGCCCAACCGAACTGCATTACCTTGCTTGGGAGATCGTTAATCCTACCGCGTCACACGAATCTTGTAGAACGACGGTCTAAGAAAAATGGACTTAGCTTACGATGAATTTTAGACCACTTCTTGTAATGGCTTTAGTAGACGACTTTCCCTACTTAGACGTTCGCGACTCGATCCTTAAGCTTTAGATCACAAGTTGACCGCAACTCGGACTACGATGATGGTTTTGATGGAAGTCCTGGGCTGACCTCCCTAAAAAAAACTCTGATGGTGAATTATGGAGAAGTGAAAGTTATACCAAAAGAAATGCACTAGAATACGAATTCGTTCGGATTAGTCTTTATGCCTCATAGTGAATCGTGCTTTGGTTAGCACGTAAGACCCGAACCGTGATGTGGAAAACAACTAAGTGCTTTTGGTGATGTGTTGCAGTATGAAATCTTATGACGCGTACTTGGGAATACGATGTGGGAAATCCTTGTAAGAGTCCTCCTGAGGCAATTTTGTTTGATATAATGATATACTAACCTTCAGTAGCTATGAAAATCGTGTGCCTCGATAAAGTTGTTGTGTTCTAGTTTCTAGTTTGTTGATAAGTTTGTCCGTTCCGCACCGGCATAGTGCTTAATGGTAAAACCGTGCTTAATGTATTAGTATGCTACCCGGAAGAGTTGCAAGACCCGTAGGCCGAGGCCACGAAATGATACTAGCGTTCGAGAGAGGGAGTCCTGAATGGTGGCGCGATGTGACACCACCGCCACCGCCCCAATCACAAGATCGTCGGATCGAGGAACTTTTCCTAAAGCAGTGTCCGCCGGTATTCAATGGTTTGGGAGACCCGAAAGAAGCTGAGACTTGGGTCAAGGCACTAGAACGCCTATTTGACTTCCTACGTTTCCCGGACAAAGACCGACTGAGATGTGCATCATTCCAGCTGATTGAATCTGCGGATTTGTGGTGGGAAGCGAGAAAGAAAACAATAACTCTAGGACAATTGGAGGGGACTACTTGGGAACAATTCAAGACTGAGTTTTATAATAAGTATGTTCCCCTGAACTATCGAAGGGAAAAGGAAGTGGAATTCTGTAACTTGAGACAAGGACCGATGTCCGTGACAGACTACGATCGGTTGCTCTGCGATATGTCCAAATATGCACCGGAGCAGGTGGATACTGATGAGAAAATGGCTAGGAAATTTCGTGCCGGTCTGAGGCACGAAATTCGAATGGCGTTGGTTCGCCACGGGAGGTTGACATACCCTGAATCTCTAAGAGAAGCACTATATGTTGAATCTACTTTAGCAAAGGAGGAACCCGCACCGGTCACCACTACCGCATTCCGCCAAGTCCAGGCTCAAGCACCTAGGAACAAGAAACAGTTGAATGGACAACTGACTCAACTCGGGCCCAAGAAAGCTCGGCTAAAACAGAACAAGCCACGAGGGTTCGGGAGGCAAACGACCCCCAAAACAGTCAGGAAATATCAACAAGAACCCCCCGTTTGCCCAGAGTGCAATAGAACGCACTATGGGATATGCAAGGCGGGAACAGGAGCTTGCTTTGCATGTGGGCAGAGCGGACATTTTAAGAAACATTGTCCGACAAAACCCCTGGAAATCGGGACGAGGTCACACCCGACAATTCAGTCAGAACTGCGGACACCACACACACAACTTGGAGCAAATCCACAAGTGCCACCGCCAAATTATCAGCAGCCGCAAGGTCTCCTGTCACAGGCTCGAGAGTATGTCCTAACGCAGGAACGGCTAGAGGGGAACCAAGGAAACCTAGCAGGTATGGACGTTCCCTCGACTTACCAATTATCATACTGTTGGATACAAGTTTTTATGCCCATCTCATAACCGCATTTTGAGTAGACACTTTAGATATCCACCGATCAAGCTGAACATAGGATAAAGGTGTCCTCACCATAGTAGGCCTTATAAATAGTACGAAAATTTGCTTGAACATAGAATTCACCGAGAAAGACTCCAAGTTAAGGGTTCACAATTTCGAAACGTTGCCATAATACTAGAAATGGACTGGCTGGCGGAAGACCACGCCACTGACGAAAATCTATAATCTCGATGCTTTAAGTCGTTAAATGATTAGAGAAAGACAAATGGGAACTTGAAAATGGTAGACATCGCCGTAAATTCCAGATATGCCACCGATAATACCACGGTACAGACAAGTGGAATCCAAGATAAGACCTAGAACCCGGATCCACCTCGATAACAAGAGCACCTTACCAAATACCAGTTGCACTTAAAGGTCTAATGAATCATGATTTTAACCGGCGCTTGAAAAAGAACCTATTCTAGCTTTGTGTGACAGATTCGTCTATCTGAAGGACGCAAGAAAACACTAAGGACAATAGAGGACTACGCTAGAAACGTTAAGAGCCGAGTAGCTCTATGCTAAGATTAGCAAGTTTTGAGTTCAGGCTTAACGAAGAAAATTTCCTCGAACACATGGTAGCAACGGAAAGGAATCCGAGTAGAACCACAGTAACAGACCACTGTAGGAGGCTATCAAAGGATCCTCTGAAATTGCGATAACAATGACTCAAAAGCTCGAGAAAAGGGTCAAGATTTCACGACGCCCTGAGCAAAGTGAGCTTGCAACTACTAGAAGAGAAGATAACTATGGTGCTAGCACTAATTACTGCAAAACTCGAAATAGCTACATCGTCGGCACCGACGCACTGAAGGGGTTGGCCTGGCCATGGCTAGACGCGGAAGGGGCAGAGAGATCAATTATGCATCATGGCAGCTCAGGCCGCATAAGCTGAAATACCCAACGCATGATCTAGAAGGGGCTGGCATAATCTACATACGAAAGGATTTAGGCATACGATAGATTGAATGTCTAAAGTTAGCAAAAGTAAAGTTAGCAAAAGACTGCGACTGTAGCGTAAATCACTATCCGAGCAAGGCTAACGTAGTGGCCGATACGCTGAACCACAAAACTCAAACCTGGTTAAAAGGAAGAGAAATACTACAAGAACTCGATAGATTGAGCCTAGAAATAGAGCGAGCACCCGAGAATGTGGGAAAGAGAATTTCCACTTGGGTAGAAGTGCCAACCTCAGGATCAAGATCGTAGACGCACGAGAACAGAGTATGGAAGTAGAAGGTTGTACCTGAAAGAAAAAGCGAACGAATGAAGGAGTCACCACAAGGAACTGTGGGGAGATCTCACATTCGAATGTAGGTCGTGTGTGGCAGAACAGTAAGAGCTCAAAGATGAGATCACAGGAAAAGCCACGACACCAAGTCATCATGGGAGTACCAAGATGTGTTAGAATCGGGAGAAGAAATCCCGGGGGCAAAGGATTAAGAAAGATATAACAATGGTTGTACGAGGATAACACAAGCTGGGTGACAGTCGATCGCCTCACTGTGCATACTAACTTTGTGACAATCAGACAAGTTAGTTGAGTTATACACATCTTCGTAAAATACCAGTAATTTTCACATTAGACCAAAACGACAGATCTACGACTAGATTTTAGAAGAATCTACATGATTGGTTTCAAGGATTTATTACCACCGATAAGGTGATGAAGTGTCAAAGCGGGTGTAGGAAACGCTCGAAGACACGATCGAGAGCCAAGGTGCTCGGTATAGAAGGACAATTGGGAACAAGTTTTTACCAGAGATGAAGTCCGTTCATAACGACAGCTACTAGGCAAATAGTGAAATAGTATCGTACGAAGCCTCACACAGAGAGGAGCTTAGACGGCCCTCTATAGAACGAGGTCAGTGAGAGAAAAGTATTGGACCCAGATTTCTATTACGGAGGTGATAGAAATTTCTCAAGAATCATAGATGGAAGAAAGGGGCTAGGACGGATGGAAGTCCCGCAGGGACGTCAGACTCATAGTTTAACATGGAAAAAAAACAAGGTTATTTGAAGGGTGTTTCCCTCAAGGAGATAATTGGATTCGAAGTCAAGGGAAATTTCGACCGCAATATATAAGCTCTAGTGAGATGCTCGAGAGGAGATAGTCATAAATATGGACTAGAAATTGCACGGAGAAGTCAGAAATATTTCAAGGAATATAAAAATGGAGAAGTAAGTATTATTTTGGATGAAGGTGTTAGGGAAACACTATGGAGGAAATAAGGGGCAATGCGGAGGAGGAATATCTTGAAGCATGCAAGTAGCGCAAATTTCGGGACGAAATTTTTGTTAAGGTGGGTAGAATGTAACACCCCAAGTTTTCGTACACGGATTCGGAGTATAAAAAAAAAATTTGGACGAAGAGACACTTGGAATCAAAGTGCAAATAAATTAATTCAAGGATAAAGGTAAAAGATATACTTTATTAGAAAAATACTTGAGAAGTATTTTTACAAGAATGATGGAATTGCAAGTAGTATATGAGTACTTTGAAAGGGACTACACATATATGGATTACATCATGTGGTACAACATTGGTGAGATACTAGTTAAATTCTATCTTCCTCTCCTTCCTCTTCCCTCTCGTTCCTTGCTTCCATAAAGCTCCAAGGAGACAGCTAGAGTACCTACAAAATTAACACCAAATGGGGGATCAAAATATGACTCATAAGTAAAGGGGAAGAGGGGCACAAGCTCAAATAAGAAAAAGGAATTAGTAGGCGAAATAGGGCAGCCAGGGGCTGGCATTGTAGGGCATGAAATCAGCCATTTGCCACCTTTCCAAAGTTTCACCAAAGTGGAAATAATGACAAGTGAAGCAAGAAAGATGAGCTTATCTTCAAACCCAAATGAGAGGAACCACACTCTCCCAAAATACAAAATGAGATCAGCTAAATAGCCTTCCAGGAATTTCACCAATTTAGGCATGGAAGCCTATTAAGAAAATATGAAAGGGGAGGCAACCCCTAACTGGATTTGGAGAATCCAGCTCCCAAGGATCAGCCCTCACTAGCCAAGGACTCGGCTATAAATACCACCCATCTCGATTCCATATACCTCTATGCCAAGAGGTCAATTGTAGTCTCCTAGAGATAGCATGAGTTGGCCTTTCGCCTGCCAAGGAAATTTCCAAAAATGGTTAGATTCCTCCATCAACAAAATCCAAGGAAAAAGTTTATTCATGGAAATGGTAAGTAGCCATTTAAGATCTTGCAAGGAGCCTCTGCATTGATATCCCTCTTCCAAAGAAATAAACCACAATGAACTCATCAAATAATGAGCTTCCCAAGGCATACACCAATTTGGTATAGAAGCTTTTAAGCTCAACAAAAGAGAGATGAACAATTAGCTCAAAAGGGAATTTGGCATCTTCCACACAATGACCAAGAGATACGAGAAATAGCAAGTATAGAGGCTCTACAATGTCTTACACCAATTTAGGCATAGAAGCTTTAAGCTCAAAATCAAAAGGTGGAAGGGACAATAGATCAAAGTAGGAGTGGAAGCTCCCAAGGTCTGCCACAAAAGTCCAAGAAATTTAGCTATATAAACAGCCACAAACCCCTTTCTCTCCTACCCCTTTCGACACCCAATTTTTTTTATACACCAAGGATGTGCAGCAGTGAGGAGGGAGAAGGGCAAATAGTGGCAGCAAGCAATAGCCACAACAACTAAGGAATCACCAAAGCAAGGTAATTCTCCCCAACATCTTTTACGAAAATAGCATTCATATAGATCCCAACATAGCAATTATAAGATAGGACGTAGAGAACATAGAAGTAGCATCAATCAACAGTTAGTACCAACATCAAGATCAAGCCTTTAATCACAACCATGGCCCATGCTTCTAAGATCACACATAGTTGCTGCCGGAAACTCGAAAGAATTAAGTTTTAGTAGAAGTTAGGGGACTTAGCTTAAAGCCGAAGGGCTGCCCCACGACCTCCGACAGCGGCTAAGACACGAGGGCAGCCGCGCGGACTCCTCGGCGGTAGCAACGGCGATCACAAGAGCCGGCAACAACGAGCGGAAAGGCGGCAGAGAGCAGCGCCAACCGACTGCGTGATGCCGGGCTGAGCACAGCGACGGAGACAGCGATGCCGCTGAGAGGGAACCTGCCGCGTGAGGGTGCGACGGCGGTGGCAGCAGCGGCTCCTGGTCCGGCACGGAATCGCCACTGAGACATCGTCGGAGCTAGCTGCGGAGTCGCAGAGCGAGAGGAAGCTCGACGGTGAGAGAAACAGAGAAAGATAGGGAGAAGACCGATGGGAATCACCGGCGATAGGGAGCGCCGGCGATTCGATCAGTGATGGACGGCCGACGGCTGTGGAGCTGTACAGCGAGAGTGAGCTCGACGGGAGCCGGAGGCGGCGCTGTGGAGAGCTGGCGGCGAGGTTTTGAGAGAAAGAGAAATTGAGAATGAGAATTGGAGAAGGAGAACTTGAGGAGAGATGAGGAGATGATGGAGCCGCTGCTTCTTCATCTTGAATTTTAGGGATTTTCAATTTGAGAATGAAGATGGGGAATTTTGATGGAAGAGAAGGAAGTACCGATGGAAGAGAGTATAATTGGGGGCTGCTCTTTTAATTAATAAAGTGGGTTCCGTAATGGATTAAGCAAGTTGGGCCTTAACAATTAAATAGACAATTTGGGCTGCCCACTCTGGATTAATTGAATTCTGGGCCTCTAAAATAAATGGAGAAGTTGGACCATTTTATTCAATTGTAGAGTTTGGACCGAGAACTTTCAATAATTATTTGGGAAAGGAATTAATTTAAGGAATTAAGCTTGGATCTTAATTAAATTAATTTCCGAATAATTTGAGTTCGAAGATGGAAAAATTAAAGCAGAGACGCGAAGGGCCGACCGGCGTCGCCCCTCGAAGCCATGGGCGGCCTTAAGAAAAATCCGAAGAAAGGAATTTAAAGAGGGATTGCAAGAATCCATATTTTACTATTTAAGGGATAATAGAATTTCTCCAAGATAAGTAAAGCGAACAATTAAGTACTACCGCACAATAAAGCCGAGTTAGGATTTAAGGAAAAAATCCCATAACCCGAGACTAAGAGATAGATGCTTTCCTATAGGATGCATGCATTTTTTTTTTCTTCTCAGAAAAATAGTTCGAGTACTAATTAGCGTGTTACGCTATTTATTTTAAAGGAGAATTTATACAAGGGCAAAGTAAGGCCGACGGGAGAATTTTAATTGAGGAGTAAACGTATCAGGTGGGCTTTCGTTTAATATCCAACACTATAGTGTGGATATAAAGCAAATGTTTTGAAGTTATGAAATACCTTTTTGTCAAAAATGGAGATGTGATCGTTTCTTTTAAAGTTGTTGTCATGCCATAAAATGTTTATTTTGAGACCTGTCTGTGAGGGCTATATGCCGGGAGTTTGGCGATGCCAACAAAATTTGATAACGAATTCGGGTCTGAGAGTGGGTAAAATCCCAACACAGACTTACACGCGCGAGCGCTGTGAGCCATCCTAGAGAGAGGTTGGCCGGCGAGGGTGCTTGTTGAAGGTGGCCACCTACAACAGCACACTGGATTCTCAGACATGGTGGAAATATCAAGAACTTAGACTGCAGTCGGACTTTTAAGATCACAAAAGAATTTAGTATGCTCGGGCCTTTTAAGAAAACCCCCGTGTGATACTGTTGATGGATGACAACTTATATTGTATGTTTTGTTTTTGGCAAGTGCCCACTGAGTACTCCTGTACTCAGCCCTGCATGTATTTATAAATGTGCAGATTAAGCAATAGGGTGGAGGCGTGCTGATCAGAGTCGATGCTACTTAAGTAAATAAGTGTGGATCTCTCGACGCTTCGTGTCTTCATACGCGAAGTCGTTTTCTGGACTTTTTCCGCTGCAGTTTGTTAAGAGAGTATAGTGAACTCTCATCATCGAAACTCTGATTCATTTTGATGAAATGCCATTGTTATTCAAATCCTTGTAATCGAATACTTGGATCTTATCTATCATATTGTTTGACTTTTCAATGTGCAAGTTCTATCTTCATTTCTTCCATATTTCTTTAAATCCCTTTATTAGTTGCGATTTATCCGCTTTTGCTATCCTTGGCAAAGTGCGGTCGTGACAATAAGTAATTACCTGGAACGTTTTGAACATATATTTTTGAAGATCAAAACCTTGAGAGTATTGATTTTGTTGAGAACCATCTTTCCTTCATATCTATTAATTAATGAAAAAAGACACGGTAGCACACTATTTATAGTACGTAACAAATGCTACTTAATACTTCAATGAAATCATTTGTCCCAACAAATATCGCAATATGTATATTACTTTTCGTGGGTTTTTTTCCCCAATTCTATTTCCTAAAAATATCATCTCAATAATTGAGAATAACAAAACATGACTGAATATTTTATGACCTATGCCATTATTTGAGCTCGGCTGGCTGTGATTACGACACATATGTGATGTATATATAAAAATAGAAATATTCAAATAATTGGTACTTGAATCCTGCCATCCAGTTGGTGGCTTTGTGACAGCTACAGCAACGGAGATCCTAAATATTGTTTTATTTCAGCTACAACATGGGAATTAAATAACTATTAATGCCACCTAAACCATTGGATTCTTTACCACCATTTTGTTACGAAATGTCAAAATTCGCAATTGTTGTTTGAGGTAATTGTTAATACTGTACTTATATTCAATGATTAAAAATACTTGTGCCAAAATTTAATCATTTCTATATCTTGCATCATGAAATAATTTTGTTGTGTAAAGTATAAAACGAGAAAAACATATTCGATCTATTTTTCGGGAGCATATTTGCTTGCGTCCATATGAGTATTATTTTTTATTTTACACATTTACTTTCATAGTGGTGGGTAGTGATAAAATGCAAACTCTATATATTGTACAAACTCCAAACTCTACAAATGAAAAAATAATAGCAACAAAAAATATTAATACAGTGTCAACACAATTTCAACACAACATCAACAGTTGACACTGTATTGACATTTTTTGTTGCTATTATTATGACATTTATTGACATTTTCTAACGGTTCAGATCATAGATTAGTGTTTGTACAATATATAGAGTTTTCAGATCCCTACTTTCATTTAATGGTATATCAAACTTTCATTTAATGGTATATCAACAAATATATTCGATTACTCTTTTTATTCATCTGTTTAAAGTTAAAAACAGAACAAATCAAGTTTTTTTAGTTAGGCTCAGATAATTTAGTAGTGAGATGAATGAAGACCATTGATGAGGTTTTGTTGTGTCTCTTTTTCCTGCTACTTCTTTGGGTTCTTAATTACTCCCTCCGTCCGCCACTAGGAGTCCCATTCTTTGGCGGCACGGGCTTTAAGAAATGTTAAGAAAAGTGGGTGGAAAAAAATTAATGGAATAGGGGTCCCACTTGTATATATTAGTTTTAAATGAAATGTGAGTAGAATGAGTTAGTGGAAGGTGGGTCTCTATTACAATTTAGGATAAAAGTAAACCGAGACTCCTATTTCCGGACGGACTAAAATGGAAAAACGGGACTCCTATTCGCGGACGGAGGGAGTATCTGTGTTGTTGGAGGTCCTGCTTTGGTGTTTGTGGTGTTGCTAGGTTTTGTCTTTTTCTAGTTTATATTTAGGTGTGATTCGTTAGTTGGTGTCTTAGTTGTTTTGATTCTTCTTTCTGTTTCACCTTGTTTGGTTTGGAATTTGTAGTGGTTTGACCGTTGCACGCAGAGATGGTTTGAACCTTTTACGTATCGAAAAAAAAGATGAATGAACTTACAATTATTTTTCCTGAATTCGAATCCAACAATAATTATTTTTTACATTATGTTTGAATTATTAACTAGGAATGAAACTCCCAAACATTAAATATCATTTTCGATTTTCTTATATTCGGCATAACTACATACTAAAGTCAGTTCATAAATGAAATAAATATTTAACACTTATTACTACAGCTGCTAGTCTAGTTTAAGAGATGGTCCACAAATAATATTGTTCTTAGTATAAGGAAATGATTTATTGCTTGAAGATAAGTGCTCATTTTTCATGGATTGTGGATCTTGTCATAATTGAACACAATCGAGTTGCCTTTTGAAGCCCAAGATCGCCAATAATGTAGTTTAGATGTACATATAAAAAACTATTAATGTAATAGTAATATATACGTACACATGCAATATATTCTTTTCAACCCTTTCTACACGATTTAGATTATGCATTTCTACAATTATTGCGATGAAAGCCCTAGCTCTACAATAATAACTAAATATTTATATTAGTTTATCCATAATCTACATGTCACACGCAGAATGTTGAGTACGAAGTAATTTAACTATTTTTAATTTATTGGAGAATGGATAGAGGATCAGTTTTGATCATAATTTGTTTGTTTATGCTATCCTATCGTCCTTATCTAAATAGTTTGGAGAATTTTGATGCCAAATGAAAACAATATCACTCATTTGAAAAGGAGAAATGAAACCATTGCATAAGTTATGTAGAAATTTATTTTATTTTACTGACTTCGAATTAAATTAAGGTTTAATTTAATTAGTAAAAATTGAACATTTAAAACTCAGTGACCTCAATCTAATATTTATAGATTCCTAATTCGATCAGGATGAATCTCTTTTGTATATTGGACATCTGCTCGTCAATTCTAGTTTTGAGCCTTTCTAAATGCATAAAAAAAATTGAAGATCATACATGAGACACAATATATCTTTCAAAATACATCGAATATTCTAGCATCGACGAAGCTAAATTTTGAAAATTTCAAATTTCTCAACTTTTGTTCAAGTCGATTTTTGTTTCGTTTCTAGAACTAGTCCTATAAGTTTGATCAATTTTGTCCATGCAAAAGATGATTTTTTGAGTTTGAAAACTAATTAGAATATATGCGGTAGAGTACAGAATTGTCACATAGAGACATGCAAGCCATCTTCGATTTTTTGAAGAATCATTAATAGTAAATTTATATAACCGTAGAATTCATGTTTTAGTATTTAATTCCTAACGTGAATAGGTTGCGTTCTAAGCACGCAATTAATTATTTAAACATGAAAGCAATTAATCATACAATCGACCAAACTGATATTTTGAGTGAATTTATTTAATTTACTAAGTCTTCCATTGCAAACCCAAAAACTACACAAGCAAAAGATGAACAACCGGGGGCTTGACTCATTGTTGTTAGCACAAAAACCCAACACACGCTCAATAAGGAAGGTTATAATCAATGTTTTAAAAACCGGACCGGACCGGCCGGTTCGACCGGTCGGACCGCGAACCGGTAGGTAGTCCGGTTCGGTTCACCCCTTTAAACCACCACTGCATTGAACCGCTGTGAACCGGTGGAACCGGCCGGTCAGACCGGTTGGACCGTGAACCGGAAACCGGTTTTCAATTTTTTTTCAATTTTTTTTAAAATTTGTTGTTGGTAGAGGTTGAACTCATGACCTCTCTTCTAGTTAAGAAGACCTCTACCACTCCACCACATGGTCCGGTTTTTAAAACATTGGTTATAATAAAGAGCTCACTTCCCAATTAATGCTCTCTATTCCCAATCCTCACCCAGCATCACTCATGATTAAATACTCAGAGCATCTCCAATTAATTATACTAAATTGAAACTGTGTAAATGCCACATCAAATATGATTTTACTCCAATCATTTACACTAAACAACTTAAAAGAATATTCTTTATATTATGCTTTTTTACTCACAAAATTTGAAAAAAAGTTTGAGTTTGAGTTTAGTGTAGACCTAAAGATAGGTATTTTTTTTGCCAAAAACTAAAAATGGAATTGGTTTTAGAGTACTATTAGAGCTAATTACCCATCTCATTTTAGGTTTTAGTGTACCCTTAGAGATGGTCTTAACGAGCTCACTATTAATGAAGGCTCATCGTTGTGGAATGTTGCAATATCACCGGTTGTGCTCATGGTTAACTCAAGGAGAATGAAGTTGCAATTATGGCATTGTTAGACATATTTGGTCCTTGATAGATAAATAGTGGCATGTAGAGATTAAGCATGTCTATCAAGAAGCAAACCGAGTGGCAGACTTTATAGCTAACTGGGGTCTGAAGATGCACGAGATCTTTCGACTGCTAAATGATCCTCCCAGAGGCGGTGGCCATCCACTTTAGCCAAATAAAATAAGTGAGAGTGTTTCACAATCTGTTGTTGCCTAAGCATTTGTGTCCCTAGAATGTTATCTCTATCTTAAATTTTATCATGATTTTGTTATCTTGGCATATTATGGAGTATATCAATGTACTAAATGCACCCCTAGCGAAATCTAACTCTTTATTATATTATTAATAGTTAATAATTGATAATAATTCATATCTTATACTCTCTCCGTCCCACGTTACTTGAGGCGTTTTTTTTTTGGCATGAGATTTAAGAAAGTTGTGTTTAGTGAGTTAAATAAAATAGATAAGAGAATAAAGTAAAAGAAAGAAGAGAGAGCAAAGTAAAAGAAAGAATAAAGTATGTGAGATTAGATGTTTTGTTTTTAGTTAAAAAAGAAAATGACTCAAGTAACTTGGGACAACCCAAAAAGGAATATGACTCAAATAACTGAAGAGGGAGGGATATCTTTACTTTATTTATGGAGCAATTAAGATTATCTAGCCTCGTGTATAGATAACTTGAGTCACGTCTAATCTATTTTGATGGCAAAGTGTACACAATTAATTACTAATTTCCATGCCACAAAACAGATAAGTTTTCAGTGTCTATCCTACATGGAAGCCATAAAATATGTGTCAGTTTTCATAGGATTCTCTGTCATATATAGCTAAAAAGCCATAAACTCCCATTTTTATTATTATTACAGCCATTTGTCCATCAACATAAGGTCATCCACATAAAAATGAACAAAATTAGTGTCAACTCCTACTCAGAAATTGGACTTTTTCTTATACCAAATCTAGTCTTTTGATATATGTTTCAAATTATATTTAAGCATATTTCGTGGCTGTCATTGGCTCATCTCATGTGTTCTAATTAATAGTTGATGACATTCCATCACATCATAATATAGTATATCTATATGTGGAATACTATTTAACGTAAATCTTTTATATAACCATAAAAACTAGTGTAAAATCTCGTGACCACTAAACCATAAAATATACAGTATACTACAAGTGTGGAGCAAACAAAACTTAAGCTTGGTGTTTTCTTACAACCACAAATATTTGTGTAGTAGTATAACATATGTGCATTAACGAGTGCTTATTATTACAAAAGTCCATGAAAATAAGATGTCTTTTTCTATAAGATGGCAGTTGCAGCAAGTAAGCCACAAATGTTATAAATTTTGAATAGTCTACTAATTGCTGATGCCAATCTCATGACCTTATCCATCTCAAATGGCACAGCCCACTAATTTTGATAATGTGATTTGTATCAAAAAAAATTACTAACTAATAGTATTATTTATATTACTATTATCATAAAAACCAATAAAATTAGTACCTTTTTTTATATATGGTTGGATAGTCCTAATTAATAATCAAATGAGAATGATTTTTTCTATTCTTATTAACAGAATATGATTGTTTCGACGAAATTCAACTTGTATCTCATTCAATTTCAAGAATGTTCAGGATCAGGGGCAGACGCATAATTACTCTATGTTTTATTGTGATAATTATTAAGAGAACATTTACACAACGATTGATATAAAATATCAAAAATTTGACCATGTTATTTAAATAAAAATATAACATATATTAATTGAGTAGGGGCTTAATCCCCTTTTTAATTCCATGTATTTCCGTCATTGATCTAGATTCGGTAAGCTGCCTTGTTTGGTCTTAACTGAAGTGGGCTGTTTTGTAAATAAATTTAGTTTAGCTCAGGCCCGCTTTATAAGTGGGCTGAGCTGTGTTTTAAATAAATTTGGTTTAGCTCTGTCCCACATTATAAGTGGGCTGAACTGAAATGGGCTGCATAAGAAATACTACTATGTACGTTCATTTTATTATTTCAGTACGTGCGATTCACTAAATCATTTTGTTCATATTATATTATAAAATTAATATACGTATAAAAGTATGAGAAACCACTCCCTTTCTTTCATAAAGTATAAAAATATTTTAAAATATCCGCCGAATCAAAACGGCCTTTAAACCACATAAAGGAGGAAATAATTTATTTCGTATCATATTTGCATGTATTTTATATTTTTTATTAAAAATTAAGGATATTGGTCTCTAGACCATGAACTTTGCCTAACTTTTTTTAAATCTGTATTTGATATCGTGCAGGATATAATTGTGTTTTTTTAAATCTGTATTTGATATCGTGCAGGATATAATTGTGTAGGATAAAAATTCACGTTAATAACCACTTTGATTTAATTTTTTCAAATATGATAAAAAAAAAGCGTCGAGAAGTTAGTCAAATATACATGCCGTGGGAAATACCAAACAAAATGCAAAGTTTGTGATATTATATATCAATTTTAAAGTTCGTGAGAAATACCAAATTTTAGGCACAGTTTATGGTTTTAGGGACCAATTTCCCTAAAAATTACTCCCTCTGTCCGTGAATAGGAGTCCCGTTTTTCCATTTTAGTCCTTCCGCGAATAGGAGTCCCGGTTCACTTTATCATAAATGGTAATAGGGTCTCACATTCCACTAACTCATTTCACTCACATTTCATTTAAAACTAATATATACAAGTGGAACTCATATTCCACTAACTCTTTTCTAACTGCATTTCTTAATATTTCCTTAAAACTCGTGCCGCCAAAAAATAGGACTCATAATGGCAGACGGGGGAGTATAAATGAAAATGGCGAAATTTTAAGATCTAGTTTTATTACTATGTACGTAGTATCTCTTCAATTTCGTTTTTAAGAATTTTAAGTGTTAATTCTGAGTTTAAATCAGCGGACCATGTAAATACAAACAATTGGAAATACCTGGGATCTAAAAATGTAATCAGATCACCAAATTATACAAACCATGTATTGCAAGAAAAATGTTTGGCAACAGTTTCCTGCTCCTCCTCTACTTGTTGTATAGGCGGCCAACTAAGTTCCTTTTGTACATCAGAATGCTGTAAAGCTTCTATACAACTCCAGAACTTGGAGAAATGGGCACGAAACAAAACCTACATGATACAACACGCTGCAACTCCAACAGGAGAAAGCTTACTGACCTCAGCTACAAGCCTATCCTTGATTAATACATACATGTTTGAATTTTGCAACTATCCTTACTGATGGGGTACGAACTAAACCCTAATGGCAAGCCCAATAACAGTGACGGCCCATCAGCCCAGAGCCCAAGAAAGAGTATCTGTTCGGCACCAAAGAGTTCGGCACGACCCAAGAGTTCGGACTCAGCCTACAGCTCGGTAAAAGCCGACCAGTCAAGCTCTCCTCTCAGATCGGCAAGAGCTGATCGGTAAAGTCCAGCAGTTCGGTCTCAGCATTCGACCGAACTAGGAGTTAGTGGACTCATGAAAGGCCTCCACGACCTCCGCTATACCCACGATCTATTTAGTGGTACGAAGCAGTTATTGAGCAGTTATTGCTCACCCACGATCTTGTTAGTGGGGCTGCAAACCACGACCTTAGTTCAATGTATAAATAGAACTTAGATCAGATAGAAAAGGGTTAAGCTCTCTAGAGATAAAATACCATATAGCAAGTCTGTGTTGTAAGCTGTAATCCCAGATCAAGCAATACAATCTTGCCCTCCCTTCTTCCCGTGGACGTAGATTTACTTCAGTAAATCGAACCACGTAAATTCTGTGTCATAATCTTCCTTCTCTACCAGCATTTATTAACATCAGAAATTCGCGGAACCATCACTGGCGCCGTCTGTGGGAAACAGAGAACAAAATTTGTGATAAAGCGAATTTTTGATCCATTTTTTTCCACCCAAAAAATGCATACCAGATCGCAGAATACCCGTATTCCAGCCCGTGAGAACCAGGAGGAAGCCAATCCATCCCATAGGTCGGGAAAACAGCCTAGGGATAAATCCACCACCAGTTCTCATGGCGAAGGAACAAGCCGCTCCAAAAATCGTCCCACTGAGTCTTCCCAGCAGCCCGATTTGAATGAGGCTGTCAAGCAGTTTTTGGCTGAAAAGCAGGAGGAATTCTTAACCTTCCTGCGAAAAAGCCAAAAGCAGCCGGAGACGAAAACGACGAATTCTCCTTCTCCCTCCGCACAAGAAAGTCACTACCGCAGTAGTGTCGCATCTCCCAGGAGAAAGAATCCTCAACCCCGACATATTCCTGTTCCTCCTCGGTACCGGAATCACAGGAGAACTCAATCTCCTCCATACCGACGAGATATCGGATTCGCCGTGTACGGAGCACTGAAGACTCCGTTCTCGGACGACATCACCCGAACTCCCCTACCACAGAACTACCGAACTCCGTCGATGACTTACGACGGGCTCGTGGACCCTCACGATTTCTTGGGGCGCTATCAGTATAACATGGCGAACCAGGGTCTCAACGAGGTCCACATGTGCAAGCTGTTTCCCGAGCTGCTCATCGGGAACGCGAGAAGGTGGTTCGACAGCCTCCCCCAGGGCAGCATCAGATCTTACCGAGATCTAATGGATGCCTTCCACAGGAGGTTCTTTCAGAAAGCGGAAGCCCGAATCACTTCGGCTCAGCTGCTTTCCATTCGTCAAGGTCGCGACGAAAAAATCAGCGACTTTATGACAAGATTCCACAAGGAATGCCTGCAAGTAGACGATCTCAACGATCTGCTTGTCATCTCGGCATTCCAAAATGGAATCTTGCCCGGAGCTCTCTACAGGAAGCTCGTTGAGTGCGGTCCGCAGACAGCTCAGGAAATGTGGGACATTGCGGACCAGTACTCCCGGGCCGATGAGGCAGACCGTCGCAAACGGTCGTTAGACAGCTCATCGACCCGAGGAGACAGAAGGAAGCCCGATCATAGCGATCAGGGGCATCCTCGCCGGACTCCATTTGAAAGAATTCAAAGGGCTCCGGTGCAAGACAGATTGGGACCTCGTCTCAATCCCGAGAAGCCGCCCGCTCAGTTCGTACCGCTGAACAAGCCGAGAGCGGAAATTTTCGAACTGCACTCTGACCTATTCGAAAAGCCAAAGCGGATGACGAAATCAGCCGCGCGCCGACCACAGGATAACTACTGCTCCTACCATCAAGACCACGGTCACGATACTGAGGAGTGCAGAAACTTGGCTGCAGGTATCGATGTTCTTGTGAAGGCAGGGACATTGAAAAAATACCGAAGTAAGCAGCCAAAGAAGAATAAAAAGCAGAGTGGTGCGAACTGCGCTCCTCAGGATCCGAAAAGGCAGCCGGATCCCGAAGACGATGACGAGCCGCAATATGATGGAGTAATCCAGACTATTGACGCGCTCCCTGCCGGGAGGACCAAGTCGTCCCTAAAGTCAGAACGCAGAGGCTCCAATCGAGAGGAGCCAACGCATAAAAGGCTGAAGCAGGACGAAGTGATTACGTTCTCGGCTGCTGATCCCGTCCCGGCCATCTCTCCTCACCAAGACGCCATTGTCATCCAAGCCGGAGTGGCAAACAAACTGATTCACAGGGTGTTTGTGGATACAGGAGCGTCGGTTAGCATTCTTTTTAAAGAGTGCTTCGACAAACTAGAAGTGGACCCAGCTCGGCTCAGTCCGGCTCCGCTTCCCCTGAAGAGCTTCACCCAGGAGGACACCCGCCCTGAAGGTATTATCAGCCTTCCGATCACGGTGGGGAAAGCGCCTACTAGCTCCAGTACGATGATTGAGTTTTTCGTGGTGAAAGCTCGGTCCCCGTACAACGTCATCCTGGGAAGAGACTGGCTCAACACAGTTCGGGCCGTTTGCTCCACCTATCACCTCACCATCAAGATCCCTACTAAAGGAGGGATAGCGGTCATCCGAGGTGACCAAAAGAGAGCAAAGGAATGTCTGCAAATTGCGCTTAGAAGTGCCGAGCAGTCAGATCGGCACCACCAAGCATAGCAATCACAGCAGCCGGAGTCAGAGGCGATGACCGAAGTCATACCGGAGCCGAACTCGATGACAGTTCAGCTGTACGAAGACGATCCATCCAGAACGGTTAAGATCGGCTTCGCGGGAACGCCCCTACTTCGGGAAAAAACCATCCAGCTCCTCAAGGAGTATAAAGACGTCTTTGCATGGTCTCCGTTGGACATGACCGGAGTGCCCCCCGAGGTAATCACTCATCGGTTAAATATTGATCCTTCAGTCCGGCCGATAAAACAGAAGCAAAGACTCTTTGCGGCAGAACGAAGTCAAGTCATCCATGACGAAGTCCGTCAATTATTGAAGGCGGATGTGTTATTCGAAGTGAAGTATCCTTCGTGGGTGGCCAATCCTGTCATGATCAAGAAAAAGGAAGGAGGATGGCGGATGTGCATAGATTTCACCGATCTAAATAAGCACTGTCCCAAAGATTGCTATCCCCTTCCGAACATAGATAAAAAAGTAGAAGCTTTGATAGGCTTTGAAATTTTTTGTTTTCTTGATCTGTACAAAGGATACCATCAAGTTTTAATGGATGAGATTGACGCTTCAAAAACGGCCTTCATCACTGATTTCGGCATTTTCGCTTATAAAAAGATGCCATTCGGTTTAAAGAATGCCGGAGCCACTTATCAAAGGATGGTAGACAAGCTTTTTCGGCACCTGATTGGAAAGGAGGTCGAAGTGTACGTTGACGATATAGTCGTCAAAAGCAAAAGCACTTCGGAGTACGAGCACAACCTCAAGTCCACTCTCGACGTGCTCAAGAAAGCCAACCTCAAACTTAATCCCCAAAAGTGTACCTTTTTGGTAGATTCGGGAAAGTTTCTGGGTTGTTGGGTTTCAAAGGACGGACTCAAGGCAAACCCCTCAAAAGTTCAAGTCGTTCAGAACATGGCAATGCCGAAGTCCATACATGACGTGCAAAGGCTAACCGGATGTCTAGCCGCACTGAATCGATTCCTTTCCCAAGCAGCCGAAAAGCAACTGCCGTTCTTCAAGGTGTTGAAAAAGGCACCAAAATTCGAGTGGGGAGCCGAGCAGAAAAAGGCCTTTGACGAGCTCAAAAGTTATCTAGCCGAGCTTCCTATTCTCTCTGCTCCAACCGAAGCCGAAGTAATATTCTTATACTTAGCGGCTTCGGATCAAACCATCAGCGCGGTGCTTGTACGAGAAGAAGGCCTAAAGCAGCTTCCCATCTATTTTACAAGCCGAGCATTACGAGGACCAGAAACCAGGTATCAACCTCTGGAAAAGATTGCTCTGGCATTAGTAAATGCAGCAAGGAGACTGCGGCCATACTTCTATGCTCACAAGGTATGCGTCTTAACTGATCTGCCACTTCGGCAAGTGTTGACCAAACCAGAAGCATCAGGCAGAATCGCCAAGTGGGCTATAGAGTTGGGAGAGCACACAATTGAATATCTACCTCGGAAAGCCATCAAGGGACAAGCCTTGGCAGATTTTCTTGCAGAAGCGAAGTTCGATCAAGCAATTCCTGTTATTGCCGAACAGAAGAATTCTGCCAGTACCGAACTAGCACAGCCCTTGGAATCCGAAGTAGAGCCGCCGGACTGCTGGAGCGGGTTCGTAGATGGAGCTTCGAACAAGATGGGAAGTGGAGCTGGTATTTTACTTGTCGCTCCCGACGGACACGAGGTAGCCTACTCACTTCGGTTCCTATTCCCCACTACTAATAATGAAGCCGAGTACGAAGCCCTCCTGGCCGGACTCCAGTTAGCGCAAAGTCTACTCGTCAAATCTCTCAAAGTCCATTGTGATTCACAAGTCATAGTAAATCACATGTTGGGTACAAGTGAAGCCCGTGACGAGAGAATGAAGAAGTATTTGGACAAAGCGCAAAGCATCAGCCGAAGTTTCTCCTATTTTCGGATAATCCGCATTCCCAGAGCGGAAAATAGCCGAGCAGATACCTTAAGTAAGTTGGCCTCAGATCCGAGCTCAAAGGCGGAAGAATTAATGCATCGAAGCATTGATGAAGCCGAGGTACATTCAGTATCCAGCTCGCCGAACTGGATGACGCCGATCTTGCAGTATCTGGATCAAGGACAATTGCCCGAGGATAAGAGAGAAGCTCGGAAGATCACGTGCCGAGCACTTCGGTACGAACTTCATGAAGGAGTCCTCTTTAGAAAGTCTTACCTCCAGCCGTTATTGCGGTGCGTAGGACCAGAAGAGACGGACTACATCCTCAGAGAAGTTCATGAAGGATCGTGCGGTAGCCACATCGGAGCCAGAGCTTTAGCTAAAAAAGTTCTGAGATGGGGATATTATTGGCCAACCATGGTACAAGAGGCAGTGCAGCTCGTCAAGAAGTGTACGAAGTGCCAAATTCATGCAAATGTCCCAAGGATGCCGCAGACCGATCTATACACTATGCAAAGCCCTTGGCCTTTCATGCAATGGGGCATAGACATAGTGGGACCACTTCCTCAAGCTCCTCGGCAAATGAAATTCCTTATCGTTGCCGTGGACTACTTCACGAAGTGGGTGGAGGCTGAACCATTAGCTACGATAACGAGCTCAAAGGCATTGGACTTCGTCTGGAAGAACATAGTGTGCCGATTTGGCATACCCCACATCCTCATCTCGGATAATGGGACTCAGTTCACCGACAAGACGTTCAAAAATTGGTGCCAAGAGCTGAACATTCAACAGCGGTTCACTTCGGTCTCCCATCCCCAAGCAAACGGACAAACGGAAGTAACGAACCGGATTCTGGTGAAAGGGTTAAAAGCTCGGTTAGAACAAGCCAAAGGACAATGGGTAGAAAATCTCCCTCAAGTCCTATGGTCCTATCGAACTACACCCAAAACCTCCAACGGTGAAACTCCGTATAGTCTGGTGTACGGCACTGAAGCCGTAATTCCGGTGGAGATCGGCGTACCCAGTCCCCGAACTCTAAATTTCTCCTCAGAAATGAATGACGACGGACTGAGAGCAGAACTAGATCTCGCCGAAGAAAGAAGAGAATTGGCGTGCATAAAAGCAGCCAAGTATAAGGAGCAAGTAGCCCGGTATTATAACCAAAGGGTGAAAAAGCTTCAATTTCAAGTGGGAGATCTCGTCTTGAGAAACAACGAAGTAAGCCGAGCAGAAAAGCTGGGCAAACTCGAGCCCACATGGGAGGGTCCGTATCGGGTGTCAGAAGTCCTCGGCAAAGGGTCTTATAAATTGACTCACATGTCAGGAGAACAAGTACCCCGAACATGGCACGTCTCCAACCTCAAGAAGTTCCACTTGTAAGAGACAAAGTCCGGTCAGTCTGTCTTGTGTCTAGTTCGGTCATAGGGGTACATGTTTTTATTTGTTTGTTTTTGCTTGTACCTTTTACTTGTCGTTTTATAAAAAGTTTAAAGTTTTTTTTCTTTCGTCTTTTTCATTTTTTCTCTATGTGTTTTGTCTCTATGTGCTTGTCGTCTCTTACAAATGGTACCCAGGTATATCGTTCTTTAAAGACTGATCCCCTTTTTAGATCGATTATTAAAGACTATTGTGAGTCCAAGCTTCTAAGGAGGATATAAGACCACAATTCAGCTCAACAAGCAGTCCGTCTGAAACGAACTGCAATAAGCCAACGATTGTGAGTCCAAGCTTCTAAGGAGGATACAAGACCACAATTCAGCTTAACAAGCACTTCGTCTGAAACGAACTGCAATAAGGGAAAGTCCGATCCACGCGATAAACCTCGCCGAATTAGGACGACCAAGTTCGGTCAAAGAAGTTTACCTCATAAGACCGGGGACGACCATGTCCAGTCAAAGAGGTTTACTGCATAAGACCACTTCGGTTAACTGGGAAAGTCCGATCCACGCGATAAAACTCGCCGAATTAGGACAAGGGAAAGTTCGATCCCGGCGACAAAAATCGCCAAATTAGAACACAAACCAAGTCCGGTCAAAGATGTTTATTTCATCAGACCAAAGACGAGTCCGGTCAAAGATGTTTATTTCATCAGACCAAAGACGAGTCCGGTCAAAGATGGTTATTTCATCAGACCAAAGACGAGTCCGGTCAAAGATGTTTATTTCATCAGATCAAAGACGAGTCCGGTCAAAGATGTTTATTTCATCAGACCAAAGACGAGTCCGGTCAAAGATGTTTATTTCATCAGACCAAAGACGAGTCCGGTCAAAGAAGTTTACTTCATAAGACCAAGGACCAAGTCCGGTCAAAGAAGTTTACTTCATAAGACCGAGGACAAGTACGATGAAATTTTTTCGCTAAGCTGTAAATACAGTGTTAGAAGCGAAAACAAAATTTCATTTTTCAAATCTTGTTCGGCATACAACTCCGCTACCCTACAAAATGGCGTTACGCTATTACAAAGGACTATTCTACTGTCCAGGGTTGCTGAAGTTAAGCCACCTATCTGCAAAACCCTCTGGAAGCCGAGTTCGGTTGTTCCGAGCAGATGAAGAATAAGCAGGTCGACGAGATGCTATCCTCGACCCAACGCCTCTTCCCCGAGCCCGAGAAGTCCTAACACCTCGGCGATGAAGAGTCTCTGCAATAAGCATCTGCTGATCTTGCTCGCTCATAGTCACAACTCCTCGGCGAATTTCAGTCCGTCCCTGTCTTGACGATTCCGGTTGCTCCTGAGCCCGTTCTCGTCTTGACGCTTCCGGCTGTTCCGGAGTTCGTTGTTGACTGGGAGTAGGATTTTGAACAAGGGAACCAGAGGTTTGATCTGGAGTGCGAGCATCTGTTGCCACGATATGCCGAAGGAATCTTTCTATGGAGGGGCGCCGAGAAAGAACAATGTCGTACCGAGAAGCCCAGCGCCGTAATGATTTCACAACTTGTTGGCAAGCCGAGCTCTCCAGCGCATTGTTCCTCCGGAGTACATGATATTCCTCCCACAGTTCGTCAACTCGACCCTGAACATCTGATATGGTCAAGCCCCCGCGCACACGGATGTAATCCTCGTACGCAGTCCTCTCAGCAATGGTCGTATTCAGCTCGGCCTCCAGATCCTTCTTATCGGACTCTAAGTCCTTATTATCGGCCTCCAGCTTCACTAAACGAGCCAGAAGCTCGTCATTCTTCGTCTGATCGGCTATAGCTCTTTTCTCAGCTTCGTCTAAAGCCGAAGAGTACAGCCGTTTCCAGTGAAGTATCTCCATCTCCTTGAGTACAAAGCAGCTATATTAGTTCGGCAGATGTA
Organism: Salvia splendens; assembly: GCF_004379255.2. Taxonomy (NCBI): domain Eukaryota; kingdom Viridiplantae; phylum Streptophyta; class Magnoliopsida; order Lamiales; family Lamiaceae; genus Salvia; species Salvia splendens. The sequence continues at coordinate 29,620,413 of NC_056033.1, read as the reverse complement.
CCGAGCAGATAGTAAAATACTACAGGAATAAAGGCGAGTACGAAAAGCTATACGAAGACAAGTGTAGAGAATTTTTCATTCACAAGGAAAATTTTTTACACTAGGAGGGCTTCAAGGCCATTTTACAAGGAAGAAACTAGACTAAGAGAAGGGAGACGAAATCATACTCCGCCAGCTTCGTCTCCGGCTCCTTGGTCTGGTTCAGCTTCTTTCTCCTGAACTACCTCAGCCCCGGCCTCGCCTCCTGCCGGCCTCGCCTCCGCCTCCTGATCGGCCTCCTTCTCCGGATGCCCGGCCCGCTCGACTTCGGCCTCCAGCTCCGGCGGCTCGGCCTCACCCTCTCCGTTGTAAGTCGAAGCGGGTGAAACGGGTCCCACGGAGGCAAAGATAGCCTCCAGGTTCTCGTCCCGATCAGCTCGGCAACTCCGGACTCGGTCTGCAGAAAGCAGGACCGAAGATGAAGCGAGCTCCTCAAGGAGCGGCAGATTCTGAAGCCGAGCTGCTATCTCTCGGCTGTACAGAGGCAGCACGACGTCGGCCCCCTGCTCGCCCTTATCGGCAATTAGCCTTACCAGACTACCGACAAAGGCCGAGAACTGGCTGCTCAAAAAGAGTTTCTCCGTGTAAACACGGAGAGCCTCCCCCTGGGCAGCCACGGCGGCAGTATCCCTCCGTTTCGTCTGCTCTCGCTGGATGACGAGCTGGTTTTTGGCAAACTGAGCTTCATCCTGGGCCGAAATCCTAGCAGCTCTGGCCTTCTCAAAGTTAGCCTCAGCCTGTTCGGCCCGATGACAAGCAGCCGCCAACTTCCTCTGCATCTCAGCATAGTCATTGGACGCTTTGGAGAGTTCGACGGCGACGAGCTTGGAGAGCATATCGTTCCTCTGAAAATGGATAAAGAAAAAAGTCAACAAAGGGGCCACAAAAAATACAGGAAAAAAAGCAAGGCCAGAAAATCAAGAAGAGAGTTCACCTCGGCGAAGTCCGTGGGCCATAAAAACGGCTCACAGATATGTTCCGAAGGAGGCGCCAAGACCACATCTTTCTCTGGCACTCTCGGGGGCTTCTGGGCCCTCCCCTTCCCCTTTGCCGAAGTCGACTCCGGCTTCTTCGGATCCGAAGAGGTTTTTTGCCTTTTCGGAGTCCTCTCGGCATCAGACGCCGAGCTGGTGGTTTTCGGCCTCTCCGGCTCCTTGGGCTCCGAAGATTTGCGGCTAGCCTTACTCAGCATGTACACTGCCAAAAAGCAAGAAAGCAAAGTCAGGTTTTCTTCGTTAAAGCAGTAGAGCATAAAGATAAAGAGAAATCCTCACCCTCGGCCTCTTCGTCCGAAGACGAGATGTCGAACACGACGTCGCCCTTGACGAGCTCAGACTCCGTGTATTGTTTCCTAACTATGGGAATCTTGTTGAGCTCGCCATCGAGCTCGTCCAACGGTTCAGGCCGAGGATGACGGATAACGGACTCCGGCCCTCTCCAGGGAAAACTAGGAGCCGCGGTCCTATCATAGTAGAAGAAGCGATTTTGCCACTTCGGCCACTTCGTTTTACAAAAGGCCCTAAAGGGCTGTAACGGGATCAAGTAAAACCAAGACCCCTTCCTCTTAAATTGAAAGAATTTAAGGATCGCCTTCAAAGACAAATCCCTTCCTAACCTACGGAGTTCGGCAGCGAAGGCCGACAAGTGCCTCCAAGAGTTCGGAGTCACTTGGCCTAAAGGAAGCTGAAAAAAATCTAGTAAATCTATAAAGGCAGAAGGGAGGGGGAAACGAAGCCCGCATTCTAAGCAGGCCTCGTACACGGTGGCGTACCCCTCCGGCGGGGAGTCAGCCCTATGATCACCGTCAGGTACCACCGCCTTCCCCCCAGGAAAAAAGTATTTTTCGGGTAGGGATATCACAGTATCCTTACTCAAAATACTAGGGAAATACTCTACAGTCTTCTCCCCGGACTCTTTCCGGCCAGAAGACCCCTTATCCCCTTTCCTACCGCTACCCGACTCCGAAGAAGAAGAAGACATTTTTCTTACCATTATCCAGAATGCCGAAGTGACTCACCTCGCCGAAGTGATTCACTTCGCTTTTCGGGGGGGGGTAGTGATGGGGTACGAACTAAACCCTAATGGCAAGCCCAATAACAGTGACGGCCCATCAGCCCAGAGCCCAAGAAAGAGTATCTGTTCGGCACCAAAGAGTTCGGCACGACCCAAGAGTTCGGACTCAGCCTACAGCTCGGTAAAAGCCGACCAGTCAAGCTCTCCTCTCAGATCGGCAAGAGCTGATCGGTAAAGTCCAGCAGTTCGGTCTCAGCATTCGACCGAACTAGGAGTTAGTGGACTCATGAAAGGCCTCCACGACCTCCGCTATACCCACGATCTATTTAGTGGTACGAAGCAGTTATTGAGCAGTTATTGCTCACCCACGATCTTGTTAGTGGGGCTGCAAACCACGACCTTAGTTCAATGTATAAATAGAACTTAGATCAGATAGAAAAGGGTTAAGCTCTCTAGAGATAAAATACCATATAGCAAGTCTGTGTTGTAAGCTGTAATCCCAGATCAAGCAATACAATCTTGCCCTCCCTTCTTCCCGTGGACGTAGATTTACTTCAGTAAATCGAACCACGTAAATTCTGTGTCATAATCTTCCTTCTCTACCAGCATTTATTAACATCAGAAATTCGCGGAACCATCACTTACCATCATCATCAGCAGAGTATTGAGTGTATTTATCTGGAGCCACAAACTCCTCGTCAATCTGGAGTTGATAATCCCATGAGGGCATCGTACTTAGTTTTGAATCGAAGGCCAGACCCAATATGTCCTGAACTGGGGCAAAGCCAGCACTGAACTTTTGGACCCAGATGAATGAAGACAACCAATTAGGTTTTACAAGTAAAATTCTTTTCGAGTTTTCCACAAAGATGTTACTAAAGGATCGTGAAGCAGCAAACAAGATACAGAAAGAGCACTAACTGCTGTCAAATTCTCAAATATCATAAGGATGTGAATAGATCTGGCCTCCTTTCTCAGCAAGCCACATCGCTCTTACACCGTCATAGTACTGCCAAGACAAAAAATAAATTCAGACTATTCTTTTTGGTCGAAATTAAGTAGAGGGAAACTACTATAAAAAAACCTCGATTGTAGTCTTGTTTTGTAAAATAAGATAGAAGTGCCACCCGAGGAAAAATCCTAGCGCCAAACACAAGGGTACCAACAGTAAACCTGAATTAACCTGAACATAAATCCTTAGTCAGTACAATAGAGAACATAAATCCTTAGTCATTACAACAGAATATAAATCCAGAGAAAGTAATAAAACAAAAAACGAACTAGAAGTAATCACATGTATTATTCTGGAAGAGTCTTCACTGTCTTGATGAGAATAAACTGTCGCACTTCCAACAAGCAATACCTAAAATAACACAAGGTCGATCAAATGATTCATATCAAAGTGTGAATGCAGATGAGACAAAGGTAAGAAGGATGCACCACAAAGTAAAGCGTACCAGGGAGTATATGCAAGCAAGAACAGCATATAAAACAGAAAGACAAAGAAGATCTATCTTGTAGTTTCCGTGCCCCACACAGTTATTCATCCAAATACAATGGTGATCCTAGCATCAAGAGGCAACTGTTTAACAGCATTATACAGGGCAGTCAAGAAAATGGAAAAACATTGCATGGATTGGGCATACCATTCGTAAAACACATCTATTAGTATTACAGATGCGGCAATGATGGGCGCGAGGAGGCTTATAGTGCGAACACTTCTGGCAGTACCTCAAATCACCACCCTGTCGACATTTCTGAAGAAAAAGGACAATACCAACGCGCTGTGCAGGCTAGAAAAAATAGAATTTCAGCCACTGACATTTGGCTCTCATGCAAGGACGGGACGCAACACAACAACAACAATAATGAAAACACCAAACCAGTATTACTACTGTCTAGTAAGCATATTTGATTTACACAACTTCAAATTCAATTTGCACTTTGTCAGGAGAAAACAACAAATTTAAGCCAATGCCAAAGAGCTAACACCGCCAATCAGCACCACAATGATTCCAATCTTTAGGGATTGATCACTGTCCTATCAAATTCAATCTTGTGGCCACATCATACAATCTTATAAAATCAAGGCAACAAATTTAAGCCAATGCCAAGAGCTAACACCACCGCGATGGACTCATCACTGTCCTACCGAATTCCAATCTTGTGGACCAATCAGCATAAAACATTTGATCTAGCTTTCTAATATCAATTCCATCACAAACTCCAAAAATATATCGCAACAAACCTAATTTTCATATACAATATAATGAAGAGTAAAGGTCATTTTTTGTCCTAAACATTCACTTTTTGAAAAACAGGTCCATAACAAATGAAATATTTATCGGATTGGCCCTTTTTTTACGGTTCCGTTAAAAAACTAACGGTCATGCCACTGTGCAATTAGTGTTGACCGTTAGTTTTTTTGACAGAACCGTCACAAAAAGGACCAATGATTACTTTGGAGACATTTTCATTTGTTATGGATCTGTTTTTAAAAAAGTGAATGTTTTAGACCAAATTCGTACTTTGTTCATATGTTTAGGAACAAAATTGACATTTAGTCTATAATGAAACTATAACTACAAATGAATGCAAAACAAATCAGGGAAAAGAAAATTTGAAATCACAAGGGACATGGCTAGAATCAAAACTGGACAAACTAAAATGACTCAAAAAGCTGCAGATTACTTGACAACTGTATATTAGTTCACAAACACCTCCGAAATCAACGGAATCAGCACATGCATTTACATTTCAGAATACAACAGCAATTCTGGAAAAAGGCGAGAGAACTATCCATTTTCGCAAAAATTCCACTCAACTTTTTTTTTTCTTTTTCCTCATATTAGCATATTGGCACGAGGGAAATGCCGTAAGAACACATGCAAAATAACCGGCGAAACAGAAGAAAAACAGAAGAATGGCGAACTTTGCGCTTGATCTCGTGGATCGGGGTGCCTGCGTCCTCAACATCGGGCACAAATGAGCTCGGGGCCCAACCCGGATCGGTGTAAATGGCGCGGCGGTAGCTGGATATGCTCACGAGTGCAATGAAAGTGAAAACGACGGCGTTTAGCATGCCGGGAGAGAATCCGAGGCCAAACCAGCGGTCGATGAAGACGAACACCGTGGAGAATTAGATGTAGAAGATGACGGCGCGTTTGATCCAATACCGCCGTGCCTTATAATTGTGGTATGTAGGCTTACTCAGATTTTTTTTTTTTTTTGTTTCCATATCATCCACTTCCAGAAATTAGAGTAGATGGGTATGAGTTTCTTGCTATGATTTGATCAATATCATTAGAAAAAGTTTTCTAATTTTTGTTAATTTTTTGGCTATTTCCATTTTTAGTTTTAGCTGTGACTGTTTTCCACCCGCGCGGTGCCATATATATATATAAGATTCCATATATAGGGATGTATTCATTTCCTTTTTTCATATTTTCTCATATTTTCATTTTTATCTCAATCGTTTATTTCCTCCATCCTATGGCCTAAATTATTGGCTTTAACCATTAAATTTAATTCAATTAAAATCCGAAAAGGTCAAAATAGGTAAACAATAAATTGGTGGTTATGGAAACTTCCATGATTTCCTCTCCCTAAATAGCTGCGGTTATTATTAATTAAAATCATGTTTCCAATATCTCTTCTCTCCCAAAAATTTATGCTTCTCCATTGACGTCTATGCTTCATGAGAAAACCAATTCTTGAAAAAATTCACAACCAAGAAATCAGCGGCGTCGCATTAAATTGGTTGTGAAGAATACCGCGATTATTATGAATTAAGATCATGTTTCCAATATCTCATCTCTCCCAAAAATTTATGCATCTTTATTGACGTCTGTGCTTTATGAGAAAACCAATTCCTGAAAAAATTCACAACCAATAAATCGGCGCCGTCGCATTAAATTGGTTGTGGAGAATACCGTTTGTGTATTTGTGGCTAACGATATACAAAATGTACATATTGTACAGTATAATGCGTAGTTTAGTTTCTGTAATGCATTATTTGTGATATGTAATGAACATTTATCCTGGCCCGTTTAATTTAAGTTGTGTCGTATTTCGATGTTTGACGCACGTTTCTTGTTTTCCCTAAGGGTTTAGCAAGCTTAGGGGCTAGGGTGTAGTATGTTCTAAGTCTAAAAAACGTTGTCCAAATACATGAGCTGCAGTCATTCGTCTGGGTTGCACATGCATAGCGCGTAGGCATTTTTTAAAACAGATATACATAATGTACATATTGTGTAGTATAATGCGTAATTTTAGTTTCTGTAATGCATTATTTGTGATATGTAATGAACATTTATCCTGCCCGATTTAATTTAAGTTGTGCCGTATTTCGATGTTTGGCGCATGTTTCTTGTTTTCCCTAAGGGTTTTAACAAGCCCAGGGGCTAGGGTGTAGTATGTTCTAAGTCTAAAAAACGTTGTCCAAATACACGAGCTGCAGTAATTCATCTCGGGTTGCACATGCATAGCGCATCGGTATTTTTTAAAACAGATATACATAATATACATATTGTGTAGTATAATGCGTTGTTTTAGTTTCTGTAATGTATTATTTGTGATATGTAATGAACATTTATCTTGCCCCGTTTAATTTAAGTTGTGTCGTGTTTCGATGTTTGACGCACGTTTCTTGTTTTCTCTAAGGGTTTAACAAGCCCAGGGGCTAGGGTGTAGTATGTTCTAAGTCTGAAAAACGTTGTCCAAATACACGAGCTGCAGTAATTCATATCGGGTTGCACATGCATAGCGCGTAGACATTTTTTAAAACAGATATACATAATGTACATATTGTGTAGTATAATGCGTAGTTTTAGTTTCTGTAATGCATTATTTGTGATATGTAATGAACATTTATCCTGCCCCGTTTAATTTAAGTTGTGTCGTGTTTCGATGTTTGGCGCATGTTTCTTGTATTCCCTAAGGGTTTTAACATGCCCAGAGGCTAGGGTGTAGTATGTTCTAAGTCTAAAAAATATTGTCCAAATACATGAGCTGCAGTAATTAATCTCGGGTTGCACATGCATAGCGCGTAGGCATTTTTTAAAACAGATATACATAATGTACATATTGTGTAGTATAATGCGTAATTTTAGTTTCTGTAATACATAATTTGTGATATGTAATGAACATTTATACTGCCCCGTTTAATTTAAGTTGTGTCTTGTTTCGATGTTTGGCGCACTTTTCTTGTTTGTCCTAAGGGTTTAACAAGCCCAGGGGCAAGGGTGTAGTATGTTCTAAGTCTAACAAACGTTGTCCAAATACACGAGCTACAGTAATTCATCTCGGGTTGCACATGGATAGCGCGTAGGCATTTTTTAAAACAGATATACATAATGTACATATTGTGTAGTATAATGCATAGTTTTAGTTTCGGTAATGCATTATTTGTGATATGTAATGAACATTTATCCTGCCCCGTTTAATTTAAGTTGTGCCGTGTTTCGATGTTTGGCGAACGATTCTTATTTTCCCTAAGGGTTTAACAAGCCTAGGGGCTAGGGTGTAGTATAGTCTAAGTCCAAAAAACATTGTCCAAATACACGAGCTGCAGTAATTCATCTCGGGTTGCACATGCATAGCGCGTAGGCTTTTTTTAAAACAGATATACATAATGTACATATTGTGTAGTATAATGCGTAGTTTTAGTTTCTGTAATGCATTATTTATGATATGTAATGAACATTTATCCTGCCCCGTTTAATTTAAGTTGTGTCGTGTTTCGATATTTGGCGCACGTTTCTTGTTTTCCCAAAGGGTTTAACAAGCCCAAGGGCCAGGGTGTAGTATGTTCTAAGTCTAAAAAACGTTGTCCAAATACACGAGCTGCAGTAATTCATCTCGGGTTGCATATGCATAGCGCGTAGGCATTTTCTAAAACAGATATACATAATGTACATATTGTGTAGTATAATGCGTAGTTTTAGTTTCTGTAATGCATTATTTGTGATATGTACTGAACATTTATCCTGCCCCGTTTAATTTAAGTTGTGCCGTGTTTCGATGTTTGCGCATGTTCCTTATTTTCCCTAAGGGTTTAACAAGCCCAGGGGCTAGGGTGTAGTATGTTCTAAGTCTAAAAAATGTTGTCCAAATACACGAGCTGCAGTAATTCATCTCGGGTTGCACATGCATAACGCGTAGGCATTTTTTAAAACAGATATACATAATGTACATATTGTGTAGTATAATGCGTAGTTTTAGTTTCTGTAATGCATTATTTGTGATATGTACTGAACATTTATCCTGCCCCGTTTAGTTTAAGTTGTGCCGTGTTTCGATGTTTGGCGCATGTTTCTTATTTTCCCTAAGGGTTTAACAAGCCTAGGGGCTAGGGTGTAGTATGGTCTAAGTCTAAAAAACGTTGTCCAAATACACGAGCTGCATTAATTCATCTCGGGTTGCACATGCATAGCGCGTAGGCATTTTTTTAAAACAGATATACATAATGTACATATTGTGTAGTATAATGCGTAGTTTTAGTTTCTGTAATGCATTATTTATGATATGTAATGAACATTTATCCTGGCCCGTTTAATTTAAGTTGTGTCGTGTTTCGATATTTGGCGCACGTTTCTTATTTTCCCAAAGGGTTTAACAAGCCCAAGGGCCAGGGTGTAGTATGTTCTAAGCCTAAAAAACGTTGTCCAAATACACGAGCTGCAGTAATTCATCTCGGGTTGCACATGCATAGCGCGTAGGCATTTTCTAAAACATATATACATAATGTACATATTGTGTAGTATAATGCGTAGTTTTAGTTTCTGTAATGCATTATTTGTGATATGTAATGAACATTTATCCTGCCCCGTTTAATTTAAGTTGTACCATGTTTCGATGTTTGGCGCATGTTTCTTGTTTTCCCTAAGGGTTTAACAAGCCCAGGGGCTAGGGCGTAGTATGTTCTAAGTCTAAAAAACGTTGTCCAAATACACGAGCTGCATTAATTCATCTCGGGTTGCACATGCATAGTGCGTCGGTATTTTTTAAAACAGTTATACATAATGTACATATTGTGTAGTATAATGCGTAGTTTTAGTTTCTGTAATGCATTATTTGTGATATGTAATGAACATTTATCCTGACCCGTTTAATTTAAGGTGTGTCGTGTTTCGATGTTTGGCAAACGATTCTTGTTTTCCCTAAGGGTTTAACAAGCCTAGGGGTTAGGGTGTAGTATGTACACATTAATGACAACGTTAACAAAGAATAGTAGTTTGAGTTATAAAACTAGTGTTTTGTTATAATCGCAGTTATGGACTAATTTTGACTGATTTACATAATGTACATATGATGCCAGAGACGATCGCTCTTTCTTCCTCTAGGGTTCATCGGCTCACCCTGATCTCCAGTCGTACTTGGGCTTACCTCGGCCAATCTATCCCTGAATTTTTTCGCAAGTGCTACCGGAATTACATCGTCGACCGCTTCGTCGATGTCGAGTCTTAGCTGCTACTCTAATATGGAACAAACAACATAAAACATCAGAAAATTATCATTAAAACAGAATATAGCATGGTATGCGCACTTTGAATCTTCACTGAGTGGATTAACCAATATAAACAATACCTCTCATAATGCCTATTATACTCCAAATAATGACAATTACCTGCTACATAATGCACTGCTTACACTAAATAATGCACATATGTAATCTTCACTGAGTTGATTAACCCATATACAAAATACCTCTCATAATGCATAATATACTCCAAATAATGAATAATACTAACGACAACAAGCACTTCTGATTTCAAATAATGTGTACTTTGAAATTCACTGAAATAATTCTCACATATACACAATAACCTTCCTAATGAATACTATAATGTAAATAATTACAAAAACTTAACCTATAATGTGCAAGACAAATAAAAAAATGCACATATTTATATTGCATTCAATAATGGATCATTTTACACTTTGAATCTTCACTGAGTCTATTAACCAATATAAAAATACCTCTAACAAATGCCTAATAAAAACCAAATAATGCCAATAACCTACTACATAATGCATTGTACAAACCAAATAATGCACATATGTAATCTTCATTGAGTCTATTAACCAATATAAAAAACTCTAATAATGCATAATATACTCCAAATAATGACAATAACCTGTTATACAATGCACTGCCTAAACCAAACAATACACATATGTAATCTTCACAGAGATGATTAACCCATATGCAAAATACCTCTCATAATGCATAATAGACTCCAAATAATGACAATTACATACCGCATAATGCACTTCCTAAACCAAATACTGCACATATGTAATCTTCGCTGAGTTGATTACCCCATATACACAATACCTCTCATAATGCATAATATACTGCAGATAATGACAACTTAAAGATACATAATGCACTGTCTAAACCAAATAATGTAAATATGTAATCTTGACAGAGTTGATTAACACATATACATAATACCTCTAATAATGCATAATGTACTGCATATAATGACAACTAGCAGCTACATAATGCACTACCTAAACCAAATAATGTACATACGTATCTTCCAATAACCATTTTTCCCACAACAGCCAACGAACCGGGTACATAAGTCAAAATATGTAACAAATAATGCATCCAAGTACATCAATAATGTGGATTTTAGATTATCTAATGCGCACAAAACATTCATGCAATTACCCTTCCAGTCATTACCCAGACATGAAGATGAATACACAATGGAAGCCTAATTGATGTCGAACAACTGAACCAATTATACGCTCACTTCATACGCTCAATCAAATGACGCAATTATACACGCAGTTATACCTGCAGCTTGTGTAGGTTGAGAGCACGAAGGACGACCTCGTTTAGTCATTGCGAATCTGTCATAACAAAAAGGCATTAGATACCTGAATCCATCATTCTAAACCCAAAATTGATGTCTGCGCTTCGGATACAGAGAAAACCTTGACCAAACAAACTACTAATTTACGAATTTCGAAAATCGCAACGTAGTGGATGTTAAAATCTTTGCTTTTCGTGTCTAAAAATTCATGAATTCGGATTCTAGTCTGCCTTTTTCACACATACCTTGTCGACTTGGTGAATACGACAGCACCGGTGTTGCCGGTTTGCGTTCGATGTTTGCACTGGTGGAGGGTGGGTGACGGGATCTAGGAAAGTGATGACAAATTTTTCCTAGGCTTCCGACGGAAAATAACGGCGGCGGCTAGGGTTTGTGTTTAATGGAAGAAGGGGAGTGGGAAAGGCAGAAGAGTGGAGAGGAAGTTAGAGAGTGTTAAATGAGAGAGAATACGTCGATGGAAGGGTGGAATTCATCTGAATGCTTAAATTTCGATGCAACACGGGTTATAAAAACAAACATCCATCTGGACCGTTGATGAATCAGATCCAACGACCCATATTTAGAAGAATAAATGATCTAAGGGATGAATACGAGAATAATGCTCCCTTATATATATGTAAGTATTTCTAATTGAGATATTGTTCTTTAATTTCACGGTACATAATCTATCACAAGCGTACACAAACTTAAATATTAGTATTAACTTTATGAAAGAGAAATAAAATTTTATAAAAACAAAATAAATACTTACAATTTACAAAATAAGCCCGAACTTTTAAAGAAAGATGATATTGTTTGGCTCTACAAATTCAATCGATATACAATAAGACCAAAAAAATCAATAAAATCAAGTCAATCCAATCCAATAACCAGCTACAATATATAATCAGAAATTCAATATATAAAGAAACCAATTTATACTCAAATACTATAGTTTATATGTAACAATAACTATACAAATTCATTAATAAGACCCAAAAATAACTTCTCTATAAATATATCTACATGCTAAAACATCTCAAATTTTGCAACAATCAATTATTCAATAATTGAGAATTAACGAATGAATTATACTAAATTAATAAAGACAATCCCAATAATTCTATAAACATAATATCTATAATTTTAAATTCTATATAACCAATCCTAATAAAACACAAAATGATCAATATCTAGAGTCTAAAAGTTAATATTGACTCCGCTAATATATTCACTTGCTTTAAATGGATGGCAATTTCAAAGTTTCGTGATTGGCTTATTCAGACCTCATGGGCATGGGTTGGGCCTGCATAGCCCATTTGAACAATTTAGCTTCACTATCAAATCATCCATTTTGTTAAATATTATCTTCGTCTTCAAAAAATAGTCTCATAGCTCCATTTCCGGTCTTTCATAAAAAATAGTCTTATATTTAAAATGAAAAATAACTTCTAATTTATTACTCACTTTTTTTTATCTGGTTCTCTTTTTCTTTATTCACATTTGATCGTGGTCTTTCATATTTCATTCACTTTATTTCTCTATGTCATCATTTACGAAATTTGCATCGGATGCAATTTGCACAAATGACTTTTCCATAGTTAGCGCGAAGTTAGGTTAATAAAAAGCAACACAAATTGAACTTATATCTAATGGGCTCGTATTGAATTCAATGTTCCGCCTATTGCCCACTTTTGGAGTACATGTATAAGGGAGCAATAAACAATACATAAGTTTAAAAATAAAGGTTTATTTAGCACTACTATAATTTAATTATATTAAGATAATTCTTATATGTCAACATAAAAAATAAATTATATATAAGGGCCTCATATTAGTAGGAATACATAAGTGAGAGTAAGACAATTTAATGGCCTCTTTCACCAAGATATTGCATCTAATGTATTCAATTAATCAATTTATACCAAAAGAATTTAAAATTATATTACATAACTTTATGCTTAAATCACCCATCTTTTAGTTTAAAATGCATCCAAACATCGTCTTGCACCAATTTAGAGAGAAAGATGGGTGATTTACAACTAATCAAATCAATCAAGCATATGAAAGATTACATGTAGAGATAAAGATAACACATTCCTCTCAGTGATCAAATCAATCAAGCATCAATGCAATAAGACAAGTGAATTTTTATTTTACCCATTAGATAATAGTAGTAGTATAATATACCATTGCTTTTATCTTTTAACTTTTTTAATCATGACAACTATGATTTGATAAATCTAACAACACTTTTATGTCATATATCTCATGTTATAAATCTTGTATTAATATCCAATAGTGCATGCTACTAAAATTTTATAATTAAAAAAAATTCATGAAAAGGGGAAAACAAAATTCTCACAACTTGGCTTTTATGGATGTATAGATTGTATTATAATAAACTTTTTTGATAAATTATAAAAAAAAAGACAAAAAGGAATAAATTTAAATCAAATAAATAAAAACCATAAGTTGCAACAATTAAATACAAATAATCTTGGGATGATTGGAATTTTGGGGATTAGAGAAAATGTTATTCTCATCATCCATGGTGAATAAATTTTAGAAAAAATGAGAAATAATAAAATTGAAGAAAGATTACATGGAGAGAGAAATAGAGATTTTTTTTTAATATATAAAAGATATTTAAATAATAAATAAAAGATATAAAGATATTTAAATAATAAATAAAATATTTATTGACCTATGAGATTGTAACAAATAGCATAATCTCATTGGTCAATAAAATAAATTGAGAGAGACCACTTGATCTTATTTTTACCCAATGGTCAAAAAGAGTGTGCTTTAACTAATTGACATCTCTTTATTCTCTATATCAAATCAATATCCAATAGTGCATGCTACTAAAATTATATAGTTAATAAAAAATCATGAAAAGGGGGACACAAAAATTCTCACAACTTGACTTTTATATATGTATAGATTATATTATAACAATTTTTTTGATAAATTATAAAAAATGACAAAAATATTTAAAACAAATAAATAAAAATCATAAGTTGCAACAATTAAATACAAATAATCTTGGGACGATTGAAATTTGGGGAATTAGAGAACATGTCACTCTCATCATCCATGGTAAATAAATTTTTTTTTTAAAAAAGAGAAATAATAAAATTGAAGAAAGATTACATGTGGAGAGGAATAGAGATTTTTTTGTGAATAGAACTATAGCAAATGTGATATCAATTTGTAGAGGATGAAAAAATATGAATTTTGGTATAATTTTTTTTATCGATTTCATTTAATATATTAAAGATATTTGAATAATAAATAAAATATTTATTGACCTATGAGATTGTACCAAATGGCATAATCTTATTGGTTAATAAAATAAATGAGAGAGAGACCACTTGATCTTATTTTTACTCAATTGTCAAAAAGAGTGCAATTTGACTAATTAACAACCATTTATTCTCTATATCAAATCAATCATATATTAATATTGTATGCTAATACAATTTTATAATATACTTCTCAATATTTCATAAAAGTTGGCGGGAAAAACAAATTTTTGAGAACTTGGCTTTTATAATAGTTATAGATGAGGCTAGCAAATAATGAAGGGTGAACCTGGAATTAGAGATGCAGAGATGGGGATTTCGGTTGGTAAGCAGGCCAAGCTCGAGTTTATTAATGTCAGTGATAGTAGAAGAGATTGAAAGAGAAAAGTTGAGGTTGAAGATTGTTATGGACATGTTGATGTGGCTATGGTGCAAAACTGCTCTAGTGAGGTCAAGCTCAAATGGAGTAATGGAAGGATTGGAGACTGGAGAGAGTGGAGTAGCGGCAGGAGTAATAGAGGTTGAATGCTCGATCAGAGCATCCACAATGGCTTTCGCCCAGCAATAGCTCAGCCATAGCTCAGTCACAAACTTCTCATGCCATATCATCAGCACTAAAAATCCTTCTGCCACATCATCAGGACAAGCAAATAGCCCAGCAATAGCCTAGCCACATCACTCCTAATTATATAAAACAAATAATTGACAATCACACAAAATACGGAATTAAATTTACGAAATAGATATGCGAAAATTCAATAATATTATTTAAATTAAAAAAAAGTACATTAAAAAAATACATTAATTTTAAAAAAAGTACATTAAAAAATACATTAATTTTAAAAAATTACATTATTTAAAAAAAACCCGACCTCCGCCTCACTCCTCGTCTCCGTCGCTCCCGTCGCCACGGTCGCCGCCGGTACCCCCGTGCCCCCCGGTCTTCAAATCGTCACGCATGCTCACGAGCAATGCGTGAAAATAATTAACAATCACACAAAATACGGAATTAAATTTACGACACAGATACGAGAAAATTCAATAATAATATTAAAATTAAAAAAATACATTAATTAAAAAAAATTACATTAATTTAAAAAAAACTCTTGTTCCACACACAAACTATGGAATTACATAATTAAAATTTACAATCACGAAAAATACGGAATTAAATTTACGACACAAATACGGAAAAATTCAATAATAATATTAAAATTTAAAAAGTACATTAATTAAAAAAATACATTAATTTAAAAAAAACTCCTCTTCCACACACGAATTACGGAATTACATAATTAAAAATTACAATCACGCTAAATACGGAATTAAATTTACGACACAAATATAGGAAAATTCAATAATAATATTAAAATTTTAAAAAAGTACATTAATTAAAAAAATTACATTAATTTAAAAAAAACTCATCTTCCACACACGAATTACGGAATTACATAATTAAACAATCACGCAAATACGGAATTAAATTTACGACACAGATACGAGAAAATGCAATAATTTTATTTAAATTAAAAAAAGTAAATTATAAAAAAAATTACATAATTAAAAAAAATCGGCTAGCCGATTCCGAGCCCGCAATGGCGGCTAGTGGATCGGCTAGCGGATCGCCTAGCGCCCGCGAATCGGCTAGAGCTCGCCGATCGGCTAGCCTAAATTGTCGCAATGGAGGCTAGCGGATCGGCTAGCGCCCGCGATCGGCTAGCCTACCGCTAGCCTCCATTGTGGATGCTCTCAGTAATGGACAACATGTATTGAAATAAAAATTGAAATTAACTAAAATAAAATAAAAGATAATTAAGAATAATATTGTCATTATCTATTTTAATCTATTATTTTGGAAACTCTATCAAACAACATAAAAAATAAAACAAATATTTCTTAATGCCTCCCAAACAGTGTAGAATAGATTATTAATCACATTTTATTAAATAATTTGTATGGATGATAATTTTACTTTGATAATTTCACTAGTCTACCAAACTATGGCTAAATGTTTCAGTATAACTGTATAAATACTGTCCACCTTTTTACCATAAGTGGTGGATTTTTTTTTGACAAAATTTAAGAATATGAGGAAATATAATAAAATAAATAACTAAGGAGAATAGCATAAAAGGTAATTATGTTGGTTTTTCTTTTCTTTTTTTTGCATAATATTTAAGAACATGAGAAAAAATAATAAAATAATGAATTAAGAGAGAACAATATAAAAATGCAATTATATTATATTTTACTAAAAATAGAAATTAATTACTCATAGTGGCAGCCAAATGAAATATTATATGTAGTCAACAGAGGAAGTACTTTATATCTAAAAGCACTGTGGCTAATAAATTACAAAGATAATTTAAATTGTTATATATTTGAATATTAATTACTTTATTATCTTATAGTATACTATAAGAATGAGCCAAAATGAAAGTGTATATTATTCATTTAGGAGTGATATTTACGTTAATCTTTTATTGAGAAGAACCACAAAAACTGTACTACTCCCTCCGTCCTAATTTATGAGTCATATTTGAGTTTAGCACGAATTTTAAGAAATGTAAAAGAAAATTGATGAAAAAATATAGTGGAATGTGTGTAATACTTTACATATTAGTCTTATAATAAAATGTAAGTAAAAAAATTAGTGGAATGTAGGGCCTATTACTATTTATGGAATATTCCAACCAAAATTCTTAAAATGGAACACCAAAAAATGATAAACTGGATGGAGGGAATACTATAATTTTCATATTATCAGTAAAGAAGAAATAATTGCAAATATTTATAAACCACTTCCTGATTCCAAAACAACACACTTGATTCAAAATAAACAACACAAAACTCTCTAAAGCTCATTATTCAAATCTAAAAAGAATTCAACAAAACTTTGAAGCCTTCATCTTGATTCTTAAGGCTAGTTAGATATTCTACTTATGTAGTTGCTCTCACTGTGAGGTCGGAGGAGATGATTTCAACAAAATTCTATGATCTTGACTTCTAGTTTGCCTTGACGAAAATTTGTCCAACACGATAGCAATACAAGACACACGAGTCTCGAAAGAAATTACGAAAAAAAAAGGATTTAATTAGATCACCAATGCGATACTCAACTCCAGATATTCTCTAGACGAACTGATAAGCATTGGGTAGACTAGGATCTAGATTTCGAAGAAAAGATGTAATGCATAAAACACAAACCAAGATTACCCAGACCGCATATCATTTCCATGCTTTCCTTGTTTATCTGAGTGTTTTTGTTTTATCTTCTTCTGTTGGCACGTTCTTGATATCCTGGCTTTTCTTGCGGCATCAGGCATGATCTTTTTGTGCTCCTTTTTCCCGATTGCTTAAACCACCAGTCTAGTCTGTCCAACAATGATACGTATAAAAAAACACTAGACTAGTATATAATGAAGTTCTTACAGTGTAGGTAGCATACCTTTTTCTTCTTTAGAGAGCTGCGGGCTTGATATTTCCCTCTGTCTTCCCTTCCTTCTCTGATCAATGCCAATTTTTCTTCCTTTGTCAGCTTCCTCTTTATGTTTGCCTGATGCACAATAGCAAATGCATTAGATTTGTATTCACTAAAATATGAGAAGAACAACTAAGATTTGGTAAGGAATAAATAATATAACGCTCCATTTTGAATACTCAATTGATAAAGCTTGAATTTCCTAAAGAGGAAGATCTTAAACAAACTGTGTCATTTCTCATCGGAATCTCCTTTTATTTATCAGGGTACTTGAAACCATTATCGTGTTGCGTGTGATTGATATGATGGTGAGGCAACTACTAAATAGGAGAGCTCACCTCGAGTGTTGCAGCATCTACCCTCTTGAGGCTAAGTTGGTCTGAGGTAGGAAGCTTGAATCCATGTTGTGTCAAAGCAGTCCTTGCACCCTTCTTAGCCTATTATCAAAGTCAGCAACATGTCACATTCATATAGAAACACACAACCCTTTGGGATACTAGCCAAAAAAAGGTCTTCACTGAGAATTAAGAAGCACAAACCTTCAGCTCTCTGATTCTTTGGAAGTCCTCGTTGGAAATAATTCCATCATTTGAGGATGAAGTGACGTTTCCTGCTAATTTCTTCAAAGCACGAAGACTGTTATTGGCAGCATTCAACTGTCCCTCAAAATCAGAGAACTTCCTTTTCTTCTGTTTTGGTTTATTGCTATCAGCATCAGCCTCCTTCCCAATACTATTATTGGTTTCCAGTAAATCATCATCTTCACTCTCTTCATCATCACTGATTCACTAGCACCGTCAACACTGTAATCAATATCATCTCCATTAGAGTCTTCATCATCAGAGCCAATGGAGCCCCTGCCATCACTTTCGCCCCGTCCATCCTCTTCAACAAGATCAACAGAATCATCTCCTTGGCTATCATCCCCATCAATGTCCTCATTACTACTCCCTTGATCTTCTTCTTCCAATAGCTCCATGACTGGGATATTGCTCTCAACATGCACCTCGCCAAAGGCTTTGGGTTTAGCTTTAAGTTCAGCAGGCCTCCCTCTATTCTTCTTGACTAGCAATGATGGGCAAATCTAGAAACCAAAATTTCAGATTCTATGAAATAAATCCAAAGACAGCACAAGTGATTTTCCAATAAAGGTGCTTACTTGAGTAAAGACAATCACAAGGGGTGGAGAGAGATATAGACCTCTCTAAATAGTGTAAGAAGAGATCGAGCAGAAGCAGAAACTGATTTCTCTTGTGACTTTCTATATAATACAAGGTCTTGTAACAGTTCTTCAGTCATCAACTGAAAATAGGAGCAAAATGCATAGTCAGTCTCTGCAACTACATTTCTAATAACATACTTCAAAACTATTCTGAACTTACCAAAGGCATGCGAAGACATATTTCGCGAACTACATTCAACCCAACAGTGATTTCCTGGAAAAAGGAAAGATGAAATTTTAAGTTACTCAACATACACTGAACTAGAGGTTCCTCTTAATAAAGCACAATGGTACCTCGGGTTGCGATCGATCATGTACAAATTGGTTTACTATTTGCTTGAACAATGGTTCAACTGCATCAGGTGGTATCTAGTAGAAAGAATCCAAAATGTATGAATGGCAGAATGAGAATACTATCCAGGAAATAAGACAAGCTCATGAGGAATCAAGAGCAGGAACCACATAAATTTGGCCAATAAAGTTGAGGGTACCATTTCGTGGCAGGCTTGAACAGCTGCTGCAAGTAGAGTTGTAACATCTGGTTGATGTGGCTACAGTGAATACAAGCAGACTTGGATAAATATTAGGATGAATACCCTTCTTATGTCAGTAAGGGATAAGCATACCTGGACGTATCTTTGAAGATAAGAATAGAAATTCAACAAGATCAGGTGGTGAAGGCCAACAGTTCGCACAATTACTTTAAGCATCATCATTCTAACCTATGAGAAGACAAACATAATATTTAGCACATCATTAAAGCATATATTTTCAAGCCATCGTCCCATGTGAAAGTACACAAATGAATTACCTCAAACTTTTCATTGGTGCTAGACTGCAGTCGAGAAAATAACTTCTCGGAAAAACCCTGTGGACAAAATTTGACGAGCGTCAGTCTCCCCCAACACCTTCAAAGAATAATATAGTACTCCTATTAGAGAAGAACCAGGCAAATTATTAAGCAAACCTGTGCATCTATCAAATGGTTTAGCGGTGAGGAGTAGTTTGTGTTACTTTTCTCGGATGATAAACCGTGCTGCTTCTTCAGCTTTCGGGTAACACGCTGCAGTTTCGCCTTCTCCTTCTTTTTGCTTGATGGTGTGCCTTTAAGGTTTGCCTAAATTGCTCAAAGTAAATCATAAACATTTGGTACATATATATCACGGATGTCTGAAACAATTAATTCTATAAAAGTTGATAAAAGAAACTGACGAAGGACTTGGCTCAAGCACCAGCCATATATATCAGATAAACAATCTTTTAGAGATTCATGGAGCTAAAAAGCATAATCCCCAAATATGAGTCAAGTACTCGAGGATGTAAATGCATTACTAAGCTATTATGTTATGAATTATGATCACAGTCAGTTTCTCTAATCATTTGAAGCAAAAGCCTATAAACAGTTTAAAGAATGAAACACACCTTGTGTATAGCTTCTTTAATCAGAAATACTTGAGGCTGTGGGGTTGCTTGGTCCTCTTGGCTGTCAAAATCATCACTATCATCATCTTTGATCTTCTCAAACTCAAGAAGAAACGACAAGGCAGCAATCATGTTTCTGCAAGTAAAATTTTTTATAGAGACAATTAGATATCATCCTGATAACTTATAAAGCAGCACAAAAAAATAAACCTTGTTGACGGATGAAAACATGCCATGCATATAGCATTTGCCGTCCTATCATCACACCAAACTTTCCTCCGATGGAGAACACACAGGGTAATTAGCGCTCGCTTAGATATTGCTTCTTCCTCTTGCTGATTTTCCACAAAGATCAGTTACATCACACTTCAAAAATGAAGAATTCAAAGATGAGAGAGCCAAAAGCATGTAAACACTATACACCTGCAGCATTCCAAACAAAATGTTCTGGAGTGCCTTATTCTTCTGATCGTTCTTATGTTTCTGATTCATACGCCTAATGCTTTTAATAACGTGGGAAAATGCCAGTTTTCGCAACACTTTGCCCCGGCGTGTCTGGAGCCCCATGAATACTTCTAGTGTCTCAGCAATATCTATGATCTGGAACGCAAGAAATCACACCAAGAACTTAGAGATTGTTCATTCCACCTGGAATTACACACATAGTACAAACAAAAATCATAACACACCATGATTAAAAACACATTTCCAAATTCATGGACGGATCCAGGATTTAAAAATCGTGGGGTCGGACGAGATAATTAATATTATATATATTATAAAAATACATTACAAATAAAATTATCTTTGTTTTATCACGATAGTTGACTTTTACGAGTTCATATTTTTAACTTTTACGAATATTCATATTTTGAAGCTGGCCGAAATTTTATCATTGGAAATAATTGCAAACATATCTTCCAGTCGTTGATTGTGTTCAACATTAGCACCAGAAGAACAGATAAAACTCATGAGAACAGATACAAACTCAAGATATTTTTAAAATACATTTATCCATTAATTTAATATGGATGGTAATTAAAATCAATAATAAAAAAGATAAGTATATAATTATTATATTCATAAAAATTAGGTCAAATAAACAAAATAAAAGTAAAAAAATAATAAAACATGATTAAAAGAATATCAATAACGCACCAATTTTTTTTGTGCAAAGCCTATGCCCCTCAAAAATCTTAATCTTAGTCTCCTACTATAACTTTCTATTTAATCAAAATAATAATTGGGTAGAAATATAGAATTTTTATTTATAAAGAAAGTTGTAACTCTTGTAATAAAGATAAAATTATTTAATAAGGACAGTATTGACTGATTTTTTTAACTAATAAACTTAAATAAATTAGGAATTTATGTAAATTTGTGGGAAAATTAAGGAGAAAAAAAGTTAATACTACATGGCTTAGAAAATTATTGGCATGCGAATTAAATGAAAAAGCAGTATTAACGGCGAGTGTCCATAGGCAATCAATTAGATTTTTTACTTATAGATTTTCTAACCCAACAATCAATAGGAGTATTAACCACTCCTCAGCCCAAAAATCAATATTAACCTCTCTGTTCATCTTCTTCGTTGAGAATACATCAGCTTCTTGTGCAACCCCTCCCCTTATCTATCTCTACTCTATTCTTATTAGTATTGTTCCTTTCTCCTCTTAGTTTTTGGAAAAGGCGGAAGGCTTCGGGTAGAGTTGAAGCTGGCCGTGGGGTCGGAGACGGAACTGCACCAGGTCAAAGGTCGAAGATGATGTTTTCCGGCAGTGTTCGGTGGACCGCCGGTGGGGTCGGCCGACCCCGCGTGACCCCACCTGGATCCGCCGATGTTTCCAATATGCCACCATATTCCATGTTACTTTTTGCAAAATTATGGCCAAACAGCGTGGAAAATAAGCATTTATATTTTACTAAATTCCAAAATATTAATTAATTAACAATAACAATACAGAAAAATGATGCAACAAAGCAATATTCCTTCAGGTTTCACATAAATCTCGAAAAATGCAATCCATGAAACGGAGAATATAGTAACCTTTCGATTGACCAAAAGTATCAACGCTTTCGTCACTTGCACCGAGAGCACACTCTTGGCCGAAGATTCCAGAATCTGGACCAATTCAGTCGGAAATTGGGCTAAAAACAATGCCCTGTCGCCCAAGTCCTTCACGACGGAGGAATCGGCGGAGATTCCACTAATAGATGTGTAATTCAGGGCGGCTTGCTGACGAAAGAGGTCGAGAGACGATTTAAATTGATCGTAGACAAGCGAGAGCTCCGAGCAATATCATTCGGGATCAACTTTCATGACTGCAGGGATGTGAGATTGAGCTTTACTGAGATGCGTCCCGACGCAGATATCTCATTGCGTAGCGCCGCCATGGTCGAGAAGTTGACGTGCAGAAGAAGCGACGGCGCTATATCCTTCAGGATTCTGTTTCTGGTATTTCGCTTTTAATATTTTGTTTTTATAGTCTTCCGGTAGGGCTGGCAAATCGTGCGGATTAGGTTGTTATCGGGTCAACCTGATAATGACTCAATCCAATAAGGCATAACCTGAACCCGACCTGTTATGGAAACTGTAAATCCGAACACGAACTCGACCTGCTACCTTCAAACCCGAACACGACCCGCACCCGACACGAACCCGTTATCGACACGATATAATATGGGTTGACACGACACGATATAATATGGGTTGACACGACACGACAACAACCCGAACCTGATATTACACGATTAAAACCTAATATTACACAATTAAACCTTAATTTTTAACCTAATTTACACAATTCAAATTCGTTTTATACTATTTAAACCTGATTTATAAGAAATTAAAAAATTAAAGTAATATATATATTTTTAAATAATAATAAAAATAATAATATTATTTCTTAATGGGTTACCCGTATCCGATCTGAACCCAACCCGAAATTATCGGGTCAAGACTCTTCGGCCCGTGTTTAAACAAACTCATTATTTAATTTTATTTTACAGTTAGGTTTACAAGACTTTTATTTTTTTTATTATAGTTTGTTTTAATTTTATTTTACATGTTAGGTTTACAAGCCTTTGATTTTTTTTATTATAGTATGTTTTATACCTGTGCGATACAATCCATTTTATTTTATGAAATACTATGTAATAAACAGTAGGATTATTATACAAAATCTAATTTTATAAATATGGAGTATAATAAAATTACAGAATTATATTAAAAATTAAAAATAAAATATTTTAACATATAAAAAATGTACAAAAAATTAAAAATTAGAAAAAATGTACAGAAATACTTTATAGTCTGTTTTATACCTGTGCGATACAATCCATTACAGTATTATTGGGCGTTGGGCCTTAAAACTTCATGCAAATAGAGAAAAAAAAAAGAAAAGGAAAAAAAATCTAAGTAGAAAAAATTACACAAAGTCCTTTCGTCTCTCTCTCACATAGTCAAACACTACACCTCTCGATGTCATTCACCTGAACTCCGACTCTTCTACATCACGCCTTTCACGCCTAATCATTACCGCCTAACTTCTCCAACACCTTCCACCATCTCTTTTCATAATCAACTCTCCTTATTCTCTATTAGCTTGAAGCTTCACATTAAAATATACTCCCTCCGTCCCGAGCTACTCGCTCATTTCCTTTTCGGCACAGAGATTAAGGAATGAGTGTATAGGAAAGTCAAAAATGACGGCTGTAGGTGAAAATTTTTACTAAAAATGGAAAGAGTGCAAGTAACTTGGGACGCCCAAAAAGGAAATACGTGCGAGTAGTGCGGGACGGAGGGAGTATTTCTTATGAAAATTTGGTAATCTCAAACCATTGCATTAAACATGACCCATAATAATATTCTACATTTATTTCCTTTACTTAACACTATTTTTTGGTCATGGTTCTTACCTCTATATTTTTCAGGTATCATTGGTGTGGCTGTCAACTCATAAAAATTTGTTATGCATTCTGCATCTAGACTCATCGAAATCCAAGTATCATATTCTCATAAGTGTTGAATCATTGTTTTGTTTTTTTATTTATTGAATGTAGTTGTAACCTTGTTTTTCACAGCCATGCTTTTTTGCACATTGTGGAGGGATGATGTTGATTTCTATCTCCAACAAATGGAAAGAATTAGAGTAAAAAAGCCTACTATTATTGTCCAATTTTACAAACCTACTTTGTTTCGTGTTAAGTGTCATTTTTTTATTAGTTATATGTATTTTACTATTGCTATAAATTAATAACTTTAAAAGGTTTAATATTAGGTACTATTCTTGTGCGTACTCATACAATACATCTAGGGTTTACATCAACATGATATTGATGAGATTTCCATTTTCAAAGAGAGGTAAAGCTTTTTCATTACATTTTTTTGAATTTTGATTTTAAATCACTCTTTATTTCTCCTTGAAATGTTAATGATCTTAACACTGACGTTACATCTTCATAGGATTTCTGGTTATGCCACTTTTTAGTGTCAAGAAAGAAAGAAGATTTGACATAAAATGATTGAAAAAGTGAAGTGAAAAATATCATTTCAGACATTTAAACTATATGAAAATATCATACCAAATACTAGAGAGAAAGAATCATATTACTCATTATCTAAATATCCCATTTTTATGAAAGTTCAAAAACGCCATCCATGTTTTCGGTGGAAATTTAGGATAAATAAAGAAAATGTATTATGAGCGTGATTACACCTTAGTCCAGCGACTTATCAGAATATTTTTAAAATCTAATAACTATTGCCATGTAAAACGAAAATTTTAGAGATCATTTATGTAGTTTATTGTTTTCTATTTATAAAAGTAGTAACTAATTTTAGTGATCAAGGTGAAATTGAAAAGATATAGTATAACTATTTCTTGTTAACATAAATTAGAAAGAATCCAAATGAATAAATAAGCCCATTAAGCTGTAGCCTGTAGGTTTTGGGCCTAGCTCGAATCCGTTGTCGACTAAACCTATGTTGTAGATTCTAGATCAATCTCGATCATTCCAGAACCCTTCACAAATTCTTCCAAGGGAACATAATTTCATCGATCTCCCTCGTTTAATTATCTGATATCTGAAATATTTGTCTTCGAAACCTGATATTGCCGCACTAGTATAGTATTTCATTCCCTCGTTAATCATTCTAGTTTATTGTTTGTTAGAAAAGAAGAAGCAAAAAACATGTCTAGAGAAGGCCCTAATTGGGAAGGACTGCTTAAGTGGAGTCTTTCCCACGCCGACGGTACTAACACTTCTCGCAATTTGAGGTATTCTCTTATTTCCCCAATTCTTTTAAAAAGTGTTCTTTTTTCAAATTATAGTTTGCTTAAATTAAATGTGTTGGAAGTTAATTTTACCAGTTTTTTTAGCCGTTTCTGGAATTTCACTTGTGTGTTTCGACATGAATTAATTAGAGTATATATTTTTCATGCTGGGCTTAGTGAGGAGGATAGAAAATGGTTTATGGAGGCGATGCAAGGGCAGACAATTGATGTTATAAAGCGAATGAAGGAGATAACACTTGTTATGAAGACCCCAGAGCAGGTGTTGGAGTCTCAAGGGGTGACTCCTCAGGATATTGAAGGTCTTCATAGTTTCTAATGATAATTTCATCATCTTATCTTATATATGTATGTGGTTGGTTTCTGAGGTTTTTTCAATTATGCTACTTGTGTAGATATGTTGGATGAGCTACAAGAACATGTGGAATCGATCGACAATGCTTACGGTTAGCTCTTAGTTATGATCTGAATTGAGGATTCTTTGATGCAGAGAGATGGTGGATTTATTATGTTTCTGTGCTTTGCTAGATCTTCATTCCATTGGTGGTCTTGCGCCTCTCCTCGGCTACCTCAGGAGCTCGCACCCTAACATTAGGGCGAAAGCAGCCGATGTTGTTAGCACCGTTGTACAAAACAATCCCAGGAGTCAAGAGCTGGTCATGGAAGCTAATGGCATGGAGCCATTGTTGACAAACTTTACCTCTGATCCGGATGTTGGAGTTCGTACCAAAGCGCTTGGTGCAATCTCTTGTAAGGATCACTTTGTTTGTGAAATGTGCATTAATTTAATCAATGGATGAACAGATTCTTGATCCTTTATTTTATTCAATTTTCACTTTGCAGCTCTGATTAGGCATAACAAGTCTGGAATTGCTGCGTTTCGGTTGGCTAATGGTTACACGGCACTAAGAGATGCTTTGAGCTCTGAGAGTGTGAGATTTCAAAGGTATATGTCTTATTATACTTAGCTAGACATCTATGCTTAGCTTATAATGTTGATTACTGGTTTAGTCTAAAGTTGAGGATGATTATGTTTTGTGTAATTATCAATGCAAAAATGCATCATATGCAGGAAAGCCCTTAACTTGATCCAGTATCTCCTTAGCGAGAATCGTTCAGACATTGGTGTTATATCCGAGCTTGGATTTCCTCGCATAATGATGCACCTTGCATCAAGTGAGGATTCTGATGTACGTGAAGCAGCACTAAGGAGCCTCCTTGTTCTAGCTCGGGACAGATCGGAGAAGCCTGTTACCTCGGGTGAAGATGATGATAAACTGAAGCAGATTCTACAAGACAGGATCAAAGGAATTAGTGAGATGTCTGTTGAAGATCTAGGAGCTGCGAAAGAGGAAAGGGAGCTCGTTGACTCTCTTTGGAAAGCCTGTCACAATGAACCATCGCCTCTCTTTGAGCAGGGCCTTCTATCCCTCCCCGGAGAAGACGCTCCTCCTCCAGATGTAGCGAGCCAGTATTTCCAGCCTCCTCTTAGAGCTTTGGCTGCAGACAGAATTCCCGACCCAAAACCAGAGAACGAGAAGAAGGAAGCGCCTTTGTTATTAGGTCCTGGAGCCTCAGCTTAGGTCAGTTTGTTTAACGCAGTTATGCACCAGAATCATTGTATGTGGCTTAGTTAAGATCTTGTGCTATATTTATACTTTTCCTATATTCGAAAAATCCAACCTTTTCATTGTTTGGTTTACTGTGTTCAAGTTTGTTTTATATTGAATGTTTTCATTCTGTTATTACGTCACCAAGTCTCGTGTTAGACAGTTTGATTAGTTGCATTGATCGGTTGGATCAGGTAGTGTCATTTGATATGAGCTTGAAATCGAGTATAAATACTCGACATGCTAGAATTGTTACAAAGGAAACGCTATTGAATTTATAAGCCTCTACAGCAGCTCCTGCCTAATGCTGGAGTAGCTAGTTAGACAGAAGGAAAACCTCGTAACTAAACAAGATTGTGTAGGGCGAGGCCACTCTCATTGCGGAGGGCAGAAAGTGATAACATATCTCTTTGCTCTGCATTTGTTGAGGCTTGAAGAATCATCAAAGGCATAGCTATACGCCTTGGGACAAATGGCCTTGAACAAATTTGCAAAAACTGTAGGTTTGCATGTTTTGGGATCTGCATACTGCCCTGTGCAGCAGTATTTTGGTGATTGCATTGCTAAGCAAGCACTCTTGCACCCCACCACCTGCCCTCCCACTCTAACCTCCAACGCCGAGGGGCAGCACACGTTCAGATCGACCTCGCACGACGCCACCCCGCACCCCACCCCGCCCCCGACGGGCTTCATCGAGACGGGCAGGTTGAAGCCGTCCACCAGGCTCACGTCGTAGAAGTGGAGTGGCGAGGTGGACGAGCCTAATGTCATCTCCACCACCGTGGACGGGGGTGATCCGCCAAGCCCTTGGCAGTGGAGTTGTCCGGCGCAGTCGCCCGTGGCGCACGAGCCCTTCCCATCGGAATCGAAATTGCAGAGCTGCCTTCCCCATAGCCGGCCCGACCACTTCTCAGGGACGTCGATGGCCACCTCCCCCCCGCTTCTGAGGAGGAAGCCACCGTCATTGAGGGTCCGCTGCCCTGCACCAGCCTGGATTCCGGGCCATATGCTCTCGTTGCAGTTGTTTACGACGATCAGCTGATAACCACTGCCATCTGAAACATAAATAATTGATATCAGGATTTTGACAACAGATTGCATTGTGCTAAAAAGGAAAAAAAGCAAAGCTAAATCATAAATGTTTACTTGTTCTAGTGAGAGAGAGGAGTATGGTGATAGCAATGAAGAATGCATATTGGTTAGTAGGCAGCATTTTTGTAAAATCAATCTGCAATGTTGAACTGAAACTTGTGATTTGTGGTTTGAGGGATGGTGGCTGAATTTAAAGCAGAGAGGAGCTCTACTAGAGGCTACTGCCTCAACTTCAATTTGCATTTCTTTATTTCCCTCTTTTTCCCACACTTTTTCTTTTTGTATCAAACAGAGAGCATATATGCATTGCTTCTAGCTGAGGATTTCTTCCACTTTGATGATGTTATAGACTTAATCATGTCTTTAACTTTAGCATGTAACAGTGAATATAACTATTAGTGTGCAAGTGTATACCTTGTACTCACGTTCAGGTAAACAATGAATTGGGTTATGGTTCTTTCATGCATATGTGACACACAATATTTTGCCCTTTTTTCACAGATTTTGAAACATAAACAAAACTAGTCTTTTTCACTTTATAGTATATTTCTGCGAATATAAGATTGCCTTATTGTTAATCTGTTGGCAAAATGAAACAAAATTCAGTAAAGAAATAACTAAAACTACTATATAAATGTTGCTTCTTTTATTATCAATTAGTTTTAGGGTGTAATTCTATGAATTTCTATCATGCTATTAGAGTGGATCGCCAATTGTGGGCTAAATTAACTGACACATTGGTATATCTAGACTGGAACTAAAAAATGATTCACCCTTATAATTGGGCTTTAAAAGTGTGATAGAGGGCTAGTGCAACCTGA
Organism: Salvia splendens; assembly: GCF_004379255.2. Taxonomy (NCBI): domain Eukaryota; kingdom Viridiplantae; phylum Streptophyta; class Magnoliopsida; order Lamiales; family Lamiaceae; genus Salvia; species Salvia splendens. The sequence continues at coordinate 29,591,283 of NC_056033.1, read as the reverse complement.
TAAAAAAAAAGAGTCTATCTTGGTGGGTTTAAGGAATGGTGTTGGCAAAATAAATAAATATAATAATATATCACATCGGTGCAAAGAGAGGCCTTAAATCACATTAATAGTATAATGGAACGCTTCCTCTATCATCAATTGATTTTTAAATGATTCTATCACCTTTTATGTTTAAAATTTGGTGAGGCCGAACAAAATACTCTGAGTTTTGTGGCTAATTTGATTATTTCATGTGTGGAAACTAAGAGCATCCCCAACCGTTGGAGTTGAAAGTATTTGCATCTGCAACTGAAAACCACCATAATGGCTCTCTTTCTTCACTCTTTGCGTTCATCATGTCTGGCTAGATTTTATGTGGTGCCCTTAACATTAGTTTAAACTAATTGATTAGATCATTCACCTTTGATCTTTGTTTATTCCAATGCTTTAGTTTTCGTTTATGGGTTGATTGATCGTGTATATTTTTATGCGTCTTGAGTAGTATTTGTTTAATTTTTCCTTAATAATAGCTTTTTTCTTACTTAGGAATCGACTGAAAACGAGAAATGATTGAGTCATTTATAAATAATTCAATAATAAAATTATACTATAACGATATTTGAGAACTTGATTCTGAACTTTCTACGCTCTTAAACTATTTATGACTGATGAAAAGGCTAAAGATTAAGTGTTCAACTGATGTTATAGCTAAAATTTGTTTATACATAGTCAATGTTTGTCGAGTGAAAGAAAATAAATGCATCTCCATCTCCATTAGCTTTTGTCGAGTGAAAATTAGCCTATTCTACGTTATTTAAGCAGCAATTTTCATGTTTAAAGCCCAATTGGCCCAATACAGGCCCATCAAATCTCATAGTGCCAAGATTGCCCAGAGTTTGGAACAATAGCAAGAAAATCAAGAAAAAAGAGCAGCAATTCTGCTTTCTCCTTTCCTTGATCCAAAGCAGAGAACAGTAGGAGAGGATAAATTAAGACTAAAAATTTCGATGAGGCTCACAGCTAAAGTTTCGAGGGTCGTCAGAAATGGAATAGGGTCCCTTTTTGCGGCTAAACCACCGCTTCCGCCATCTCCAAAAGTGGTGGCGCCGCCGCTCAGACAATTTTCAGCCACTAGCACGCCGAACCCAGTTGCAGTTGAAATGATCAAATACGCCACCTCTCTTGCTCGCCAGAACAAAACAGGTGCCACCACTTGTTTCTTCTCTCTTCAAGTTTTAATTTTTAATTTTTAATTTTGAGGTTTAAGGTATCAGGAAAAAATGAGGTTTTTGGTATTGCAATTTCAGAAGAATCTTACGCGCAAGGATTGTTGGTGTTGGAACAGTGCGAATCAACTCAACCAGATGAGAATTCCAAGGGTTTGGTTGAGCTTGCTCGTTCTACCTTAATGTTTGAGAGGTACTTTTGATTTTATTTTTTCCTTTTTCTTTTTTTTTTGTTTTCTTTTACTTCCCTATTTTATTCTGCAATTAAATCGATTTAGAGGGTTCCATGAGACAGCAATTGAGGGATTAGGAAAACTTCAAGATTTAAGCTTGTCTTCTCTTGATATCAAAGGTGATAAAATTACTTAATATACTTCTATTTTGTGTCTATTACATTCAATGGTGAAATTTGTGTTGGGCTTGTGCAGTTGCTGCTTCTGAAGCTCTGGTGGGAATTTATCTACAAATATATCGAGTAAGTCGTAACAATAATGAGAATAGCTCCTTTTCAAGTATAATGTTGTATGTAGATTTGAAGGTGGGATACCCTGATGTCTGTTAAAAACTCATTAGGAGGATGCAGCATCAGCTGTTGCAGATTTGGCATTGCAAATCCTAGGATCAATTAGACATGGATTAGGTGATGGGGGTGGCTTTGAGGTTCTAGAAGCCCGAATCAAAGCTCTGAAAGGTCTCATCGAGCTCATATGCGGTGACACTGAATCTGGTGCGTATGGTCGATTTGTCAGGTCCTTTGTATTGTATGTTTGTCTTTTGTTCAAAGTGACTGAATTCCAATCCTTGTCTGCAGCACAGTCAGTATTTGAGGGAATACCGAGAGAGGGATTGTTGAGTGGTAAGGTTTATACTTTATGAGAAATATATATTTCTTGAAAGAATATGCATTTCTATTCATCAATATTGTGTTTGTAGCCAATGCTGCCCTGTCTTATGGCGAGTTCCTTCATGGAACGCGTAAATTTTCCACTGCTAAGGAGTTGTACCAGAGAGTAATTCAGGCAATGTCCGACATCAAGGATTTTGGTGATCCTAACAACCTTGGAGCTTGTAACATGACACCACGGGAAGTTGCAATTGCCGCTGGTTGTTCTTTAGGGCAGCTCGAGGCCCATGTGGGGTAATTAGTCTCTAGATTATTATAGTCTGCGATCAACTTCCTCTTTTACCATGGTCCTCACGTCTTAACATGTGGTTTTTCTTCTCTAGGAATTTTAGTGATGCAGAGGAGATACTGACCACAGCAATGAATCAAGTGGAAGAGCACTTTGGTATGTTGCTTTAATGGTAAACCTGATCAGAGCACGAACGTAATTGAATTACATTTCCATTATAGTGCCATTGCTGATATATGCAGGCCCTCAACATCCAAAAGTTGGTGTCGTTCTGACCTGCATTGCTCTCATGTATCGGCTAAAAGCCATGGCGGAGCGCTCGAGCTCCCTTCTAATTCAAGAGGTAAGGAATTTGTTTTGCTGCAAAACTAGGATAAAATGTCAGATATATCAGTTATGTTCGTTCACATTCCATGTACATGAATCAGTATCTGTTTATATCGTAGCTTCCCTCAGTTTCTAGTAGAAAGTTCTTCAGTCATTCTCCACATGTTTTTGTATGTATATTCTATTAAAACATTCTGCTGCGTTACTCATTTCTTATGGTTGATAGGGTCTTTTCAGAAGAGCAATCGAGCTGCTTAAAGTGCCATCTTTAGAGGTTCATGGTAAGAAATTGCTATATATCTTGACAAATCTCCCCTTCCTTAGAACATAAATGGCTTTTTTACTGAGGCGTATTTCTTTTTAATGATAGGCATCGATGGAAACATTAGCATGAAAGATATAATCGCACTAGCCAGAGGTATGTCTTGATAACTAAAATGACTAGCTTGCTAATGAGCTTTTGCTTGTATTTATATGCGGTTATTGTCTGTATTTGTGAAGGTGGGTATGCAGAAACGCTTCTTGTGCAACAGTCGAGAAAAGCAGAAGGGGAGAGATTGAAACACTGGGCAGAAACTGCTTGGGGAAACCGGTGGATGTCACTAGGCGAAGCACTGGAGCTGTCGGAATCTTCACCTAAGGTGCCGGTCATAGATACTCGGATATGCCGTGCGGTTTAGTCTCCTGTACATAATATGATGCTTAGATGATCTTGCCCCTCCTAGACAAAGCAGCAACACCTAACTCTAATATGTGGAGGAAATGGTTCATTTGTTGAGGTTTGCTAATAAGGAGGCAAGCATGGAGGTCATATGATTTCTAATTGAAGGTGGAATGTAAAATATAATGGTAAATGTTATTTGAAATAAAGAAACTAAAGCATATGCCTGTTTTTTGTTATTAAATTATGTGCTAGTAAAACCTAGTTGCCACATTCCTCAACTATGCTTGGCCGGCATTAATAATACATATGACAAATTTTATTTAGCTTCTCGACTAAGCTAAGGAAACATGATATTGATATTTCGACATTTTCAACTATGCTTGGCCGGCATACAAAACGTGGACATCATTTACTAGTAGTACTATATATACTACTACTACTACTACTCCCAAAAATTAATACTGGGAAATCTTGGAAATATAATGGCTGAGAAACAAAACCAACCAAAAGAGGGTCATCAAGGTGATCAACTATTTATATGTATATTTATAAAAATAGGTTTTTGTATGTATTTAAAAGTGGTTGTTGGTGATATAGGTTTAGAAGGATCTGAATATAAACCAGGAAAAACAGAGTGGCCAGAAGTCGTGGGACTTGCCTCTGAAGAAGCAGAGAATAAGATAAAGCGAGAGGCCGCGGCTGGCACTACAATCCATGTGGTGCCTTCCAATTCATTTGTGACAACGGATTTCCGCATGGATCGGGTTAGAATCTTCATAGATTCCTCTGCCAAAGTTGTTAAAACACCCAGAATTGGATAATGTACTTCAATAATATATTCATCACTCTGTACCTCGCCATTTTGTCTGATTTCCCATAATAGTTGATAAATAATTCGCACCTTCTTCTACTGAGTTACTTTTAGAGTAAAGGCCAAAATTGGTCCTGAACATATAGTCATTTTAAGTTTTTGGTCCTAAACATTATCTTTTGGATTTTTTGGTCCTGCACATATGGAAATTTGATCATTTTGATCCTCCGTCAATATTTCCGTTAAAAACTAACGGTCAACGGATTTAATCACGATTTTAACCAAATTAAACTTTTAATTCAGATTTTTTACTCCCTAATTAATTCCCTAATTATTTTTACATTTCAATTTCATCTTCTTTCCTTCCACTTATTATCATCCAAAAATCAAAAAAAACAAAGATGGGTTTTTTAAAGGAAAGATCCAAATTTGGAACTAAAAAAAGTGAAATAAGAGAAGAAAAACTTAGATCCAACAATTAAGTGATATCACCCATCTAGAGAAGAAAGATGGAACTACTGAGATTGCATAGCAAAAAAATCCATGGTCATCTCCCTCATCCTCACTTTCTCTCTCTAATAATCTAACCCCATTCAGTCATGTTAAAGGGGTAAAGCTGAAACACACCCTCTCATTTTATCATCAAACAATAGAAAGGCGGAGAGAGAGAAGGGAAATCCACGATGGGCAGTAACCAAGCATAGTTGAAGTTTGACTAAGGTAATGTAAATCAACGGCTGGCATCGATGAAAGAAGGAATCTTGACCGTAAAAGGGCAATGTGTCTCTTTTTCTCTAGTTTCGATGTGGGCAATCAGCTCTGCGAGGCGAACTCCGCCCCCTTCCTCGACACCCTTCTCTCCAACTACGCCGTCCTCATCGGCAAATTCCGCGACGTCCACGTCTCCACGGATCGGGCCTCCATCGGCCTCATCGTCGACGGTGTCCGGGTCGCCCACCCCGATCTCTTCGTCAGATCTAGAATGGCGGTTCACGAAATTGACAGAATTCATATAACTAGGGTTTGAGGGGAAGAGGAAGGAAGAAGATGAAAGATGAGAGGAAGGAAGAAGATGAAATTGAAGTGTAAAAATAATTATGGAGTAAAAAATCAGAATTAAAAGTTTAATTTGGTCAAAATCGGCCGTTGACCGTTAGTTTTTAACGGAAATATTGACAGAAGACCAAAATGATCAAATTTCCATATGTGCAGGACTAAAAAATCCAAAAAATAATGTTTAGGACCAAAAACATAAAATGACTATATGTTCAGGACTGATTTTGGCCTTTACTCTTACTTTTATTATGGAATAGTAGTATTAGATAGCACAGAAACTGAAGTGAGCTATACATTACCACACATAGAATTACTTTGTCAAAAATTATTGTTCTTACAATTTAAATATTAATCCACTTTCTAAAAGTGAATGTTGTTATAAATAAAATTAATGATGTATTTTTTGATCATTCGTTTTGACTAATTGATCTTCAGGTTGAGATTGTGGAGTTGATAAAGAGATACAAGCAAATTATTCGAACTTGACAAAACTAAACCAAACAGCAATAGGTAAATCCAAAACAGCCATTACGAACAAGAACGCAATCTGGCAACAGATTCAAAAACTAAAACAAAATTATAAGTCATGGAACTGTTTCATAGTCACAAAACTAAAACACAACGCTTGAGTGGCGGTGATCACTTCAAATGTTGCTTGGGTACATAAAAACCCTCACTCTAGCTCCCTGCTCACAGTTAAAACAATGCAAAGAAGATTATAAAAGAGACATTGCTACATCTATAACAAATTAAAAATGTGATATTGCTTCAATTTCAATTTAGAGTGAGTTTTTAGAGAGCCTTCATTATAAGAGATTGATTGATTGCTTCACAGATAAATATTCAGGATTAACTTGTCTATTGTCATTGCTCTGTACTCCTAGGTACCATTAGGTTCGCATAGCTCATTATCATATGATTATCCTTCTAAGATCAAATTGTGGCATTTATTTTAGTTGGAGGGGTGCTATGACTAATTATCACATGAATATCTATCTGGGATTAAGTGAGACACAATCTCATAAGCCAAGCATAATACATATTTAATCATGAGATACAATCTTGCAAACCAATCAGTCCTCAATACCCCTAATTTACTAATTTTGTCTTTTTGAGAATAGAGATTAGAGACATTAGAAGACTATATCACTCAGTTCATGAGATATATTCTTTTACAAACTTCTCTTTTTCCCTATTAACAAAAAAGGCCCCAAAGTTATTGTACTCTGACTCTCAAAAAAGTGCTTCTTGTTAGTTATCTGCAGATGTATTCTATACTTTCGTGCCTCTAAATGTTCAATTTTTAACCTAATTTTCTATAAAAGGGAAAACCTGAAAAGAGAAAACTACCAACATTTAACCTCCAAAACCATTTTCTACAGGGGGGAAAAGCATGATATAAATTGACAATATCATTTAATACAGCTAATATCCAACACAGTTAATCATAATAATATGCAGCAAAAAAGTCTAATCATAATATGAAACAGATTTAATCGTTAGAAATTTATACAGCAGTGCGAAATTTTCAAACGGAAGAAAAAACTGAAATCAACAGATTTCGAAACGATTAAACGTACCATGGATTTGGGAGGGAGATTGGACTTGAATTTGGCGCGAACGACGCCGCTGTTGCCGTGGGGGCGCGCGACCTTGCCCCAAATGCAGCGATAGTGAGAGCCGTTCTTCTTAACTTTGGCTTTGTAAATGTAGGCCAATTTCTTCCCGAGATACCACGCCACTTCCTCCTGAGTGTTCATGCCCTCTACCTGAACCAGCGACGTGTTTGGATACTGGTTCGACTTCGACCTATCACCGAATTACCCATTTTCGTTATGGCAAACACGGCCTAGCCGGAGATCGGAGGGAGCGAAGAAATGAATAGTATTATTTTCTGTTTACCTTTTGTATCCTAGGATTGTACCGCGGACGTAGAGTCTCACGCGCTCGCCTTGCCTACCCTTCACCATTGCTGCTTCCCAAATGCTCTGAACCAACGGACAAACCCTAATTTTACAAGGGGATTTAACGACATTATTGGGCTAATTTAGAAACCCAGTTGAGGTTTAGAACTGGGCCTGACCGGCCCATTTTACTATCTATTTTTTTCTTTTAGTGCGTTTACAAAAATTAGTTATAGAACTTTTAATCTCTGGTAATCATAGCTAGGGATGTCAATTTAGCCCGCAATCCGTGGGCTGGCCCGAATAGCCGGCCAAATTTATAGGGTTATGGCTGAAAATTTCTAGCCCGATAAAATTACAGCCCGATTAGTCCGCACCCGATTAACCCACAACCCGTTATGGCTAGACCCGAAAACCCGATGGGCTGGCCCGAAAACCTTGTTCTATTTGTTTTACTCTAATTCGACACTTCATTGATTATTTTATAATATAGATTATTGAAAAAATAACTTTCCATTTTATATATTAAATATATAAATTATATATTAAGTTTTTATTAATATAATAATAGATAAATGAATTAGAAACTTCAAATTCACTAAAAATATATTTAAATTTCTAAAAATGCTTTAAAATATCTTGTTTATGTTTTATTTTGCATAAATCTCAAATATTAGTATTTGATCATGTTCATGTTTGAGTTTAAACATATATCTCAAATTTATAATAATTAAATATTTTACATTTGATAAATATTACTAATTTTCACCATTATTTATTGGATTGATCGCATGTTAATTTTATCGATAGCAACCCGATTAACCCGATGGGCTAGCCCGAAACCCGAGCTTTTAGGGTTATGGTTGAACTTTTATAACCCGGAAAAATAACAGTCCGATTAGCCCGCACCCGATTGACCCGCAACCTGAATAGGGTTGGCCCGAAACCCGGTGGGCTGGCCCGAAACCCGGTGGGCTGGCCCGATTGACATCCCTAATCATAGCCACACAATTCTTAAATTCATTCCACAATATCTACTGGATAAAATTCTTAAATTCATTATACAATATCAACTATTCAACTCATTATACAATGTACTATCACTATCTATCAAGTATTGTAAAATAAGTTAAATAATGTAAAAAAATATTTCAGGTACGACTACGAACAAGAGCCAAAACTGACAGCTCAATTGACCGCGTTAAGAAATATCGGTTCACTACCTTGTTGATTAAGCTTAATCCTTCAAATTGTTGGATGCACTCCATTCCCTTCAATCATCTCATCATCTATTCAATTTCTGGTAGCAACTAAAATGGACCAGCCGTTGCTTTCAGATGGTAATTTCCCACTCTCACTATCTTATTTCTCCATTTTTAGTTTCTTGTTGATGTCCTATTTTGTTTTTGCATTTTTCGATGATTTGGAGCAGAGAAGAGGGAGAGCGACAGATGGAGCTCTTACGAGCACGTGGGGAGAGCGTGCTCCGCCATCCCGACGGCTTCCCTCGCCGGAAGCGTAGTCAGCGTAGATGAAATTCGATCGGCGGCGGCTTCTTCCGACATCTATCCGCCATCTCTTCATGCCCCTTTGCTTAGCTCTCCACAACCTCACTATCCCAGTGGTAATCGGATTATCGACACAACTAATTTCTACTGTATTATTTTCTGATTCGGTCTTACGACAAGTTAATTTTAAGATTGTGTGCCTGTTAATTTCATTTTAGTAGTTTTTTTTTTTTTGGGGGGGGGGGATTTGGAAACCACGATCAATTTGATTTGCATTTGGGGGCGAGACCTAAAATTGTTTATCAGTAGTGGTTTTGTTGTATGTAGGATATAAGAATTCAATCAGAATATTGGCATTGTTTTTTTCTTAAGATTCATCAGGCTATGTTGAAAAAAAAAACATTCTTTTAGGTTGCATTTGTTCTTACTTGAGTGGAACACATTTTAACAAATATATGCACTGTTACTCCTGAATTTAGAATATGCACTTGAGGACCTGTTCTAGCTGATGTTTAAACATGTCGCTTTATCACGTCGAAGAAAGAAATGATATATATGTATTCTCTTGATTCATAGATTACACACACGTAGAAGGAAGATGCTATTTCACTGTTATTGTGTATGGTTATACTTGTTTTATTTATAAATCAAATCGCTTAACTTGTTAATCCAATTTATGTGGATTTTCCAGAATGTGTGATGTTCTTCATTATTTAGTAATGTTAGTAATCTAGTTGCAGAACAAGTGGTTGGTCATCCTCAAGACGCTTATGACGGGCATTTAAGAGGGAATGTTATAGATGGACAAAGGTTAGTATTGAATCCACTGCTTGCTGCATTGTGTTAGATGATAAAAAACTGTTTTGCATGGTATGTTCTTATGCGAATGACTGTGTTGGGCTAGATTTTCATATGAAACTATTGGTAGATATTAAGACTGAATTGATTATCAAGTCAAATCACTTTCTTGGATCCTTATATTGCTTGTGTTGCCTTTTTTCCAAGAATGGCGTACTTCATATTTTTCCGAATTGTGTTTTACTGTTATTTCTTTAAATATCTACTCAGGCAAGTGCTGGATGAGGTAGAAATACGAGAACTTCTCTTAGATCATGTTGGTCATCGTTGTTGTTGGGGTAGTCGGCCAGCTCGAAATTGGATTATTCAAGCAGTGGAGGATTGCAATGTCTATGTGGGAACCCTCGAAACTTTTGCTGAAGATAGGGAAATAATAACTGAGAAGGAGCCATATCTTGGTGGTGATGCACATGGAAAAGATAACGGTCCTGAACTTGGAATATGGGAACTGGATCTGAGGTCTGAGTTTCCTCCTCTATTTATTCCTGAAAAGGAGTCGAGTGTCGTAATTCCTCGATCAGAAGCTGTTGAGAAATGCTCAGGTACAAGCTCAAGAATAGAGAATTACCTGGCTTCATAATCAATATTTTGACCAAAACGTTGAACTACTCACGTTGATTTATCATTTCATTTCTTAAGGATGTGGAGGAAGAGGAGATATTGTATGCTTGACTTGTAATGCAGATAAAGAGCCTGGTTTCTACAAGGAGAATCATATGTTTCAGTGCTCTACTTGTCACGGGAGAGGTTTGTTGGCACATATGGATGGATCCGATTCAATGTGAGCATTTAATTTTTCAACTATTTATTCAGTCCTCTGGTAAATGATGTAATGGTCTTTCCGTGAAGGATAGCTCACTATGAACAGGGTTATTTATCACTACAAATTTGTCATATCTAGTTGTGGTGGTGTGTTCTACGTATACTTATATGACCAAAAATTCCATTTGCAGATGTAAAAACTGTAAGGGTAAGGGAATGTTACCTTGTGCAACATGTGGATCTCGAGGATTGATCAAATGTGAGATGTGTCAAGGTAGCGGCTCTCTTCTGACACGCAAAGTGGCTATTGTAAAATGGTAAGTATTTACTCACTTCAAATATAAAATATCCATTTAGTCCCCATTTGGTATATACGGAAGCTTCTATGAAAACTAGGAAACAGGAGTAAGATATCGAGAAGGTTTTGCTAGTAAATGACATAATATGCTGGGTGGGCATAAAAGGGGTAAAGTTCATTTCATATAAACTTAGAGCAGAATAATCGTATGCACGGCATTCATCTTTCTAGTCGGTTTTCTTCACTCAAATAAATGCCTCTTGCTCTGAACTAAGACCAGTACTGACCATTTTTACTCGATAGGAAAACCTTGCAAGCAAGAAAAGTGAGTGCGACCAGTGGGGCAGCGTCTGTCCCAGATGAAGTCTTCCACAGGGCAAAAGGAGTCCAGCTGTGCAATACACAAGCCCACCAGTGCACCCCAGCCTATTTTGCGGACTCGTATTTCCTCAATAAGTTCTCGTCAGAGGTGATTGCTGAAAGGGCTCAGGTATCTCCAACTGCAAGAGTGATCTGTGAAAGACATACCATCTCTGTCGTTCCAGTAACTCGAGTAACCATGGCTCAAAACCGTAGATCTTTCAGTTTCTATATAATCGGAACCACCAGAGAGGTGTACTTGAAGGACTCGTATCCTTCGACTCTTTGCTGGGGGCTTTGCCCATGCCTTGAGTGGCTGAAGCTGTAGTTTAAAGTCGTAGATGAGCTGGTTTGATTGAAGTGCAAAGAGATGCAGGATATCTCATTAGTAGTTTGGAGTGTGTTATCATCATGCAAGAACAACTTTGGAGCTCATTTCGTTGAGTTCGTTGATGTCTTGTATTGGTGTCTGTCAGGCTTGTGTTGCTGTCTGTGAGGCTCTGGAGTTTCCCTCTGTTTTGACCTTTCATTAAACGTCCAATTTCAATTTGTTGTATGGAGAGAGTTCGTTTATGTATAGCGTAAAAATAAATACGGAAGTGAGAATCCTCTTTTTTTTTGTACCATAGCCTCTATATTTATACCGTATGGTGGTGTTCGGTTTCCTAGAAATAATAGTGAATCTCATCAACCAAACACACTAAATATTTATTCCCAAGATACAATTTTGCAAATTAAACACTCATACGTCAAAATTAATGAAAACTGAGAATGGGCCTTGTCGTACTCGACCGAATAGAAGTGAAGGATCAAATCCTACCCGGTCAGGTAGAACTCTCTAGAAACCACCCTTTGGGACCTAATTGGGTGGAAGTTTAGAAAGTGATTCCTACCTGGTTGGATACCACTCTCTGGAGCCTTGTTTTGTTTGACCCAATCGGATTGAGTTTAATGCATAACTCACATATGGTTGGGTCTAAGACCATGGAGTGAGTGGAGTTTCAAGCAAAACTCCTACCCTGTCGAGGGCCTCTGACTTGGGCCGAGCATCCGCAGCGGTGGCGAAAGACGCCACCGCCGTCCGCGCCGTTGGCAAGGCGCAGGACCGCCGCCGCTGCAGCCGCGCCGCTGGCACGGCGCTGCTCGATTTATCGAGCACGTCCGTGCCAGCGGACGCACACGTGGCGCGCTCCCATTCGTCAACGGCATAGCCGTTGTGTTTAAACTTTTTTTTATTTTTTTTTTAAAAATCGGTATTTAATTATAAATAATGCTAAAAAATAAAAAAAAAATATTTTCCAAATCCCAAAAATATGGCCGTTTTTTTCCCGTTTTTTCTGAATTTTTTTGATTTTTTTTTATTTTTATTTTCCCCAAAATCATCTATAAATACACACATTCATCATCCATTTATCACATCAAATCATCTCTCATTCATCTCTCATTCATAATTCTCATACAAACTATCAACACATTCATCACCCACTCAAAATCTCAAATGGAAATCACCCATATTATGGCGGAAGCGGAACGCGAAGAACAAGAATACTACGAACAACATCGTGCCGCTTACGAAGCATATGTCGCGGCGAATACCCCTGCTCCTCCTCCTCAACGAACCAGATCAAATCGACGGTACATCCATCGTGACCGGGAGGGAGCCCACGAAAGGCTCGTTGCCGACTACTTTGCCGACCAGCCGCGGTTTCCGGCAGATTACTTCAGGCGCCGTTTTCGCATGTCAAAGCGCTTGTTCATGCGAATTGTCAACACATTGTCCGCATGTGTTGAATACTTTCAAACAGGTGTAGATGCAGCCGGCCGGCAAAGTATCACGGCGTTGCAGAAGTGTACGTGTGCCATCCGACAACTCGCTACTGGGCAAACGGCCGACATGTTCGACGAGTATTTGCATATCGGTGAGTCCACTGGAATCCTATGTTTAAAGAATTTTTGCGAGGGCGTTCGTTCTGCTTTTGGGGATGAATTCCTTCGAGCACCCACCACTGATGATTGCCAACGGTTGCTTCGTCTTCATGAATCAGTCCATGGCTTTCCCGGAATGCTTGGCAGCATTGACTGCATGCATTGGAGGTGGAAGAATTGTCCGACTGCTTGGAGGGGGCAACACTTGAGCGGTCACAAAGGCGGCGGCCCAACGCTTATCCTTGAGGCGGTCGCCGACTACCGCCTATGGATTTGGCATGCATATTTCGGCGTTGCTGGATCCAACAACGACTTGAATGTGCTATATTCGTCACCACTCTTCAATGATGTGATGAATGGTGTAGCACCGGCGATCGACTTCACCATCAACGGAAATATATACCGCATGGGTTACTATCTCGCCGATGGTATCTACCCAAGGTGGTCGACGTTCGTGAAGACGCTCCACAACCCGCACGACCCGAGACGGGTTCTTTTTGCGCAGCGTCAAGAGTCAGCGCGGAAAGATGTCGAAAGAGCCTTCGGGGTCCTTCAAGCTCGATTCAACATTGTGAAGGCCCCGGCTCGGCTGTGGTACGTGAATAATATCGCCGACATCATGTTCACGTGTATTATATTACACAACATGATTATAGCCGACGAAGGGCCGAGGGCGGCTAGCTTCTACGACGAGGACGAAGCCGGAAGCTCAACAGCGAGGTCTCCCCTACGCCGAGGCGAGCATACGACGGTTGGCCAGAGGATCGAGACAAGACACACAATGCGCGATACTCGAATCCACAATCAACTACAAGAAGACCTAATCAACCACATGTGGGCGAAATTCGGCAACGAGTAGTGTCATTTTTAATTTTTAGTATTTTAATTATGTAATTTTTAATTTTTAGGATTTTAATTATGTAATTTTTAATTTTTAGGATTTTAATTATGCAATGTTTAATTTTATTTGTCATTTGTAATATTTATTGTGGGTTTTAAATGAATTTTAATATTATGGAAATGTTTTTGTGTAATTGAATTTTATATTAATTGTGCTCGTCCTTGCGGAAGAGCACAGTTGTGGGTGTTGTGCTCTTGCCAGAGAGCAGGCATGAATAGTACCGCCCGGGCCCACAACCGTGCCGCTGGCAAGAGCACGGTTGTGGATGCTCTTATGTTACTCAGGGGTTTTTTCTTCACCTAAACTCGACTTGTCAAATCACTAAATGGCAATAAATTCATTGAATAATTAACATTCAAGCTATTAAATTCGGCAACATGCACACCAATCAACTAGTGTGATTTTCTACAAAACTTCTTACAAGTTTATCACCTATAGGAGCTAATTTTTAAGATAACCCAGTAACCCACATCCAAACCCAATAATTTAGTGCTCCTTTTTTTTAATATAAATGTAAATTTATATTTAGTTTTCTTCTATTTTTTTCCAAAGCGTCTAAAGTCGGCTTCCATCTAAGGGCATCAGCAGTGGGGCGCCCTATGGCGCGGCACATCATCATTTTATTGTTTTGTTTAATTAATTTAAATGTTTTCAAATAACAAGTAACGAGTAAATAAAAAACGTCTAAATAACAAATGGCGACGCATTAATAAAAAAAAGGTACATCATTCAACTTACAAAAAAAACAACTAAGTCGGTGCAATTCCCAACTTCCGACGCAGCTCATCGATTAACGGCTGGAGATATTCGGCTTCGTCGGGGTCGGTACACTTCTTGAGGGCCTTGTGCGTCTGCAATAACGTCCTCGCCATCGACGCTGTTGCCAACGACTCAAACGCGGTGGTCGTCTGGGTCGGGAGCGTTTCCGGGAACGGAGATGGGTTTGCAGCGGTCGAGGATGAGGTCGCGGCCACCTTCCCCTTGGCCTTCGCAGCCTTGACGCCGGGAGGACACCGGTATGCCGGAACTCCCTTCATCCACGTACGTCCGGTTGAGGTCAACCGGGTGATTGCCGCTGCCGCTGCTCGTGTAATCACCAGCTTCGGTGGTCTTCGTCCTCTTCGGCGCACCAGTGTGCAGAATTCCACCTTGGAACTTCTGCTTGTCCCTCAAGAGCGCCCAGATGGCCTCGTGCTTGAAGTCACCGTACATCGACCGGTACGACAACAGCGCTTTAGCGCGCACGTCGCTCAAGCTCTCGCCGCTCCCCTGTGCCCGCGTGGACTTCTCGAACTCCGCCGCGTACAAGTTCACTTGTTTCTTCACTTGATCCCAGTGCTTGCGGAGTTGCTCACGTTTGCGCTTGTACGCGGTCGGCGGCTTGGCCTCATTGTAGAGGCCGGCGATGCGCTCCCAGTACGCGCCCTGCCTCTGGTTGTTCGCGAAAATCGGGTCTTCCGATATATCTACCCAACACCGGGCCAAAATGAGGGTTTCATCGTCGGTGTAGTTCGTACGGCCGGGGGCGTACTCATCGCAATTTCCGGGAGGCGGCAACTTCTGCGCCCGCTGCCGGTTCCGCTTCTTTTTGGCTGGGGCGGAAGCGGTCGCGGCGGGTTCGGGATTGGGATCGGAAGACGGCTCCATGTCAGACAACTCGTACGATTTCGTACTGAAATCGGGATCGTACTGGGTGTCGGCGTCGAACGAACGATATTCGCTGGGTTCTGTACCCTGCCAACACGCCTCTCCGCTAAACATAGGACTATTGGGACTTGAATCCATTTCGTAGTAATAATAAGTTTCGAAACTGAAATCGTGAAATGAAATTACAAATGAACTCTATTTATAAAAAAACGAAACCGCGTGCCATCGTCCGCGTAGCCCACAGTGGGCCGGACGATGGTGCGGACGCGGCCATCGTCCGCGTAGGCCGCAATGGGACGGACGATGGGCATCGTCCGCCCTATACTCCGCGCCCTTAGTATAGGGCGCGAGGATCGTCCGCGGCCTATGTTACGCACCCGCAATGGGGCAGACGATGGCGGGCGCGGACGATGCGCGCCATCGGGCGTGCCATCGTCCGCCCATTGCGGATGGCCTAAGTATGTTCCACAAAATTCTAGAAATGGGTCCATTTAGAAATCTTCATTCCAAAATGGGCCAATTTTTTTTAAATAAAATAAAAAACAGGCCCATTTTCGGAAAAGATTTCCAGATGAACTCATATCCACAATTTTACCGGTATGTTCTCTATCAAACCAACACAAATAAAGAATTTAAATGAAAACATATATTTGTGTTTGCACTGTTCAAAACTGCAGAATTTTTCGGTTTTGGGTATGAATTTAGACAGGGGCGGACCATGTATAATGAGGGTAGGGTTAAAGCCCTTAATAAAATTGTATTTTAACTTTTTTTCTTTTATAAATGTTTATAATTTATTCAATTTTAAGGTAAATTATTATGTAAAAGCCCTTATAAATATC
The DNA here is from genome assembly GCF_004379255.2 of Salvia splendens. NCBI lineage: Eukaryota > Viridiplantae > Streptophyta > Magnoliopsida > Lamiales > Lamiaceae > Salvia > Salvia splendens. Next base: position 29,575,081 of record NC_056033.1, on the reverse strand, counting down.
TAAAACATCCAAAAAAATACTTTAAAATAAAATTATAAATCACAGCCCTTATCGTTATTTATTTCTGCTTCCGCCCCTGAATTTAGAGTACGGTTGGAGCGATAGCGAATGTATGTAAGATCCCATCTAGTGAATGAACGTAAGAGCTATAACAATAATATTGACTCATTTATAAGTGAACGCAACTTTATTGGATTGTGACATGATTAAAACATTGAACACAGAATAAACCTTCTTTTAACATAAAAGAATATAAAATCCAGTGAAAGTTCACTTAGAGCATCCCCATCCGTGCTCTTGCCAACGAGCATGGATGTGGGCTCGGACCTACTTTTACTCCATGCTCTTAGGCAAGAGCGCAACACACACATCCGTGCTCCTCTGCAAGGACAAGCTCAAGAGTCCCACCATTCTATTATTCAATTTAAATAAAAATATTTCCACAAAAATAAGATGTATTAAAAATATCCGGAATACTATTAAAAATTAAAAAAAAAATAAAAATTACATAATTAAAATCCTAAAAATTAAAAAGTACATAATTAAAATCCTAAAAATTAAAAATTACATAATTAAATTCATAAATTTAAAAAACCTACTACTCGTGGCCGAATTCCGCCCAAATGTATTTGATTAGGTCTTCTTGTAGCTCAATGTGGGCTCGGGTATCGCGCATTGTATTTCTTGTTTCGATCCTCCCGCCCACCGTCGTATGCACACCTCAGCGTGGGGGAGACCTCGCGGTTGAGCTTCCGGCTTCATCCTCGTCGTAAAAGCTAGCTCCATCGGTACTTCGTCAGCTATAATCATGTTGTGCAAGATAATACACGTATACATAATATCGACGATATTTTTCACGTACCACAGCCGAGACGGAGCCTTCACAATGATGAATCGGGCTTGAAGGACCCCAAAAGCTCTTTCGACGTCTTTCCGAACGGACTCTTGACGCTGAGCAAAAAAGAACCCGTCTCAGGTCTTGCGGGTTACTGAGCGTCTTCACGAAAGTCGACCACCTTGGGTAGATACCATCGGCGAGATAGTAACCCATGTGGTATGCATTTTCGTTGACGGTGAAGTCGATCGCCGGTGCTACACCATTCAAAACATCATTGAAGAGTGGTGAAGAATAGAGCATGTTCAAGTCGTTGTTGGATCCGGCAATACCAAAATATGCATGCCAAATCCATAGGCGGTAGTCGGCGACCGCTTCAAGGATAAGTGTTGGGCAGCCGCCTTTATGGCTGCTTAAGTGTTGCCCCCTCCAAGCAGTCGGGTAATTCTTCCACCTCCAATTCATGCAGTCAATGCTGCTAAGCATACCGGGAAAACCATGGACTGTTTCGTGAAGACGAAGCAACCGTTGGCAATCACAGGTGGTGGGTGCCCGAAGGAATTCCTTACCGAAATCTGAACGAACGTCGTCGCAAAACTTTTTAAGGCAAAGGATTCCAGTTAACTCACCGACATGCAAATACTCGTTGAAGAGGTCAGCCATTTGCCCAGTAGCAAGTTGTCGGATGGCACACGTACACTTCTGCAATGCCGAGAGACTTTTCCGACCGGTTGCGTTTGTACTTGTTTGAAAGTATTCAACAAGGACGGATAATGTGTTGACAATACGCATAAACAAACATGCGAAAACAGCGCCGAAAGTAATCTTCCGGAAACCGCGGCTGGTCGGAAAAATAGTCGACAACGAGCCTTTCGTTGGCTCCCTCCCGGTCACGATGGATGTAGCGGCGAGTTGATCTAGTTGGTCGAGGAGGAGGAGCGGGGGTATTCGCGGTGACATAGGCTTCATAGGCGACACGATATTGTTCATAGTATTCTTGTTCTTCGCGCTCCGCTTCCGCAATGAGATTGGTGAAATCCATTTGAGAGGGTTTGAGTGAGAGAGGAAGATGTAGATAAGTTGTATGAAAAAATATGACTGAGAGATGAATGAGAGATGATTTGATGTGAAAAATGGATGATAAATGTGTGTATTTATAAATGTGTGAAAAACGGCCATATTTTTGGGAATCTGAATTTTTTTTAATTTTTGGTATTATTTTCGATTTAAAAAAAAAGAATTTCCAACGAAAATCTCGTTGTCCAATCAGAACGCGCCACGTCAGCTGCTCGCTGGCACGGACGTGCTCGATGCATTGGACGGACGCGTGCCCACTCACCGCTGCGGATGCTCTTAGATGAGGTTGTCTTGCGAATCTTGTACGAATCATGAACCAAACAACAATACAACGCGACGCAGAAGCGAGCAGGCGGTGTCGCGCCGCTGGCACGGACGGACAGATGTGTGCCCACTCACCGCTGCGGATGCTCTTAGATGAGGCTGTCTTGCTAATCTTGTACGAATCATGAACCAAACAACAATACAATTATAATATCTATCCATCATTGTCGTCGTTAATTATTATAGAGTCATAGACTGCTGATTAGCTTAGGCCATCCACAACGCTGTTGCTATACCGTTCCTTAACCGTTCCTTAAACTACTATTTGCTGGCCACACTCTACTTTTTAACTCAATTTCTTAACTAAGGAACGGAACCTGCAACCCTCCGTTACTTATCCGTCCCTTAATCGTTCCTTAAATTACTATTCATTCAATTTCATTTTTTAATTTTATTTCCATCCAAATTCAATTAAAAAAACACACTTCATTAAATAAAATAAACTTACAACATAAAATTGGTAAAAAAACATAATTTAATAATTTCCTAAAAAATAAAAGTACACAATTTAATAATTTCATCCGCCAAAGTTTGCCCAAATGTGCTCAATTAGATCATCTTGGAGTTGGGTGTGGGCGCTAGAGTCGCGTGTCCTTGCACGAATAGATAACCATTCTTGTATAGACGGATGCGCTCCACTTCGAGGCGGACTACTTGCTGTTGAGCTTCCGGGGGATTCGGGGTCGAACCAATTTCCTGCCTCGGGTCCTTCGTCTTGGACAATCATGTTGTGCAAGATTATGCACGTATACATGATGTCGACCATGCTCTCCATAAACCACGTACGAGCCGGGGCTTTGATGATGTTGAAGCGCGCTTGGAGAACCCCGAACGCCCTCTCCACATCCTTGCGAGCAGCCTCCTGCTTCTGCGCAAAAAGAGTCTGCTTTGGGTTCGCAGGCCTGCTGCACGTCTTCACGAAGGGAGAAATTTCGTTATTAGGGGTTAATTACGCTGACCTTTTGAAATTAGGGGTTAATTTCGCTGACCTTTCAGAATATGGGATCGAGGATTGCGTATTTTTCAGAACAAGGGATTTCTAATTTTTTTTTATCTTTCTTCTAATTTTTTCCTATTATTTATTTCCCATCATTTATAAGTGGACTAAACTACCCTTTTTATATTTTCAAAAACACTCTAATAAATCTGCCAAGATTTGTCAATCTTTTAAATGTCTTATCTTTTAATCATTTCCATACACAATGATATAATAATATGAAAATATTGATTTCAATATCTTCTCTTTTTATATTAAAATATTGATTTGAATATCTTCTATTTCCCATCTCTTTACTCTCGACAGCCGCCTCCACCCTCTCGACAGCCGCCTCCGCCGTTCGCTGCCTCCGCCGTTCGCCGCCTCTATCTCCGCCCTTCTCTTCTCCGCCGTCTCTTCAATCCAAAATAATTGTGATTCTGTAAGAAACCTGTAAATACATATATTCATATTTTCCATTTTCGATGCATATGCAATATACGTATATGAATATTTATTGTGTCTGTCAACATATACAGTGTACATATATCAATTTTTTTGTTTAATATTCCATATACACATATAAACTGTCTCAAAAAGTGAAGAATACATGCATATATACATACTTTAAAATAGTGTTATAGCTAATAAGTTTAAATTTATTTGTGTTTTAAAATCATGTGCTTGCTTACGCAATTGAAAAATCTACCATACATTTATTTGAGGTTTTGTGCTAGAGCATAATACATCTATATATAAATATGTTTGTTTGTGCTAGAGTAGAATGCATACATATATACATTTGTTTGTACATATATATTTGTTTGGAATTTTGTATAATTAAAAATTTGATATATAATTCTTTTATTATTCGGTAGGATGGATCACATGGATGAAATTGATATTATTGACTGAGATAGTATAGAAATTACTCCACTTGAAGAATCACAGATTGGTGCTCCTGAAAGCTTGATGGATGAAGAAACAATGTTTGCATTTGTTGGTCTAACCTTAGAGAAACCTAGTGATGCAGCAGTAGATGGAATGAATTATGGTCCAATTGTTGATGAGGTAATGGATATACCAGTTGATGACCGTATTCCTAATGAAGAGAATGTATTTTATGATATGGATGACCCTCCGATGGATGTTGGAACCATATACACAAATATGAATGATTTTAGGAAAGCAGTGAAGCAACATGCTATAAAGACTCAGTTTGAACTAGGAACAGAGAAATCCAACCCAAATTTGTTCAGGGGCTTCTGCAAAGCTGAGAGTTGTCCATGGTCAATTGTTGCTAGGTGGATGAAAAATGAAATGCATGTGAAGGTATAATATGCTAACTATTGATGTAATTAATAAATTTGCTCGTTTTAATAATGTATGCATTTTGTAACTAATATTCCTGGGATACAGATTTGTTTGAATAAAGGTGAGCGTTTTTGTTCATCCACTGGCAGAGTAAGGACCAAGATGGCATCGTATCATTGGGTTGGAAAAAAGGCAATTCCTTTTTTAAAGAAAGATCCAAACATGGGAGCAATTAAGTTGCAAAATGAGTTGCAGGAGAAGTATGTCACCACAATTCATTATTCTACTATATATGCTGGTATGCAGATTGCACGTGAAAAATTGTATGGAACATGGGATGACAGTTTTGGGAATTTGTTTAACTTTAAGGCAATGGTTGAGCTTAAAATTCCAGGGAGTGTGGTTGAGATAGGGTTGAAAGAGACTGAAGACGGGGTGTACTTTCAAAGATTTTTTTGTTGCTTCAAACCAAGTATCAATGGCTTCCTAAATGGGTGTAGGCCATATTTAAGTGTAGATGCAACGGCTCTTAATGGTAGATGGAATGGACAACTAGCTTCAGCTACTGCATTAGATGGGCACAATTGGATATTTCCACTTGCTTTTGGGTTGTTTGAAAGTGAGACCAATGAAGAATGGATTTGGTTTATGGAGCAGCTAAAGAGGGCAATTGGAAGTCCACCTCATTTAGCTATTTGCTCAGATGCATGCAAGGGGTTGGAGAATGCTGAGAAGGCGGTGTTTCCATTGTCATAACATAGAGAGTGTTTTATCCACTTGATGAAGAATTTTTCTAAGAGGTTTCAAGGTCCGATTTTTGGAAACATGTATCCAGCAGCTAGGACATTTTGTCCAATTTATCATGAAAAACTAATGCACAAGATGTACGAAGCAAATGATAGGGTGCAACCATTCTTTAAGACATATCACAGCCTGCTTTGGATGAGGAGCAAATTTTTCGAAGACATCAAATGTGACTATATTACAATCAATATTGCAGAAGTGTGGAACAACTGGGTAAAGGACCTTAAGGACCTTCCAATAGCCGAGCTAGTTGACAGTCTGAGATCAAAGTTCATGGAGCTCTATGCAAGGAGGAGAGATATAGGTGAAAGATTGGAAGCCACACCATGCTTCCAATTGTTGTTCGCCATTTCAATGTTCTTAGTAGACAATTGGGCAACTTGAAGGTCAAAGTAGGTGGTATGGGTGAGGCAAAGGTGACTGAGATCACAGATAGACACAAGGTAATTAGACATGTTGTGAATCTTGCACAACACACTTGCTCATGAGGGAGTGGCAAGTCTCAGGGAAACCATGCCCACATGCATTAGCAGTGATAACTTCACATAGAAATCCTAAAATGGAAGATTACCTACATCCTTACTTTTCAGTGAGTCTATTTAGGCTAGCATATAGAGGGGTAATTAGCCCATTTCCCGACAAGTCTCAGTGGCCTAGCATAGACCTTGGCTTCAAGGTGTTACCTCCTTTGAAAAAAAAAGCTCCCGGCAGACAGAGGAAGCATAGGATACCTGGATGCTTAGAAGGCAAAGGAAACAAATCTAGAACAAAAGGAATGTGGCAGGTCCAATGTAAGCAATGCAAAGAGTTTGGTCATAGGGAGTCATCAGCTAAATGTGTCTTTAATGGAACAAAGAAAAGGTAATTATTTGGATTGCATCTCCTCTTCATTTTGTTATCTCAATCTTATTTTTGTTTTGCTTACTTGAGTTGCAGGAAGAGCCGTGCAAAGGGACGACCTTTAGGTGGGATACATGCTAGTACATGTCAAAGGCATGGAGTAGTTGATGAACCAATGAGGTATGAAGAATTAAATATGTATAATTGTTACATTGAGCCAATTGTTTTTTTTATAACTTGACATTAATATCAAATATTTTCAGCCAAGTGAATTGTAGCATGGAGGTGGAGGAAAGCCTAAACCTAGAAGCCTACCAATAAAAATATGTACGAAGAAGAAACTCACTCCAAGGAAGTTAATTTAGTGATAATGTATTTTGAGGAACTAAGCTTTTGAAGAACATGTTCATGGATGAACTATGCTTTTGCGGAAGTATTTTGTGGATGATCTATGTTTTTGTGGAAGTATTTTGTGAAACTATGTTTTTGTGAATCCATACTTTTGTGGAAGTATTTTGTGAAACTATGATATTGTGAATCCATACTTTTGTGGAAGTAATTGCGGAAGAGGAGTTTTGATGGTTGCTTTTTTATATAAACATGTTTTTTTTTTTGGATTTTTTTTAAAAAATATTCATTAGCAAAAAATTTAATCAGGATGGTATACGATTAAATATTGCCTACTTTTTCACATAGCTTGTTAGTTAATAGGAGTAGTGATGATAAATTGTTTAGTGAACAAAATTGTTACTTAATAGACACTATAATAGTTTACGCACAAAGACAATATGAGAAAGAGAAGATATTGAAATCAATATTTTCATATTATTATATCATTGTGTATGGAAATGATTAAAAGAGAAGACATTTAAAAGATTGACAAATCTCGGCTGATTTATTAGAATGTTTTTGAAAATATAAAAAGGGTAGTTTAGTCCACTTATAAATGATGGGAAATAAATAATAGGAAAAAATTAGAATAAAGATAAAAAAATTAGAAAGCCCTTGTTCTGAAAAATACGCACGCCTCGATCCCATATTCTGAAAGGTCAGTGAAATTAACCCATAATTTCAAAAGGTCAGCATAATTAACCCCTAATAACGAAATTTCTCTCACAGAAGTAGGCCACTTCGGGTAGATGCCGTCGGCGAGATAGTACCCCATTTTATAAAGCCGGTTGTTGGCGACAAGTTGATGGCCGACGCTTTACCATCCAAAACTTCGGTAAAGAGGTCGGGTTGGTGGAGCACGTTTACGTCGTTGTTCGACCCGGGGACCCCGAAGTACACGTGCCAGATCCAAAGCCGATAGTCGGCAACGGCCTCGAGTATAACGGTTGGGTGGGTGCCTTTGTTGCCGCTCGTGTAGGACCCCTCCATGCCACCGGGAAATTCTTCCATTGCTAGTGCATGCAATCGACGCTGCCGAGCATCCAGGGGAATCCGTGCACTGTTTCGTGAAGGTCGAGCAGGAACTGACAATCGGTCGTGCTTGGCCTCCGTAGAAATTCGTCGGTGAAGGCTGCCCGGACGCCTTTGCAGAATTTGAGCAAGCACATTCGCCTAGTTGTGTCTCCAATGTGGAGGTATTCGTCGAACATGTCGGCCGTTTGTCCAGTCGCAAGCTGGCGGATTTCTGCAGCGTCGTGTGGCTGGGACGGCCGACCGCGTCGAACCCTTCCTGAAAGAACTCTTCTCGGGCTGCCAAAGTATTCGCGATGTGGAGAAATAGCGGTTTCCCCATGCGGAAACAGCGACGGAAGTACGTATCTCCTCAAACCGGGTTATCGCAGAAGTAGTCGCATACTAACCTTGCGGCGGCTTCCTCCCGGTTACGATGGATGTACTTACGGGAGCGTCGTTGGGGCGGCGCAGCTTCCTCCGCCTCCCGTCGTCGATCTTCTTCAAGTGATTGTTCCATTATTTGACGCATTTGTTCAAAATGATCCATTAGTTGGATTAAATTTGGTAGAAGAAAAACAGAGTTGATTTGAGATGAAAATTAGGGTGGAAATAGAGAGGATTTGAGAGGAATAGATGTGTGTTTGTGAGTGAAATGAGTATGAAATAGGAGTATTTTATAGAGTAAAGAAATAAACATAAATTGAAAAACGGCTACAAAAAAACGGTAATATTACCGTTGTAAAAAATTTTATTTAAATTCGAATTTTTTTAAAAAAAATGAATTATTGCGTCATCGTGACGAAACCCACTCGCGGGCCAGCGAGTGGGCGTCACGCATGGCCTGGGAGCTCGCCACGTGGCCTCGGCGCGTGGCGAGACGTCGCGTGCCGCGTCTCGTGGTGGCGGGTCTCGGGACGGGCTGGGGACGAAACGGCTGGCTGCAACGCGTTTCTCCGCGATTTCATTCCTCCGTCATGAAACGCGGCCCGGTTACGCCACGCGTTGTGGATGCTCTTACATCCGTTTTAGGATTCCACTAGCTGTCACATATATACATATGCCAGTTTGTGTTGCTCAACTTCGAATAAACAATGGTATTGCTGTAGGGTTTGGATCCCCTGCTGTGCAATCCACCACAGCAGGGGATGCTGTTACAAACTTACCAATATTATACTTATAAATTATAACATTAAAATATTAATATCTTTTATATAAAATTATGTATCGTAAGTAACAGCATCCCCTACTAAGCAGGGGATCCAAACCCATTATTGTATGTGTTTGAGGTCTTTTCATTAATTTTTATGGTACACCTGTCACCTTTTCACCTATTGAATTCTCTCCACTTTCTACCTGTTTTCCCCGCCCATCACGACATCATAATTCGTTTTCATGGACACCTTCCAAGATGGGGAAGGTACCAATTCAATGTTAGCATACATTACTGAATTCCCCCACAATTAATGAATATTCAATGCCCAATTACCTCGCGTACAAAAAATTATCTCATTTTATCATTTTTTATTGTCCATGAAAAATAGTCTCATTAAAAAAATGAAAACTTTTGTTCATACTTTATCCACCTTTTAACCTTCTCTCTTACTTTTATTTCTCACTCCTATTTATCTACTTTTTCTCTCATCTCTCTTACTTTAATTTCTAATTAAAATTCGTGTCGTCTATAAATAATGAGACTATTTTTTATGGACGGATGAAGTAAGTATTTGTTTTTAAATAATTTAATCTTAAATTCTCTAGAAGAATTTGTATAGGAATCATTCTTTTCGAATTATATTGCTATCACATTTGAATGTGTTTCCAATAGTTACATTGTGTACGCTACTCCCAATCGAATAAATTATGAAACAATAAATTGAATGCATGTATGTATACATATTTCTCCCCTGCGCCGTCCGTACGTACCCACCAAAATCCGACCAACTCGTCGTCAAAGCGCAGCCCTTTCTGCTGCGGCGCGTGTTCTCGGAAGGGTGTCTGTCTCTCTCCAAACACCTCTTTTCCTCAACCAACCAATCTCATATGGCACCCTCTCTTGTATTTAACCAACAACCTTGTGTCATTGTGAAGCAACTTCAACTGCCTCTTTACTCCTGTTGCATACACAACCCGGGAAAGGATTCGCGTAGAAATTCTCCTCCAGTCTCGGCACCTCCCCTGCCTGCCTCGGGCTAGGCCCCCCGATTCTCTCGCTGTGCAGACGCTTCACCTCATCGGCAAATCCCTCCCAAGAAATCGCCCCCTCGTCCAACGAATCAATCAGTCTCACAAAATTCAACCTGTCACAAGTTTAACACGTTTTAGTTAACATACAAATGTCTCTGTGTTGACATAGTTAGTAATTAGCAATTAGTAAATATTTAGCGGCTGATCATATCCCATAAAACATATATATGTATATACCTATCAGGATTTATTGTCCTTCTAAATCCCTCGAACTTTCTATGGCCCTGCACCGCCTTCGCCATGTTCCCGTCGTAGGTGTAGACGAACACGTCGCTCTCCAAGGCTATGATGTAGTCCAACGCAGCGAGCCGGTTCTGGTAAGGCTTGAAGGGCTCCAGCTCTTGCTCTGTCGCCAGGGTTGAGTGAGAGAAGACATTTGGATACTCCTCGCGCAGCACGTCCATGCTGTTGTTTCCGTATATTTCTCCAGCAACGATGTAGATTTTCGTAGAAGAGGGATACCCCATTGCCTTGAGCAAGAAAGCTGCCTCTCTCGGAGACATGGGGCAGCCTCCCTGCAGCCGTTTCTCTCTGCTGTTGATATCTTTCTCCTTCCAATGCTTCACGTTGTACCTCATCTCGCGAAGCTCCTCTGCTTCCAAAGCGCTAAGGTTGTGGTTGCACCCGGTGAACGCAAGCATGTCTTTCTCATACCTGAACCAAACAAAATCAAATTAGGCCAACAATTCATATTCTTCAACCTACAACAAAGATAAAAAGTTAATTACCTCAAGTGAAGAGCAATGTAAGGTACGTCCTCGCCTCTGAGGCGCTCAACCAGTTTCTTCCCAAACTCTTCAATCTCAGGCGTGTAGCGAAGGGCCTCATAGTTAGCGCGGCATCTCAGCTTCTGTATGGAGGAGGGAAGGCCATTGTTGGCGAGGCGCGAGTCTGTATGTGTGAACTTGATCACCTTATGCTTCTTCAGCAAATGAAGAATTTCTCCTCTGTAGTAACTAGCCTATGCATCGACCATAAACAACCTTTAGTTAGTTCGATTTTCGATCCACCAACTGCATTAATAGGTTGTACATAGAAGCAAGATCGTGACTATACCTTCGACCATGAAACGGGTGCTTTAATCAGGGGATGCACTGATTTAAACCGCGATGGCAACGTCTCAACTATGTCGACATCCTCTCTCAGAGCCTCGATAAAATGCTTCCAATCAAAGATATCCTTGAAATCACTGCCAAACAAAGGAAAAAATGCAATGATTATTACAAAAATTTAAGAATTCAAGAATTCAAGTACTCCCTCCGTTCCTTGTTAATAGAGGCATTTCTTTTCGGCGCGGAGTTTAAGAATAGTGTGTTAAATGGTTGGTGAAAAAAGTAAGAGAGATGAAGAGAGAATAAAGTAAAAAGGAGAATTACTTTTTGCCAAAAATAAAAACGACTCAATTAACTTGGAACTTCCCAATATAGAAAAATGACTCTATTAACATGGAACGGAGGGGGTACTAGTTTACAAGTGATGGATGATGATATTGAAACAAATGAAACAAACTTGACACCTAGGATCTGTCCAAAAGCTCTGATGATCAAGGTAAGGAAGCACAAGAGTGGCATTCATAATCCTGGCTACTGCAACCATATCACATATCTGCACTCAAAGATTATTAATTAGATTACTACCATCATTGGACAAGCTAGATAAATGCATAACGTGATCGACTACTCACGCCTGTTCTCATTTGATTCAATCCTCCATTCGCGTGAACTAAAATGTACCCATTTGTCTTATTTCTGGTTCCTGTAATAAATTTTACAATCTTATTATATCAGGGGGAGACAAAAAGATGGTAAATGCTTAAAGAAAGAGGAGAAATGCGGCCTACTTGTCCAATTCCGTGGTCGAGATATGCATCTGTAGTAGTTGTCACTATTTGGTTTCATCCATATTTCTGGGACCTGTGTGAAATAATCCAAGATTTAGCTCTTGTCAAATTAATTGTGCAGTTATATTATGAAAAGGATCATGACTTTTTAGCTAAGTCTGAGGTGGAAAAGGCCGATTTGGGAGGACAGAAAAGTAGGAATTTTTACATAGGAGAGAGAGAATAAATCACAAGATCGGAATACAGATAACGGCAGGATACGGAAAATTCAAGAACAGATCATTGCAGACACGTGAGAAAAATGATCAGCTAGCATGAAATTATTCTTTGTTTTATTTTTTATTTATAGCGCAACGGTCGAATAATTAGCAGAATTCCACATCAATGCTAATAGTAATAATGTGGACGAAAAGAGTCAAAGGCAACTTTACAGTTTACACGCTCAATTTTGATGCCGCCCACTAAGTTCTAGTTAAACAAACAGGCCAAAAATACGACCATTCTTTATTTTTAATGACAAAAATAATTCAATAAATCAGTGCGCCATTAATGGGATGACAATTTTCATGTGTGAATAAATTAAAAAGATCAGTTTTCATTTCCCCATTAATAATTTATGATCGCTTAGACATAGCTCAAAAACTGCTCATACATGGAATGTCAAATTAAAAAATTTCACAATTTGAGTTGGAAAATCCGAAATTGACAAATTCTAGGATAAATCAACGAAATCCAAAGGTAAGCTAAAAGTGGAAACCAAAAAAAGTTCCTTTTCTATAGAGAGAAAAAAACTGACCGGAAATTCTTTCATTTGGCGCTTTTGCAAAGTGGCACCGTTTGATGTCTCGGAATCGAAAACGGCCATATGCGCATTGGACGAAAAATCGTTTTTTAAATTGTGAATAAACAAAATCTCCTTTTCCGTCCGGACAATGTTGCCGCCGGCGCCGCCGAGGGATAATTTGACGTAGGCGGAGACCATCACCGCCGCCAAGAGCAAGGCGAAAACCGTACGGCCCATGTTCTTCCTCGAGGCCAAAACCGCACACGCGCTCAGCGCACATTCCTCCCCGTGCAAAATCCAACTCTCCGCCGCTCTCTTCCGCGACGCCAGATACCGAATTGCGGCTCCGCCTCCGCCGCCGGTTGCGTCCTCGGCGACGGGGGAGAGTTGCGCGGGATCGGCGGCGGGCTTCTCCTTCTCGGCGGGATCGGAGGTGGTGGCGTCGGTAACGCGGCGGCGGTGGTGGGTGACGGTGGGCAATTGGGCGGTGGGGGTGTTGGCGGCTGACATTGCTCGGAAGAAACACATAGGAATAGAATTGGGAGGGAAAGGAAAGGAAGGGGAAATTGAGTTATGGGGTTAGAGAGAGAAAGGAGGGGAGAGCAGTGGCCATCAACGCTGAACCGTTGCTTTGTAGGACTAGTATTTATATTTTCATTCACCGTTGAAACAAAATTATGTTTTGTTTCGATTATGTTTTATTTTTATTTTATTTTTCTCTTTTATTGGAAGTGGGACCGAAATCCTTGGGAACAAATGTCAGAAAACAGTGTGTCTGTGTGTGTGCAGAGAGAGAATGTGATTGGGCATGTTAGAAATATATTTCCATTTGAACTTTTAAGCAAGTCAAAAAAAGATTTAAATGTACTCACATCTTTTAATCCTCTACGATTAATAAGCAGATAATGTACTCACGTTTACTCTTAATTTAAAGCGTTTCTGAATTTGATAAATCTGTGTTAGTTGTCCAATGGTTCTTGTCTTCTAGTTTATTATTGGTAGAATGTATTTATGCCTTAATTTTTTACTATATTAATAATTTTATTACAGTATTAATAAATTGTTCAATTTTGTCTCAATTCTTTCAAAATTATTTTTAAGTACATATCTTTTCAGTTATCGGAGTATCATTTTTAGACAATTTTTAATCATCTACGATTAATAAGCAGATAAAGTACTCACGTTTACTCTTAATTTAAAGCGTTTCTGAATTTGATAAATCTGTGTTAGTTGTCCAATGGTTCTTGTCTTCTAGTTTATTATTGGTAGAATGTATTTATGCCTTAATTTTTTACTATATTAATAATTTTATTACAGTATTAATAAATTGTTCAATTCTGTCTCAATTCTTTCCAAATTATTTTTTAGTACATATCTTTTCAGTTATCGGAGTATCATTTTTAGACAATTTTTAATCCTCTACGATTAATAAGCAGATAAAGTACTCACGTTTACTCTTAATTTAAAGCGTTTCTGAATTTGATAAATCTGTGTTAGTTGTCCAATGGTTCTTGTCTTCTAGTTTATTATTGGTAGAATGTATTTATGCCTTAATTTTTTACTATATTAATAATTTTATTACAGTATTAATAAATTGTTCAATTTTGTCTCAATTCTTTCCAAAATATTTTTTAGTACATATCTTTTCAGTTATCGGAGTATCATTTTTAGATAATTGTTTTGGAAGTTTAATTTTATCGGAGTATCATTTTTAGATAATTGTTTTGAAATTATATTAATTTCAGTTCATATTTTTATAATCAAGCCAATTTCGTCGACTCATTAAACTTCCAAATCTTTATTTTGGATTTGCCAAATCGCTACTTAGGCAATCTGCAACGCTGTCTCTTATCCGTCCCTTAAATTATTATTTATGGCCCCCACTGTACTTTTTACTCAATCTCTTAACTAAGGGACAGAACTTGCAACCCTCCATCCCTTATCCGTCCCTTAACCGTCTATTAAATTAATATTCATTCAATTTCATTTTTTATTTTTATTTCCAACCAAATTCAATTAATAAAAACACACTTCATTAAATAAAATAAAATTACAACATAAAATAAAAATACAGCTTAAAATTCAAAAAAATTAAAAAAAACACATAATTAAAATCCTAAAAAAATAAAAATTACATAATTTAAAATACAATTTTATAGAAAATAAAAAAACTACTCCGCCGGCGAATCATCCCCTGAAGGCGGTGGAGGTGCACTGAAGCCACCTGGAGGCGGAATACCAAGTTGTCTTGCCATAAACTCAATTCCGGCAAGATAGGCTTGGTAATGGGGAGACGTCATGCGGGAATTATCCGCCATTGTGGCGGTCCTGTACATGGACATTAGGGAGTTCGAGGGTGCCCCCGAGCCCGAGCCCGCCTGGCTTGATTCGGCTCGACCCCTCCTCCCTCTATCCGCCTTCGCCGCATTTCTCCCTTACGGCCGACGGCGCCCGCGGGAGGACCCCCCGGCATCGTCTGTCGTGCCCTCAACCTCCTGCGAGACAAACTCTTGTGCGGCGCTGCCCGAACCGCCCTCACTAGACGAGTATTGGCCACCCGTTGTGTGCTTCGTGGGCTTCGAGGTCGAGCCCGAGCTGGACCGGACACCGCCGGCCCACCTTTCCTCGTCTTTGACGACCTCCCAAACATCGACATGTTTGAATTGTTTGGCGGTGTCGTCGAAGTAGACTCGCAAAGCCGACCTCAGAATGTCGACTCACGTGGCTCCGCTTTGGTAATGAGCCGCTTCACTATTGTAGATGGCACAAAATTTTTTGACCTCTCTGTCGACTCGGTCAAAGTGAGTGCGGAGCATCTTATATGTGTGGCGGTGGGACCCCTTCGGCTTAATCTTATGGTAGGCCTCGGTGACCTTTTCCCAGAAGCACTTCCGGGATTGTTGATTCCCGACGATGGGATCGTATGACACGCTGATCCAGGCATTGTACACGGTCAGCGTTTCTTTGGGGCTGTACGGATGTCGGCCTAGATCCTCCTCCTCCTCCTCCTCCTCCTCCTCCTCGTCCGCCTCCGCCCTGGAGCTTCCACCGCCTCGGCCTTCTTCCGGAGTGGGTTCAACAGAATAATCCTCCCGAATCTGGGATAATCCCTGCGAATACCTCGGGGCGGAGGGACGGGTGTATGCATCCACATCAAAATGGGGTGGTTGGTACCCCCGGCGTCGACGAACCCTAGGTGCCCGGCGTCGACGAACCGGAACCACCACCCAGGACATTGTACATACCCCCAGTCGCCGAACGCGTTGATGTCGAACCCGCTGGAGCCGCCACCACCAGAGTTTCCGTCGCCGGACATTTTGTGATGAGAGGTTAGACGAAAATTGGGGAGGAAATGAAGATGATTTGGGAAGAATAGATGTGTATTTGTGTGTGAAATGAGGATGAATTAGGAGTATTTATAGAGTAAAAAAACGGTAATATTACCATTTTTTATTTTTTCATTTATTTATTTTTTAATTCAAATTTTTACAAAACAAAAATGATCTATTGCGTCAGCGTGACGATGCCCACTCGCGGGCGGCGAGTGGGCGTCACGCATGGCGCCGGAGCGCGCAACGTCGCGCTGGCGCGTGGCGAGACGTCTCGCCATCCGTCTCGGCGGGACGGAACGCTCGGCGGGTTGGGGACGAGACGGGGCGCTGCAACGCGTCACGCCGCCGTCTTGTCCTGGCGTAACGGATTACGAGCCACCTGTGTGACGCGTCACGGATGGCCTTAACACTTATGTAATTGAATAGCCGGTCAAAGTTCACGAAATTAAATTTGGGTAAAAAATCAAATAAATTTGTGAACTGAAAATACATAGATGCTGAGAATCTTTAGTAGCAGCATTAATTTTCTACATTTACTCAGAGACTAATTCATACCCTCCAAGAAAGGTAATTTATCGGAAGCAGAAGTACCCATATTCCACTTATAATAAATAGGATTGATGAATCTATGAAACCTTTTATGCATTTTTATCAATTTTCTCTTAAAATCTCGGGCAAGTGGCAACCATATTAATTCTAGGAGTACTATTTTTTAAAAATTATAGTGTACGACTATCAATTTTATCATCAAAATATGAATTTAAGAGACGGATAAGAGACAGCGTTGCAGATTGCCTAAATAGCGATTTGGCAAATCCAAAATAAAGTTTTGGAAGTTTAATGAGGCGACGAAATTGGCTTGATTATAAAAATATGAACTGAAATTAATATAATTGCAGAAATAATTATCATCATAAAGTCTAGAACGTGATGGGTCTCTTCCTTTTTTGGGTTTTCAGTTATTTGTTAGGAAAAATTATTGTCACTATTGCATTAATTTAGATGTGGAGCACATGACATGCATGAAATTTGGGACTCTTCTTCCAAGTTTTTATTTTCTCCCTTTTCCTTTTACTTTCTATTTGAATGGAGTACTTACCACAGTATTCAGTATAAGTAATTTATTTGAAATGTGAAAATGTACTTCACATATTGAGTAATAATTTAGTTCCCAAAAATTTTTGAAATTTTTTTTTGCAAAAACACTTTAAGAGTAATGAAGATGAGAATTGTGTAGTTTGATGTGAATTTTTGGGAGTGAAATTGAGGGTATTTATAGATGAAAGTGTGTATTTTTGGGGTAAAAAAATGAAAAAAAAAAATTAAAAAGTGGAAAAAAACGGTTATAAACGGATATATTTTTTTTGGGAAGTGAAATTTTTTTTATTTTTTATCGGTTTTTTTAATTAAAAACTGATTTTTTAATTAAAAAAAATTTAAACACAACGGCTATGCCGTTGACGAATCCCAGCGCGCCACGTCAGCTGCTCGCTGGCACGGACGGCCGTGACGACGGACGCCACCGTTGTGGATGCTCTAACGATTTAGAGACCGCATTATAAAGTTCATAATAAATTGATTTCAATTAATACGCACTAGTATTTCCTTTTAAAAAATCAATGTTAACCTTGCATGGAAATTATATTACTACATATACGCGTTAGTAATATTTTCCATCCAATCAGTATTATCACACCATATTAATTTTGAGGAACGTAGCTTATATGCATAATATATATATATATAGGGTTGTGATCAATTGAGATTTTTTAGCCTAATTGAGAATTGAGATGCATTATAAGCCACTCATTTTTATTAAATGAGTGGTCCAGAATTTGCCACATGGAAAATATTTTTACATTAATTAATTGTGAAAGGGCATATTTGTAATTTCATCATATATTTTATTTAATAAATATTTTTTTTTATTTTTTTAAAAAATTATTTTTTTTCGATTTTTTTTTCGATTTTTTATTTATTTTATTTATTTAATTTTTTTTTATTTTTTGTCAACTACATATACAATTCATGTCAACTACACACATGTAATGTCAACTACATATACAATTCATGTCAACTACACACATATAATGTCAACTACATATACAATTCATGTCAACTACACATATATAATGTCAATTATAAGCTGTTGACATTTGATGTGCAGAGCTATTGACATTTGATGTGCAGACTACACATCGTAGTTGACATAATGTCTCAGTAGTTGACATCGCGCGAAAATTTAAAAAAAAATTTAAAAAAACTAAAAAAAAATTAAAAAAAATTAAAAAAAAATTAAAAAAATTAAATTTTTTTAGTTGTTGACATTTTAATACGAGTTGTTGACATTTGATATTCTGGCTATTGAAATGAAATGACGATAATACCCCTTAGTTGACATAATCTACTTGCAGTTGACATTTCAAAATGAGTGGCTGAAAATGCATCTCAATTCTCAATTAAGCTAAAAAATCTCAACCTAACAAGACCCTATATATATATATATATATATATATATATATATATATATATATATATATATAATAGTAGGGTCATGTTAGGTTGAGATTTTTTAGCTTAATTGAGAATTGAGATGCATTTTTAGTCACTCATCCACAACATTTTCAAAATGTAACTGCAAGTAGATTATGTCAACTCGGGGGTATTATCGTCAATAGTCTGCACATCAAATGTCAATAGCCTGCATATCAAATGTCAACAACTTATAGTTGACATTATATGTGTATAGTTGACATGAATTGTATATGTAGTTGACATTATATGTGTGTAGTTGACATGAATTGTATATGTAGTTGAAAAAAAAATTTAAAAACAAAATTAAAATTTAAAATTTAAAAAATTAACACAAAAAACTAAAATTAAAAAAATTATTTATTGAATAAAATGTACCATGAAATTACCATTCTGCCATTTCATAATTAATTAATCTAAAAATATTTTTCATGTGGCAAATTCTAGACCACTCATCTAATAAAAATGAGTGGCTGATAATGCATCTCAATTCTAAATTAGGCTAAAAAATCTCAATTGATCACAACCCTATAATAGTGTATTTATTATCGCGATTTTTATTGTATTAGTCACACAACACTCTCGCAATAATATTTTAAACATTTTGATTTTTATATCCAGCTAATGGTATATATTAATTACCTAAAGTTAAAGATGAAAGATCTCAACATCAAATTTGCCAAAGTGGAAAAAGGAAATCAAAACTAGAAATACTAATTGCATATTGATATTATTTAATTGTATTTCCCTGGTTTAATTATGATGGGGAATCAAAGTTATATAGTCATATACGCAAATATTAGGAGGTTGATTTAACCTAACTAGTAATCAATGGCGATGCTACTAAATGTTATATAACGTGGTTTAACAAATTCGCGCTGAATAAAATTTCTGTATTTGGCAAGGTGAAATATATGAATCTTACACAAAGAAAATGTTGATGTAACAATTCTTTATTTCCAATCTAAATCATCAGTTCTAGTTGATCATATATAGTAGTAGTAGATTTTTAATCCATCAGAACTGCTCTAGTCTTGTTATTATTATGTTAACTATGGCCGAAACTATTTCCTTGTTTATCATTAACTCTCTGAATTAGTCCAAATAATAAATAAATATAAAAGTATAAAACCATGTTGATTCATGCAACAAAGTATTTGGAAAATAATTAAATTAATCGTTATTTCTCAAGATATATTGAGATCGTAGATGGATTTTATTCGTCTTGGCAATTAGGTATTTACACTCAGATAATCAACAATAATATCTAGTTTTACTCCCTAAATAAAGTAAGAAATATAATGGATAAAAATTTATACCTGGAAAATAAGATAGTGATACGTATATAATTTATAAAGATAGTGATACATGTTACTAGTAATACATATATTAAGATAGTGATACATATATACCAAATTGAGAATTACTAAGACCATGTTGGGAAAAGTGAATAACATTTTGGATGTTTAACGGAGATATTCATGCCGTAATCATCCTTTATTTTATTCACATTTTAACTTTAGTTAGTATTGACTACGAACTAAAGTTAGGATATGTATATTTCAACGTTGATTTAATTAATTATTATAAGTTATTAACTCTTAAAATATTACTCCTACTAGTTTAATTAAATTAATGGTTTTCAAAGGCATGTTAATGTTAGTACTTAGTAGCAGTTTTTTGGTTTGTTATTAATTATAAATAAATATTTTTAAACAATAAAAATAAATCGCAACATTATGACGTCGTATGACCAGTCATGAAGTAAATGTAATTCGAGCAAGAAATATGCTACTCAAGATCCACTAATTAATATAGCACGATCGAGTTTTTGTTGTTTATTTATATATGCACTCACAAAAAAAAATAAAAAAGAAAATTTTGATGTGGCAGCAGTTGGTGGGGTAAGACTAAGGGCACCACTTATGTTGAATTTTCCAAGTTTCATTATGGTGTCTTAGATTAATAAACTACTTTACTTTTGATTACATTCGTCACTTATTATTATTGTGGGACTAAATCCAACTTCTTAGTTGAAAATTCCGTGTCATAGAATGGAATACAAACAAAAAGAGATAAGAATTTTCAAGATTAATTTTCAGTATTAAAATGGACTTAATTCACAATTTTGAATAATTGACTTGTGAATTCTGTTTTACTAAGCACTCAGGACTAAAGCTTAGGTTAACTCCACACACTCTTGGGCATAGGACATAGGTTATTAAATAGCAAAAACATTTCTAAAGCTTATAGTGAAAACGAAATAGCTCCTTAATAGTATATTATGTTTTGTTCAACTTATTTCATACCTTCATATATCTAACATCGGTTAAATTACCGTTACAATTTTTTTTTAAAAAAAATCTATAAAATTATCTACCATATTTCACAACCATAAAATCTATAAAAGGTGAGATGAAATTATTGTTTTACCCCTCTGTGAAATGCTTAATTTAAACTCATATTTTTACATAGACGGTGCATTTACAAATTAGGATAGCAGCATAAAAAGATAAACATAATTAGCTTGCTGTGTCGGTTGTTAATTGTAGAGCTTTTGGAATGACAACATCATTCTTGGGTTGTTATGAAATTGGCGGTGTAGGAGATTTGATGACTTATTCATACAAAATTTTCTTTGATTATTCTTAAGATCTCTCCTGATCTAAATAGGTGGTCGCTCACAATGTTCAATGTTCTTATTAAAATATTAGTATTTCAATTCCATCGAATAACAAAAAATTATGTGCAAGTTATAGTAGTACTAAATAAATATCCTGAAATTTTTAATAAATTCGAATTACAAATTAATACTAATACAAGCCTAACTATGCCGGTGGTTGAGGATGTATGTATCAATGTATGCATAGTTGGCAAAAGCGCGTGCATATCTGTAAATATCCAACTATACACAAAATTAAGCCGCCCATCAAACATTCACACCTATTATTCGCCGCACCATCGATCATACCATTTTCTATTTTCTATTTTCTATTTTCTATTTTCTATTTTCTATTTTCTATTTTCTATTTTCTACACGGTCGGACCAATATTCTATGCAGTTGGAGTACTACCTTTCTATGACCTAATTACTAGTGGGAATTTTTTTAAAAAATGTCCCAAATAATGATTAAATTACTTAATTTCTTTTTTCCAAATTTAACTAAGATAAATGCTTACTAGTCACTCGGTCCTATTGATATCATTTTCGAAAAATTGGGCACGAATATAGAAAATGCGTACACATTTCATCTGGCACAAGTAAAATTTTATCTAAAAAAATTGTGACTTTATTAAAGGAACAAATAGAGTCTATACATAATTTGCTTCTTCTCTTCGTTTAGAATTTTTTACTCGTATGTGCTGCTGACTCACTCTTCGCTAAATGCACAATGGAGTATATAATTTCAGTTAACAATTATATTAAAATATATTCTTCTTCTCTTACTCCTATATGCTACTACTCCACTCTTCGCTAAATGCACAATATTTAATTCCAGTTAACAAGGAGTACTATATTAAAATATTAGAAAATTGGTTCGAAAAATCTTAAATTTTTAATAAAGCCTTATATTTCCAACCATCTTAAAAAGTGGCCTTAAAATCACTAACTTTTCGAATTGGCAGATTTTCCACACTAAAGTTTTCAGCATAAATTTTGCCTACGTGGAATGCTGACATTAATTCTAGAGCATCCATATCATTATCGTTTCATTTTCCTCACAAGATGGAATGTAGCTCCGACTATTACACATAGTTTTTTTGGTATTCCACATATGCAAAATTCATGTCATAAACTTTAGTATGGGAAATCTGTACTATTCGCAAAATTAGTGATTTTTATGACCATTTTTAATGTGTGTGGGAAATACCAATTTTTTGTGAAAGTTTATGATTTTTATGGTCAATTTTCCTAAAATATTGTAATTAACAATCCTGTTTATTGTAAGAAATCGAATATGAATTTTTTATATAGTATAATTTGTTCGATCGAAGTACCCTTCTTAGTTCTTACTCATACCGTCATACGCAGAAAACGTGCGAATTTTATAATTTAATTAGTAAGATCAGCTTAATTGGTTTATGCTGTTTAACGTAAACCCGAGATTAAGTTTAACTCATCTTAGTTACTTTTTGTATTCATACGCAGAAACAAGCGGCATTCATGATTTAATATTTTAGTAAGACTGACTTAATTGGGTTGACTTGAGCGGTTTAACGTGAAACCAGGTTTAACGCCATTTATTAGTCCATCTAATATGGAATAAATGTTATTTAAATAAAATAATTAGCCGGATTTCGGATATCGTATTTATAAACAACCTAATTTCTCTACCTAGTTTGTTTAATTAATTATTATGAAAAGTGAAAACCCCTGCCACGACATTGTTGGAATTGTCGGACACAACATTTTTTAATTTTCTTGTTGATTATAGTTCCTCAAAATGGTCGATGTTCTGATTATGATTAAATTTTAGAAAAGAATCTCAGAAAATCTGTTGGAATTCGGCAGCTTTCACTTACAATTTTCTAATATATTTTTTATATTGTATGTATAATAATGTGTTGAGTCATTCAGGTATATCTATAAGATTTTCTGAATTTCGGACCCTGCTGTCATATAGGAGTTACGATTTTTTTAATAAAAAAAAGATCCTTTTTTAGGGAAAAAAGAGCCTAGTATTACGTACGTACTAACTGATTTTTTGAACACGATCATATTTGTACGCATTAATCAATTGGTTTGGGGTGGAATCAATGGGAAGCAAACACTACATAATTACTACAGTACATAATTTATTGAAATAAAATGAATAAATGGAACGGTATAATGTAATACAGTGAGTTGTTAATTGCTTCGCATTGATAAAAGGGACCAATATAATGTAATTTATTAACTGAAACGTGAATAACTGAATTTTTTTAATGGTTTGAATACATATTTAATTGTGTGTTACAATCATTCTTGAGTGCAATTGTGAATAGCATCAGTTGAGGATACGATAATAATTAACATAAGTTAGATAATTTAATTAAACTAAATGAAAACTTGGTAGTCCTCGATCACAAGATAATGCGAAGTTTAAGTAATTCATTTGAAGCATATGAAAGTCGAGGGAAAAAAATATAATTTAGAAAATGGAGTCTGTAAGCTGAATTCCTAAAAATGGCAAGTACTTCTAGATATATTATTCTTTTTTAGTTTATTCAGTTATTCCCTTTGCTATAATTGAGAATAAACTTTTCATTCTGGTTGAGTATGGCTGTCCAGTGTCTATTAGTTGTGGTCAGGGGAAAAATGCATAAATAAATGTGTAAATTTAGCCCATTTGAAATTGGCCCCAGTTATGAAATTATGATTTTAAACGTTAGCCCATTTGATCATATTTTGTTCGGCCCATTTCTGAAACATAAATTTAAGTTGTTTGAAACGAAATTCTCACATAGTATTACTTTACAACAGAGAAAAAAGCCCAACATTAGTTCCCTTCAAAAAAATAATTACGTTTTCTTATGTTTGATCAAATGATCAACTAGTAAATATTATGACCAAAAAGGTTAACTCTACGAAAAACGTAGTACTGGTATTTTTTTAAGGATACAAAAATCGAGATGTACTTGTTAGAAAAAATTTAAACTAATAATAATATAGAATATAGAAGGCGTCCTTAAATTAATGATAAATTAACTTAAGCTTTTTTTGGGACGCTTGCATTTGTGTCCTCTAATTTTAGTTAGGATACTAAGAATAAGGACATTTTTTGAAGCATTGGTGATATATTTAGACATACAATTAACGTCTTTAAATACATTATAAAATGTCATTAACAGATTTTTTTGGTTGTAACGTAACTATCAGAAATCTTGTCACTTTAACTTAAAGGGAAGTGTTGAAAAAATTAAAGAAATTTTGTTAAGGTTAAGAGATTAATTCCTACCAATTTTAGCTAACTTATCCTTGAAAATATACATGCAAATCATAAATCGATCAATACATCAATTTGGACATTCAAAACCTTATTTCTATTTTAAAACCAAGACCCCTTGATTTTACTTCAATAACTCGAATTTACAATTTTTTTCACTACAATAGAGTGCCAACACATACATAAGTTGTGCGCCACGTATACAGCATAGAAGACTTCAAGCCCGCCACGTTTCCTATTTTTATCATCTGATTATTAATATTACTGTAAATCGGTAGCAACTCATTAGTAAGCAGTTAAAAGGAAGAAGAAGAAGAGCAATGGAGAAGTGCATTGCCGCGGCATTTAGCTAAATACCCGAGGGCGGAGGCACGGCGGCGATGGGAGCGGAGGAGAAGGAGAAGGAGAAGGTGAGGGTGATGGTGATGGTGGCCATCGACGACAGTGGCGAGAGCTTCTATTCTCTGCAATGGGTTCTGGATCATCTCTTCGGATCGCAAAATAATGATGAATATTTGCTCAACATCATCCACTTCATCGAGCCCTTCCCCACCTACATTCTTGCCGGAGCCCCTGGTCATTTTATTTATGCATTTTTACTTTGGAAATTAAATTTACGTACTAAATGATTGATGTTTGGAATTGGCAAATCATACTATGTTCCAGCGGTGTTCCCATCAACTTCGATAGTAAGATCAGTGAATAAAGCCCAAGAAGAAAATGCTTCCGCCATAATTGATATGTGCACTCAAACAAATCGGGTAACTACTACTCCCTCCGTCCATGATTAAATGTCACCTATCTAATTGGCACGAATTTTAAGAAATTGCTTGACCTTATAAAATAAAACGGTAGAAATAGTTGGTAGAATATAGGGTTCAAATTTTTATATATTAGTTTTATAATAAAATTTTACTGAAATGACTCAGTGGATTATGTATTAATTTTATAATAAAATTTGACTCAGTGAAATGTATGGTCCATTAGGAAAGTATTAGTTTTATAATAAAATTTAACTTTGGAATGAGTTAAATGACTCAGTGGAATGGACGGAGGGAGTATACCCTAGTACTACTTATTAATCATCTGAAATGAAATTAATTGTTTAGTAATGCCTCAAAATAGGTAGGTTCACATAAATACATCTATAATCGAAGGAGATCCGAAGGAAATGATATGCGACGTAGCCGAGCAGATGCAGGTTGATCTTATTGTTTTAGGTAGTCGTGGGCTTGGAAAGATCAAGAGGTGTAGTTTTTAAACATTCATGATTCTTGTATTTAGATTTGATCCATTTATGTGAAATAGGAGTAAGATTTTATGATAGTAGAATATGTTTTGTTAATTACTCCATAAATGTGTGTGTGCAGGGCATTGATGGGGAGTGTTAGCAACTATGTAATTCACCACGCCAAATGTCCGGTTCTCGTCGCCAACACGCCAACGGCTAAAGCACTGCCTTTGAATGCTTGACTATTATATATTATCACTATCTATGTATAAACATAATGTTACTTGCTTGATGTTTTGCTCACGTGCATATGTTAGTTTTTCTATGTTGTATCTGAAGATCACTGATGCAAAGGATGTAAAATTGAAGGTTGTATATAGTAATGTACTTTAGTTGCAATGTGTTCATGATGTTATATTAGAAACCAAAATTGTGTTCTTTCATAAGAGAAAAACATAATACTAGTACATAAAAATTTGGATGGTACGAAGAATTGGCCTCTGAGCACAAGAGGTGTTTGGGAATTTTCCGACCAAATCTGATTGGCCTCTGAGCACAAGAGGTGTTTGGGAATTTTCCGACCAAATCTGAGCACAGTCTGAGCACAAGAGGTGTTCGGGAATTTTCCGACCAAATCTGAGCACAGTCTGAGCAACAATCCTTCGAGCACAACATACCCTGATTTAACCCCTTCACATGATGTCGGGCCAGAGTGTGGGGGCCGTCAAGGGGACAAAAAAAATACCAAGCACTTTTCGAGCATATGAAAGAATAATCGGAAATAAGAAAATGGCGCGAATAGTTCTCGCGAGTGCCAAGTATTGTCGTGCTCGGAACCAAATTGTTTCCAAGAATTATATGTGTGCTCAGAGGTAAAAGGAATTTTCGAGCACAACATATTTGGAACAATATTATTGGTCGTATTGTCTTTTTTTAGCACATATTTTAATGCAAAATTAGTAAATTAAGAAAGAGATAGAAAGAAAATGTTTTAATGAACAATATACCTTACTTTATTAAAAGGAATAGAAATTTCTTAAAATAAAAAATTTTATTTTTAAGGAACAGATTTGAAAAGAAAGCTTCTATTTTTAGGGATGGAGAGTATTATTATTGAGAAAAGAGATCATTAAATCCCAAGAAGATGCATGAATTCCAAGAGTATTGGAAAATAAGAATAGCATTTATTACGATGTATGGTTCCTAGATACTTTTATGTCTAGACTCCTATTTATACTCATGTATAATGTATCAAAAATCATCCAATGAATTCAGTTATTCAATCCAATATCCAATATGGTATTAAGAGCAGAAAAAAAAATCGATCCTTGAACCAATTCAAAAGTAGTTCTTTGGAACTCAGATTTTTCCTCATCACTGTTCCATACCCTTCCCAAACCAATCAGCCAAGATCAGGCAACAAACCATCCCTATCCAATCTCAGAAAAAACCATGCAGCAACCCATGTTGCAATAAAAACCAAGATCAAGTGAGTACCACATCCTCAATGGCCAACAAAACAATTGAAACAGTTTCAATTGGAATCAAACTAGATGGGAAAAACTTCCCAATCTGTTCGAAGTTGATGCGCGTCGCAATCGGAAGTCGACAAAAGCTCGACCACATCGAAGGAGAGAAGGCTCCTCCCCAAACCAATGATCCAAAATTCCAGGAATGGCAAGCATCCGACTTCACAGTTTTTTCGTGGCTCATCAACAACATGGAACAACGACTCGTGCTGCAGTTTGTTCAACATCAAACTGGCAAGGCAATGTGGTGGAGCCTTACAACTATGTTTGGAACCAGAGTTGATCCAGTCCAAGTATACGACTTGGAGGACAGAACCAACAAACTCCGACAAGGGAACGACTCCCTCGAAGCCTATTGGAGCGAACTCCAGAATCTCTGGGTGAGGATGGACAACCGTAAGCCATGTCCCTACAAATGTTGTGAAGAAGCAATCAATACATACAAAAAGGAAACTGAAACAAAGAGATTATATCAATTTCTATCCGGATTAAACGAGCGATACGATGGGCTTCGGAGGGAGCTCCTAAAAGAGAATCCCGAACCAACCGCAGAGGATGCATTCAGAAGAGTAAAGCAAGAAGAATCCAGGGAGGGGATTTGGAAACCAGCCACCCAAACCCTAGATTCGGGAATAGGCGGCGGG
The DNA here is from genome assembly GCF_004379255.2 of Salvia splendens. Lineage (NCBI taxonomy): Eukaryota > Viridiplantae > Streptophyta > Magnoliopsida > Lamiales > Lamiaceae > Salvia > Salvia splendens. The sequence goes on along the minus strand of NC_056033.1, from coordinate 29,547,444 downwards.
TTCGGTGCGAGACAACTACCACCACAACTCCAATTCCGAAGAATCCAGTCGCCTCCCCAAAGCTCATTGGCGCTACCACCGCGAGGGAACTCCAACAATCGAAAGGGAGTTGACAAATCAATACTCTACTGCACACACTGTGGGATGACCAAGCACACCAAGGAGACGTGCTTCAATCTCGTCGGCTTCCCGGAATGGTGGGAAGATGGTCACAAATCAAACAAGAACAACACCAGCAAGGGAAGAATCGTCGTCGGACTAGAATGAGCAGACGGGAGCATTTTCCCAGCAGGCGACCAAGCGGCCGCCGGCGTTGGGAACGATGGCAGTCGTCCAATTGGGAGCTCAGCGGCAGGCAGCTAGTGGGGATCTGGTGGAGGAAACGGAAAAGAGGAAGAATCGGCTAAGGCTTCGTATACACGTTCAATTGAAGGTAAAGGATTTGGGGCTTTGCCACAAACCCTTGTTTTTTCTCCCTCTCTCAATTTGTACCCCAAGAAAAATGGTTTATTAGGAAAAGAACCCCAAGTCACCCCAAAATTGCAAAACATGCCCTTGATTCATGCTGATATTCCAAAAAAAAACCCCATATAGAATGTAGGAATTGTTTTTCAGTCCTAAATAATGATTTCAATATTTCCGTGGCTTGTAAAGTAAAAAAATCAGACGTTAGGGATGAAAGGGGTTGGATATTTGATTGTGGAGCAACGGATACTATGCCATACGATATGGCTGATTTTGGGGAATTGACAAAGTCAAAAAGAATATATATCGAGACAGCGGGAGGGGATCTTGTTCCGGTTGAAGGGGCAGGGACTATTCAAATATCTCCAACATTGAAAATTTCTAATTGCCTTTATGTTCCCACGTTATCACAAAAATTGATGTCTGTCTCCCATGTGACACGAGAACTCAACTGCAGACTCCTAATGCAACCAGATTGTTGTTTTCTACAGGATATTCGTACGGGGATTATGATTGGGTGTGGCACTGAATACCATGGGTTATATTATGTGGACGAGGTGGCTCAAACTGGCAGAGGGATGTTGGCTCACAGACCTACAGAATGAGAAATATGGTTATGGCATAGGCGGTTAGGACATCCGTCCTTGAGTTATTTAAATATTTTATTTCCAAATTTTCCTAAAAGCTTCACTTTTGAATGTCAGACATGTGTTTTGGCAAAAAGCCACAGACAATCTTTTAAATCGAGTAATACTAGGGTTGAATCTGTTTTTTCTTTGATACGCTCTGATGTTTGGGGTCCTTCGCCAATAGTTGGGGGAAATGGATTTTGATATTTCGTTCTTTTTATTGATGATTGCACTAATATGACTTGGGTATATTTTCTTAAAAATAAATCTGATGTTTTTTTCAAAATTCTCTGATTTTTATACTATGATTCTTACCCAATTTCAAACCAAAATCAAGGCCCTTAGATCCGATAATGGGGGAGAGTATGTCAACACTAAAATGAAAGATTTTTGTGCTGAAAAAGGTCTTATCCATCAAACATCATGTGCCTATACTCCGGAACAAAATGGGGTAGCTGAGAGAAAAAATCGTGCAATCCTAAACATAACCCGAGCCCTTATCCTTGATTCCAAAGTCCCAAATTTTTTCTGGCCTAAAGCCGTAGCCACATCTGTATATCTCCTCAATCGTCTTCCCACCAAAATTCTTGACCTTAAAAACCCCCTCCAAAAATTATCCACCATGTCTAAAATACCTCCTACCCTGTCCCTCAAACCTCGCATCTTCGGTTGTTCGGTCTTTGTCCATATCCCCAAACATGTGAGTAACAAATTCTCACCCTGTGCAGATAAGTGCGTTTTCATTAGGTATGGGGCTCATCAGAAAGGCTATAGGTGCGTTTTCATTGGGTATGGAGCTCATCAGAAAGGCTATAGGTGCTATAATCCCCAATAGTACCCGCTTTGATATCTGAGGTAACCAGCCCTGAGAACTCTGTTATTATTAGCACTAACAATGTTGCTACAGAAGGAGAGAGAGAGAGAGATTATAGATGAAGACACCGGACAGTACATTCGACCTATCCGAAGTACTCGTGGAATTCCACCCAAACGGTACTCACCTGAAAGAACGAGCAGAAGGTCAAAATATCCAGTGGGAAGTATGGCAAGAGCAAACTTAACCAAACTAGCTAGGGCATTTGAAACAGCCCTCTATAGAGAAGAGGAAATTCCACAGACAGTAAAGGAAGCATTAAAAATCAAGCATTGGAGGGATGCAATGATGGTAGAGCTAAAAGCCCCGGAGAGGAATAAAACATGGAAAAAGTGTCAACTTCCAAAGGGGAAACGGACTGTAGGTTGCAGATGGGTTTTTACTATCAAACGAAGACCAGACGAGTCCATCGAGAGATATAAGGCTCGCCTTGTGGATAAAAGGGTACACCCAAACATATGGAGTGGATTACTCTGAGACATTCTCGCCCGTGGCAAAGATGAATATTGTCCGAGTATTACTCTCTATTGCAGCAAGCAAAAACTGGCCTCTTCACCAGTTTGATGTAACTAATGCTTTCTTACATGGTGAACTGAAGAAAGAAGTTTACATGGAGGCCCCTCCAGGTTTCGAAGAAGACTTCAAAGATGGGGAAGTCTGTCAATTGAAGAAAACCTTGTATGGCTTAAAACAGTCGCCTAGAGCATGGTTTGGGAGATTCACGGAGGCAATGATGAAGTATGATTATCAACTGAGCAATGCAGATCACGCTCTCTTCATGAAGAAAAAAGGGGATAAAGTTACATGTTTGATAATCTATGTCGATGACATGATTATTAATGGAGATGACTCTAAGGAGATAGAGGAGCTCAAGAAGAACTTGGCCACAGAATTTGAGATGAAAGATCTAGGGGCACTTAAGTACTTTCTTGGGGTCGAGGTCTTGAGATCAAAGGAATGGATCTTCATAAATCAGAAAAATACACTTTGGATCTTCTGGCAGAAACTGGCATGATGGAATGTAAACCTGCAGACACACCAATTGCAGTTAATCATGGGCTTCAAATCACAGAAGGAGCTCAACTAGCCGATAGAGAAAGGTATCAAAGGTTAGTTGGAAAATTGATTTATCTTTCACACACCAGACTGGACATAGCATATGCAGTAAGTGTGATAAGTCAATTTATGCACCGACCCCAAAGCGATCACCTTGAAGCAGCACTGAGAGTTGTTCGGTATCTCAAAGGTACCTTTGATCATGGAATAATGTTCAGACGAAGTGAGCATCTGGAAATCCATAGATATACAGACGCCGATTGGGCTGGAAATCCAGTTGACAGAAGATCCACTTCGGGGTACTTCACATTTGTTGGAGGGAACCTTGTTACATGGAAGAGCAAGAAGCAAAAAGTCGTAGCACTATCAAGTGCAGAGGCAGAATTTAGAGGGATCAGAAATGGATTAACTGAGGTACTGTGGCTGAGGAGATTGTTGGGCGAACTAGGTGTTTTATCATAGAAGACGTGTCAAATTTTCTATGATAATAAAGCCGTAATCAGTATAGCAGAGAATCCAGTCCAACATGATCGGACGAAGCATGTTGAAATAGATAGACATTTCATCAAAGAGAAAATTGAAGAGGGAATTGTTGAGTTCCCATTTGTTCGATCTGGAGATCAACTTGCAGACATTCTGACCAAGGCAGTAGGAGCAAGAAACTTTGCAGAGGCTCTTGGCAAGTTGGATATCGGGAATCCCGTTAACCAACTTGAGGGGGAGTGTTGAGAAAAGTGATCATTAAGTCCCAAGAAGATGCATGAGTTCCAAGAGTATTGGGAAAGAAGAATAGCATTTATTATGATGTATGGTTCCTAGATACTTTTATGTCTAGACTCCTATTTATACCCATGTATAATGTATCAAAAATCATCCAATGAATTCAGTCATTCAATCCAAGATCCAATAATTATAATAATGTTAGGGGGTGTTCGGTTGGCAAGATTAAATCTCAGGATTAAATATGTATCATGTTTGGTTCATAAGATTGAACCCTTCAACTTAATCCTAGATAGATAGTCTCATGATAATTAGTCATAGTCTCCCCTCCAACTAAAATAATCCCACAACTTAATCCTAAATGGATAGTCTCATGATATTAGTCATGGCACCGAACTCTATCATAATATATACATGTCGGCTACCTATATTATTATACTAATTAACTCGATGTATTGTTTCACGTCTAGCAAAGTCATTTGAGATTTGTTTCCAACTTTAGATACATTTTTCACTTTTGCTATGCAGTATGAATATAAAAGTGAGAAATGAAATCTTCAATCCTCGGAAAGACTTTGCGGTGAAAAGAATTTAAAAAAGAAAATAAAATAAAATAATATACTTTCCCCAGAGTGCAAGGATGACATTGAAACTCACTCACGCATCATCGATCCTTCTGAATGATTATTATAAATAAAAATTGAAGCCGAACAAAGAATTCTAAATTCCACGTCGTAAGATTCTTGCGTCCCAATGGGCTGGGCTTCAGACCCATACACATTTAGGCCTTCCAAGTCTTTATAGTTGGGCTGGGCTTCAATCTTATTATTATGACGAGGTACTTTTCTTAAATTAAATTTGTAAAATGGCCTGTAAATGTTCAACTAAACTGATAATATCATTACATTATATCTCACCAACTAATGTACTAGTATTAACTAATAAGCCAATTCTTGTAAAAATAACAAGGCGTTCATAATAGTTATATACACCGTGACCTGTTAAATGGAATTTTTGGTGAAATGGCAAAAATGTTCAAAGATATCAATAGGATTCTGTAGGAATATATTAGTAGTAATTACATAAAATTGGACTCGATTATAACAATGCTGAAATATTATTGGTAACAAACTAATAATTTCGCAGATGAAGCTGTATTTCAATGATCACAACATATAGATCAAAACTAAATTAAAATGACTGCTCACTAAATTACAGCATTCCAAGTACTAACGAGAGAGGATTTACAATGACAACACCACATTCTCTACTCTGCAAATCAAGCAACTAAACCTTACCATCTTCGACGGTTTTATCTACAGAAGCATCAAACTTCTTGTATCCCAACTCCTTGGATTGTTGAACAACGAATTCCTCTGGCACGATGGGGCGCCTATCACCCAAGACAGTCCACAGGAGCAACACTAGGAACGCCCCCAGCGCTCCACACCCGGTGCCCAACACCAACGAAGAAAGGACTCTCAATGTGCAGTCGCTTCTCTTGCGAACCTTCATCTCTTCCTCCTTCCCCACAAAGTGCTGCGGATCCAAGGGCTCGGAATGCATCCATTGTGGCATTATTCTTGACTTGAAACTCCACGAGTGGACGCTGATTTTCTGGGACGCGTTAGCGGTCGATGAGCTCAATCCCACAACAACATTTTCATCCCCCCACATTTTGGAAAGATCAATGGAGTAAGTGAGCAATGGATGCAGTGGCCTACTCTCCCCAAATTTGCTCAACCTAACCTCAAATCTTTTACTACTTGCTTCATAATCAATCCAAGATTGCAACTTTTTCCCACCATTTAGCACCAAATTGATGGATGAAACATTGCTCACTTTAACAGAGACAGGACTACCAACATCTATCCCAACATGATTACCATTCAAATCTCCATGCTTTTCATCCTTAAAAGTATCAAATTCAACTGCAAGAAACTTCATCTTTCTCCCTCCTAAAAATCCCATCTCTCCGCCATTAAAAACACTCAAAGGAAATTGAGAAGGGAGCATCACAAAAGCCAACCCATCCCCATTCACCCCAGACATGGAAAATGCAAAGTAATTCGAAAAAGAAACCATTTTTCTTGATTTTTCATGAACAAGATTAAGGGGCCTCTTGCAAACAAACCTACCAGCAGTAGAAACCCCAGACCCAGAAATTTGAACAGAAGAGTTGTCCCTCCCAACCTTAGCATCCCCAAACAGGGCAAGCTGTGACTCAAAGTTGGAGTCTTTACCAAAATTCTTGAAATAAAAAGTTAAATTCGGATCGGCATCCATAAGTTTGAGGTAAAGATTGAGGAGTAAGAAGGCTAATAGGTACCTGGAAGAAGAAAATGCAACCATATTTGATAGGAATTTTGTGAGCTAGGGAAATTGTGCTTGTGTTTGTCTTTGATTCAGGATTTATTACAAGGGTTTCTTGGAAAAATCAGATTGTGAATATTTCTAGGGTTTGAACTATGGAAAATTTGGGGAAATGGGTAAGAGTATGGTGGTGGAGGAGGTTGTGAAAATTAAATACGTTTACTTGCTTCTGCTACACTGTCCGAGTTGCTTTCTCAGTGGTTGAAGGAATATAATATGACTTCTTCACGTTTAGGCCCTCCTGTTTCCTATATTTGCAAAAGTGGTCCTCCTTCTTCTTCTTTTTTCTGTTCGGTACTTGTAAGTTTTTATTCCTACATATATTATTAGTTACTTAGGCCATCCGATCCCGCCATCGTCCGCCCCATTGCAGATGCGTGACATTGGCCGCAGACGATCGCCGCACCCTATACTAAGGGCGCAGGACGATTTCCATCGTCCGCGCCATCGTCCGCCCCATTGGGGCCTACGCGGACGATAGGCCATCGTCCGTGCCATCGCCCGGCCCACTGTGGGCTACGCGGACGATCGATGCGGACGATGACACGCGGTTTCGTTTTTTTATAAATAGAGTTCATTTGTAATTTCATTTCACGATTTCACTTTCGAAACTTATTATATTTACATAATTACTACGAAATGGATTCAAGTCCCAATAGTCCTATGTTAAGCGGAGAGGCGCGTTGGCCGGGTACAGAACCCGGTGAATATCGTTCGTTCGACGCCGACAACCAGTACGATCCCGATTTCAGTACGGAATCGTACGGGTTGTCTGACATGGAGCCGTCTCCAAACCGACCAAGCGCTCCCTCCCGCCGTGACGCCGCAGCGGCCGATCCCGAACCCGCCGCGACCGCTTCCACCCCAGCCAAAAAGAAGCGGAACCTGCAGCGGGCGCAAAACTTGCCGCCTCCCAGAAATTGCGATGAGTACGCCCCCGGTCGTACGAACTACACCGACGACGAAACCCTCATTTTGGCCCGGTGTTAGGTAGATATATCGGAAGACCCGATTTTCGCGAACAACCAGAGGCAGGTCGCGTACTGGGAGCGCATCGCCGGCCTCTACAATGAGGCCAAGCCGCCGACCGCGTAAAAGCGCAAACGTGAGCAACTCCGCAAGCACTGGGATCAAGTGAAGAAGCAAGTGAACTTGTACGCGACGGAGTTCGAGAAGTTCACGCGGGCACAGGGGAGCGGCTAGAGCTTGAGCGACGTGCACGCTAAAGCGTTGTTGTCGTACCGGTCGATGTACGGCGACTTCAAGCACGAGGCCATCTGGGCGCTCTTGAGGGACAAGCAGAAGTTCCAAGGTGGAATTCTGCACACTGGTGCGCCGAAGAGGACGAAGACCACCGAAGCTGGTGATTACACGAGCAGCGGCAGCGGCAATCAACCGGTTGACCTCAACCGGACGTACGTGGATGAAGGGAGTTCCGGCACACCGGTGTCCTCCCGGCGTCCTCCCGGCGTCAAGGTTGCGAAGGCCAAGGGGAAGGCGGCCGCGACCTCATCCTCGACCGCTGCAAACCCATCTCCTTTCCCGGAAACGCTCCCGACCCAGACGGCCACCGCGTTTGAGTCGTTGGCAACAGCGTCGATGGCGAGGACGTTATTGCAGACGCACAAGGCCCTCAAGAAGTGTACCGACCCCGACGAAGCCGAATATCTCCGGGCGTTAATCGATGAGTTGCGTCGGAAGTTGGGAATTGCACCGACTTAGTTGTTTTTTTTTTGTAAGTTGAATGGTGTAACTTTTTTTATTAATGTGTCGCCATTTGTTATTTAGACGTTTTTTATTTACTCGTTCCTTGTTATTTGAAAACATTTAAATTAATTAAACAAAGCAATAAAATGATGATGTGGCGCGCCATAGAGCGCGCATTATGGTGCCCCACTGCTGATGCCCTTATAAATAAAATATGAAACTGAATAAATTAGATATGAACGTACCAATAATGCATTGTATTATTTATAATATTAAGTATTAATTTATTGAAATTGTTTGATGACTATTTTATATTCTTTTCATTTTAAATGTGAAAAACATTATACTCCCCCGTCCCAACTAAGTTGAGTCGTATTTCTTTTTGTAATGTCTCAACTAAGTTGAGTCATTTCTTTTTTTGACAAAAAACAAAACATCTAATCACTATTACTTTATTCCATCAACTACTCTACTCTGTATTTATCTTTCCTACTTTATTCCTACATCTTACTTTTCAACACAATTTCTTAATCTCCATGTCCAAAATTTTTGTCTCAACTTAGTTGGAACGGAGAGAGTATTAATTAGCATTTGTATTTTTTATTTGTAATTACGTGAAATATAAACATATGTATATTTACTAAAGTGTTAATATATACTCCCTTCGTCCCACTCTAAATGACACTTTGTAAATATAGAAACATCACCCTTTCTACTTTTCCCCCTCTCTTATCTTATTCTCTACTTTTGCAAGATCGTGATATACTTGCTCCCACGCTGGATGTTGTTGATGGGGTTAACAAGTTCTTGAAAAGATGTTTGATTTCTATGTTTTGTTGATCGAATTTATAATGAACTATTTACTTTTTTTAAATAATTTTATCTATTTACTTTGGTATTTAGTATTTCTCAATCTTTTATTTGTATATCATATTCTATTTATATTTTTTCCCTCATGTCCTTTCGTTATAGTGAATTGATAGATTGATAGATGTAGAAGTAGAAGTATGTTTTTTAAATCTTTATAATTTTATGAATACAAACTTTAAATAGTTTCTATTCTTGATTTGCAATAATTTTTACATTTTTTCTATATATATTTTTAATTTGATTTAATACCTTGTAGTTATATTTTCTTATTTTTGAAAATTATTTGGCTTGTGCATAGCACGGGTGGTAAAACTAGTAGATTTAAGTTTGACAGTGCTTCGCCCGACAGTAAACAAGCATGTGCAGTGTTGTGGCCTTGGTGATTACTCTAAGAGCATCTCCAATAGGTTAGGACGTCAAATAGCCTTCAAATAACCTTCACACTGCCACATCATCAGCACTACAATTCTCCTGCCACATCAGCTTGCTACATCAACTGGACATCAAATAGCCCTCACATAGCCTTCACACTACCTATCCACATCACTAATAATAATTATATATTTTAATTTACACTCGTATCAACATACGGAATTTAATTTACGAGACAAATACGGAAAATTCGAATAATAATATTAAAATTTAAAAAGTACATTAATTTTAAAAAAAAAGTACAATAATTAAAAAAATTACATTTAAAAAATTACATAAATTTGCATAAAAACTAACGCCTTGCAATTCGACGCCGTAGAGAGAATACTCGTTAAAACAAGTGGTGCAAATGAAAATGAGGTTCAACGCGCGTATATATAGTGTTTTCGAAAAACAAAAAAAAAATTTTAAATCCGACGCCGGTTTGGCGCCGATCCGGGACGCACAATGGCGCCCGTGAGGATCGGCGTCGGAACCGGCGTCAGCTCGGGAATCGGCATTGCGACGCCGATTTTGACGCCGATTTCGCCGACGCCGGTTCCAATGGTTCGGCGTCAAACCGGCGTCGGCGAAAAATCAGCGTCGCGGTGGTGACGCCGGTTATTGGAGATGCTCTAATCAGTCCACACTTTCTTTTCCCATAAACTAATAGTATCCCTTAAAAAAACAAAAAATACATATTGAATAATAAAAAATTAATTGAGGTGGGCGTGCCCAATTTTATCTTGATTCATTCAAACGGTCTTCTCCACATTAAAAAACACACACGCTTTATGCAGAGATGACAGCTTGTTTGGAAGAGGACGTCATGCCCTAATCCACCACACCTTGCACATTGGGATGATTTGGTACACCCATACTCAATTTTCTGCTATATATACACCTTTTTTTTATATTAATACTCCATCTAATGCTAATGGAAAGTGGTTGGAGTGACTTTTCTGTTTTCTTTGAATTTTTATTAATATTTTTATAATTTAAGAAATACTACTAGTACTATAAATTTCTCATATTTTATTGATACTCAATGTAATGCTATATTTGCCTAATTTCTTATTAATACAAATTGCGTCCACATACAATACAGAATTTCATCAGAATTTAGGCAATGAAAACTCAAACTAAACAGTTCTCTTTCCCTCTAGTCAAAAAAGTGATCCATACAAATTACAATATGTTTATAAGCCTATCATAGAATATATAAGGGGGAAGTTCAGTTGTTCCGTTCGTTAGACAAGATAATAATGAGATACTTACAATTTAAGACAATTAAAATCAAATTCACCAAATTGAAATTAGTCATAAGGGTGAATGTGAGATGCATGATATACAATGTAATCTTGATATTGTAAAGACGGATCAAGATACATAGTCAAGGGTTAAGCATGAAAAAAAAGACAACCAAATCATATGCAAACATACCAACCGAACAAACCCAAGTATTAAATCATACTAATAATATAAAATTAAGGCCATAAAATGATAAATGAATATTTAATAGAGAAAATATACTTATTTAATGCTCCCAGTAACTATTTTTTATACTTGTTGGTAACTCCTAATTAAGCATGAAAAAGACATGTCACAATTTTTGTGGACACCATTGCTTTCATATATGTGTATATTGGTTGCAATTTGCAAATGAATTGACACATCGGACATGTGAATGAATTACGAAGGCGTTCGTATTAGAATGTTAAGAGTCGCACACTGAATTAATTAATTTCACGATATGCTTATGAGTTATCAGGTCCACCTAAATGGGCCTCAATAATTCAATTTTTCAAATGGGCCTGAATATTATAATCTATTTTAATATATTTTCCATTATCATAGGCTATATGGATATCTCTAGCAATTAATGTCATTTATGAGGTAGCTACGGCTTAGTATAAAAAGAATGTGGACCACGTACATAAATGTTGCAATTTAGCTCGTAAGAATAATTTTGTCTTATGCAAAAATCATAACCCATTCCATAAAAAATCAGGCTAGCAAATACCTTTCCTTTAAAATTCACTCAAACAATCTATTAGAGCATCTCTGAGGGAAGGGAAGAGTTAAATGAAGATGTAAAAGAGAAATAACTATATTATTTAACTTTTCTAAATAAAATTTCATTCTCCAAGAGAAAGGGTAGTTGAGAAGATATTATATTTTCTTTCATTTTGGAAATGTATCTTTATCTCTTCTTGGAATAAAAGGTAAAAAGTTACTCCCTGCGTCCCACTCAAGATGACCACATTCTAGAGTGACACGAGATTTTAGGAAATGTTATTAGATGGAATAAAGTAGAGATGAGAGAGGTAGTTGAATATTTTAATGAGGAGAGAAGAGAGAGGAGATTATTTCCAAAATTGAAAAGTGGTCATCTTGATTGTGACAAACAAAAAAGGAAATGTGACCATCTTGAATGGGACAAAGGGAGTAGTTATTTTTATTTGTCTTTTTCATTTACCTTCTTCTCTTGGACTCCATTACTTTTTGAGAATGTATAATTACCTTTTTTAGAGAGAAAATCGCGTTTATAGGGTACTTTACGTTAAAAATAACGTAAATGTACCCATTTTGTTATATCTTCCATATATGGGTAAAACGCCACCCACATTGGCGTGTTTATAAGTTAAGACGCCACCCGCATTGACGTCTTACAATGTATAACCGTATGTCCTCGTATTTTAGCAAAATACAGTATTTGTTAAAACACGCCAACTAGATTGGCGTGTTTGTGATAGTTAAACACGCCTTCGGTAATAGCGTTTTTCATTAAACACGCCTATGGAACTGACGTGTTTCAATATTGAGAGCACCGACGTTTAACGCGTGGTTCAAGTTAAACACGCCTTCCGTAATGGCGTGTTTCAATAGACACGCCAATGGAATTGGCGTGTTCCAATAGTCACGCCAACGGTAATGGCATGTTTAGTCAGAAACCGTATATCAGCATTCCTCCCCAAACGCGAAACACACAACAACATCAAATTGTCGTCGCCGTTTTCATCTTCTTCTCCTCAAATCGCGATTCTCCCAACCTCTCCTCCTCGAAATCGGTGATTTTGCTCTCCCTCCATCAATCGGTGCTATTCTTCCCCGTATTTGAAAAATTTACCGGTTAGTATGCTTATTTTTTATAATATTAGAGTAATTGAATATCGTTGTTATTTAGGTTTATTTAGGTTGTAAATTGATGTTGCATTGTTTGGGTTTAAGTGAATTTGTGTATTGTTGAGATAGTTGAGATATTGGTGTTTAGTTAGAGTATAAATTTGATTATAAACCTAAACCATAGTGTTGTTATAGCTTAAAAATTGGGCAAATTGATTTGGTTTATGTGGGTTTTGCTTTATTTGGGTTTTATTTGGCTTATAAACCTAAACTCTAGTGACAAATTATTGAAATTGTGTTAGGTCGATGTAAATTGTTTAGTTTGAATTGTTAATATTGTGTAGGTGAATTGTGTTAAGATTTTGTGCAATGTTGTGATGGTGAATTTGGCTCTTTGTGCATTATTTGATATTGGTGTTCCATTTTGTGATAGTGGATTAAATTGTATATAATTATTGAAAGTGTTTAGGTTTGTTTATTGTTTAATTTGAATTGTGAATGTGTAGGTAAATTATGGCATCATCTTCAACTTCTCGCCGTCGGCTCTTATGTGGTCCTGCAGATCCTTTTGTATTGTATCTTCAGAGACAACACGTCTGTAATAATTTATGGGCAGGAGTTCCATCAGAAGATGTCCGATGCCGAAGATTTGAAGGAATCATTTGGGATGTTCCCATACATCCCCGTGTTTTGGCGGTAGTGGACCAGATGGGGTTCGTGGTATTTTGAGGTGTGGTCAACCAAAGGACATTGACCACCATCTTATCACCGCTCGTTGAACCATTCTATTGTCCTCCAAAATATCATATCAATGCATGATTTGATTGGGAGTTGTCTTGCGCCTCTCAACACACTGTTGTAAGATTCCACCATATTAGTGGTCACCTCACCCCATCTTTTGTGTGTGTCATACGCCAAATTCCATTTTTCTAACTCCAAGGCATCAAGGTACTGCAAAGCCTCGTTGTTGACGTTTCGAAGTAAACGACGTCTGATCTTAAACTTGCGCTTCTTGGTAGCAATACCAATTTTCCAAACAAGTCTTTTGACCATGATACCTTTGTGATTCTGCAAAACATTCTTTCTAACATGTACTAAGCAAAATCTATGATGACCCACATTGGGTTCTTCTTTCCATATGGGAGAATTCATTGCATCTATGATTCCCACATGTCTATCAGATATTACACATATTTCATGCTTGGCTACATGAAGTCTAATACGTTCCATAAACCAATTACAACTTTCTATGGTTTCCTCATCAACAATGGCATATGCAATAGGCAAACATTTCTTATTAGCATCAAATCCAACGGCAATAAGAATTTTACCTCGACATCGTCCACGTAGATGAGTTCCATCAACCGTTAAAACTGGTTTGCATAGTTGAAAAGCCTCCACAGCTGGACCAAAAGCCCAAAATACGTACTTGAAAACCTTATTCATATCGTTGCTTAATCTGTCATCATGCAACCATTCGACAATTGTGCCAGGATTTTGTCTTTGCAACTCATTCAAATAAGCTGGTAAAACTTTGAAATTCCACTCCCACGAACCATACACAAGCTCAATAGCTGTCCTCCGAGCATACCATGCTTTCTTGTAACTAACTTTCACATGATATCTATTTTCAATATTTGCCACAATTGCTTTTACCTTGTAGCAAGGATCGTTTTCTATCTGATGTCGAACACTCAACGCTATCATACCCGACGAAAGATTAGCGTGCCCATTATAATTACGATCCCCCATGCAAGTATGAGCAGTGCTAAACACTCTAATTTGCCAGTGTTCATCATGCTTCCTCAATGTTGCTCGGCACTCCCACAAACATGGCAGTAAGGACTTATCTTCCGGATTTCCTTGTGGCCACTTACAAACTGCATGCCATCTCTTTCCTTTACTTTCAGCAACTGTGTATTGTCGGATTTTTTCCAAATGCCAAAAAGTCACAATTGATTTCAATTCCAATTTCGTTTTAAATTTAGTATGCAAACCGACATTGCTCGGATCTTTTTCACTCCAATAATGCACATTGGGATCATCAGACTCAAAGTTTTTTGGATCAAAACTATCATATGGACCTGGTAAGGTGCGAAAATAGTTCATACCAGGCTGTGGGAACTGTGGAACTACTCTTCCTAGTACTGCTCTTCCTCCAACTGCTGTTTCTCCAACCACTGTTTCTTCAACTGTTGTTTCTCCAACCGGAATGGGTCTTGAAGCAACAAATTGGTCATCATCCGACGAAGCACCATCTGAGTCTGTACTATCCGGGTCAACATCTTCAGAATCATAAGGTGATTGTGGATCAAGAAAGTCGGCTTTATCAGGACCAATTATGGCCTCAACCACATCACAATTGTCATTGTCCCCTAAATGCACGCCTCCAACATCAAAATCTTGTGTTGTATCGAAACATGGTTCTTGGCCTCTCGTAGACGTACCAACATCAAAATCTTGTGTTGCAGCGAAACATGATTCTTGGCCTCTCGTAGACGTACCAACATCATAACTTATGAGATGATGACTATGTTGTTGAGTAATTGCTGAATACTCAACATACAATTCAATTTGACCTCCTGTAGCCATACTCTCACTAAACATTAGTGGCATGCATACTTCTTCTAGTAGAATACCTATAAACGTGACTGAAGATCCATAGAATATATGATGTTTCCATACTATTTGAACTTTGTTGTCAAATATGCTTATCCTCATCCTTTCACAAATTGTTTCCACAAGCTTATCGTAGGAAATACTTTCATCCAACATAATGAATCATTTTGCGAAAGGAGGATCATATGAAATAACTGGTCCGGGAATTATCTTTCCACCCCAATATAAATTGACACACCACTAGAGTTGTCAACTGGGCCGGGCTGGCCCAGCCCAGCTCGGCCCAGGCCCGGTATGGGCCGGCCCAGGCCCGACTCGTTAGAGAAATGGAACGGGCTCGGGCTGGGCTTGTTGAGTGTAACGGGCTCTATTTGGGCCTATTTGTAAACCCAGGACCGGCCCAGGACCAGGCCCGCTAGCAGCCCAGGCCCAGGCCCAGCCCAGCCCGAGCCCAGGCCCAGCCCAGCCCAGCCCAGCTTCAACCCTCTCCTATAAATACATGTAATTGTATTCCCTATGGAAACTCCAGCTTAGTTTTGCTGCATCGGAAAAACATACATACATAGAAATATTCCCTAAGAAAATACATCATTTACACCGGAAAACGGGAATCCATACAGCAATTGAAAAGAATTAACCACATACATTAAGAAATCAACGAATGTATTAAACGGAGTAAGGCTGGGGCAACCCTGTTAGTCCAATTTATAAATATAGTGATCGCAATTGAGAAAGAGATATGGAGAGGAACGGACTGTGGCAGGTGCGATGTAAGAGAGACGAGACATCAAACCAGACAATGTCCTTTCCGGAAGGGATGGAAGAGCTTAACAGTGCTTTCGCGTCCCCTCCTCCGTCGGCTTCAGCCATAATCAAACTCATCCCTTTTCAGTATCCCGTTTCGTGAGTTCGTGTGCGTGTGATAAAGAGAGTGGAAGAGAGATTCTAACTCAGACCGGCCCAACCCAGCTCGGCCCGGCCCAGCTCGGCCCACTGACCAAGTGGGTCTGGGCTGGGCTGGGTTGAGATATATGAAAATAAGCCCGGCCCAGCACAGCTCGTTTCAGACCCTGGTCCTGGGCCGAGCTGGGCCTCAACACCCTCGGGCCTCGTCGGGCCTGGGCCGAGCTGGGCTAGCCCGGCCCAGTTGACAACTCTACACAAACATACTGTCTGCATTAATGTAAAACACAAACATTGGTAAAAAATATTTCTATTAAGTACACTACAATATATACTATCATAACAACCTATCAAATACAGGTAAAAAATTAGATATACTACAACATATAATACCATAACAATTGGTCAAAATATTTCTATTAATTACACTATAATATATAATACCATAACAATCCATCAAATAATTATATAAATTACACTACAATATATACTATCATAACAATACATCTAATGTTTGGAAGAATATACTAACCGATTGGGAGGACTAATGTTTGGAAGAATGAGCCAAAATTGAAATCTACACGCTTAAATCCACCACCGGGTCGACCTGAGCAAGGGAAGTGTTTTCGCGTTTTTCCGCCTTGGGGAGGGTTTTCCCGTTTTGGGGAGGGAAAGTGTTTAGGGTTCGCGATTTTGGGGGAGATCTGGGGGAAATATGGTTCAACAGAAACTCGCCAACAAAGTTGGCGTGATTATCTTAAACACGCCAATTCAATAGGCGTTTTTTAACTTAATCACGCCAATTCCATAGGCGTCTCTAATTAAAAACGCCAACTTGGTTGGCGTGTTATCACTTAATACGCTAACCTAATTGGCGTGTTTTAAGTTAGCTGTATTTGGAGAAAATACGATTAAAATACGACGTCATTGTAAAACGCCAACTCCATTGGCGTCTTTACGTATAGAAACGCCAACTCCGTTGGCGTCTTTACTTATAGACACGCCATTTTCATTGGTGTTTTTCCCATATATGGAATAGATATCAAATTGGGTACATTTTCGTTATTTTAATGGCAAAGTCTCCTAGAAACCCGATTTTTCCTTTTTGAGAATGTAAATGAGATATATACCTTATCAGTTTACATTTTCCCCTTGGAGATGCTCTAAATAAGAGTATCCACAATAGTGGGAGATCGTCCGAACTATCTCCCAGGATCGTCCTCATCCGACCATTGCAGCTCGTCGGACGATGGGCGAACAAGTCGGGCGATTGAAAATTCGGTCATGGACGAAGGGCGCCCGACCATCGTCCGCCCAATGCAATAGCACGAACGACAGACGATATTAACTATAAAAAATCAATTTTTAATTATAAAAATCATTTTTTAATTAAAAGTTAAAAACTATAATTTCGCAATAATCCATACTATAAGATGGATCTGAAATTAGTGAAAGACTATATTTTGTAGAATATAATCCTTCACACTAGATGAACAAATTTTGGATTGCTTGAGTAAACATTTTATAGATAGGTTTTCAACTCCAAGTTTTTTTGTGATTTCGATGTGGCACAATTAGTTTTACACTTAAAAGAACTTTCAATTTTTGAAACTCTCCTCTCTCTAATGAGGTGAGGCTCATTCTCTACTAATAATACTTAATAAACTTTCTCTCTCTATCTCTCTCTTACTTTACCAATAATGCATTAAAACTCGTGCCGAATCCAAAGTTCATACTCTTTGGGGACAAAAGGAGTACTCCCTCCGTCCCGCACTACTCGCACTTATTTCCTTTTTGGGTGTCCCAAGTTACTTGCACTCTTTCCATTTTTAGTAAAAAATTTCACATACAGCCGTCATTTTTGACTTTCCTATACACTCATTCCTTAATCTCCGAGCCGAAAAGGAAATGAGCGAGTAGCCCGGGACGGAGGGAGTATTATATTTTACTCCCTCCATCCCTGAAAATTTGTTCCATTTTTCCATTTTCGTCCGTCCCCCAAAATTTGTCCCATTTCACTTTTACCATTTTTTATAGTGGACCCCATATTCCACTAACTCATTCCTACTCACATTTTATTATAAAACTAATATATAAAAGTAGGACCCACAATTCACTAACTTTTTCAACTCACTTTCCATTACATTTCTTAAAACCCGTGCCGGGTCAAAGTGAGACAAATTTTTGGGGACGAAGGGAGTAATATTTATTATTTGAAAAGAAAAAAAAATAAAATTAAATATAAAACTAGTAATTTTTTTTAAATTAAGTAATGTACGTTTTTTATTTAATTTTACTATTTATAATATGTGAAAATAAAAATAATAATAATAATAATACTAAAAATTAAATGAAAAATGGGTAAATGATAAGGCAGACACTAGGGCAGAACGAAGGGCCGGACTAAGAAATGCTGATGTGACAACCACTAGTCTACCCACTAGAGCGGAACACTAGGACGACCATTGTTGATGCTCTAAAAACAATACTATAGTCTATATATACACAATCACTATTAGTTACTCCCTCCGTTCCATGTTAATAGAGTCATTTTTCTATTTTGGGAAGTTCCAAGTTAATAGAGTCATTTCTATTTTTAGCAAAAAGTAATTCCCATTTTTACTTTATTATCTCTTCATCTCTCTTACTTTATTCTCTCTTACTTTTTACATCATCCATTTAACACACTATTCTTAAACTCTGTGCCGAAAAGAAATGCATCTATTAACAAGAAACGTAGGGAGTATTTAGTTACTCACATAGTCCCATTATCAATGGCTCGTATTTTTTTTTGGGATTGTTCTACTAAAAGTGGCACATTCCAAAAAAACGAACACTTTTTAAGCAAAAGAAACGCGGTTAAAATCTAGTGGGGTTACAATACTTTAAACACAAAATAATATTACTAGTATAACTTTCTTCATCTCTGTGCCCAAAAGTAACAAACCACTTATAATAAGACGAATGGAGTATTATATTCAATGCAGTTCAATAAGAGAGCCAGCAGTAAGAGAGAGGTTAGTGAGAATTGCTTCACATGTCTACAATGCCATGTCCAAATCTAGCCTTGATAGCACTCGTGAGCATTTATCTCACCCACCAATCAATCATCAAACTAGATATAGCCATCTAATACAAAAAGAAACATCAATGGCTGAAATTAAAAGTAGCTGGTAAGCATTAGATAAAAAGCCAAAGTGACCAACTACAGCAAATGAGCAAATATATCTGCAAATGATACAAAAGCATAAAAGATCAATGCATGGTATGGGAACTCAGATGTCTATAGAATACAACATCTAAACACAAATATTTCCTTCTAACTAACGAATACGGGATCTACCAGTGCCTCCTTGCCTATGGAGAACGTTAAAGTTATCTTCTTGGCTCGCCATAAAACAACCGCAATGGATGCTCTCATCGCACTAAGATATATTTCAGCATAAGATATTTTTGGTAACATACCAGGTGGAGGAGATGTATGTCAAAGTAGCATGATTGGTGGTCTGCTGAATCTTTTCCTGGCCATTCGAGGGGTCTCGCCATCAGTTTTGGACACAAACTATCTACCGTTCATCAATGTAATTTACCATCTAAGAGGTCTGCAATACTTGTGTGTCAACTCGTCTCAGCAACAATTTCCTTAGCATCAATATCCGCTAAAGTTTCCTTCCCAAAAAGTGTAAACCCGATGGTCGCCTGTATGAAAAGTTACTAATATTACCAGAGTGTTTGTGATGTGCAAAGTAGACAAATTCACTGTGACATTCATGATTAATGAAAAAAGCATATGCAAGTGAAAGGTTCAAAGAGCATGTAAACAAGTAGTTCAAGTCGTAGATTTTTGTAAGTTAAGAGAGCTTCACTGATAAGTAGACAGAAGGAATCTTGCAAACATGTCTTTTTAATCTATTTTCCGAAGTTTATACTCAAGATATAATACATGATATGAGTAAGATAACATACCAGCCCGGTCTTGCTATCAAACTTCTTAAGGGTGCCAGAAAATCCAGCAAATGCCCCAGACATAACTTGTACAGTCGAACCAAGCTTTATGGAGATAGTCATTCCCTCTATTGTCTCTTTCCGACTTTTTCTACCTCCGCCACCAGTCTTTTTTAAGGGTTTTATCTGTGCAATACTTTGAGAGACTAAAGGAGAATCTACACCAAGGTTCTCAGGATTGGAAGCTTCTGCCTTTAATTGCTCTTCTTCAAATGCTTGATCAGCTTTTACCTGCTCTTCCTTTGCTTGTTTGAATATAGCTTCCATGTCATCTTCATCAACTGGCCTAGGCTTATTGATCTGGCGCTTTCTGCACGAGTAAAATTTTTATTGGTTTGCTGTCACAAAGCAAATTTGAATAAGGATAGAGCATCAAGAAAATATGCATAATTTATGCTCTTGATGGAGATTTACATGTCAGCAAAAGTAAAACTCTTACCACAAATTAACACTATAACTAATATTCAGATTGGTCACTGATTAACAAGCATAAAATTTAGTAAATTACAATAAAATTTTCAGATAATTTCAGGCAGAGGGTCTGAGCATATGGCAAACAACGTTTCATTCAAGATGGTAAGAAAATTATAACCATCACCCCTGCCGTGTTCCTCTACCATGGGTGGATTTAATATTAATGTTGCAGTTTTTATTTCTAAGAGTTAGCTGGTCCATTTTATAGTCAAAAGTAAATCGAAACTATTGATCTGCCAGACACTTCTACTATGCTTGTATCTACCAAGACATGCCAAGTCTATCAAATAATTGAAAAATAAAAGATCCACAGAACAAGAAAAGTACGAACATGGAACTCTTACGTATTTCCAACCTTTGATCCAATAAACCCGCCGACCCCATCACATTCTCGTATGAAGTCATGTACCTCCTTGTTCATCACACACTTGAGAAACATACATCCAGGGAATATTGGTTTTGGTTTAACAGAGAGTGTGCCATTTTTCAGTTTTCTTTTAATTTGGACGGATGGACTACAAACCTGAGGATAAGCATACACAGTAGCAATCAGAAAAACCAAACACTCAAACAAGTTAGCAGTCATATTAAAAGCCAATCAAGCCAGCAAAAAGGGGATTTTCCATTGTGACCTCCACATCATAGACAATTACTCCCTCGTCCCCTAAAATAGTCACATTTTGTCATCTTGGTACATACACAAAAACTAGTTCTTTTTTATTTATAGACACTACCCCCCGCATCATATTACCCTCAATATATGAACTTCTTCACCTTTATTAAAACTAGTAAATCATTAATAACATTATCTTTAATGCGAGACCATTTTCCATTCACAATACAACAACTTATACTATTAAAACTCGTGTCGCACCCATCAGACTTTTTTCATTTGATCGAATAGAGTAAAGATGCTAATTACAAGCCCTCATTGGCATAGTGGATTAACAACGGTCAGTTCTAAATCAAGCAATTCGACATTGATCCTTAAAAACAAGCTCAATTAATCACATAGTCCTCTCAGAACGATTGAATTTCTTCAAAAATAATTCTTAACCGCTTAAAGTGGATGAATTTTAGAAGCAAATTGGCGTGTTCAACACAACACTAGCACAATGTAGTATTTAACTATAACCTGGAACTATTGGAAGGAATGAACATTTACCTTGAATTCCATGTTGGGGAAGGTCCGGGCCATTAAACGGGCCACTCTTTCGGCCGTTTCGTAGCCCGAGACTCTGGAAACGCGGACGACCCACCACTGGGGACCGAGCAAAGCGAGATTGTCCAAATTGAGCTCCTCCATCCAAGAGACGTAGCGCTTCTTGGGCTTCTTGATGAGCTTCATCTCGACCTCTTCCTTCCAGTTGTAGGCGGGCTTTCCCTCTCTTCTCTCCTTCCTCATCTGCCGCCTCTCTCTACCCGTCGCCGGGCATTCCTCCACTGAATTAAGGGTCACGCTGATTGCTGGGAATTTGGGTTTGGGGATTGTGGGTCTGGGAATTAGCAGGAGAGGAGGTGAGATGGATATTGCGTGACTCCATGAGATGAGTCCTTGCTTCATCTTCTCCAGCTTGATTTTCTTCAACGGATTGTTGTGGATAATGAATTCCGCTGGTGTTATTGGGTCATAGCCCAGCCCCTATTTCGGTATTGTTCCTACAAATTAGCTTGCTTAAATTACTACTCCACCTAAAGGACTCGTTTGGTTAATATGTTTAGTCAAGTTAAAGACAATTTATTGCTTAAACAGTGTAATTCTGATGTCTGGTTTGCAAAATGAGAAAAAGTGAGGCCCTGGTTCATTTTTGTCAGCCCGTCTCGAACCGCGTTATTATCACTTTATAGCCCAATTATTAATCTTTGTCTCCCTGCAATAAAGCAAGTTTAGTTGTATTAAAATTTCTTTCTCCATTATATCCTCTTCCTTCTCTTCCACTTCTCTCTCATCCTCAATTTGGTGTGCGGTGTGCCCTTCTCTCCCCCTCTCGATTGTTTGCCTTCCATTCTCCTCTCTCCCCTCCCAACTTCACCGGTCTTTCCCTCTCTACTTTGTCAGCCCTCTCATCTCGCAACATATTTTTCTGATGGTGCCATCGACTGATGACAATCGTCATTTTCTCCATCGTGCAGCGACAGTGGATGGCGCTGGTGGTAGTGACTCTGTAACACCCCTTACTCGGTTAGTTTTAACCGAATAAGTGACGTCACATTTTGGTACGATCGATAAACAAAACTGCCTATATTTTTTTTTCATTTTGCAAACACTCAACATACAACACTATCATATAACTAACTAAACCTGATAACACAACTATTTACTACTATACATAACAAAATAACATTAATCTGTTTCGATAGATATATACAACTCCACTAGCAAAAAGAAGGTTGTAACCTTACATTTGTAACCCAACTATTTACATACAAAAGATAACCTAAGCATGCCACGTGTAAACTCCAACATTACCAGCAAAAAGAGAGGTAGTGACTTGACACGTGCTGCTGCCAACTAGCGAGTTCACTCGCTTCTATGCTCTGCAAGAGGGAGAAGTAAGGGGGTGAGCTTCGAAAAGCTCGTAGTGTAAACGCATTCCAGGATAAAATCTCTAAAGCTTCGTTCTTTATCACTAACACGAAGTAAACACTTTATTACCTGGAATGTCGTACAAAACATATTCAAATTATGTAAGGCGTCAATATACAAGTTCAAAACAATGTCACCCAGTATAAGCATTCATATTAATTATGTAATACTTTCAATAATAACCACCTATCACCTATCAATCAGAACTATATAACACACTACCACATATAATACGAGTTGTTGTCACTTCCTTTCATCAATTAACATAATTTTACTTGAGGAAAACATAACTATTTAAAGAATTCAAAGCACAAACATATTATTTCAAAAATAGAGCCCCAAGTTATGCTTAGTGATGGACACGGGTACACGGACACTATCTGTAGCCCGATGAGGGCGTCTATCATGTACGTCCGTATCGGACACTGTAATCTTTCATATGGCCTATCGCAAGGCAACTGTCATATATTACCCATATAGGGTACATGTCAACTATCGATATATAATATAGATCATCGCTTCAGTTATCCAGAAGACGAGCGATCAACATGTGTGCAGTACTGCTATCCTATGGCATGCCAACTATACCCTGTAACTCACTCAAGCAATGGGGCGTAACACATGCTTTTCACATTCAATTTCCCATTTTTCAATACATAATTACATCATCTCACCTTTCAACATCTCATTCCTGTCATCAAGTAAGTTATACAGTTCATACAATCATATTCAAGTTCTATTGTGTGAGCAGACAAAACACATAAAAAATGTAGCAATATGTCTTGAAGTAAAAGGGATTGAACTCTAGAACACGCGTACACTACATGTACACGTCACAAAAACTCTATTACTTGCTTAGTCAACCATGAATTTGGCCCTTTCCCCTATCGCTTGTGCTTGCACTCGGTTCACCTAATTTTTCATACAATCACATATACAATCTATAAATAAACACTTAAAACACAAGTAGCACCAAATCATCACCTTTATCTATTTCACTTTCTGTATTATTTCCTTCCTCACAAAATAAGTCAACTAAATCATATATACAAGTTAAAACATTTCTAACTACATTTATACCAAAAAGAAGCATATTAATTCGAGAATACTATTCAATAACTTCGGGAAATGAGGGCTATACCCGGCTGTCCCAAAAATATAAGCCTCACAATTCTATTTTTCTCCATAAAACAAACCTAATTAATTTTGAGAATATGGGACAACAACTATATTTTAAAATTAAACTAAAAAAATGGCATTTTGAAGCTAAACTCATAACCAAAAGTCTTTTGATATCAACCAACAACTAAACCTCTTTCACCACATCCTTTTTATGAATTTCAGCTTGTTTAAGCATCAACAACCAATATCAAACTTCATGATAAAATCATTCCCCACATTATGCAATATCAACATCATAACATACTTCCAATTACATAATTCAATAGCCAATTTACACAAAAGCATCAAAGCAACAAAACCCCCAAATTCAAGAACCCTAATTTTTACTCCAACAAAAAACGAATCACATCAAAATAACATCACTACTATACTTAGAACCAAGATTAAAGAGGTTATGGAAGACTCTAACCTCTAATTTCAACTATTTTGGAAGTGGATTTAACAACTCAATTTCTGAAATTGAGAAGAGCTAATGAAAATTGGGACTTGGGGTTAACAGAGTGGCCTACTTGCATCACAGTGGAGTCGTTGGAGCTATCTCGGTGATGGAACGGTGGCTGAACAGAGGGAGTATGAGAGTTGTGAAATCTCTTACAGTGAAGGAGGGAGTAGGTAGTATGCGTGGAGAGAGAGCGAAAGAAAGAGGAGAAGGATGAATTTTTTTTATCTATTTTCTAATTCTTAATTCCTTTTTCTTTTCCCCCTATTTTCCTAAACAAGACAAGTTTCCTACTCATTAATATCCCTCTATTCTTTTTCTTTCTTCTTTTTCTTTCTTCTTTTTCTTTATCTCATTCTTTTTCTTAATTTCTAATTTCCTATCTTTATCTCTTCTATTACCAACAAAAGCATATATATATATATATATAGGGGTGCATTATAATGATAACCCCAATTTCGTAATAACCCTATAACTAAATCTGGGACACACATTTTTAAAATCATGTGGTCTAGATTCAAACTTAGATCTACTTCATAAAAAAAAGCGCGGGGGTAAATATGTCATTTCGCCCATGATAAAATTTACGTATCCAAATTTCGCTCATTTAATTTCTGAATTTCGCTCATTTTATCATTTTATTAGTCAGTCAAAAGTATCATTTTATCAACTCAGAGTATCATTCTATCCGGCAAAACTATCATTTTATGCAGTAAACCTAACATTTATAAGCTAAAAGTATCATTTTATCAACTCAGAGTATCATTCTATCCGGAAAAACTATCATTTTTATAAGGTTTCTGTAATTTTATCCGCTTAGATTATCATTTTATCAGGTAAAAGTATCATTTTATTAAACAAAAATGTCATTTTATACACCAAAAATACCTATCATTCTGTCGGCTGAAAGTATCATTCTACCCGGCAAAACTATTATTCTATCGGCTGAAATTATCATTTTATCCGGCAAAACTATCATTTTATGCAGTAAACCTAACATTTATAAGCTAAAAGTATCATTTTATCAACTCAAAGTATCATTCTATCCGGCAAAACTATCATTCTATGCAATAAACCTATCATTTTATCGGTCAGTCAAAAGTATCATTTTATCAACTCAGAGTATCATTCTATCCGACAAAACTATCATTCTATGCAATAAACCTATCATTTTATCAGTCAGTCAAAAGTATCATTTTATCAACTCAGAGTATCATTCTATCCGGCAAAACTATCATTCTATGCAATAAACCTATCATTTTATCATTTTACGTGATATTTGGCGAAATTCAGAAATTAAATGAGGGAAATGACAGTTTTACCCCCGCGTTTTTTTTTATGAAGTAAATCTAAGTTTGAATCTCGAAACTATCATTCTATGCAATAAACCTATCATTTTATCATTTTACGTGATATTTGGCAAAATTTAGAATTTAAATTAGAGAAATGACAGCTTTACCCCCGTGCTTTTTTTTTTGAAGTAAATCTAAGTTTGAATCTCAACCGCATGATTAGAAATATGTGTGGTCCAGATTTGGTTATAGGGTTATTACGATATTTAGGGGTTATCATATGATCACGACTATATATATATATATATATATAGGGTTGTATTATATATCAAACTAGTTTTAAACATTAAACGTCAAACACATCATTATATAATAATGCGGAGTTCATTACAACTTTATTTGTAGTTCATTATAGGGAATTCTAAGATTTAAAAACAATGACATCATCATGCATAATTTAGAAATCTGAAGTTCATTATATGTTTGTTATTAGTTCATTATAATGAACTCCATGTTATCATATAATGATGTTGTTCGGCGTTTAAGGTTTAAGAGTGGTTCAATATTGATCACAATCATATATATATATATATATATATATATTCCTATTTTTTTTATTTATTCTAATTTCTAATTCTTTCTAAAGTTGGGATATTACAACTCTCCCCCACTTAGGAAATTCCGTCCTCGAAATTGATACCTGACTAAAAAAGGTAGGGGTATTGTTGTCTCATCGTATCTTCCAGCTCCCATGTAGCTTCTTCTATTTTATGACTTTGCCACAATACTTTAACAAGCGCTATTCTTATGTTTCTAAGCTCTTTCACCTCTCTTGCTAAAATCTGAACCGGTTCTTCCTCGTATGTCAAGTCTGGTTGTATTTCAACCGATTCAACCTGGATAACATGAGAAAGATCTGATCTATATCTTCTCAACATTGAAACATGGAACACATTATGTATCTTTTCTAGATCAGGTGGTAATGCGAGTTGATATGCTACTGGACCAACACGTTCTAAAATCTCATAGGGGCCAATTAATCTCGGACTCAACTTTCCTTTCTTACCAAATCTAAGCACTTTCTTCTAAGGAGACACTTTTAAAAACACTTTGTCACTAACACAAAATTCAATGTGTTTCCTCTTCAAATCTGCATAAGATTTCTGTCTGTCAGACGCTTCCTTCAATCGATTTCGTATCAATCGGACCTTTTCTTCCGCCTCTTGTATGATTTTAGGACCCACAATCTTGTTCTCACTCAGCTCTGTCCAACATAGCGGTGTTCGACATTTACGGCCATAGAGTGCTTCATACGGAGCCATCTGAATACTCGATTGGTAACTGTTGTTATATGCAAATTCCACCAACGGCAAGTATTTTTCCCAACTACCTTCAAGGTTGATGACGCAACTTCTCAACATATCTTCTAGAATTTGTATTACTCATTCCGATTGACCATCTGTCTGTGGATGAAAAGCTGTACTAAGGTGTAGTCGAGAACCTAAGGCTTCTTGAAATTTATTCCAGAATCTCGAAGTGAATCATGGATCTCTGTCATATATTATCGAGCTAGGTACTCCATGTAATCTCACAATTTCGCTAATATACAACTCAACCAACTTTTCTAGTGAATAATCAGTTCTTACCGCAAGAAAATGAGCTGATTTGGTCAACCGATCAACAATTACCTAAACTGAGTCTTTCTTTTGAGGTGATAAGGGCAATCCTACAACGAAATCCATCGTGATTCTATCCCATTTCCATTCTGGTATGGTGATTGATTGTAATAAACCTGACGGAACTTGATGTTCAACTTTGACTTGTTGACATGTTAAGCATCTTGCCACATATTCTGTAATATCTCTCTTCATACCATGCCGCCAATAGAATTCCCTCAAGTCACGATACATTTTATTACCTCCGGGATGCATAGAATATAAACTGTTGTGCGCTTCTTGGAGTATATCTTTCTTCAACTCTTTGTCATCTGGTACATACAATCTTCCTTTGAAATACAAGTATCCATCGGGACTTTGATCGAATCCATGTGTCTTCCCTTGAGAGATCTGATCAAACTTAATCTTCACTTTATCATCATTCTTTAGAGAATCTTTAACTCGTTGAATCAGTGTCGATCTCACTCTTAGTTCTGCCACAAGATTTTCATCATCTGATATTTCCAGCCGTGCATTCATCGCTCTCAAAGCTACAATTGATTTTCTGCTGAGTGCGTCTGCCACAACATTCGCTCTACCTGGATGATAATCAATCACACAATCATAATCTTTAAGTAACTCTACCCATCTTCTCTGCCTCAAATTAAGTTCTTTTTGTGTAAGTAGATACTTAAGACTCTTGTGATCTGTGTAGATATAACATCTTTCACCGTATAAGTAGTGTCTCCAAATCTTCAAGGCAAATACAACGGCTACCAACTCTAGATCATGTGTGGGATAATTTCTCTCATGTGTTTTCAATTGCCTGGAAGCATAAGCAACTACCTTTCCTTCTTGCATCAATACACAGCCTAAACCATTATGTGATGCATCACTAAATACAATGTACTCCTTTCCCGATTCAGGTTGAATTAGTACAGGTGCCTCCATCAAAATCGCCTTTAGTTTTTCAAAACATACCTGACATTCATCGCTCCAGTTAAATGGTACATTTTTCTGGAGTAAAGTAGTTATTGGCTTTGCTATAATAGAAAAACCATTCACAAATCTGCGATAGTAGCCTGCTAAACCCAGAAAACTACGAACCTCTGAAACATTTTTCGGAGACTTCCATTCCACAACCGCTTCAATCTTCTTCGGATCCACTCGAATTCCCTTTGCTGATATAATATGACCCAAAAAAACAAACTCTGTCAGCCAAAACTCACATTTACTGAGTTTTGCGTACAATTGCTTATCTATCAATACCTGCAAGACTGTCCTCAGATGTCGTTCATAATCATCCCTGGTTTTAGAATACATGAGTATATCATCAATAAACACAATTACAAAGTAATAAAGGTATGGTTGAAAGACCCGATTCATCAAATCCATAAAAGCAGCTGGGGAATTCGTCAACCCAAAAGGCATAACTTTGAATTCATAATGGTCATAACGAGTTCTGAAAGCTGTTCTAAACACATCATCATCTTTCACCTTCAACTGGTAATAACCTGATCGCAGAACAATCTTCGAAAATATGCTTGCTCCCTTCAGTTGATCAAATAAATCATCAATTCTAGGTAAATGATATTTATTTTTAACAGTTACCTTGTTCAACTGTCGATAATCGATACATAGTCTCAATGATCCATCTTTCTTTTTCACAAACAACATTGGCGCTCCCCACGGTGATGAACCTCCCCCATGCTTCTCTAATATTCTCTGCAGGGTTTATCTGAAAGGCAATGATCTCATGTTGCCTCTTAATAGCCTCACTCGGGGGATAGAACTTTTCCACCATAGCATCCCATGTTCTAATAGAACCCGACTCCAAACTCTCCAACCAGTCCTTTGCTGAATCCTCCAGGGAGAAGGGAAACAACCTCAGTCGAATCTGTTCATCTGTCACTCCATTCAACTTCGTTGTGTTGCTGATCTGAATGAACTTGGTGATATGCTTGTTAGGGTCATCTGTGGATTTACCCCTAAAAGCAATGTTCTCCGCCATCTGAATCAGTCCTCTTTTCAGCTCAAAAGTGTTGGCCACGATGTTGTTATGGACAGTTGGGTTTGCCACTCCTTGGTATACATACTGATTTTGCACAGGCACAGATGGTCCACGATTGACCTGTTGGCGCAACTCCTCCAACTGTCGTAGAAGCTCAGCATTAGTGGGAGGAGGGGGTGGTGGGTCGTTGTTACCCTCTTCGTTCTCCATCAGACTATGAGAAACGGGATCAAACTGAATATGATCCTGAACTGGTGATCAGATGGGTGAAAGATCCCTCTGATCTGAAGATGCTCCTGGGCGGGTAGGCAAAGAAGTGTGAATTTTCTGCGTGAGCCTCCTATATGTGTTCCTCTTCCGGTTCGATGCTTCGATCTCAGAGTCGAAAGGTTCTAGAGGCAAGCCTTTAGAACGTGTGTGCATACACCTGAACACGAAACACAAATGTGAAACTCGAAAAATTAAAAGAAAAATAAAGAAGTAAAATCTGAAGTAGTAATCTTGATTATTATCATGATATCAAGCTATATAACACAAAATTGTCCCCGGCAACGGCGCCAAAAACTTGACTCAACTTTATTTTACCCAATTAATACCCGCAAGTGTACGGGGTTATTGTAGCATTTAGCAAGCAAGAGTATATTGTATCCCACAGAGACAATTAAGTGCAAACCTAAGTACCACGAACAAATTTCAACTACTATCCAGACAATCAGGAAATTTTGGGTTTTGAAACTAACAACTACTAAAGCATATAAATTCAGAGATTAAATTAAAACACTTAAACAAGAAAGCAATTAAGCAAGTTGTATAAGATGATGGAGGAATATGCAGAATTTCGGGATCCGATGCGCAACTCATAGTCTAACCCAATTGAAATAGATTTACCATTTAAAGTCTCCAGAATTGTTGAATCAATCACGATTGTAGATTAAACTCCCCCCCGAGGTGAGAAATCCGTAGATTAGGTGTAATAATTGAAGTCCCCTTCTAATTTTTAGACCTAACTCCTAACAGTTTGATTAGATTAATGATCCCACTCAAAATCTCAACTCTCCCGAGTTCTATTGAATTAAGGTGTGAATTATTCATCTTTCAAGATTAAATATTTCATCCCCCGATTACTCTAAGAAACCCTAACACTCTCAATTTGTGATCAAGCAATTGATAGGAAAAAGCACAAGAATAATTCAAACAATTGCAAGAGCAAGATAAACCGAAGTCAATTGGATTAAAACTATGAATCAATGCATCTTCACCAAGAATTCTACATGAAAGGTGCTTAGCTACTCATGTTCATGGTAGAAAACAAACCAAAACTAAGAAAAACAATGGAATTCATGATACGAATTACAATTGGCGGAGGAATTAAAGCTTGAATCTTCAATCGTCTTCCAATAGTTCTTCGGAGAGAGGGAGAATGTGTGTTTGGCGGTAATTGTAGAATAGATTGAACCCTAGGCGTTTTCTCCTTTTATTCCCCATCAAAAATCGCGTTTTGGCATAAAAATACGCCAAAACAACGTACCCGACCGGGTGGAATTATAAAGGGTAAAAATCACCCGGCCGGGTGATGATTTCGACCAGTTTCTGACCTTCCAGCGCTCAATTTGCGACACTCGGTCGGGTGGAATTATAAGGTAACAATTCACCCGGCCGCGTGAGATTTTCTAGACAGCGCAGTGTTTGTAAAACGACCATAACTTCTTCTACAAAGCTCCAATTGGGGTGTTTAAGATACCCACGCATAGCTCTTTCGAAGACGAAGAGAATGATATGCATTAGGGGTTGATTGGAATTCAAAATCTCCAGTAAAATTGTCTCCAACCAAGGCTGCTGCACATCCACCTATTTTGCACCTTTTTATACATATTCTTAACAAAATAGTCAACATACCAACATAATAGAGAAGTAGATATAAACACACATAATAATAGACGATATATGATCAAATTCATACAAAACCACCCTCTAAAACCATGTAAAATCCAAGTATGTCAGTTATTAAGGCCTATCTAGTGTGTACAATATTATTCTCTTCTTACCGCAATCAACTAGAGCACAGTGAACATACAACTAATCCATTCCGAGAATAATGTCAAATTCGCAAAATGGTAACTTCATCAGGTTGGCTAAAAAGAGGCATCCTTGAACATAGGACAATTTCTATAAACTCAATTCACTACCACACTCATACCCAGGGGATTTGACACTAAGATATCATATTTAGTCTTTTCTAAGGGTAAACTATGTTCTTCTAAGAGTTTATCACAAATATATGAATGAGTAGAACCGGGATCAATTAAAACAAAAACAGGCACATCAATTAATGTAAAAGTACCAAGTATAACATCAGGAGCGTCGGTGTCCTTGCGAGTCCATATAGCATAAGCACGTGAAGGAGTTCTCTTTGTTGGCCTCTGAATGGGCTCAGATGTAGCCCTCTGTCCTCGTGCTGCTCCAAAACCCCTTCCGATTCCCCGGCCTTGTTGCACCTCTGGCACCGATCTAGTCTCAGAAGATACTTGTCCCCTCGGACACTCTCTATAGTAATGATCCTTAGATCTACATAAGAAGCATGTCCCTAGCAGTTTTCGACATTCACCATGGTGAGGTCTTCCACAATATTGGCACATCGGTACTCTGTCTGATCTTCCAGTACTAGCCATTGAAGTTGTCTGTTGCCTTGGCCTAAACTCTAACATTTGGCTTGGTTTTTGGCCTTGGAATCGACTAGGCGCTGAACTCATGTTACCTCTATGAATCTTTTCCCCAAGAATCGAGAAGCCGAGTGAGATGATTCTACAGGTCGTTTCTCGTGATTCATAGAGCCCTCTTCAACTTTCTCAGTAACTTTAAGTTGTTCAAGAGTCCGGGCAGCGTGTGATAACTTTGTCAAATCTGATGTCTCCAATCCAACTAGCCCAGCTAGGATAATACTCCTCAAACCCCTTCTGAACTTCCGACACATATCCACATCTGAATAATTTTCTCTGGTGCATATCGCGAAATACGTCGGAACTCAATCTTGTACTGTTGAATAGTCCTTCTACCTCGAATTAACTATAGAAATTCTTGTCGTCGGTCTTCTATGTACTGCTCCCCAACATAACATTCACGAAATTTATTCAGAAATAAATCCCACGTCAACATTTATGGAAGAGTAGCACGAGCCACACTGGCCCACCACCTATAAGCCTCTTTTTTCAAAAGTGCAGTTGCACACTGTAACTTATGATCTGGCGTGCAAGTCATAAAGCCAAATATTCGCTCTAATGGTTCCAACCAGTACTCAGCCTTGGTTGGATTATCATCTAGTTTACCTCTAAATTCTTCAGCGTGATATTCATGCATCTGTTTAATGATTGAAGATTGACTTGGTGGCACATTCCTAGCAATCTGTTGCATTGCAATTGCCATTGTGAATAATATATCATCTTGCCCCGCCATAGGAGCAACAACATTGGCTAAAGGAACCTCCTCAGACTCAGAAGAAACCTGTAAAGGACTAGAGGCTTACTCACCTGACATCTCGATCCTGGTTAAAATGGCAGCTGAGTCAAGTCACAAACATTTCAAACCTATGTGGCATGCTTCTATACATATTAAAGTCTCAACTAAAGCCCGAGAATCGCCTAAATTTGGGCTCTGATACCAAACATGTAACACCACTTACTCGGTTAGTTTTAACCGAATAAGTGATGTCACATTTCGGTACGATTGATAAACAAAACCTGCCTATATTTTTTTTCTGTTTGCAAACACTCAACATACGACACTATCATATAAGTAACTAAACCTGATAACACAACTATTTACAACTATACATAAAAAAATAACATTAACCTGTTTCGATAGATATATACAACTCCAATAACAAAAAGAAGGTTATAACCTTACATTTGTAACCCAACTATTTACAGACAAAAGATAACCTAAACATGCCACGTGTAAACTCCAACTTTACCAGCAAAAAGGGAGGTAGTGACTTGACACGTGCTGCTGCCAACTAGCGAGTTCACTCGCTTCTATACTCTGCAAGAGGGAGAAGTAAATGGGGTGAGCTTCGAAAAGCTCGTAATGTAAACGCATTCGAGGATAAAATCTCTAAAGCTTCATTCTATATCACTAACACGAAGTAAACACTTTATTACCTGGAATGTCGTACACCACATATTCAAATTATGTAAGGCGTCAATATACAAGTTCAAAACAATGTCACCCAGTATAAGCATTCATATTAATTATGTAATACTTTCAATAATAACCACCTATCACCTATCAATCAGAACTATATAACACACTACCACATATAATACGAGTTGTTGTCACTTCCTTTCATCAATTAACATAATTTTACTTGAGGAAAACATAACTATTTAAAGAATTCAAAGCACAAACATATTATTTCAAAAATAGAGCCACAAGTTATGCTTAGTGATGGACACGGGTACACGGACACTATCTGTAGCCCGATGAGGGCGTTTATCATGTACGTCCGTATCAGACACTGTAATCTTTCATATGGCCAATCGCAAGGCAACCGTCATATATTTTCCATATATGGTACATGTCAACTATCGATATATCATATAGATCATCGCTTCGGTTATCCAGAAGATGAGCGATCAACATGTGTGCAGTATTGCTGTCCTATGGCATGCCAACTATACCCTGTAACTCACTCAAGCAATGGGGCGTAACACATACTTTTCACATTCAATTTCACATTTTTCAATACATAATTACATCATCTCACCTTTCAACATCTCATTCCTGTCATCAAGTAAGTTATACAGATCACACAATCATATTCAAGTTCTATTGTGTAAGAAGACAAAACACATAAAAAATGTAGCAATATGTCTTGAAGTAAAAGGGATTGAACTCTAGAACACACGTACACTACATGTACACGTCACAAAAACTCTATTACTTGCTTAGTCAACCATGAATTTGGCCCTTTCCCCTATCGCTTGTGCTTGCACTCGGTTCACCTAATTTTTCAAACAATCACATATACAATCTATAAATAAACACTTAAAACACAAGTAGCACCAAATCATCACCTTTATCTATTTCACTTTCTGTATTATTTCCTTCCTCACAAAATAAGTCAACTAAATCATATATACAAGTTAAAACATTTCTAACTACATTTATACCAAAAAGAAGCATAGTAATTCGAGAATACTATTCAATAACTTTGGAAAATGAGGGCTATACCCGGCTGTCCCAAAAATATAAGCCTCACAATTTCATTTTTCTCCATAAAACAAACCTAATTAATTTTGAGAATATAGGACAACAACTTTATTTTAAAATTAAACTCAAAAAATTGGCATTTTGAAGCTAAACTCATAACCAAAAGTCTTTTGATATCAACCAACAACTAAACCTCTTTCACCACATCCTTTTTATGGATTTTCAGCTTATTTAAGCATCAACAACCAATATCAAACTTCATGATAAAATCATTCCCAACATTATGCAATATCAACATCATAACATACTTCCAATTACATAATTCCATAGCTAATTTACACAAAAGCATCAAAGCAACAAAACCCCCAAATTCAAGAACCCTAATTTTTACTCCAACAAAAAAGAATCACATCAAAATAATATCACTACTATACTTAGAACCAAGATTAAAGAGGTTATGGAAGACTCTAACCTCTAATTTCAACTATTTTGAAAGTGGGTTTAACAACTCAATTTCTGAAAATGAGAAGAGCTAATGAAAATTGGGACTTGGGGTTAACAGAGTGGCCTACTTGCATCACGGTGGAGTCGCTGGAGCTATCTCGGTGATGGAACGGTGGCTGAACGGAGGGAGTATCAGAGTTGTGAAATCTCTTATAGTGAAGGAAGGAGTAGGTAGTATGCTTGGAGAGAGAGCGAAAGAAAGAGGAGAAGGATGATTTTTTTTTATCTATTTTCTAATTCTTAATTCCTTTTTCTTTTCCCCCTATTTTCCTAAACAAGACACGTTTCCTACTCATTAATATCCCTCTATTCTTTTTCTTTCTTCTTTTTCTTTATCTCATTCTTTTTCTTAATTTCTAATTTCCTATCTTTATCTCTTCTATTACTAACAAAATCATATATATATATATATATATATATACCAAACTAGTTTAAAACACTAAACGCCAAACATATCATTATATAATAACGCGGAGTTCATTACAACTTTATTTGTAGTTCATTATAGGGAATTCTGAGATTTAAAAACAATGACATCATCATACATAGTTTAGAAATCTGAAGTTCATTATAAGTTTGTTATTAGTTCATTATAATGAACTCCAGGTTATCATATAATGATGTTGTTCGGCGTTTAAGGTTTAGGAGTGGTTTGGTATTGATCACAGTCCTATATATATATATATATATATATATAGGGGTGCATTATAATGATAACCCCAATTTCCGTAATAACCCTATAACCAAATCTGGACCACACATTTTTAAAATCACGCGGTTGATATTCAAACTTAGATTTACTTCATAAAAAAAAGCACGGGGGTAAATATGTCATTTCGCTCATGATAAAATTTACGTATCCAAATTTCGCTCATTTTATCAGTCAGTCAAAAGTATCATTTTATCAACTCAGAGTATCATTCTATCCGGGAAAACTATCATTCTATGCAATAAACCTAACATATATCATTTTATCAGTTAGTCAAAAGTATCATTTTATCAACTCAGAGTATCATTCTATCCGGTAAAACTATCACTTTATCAGTTTTATGTCATTTTGTCACGTTAAAGTATCATTTTATCAGCTTATATGCAATTTCTTCAGCTAAACTATCATTTTTATAAGGTTACTGTCATTTTATCCGCTTAGATTATCATTTTATCAGGTAAAAGTATCATTTTATTAAACAAAAATGTCATTTTATACACCAAAAATACCTATCATTCTATCGGCTGAAAGTATCATTCTACCCGACAAAACTATCATTCTATCGGTTGAAAGTATCATTCTATCCGGAAAAACTATCATTTTATCAGTTTTATGTCATTTTGTCACGTTAAAGTATCATTTTATCAGCTTATATGCAATTTCTTCAGCTAAACTATCATTTTTATAAGGTTACTGTCATTTTATCCGCTTAGATTATCATTTTATCAGGTAAAAGTATCATTTTATTAAACAAAAATGTCATTTTATACACCAAAAATACCTATCATTCTATCGGCTGAAAGTATCATTCTACCCGGCAAAACTATCATTTTATGCAGTAAACCTAACATTTATAAGCTAAAAGTATCATTTTATCAACTCAGAGTATCATTCTATCCGGCAAAACTATCATTCTATGCAACAAACCTATCATTTTATCAGTCAGTCAAAAGTATCATTTTATCAACTCAGAGTATCATTCTATCCGGTAAAACTATCATTCTATGCAATAAACCTATCATTATCATTTTATCATTTTACGTGATATTTGGCGAAATTCATAAATTAAATGAGGGAAATGACAGTTTTACCCCGCACTTTTTTATGAAGTAAATCTAAGTTTGAATCTCAAAACTATCATTCTATGCAATAAACCTATCATTTTATCATTTTATCGTTTTACGTGATATTTGGCAAAATTCAGAAATTAAATGAGAGAAATGACAGTTTTACCCCCGCGCTTTTTTTTATGAAGTAAATCTAAGTTTGAATCTCAACCGCATGATTAGAAATATGTGTGGTCCAGATTTGGTTATAGGGTTATTACGATATTTAGGGGTTATCATATGATCACGACTCTCTCTCTCTCTCTCTATATATATATATATATATATATATATATATATATATATATATATATAAAAGGATGTGATCATATGATAACCCATATTTATGGCGATAACCTAATAACCTAATATATATATATATATATATATATATATATATATATATATAGGGATGTATTCATTTCCTTTTCCGATATTTCCTCCTTTTTCCTTCTTAATATCAGCCATTAGATTAGAGAAATGGACGATCAAGATCAACATTGGGTAATTAATCCCGTGTTGCATTATTTGTCCTATTCTATGCATTATGAGGGTACAATAGTAATCTAATAATGGCTGGAAACCGCTACGAATAATGCACCAAATGGTCACGAGTAATGCATATAATTGACTATATAATGCACAATATGTTAACTGCAATGCATACGAATAAGATGTACCATGTTATGATGTTTGGACACACGTTTCTTGTTTCCCCTAAGGGTTTAATAAGCTTAGGGGCTAGGGTATAGTACGTAGACACGTATGTAATCTTCACATGGTAACGAGTAATGGATATAATTGACTATATAATGCACAATTTGTGAACTGCAATGCATACGAACAAGATGTGCTGTGTTATGATGTTTGACACACGTTTCTTGTTTCCCCTAAGGGTTTAATAAGCTTAGGGGCTAGGGTATAGTACGTACGCATTAATAACAAATTATAAAACGATACGAATAATTCACCAAATTGTCACGAGTAATGGATGTTATTAACTATATAATGCACAATATGTGAACTGCAATGCATACGAATAAGATGTACCATGTTATGATGTTTGACACACGTTTCTTGTTTCCCCTAAGGGTTTAATAAGCTTAGGGGCTAGGGTATAGTACGTAGACATTACTAAATGCACGTATGTAATCTTCAATCCGTTGATTAACCCATATACACAATACCTCTAATAATGCATAATATACTGAGATAATGACAATTAACAGCTACATAATGCACTACCTAAACCAAATAATGCACATACGTATATTCCAATAACAACAATTTGTTAGTAATGTCTACGTATTATAGCCTAGCCCCTAAGCTTATTAAACCCTTAGGGAAAACAAGAAACGTGTGTCAAACATCATAACATGGTACATCTTATTCGTATGCATTGCAGTTCACATATTGTGCATTATATAGTTAATAACATCCATTACTCGTGACAATTTGGTGAATTATTCGTATCGTTTTATAATTTGTTATTAATGCGTACGTACTATACCCTAGCCCCTAAGCTTATTAAACCCTTAGGGGAAACAAGAAACGTGTGTCAAACATCATAACACAGCACATCTTGTTCGTATGCATTGCAGTTCACAAATTGTGCATTATATAGTCAATTATATCCATTACTCGTTACCATGTGAAGATTACATACGTGTCTACGTACTATACCCTAGCCCCTAAGCTTATTAAACCCTTAGGGGAAACAAGAAACGTGTGTCCAAACATCATAACATGGTACATCTTATTCGTATGCATTGCAATTCACATATTGTGCATTATATAGTCAATTATATGCATTACTTGTGACCATGTGGTGCATTATTCGCAGATACCAAAATGTGGCAGTTACTTTTCCATCAAATGTCAATAATAACCCTGTAATGCATACAACCACCTTCTATAATGCAACACGGAACCAGTTTTATAGAATCAATCTGATTCGTTGATGCCTTAGATCTAACGCGTAATATTAAGAAGGAAAAAGGATCTAAGATGTGAAAAGGAGAATAACGCTCCCCTATATATATATATATATATATATATATATATATAAAAGGATGTGATCATATGATAACCCATATTTATGGCGATAACCTAATAACCTATCATTCTATGGACGAAATATATCATTTTATAAAATAGAATATCATTTTATGGATTAAAAGTATCATTCTATGCATGCTGAAAAAATATCATTTTATAGTGTATAAATATCATTTTTAGTAAAAATGATATTTTTGACCCATAAAATGATAGGTTATTAGGTTATCACCATAAATATGGTTATCATTTTAACGCACCCTTATATATATATATATTCCTACCTTTTTTTATTTATTCTAATTTCTAATTCTTTCTAAAGTTGGGATATTACAGGCTCCATGGCTGTCGTAGGCTAATTCGATTGTTGGATAATCTGATTCAAGTGGGTGGTGGTTGTGGGCTGTGATGATTCCCAATCGAATCTGAGCCAAAGTTTTTTCTATGTTCTTGACTTCTTGGATTGAGGTAATTTTGTGAGGTTTTAATTAGGATCAATGTAGAATATGCCTTGATTTTATGTGAATTGAAATAATGAAGATAACTGAATTTTATATGAGTCTCTTCTTTCATCACCATTCTTCAATTCATATGTTTTTTTTGTAAAAAAAAAATCTTCTTTGTGTTTCAGTGTTCGATTAATTTGTTAGACTTTTGCTCCATCAACTTCTTGTTTAATTTGTTTGGGCTATATCCGTTGAGTTCTTTAGCTTGCATTTTTTTCAAGACCAATGTCGTAGTTTTTAATGAATGAACTAAGCTAAATTAACTAAAACATTTGAATCGTGTATTAATGTAGCTAATTAAAATATATAAATAGAATTGTATATTAACCAGTATTGCTAAATTACTAATCTGCCGTAAATTGCCACTAATGATGAAATTTAATAAATTAATCTTAAATATACAAAATTAAGTAAAGCATTGGCAATGAAATGAATTAAAACATATACTACTAATGATAATAATATGTTTGGGTAATTTTGTCTTTTCAACTTTTATCTAGAGAAAACCAAAGATGTTTTATAAGCCAAACAACCCTATAAATATCCAACTTTTTACACTATTTTACATTATCTTTACCCAGGCCCGAAAACTCTGTCTCATTATAACATCCATAGGAGTAGGAAAATACCAATTTTAATATTAAAAAAAATTAATAAAATAAGAGAAATAAAAAATATTATTAATAATAAATAGGATTCACTTAGAGAGAAAAGCCTACCACAAACAAATACTCCTTTCGTTTAATTAGTATTGGAGCATTTTGGCATGGAGATTAAGGAATACTTATTTAAAAAGTTAATATAAAAAGTTAAGTGGAATGAAATTGAGAATATGTAGAAGAAATAATAAAGTAAGAGATATCGTATCAGTAAGTGGTATTTTTCCAAAAAAAAGGAATATGATCGGACACTAATGGAACAAATGAAATACTAGTGGTGGACCGTCTAAAACGAAAAAACAAATGTAAGACTGTAGAGCCATCATAGTGGAAGGGTTCCTCATGAACCGAAAGATCCATGTATCTGGGAGAGTCATTAGCCTCAATCTCTGACGAGAATGAACCCGGTCCATTGAACTACAAGGAAATGATGCATGACCCAAATAATTGCTCTTAGGAATAATCAATGGAAATATGTTACGAAATATCAATCCTACATGAAACTTGTATTACCGTTGGAAACAAATGGATCTATAAGTGAAAACAAGATCCCAACGAAAAAGTTAATGTCGTCAAAGCAAGACTAGTGACTAAGAGCATCTCTAACAATTTATATCAAAGTTTTTAATGTAAATGGGACATCAAATAGTAATTTTACTCTAACCATTTACACCAAAATCAAACTTAAAAGAATGGTTCTTATATACTTAATTTCTATACATTTTCAATCACACTTATATATTTTGTTTTATTTACATATTAATCCATTATACTTTTGCAATACCTTATACAGTATAAAATTAAGAGGGAACATTTTTTTTGTTCCTAAACTTTGCAAAGATATGAATTTTGGTTTCACTAAGGTTCTAACTTCGATTTACTATTGTTCGAACTACTTTTTCACTGCTTGGAAATTTTTAAGGCTAAAAGTCTAAAACTATCAAGCCCATGAAAGACATTTCAGTCTACTTATTTCTCTTTTCTTCATTAAAATATTTAATTTTTATCTCTTTATTTCTTCTTTCCATTTCTCCCTCCTCTTTTTTGTGTCACTTTTCTGGTCCAATTTCAGTTGACATTGGCGGCATTTTCCCAAGCAGAAGATTGGTTTTACACTAATTCGAGCTTTGTGAAGACGGAGACTACGACAGTCGATAGAGTTGTGGGAAAGGGCGGTGTCGAGCTTGAGCACATCATCTGGCTCCTCTATGCTCGCACCATCGGTATTTGTGAAGCGGTGGCAGGAGTG
Source organism: Salvia splendens (assembly GCF_004379255.2). Taxonomy (NCBI): domain Eukaryota; kingdom Viridiplantae; phylum Streptophyta; class Magnoliopsida; order Lamiales; family Lamiaceae; genus Salvia; species Salvia splendens. The sequence continues at coordinate 29,506,053 of NC_056033.1, read as the reverse complement.
GTCGCATACAACATACAACTCTCTCAGCCATTATATATTAAATTATGGGTTGATTAATTTAATCAGTACTTATCATCTCTCAACCAATATATATTAAATTATGGGTTGATTAATTTAATCAGTACTTATCCAATGGCTGGCCCATTTCAATTTATCCATCTATCCCTAAGTTAACCCATGCATACAAGACTCTATAAATAGAGACAATAATGTAGAGAAAACTGAACCTAGCCTCCAACACCTAGATGTCGGCACCTACTGTGTGAGAAAATATTTTTTTTTAGTTCTCATTGTGCAAATCTAAACCTAATTCTTCCAATTCTTCGAATTACTAGGACACTTGTCTTCATGTATACTAGTGTTGCCCACGGTACACGAACCGGCGGTTCCGGTTCGGAACCGCCGGTTCCGGTTCGGTCGATGGCGGAACCGGAACCGAACCGTGAGGCTATTTCACGGTTCCGGTTCCGGTTCCGGTTCGAAAACCGGCGGTTCCGGTTCCGGTTCGGAACCGCCGGTTTTCCGGCGGGTTTGGCGGTTCCGGTTTTCGAACCGGCGGTTTTGCCGGTTCAATTATTATTAATTTTTTTTTTTTAATTTGAAATTTGGCTTTATACAATAAATCGGAACAAGACAATGCATAATTCAAGCACAAATAAGACGAATAAGGAGAAAATGAAATAAATTTTATTGATTTTGAGTTGTAACGGACAACGATACATTACAATTTACAATACATAAGTATACAATACAACAACATACAATAATATAATATAATTTACAAGTGTCGTCGCCTCGTGGGACTCGGAAGGTAAATAAAAAAAACATGAAATGGGGGGGAAAAGGAAAAATTGAAAAGGGCTTGGGATCAACTTAAACTTTCAAAGTTACACTTTTCAAATTTAAGTTGAGTTGCCTACGTATCCACAATTTTATTGAGGAATCAAAGCCCACGTAGTTCTCTTACCTTAGGATCAACCCTTTTTTCTTGCAAAATGTTGCCCATTTTCTAAGCAAACACATATCAGCACGCCATATACACATTGCTGCATTTCTAATAGGGGCAATTTGATCTTCCAAAGCAATCAATGCATCTCGAACACACATAGTCAGAACATTATTCAAGCATCTAGCATGGAAAAAATCAGAACAAACTATCTATTAGTGCTAATTTTTTCCATGCTTGAATAATATTCTGACTATGTGTGTTCGAGATGCATTGATTGCTTTGGAAGATCAAATTGCCCCTATTAGAAATGCAGCAATGTGTATATGGCGTGCTGATATGTGTTTGCTTAGAAAATGGGCAACATTTTGCAAGAAAAAATGGTTGATTCCGAGAAGAATTGTACTTGAAGATCATTAAAATATATTCCCCATTTGATAAATATCTTATTGGTGAAAAAGTGGGTATCTTTGAGGCAGATGGTACTGGAACACAAATTTATATATGGAATCTGGATGAATGAGGATCAGATTATAGTTTAAAATGGGAAGCTGGGTTCATTGGCGGCCAGTTAACCCAGCTTCCCATTTTAAACTATAATGTAATGTAATTCAAAATTAATTAAATTAGTAGATAATAAATATTAACCTGCCACTCATCCATGTTCATTTGAGAAATTTCATCAATAACGGATCTCCGAGATGGCCTCTTGGCCTTTCCCTTTCCCTTATCAACACGACCTTCTCGGGATGAAGACATATTGCTATGTAGAAATGTAGAAATATGGAATAATATTTTTTTTTATTTTAGCAATTGAGAAAGGAAGACAACTTATAGAACTACGGGAACAAGTATAAGTGTATAACAATGCGTAATAAGAGTAGCACTTGCGTAATTAAATGGAAGCACAATAGCACAAATGAGAAATTGGAGACAAAGAGAGAGAATTGGGAGATTGAAGAGAGAAACTCTTATTAACACAAGAGTGGGGTGAATGTAAATGAGGATAGAGGGGGGTATTTATAGATAAAAATGGGGGGAAATGGAAGAATTCGAATTTGAAATTAGAATTTTTTTTTTTGAATTTTCGGCAAAACCGGCGGTTTTTGGCGGAAAACCGCTGGAACCGCCGGTTTCCGGGCAAAACCGCCGGTTTCCGGGACAAAACCGCCGATTCGGTCAACGAAACCGTCTGCAAAAGCTGCGTCATGTCGCCTCGTTTCTCGCGCCGCAACCGGAACCCCCTGAACCGACGGTTAACCTCCGGTTCACGACCCAAAAAACCGCCGGAACCGGCCGGTTTTTCAGCTGAAAAGCTGCCGCCGGTCTGCCCCATCCACACGCCTTGAAATAGCGCCCGAACCGGCGGTTCCGCCGGTTAACCGCCGGTTCTGAACCGTCCGGAATCGCCGGTTCGGTGACGGTTCCGGTTCGAAATATCTTGAACCGGAACCGGACCGCGACCCGAATTCCGACGGTTCCGGTTCGGGAAAATGGCCACGGTTCCGGTTCGGAACCGGAACCGCCGAACCGGAACCGCCGGTTCCGGTTCGGCGGTTAACCGCCGGAACCGGAACCGGTGGGCATGTCTAATGTATACTATTTATATTTATTGTGATATTCGAGATTTGTCCACGGAAATGACTATCAAAAGCAAGAGAATAAGTTGGAAGATTTGAGGTTGAGTCAAAACTCTACTCGTGGAGATTGGACAAACAACATCAATCCTTTGGAGGATCCTAAGATAACAATCACAAAACACAATTAATTATGTATTTTATGTGATGTACATGTGTATTACATATATTTATGTTTTTCACACGAAAATATAATTAATCACTTAATCACCTAAATAGATTTATTTTGAGATATGTTGCACAACTCCAACGGTCTGTTGTGTGTAGGTGTGTGGCTCCATGTAGTAGGGTTTGTATTGTGTGTGATGTAGTGTGCGTATACAATGCACGCACGGTGTGTTTAGTATGTATATTGTGTTGGTGTAGTGAATGTATTGTTAGTGTAATGTATTTTATTTATATATAATATTTTCAAATTCAATTTTATACTACCTCAGTCCACAAAAAATAGATAAAGTTGTAAATAACACGAGTTTTAATTCGCAATTGGTAAAGTAAGAGATGAAGGAAAAATGTGATAGGATGTAGTGTTAGTGAATCGTGAGATTCTTATTAGAATGATGTGTATGATTAATATTGGTTTAAAACTTTCTATATTAATAATTGGTCTAATTTTTGCGTAATGTCCAAAATGGTAAAATTAGTCTACTTTTTGTGGACGAAGATAGTATTAACTATTTTTAAGAAATAAATAATTCTAAATTAATAAATACGGAGTACTACTATTTTACATAAAATTTAATTTCTTCAAATTTAACTTTATAAAATTTAATAAATACGTACTCCTATATCGTAATTATTAAATGCATTAATTACACCTCATCGGACATCGGCAATTCAGAAATGGATTTGGAGGGAAACAAAAGTGAATTTGCGCTAAAACCTCGCATTGTAGACGACGAAAAGCGCAATCTCAGCTCCAAATATTTTGAAATGCTCCCGCGCTACCACCATCCACCCCTCCTCTTTTTCACATTTTTCCACATCTTCCTCCTCTCTCCCTCCATTTCTTCCACCCCTTCAGTTCCCCTCTCTACTCGAAGCAAAGCACAGGCATCAAAAATGGGGAAACAAAGCAAAGCCAAGAAGCAAGAGCATGTGGGAAAAGGAAAAGTAACGCCAGTTCAGATCGCTTTCATCGTCGATCGATATCTGTCCGACAATAATTACATCCAGACGCGCTCCAATTTCCGATCCGAAGCATCGTATCTAATCGCCAAATCACCCGTTCAAGAAGTAATTTGATTTTCTCATATTCCGCTTTGTGTTTCGTGCTTTATATTTTCGGTTTATTGATCTGTGATTTGATAATTCATGTAGGCTCCGAAGAGCTTGCTCAGTTTGGGGGCGATTTTGGATGAGTACATCACACTGAAGGAGCAGAAGGTGTTGGTAGATCAAGAGCGTCTCCGATTGGAACATGAGAAATTTCGTGTCCATAATCTGCTGAGTGGAATGCAGGAGGCTATGAATGCTTATAATAGCACTGGAAGTAATGTTATTACCCCTCCCCCACCGCTGCCGCCGCCCTCTGCTTCGGTGGCTATGACTTCTCAGGCTGAATTCGCCGTCGGGAGGCCCGCAGGTTCCAATTTTTCCCTAATTTGGTTGTATATATCTCTATTCCGAATTTGCGATGCCTCTCAAGTCTCAGTTTACCCTAAAACCCTTTTTCTATTGAAAATGTCTCTCATGTTAGAAAACACAATTTTCATATCTACTTGTATATCGGTGATCTGAACTGGTTCAGTACTTTTAGACAAACTCTGAATACCATCACCTTGTATAATGGAATGTATTGAGTAAACAAAGTAGATACTGGATATGTTGTTTACTAAGAAATGCTTCAGAAATCTGCACTAGCCTACTTGAAATTCATGTTTTTCTTTGGAGTGATGTCTGTGTTTGTTATTCAGGCTATTATCCTATGAACAATACTCCAGCTATGATGTCTACAACGAGGCCGTTGAATTCTAGGAAAGTAAGCACACATCTATCCACTCCAATCACAAATCAAGTACCAACCAAAAGAAAAGAAATCAAAGATGTCTCAGATGGTGCTGGAGTTTCTAAGAGGACTCGTAGAAGTAGTACACAGTCTAAAGGTATATTCTTTATTTGGAGCACTATTCATGATTGTAGTTGAAATGATGTTAATGTGCTGTATTTTCTAATTTCTCAGATGCTAGCATAGTTACACAATCCAACAATGCTGCCAAGAATCAAGAAACAACTGTGATAAATTCTTCTGCTCAGTCGTTTGCTTGTGATAACGCCAACAATGGATCACAAGTTCAAGGAACTCACGTTGTGAAATGTCTTTTCAACCAAGAAAGTTCATCAACACGAGCCCATTCACCTGTCCCAAAAACACCGCCACTAGCATCTCCTTCTCAAACTGAAAAGTCCCGTTCCCCTTTAGAAATTTCAACTGCTACTTCCAGTAAAGATGTTACTCCCCAACAGATTATCTCTGCTAACCGCACCATAATATCCTCAGAGACCATACGCGTGAGCCCTAACAAGCAAATATCTTATTACTCAATAGAGAGAAACCACGTTACTTGCTCGCCTATTAAGTCAAATTTGAAGAGGTCCAACGTGAAGGACCATGTTAAGGGAAGGCTCGATTTTGGCTCTTCTGAAATGCCAATGATCATGGAGAATCAAACAGTTGATGGCAACTCAACATCTGAATCTGAGAAAGAAGGGGATACTCTTGACTTGGATTTCTCGAGTTTAGACACTCTTGGTTTGGATTTCAACCTTTCGGACTTTCTGTTGGACTTTGATATTGGAGGTGACTTGGCTTCATCTTCGAGGCAAGAGTTAGCTTCTTCACCGGATACATATTCAGGGTATTTATTTGGCCTTCTCTATGAATTCTCTTCATTATCAAATTGTTTTCTCAATAACCTAGTCTCTATGCCCCACCGTTTCAGGTCGCCTCTTACCTCTGGAAACATTGAAATGGGTACTACACAAATCACATCAGAATATTCCTCAACCATGGCAGGACTTATAGGAGATACAAATGTGAACTTAGCTGGTAAGAAAAGAAACTAAAGATTTGAGTAATTTTAGTAAAGTCTTGTGTTTCTTATTTGAAATGCTGAAATTCTTTCATGATTTACTTGTAAGCAGGTGCAGATTCTGTTTCAGCTATGCGATCTGTCACCAAATGTATAACAATTGTTAGCCCTGGTAATTTTCCACCCCTATGATGCTGGTTCAATATATGCTGTGATGCATTGCTCTTCTTGAAGCATAGTTTTGCTTTCTTTGCAGTCAAAAATCAGAGAATGAACTCTGCTCAGAGTAACTATTTGATAGGCCATGATAGACACCAGTAACCTCTTCATCCTGACAAGCTACAAGGGATTACCGGCAACATTCACACTAGGGGTCTAGATTTGCTAGAATTGATTTATTGTTAATGCATGATGTAAATGCACTAGTATAATTATTCGTAGACGTAGTATTCTAATTGTGTTCAAACATTGACGGTGTATAGGAAAGAAGTTAATGAACAATGCATGAATGAAATATCTTTTGTCTGGATTTGGTTCTCATCCCATACAAAATCACACTATTTATCAGACAAGCATGTTACCAACTTGTCAATCTCATCTGGGCTCCCAATGTATATTGGAGTGCGTTGATGTATCTGCAAAAGACAGAATTCATGAGTTTTGCAGCATGTCTAGTTCAAGAAAGCTGTTGTAATTTCATAGATGCATCACCTGATCAGGCTTGATATCTAGTATTCGTTGTTTTCCGTCCATTGCCTTCCCCCCAGCTTGCTCCACCAAATAGCTCATTGGTGCACATTCATACAACAACCTCAGATTACCATTCTTGCTGTTTTTGTTATCTGGATTCCCATAGATTCCCCCCACCAGCAGCATTCTGTGAATCTCACCAACCAGACAACCTACATAACGGCCTGAATACGGCTTCCCATTGGGCCATGGTTTCCTCAAGTCATCTAGATACTTCTGCAGCTTAGCATCAAAAAGATCATAGTTGCCTTCATTGAAGGAGTAGATTCTACCAGCATTTGGAATCTTGATGTTTTCATGGGTCAGCACGAATTCACCGTAGGCAGTGTCTAAGGTGAAAGCATACACTCCTCTCCCTAAGGAGAGCGTGAAAACAACGGAGCTCGAGTACAAGCAATACCCTGCAGCCAAAAGGTTGCTCCCCGGCTGGCAGACTCTGACTACGCACTCCAGGCCTTCTTCGTCGAGCTACAGACAAATAAACATGAGAATATTTGCAACCGCAAGACATTTAGTACAAAATAGAGTTTATACTGTTATTACCGTGGAATCATCGTCTAGGTTGACGAGGCATTGCTTGTCGGGCCATAGATTCCGAAAATTGAGCCTGTAGTCATGCTAGTATCGATATTGGCAGAGCCATCTATGGGGTCGAAAACTACAATGTAATTGCCGGAATAGGTCTCTTTTACTGCAACTGGCACATCTTCTTCTTCGGATGCTATAATTCCAGTCCTCCCGCTGGATCTGAGACAGCTGCAGAACAACTGGAAACCTCGTAGATAAGATATGAATGTTGTCTGTAAATGTAATAAGTGTGGGCAGCTACCTCATTGGAGATGACGTCGAGTTTCTTCTGATCCTGGCCTTGGATGTTGATGGTGCCGTGAGCTCCGGTGAGGTTGAAGATGCTGGAGCGTTGGAGGAGCGAGGCGATCTGTTTGCAGGCTAAGGAGATGCTGGAGAGGACTATGGTGAGCTCGGCGTTGATGTGGCCTGCTTGTTCCTGCTTCAGTAGCCACGTCGTCAGGTTTTCTATTCCGTATTTGTTTATGCTCTTCCTTTTAGCAGCCTCTGCTGCTGGCGGTGCTGCTGGGATTCCAATCTCCACGGCTTTGCAACGTATTCCATCTCGGGGGCGGAGGGTGGTGGTGGTGGGTTGCGTCGTGCGGTGGGGGAATGATAGGCGGGTGGTGAGATGGGAGGCTGACCTCAGGCTTCTCCACCCTACTGCTTCAGCCATACTCCTCCCTCTCCCTCTCCCTCTCTATCTCAAATTGTGTGAATATGGTTGTGTAATCTAAGAGGGACAAAAGTGAGTGAGATGGTGACTAAAGTCTATCTTCACGAATTATGCTTCAAATTAGCTTTAAATAAACTTTATTCTTTTCTCCAAATTGGCTCGAGTCTTAATCAGATGTTATTTTCATTGCTGAAGTGTTATATTTGAGGCATTTTAGTTCCTAGCAACCGGATATTCTTGTGCATCTGTAAACTAGTGGTCATTTGAATTTCTAGTCCTTTCTATGTATAAATATGAAATACTAATCATATTACAATTGAAGAAAACCTTGAGCAAATTACAATTATAACTGTATGCAACCTAAAAACCAAGTGAATCATTTAATCCAAAAAGAAGAAAGAAATGACAAGAAATCAATTAGTAAAAATCTGGACTGTTACAGAAAGGTTTTAAATTTACTTTTAGATTAGAGTAGAGAAAGTCCAGTGCTTTATTATGTCAAGACGAACATTTTACTCAATTTAATCATCAAAATCTGTAGCTCCTTCTTGGATTAGCTTCAACACCATATGAGTAAACAAACATTAATAGTATTGCTTTATGTTGGTAAAAATTGACAGTAGTCCGAAATTACAATGTTTGGCATCAATTAAGCTAAATATTTCTCTAATTTCTCCACCTCATCCACACTTCCAATGTACAACGGCACTCGTTGATGTATCTGCACACAAACAAATCAAATAAAAATGGATGAATAGAGTAGAGAAATGCATTAATGATAGATAGTCACCTCAGTGGGCTCGATATCGAGAATCCTATGGTGGCCATCGGAGCCTTTTCCGCCGGCTTGCTCGACTATAAAGCTCATGGGAGCGCACTCGTACAACAACCTCAACTTCCCATTCTTGCTCTTCTTATCCCTCGGGTAGCCATAAATCCCGCCATAGAGCAAAGTGCGGTGGAAGTCCCCGACCAAGCTGCCGATGTAACGGGACGAGTAAGGCTTCCCGGTGGGGCCGGGGTCCTTAAGATCGTCGATGTACTTCTTCAGCTTGTCGTCCCAGAGCTGGTAGTTGCCTTCGTTGAAGGAGTATATCTTACCGGATTTCGGTATCTGGACTTGCTCTGTGGTGAGCACAAACTCCCCAAACATGGGGTCTAGTGTGAATGCGTAGACGCCTTTGCCTATCGTCAACACGAATATGACGGAGCTCGAGTACATGCAGTAGCCTGCTGCGAGGAGATTGTTCCCCGGCTGGCACACGTTCACCACGCACCTCTGCTCCACTGTGTCCAGCTGGAATAATAATCATCAGTCAAAGAGAAGAGAATTCTAGGAATGGATATTATATGACTTACTGTGCCGTCTTCTTGGATTTCGGCGAAGCATTCGTCGTTGGGGCTGTAGATGCCGAAGATGGAGCCGGTGGAGACGGCTGCGTCTATGTTGGACGATCCGTCGAGGGGGTCGAAGACGACAATGTAGTTGCCAGAGTAGCTCTCCTCCACCGCCACCGGAACGTCTTCCTCCTCTGATGCTATGATCCCTGTCCTCCCACTCGATCTCAAGCAGTTTGAGAACACCTACAACAATTCAAAATTCAATTACATATCTGTTCGGATTCAAACCATCAGAAAATGCGCAAGCAATATATAACTGTAACTCTACTCCATTAGCACATAGCCATCACAATACCAAAACCAAAACCGTGAGGGCTTAAAGTAACTGTGTTGGATTACAAACCCATGCCACATACATCAGATGAGTGAGGAATGACTAGGCTCCACATATTAGTCGAAGGTCCAACAAATTGGTAAGTACCTCGTTGGAGACGACGTCGAGTTTCTTTTGATCCTCGCCCTGGACGTTGACGGCGCCCTGGACGCCGGTGAGATTGGAAATGCTGGCCCTCTGGACAAGGGAGGCAATCTGCTTGCAGGCCATGGAAATGCTGGAGAGAACGATGGTGAGCTCGGCGTCGATTGTGCCCACCTGTTCTTGCTTCAGGAGCCAGTTGGTCAGCGTCTCAATCTCATAACCGCTCTTCTTCTTCGTTGCGCCGGTGCCCTCCGCCACCGCCATGCACCGGACACCGCCGCCGGCGCCGGCGACGGACAGATGCGGCCGCCGGGGGCCGTGTCTGGAAGAGCATGAGGCGAGTGTTTGGAGAGGTGAGAAACGGGAGATGGATTGGGAGCTGGAGAAGATAAGGTGGGATGCTGCTGTCGTCGCTGAAACCATGGCTTCTTTTTCTTTTTTCTTTTTTCTTTTTTCTTTTTAAGCTGTGGTTTGGGATTCTCATTATACCATTTTTATTTGGTTTAGTTGTTAGATTTCTATCTGGGAATTGAGAGGCTGTCGACGGTTTCTGTTTGTTGAGATCGGTCCCACTTATCCTCGTTCAGTTAGAATTTATAGTTGGACTCGGATTTGTAAAATTATTTTTATGAAAGTATATCACAGGCCGATACTCTCGAATATAGGCCCATCTATATATTTCTTCGGCAGAATTAATTATTTTAACTTGTAATTTATTTATCTCTATTTAATTAAAATATTAAACATAATAATTTATTGAAAGAAAATACATCATTAAAATATTAAAATAAAATCACAAGTTGTGTCCGATTTTCATCTAAATGTGTTTGATTAGATCTTGTTGGAGTGCGTTGCGGCGATTCTGGGATGCATAGGTATTCACGTAATGGTGGCGGCGTACTTTGGTGTGTGGGACTAGTTGTGCGTAAATAAATGACATCAAAAGACCGGGCACCTATGATAAATACCATTGGTGAGATAATAACTCATGTTCTAAAATCGATTGATGGTGTGAATGTTATCATCAGAGCTCTAAGGTTTCAAATATCGTTGACGATGTTGGAGTGGTTGAGCACGTTTATATCGTTCTTCGATCCCGGGACACTGAAAAATGCATACCAATTCCATAGTTGATAGTTGGAGACCACTTCTAGCACCATTGTCAAATGATTGCCTTTGTGGCCACTGATGTATGTTCCTATCCATGTTGTGGGACAATTTCTCCATCGGCAATGCATGTAGTCAATTCTGCCAAGCATGTCGGAAAAGCTGTGGCGTGCTTCGTGAAAACACAACAACTGTTGAAGGTTGTTGGTTGTAAGCACAATAAGTATTCTGCACTAAAGGTGTCGCAAACGCCCATGTAGAAAATTTCAAGCACTCACATTCATTGGTCTCGACGACGTGTACGTACTCGTCAAAGATGTCCAAACTTCCCCCAATGGCGAGCTGTCAGAAGGCAAATGTACACTTCTGAAATGTTAAAAGACCGTGCTAACTAATACTGTCTGGTTGTTGTCGTGTGTATTCATCACGAGCCACCAATATACCTTCTATGTGCAAGAATAACTCTCGACACATATGATACAACATCAAAAGACGTTTGGCCCCCATTGGGGCTGATCGGAAAAGTATTCCGCGGAGAGCCTTTCCATAGCAAGCTCTCGCTCTAGATACATGTACCGTTGGGTTCTTGGTGTAGGAACTGGGGGAGGATTGACATAATACTCATGAGCTCGATGAAGATATGCAATCAACTTGTTAACCTCTTTGTCGGATGAATTGTTTTCATTGTTGGTATTCAATATATTCATATCCCAGCGCTAAATATATGTAAAACACAAAACACTTGTCTGTCCATCGGATCTTGTGATCTAACGGGTAGATTAATGTCATATGTCATCTAATAATGTAGCTCGGGTAATAATGTTGCATTTTAGTTTAATAATGTCGATTATTAGTCTAATAATGTAGATTTTCAATCCAATACTGTACCTTGGCTATTATTATCACAACTATCCAATCCAAAGATCCAACGACTGTGATTTGTGCTGTGTTTTATACTAAGAAGGTGCAAGGACCCTAATACACCTCTTCATACTTGTATTGAAAGACAAATTTTAAAGATGAAAGGTTGCAAATTAGTTTTGAATGAGGGTAAGATAGATTTTTTGAGTATAAGCAAAATTATGGACTTAATGTGAAATTTATAGATGAGTGTAGAAGGTATTGAAGAATACGAAATGAAAAAGTAGAAAAAAATTAGCTATAAATTTGTTGGGCAACTGATATATTTTGAATAACGAGATAAATTTTGAATTAAAATATTATAATCTCAAATTTATAAAAAATAAGTAAAAACGGAGATAAAGGAAGTCTACTCGCAAGTTTAAAAGTGTGCGTCATGGCAGCATATCATTGGTTGAGGACGGGTAGCGCATGGAAAAATGAGATTAAAAACGTGAAGGACATGGTATGAACTAAAACAATCTAAAAATAATCTTATTATTATAAACTAAATCAATTAGTAAATAACTTAATTGATATCTTAAAATGACATCCGCATTTGAGTATACATTAACAATTAACTATTTTCTTCATGAAGAGTTGAAGTTGTCGCTATATTCAATCCTCACAAACCATTATCTGCATTATTCACTCTCTCGGGTTTACAACATATTGACCCATAATTTCTAGAAAATTAACATTTGAAACCTAGTCTTATAATTTAATCAAGCCTCGTGTTCGCATTAGATATTTCGATTTGAAAATACATTAAAGATGATAAATGGAATTTGAACCAACTTTTGATTTTACTTCCGTATTTATTATTCATAGTCCACATTTTCCTATTTTTATAAGGACATCACTGTTTACATCTCGCCATGGCAATAGAGCTCTCTGCCACGTAGTCGGTCAACGCTTGTGGGAACAAGCAAGGGGATGACTAATTTTGCATGTAAATGTTGACAATTGACTCTTCTACTTCTAGACCAAACTGCGTAACGTAATCGATTTCCCCCTCGATTTGTTATTATTTAATTAAATTTTATTAGACTAAACCCTATATATATATGTTGACGTAAATTAATTACATGTTACGAAACCACGTTGCCAAATGACTATTTTTATATTTTCTTTATGAGATTTCTACTACTTAAATGTCACATTTTTAGCTTATGTGAATCGAAATATATGATTTCTAATTGAAATGTTATGAATTCAAATTTCAATTGAATTACCAATTCAACTCGGATGTACCCATAATTAAATATGTGGATATTCATATTCGGCTATTCAATACACCTATATAAATTACTAATTTCGTACTCCAGAATGAGAGGTCGTCTATATTTTTTTGTTAATTTTATTATTATTATTATTATTATTATTATTATTATTATTATTTGTATAAAGGGGTTTAAGTTTACTAAGGACAAAATCCTTAACCCAACCATGAATCCAAAAGCAAAAGATGTTCTCTCTCGTACACATATGCATAATGATTATGTAATTATTGATTCCATGACATAGTGTTCAACAAGTTGCTTTAATTTGTTATTTTAGGGAATAAGGCCTAACTCAAATACTAAAGTTCATCAATTTTGAATGCATAAAGAAAATTTTCCATCTTATGTGGAAGTGTATTTTCCACCTAATATATTATTTTAGTGATCTTGTATACTCCCTCCGTTTTTTAAAAATAGAAACATTTGAAACGGCACGAGTTTTAATGCACAATTTGATAAAGTAAGAGAGAGGGAGAGCAAAATAGGTAAAGTAGGAAAGAGGGAGAGAAAAATTAGTAAAGTAATAGAGAATGAGAGAAAAAAAGTAATGGAATTAATGTTAGTGGATTATGGGGTCCACTTTATTAGTGAAATAAATGGTAAATAAATTGATGTATAGGGTGTAAAGATTTCCTAAAATAGAAAGTTTGAAAGTTGTTATTTTTAAGGAACAGACTAAAATGAAAAGAGTTGTTATTTTTAGAAAACGGAGGGGGTACAACATTTGATATTACATATGAATATTGTTCTCATCTATTCTACATTTACATTATTTATTTTATTTTATACATTTAATCCCTTAAAAATTATTATTGATTATATTTATTTAATAGTTATAAAAATCAAATCAATATTTATTTTTTTGAGTAGAGTACATTGTCTAAAACAAAAATGAAAAGTCTAAAATTGTATATGTGTGACCACGTCAATATGGAAACTAAGAACTTTCCATTTGTCGGATCTTTCAAACCGTGCAGGCACCCCAACACGCTTTAATTATCATGGAACAAAATTCCTAATTTCAAATAAATTAAAGATTAAACCTGATTAAATTGAATTCTCAAAGAAAATTCCACGAGACAAACACAGAGAAGTAATTCGTTTAAACGCGTGGGGTCAACCAAATTCCCAATTGTGAATTTCGTCTAATTTAATCTAATCTAATAAATCTCTCTATATTCCTCTGTCGCTTTTCACACACTCTCTCATAGCCTTATATAAAGAGGATCCGAATTCAAGGATCCCAACAAACAAACCAAAATAAAGCCAATAAGAAGGAAAACATCCATCCAACGAAAAGAATGGCGTCTGCAACGAAAATCTCATTGCTTATCTTCTTTGCTTCATCTCTCCTTACACAAGGAATATTAGGTAATTTGCCGATCAAATTACAAAAATCGAAATCGGATCGATCGATCTGTTATTAATTAATTGTTAATTAAATGTATTGATTTTGATTCAGGAGAGCTGATCTGCGAGAATTTGCCGACGAATTTGTGCGCATTCGCGATTGCGACGTCGGGGAAGAGGTGCGTGTTGGAGAACTACCGGAACGAGGAGGGGAGTGTGGAGTACACGTGTAAGACGTCGGAGGTGGTGGTGGAGAGAATGTCCGGATACATCGAGACTGATCAGTGCGTCAAGGCGTGCGGCGTCGACCGTGGATTCGTCGGAATCTCGTCGGATGCCTTCCTTGCGCCGGAGTTCACCGCCAGCCTCTGCTCCCCGTCTTGTTACCAGAATTGCCCTAACATTGTCGACCTCTATTTCAACCTCGCCGCCGGTGAAGGTATTTTTTGCGCTCCAAATTAATCAATTCACTATTTTTTTTTTGCATGAATATGTGTGTTCTAGGCAGGGGGAGACTAATTCTTCAGCTTAGTATTTATAGTATATAAAAATGCTATCCTTAAGTTTTCTATTATTGAGAAGAGGGATGTTTATTTTGCTTTAGCGAATGTAAGTGAAGTGGCTATTGGTTGAATTTGAATAAAAATAGTTTGGATAATTAAACATGGATTGTCTAGAGTGGTTTTAATTAGGAAAGTAGACCAGTGGAGAAACAAACATTTAGATCTAAATAAACTAGTTGTTCCATAACAATGTTGGTGATTTTTTTTGTGATTTAATCAAGTACTACATATTAATTCGAGAGTAATTATAAATTATTGTGCAGGAGTATTTTTGCCAGCTCTTTGCGAGAAGCAGAAGACGAATCCCCATCGGGCAATGTTGGAGCTCTTGAGCAACGGTGGTGCTGTAGGTGGCGCGGCCCCTGGTCCGGTGGCTGCAGATTACGTGGTCGATGCTCCTGCTCCTGCTCCTGCCCCAGGATATTTCTAAATTATACGTCCAATATATATTATGATTCTTTGAATTATTATATAGAGTGAGAGAAGCTGGAAACGATTATGTTCATTGTTTTGCTTCGGATTTGTGCTCCGAATTTTCGTGTATCGTTTGTTTCAAACTTTCAGTCTATAATATTTGAATAAATGTTGCGTTCTTCCGTGTTATCACCCCTCTCAACTTCATTAATCTTTTTAAATTTGTTCGAATTTGTAATTATTTGTTTTTGTGGTTAGAATGTAGGATTCGATTAGAGATTATAACTAAAATATGTTAAATGTATGTTTATTATATTGATGTATTATAATCACACCACTAGGTATAATTTTCCAAAATTTGAATTTTATTACAAATAAAAGAGTTGTAAAAATAAATATCTTATATACTTACATTTCTACAATTCTAATATTTGAATCTCAACTTCATTTTCATTTTACATATTTAATGCCAACCCACAAGATATTATAAGCAATTAATATTCCTCGTATATGTATAGAGTGATTATATATAGGTAAAATACGTTTGCATGTATTCCAAACAAAAAGTAATTAAGTTTAATTAATTAGAAAATTAATATCAAACAACTATTGTTTCTAAAAAATTCATAATTATAAAACTTTACAACAACAAATTGTCTATGATTCAGTTAATAACTATTGATAGGGAATAAGATATTTAATAGTAACAATAATTATGACTGATAATTTTAGTCAATATTAATAATATTATTTTTAAATAATTAATTCATATCACATCAATCCATTCTTTAATCTTTATACTTATTATTCTAAATTTGTACTTTACTCCTTTTTTCCAAAGGCGGCATTTTGATAACATTTAATATATCAAAATTATTTAAATATTAAATTAAATATTTATTGATTAATACAGATGTAATAAATGCCATAACCTTATTTGTCAATAAAAATTGCAAAACCATAAACACAAAAAATTAACCATACAAGTAATGTATAACAGATAATGACAAACCGGAAGAGAAAAAAACATTATGAAATGAAACAAAAATCAATGATATTCCCCCTAAAGATTATACATGTCCTCCAACATGATCAACACTTGGGAAAATCCGGTGGCGGTGGAGGTAGCGTTGTTGCCAGCGTAGGCCCATTTTCCACCACAAAAGCTGTTGCCAGACCCCATGGCAAGTGTACATCCAAGTGGCAATGCATCAACCACACACCTATTAAAAAAAAGTACTATAATTAATTCACATAATATCATTCTCAATTTTAATTACCCTTGGAGTGAAAAAACCCTATTCTATTAAAAATGAAACTATTTTTTTTATTGGGCATAAAAATAAAATATTTCTTAAAATAAAATACCTCAATCTCTATTTTCTCCTTCTTACTTTATTCTATCACAAAACAACACTACATATTCAATGGGATGGAGGGAGTATTTACCTGGATTATTGGCGCGGAACCTGATGACAGCCCACCCCCCAACCGGAACCCCGATGGTGTTCCGTTCATGTGGATTCACGAAATTGAACTTTCTACTATCAATCGATGGGTTATAATTGCCGAAACCTTGCGCCAAAACGTAGAAATTGAATCCGTGCAAATGTATGGGGTGATTTTCGATTCCGATCAACGCCGTGTTCTGCAACACCACCTCCACCGTGGAATTGAACTTGAGCTTCTTCACCTTGGTGGATTTGGTCGTGTTGAGCAGCGCCCGGTTGAAGCTGTTGCTGGAATTCGTGTAGTCGAATTGCAGCGGCGGATTATCAGGAAAGTCGGCGGTGTAAACACCGCCGACGTCTCTGAAGAAGGCCTCTAGCATAGACAGCTGCGTCGGGAACTGGAACGACGCATTGTTCATGCTGGCTGCAAACTTGAGGCCAAATGGGCCCTGGCAGACGGGAAGGTCGCAGGCCGACAGGCCCAACCCAATTGTGATAAACATGCGCTCGTCCACTTGGCGCGGAACGGGGGTCCAAAACCGGCTCGAGACTAACGCCGTTATGTTGCTGGAGAATCTGTGGGCCGTGGGCGTGTCGTTGAAGGCGGGAAGGATGGGCATGATCGGCGTGGACGGCGTCGTTTCGCTGTAGGCGAGGATCCCGGTGGTTGTGGTGTTGGGGAATGGGACGCCGGCGACGCTGTGGTAGGCGGACGCCGCCATGTAGTATCTCGCGGGCGCTTGATCGGCGGTGAGGAGGACGTCGGTGGTCTGCCCCGGCGCCACCAGGACGACGTCCGTGGCGTATGGGTTCGTGTAGGCGGCGTCCACGGCTACTACGGTGATGTTGTGATTTGCGATTTTGAAAAATAGTTGGTTGTTGAGTGCAGCGTTGATTATGCGCAGGAGATATGTCTTTCCGTGTACCACTTTCAGTCGAAATGTATCTGCGACAAATAAGATAAAGGTTCTATTCAATTGTAGGCTATATATTAATTTTATTGGTAAATGAACAGAAGTTTAAAGGTCGCGTTACAGTGGACTTGAATCTAAGATATTTGATTTTAGATTAACCACTATACTAATAGGCCGATACACGTATACAATTACATACTATATTAATGTACCGTTTGATGAGCATGGATAGAGCTTTCCGGGATGGCCGTTCATAGTGTAAGCATCGGATAAATTAGGCGAAGCACCCGTAGCTAAGGCTTGGTTCTCTACATCAATAACGTTAGCATTCCACCATTCCCCTACAAACAATTAATAATAATTACCACTATATAAAGATTTTTGCTAATGAGAAATTAGTGTTTGAATTTGATGTTCTACTTACCAAGGACAATAGGTATTTCTCTATGTGGCTTTGGAAATGGGAATGAGTGGCCGGATCTCGGTCGGATTATCAAGGCTCCATACACTGTGGCCCGGAGCCATCCCACGTGTGCATGCCACCAAAGAGTTCCTTCTTGGCCCGTTACGTTAAATTTGTATGTGTAGCTTAGACCCGGTCGGATCGGACATTGGGTAGCGAACTCCGGCCCGTCAGCCCACCCGCTAAGATATTGAAAAATTCCGTGCCTGCATATAATTTTTATGCACTTTTAAATAGTGTCTTTATTTATAAGTACTCATGAAAGAAATTTTAAGATAATGATATTTATAGTCCGAGCAAAATAATAATCAATGACTAGACTAAGTCGTAGATGCCACATCAAGTGTTGCTATTCTCTCTTAAATTTTTGCGTATTAGTATCTATTTAATGCATTTGGAAAAAATATGAAAATTAAGTTTTGTAGTTTTGCAAGACTTACCAATGAATGCTGAGGTTATAGGGCGATTTATTAAACACGTGAACGACTAAAGTATCCCCCTCATGTACTCGAAGTGTTTGCCCTGGTAGACTACCATTTACTGCTGTTATAACTTGATTTCTGCACAACTTGTTCACTGTAAGATTTTTCACCTGCAATGCACCCAAATAAAGACATCAACAAAAAAACAAAAAATAATTTCATTAGTGGACGACACGAATTTTAAATGTAAGTAATAAATTGATACCTCTAACATTTTCCATTTTTAGTAATGTGATTAATTACCTATATATGCTAGCTATATGTCATGCATATGCTGAATTACTATACTTAGTTTACTAAAGTAGTAGACTTGAAAAAAAAATGAAAGTGGAGCAATAGAAAAAAAGAATTACGTGAAATGTGTGTTCCACAATAGCAGCGGAAGCAAAAGACGAAGCACAAATGCAAAGACCCAAAACCCAAGCCGAAAACACCAAAGCGCGATGCTCCATTGCTACCAAAATATTCACTTCTCAAACTCAAAGTTAGAATGATTTTTATGCATAAATGAACAACACAAGTCTCTTATTTATACAACATGCTAATCAGCTAGTACTATTATATATATTTTTCTATGACCTTTCTTTACATATGGCGTGAGTATATAATTCTCTAGGTAGCTCAAAACTATGAACATCTAATTAAAAAATTGAAAGGACAATATTTTCGCAGGTTTGCGTGAGCATATAATCTGAAATTTTCATTGGCAATAATAATTGAAAACTAGGTGTTAGGGGAAACTTCGTTACCTAACCGTTTTGAGTTGGTCATCAAAGAAGTTGTATGTAATAAAATATTATGTTATCTCTTTCAAAAGTCTTCAATTGGCTGTTTCTCAATAAAATCTCAGTGTTTATCTCTCAATTCCATGTTTTTGACTGTTTCTTTTGTTTTTCTCATTTTATAATTCGAAATGTACATAGTTAATATTACCATACTCCATTATTTATATGTTTGCTTTGACAAATGTGGGCATAAAAAGCAATATTTATACCCAACCAAGAATGAGCATTGGTTTGATTTCATCATATATATATGTATAATATAATGTGTTTATGTAGAGTCATTGAGTTACAGTAAGTGGTTAATTTTTTTAATTATAATACGAATATACGATGGTTATTTCCACCCAACCATTTCAACTGTGCATCTTAAATTCAAAACGGCATAACTTTTTTTTATTAACCAACAATTCGGGATTACTGTAAACAAAAATAAAAAAAATGATTTTAGGTTTTAAAATTAGTGTGAACATTTATGAAATTAAATAGAGACTCTTTTATTTATTGTAATTAACCCAACTACAAATACGACCAACAAAAGATTAATTGGTTAATACACTTCATTATACTAATGCATGTCACTTGACACTATATTATAATATATCTGTCGGCAATAATCAATATAAATGTGTCTGTAAATAATTAGCAAACTAAATTAAGTGTAAAATTAATTATTTTGTGTTGAAAGATATGAGTATTATTCATTCAACTTATTTAGAGAATTACAATAGGTACGCCTCCTTTAAATAGGTCAAGGGTTACATAAAATTGACAAGATTTGCCATAATACTCATTCCCTAATTAATTTTTTTTCATTGCTTACCTATTTTCCTTACTTACATATTTTCCTTTCTAACACTCCCTCTCAAGTTAAGTAATGAGATTACCGATACTTAACTTGCTCAATACCTCATGGAAGCTTCTTGCATCGACAGCTTTCGTGAGTATATCCGCCAACTGATCTTCAGATCTCACAAAAGGAAGTTCTACCGTCTTGGCCTCTATATTGTCCTTGATGAAATGTCGATCCACCTCGACATGTTTTGTCCGATCATGCTGAACTGGATTTTCAGATATACTGATTGCCGCCTTATTATCACAGAACAACTTACATGACTTCTGTGAGTTTAAGTTCAACTCAGTCATCAATTTCCTCAGCCACAGAATCTCAGTCAACCCACTCTTAATCCCTCGAAATTCAGCTTCTGCACTTGACAAGGCTACCACTTTCTGTTTTTTGCTTCTCCACGTGACAAGATTTCCTCCCACAAAGGTAAAATATCCAGCAGTTGATTTTCTGTCATTTGGGTTCCCTGCCCAATCAGCATCCGTGAATCCATGAATCTCTAAATGTCCATGATTCTCGAATAGAATCCCATGGTTCGCTGTCCCTTTCAGATATCGAACAATCCTCAGTGTTGCTTCCCAGTGAGCTACTTGAGGTGCATGCATAAACTGACTAACTACTCCAACTGCATAAGCTATGTCGGGTCTAGTGTGGGATAGGTATATCAATTTCCCAACTAAACGTTGATATCTCGTGCGGTGAGTGGCTTCAGCTCCTTCAACTATCCGCAGACCATGATTCTGAACCATATGAGTATCTGCTGGCTTACAGTCCAGTAGTCCTGTCTCGGTTAACAAGTCAAGTACATATTTCCTCTGACTGATGAAGATCCCCTTCTTTGACCTTAGCACTTCTATACCCAGAAAGTACTTTAGTAATCCCAAGTCCTTCATTTCAAACTCTGCAAACAAATTCTTCCTTAGCTTGCTTATTTCCTCTTCATCATCTCCCGTGAGAATCATGTCATCTACATAGATGATGAGGCATGTAATCTTTCCTTCTCTTTTCTTCAAGAATAATGTATGATCAGAGTTGCTTTGTTCATACCCATACTTCTTCATTGCCTCAGAGAATCTCTCAAACCAAGCTCTAGGTGACTGCTTTAGCCCATATAGTGTTCGTTTTAGTTTGCAAATCTTTCCTCCTTCGAAATCTCCAACAAATCCAGGTGGTGGCTCCATGTAAATGGGCTTCTTCAGTTCCCCATGTAAGAATGCGTTTGTCACGTCGAACTGATGTAGTGGCCATTCCCTGACTGCCGCTATTGAGAAGAGCACTCGAATAGTACTCATTTTTGCTACCGGTGAGAATGTTTCAGCATAATCAACTCCATAAGTCTGAGTGTATCCTTTGGCCACAAGTCTCGCCTTATACCTTTCAATCGACCCATCTGGCCTCCGTTTGATAGTGAAGACCCATCTGCATCCCACAGTTCGAACTCCATCAGGTTTAAGACATACTTCCCATGTATTGCTCTTTATCAGAGCCCGCATTTCTACTAGCATTGCTTCTCGCCAGTGAGCAATTTTCATAGCCTCCTCGGCCGTATATGGGATTTCTTCTTCTTCGTAAAGTGCTGCTTCAAACGCCCTAGCCATCTCTGTTAGATTTGCTTTAGCCAGATTCGCCATAGAATATCGGCTTCTACTAATCCTCTCAGGACTGTATCTCTTAGCCGGAACCCCACGAGTAGTTCTGTTGGGGAGTATATAGCGGCCGGTATCACCATCAATTGCTGCATTCTCATTCTCGTCTACACCAAAAGTGTCAGGAGTAATAACTGTATTATCTGAGCTAGTTTCAGGAATTACCTCGGATATCACTGGAGGAGGACTCGATTCAGGCGTAGGCGGTTGAGGAGGCTCTACAGCAGATGTGACTGACTCGGCAGTGACACTAGCTTGTTCTGTTGGTTCCACGTTCGAGATACTTAGATGTGGCATCGGAAAACTGAGGGGTCCAATTTTATCACACTCCCCCTGAACAGCACTCCCCCTGACCCCGAGGTTGGGTATGATAGAAGTATTCACTTTCTAGAAAATTACAATTCATGGTTGTTATAACCTTCCTAGACCCCGGGTGATAGCATCGATAGCCCTTCTGATTTACCCCATGTGATATCCCTGACCCGAAACATGCATCATTTTGCATTATTGCATATTTTATTCCGTATTTCGAAATAATGAAGATATTATGTATAATATAAATTTGTTTAGCATATTAAATCATTGAATTAAAGTAGTAGTGTGTGCATGGGACTTAAAGTAGTAGTATATTATATATGTGTACAATATCAATGTGTGTATATGGCTACGTATAGCCATGCACAACTAATTATAGTTATAAATTAGTATGTGTAATAATAATGTGTGTATGTTTAATAGTATATGTAATATTATGGGAATGGTTGTGTAATGGGACACGTAGGTGTTGTGCATGGGACACAACACATATATATGCATGGAAGATAGGTACTACACGTAAATAGGAAGGGAATTGCATGACTTTTTTAGAACTTATCTTCACTTAATGAAAAATTTGTGAACTTTTATTTATTATTTGTTTGAGTCGGCTAAGTAGCCGACGTACATGTTTATGTACATATATATATATACTATATAGTTTATCTTACAAAGAAAAGGGGGTTTGAGAAAGTTTAGAGGAAAAACAAAAGTAAAGAGAAAGGATTCGAATCGATGGTTATAAATTAAGAGTTGGAATCAGGAACTTAATAAGTTTACCTATTGTGATAAGGTATGTATAAATCACACTTTTAATTTTACATGTTTTATTTGCTTTCTTGTTAGTTGTTAAACAAAATGAATGATTTGATTATATGATGTGATCCAATATGAATATGTGTTATTTGATATAGATGGTGGAATATGATATGGATATGTGATTGGTGCAATGAATATGATGCTGTAAATGAATTATATGATAGAAATATGTAATTGATGTTTTACATATGGTATTGAAAGTACATGAATCATGTGATTAAAGAGGATCTGTGACAGCCTTGTACTGGATCTGAAATATAGAGGGACCTATGAGTCCAGATACAGAGAGGCCTTCGGGTCAAATACAGAGGACCTATGAGTCCAATTATAGAGGGACCTTCGGGTCAAATACAGAGGGACCTATGAGTCCAATTACAGAGAGACCTTCGGGTCATAGAGGAATCCTGGGCAGACACCAGGCTTGACTGTTACAGAATAATAAACTGAACAAAGTGGCATGTGCATATGTATATGAATTTGTATGGAATATTTGTTGGTGATTGCTATATATTTTGGTTTAAGAATATGGCTGACTATTGAACTGTGGAATTAAAGGTAAGATTTATATACACTGAGTTGTGGCTCATTTAAACCACTAAATTTTTTTCAGGAATAAGATAGCAATAAAGTTTTGACTGACGTGGGTCATAGGAACTCCACGTGTTATCAGGTTCGGCGGCTGACGCATTTTGGCAACCTTCTCCTCCTCATCATTTTGCATATAGATGAATATATAGTATATACGGTAGTGACAGGGTTCCACTACTGTGTAGAATGTTTTGAAATATGTACTTGTTATATGTTGAATTTTAGAATTATATAATATGTGTGTTCTATGTACTAGACACGTGTATTGATTGTTTTTATGATAAGAAATTTATTTATTATAAGAGTATACGTTAGAGGGGTTGAGGTGTCACACCCCATACCCCAAAAAAACACATTTTATTGCACATGCAGAAAATTTTCCTCTTTCGTGTTTCGGTACATGCACATAAACGGAACAACCAAAGATTTTGAGCGGAAGTATGAGAGGTGGGGGAATATCAGTAAGGGATGCGAGAGTCTGCAAAGGAGTTTTCATACCCAAAATTTTTGTAGGCAAACGATTAATCAGGTAGACAGCAGTGGCAACAGCTTCGGGCCATAAAAATTTAGGAACATTTGAGTCAAAAAACAGGGCTCTCGTGACCTCTAGGATTATCCTATTCTTTCGTTCAGCTACACCATTTTGTTCAGGAGTGTAAGGACAAGTAGTTTGATGAACTAACCCCTTTTCTTTAAAAAAATCAGTCATGTCTTTGTTAACAAATTCCCTACCATTATCGGATCTAAGAATTTTGATCGTGGTTTGGAATTGTGTCTGGATCATTGTAAAGAAACGGGTAAATTTTTCAAAAACGTCAGATTTATGCTTCAAAAAATATACCCAAGTCAATCTAGTGCAGTCATCCACAAAAATGATAAAATATTTAAAACCATGATCACCAACAATAGGAGCTGGACCCCAAACATCGGCATGCACTAGAGAAAAAATAGTCTTAACACGAGTATCACTTTATCTAAAGGATTGTCTGTGGTTTTTTGCCAAAACACAAGATTCGCAAGTAATATCCTTAAAATGGGAAAACTTTGGAAAAAGCAATTTTAAATACCCCGAGGATGGATGCCCCAATCTGCGGTGCCACAACCAAGCTTCCCGATTTGCAGATCCGTGAGCAAGCATCGCAGTGCCACCTTGTTGAGTAATCTCATCCACATAATAAAGACCTTGACGCTCAGTGCCACACCCAATTATCCTCCTCGTCCTGATATCTTGTAATACACAGAAATTTGGATGCATTAGTAACGTACAGTTTAATTCTTTCGTCACGTGGCTGATAGACATAAGTTTATGAGATAATTTGGGCACATAGAGGCAATTTGTAAGCTTCAGGGTTGGGGATATTTCAATGGTTCCACTCCCACCCACAGCGGTCAACTCTCCATCGGCAGTTTGAATTTGGCTTTTAGTTGCCCCATTAAATTCACAAAAATCTTTCAGATCATAGGTCATAGTATCAGTTGCCCCACAATCAAAAATCCACTCACTCTCCTTAGGGTCAATTTTACTTTGGGCAATGCATGCAATAGGTATATTTTTCAAGGGTGCAAAACGATTTGGGCTTAAGACGGAACTTTCAGACAGTTTTGGGGTCAAACGTGGAATATAGTTTTTCTAGGGTCCTAACTGTAATTTTCCCGGGTCATATTGCATATATCCTGAACTATAAGGACCAGAAATTAAATTACTCATGCTTTGGGGTTTATTATGAAAATCAAATTGGGAATCGGGGTTTCTCAACCCCAATCCGTTACCTCCATATGACCCGCCTCCTTTCTTCTCCACGAAGGCTGCCTCGCCGGGCCTGCCGCCTCCACCCGGTTGAGGACCGGTATCTCCTGCTCTCCCACGGGTGTTAGTCATCTCCCTATTCCCTGCTCCTTGCAGAAATAATCCGCCTCCATCTTCGACTCCGATGGCTAATCGAGCTTTAGCCTTTTGATTTTCATCCCACCATTCCGGAAATCCAACGAGGAGGAAACATGTATCTCGAGTATGTCTTTGTTTTCAGCAATGAGAGCACCAAAATTTTGATTTGTCGGGTTTGAAACCGCCTTGGCGATTGGGCTGTTGCGCGGCGGTTTGTGGTGGTGGCTGTTTTGGTCGCGGTGGTGGCTGGTTTCTGACGGCGAACCCGTGTCCGACTTGGCCCGATGATGATCCATCGTTGATTGCGCCGATCTGGAGATCGATGTCTGCTGCCGGCATGATTTTTAACCGCGTAGCTTCTCGTTTTACCAGACCGTATGCGGTCTCGGCTGAGGGCAACGGGGTTTCCTTGAGAATATCCCTTCGGATCCCGTCATATCTTGCATTTAAGCCTGTTAGGAATTTTAACAGCCGTCTTGTTGCTACATACGTTCGAAGTTGGCTAATCCCCTTGTCGCAGCAATCCACAGGTTGATGTTGGCATCGGTCAATTTCGACCCAGATTCCGTGGAGATGTCGCCAATATGTTTCTAGCCCATGTTCCCCTTGCACGATTCGGCCTGCCTTTTCCTCTAGATCGTACAACAGATATGGATCTGCAGTACTTTCGAATGTAGTTTGTAGGCTCTCCCACAGAGCTTGCGCGGTTTGGTGATGTGCAAAGTCGACAACAATTTCTGTTTCGACGTTGTCAATTATCCATGAGAACACTGTCATATCGGCTTCCTCCCATTCTGTGTACCCCTTCATTCCAAGTTCCGGCGGCTGCGGTGTACCGGTGATATACCTGTTTGCTCGTCTTCCCACGATGGCTACTCTCATCAGCCGTTTCCATAGGGGATAATTCATCCCGTTGAGTTTAACGGCTAGAGTAACATTCTTACTCATCTTTAATCGTGTCTCCTCCATATTTGGGTTCTCTTCATCGTCTGACATGTTTGCAGGTTGAAAATAACCGCCTTCTTGGTCGGGAAAGGTATTAGGCTATGATGATTTTGTTATGAGCCTTTGCTCTGGTACCATGTTGAAAGATATGAGTATTATTCATTCAACTTATTCAGAGAATTACAATAGGTACGCCTCCTTTAAATAGGTCAAGGGTTACATAAAATTGACAAGATTTGCCATAATACTCATTCCCTAATTAATTTTTTTTCCTTGCTTACCTATTTTCCTTACTTACATATTTTCCTTTCTAACATTTTGTACAAAGCTTCTACTCCTAATTTGTATATAGGGCAAATGGTACGCCAATTTTTATCAGTATTAATTTGCGTAAACGACACGTGAAAGGTCATTAATTATTTGTCTGGCATACTAATTTATTTGTAGACAATGCTGTTGTAAAGTTGAATTAATTTTCTATAAATATATGTGTCAAAAAAAAAAATAAAATGCCGTCCAAATTTTAGTTTACTTGACGATCACTTTCGTCTTCGACAGCCACACCTATGGGTGAATTAATTAGATAAGCCTGATACATTTATTTCAAACTGTACGCAGCATTTTTTTTTTCATGTCAAAATACACTCAAATAACTTTAAAAAGACAGTATTTATCATAAATAATTGTTTATTTAATTCCTAAATAGTAGTACCAATATAAAATTAGGTTTATTGTTGGAATATTATGTGTTAAACTATTTTTATTTTTTGAAGTTGAGGGAAGTTGGATTACTGCTGAAGATGTAGTAAGCAGACCACCCAACAAATCCTACGTCGCTAGCTTCCCTTCATGTACACCACAACCACTCAAACTAATCTAATTTTTTATACTCACAAAAATAGGGGGAAAGCTTTAAAAAATAATATAACGAAAATATTACTTTTAAATCTTTCGAGGGAGTTGAACATTTCTCTGATATTAGTTCGAAATTTATAACGTACAATTAGCGCAAAAAATGTGAAAAATTACTATTGATGTTGACAATTTTGAAAATATGTGAAATATTGTTCTAATGTTATTAAATTGAAATATTGAAGGTCTGAGCTGGAAGGTTTGTTGGGTCAAATTTTCCAAGATAGCTTTATAAATTGATAGATGTGAACTTAAGAGGTTCAACTTCCTAACTGTATGATAATGATCGTTATAACCTATGATTAGATTGCTTGTGGTTGGTTTAGTCCATAACTATATTTGAATTATCTAAATCCATTTTTTCAATAACTTTCTTTTGCGTTAAGTTATATGTCAATGTTGATGTAATACACTATTTAGCAGCCAGATTTATTTATTGACAAATTTCAATAATTTTGCATATCTCCTCTTGTCTATTTTTTTGGCAATTTATGAGTAATTTTAGAAAAAAAGAAGGAAATTGATCCCTAAAATTATAAACTTTGCCTAAAATTTGGTAAGTATTTCCCACGAACTTTAAATTTGGTATATAATATCACAAACTTTGCACTTTGTTTAGTAAATCCCACGACATGTCTATTACTATATTTGACTAACTTACGTGGTATTTTTTTTATCATACTTAACACAATTAAATTAACATGTTTTTCAATATAACTTTTTATCCTACATGTTATTAACTTAAAAAGTGGTTTAAAATATCTTAAAACGTATCACGGTTGCCTACGTAAAATAAGATTTTGACCACACCTCATCCTTGGGCTGTATATGACTTTCTTTAGTTGCAACACTTATGTGAAATTTAATTAGACCAGTACAATCGTTGCACACGAATATATATGTTGACACTCAAATAAATTTTAAATGATAAGTCACACGTACCATAGTGCTGCGCTTTATCTTTGTGGCTACTAGAGTATATTACATTCAGCAATATGCAAAATTTAAGGTAGATTGATTTGGACATAATTAAAAACATTTAGTGGTGATAATCTAAAGTAATATTCAAAAGAAAATAGTGTTCTCACGAGAAAACAAGGTTCTTTATGAATTTAACTGTGGAGTTTGTTAAAAGTTTGGTTAACGTTGAATATGGTATTGCTATTAGAGCACCCGCAACGGCACCTATTAGAGCACCCGCAACGCGTGCCGTTGCGGTGCCTTATTTCGTTCCGGAGGAACGGAACCGCGGCGGCACGCGTTGCAGCCGCCCGTGTCGTCGCCATTCCGTGCCGGGTGCCGTTCCCGCGAGACGCGGCACGACACGTTCCGCCACGCCGCCGGTGCCGTTGCGGTGCCTTATTTCGTTCCGGAGGAACGGAACCGCGGCGGCACGCGTTGCAGCCGCCCGTGTCGTCGCCATTCCGTGCCGGGTGCCGTTCCCGCGAGACGCGGCACGACACGTTCCGCCACGCGCCGAGGCGACGTGGCGGCCTCCCATTCGACGCGTTACCCCCACTCGCTACCCCGCGAGTGGGCGTTGTCACGGTGACGCAATAATTCGGTTTTTTTTAAAAAAAAAATCGAATTTAATAAATAAATTTTTTTTTTGCAACGGTATTGTTACCGTTTTTTTTTTGCCGTTATTTATTTATTTATTTATTATTTTAAATTTATTTACTGTATAAATACTCCTATTTCATACTCATTTCACTCACAAACACACATCTATTCCTCTCAAATCCTCTCTATTTCCACCCCAATTTTCATCTCAAATCAACTCTGTTTTTCTTCTCCCAAATTTAATCAAACTAATGGATCCTTTTGAACAAATGCGTCAAATATTGGACCAATCACTTGAAGAAGATCGACGACGGGAGGCGGAAGAAGCCGCGCCGCCCCAACGACGCTCCCGTACGTATATCCATCGTAACCAGGAGGAAGCCGCCACAAGGTTAGTACGCGACTACTTCTGCGATAATCCGGTTTGGGGAGATACGTACTTCCGTCGCCGTTTCCGCATGGGGAAACCGTTATTTCTCCACATCGCCAATACTTTGGCAGCCCGGGAAGAGTTCTTCCAGGAAGGGTTCGACGCGGTCGGCCGTCCCAGCCACACGACGCTGCAGAAATGTACTGCAGCAATCCGCCAGCTTGCGACTGGACAAACGGCCGACATGTTCGACGAATACCTCCACATCGGAGACAGCACTGGGCGAATGTGCTTGCTCAAATTCTGCAAAGGCGTCCGGGCAGCCTTCACCCACGAATTTCTCCGGAGGCTAAGCACGACCGATTGTCAGTTCCTGCTCGACCTTCACGAAACAGTGCACGGATTCCCCGGGATGCTCGGCAGCGTCGATTGCATGCACTGCAATGGAAGAATTGCCCGGTGGCGTGGAAGGGGTCCTACACGAGCGGCCACAAAGGCACCCACCCAACCGTTATACTCGAGGCCGTTGCCGACTACAGCCTTTGGATCTGGCACGCGTACTTCGGGGTTCCCGGGTCGAACAACGACGTAAACGTGCTCTACCAGTCCGACCTCTTGACCGAAGTTTTGGATGGTAAAGCGTCGGCCATCAACTTCGTCTCCAACAACCGACTTTATAAAATGGGGTACTATCTCGCCGATGGCATCTATCCGAAGTGGCCTACCTTCGTGAAGACGTCCAGTGGGTCTGCGAACCCAAAGCAGGCTCTTTTTGCGCAGAAGCAGGAGGCCGCTCGCAAGGATGTGGAGAGGGCGTTCGGGGTTCTCCAAGCGCGATTCAACATCATCAAAGTCCCGGCTCGTACGTGGTTCATGGAGAACATTACTTTTATTTTTTAGGATTTTAATTGTGTGCTTTTTATTTTTTTAAGTTTAAGTTGTAACTTTGTTTTAATGTTGTGTGTTTTTTAATAAAGTGTGTTTGTTTTTTATTAAAGTGTGTTTGTTTTAAGTGAATTGAGTTGGAAATAAAAATAAAAAATGAAATTGAATGAATAGTAATTTAAGGAACGGTTAAGAAACGGAGGGTTGCAGGTTCCGTTCCTTAGTTAAGGAATGGAGTAAAAAAGTACAGTGGGGCCCGCAAATAGTAGTTTAAGGAACGGTTTAGGAACGGTATAGGAACAGCGTTGTGGATGGCCTTAGATACTGATGGCCAGTCAGGTGGTCACTCTTGCTTGTTATATTAGGACTATGCACTAATATCTTTATATAGTCATTTCAAAGCTTCAACAATATATACTCCCTCCGTCCCACAAAAGTATGCACTCTTACCTTTTTAATAGGTCTCACAAAAATATACATTTTCTAATTTTGGAAAGTCTTTTCTCTCTAATGAGGTGAGACTCATTCTCCGCTAACAATACTTTAATTACTTTTTCTCGTTACCTCTCTTTTACTTTACCAATTTTACATTAAAACTCGTGCTGAACCCAAAGTGCATATTCTTTAGGGACGGAGGGAGTATTATATAATGTGAGGACACTGAGGAGTAGTAACATGGAAGGACTAAGAATCCTGATTATACATGTAGAAATGTAACCGCATGTAATTTCGCCATGATATAATTAGTACTCCCTTCGTCCGTCGTTAAATGTCTTATTTTTCATTTTTCGTTCGTCCGCCAATAAATGTCTCATTTCACTTTGACTATATTTGGTAGGTAGACCCTTGCTCCACTAAATCATTTCACTCACATTTTATTATAAAACTAATATATAAAAGTAGGACCCACCTTCCACTAACTTTTTCTATCCACTTTTCTGTACAAAATCAAATAATTTCTGAAAATCCTAACTGGTCAAATATGAGACATTTATTCATGGATTGAGAGAGTATAATGTCACACCTCAACCCCTCTGACGTATACTCTTATAATAAATAAATTCCTTATCATAAAAGCAATTAATGCACGTGTATAATTCATAGAACGCACATATTATATAATTTCAAAATTCAACATTTATCAAGTACATATTTCAAAACATTCTACACAGTAGTGGAACCCTGTCACCACTCTATATACTATACATTCATCTACATGCAAAATGATGAGGAGGAGAAGGTTGTCAAAATGCGTCAGCCGCCGAACCTGATAACACGTGGAGTTCCTATGACCCACGCCAGTCAAAACTTTACTGCTATCTTATTCCTGAAAAATTTAGTGGTTTATATGAGCCACAACTCAGTATATATAAATTTCCACCTTTAATCTCACATGATACAAACATCAAGCATATTCTTTTATCAATACATATAATCAGAAACAATATATAACATAATTTAGAAACAAACCATTTCATATTCATATGCATATGCCACTCTATTCAGTTTATTATTCTGTAACAGTCAAGCCTGGCATCTGTCCGAGATTCCTCTATGACCCGAAGGTCTCTCTGTATTTGGACTCATAGGTCCCTCTGTATTTGACCCGAAGGTTCCTCTGTATTTGGACTCATAGGTCCCTCTGTATTTGACCCGAAGGTCCCTCTGTATTTGGACTCATAGGTCCCTCTAAAATTTCAGATCCAGTACAAGGCTGTCACAGATCCTCTCTAATCCAATGATTCACATAATCAGTATCATAAACATATCATTTGCACCAATAACATATCCATATCATATTCCACCATCTATATCAAATAACACATAATCATATTGGATCCCATCACATAATCAAATCATTCATTTTGTTTAACACCTAGCAAAGAAGCAAATAAAACATGTAAAATTAAAAGTGTGATTTATACCTACCTAATTAAAACAGATAATCTAACCGAGTTTTTTTATTCCATCTCCGGTTCCATAGCCATCAATCTCGAAACTGAAAATATACGTGAATTTCTTCTCAATTCCAACCCTCTCATTTTTTTTCTTTTTTTTCTCTCAAAAGTTCCTTTCGGTTTTATTCTCCAACTCCCCCTAGCTAAACTCATCTCCTCCCTATGATTATTATTTTTATTATTTTATATCCTCCATAAACCGACTCCCCTTTATATTAATTAAAGAAGTGTACTTCCTATTTTATTTCCACCACTTAACTCTATTCCATTTATAATTATATACTTACACGAGTGACTCCATAGTGAGTCATTATCCCTAATATTCATATTCATGCATGCGCATATATATATATATATATATATATATAGGGGAGCGTTATTCTCCTATTCATCCCTTAGATCTTTTATTCTTCTTAATATGAGCCGTTAGATCTCATTCATCAAAGGTCCAGATGATCTGCATTATTACACTATAATGGTGCATTATTAGTCGGTGTGCATTATTCAACTGAAAATCTGCATTATTACACTATAATGGTGCATTATTAGTCGGTGTGCATTATTCAACCGAAAATCTGCATTATTAAATGACACGTGGCACTAATCTAACCGTCGGATGACAAAATCGTGGGGCTGAGATCAAGAAGGAAAAAGGAGAAAATATGCAAAAAGGAAATGAATACATCCCTATATAGGGGGACCTTATTCTCCTTTTCCCATCTTACATCCTTTTTCCTTCTTAATAATACCCGTTAGATCTAGGGAATCGACGGATCGGATTGTTTTAATAAATTTACCTCCGTGTTGCATTATAGACATTGGCTTAATGCATTACAGGGGTAATTTGGCCATTTGACAGAAGCTGAACCGCCATATCTTGGAATATGCTAATTTCACGGGATTTCAAACGCTCCTATTCTCCTTCTTTCCTCATTCATTACGCCCACAACCCTTACAACTACTTCCACTCTCTCCACTACCCAAACCCTAGAAATCTACCTCCCCAGCGGCGCGTTTGGAGATTTTGGATTTTGTCGACCAAATTTTCGGAGGGAATTAGCTTTTAACGCTGAAATCGACTCGGAAACACCGACTACTTTCTAATAGGTGTGTTTCAACAGTGATTTAGGCGTCCTTTTTTCGTGATTTTGCAGACCAAGGCGGCGGTTTCGTGATTTTGCAGACCCATTTTGGGTTCGGTTAAATAATGATGAATTCCAGTACCATGATATGTTTTTGTGGTTTTTGCCAGATCGAAAATGCCGAAGAGGGGTCGTCCGCTATCGCAAGTAACAGAGGCTGCAGGTAAAATTTACATCGTGTTGCTTCAAATCAATATTTGTTTTTTCAGATTGTGAGTGATGGTATTAGCAATTCTGTTAAATCCGCATTATACATGTTGTCTGGTGTGCTGACTAAAATCATGACACGGTTCATACTTTCAGATATATTCAATGAATTGTGGAACTATAAGCATGCATTTTTTGGTGTTACTGTGTGCATTATATGAGGTATATTAGTGCATTATCCGTAGTATATAATGCATTATCAGTAATATTTAGTGCATTATCAGTATTATCTAGTGCATTATCAGTAATATTTAGTGCATTATCAGTAGTATCTAATGCAGTATCATTAATATTTAGATTGTGAGTGATGGTATTAGCAATTCTGTTAAATCCGCATTATACATGTTGCGTGGTGTGCTAACTAAAACATGACACGGTTCATAATTTCAGATATATTCAATGAATTGTGGAACTATAAGCATGTATTTTTTAGTGTTACTGTGTGCTTTATATGAGGTATATTAGTGCATTAGCAGTAATATTTAGTGCATTATCAGTATTATCTAATGCATTATCAGTAATATTTAGTGCATTATAAGTAATATTTAGTGCATTATCAATATTATCTAATGCATTATCAGTAATATTTAGTGCATTATCAGTAGTATCTAATGCATTATCAGTAATATCTAGTGCATTAACAGTATTATCTAATGCAGTAGCAGTAATATTTAGTGCATTATCAGTAGTATCTAAAGCAGTAGCATTAATATTTAGTGCATTATCAGTGATGTTTAATGCATTATGCGAATGTTTTACTCAATCATTCATGTGATGTGATTGATTACGTTGTTTGCATTAATATGTAAACATTAACATGAACACATCATTACACAGAACGTAGTCCACTTTTTTGAAAATGTTGTGATTTGTTACTTTGTTTGTGCAATTTCAGAGAAGCGAGTAAGATCTGAACTCGACGATGCAGTTGATGATTTAATTCCGGTAGCGTTGGCACAAAAGTTGAGGGATCGGTTGGCAGCTGCTGCCCCTAGTAGCTCAGCAGGTGATGTTCAACAGACACAAGTTAAGGGAAGAAAGACTGATCGTCTTTACTGCAGGCGCACACCGTCGGAGTTTCTGAACTGCTTGAAGCAGTTAAATCCAAGACAGCTTGTAGTGCTTGATGGTTTCTGGTATTTGTTGGAAGACTTAGCACTTTAGATCTTTTTACAAACTTGAATACACTTAACAATGTTTTTGAGACTAGTCTTTCTGATTTTGATCTTGTGAACAATCAGCCTAACCGTATGTTCATCGTGCTTATTCAGACGGCTAAGAATACTTAGTGTGTAATTGGTGTATTATGTTATTTGTCTTGTTTGTATTATGTTTTTTGTCTGTATAGTTGGCCGATTAACTCTCATAATGCTTAACATATGCCAAATAATGCACTAAACCTTGTGCGCAATGCAATGGCAACACCAAATAATGCATTTGTATATTAAACACCTAATACATTAAGCCCTGTATGTAGTACGCCTCTATTTTATGTGCATCATATATGCATATAATGTAAGTAGTCGTATTAGATTATGCATTACAAAACGTTGTTTGTGTATTTAACCCAAATAATGCACCAATTGTTATGCGCAATGCAATGGCAACACCAAATAATGCATTTGTATATTGCACACCTAATAATTTAAACCATATATATAGTAGGCCTCAATTTAATGTGCATCATATCTGCATATAATGTAAGTATTCGTATTAGATTATGCATTACTGAACGTTGTTTGTGTATTTTAACCAAATAATGCACCAATACTTGGGCGTAATGCAATGGCAAACCCAAATAATGCATATGTATATTGTACACCTAAAATATTAAGCCATACATATAGTACGCCTAAATTTTATGTACATCATATACGCATTAATATTAAGCCCAGGGGATAGGGTCTAGTATGTACACATTAATAACAACGTTAACAAAGACCATTAATGAGTACGTACTATACCCTAGCCCCTATGCTTATTAAACCCTAAGGGGAAACAAGAAACGTGTGTCAAACATCGAAACACGACACATCTTATTCGTATACATTGCAGGTCACATATGGTGCATTATGTAGTCCACAATATCCATTATTCGTTACCATTCGGTGCATTATTCGTATCTGTTTAAACATTGTTATTAATGAGTACGTACTATACCCTAGCCCCTAGGCTTATTAAACCCTTAGGGGAAACAAGAAACGTGTGTCAATCATCGAAACACGACACATCTTAATCGTATACATTGCAGTTCACATATGGTGCATTATATAATCAATAATATCCATTATTAGTAACCATTCGGTGCATTATTCGTATCAGTTTAAACATTGTTATTTATGTGTACGTACTATACCCTAGCCCCTAGACTTATTAAACCCTTAGGGGAAACAAGAAACGTGTGCCAAACAACGAAACACGGCACATCTTATTCGTATACATTGCAGTTCACATATGGTGCATTTTATAGCCAATAATATCCATTATTCGTTAACATTCAGAGCACTATTCGTATCGGTTTAAACATTGTTATTAATCACAAAACAATACATGTTAAGCTTAATATGCATTATATGACATACGGTGCACATTACCCTTCAGAAATAGTGCATTACATCTTCATATTTATACATTACATGTATTATCTCTTTCATATGTTGTACATTACCCTTCAGAAATAGTGCATATATATCTCTTTCATAACCAACATTCCATCAATGTATCCCAAATCGATATATATAATCTATACATTATTACTTCAGATCATGTTCACCAATATATGCAGTTTAAAATTTTAACATCTGTTGTTTACTACAACTCCACTATATTCAAATTGAGGAGGAGAAAATGAGTCTTCGGAAACGGAGAAGAATCACGTGTGTGGAAACAGTAATGGCTAAATGGGCATCTTATTTAATTATTTGGATTAGAATTGTGATTCGTGAGTTTTGTATGCAAATAAAAAATCAAATGGAAGGATTCCCCATAGTCCATACACTATTATCCATCATTCAATATTGTTATATTCTACCAATTGCAAAAATAACAATTGAATAATGAATTGAGAACCTTTTTAATAAAACCATAAGCGTGAATTGATATCCGAGAATTGCAAATCAGTGATGAGCGCACAAATTCAATTGCAGCGAGGGATGTGTGGAGAACTTCGCGTCTGGGCGTATTGCAGGGAAGCATAACTGTGCAGATCTTATTAAGCCTAAATTAAGGACTTACCATAACCAACCAACATATTGAGTTCCAATTAAGCCCTTTTCACGGTTTTTAATCATTAAAAATATTGTTTATACAGCTAAATTTAGGCCATAAGATTTCGAAAATCAACGGTTAAGATTAAGAAGGAAAAAGGAGGAAATATAGGAAAAGGAAATGAATACATCCCTATATATATATATATATATATATATATATATATATATATAAGGAGGGTTGTGATCAATTGAGATTTTTTAGCCTAATTGAGAAATGAGATGCATTATCAGCCACTCATTTTTATTAAATGAGTGGTCCAGAATTTGCCACATGGAAAATATTTTTAGTTTAATTAATTATGAAAGGGCGTAATGGTAATTTTATGTTTAAATTGGGTTTCTTCCGCTTGTGTTCTCCATCTCCTTCCCAAATCCCCGCCGCAGATTTCGATCTCAGCCCCTCCGCTTCTCCGCCGCCCCCAAAATCTCTGCCACAATCTCTGTCGCCGACAAGCTTCCTGACGCCACCCTATCCTACCTCGACGCCTCCGACGAGCTCCAGACCATCTCAATCGCCGACATCACCACGAATAAGAAGGCAATTTTGGTCGTGTCCTCCGTCGCCGCCTCCTTCATCCGCGCCATCAGCGACGCCGCCATAACCTCGCTCTCCTGAGCCAATCTCTGCCACATCAACTTCCTCCTTCTCCATCCTCCTCACCCATTCCTCCAGGTCCATTTTCCTCCACCCGCTCTCGAGATCTCGTCGTCTCTCTGCTTCGGTAGAGACTGTATCTTCGAATCGTAACTCCTCACCAGGAGCGCCGTCTGCCGCCGCCGCCGCTCATATAGTGCGATTCTCAATCTGTCGTTCTGTTTCGGTTGACGAAATTGCAATTATTAATTACTCTGTTTTCTCTTCAATTTGACAGCAACAAATGGTTGTTTTGATTTACCTGTGTATTGAGGTAGTGTTCAATCTCGATTCGTTGTGATTGAGGATTGGCTAGTAGCAATTTCCATTGACACGCTTCAAATCGTTGCTGGAGATCATCTCCGACGAGATTTGCAACAAGGCGAGCTCGTGCGCGCTGAAGCTGCTGATGCAGATGCTGGAGGCGTCGAAGAAGTCGAGGCTGAAGGCGATCAAGGCCGGCGCGATCTGCATGTTGGTGGAGCTGCGGCCAGAATCGAGCAGATCTAAATGCGAGAGGATTATGCAATTGATCAATTTTGCTTTTGTTACAGTGTTTGTCAGTTGTTGACATTTTGATATATAAGCTGGTGACACTATGACAACTATGGTGCATATCGTGTCAACGGCACATACATGTCATGTCAACTACGGTACATATCGTGTCAACTACACATACAAGCCATGTCAACTGTGTTACAAGCCATGTCAACTACACGTACAACCATGTCAACTGCACATAGAAACCATGTCAACAACAATTATAAGTCATGTCAACTAGACATAAAAGCCATGTCAACAATCCGACACATTAAAACACGAAATGACACTTATACCCCCGTGTTGACATAATGTGATAGCTGTTGACATTTAGTTAATCTTGTGGATTAGTGGCTGATATTGCATCTCATTTCTCAATTTAGCTAAATAATCTCAACCTAACAGGACCCTATATAAGGATGTATTCATATCCTTTTCCACATTTTCTCAAATCTCCTTCTTCATCTCAGCCGTTTATTTCCAAGATCCTAGGGCCTATATTATTGGCTTTTACAATTAAATTAAATACTCTAAAAAACCGAAAAGGATAAAAGAGGGAATCACTAAATTGTTTGTTATGGTAACTTCCATGTTTTTCTCCTTTGAAGATCTTGGCGGTTATCTTCTAAAATCACACCCACCAAACGTGTTTCTCTTCATACTTCGTCGCTAAACTCTTTCTCTCTCCCCATTCAACGCTGCAATGCTTAAATTATTTAGTGCACCATAGAGGAAGTCGATACACATAATGCACCAAATTGTACTACGTAATGCATGTTATGGGTTCTATAATGCACGATGTGTGAACTGTAATATATAAGTGTTCTGAGCCATTTTGTTTGTTTATGTTATACAATTTCACGAATAGTTTAAGATTGACACTGTTTGCTTGTTTGGGGCACGTTTCACTCATTCCCCAAGGGTTTAGCAATCCTTGGGGCTAGGGTGTAGTATGGTTCAAGCAACGCAACCGTAACTAAAGTACACGAGTATCAGTCCTTCTTCTATGGTTTAGTTATCAGCGTCGCTAGGGTAGTAGTTTAAGCCGATACACATAATGCACCAAATTGTACTAGGTAATGCATGTTATGGATTATATAATGCACGATGTGTGAACTGTAATGCATAAGTGTTCTGAGCCGTTTTGTTTGTTTATGTTATACAATTTCATGAATAGTTTAAGATTGGCACTGTTTGCTTGTTTGGGGCATGTTTCAATCATTCCCCAAGGGTTTAGAAATCTTTGGGGCTAGGGTGTAGAATGGTTTAAGCAACGCAACTGTAACTAAAGTACACGAGTATCAGTCCTTCTTCTATGGTTTAATTATCAGCGTCGCTAGGGTAGTAGTTTAAGCCGATACACATAATGCACCAAATTGTACTAGGTAATGCATGTTATGGATTCTGAGCCGTTTTGTTTGTTTATGTTATTCAATTTCATGAATAGTTTAAGATTGGCACTGTTTGCTTGTTTGGGGCACGTTTCAATCATTCCCCAAGGGTTTAGAAATCTTTGGGGCTAGGGTGTAGAATGGTTTAAGCAACGCAACCGTAACTAAAGTACACGAGTATCAATCCTTCTTCTATGGTTTAGTTATCAACGTTGCTAGGGTAGTACTTTAAGCCGATACACATAATGCACCAAATTGTACTAGGTAATGCATGTTATTGACTATATAATGGACGATTTTTGAACTGCAATGTATATGTTTTCTGAACCGTTTTGTTTGTTTATGTTATACAATTTCACGAATAGTTTAAGATTGACACTGGTTGCTTGTTTGGGGCACGTTTCACTCATTCCTCAAGGGTTTAGCAATCCTTGGGGCTAGGGTGTAGTATGGTTTAAGCAACGCAACCGTAACTAAAGTCCACGAGTATCAGTCCTTATTCTATGGTTTAGTTATCAGCGTCGCTAGGGTAGTAGTTTAAGCCGATACACATAATGCACCAAATTGTACTAGGTAATGCATGTTATTGACTATATAATAGACGATTTGTGAACTGCAATATATATGTTTTCTGAACCGTTTTGTTTGCTTATGTTATACAACTTCATGAATAGTTTAAGATTGGCACTGGTTGCTTGTTTGGGGCACGTTTCAATTATTCCCCAAGGGTTTAGCAATCCTTGGGGCTAGGGTGTAGTATGGTTTAAGCAACACAACCGTAACTAAAGTCCACGAGTATCAGTCCTTCCTCTGGGGTTTATTTATCATCTTGACTAGGGGGTAGTATTAATCGATAAATGTAATGTACAAATAATACTGTAAAATGTTATCTATCTAATCAGTGATGTACAATGTATGTACTGTAACGTATAATTTTTCCTGATATGTTTTTGTTATGATTGTATACAGCAATTTAGTTTGCTCAGCACTTACCCACCAGTGGCCATATCTGAGGCTGTATAGATGGTCGACGTTCCTCCCCCTTGGTTTCCTATGCTCAGGCTCTTCCTGAGTTGTACTTGTCCCGGCCTCTGCTAATCTCTCTCGGAATTTTTGGGCAATTCCAACTGGAATTACATCATCGACCGCTTCGTCGATATCCAATCTAAGCTGCTTCACTGCTGTCCAACATACAACATTAGAACATGATTGAATGTATAATACTTGATGGTCGATGTATAATACTTGCTAGATAAAGTACAGAAACAATCAGATAATGCACAACGGAATATTACATTGAACCAACTAGATTCATATACACAAGCAGTCAAATAATGCATAATACTTGAGAAGTAATGTATAAAAATAGATAAATAATGTACAAAAGCATTCAAATAATGCACAAAGGAATATGACATTCTCACCTATTCACTCATGTACACAAGCAGTCACATAATACCCAATACATGATAAATAATGTAAACTATTAGCTAAATAAAGTACAGATTCAATAAAATAATGCACACAAGAATATTGCATTCAGCCATTCACCTAAGTACACAAGCAGTCAAATAATGTCTAATACTTGATAATTAATGTAAACTTCTAGCTACATAATGTACAGATTCAATCAAAAAATGCACACATGAATAATGCATTCACCTATTCACTCATGTACACAAGCAATCACAAAATGCTCAATAATGTACAGATTAATTAAAATAATGCACACAGAAATATTGAATGTATAATACTTGCTAAATAATGTACATAAATAATCAGATAATGCACAACGGAATATTACATTGCACCAACTAGATTCATATATACAAGCAGTCAAATAATGCATAATACTTGAGAAATAATGTATAAAAATAGATAAATAATGTACAAAGGCAATCAAATAATGCACAAAGGAATATGACATTCACCTATTCACCCATGTACACAAGCAATCACACAATACCCAATACTTGATAAATAATGTAAATTATTAGCTAAATAATGTACAGATTCAATAAAATAATGCACACAAGAATATTGCATTCAGCCATTCACCCAAGTACACAAGCAGTCAAATAATGTTTAATACTTGATAAATAATGTAAACTTCTAGCTACATAATATACAGATTCAATCAAAAAATGCACACAAGAATAATGCATTCACCTATTCACTCATGTACACAAGCAATCACATAATGCTCAATACTTGACAAATAATGTAAATTACTAGCTAAATAATGTACAGATTCAATAAAATAATGCACACGGAAATATTGCATTCACCCATTCACCCATGTACACAAGCAGTCAAATAATACCTATGAATTGATAAATAATGAATACTAATAGTTAAATAATGTATAGATTCAATCAAATAATGCACATAGGAATATTGCATTCACCCAATCACCCGTATACACAATCAGTCAAATAATGGATAATACTTGACGAATAATGTGTAAACAGTGACTAATAATGTACCCAATCAATCAAGTAATGCACAACCAAAAATTTAGTTCACCTACCCCCTTTTACAAAAACACCGCTGACGAATGCACCAAGGAATACTAAATGATGTACATCAATACCAGGAATTCTACATGCAAATGAAATAGATCCCTTACCTTCAGTCGGCGTTGGTTGAGATCTTGAAGGTCGGCCTCTCTTCATCATAATGTATCTGCGAGACGAAACAAATATCAAAACCCGCTAAGATTTCGTCGACAAAATCTGCAACTAAAGCATGGTAAACCAGAAAATAATTTCACACCCAATAATAGGCAGAACCCTAACAAAAAAGGAAAACGAATTTATGATTTCAGCAAAACGAGACCAAGGTGAGTTTGAAAACAGAGACTTTTTTGGGGATAAATTATTGAATCGATGAGAAGGTGGGGTGGTAGGCGGCGGATATTGCCGATTCACGGTGAGTATTACAGAAAAATTAACCTTTTTGAAACCCTACCTTTTCGTCGCCTTCAACAAGATGGTCGCGCACTTCGGGAATAATGTTTGGACGGCAAACCTTCCAAAAATCGCGGTCTCTCTGTAGATTCCCGGTTGCTTCAGGTGGCCGCTAGGGTTTAGAGAGTGGTGGGAATGTGGGGAGACAATTTGCAGTGATGAATTGAGGGAGTAGATGGAAGGTGATAGCAAAATCCCTCTTAAATTTTGCACATTCCGTTTTTGGGCGGTTTTAGTACTGTACATTTACTAATTTACCCATATAATGCACAAAAGGGCCCTAATAATGCAAGGACGGGTTCATTAGTAAGCTTCTCATCCTGATCGTCCTTCCCTCAAATCTAACGGTTCCAATTAAGAAGGAACTTAAATCTAAGGGAGGAAAAGGAGATTAACACTACCATATATATATATATATATATACTTAACTATATTAATTTCCCCATTATAAATCAAACATCATCTTTTATTTCCATTTCTATAATACAAATAACAAGCAAAGATAATCAACTATGCTAATATGCAAAATGATGCATGTTTCGGGTTAGGGATTTCACATATAATCCATTTTTATCAAGTACTACTAATTTCCGAGTTATACTGTTTATTCTAATCATGCGACTGGATTGTCATTAAGCTACACAATTGTTAGTAAGACCGGTGTAATTGCAAATCGTACCCATGCAGTGAATAACCCAAGGGAATTATTATTCGACAATTATAAAGTATACACTATTAAAAAGGATATTAAAGAATATAGAATCTTGAGTGAACTACCTCAAAAGTCCATTCGACAATTATAAAGTATACACTATTAAAAAAGGATATTAAAGAATATAGAATCTTGAGTGAACTACCTCAAAAGTCCCTAACATTTCAGTTTGTGACACTGCAGGTCCCTAACAAAAAAAATAGCGCTAGAGAACCCTAACGTTAAATATAATCACCAATCATATTTTT
The DNA here is from genome assembly GCF_004379255.2 of Salvia splendens. Lineage (NCBI taxonomy): Eukaryota > Viridiplantae > Streptophyta > Magnoliopsida > Lamiales > Lamiaceae > Salvia > Salvia splendens. The sequence goes on along the minus strand of NC_056033.1, from coordinate 29,463,072 downwards.
CGGACCAAAATACCCTCAGGCCCTAAAAGGGCATTTTTGTCACTCCATTATATTGTTGACATGTGATTTCTGCCACATTTTTGTCAGCAATTTCTTATGTGATTTTCTAATAAATTCTAGTACATGCGTAATTAAAATTTTGTCATTATTTACACTTTCTAATTTTTTTATTATATACTACATATTTATCATTATCTGCATTAATTAATATGAAAATAATAAAATGAGACCCTTTCTTCCTTATAAAACTCATTTTCAGATATTTTTCGATGTTTTTTATTTCCACTAATTTTTATTTGTTTTTTACCTTATTTATCAATCGATTTTATTTATTATGATAGTATCCCAATTTTGCAGTATTAATTTATAAATTTACATTGTCTTAAGTTCAGATATGTTTAATAAAAAAATCTACAAGGATTAAATAGCTAATGTCAAATGCTTGAATATTTTCAAAATATTACTCATGTTTCAATTTTATCATGAATGACAAGAAACTATGCAAATTTATATATAAAGATTGAATATTCATATGATGTTAAAAATTTCAGTTTGAGCTAATTTAAATTTCTTAATAAAATATTAATAATATAAAAACGTCTTAAAGTTAGGCTTACATTAACAAATTAGTTCGATGATATATAATGAAAAAATATTTTAAATGTCAGTGTTTCAAGAAAATAATACAGTATTATTTAATTAAATATGAAATATTTTTTATTCTGTGTATTATTGATTCAGATTTTATTTCATAAATAACTTCACTTTTCCATATTTTTATTATTTCTCAATGAATTTCCTATACAATATAACTAGTATATTGTTACCACTAACTAGAAATAGAGGAATATAAGCAATTTTTTTGTGTACAAATATTGATAAAACTTTAATCACATATGAAGTATCAGAATTTATTAGGATATCACATAAGAAGTTGCTGACATAAATGTGACAGAATTCATATGTCAGCGAATTTAGGGATTGCCAAAAATATCCTTCAAGCCATTTGGGCATTTTCGTCTGAAAAGTGGCTAAAAAAATATGATTCGTTATTATGTTTAACGTTAGGATCATCTGACGATATTTTTTTTGTTAGGGACCTGCAATGTCATAAACCGAAAAGTTTGGGACTTTTGAGGTAGTTCACTCTAGAATCTTTTATGTGCCATGTAAGCATAATTGTTCTATATGACTTAAAATCCTTGAGTATATATACGTACAGAGTATTGATCAAGAAAAAACTAGATCCTAATATATAATCGGATAATCAAACACAAATATTATTTTTAGATCGTTTTAGTTCATGCATACTTACGATTTATTAAAAGTGCAGTTCATTTTCTATATGTGAAATATGTCATTCTTTACATGTGAAATAGGTCATTGCAACACCCTTGGGATTTATTAAAGGATTGTTTCACCCCCCTCTTATGGATTAAAATGATCTTTGAATGACATTTGTGTTTTAGCCATCTTGTATGGACTAAAACGATATATAAATGACCTTCATGTTTGGTTATCCGACTATGCATTAAGATTTAGTTTTCCTCTCTCCATTTTAACCTTCATACATCGATTTCTTAAATCTGTGCTCAAAGAAATGTCTCAACTTCCTTTCCTCGTGACGGAATGACTATTACAAGTCAACACAAAGATCCACCCTTGAATTAATCCTAGTCAATTTTAGCCCTATATATGGCTTCTTAACTATATGTCTGCTTCCTATGCAGAGTTAAAGAGATATCAAAATTAAGACTACTTGAATTAATTTGCCTAGGTCAAAAACACAGATGGAAATAAGTATAAAAGAAATGTATTAAATAGCAAAACATTTACTTAATTATTCAATTGCTGGAAAAAATGTTCTTGCAATCCTACTACAAACTAGAAGTAATCTGAAAATCCAGCCATTTGTTGTGGTGATAACATCAATATTACTCTTTCCATCCCATCGTATGATAAAAGAGGATATAGTAACAGATATACTGAAAAAGTAAGAAAAATTTAATATTTAGATTTTAGTTAAAAATTGAATTAATTACTTGTAATGCTTTAAGGGGATTGTTACTTTTTCCTTGTCTCATGACACGTCACATACATGTGTGGGTTCACTACTAATGAACCGCATATTTTTATACTATTCACTATTCTATTTATAGGATAAAGTTTTAGTTTGTTATGTTAAATTAATCTCCTAGGTGAGCCTGAATTATTATACTTGAAGTGCGTGTAGATAAAATAAATTTATTTATATTTTCTTGCCTCCTGATTTCTAAATATATAGAATAATAAAAAAAATATCTTGTCAATCAATAAAAGATCAACTATCTATAATAATAAAAGATTAACCTGAAAATATAAGTAAGGTGCTGATAATCATTTAATAAAACTCATAAATTTAAAGCTACTTAGGTAGTATAGAGTATTTTGTAGGATTTACTCTTTTATCTTTGCTCGCACTTCGCATGGAATATTTGACAGTGCAATCATTCTTTGACTGCACTTTGTATTAAAAATTGATCCTATTTATTTAACAAGCAACAATCTGGTGCAGAATTGTCTTCATCACCTCTCTTTCTCTCCTTTTCATTTTATTTTTCTTGTCGTGTTAGTCACAAGTGAAACATTTAAAAGTTTATTCGATTTCACTTTTCCCCTTTTTATTTTTTTGAGTAGCGAATCAATTTAGAAGACTAACATCGTTTTTATTTATTTTTAGAAGAATAACATCGTTTTTATTTATTTTTAGAAGAATAACATCGTTTGACTCCACCGAAACTGTGAGGAATAATTTATAAACCTATAAAAAGAGGATCTTAAATAGTACTTAAATTTTATACATCCAAATAGTGAAAATCTTTTAACACACCGGAGCCGTTTTTTAACATAAAATCTTTCTCTATTATTGAAAGTCGGCATAACACAATTGCCCAAAATAATTACTACTACTATCTTTAATTTAATAATATAGTTGGCTTCTTTAATTATAAAATAAAAATTAGGACAATGCATTCGAGTGTTACGTTCTAAATTTCTATGTTATTCATGTATACAAACTGATTTAATCAAGTGGTAATATAAATTATATGTTTAGTGAACCATATATATGTTTGATAATCATTCATGATTCACATGCATCTCTATTTCATTACCCAACGCGATATAGGCACAACACACCAAAATGGACATACAATAATTTATTAGGTGTTCACATCATAGTTTTACTTTTCCGTGATTTAGTGTACATATTACTCTATCTATTGAATCGGTCAAACTTAAATTAAAACTATCTAAATTTGCAATTGGAAAGCATATGAATACTGATCCATATCCAAGAAATTTCACTTGCTATTACTATGACAACTCTATTAAAATTTACTACTCCACTAATTGATTTGGGGAGTGTTCAAATCAAACCATTTAAGTTAGTGACAAAATACCCCTCATGAGATGACTTAGGAGCTGGTTATTTTTAACATTTAAAAGAAGAAGAAAATATAATACTAAGTATCATAAATGACTAATAACATTGGTTCACCCATGTTTTCAAGATTTAATAATTTCAAATTCAGTCAAAATGACATTGTCACGAAAGAACTTAGGACTTGGCCTCAAAGGCTCTTAAAGGACCAAAGGGAATAAATCAATGCATGAAACAACATTAAGAGGTGTTTATGATGAATAATTAGTCATAATTATAGCCTAATCAAAATCACAAGCAAGCATCATTCCCACCTGGAAAAAGGAAAAGATTTCACTCCAGCATTGTTTAACTTAATAATTCTTTTGTACTGTACACTAACACAAACCCTCTTTTTTTCACTCGCAAATTCACAATTAAAATTCCTAAATATAGCTGCAAATATATGCCTTGCATGCTCTTTCCGCCAAAATTTTGCTATTGTAAACTAATTTCTTAAAAAATCGTGAATACTATGCATATGTTGTTGTTTGCGAGTTTGATTGCATCATATAGAATTGTATTATTTGAAACTGACGATTTATTTTTCCAAATCTTATAGTTTCTCCCTTCGTTCCATGTTGATAGAGTTATTTTTCAACTTTAAAAAGTTCTAAAACTATAAGTCTTTTCTACTTTTAGTAAAAAGTAAATTTCGCTTTTGCTTTATTCTTTTTTCATTTTTTTACTTTATTCACCATCCATTTAATACATTATTCTTAAATCCTGTATAAAAAATGCATCTATTAACAAGGAACAATGGAAGAACTACTAATTAGGAGACTTTATAATGTAGCAATAGGTCATTTTTGTGACATTTGTGTGTGATAATAGTTAGCAGGCACGCGCATTATATTATTGCTAATGTGAAATTAATGAATCGTAAATAGTAGTAATGCAGATAGAGATAGCGTATTAAAGTCGCGATTAAGATACATAAAAATTCCTCGATTTCGAAATCAAGAAACAAACTTTGAACTTAGAATCCCTCCATTTCGATGTAAAATTCATGTAATTTTCCTTGTGAAATAAAAATAGATGTAAAGATACTAGTAATTCATAAAGAGAAACAGACTCTTGAATTCGTTCAGACTCTGCTTTGCAAGATTCATTCTTTAACCCCTATGCTTTTTCGTACCTCAAAAATAGTCCCTTTCACGACACAAAAAAAAGTACAATTCAATCGCTCAGATTAAATTTGAAGACAGCATCGAATGGCCGCTTTAGGAATGCCCGACATAGATTTAGAATGCGGCTGCGCCATCAGCGACGAGGAGGCCAGCAGCGTCTGCTTCTCCGACGCCGTCAATGGCTCCAGCAATTCGCAGTTTGCCTCTAATTTGGATGATTGCAGCTCCGCCTGTGGCTCGGAAGATGAGGATTTGGGGCAGAGGAAGAATGTTGAGAGAGATTGCCGGATTTGTCATCTGAGTTTGGTGAGCAGCAGCAGCCCTAGCTCTGGGATTGCCATTGAGTTGGGGTGTTCTTGTAAGGATGATTTGGCTGCTGCTCACAGACATTGTGCTGAAACATGGTTCAAAATCAAAGGAAACAAGTCAGTACAGTACTACTACTTTCTCATGATTCTTGAATTTTCAAGATGAAAATTTGTTTCTTTTCTTTTCTTTTCTTTTCTTTTATGATTCTTCCATGTTTTTGTTTGTTTTCTTGGATTCCTTTGTCTTGTGAAGGTACATTTTGTGACTGCTGCTGTTTTTGGTTTGGTTGTCTTTACCACCAAATTAGTGTTTGGTTGAGTTTGTCTGGTAATGCTGATGAGGGAACATAGTATTGGAAAATATCAAGAATGTGGTGTTAAAGATAATGCAGAGAGAAAGTAAAGCAAAAGAGTTCAAAGTGGAGGAGCAATTGCTTAAGTTTCTTATCACACCCCTATTCTGGAGATCCTTTCCCTTTATCAAAGTATTATAGTTTTCTTGAATATCATATTCCTTATTTGATGCTGCTCAATAATATCTCAGTGCACCATATTTGGATTCCTTATATTCTCAGCCATTTGTGCAACTTTCATAACCCTATGCTAATGATCCTTGAATCACAAACCTAAGGCAAGAAGGGCATGATGACAATAAGCCCAGTCTGAATTTACACTCTGCCCCTTTATGCACCAAATAGTTCTGGCAAAAATCTTGTACAACCTTATGGTGTCAATATAAATGTAATGCATTTCAAGTTCTGATCTAGTACTCCATATTTTTCCATATTACATAAATACAAGTAGTACTTAAGACCTTCAACTTCCCAGCTTTTCAAACTAAGCAAAGTTTTTGGCTTATTTTTATTGGCATATGCTGTGAAACTGTTTGCTCTTTACACTAATAAAAGATGACTGCACTATTGAAGCCATTGTAGTAGAATTTCAGCTTTTATGGTCTTTGACTCAGCTCTGATCATGTCTCTGCTGTTCCTCGACCTCAGGACTTGCGAAATTTGCAACTCAGTGGCGCGCAATGTTGTCGGCTATAATGATATGGAGGCTGTTGAACAGGTGAATGAGAGCAACGCAGATGCTGCAGCATCCTCAGGGTCCGCCCCCTCCACTGTAGAGACTCGAACTTGCTTAAATGGTCATCGCTTCTTAAATTTTCTTCTGGCTTGCATGGTGTTTGCTTTCGTCATTTCTTGGCTTTTCCACTTCAACATCCCATCGTAAGTATTCCGTAGAAGATGATGATTGATGAGAAACCGGGATTGCAGATGGCAAAGTGATAACTTGATACACCTTGAAGTGATTCATTGAGAGTTCCATTTCCTTTAATTTTTTTCTTGGAAAATATCTTCTTATTGTTTCTGGTGCTGAGGGAAGGGGTTGGCTGCATATCAGCGATTGTTGATCAAGTAAAGAAGACGTTTTGTTTCTTATGAAAGTGCAATCTTGATGGCTCTACACATACACAATAACATAATTTCATGATAATATCATACAATATACTACCTTCGTCTCATAAAATTAACACGCTTAAACGACTTTAGATTTAATTCGCAATTAGTAAAATAAGATAGAAAAAGGAAAAAAAATATTTCTCCTCCATTTAATAGGTCGGGGGTTTAAGTCATCACGAGGGCAGATGAAGAATCATTGTTGATCCTTTTGAAAAAGAAAATAAAAAAAGAGACAAAAGATATGAGAAGTAGTTAGGCCACCCGCAACCCGTCACGCGGGTGGCTCGTAACCCGTCACGCCGGGACGAGACGGCGGCGAGACGCGTTGCAGCGTCCCGTCTCGTCCCCAGCCCGCCGAGCGTCCCGTCCCGCGGAGACGGTTGGCGAGCCGTCTCGCCATACGCTCCGGCGCCATGCGTGACGCCCACTCGCCGGCCCGCGAGTGGGCATTGTCACGCTGACGCAATAAATCATTTTTTTAAAATTTGAATATAAAAAAAAATTAAAAAACGGTAATATTATCGTTTTTTCGACCGTTTTTTCTTTTTTCTTTTTACTCTATAAATACTCCTAATTCATCCACATTTCACACACAAATACACATCTATTCTTCCCAAATCATCTCCATTTCCTCTCCAATTTTCATCTAACCTCTCATCACAAAATGTCCGGCGATGGAAACTCTGGCGGTGGCGGCTCCGGTGGGTTTGACATCAACGCGTTTGCCGACTGGGGGCATGTACAATGTCCTGGGTGGTGGTTCCGGTTCGTCGACGCCGGGCAGCCATGGTTCGTCGACGCTGGGGGGTACCAACCACCCCATTTTGATGTGGATGCATACGCCCGTCCCTCCGCCCCGAGGTATTCGTAGGGATTATCCCAAATTCGGGAGGATTATTCGGTTGAACCGACTCCGGAAGGAGGCCGAGGCGGTGGAAGCTCCAGGGCGGAAGCGGAGGCAGACGAGGAGGAGGATCTAAGCCGGCATCCGTACAACCCCAAGGAAACGCTGGTTGTGTACAACGCCTGGATTAGCGTCTCGTACGATCCCATCGTCGGGAATCAACAATCCCAGAAGTGCTTTTGGGAAAAGGTCACCGAGGCCTACCACGAGATTAAGCCGAAGGGGTACCGCCGCCGCACATTTAAGATGTTCCGCGCTCATTTTGACCGAGTCGGCAGAGATGTCAAAAAATTCTGCGCCATCTACAAGAGTGACGCGGCTCATTACCAAAGCGGAGCCACGGGAGCCTACATTCTAAGGTCGGCTTTGCGAGTCTACTTCAATGACACCGCCAAACAATTCAAACATGTTGATGTTTGGGAGGTCGTCAAAGACGAGGAAAGGTAGGCCGGCGGTGTCGGTCCAACTCGGGATCGACCTCGAAGCGCATGAAGCACACGGCGGGTGGCCAATACTCGTCTAGTGAGGGCGGTTCGAGCAGCGCCTCACAAGAGTTTGCCTCGCATGAGGTTGAAGACACGGAAGACGATGCCAGGGGTCCTCCTGTGGGCGTCATTGGCCGCAAGGGAGAAATGCGGCGAAGGCGGCTAGAGGGAGGAGGGGCCGAGCCGAATCAAGCCAGGCGGGCTCGGGCTCGGGCTCGGGCTCGGGGGCACCCTCGAACTGCCTAATGTCCATGTACATGACCGCCACAATGGCGGACACTTCCCGCATGACGCCTCCCCAATACCAAGCCTATCTTGCCGGAATTGAGTTTATGGCAAGACAACTTGGTATTCTGCCTCCAGGTGGCTTCAGTGCACCTCCACCGCCTTTGGGGGATGATTCGCCGGCAGAGTAGTTTTTTTTTATTTTCTATAAAATTGTATTTTAAATATGTAATATTTATTTTTTTAGGATTTTAATTATGTGTTTTTTTTTTAAATTTTAAGTTGTATTTTTATTTTATGTTGTAATTTTATTTTATTTAATGAAGTGTGTTTTTTTATTAATTGAATTTGTTGGAAATAAAAATAACAAATGAAAATGAATGAATAGTAATTTAAGAGATGGTTAAGAGACGGATAAGAGATGAAGGGTTGCAGGTTATGTCCCTTAGTTAAGAGATGGAGTAAAAAGTACAGTGGGACCTAAGAATAGTAATTTAAGAGACGATTAAGAGACGGATAAAAGACAGCGTTGCAGATGGCCTTATAGTGGAGTATGAGATTCTATTTAAAAAGTATAGTAAGTAGTGTTTATATATAGTGACAGTGGATACCCAAGTCTATAAAATATTGAAAAATATTAAAAAATAGTACAGTGTTTATTTATATAGTATTAGCTGAAAATAAAATGAAATGTATGGGTAAAATGTTGTTCAAAAGTTTCATAAATTAGAATTGCATAATTGACATAAAATGAAAATACATTTAATTTTTAAATCGGAAGGAATAAATAACAAATAAATACTCCTAGCCAAATCGGAAGGAGTATAAAATTGAATAAGAAATAATACAACTTTTTTACCTTTAAATATCCATCTCACACATCTACACTTTGCATTAACATATATGCTTTCATCATCCTAGCCAAATCCACTTAATTCTCCATTGGTACATATAGGTGGTGTTCGATTTCATAGATAATCTAGAATTGAATTGTGAGTTATTTTAGTCATATAGAGTTAGCTATGACTAATTATCTCATGATTATCCATCTAAGATTGAGTTAAAGATTGAATCTTACGAACCAAACACACTACATTTTTAATCTAGGATACAATCTTGCAAACCGAACACCCTCATATCATACAGTACATAGCATGATATTGTTTTTGAAAATTTACAACTAGATTCAATATGTGGTTTTAAGTCTATGAACCGACGACTTTTCTTGCAATATTTTTTCCAACTCTTTTTGATAATCTTTTTTCAATCCACTTCCCCTTTCACCATCATAGTTCCTACACCTCATATAAAATTTTGAATCTTCTTCAATAGTCCTGGTTACCTCCCTTTCCGCGACGAACCATCTAAAAATATGACAAACTAATGACAGATTGACCAATCACGTTATATTCATAGATTGAATCTATGAGAGTGATACCACATATTATGAAGATTTACGTATGGATAAATATACATTTAGAAGATTAGTTAACATGCTTGAAACGGTTGGACGACTAAGGCTCACAAGGAACATAGTGGTTAATAATCAAGTTGCTATTTTTTGTACATTATAGAATATTATCATAAGAACTGTACAATGAAAAATAAATTAATGCACAATTAGTAGGTACTTCAATAATATATTGAATGCAGTTCTTAAACTTCAAACTACTTACTAAAAGCCCCTATAACTTAGGATTCCGTTGGTGCGAATTGGAAATATTTGAAGGTATCTTAAAAACACCTTTTCAATAGTGGAATCCTTAAAATGTTTCTATAATAAAGCATTTTTGAAATACCTTCAAATATTTCCATTTCGAATCAGTGGAATCCCCGGCCCGGTCATAGGAAAAACAACTTTCATTAAATGACCTTGAAGTCTAAGAACTACATATAGTATACTGTGTAAGTAACTGATAGTAATTGTTTCTCTTAATCACATGAAATTATTTTCATTATACGATTCTTCTGATATTGTGCTAGAATGTAAAAAAAAATAACAATTTGCTCACCAACTGCTAGATTACTCGTGGGCCTTAGTCGTCCAATCGTTTCAAACACATTAACTAATCTTCTTAATGTGTATCTAGATAATTCTTCATGTGGTATTACTTTCATAAATCTATCTATGAATGTAATATGATAGGCCAATCTCATTCACATAACATTGTATTTTATATATGTACTATGGTATTTCTAATCACAAGCATAGTTAGCTTCAACACATCAATTCTCTTTATTTGCATAACAATTGAGCACCAAAATCATAATATCTTGAAATTCAGAAAGGAATAGTTTTTCTCAAGTTTAACCAAACCTATGTAAATTTATTGATTTACAGTTTCAGAACCATCTTGACCACATAAATTTGTAAGCCAAATTTCAACTTTAATGATTTCGATAATGGAATCTAATTCTAGATTTGAATTAATTTAACCATAACATTTATACTATAAAGTGGAGATAGATCATCAACCTCCATCCATGCTTTTCTTGTGTTGAAGAAGAAGTTGAATCCACCTTTGATGTTTATCCTCTCCTTGACCTCAAGCCTTCTATTTGATTTCTTCAATGGATCAAGAATCAAGACCACCTTTATATATATATATATATATATATATATATATATATATATATATAGGGTCTTGTTAGGTTGAGATTTTTTAGCTTAATTGAGAATTGAGATGCATTTTCAGCCACTCATTTTGAAATGTCAACTGCAAGTAGATTATGTCAACTAAGGGGTATTATCGTCATTTCATTTCAATAGCCAGAATATCAAATGTCAACAACTCGTATTAAAATGTCAACAACTAAAAAAAATTAATTTTTTTAATTTTTTTAATTTTTTTTTAATTTTTTTTTAATTTTTTTTAATTTTTTTTTAAATTTTCGCGCGATGTCAACTACTGAGACATTATGTCAACTACGATGTGTAGTCTGCACATCAAATGTCAATAGCTCTGCACATCAAATGTCAACAGCTTATAATTGACATTATATATGTGTAGTTGACATTATATGTGTGTAGTTGACATGAATTGTATATGTAGTTGACATTACATGTGTGTAGTTGACATGAATTGTATATGTAGTTGACAAAAAAAAAATAAATAAATAAATAAATAAAAAAATAAAAAATCGAAAAAAAAATAATTTTTTTAAAAAAAATAAAAAAAATATTTATTAAATAAAATATATGATGAAATTACAAATATGCCCTTTCACAATTAATTAATGTAAAAATATTTTCCATGTGGCAAATTCTGGACCACTCATTTAATAAAAATGAGTGGCTTATAATGCATCTCAATTCTCAATTAGGCTAAAAAATCTCAATTGATCACAACCCTATATATATATATATATATATATATATATGTGTGTGTGTGTGTGTGTGTGTGTGTGTGTGTGTATAAATGCTTACTATATCTGTAAGCATTTGTTGGTGTGTTTAATCCATGCATAGGCCATCCCTTTATATAGGCTAATACGTGACCCTTCATGAAGACACAATCAGACGTGACTTTTCATTTTAAATACTACTGCTTTGTTAAGCAATAGACACGCCGTTTCGAAAAGCAGTTAATCAGTTTCTCAGTTTCTTTAGAAACTGATTCGTGAACTCAATCCCTTACGTCACATACATGCACATCCTAATACATGCACACTTACAAATATTACTTTATATACTAAGTAACTGCCATAATTTAATAGTATTACTTTAGTACATTCACGACAATATATATATATATATATATATATAGAGTTGTGATCAATGTCGAACTAATTTTAAAGACCGAACTAGAGACCAAATCTGGGCCATTAGATCTAGTTTTTTTGATGAGATGAGCTGCTGTGTAAAATTTTCGGTCTTCATTACAAGCCCATTTTACTTCATTGTATATGTTTATTACTTCATTCTGTACGTAATACCTTGAAACTACAACATGTTTTTACTTTCTTCCAATAGGTTTTGAAATGATTCAACATATGTTTCATTTGAATTCATTGACCTGAGTTTTTACTTTATTTACATTAAAAAATGCAATTTATTCAAGTGCGTTTATTACTTCATTCAGAAACGTTATTACTTCATTGGATAAGGTTTTTACATCATTCCAGTAGGACTTCAAATGCTTCTACACATACTTCATTCCAATAATTTATTACATCATTCCATGTGTTTATTACACCATATCAGCGTTGTGGTGGTGGTGATGTTAGAAATAATGGGAAGAAATTCCCAAGCCGTGTACAGGCGGTACTCTAACTAATATAATCGAAAGAAAACTTGCAACAAAAAGATGAATGAAAATTACAACGGAAATAAAGCAAACCAAATTTATAAGTCGAGTCGAGGAAAGCTCTCTTTCCGCAAGACAAATTATGCCCCGGCTAGTGCTCACGGAATGGCGTATTGCCTCCAAAGATAAAACGACTTCCTCCTAGCGTGTAGAAGCACCTCAAACCCGCTAGGCACCGGCGAACTTGATGGAGTTCCGAGAATCGAGCTAGACAATGCTCCTGAGATGCACACTATGATGTAGAGACTTTGAGGGAAAAGAAAGAATGTTTGTTGTTGGTGTTGGTGTGTTTCTCATCTCTCAAACCCATCTATTTATAGGATATGAGAGACCACTTCAAAAGTCTTGGCATTAAGGATCCCCATAAACCACATGGAGGTTACCTTAAGTTGAAAAGCCAAAAGACTTAAGAAAATGAAAGGCTTTGAGATCCTTCCAATTTCTCACATTTTCCACATGATTCCAACAATCCCCCACATTGGTTAGAGCACTGCAAGCTCAAACCAACACAAGACACAAATGCATGCATGCAGACTCTATGCTCAATTCTCGAGAAACAATATTGCATTTGGAATAGTAGCTTGAGGCTTTGAACTTTCCATAGTCAACACTATCGGACATACCGGCGGCCTGGTGGACGTGATGCCTTGAACCATTCCTCCTTGGTGTATACCGAGACAATAATATTGACACAATATTATTTACAAACTCATCAGTTCTCACGTTTGTGTCCTTTACTGGCCATGGAACACCACTTTGGATTCATAAGTGATTCACATGTTGAAGCGGCCCACACTTCTTCACTTACATAGGTGATTATTTTCCAGGTATCCTGCAAAACCCACCTCCTCGAGGTTTCTAAGAATCATTAAAAGTCAAAACTTAGCCTTTTACCACATGCAAGTTACAACACTCAATCCTTTCTAAAGAATGGGCGAAGATTAAAAATCTTCCGAGTGTTACAACTAGATTCATATAGCTTCGTTTTCCCATTGAACCAAGCCCATGGGATCTCCAATCGTATGGTTGGGTTACCACTATAATCATCTTTTAAGATGTGGTTTTCAGTCTCATTCCTTTTAGCAATTTATGCATTTGATCACGGTTTAAACCTTTTGTTAACGGATCCGCTAAGTTATCAACTGACCTTACATAGTCAACTGTGATAACACCACTTGTGATCAATTGTCTGACGGTATTATGTCACCGACGAATATGTCGAGACTTACCATTGTATAAGCCACTATGTGCTCTCCCTATAGCTGCTTGGCTATCACAGTATATCACTACTGTCGGCACTGGCTTCTTCCAACATGGAATACATTCTAGGAAATTTCTGAGCCACTCGGCTTCTTCCCCTGCTTTATCCAATGCGATAAACTCAGATTCCCTGGTGGATCGAGCTATACACGTTTGTTTCGTCGACTTCCACGAAACAGCACCACCCCCCACAGTGAACACATAATCACTCGTCGAGAACGAGTCTTTTGAATTAGAGATCCAATTTGCATCACAATACCCTTCAAGTACTTGGGGATATCTTGTGTACTGCAGCTCAAAGTTAAGAGTATACTTCAAGTATCTCAAAACCCTACGCAGAGCTTTCCAATGTTCCTTGCTTGGGTTGCTCGTAAATCGGCTCAGCTTATTCACCGTACACGCAAGATCTGGTCGGGTGCAGTTTGTGATAAACATCAAACTCCCTATGATCTTTGCATATTCTTCTTGAGCTATAGGCTCACCCATGTGCTTACTCAAATGCACGTTGGGTTCCAATGGAGTCTTAGCTGGCTCACAATCGAACTAGTGAAATTTCTTTAGCACTTTCTCAATATAATGAGATTGTGTCAGAGCAAATTCCCTCTTGATTCCTTTTAATTTTGATTCCGAGAATCACATCAGCTAAACCCATATCTTTCATGTCGAAATTTCTCTTCAACATATTTTTAGTTTCGTTGATAATGGCACTATTGCTGCCCGTAATCAACATATCATCTACATAAAGACACACAATAACAAACCCGTTATCTGTGTTCTTAATGTAAACACACTTATCGCACTCATTGATAGTGAATCCATTTGCCAACATCACGTTGTCAAATTTTAAATGTCATTGTAATGGTGCTTGCTTCAACCCATATAATGACTTTACCAGTTTGCATACTTTACGCTCTTGCCCAGGCACAACAAACCCTTCGGGTTGTTCCATATATATTTCTTCTTCCAGATCACCATTCAGAAACGCAGTTTTCACATCCATTTGGTGAATCTCAAGATTGTGCAAAGCAGCAATCGCAAGAAGCACCCGAATGGAAGTGATTCTCGTAACAGGTGAATAGGTATCAAAAAAGTCATACCCTTCTTTCTGCTTAAAGCCTTGGACAACTAGGCGAGCTTTGTACTTTTCTATAGTACCATCGGGCTTATATTTCCTTTTCAGAATCCACTTGCACCCTAAAGCCTTACAGCCTTCAGGCAATACTACTAACACCCAAGTGTTATTTCTCATGATGGATTCAATTTCACTGTTGATAGCTTCTTGCCACCACGCCGCGTCTGGGCAAGACAGAGCTTCCGCCAATGACTTTGGTTCGTCATCCAACATAAAAGTTATGAAGTCGGGACCAAATATTTTAGCAACTTTAACTCTTTTACCACGTCTTGGTTCAACATCCTCAGGACTTGACCTCATCCTTTTTGGAGGATTAGAACTAGTGGACTCATCCATCATTCTTTCACTAGAACGATCTTCCTGCTTCTTGCAAGGGTACACATTCTCAAAGAATATAGCATTTCTTGACTCAATTGTTGTTCCTTCAGCCACGCCAGGCACAGCTGACCTATGGACTAGGAAACGATATGCACTACTATTAAGTGCATGGCCAATAAAGATGCAATCGACTGTTTTAGGGCCTATTGCAACTTGTTTCGGAGGAGGCACTTCTACCTTCGCTAAGCACCCCCACACTTTGAGGTATGAATACGAAGGTTTCTTGCCTTTCCACAACTCATAAGGAGTCACATCCCTATTTTTTAGTGGAATTTTATTCAGGATATGATTCGCTGTTAACACAGCCCCCCCACATGTTCTGGGGTAATCTTGAATTAATCAACAAAGCATTCATCATCTCTTTTAGTGTTCGATTTTTGCGTTCAGCAACACCATTTGATTGAGGAGAATATGGAGCTGTGGTTTGATGAATTATTCCACTTGCATGGCATAATTCTGCAAACGACGCTACATACTCACCACCTCTATCACTTCGAACACACTTAATTCGACAATTAAGTTGATTTTCAGCTTCATTTTTGAAGTCTTTGAACGCTTCAATTGCCTCATCTTTACTTCTTATTAAGTAAAGGTAACAATACCTTGTGCAATCATCTATAAACGTGATGAAACTTTTTACCACCTCTTGTTTGCACAAATTTCAAATCACATACGTCTGTATGGATCAATTCAAGAGGTTTTGTGCTTCGCTCTACCGAATGGAACGACAGTTTAGCCATTTTGGCTTCAACACACACTTCACATCTTTCTTGTGAGTTAAACTTATCTACTTTTAGTAAATTAAGATTTACTAATCTTTTTATAGCATTTAGATTTACATGTCCCAATCTATTGTGCCATAAGTCAGAGCTTTCAAGCAAATAAGAGGATGTGTCATTTTCCTTATTGGTTATTCCTTTTCCACGGTGAATGACCGTAACATTCAGCTCAAAAAGCCCATTCACTAGGTGACCTTCACCTATGAACTTTTCATACTTGGTCAATATAACCTTTTCACACTCAAAATTCTAGTGAAAATCCATGATTTACTAGAAGTGAGTCTGACACCAAATTATTTCGGATGTCTGGGACATGCAGTACATCCCTAAGGGTAAGAACTTTTCCAGATCCTAATTTTAGGAACACATTACCCACACCAACCACCTTAGAAGAGGCTTTGTTTCCCATACGTACTTTTCTACCTCCAACAGATTTGTAGGTAGAAAAAACGCTTCTTTCAGAGCACACATGACATGTGGCACCTGTATCAACAAACCATTCATTTGGATTGTTATCATGGTCCACGTCGGAGACCATTGCGACCACCTCGTGATCTTTGTTGTTTATAACAACACGTTCAAATAATTTGCACAATATTGTCTCCAACAATAAGTACACAATTATATTGAAACATATGTGCATTGGTACATTAAAAAACCCATGCATCCCAATTACTACTACCAAGTCTAAATTGGTCTTGCTTGTCAACTGACAAACGATAAACACAATTCTCAAGAGAATAGATCTCAAGGAATTAACCATTTCGTAGCCCATGAACATTGGTACTGTTCGTTTCTTCATTCCAGCTTTGGTGCTCATGTTTCCTCCAACTTCAATTGGTATAATCCTGTCTTAGAAGAGTACAATAATTTGTCTTGCGATTGTTAGAAATAATGGGAAGAAATTCCCAAGCCGTGTACAGGCGGTACTCTAACTAATACAATCGAAAGAAAACTTGCAACAAAAAGATGAATGAAAATTACAACGGAAATAAAGCAAACCAAATTTATAAGTCGAGTCGAGGAAAGCTCTCTTTCCGCAAGACAAATTATGCCCCGGCTAGTGCTCACGGAATGGCGTATTGCCCCCAAAGATTAAACGACTTCCTCCTAGCGTGTAGAAGCACCTCAAACCCGCTAGGCACCGGCGAACTTGATGGAGTTCCGAGAATCGAGCTAGACAATGCTCCTGAGATGCACACTATGATGTAGAGACTTTGAGGGAAAAGAAAGAATGTTTGTTGTTGGTGTTGGTTTGTTTCTCATCTCTCAAACCCACCTATTTATAGGATAGGAGAGACCACTTCAAAAGTCTTGGCATTAAGGATCCCCATAAACCACATGGAGGTTACCTTAAGTTGAAAAGCCAAAAGACTTAAGAAAATGAAAGGCTTTGAGATCCTTCCAATTTCTCACATTTTCCACATGATTCCAACAGGTGATAGATATTGTAGAGAGAAAGAATGGCACGCGACGGCGAAATCGCATTTACGTACTGGAATGAAGTAATAATCCTACTGGAATGAAGTAAAAACCTACTGGAATGAAGTTAAATCTTCGTAACATGTTAGTATGACTTATTTACCTTTGGATGAATTAAAATAGGCTCGTAATGAAGACGGAAATAATAGATAAATTTGTGTCTCTCATCCAAAAAAAACTAGATCTAAAAACTCTAATTTGGTATGGTTCGGTGGTTCGGTCTTTAAGAGTAGATTTGTGAATAATGAGACTCTATATATATATATATATATATATATATATATATATATATATATATATGGATGTATTCATTTCATTTTTTCATCTTTTGTTATGTTGTTTTTCTTAATCTCGGCCATTCAATTTCAAGATCTGATGGTTGATTTTGAGGCCACTTGTAATTAGTTTAATTATTAAAAAAAAACTAAAAATGGCAAGAATGGAAGATCAATTTCACGCCAGTTATTCCCTTCCCATATTTCACGCTCTATTTTTCTGACTAATTTCACGCCAGATAATTTGATTCTCAATATTTGAAAATTTTCATGCCTCCGCAATCTCTCCCAACTTTTCTCATCTCAATTCATGGCCACCTCACCATTCCTCCCCCTTTCTCTAATCTCAATTCTCCCATTTCTCATCATCTCTGCGCTTCCGCGTTTCAATCTACAGACCTAATCAATCATGGGCCAACAGCAATTGATCTACAGCTTCGTCGCTAGAGGCACCACCATTTTGGCTGAGTACACTGAATTCAAAGGGAATTTCACCACCGTCGCTTCCCAGTGTCTGCAGAGGCTCCCCTCTTCCAGTAACAAATTCACTTACAACCGCGATGGCCGTACCTTCAATTACCACATCGAAAATGGATTCAGTACGCTCCTTTCCTCTTAATTATTTCGATTTCTCATTTTCACGGATTGGTGGTTCATTTGCCCTCTAACTGTTTGTTTAATTGTTAACATGTTCATGCGGTCCTGTTTCTGATGAAATTAGAATGACAAGGAGTTGTCTAAAAACACGAGTTGCAGTAATTCGTCTGGGGTTGCACATAATGTATAATTTGTATAGTATAATGCGTGGTTTAGTTTCTGTAATGCATTATTTATGATATGTAATGAACATTTATCCTGACCTGTTTCATTTAAGTTGTGTCGTGGTTCGATGTTTGGCGCACGTTTCTTATTTTCCCTAAGGGTTTAACAAGCCTAGGGGCTAGGGTGTAGTATGTTTTAAGTCTAAAAAACGTTGTCCAAAAACACGAGCTGCAGTAATTCGTCTTGGGTTGCACATAATGTATATTTTGTATAGTATAATGCGTAGTTTAGTTTCTGTAATGCATCATTTGTGATATGTAATGAACATTTATCCTGACCCGTTTAATTTAAGTTGTGTTGTGTGTCGTTGTTTGGCGAACGTTTCTTGTTTTCCCTAAGGGTTTAACAAGCCTAGGGGCTAGGGTGTAGTATGTTCTAAGTCTAAAAAACGTTGTCCAAAAACACGAGATGCAGTAATTCGTCTGGGGTTGCACATAATGAACATTTTGCATAGTATAATGCGTAGTTTAGTTTCTGTAATGCATTATTTGTGATATGTAATGAACATTTATTCTGACCCATTTAATTTAAGTTGTGCCGTTTCAATGTTTGGCGGACGTTTCTTTGTTTTTCCTTAAGGGTTTAATAAGCCTAGGGCTAGGGTGTAGTATGTTCTAAGTCTAAAAAACGTTGTCCAAATACACGAGCTACAGTAATTCGTCTGGGGTTGCACATGCATAGCGCGTATGTATTTTTTTAACTGATATACATAATGTACATATTGTGTAGTATAATGCAGAGTTTAGTTTCTGTAATGCAATATTTGTGATAAGTAATGAACATTTATCCTGTCCCGTTTCATTTAAGTTGTGTTGTGGTTCGATGTTTGGCGCACGTTTCTTGTTTTCCCTAAGGGTTTAACAAGCCTAGGAGCTAGGGTGTAGTATGTTCTAAGTCTAAAAAACGTTGTCCAAATACATGAGCTGCAGTAATTCATCTGGGGTTGCACATTCATAGCGCGTAGGTTTTTTTTTACTAGTATACATAATGTACATATTATATAGTATAATGCGCAGTTTAGTTTCTGTAATGCATTATTTGTGATATGTAATGAACATTTATCCTGACCCGTTTAATTTAAGTTGTGCCGTATTTCGATGTTTGGTTCACATTTCTTGTTTTCCCTAAGGGTTTAACAAGCCTAGGGGCTAGGGTGTAGTATGTTCTAAGTCTAAAAATGTTGTCCAAATACACGAGATGTAGTAATTCATCTGGGGTTGCACATGCATAATGCGTATGTATTTTTTTTTCTGATATACATAATGTACATATTGTATAGTATAATGCGTAGTTTAGTTTCTGTAATGCATTATTTGTGATATGTAATGAACATTTATCCTGACCCGTTTAATTTAAGTTGTGTCGTGTTTCAATGTTTGGCGCACATTTCTTGTTTTTCCTAAGTGTTTAACAAGCCTAGGGGCTAGGGTGTAGTATGTACACATTAATAAAAGCATTACCAAAGACCATGAGTTTGAGTTATAAAAATAATGTTTTGTCATAATCGCGGCTATAGACTGTTTTTTTTACTGATTTACATAATGTACATATTTTTGTCATGATTGTCGGTGCTAGGAGTCTCAATTTCTGTAATGGCTTCCTTCTGTCATGGAGTTAAATTTTTTTAAGCAATTGAGGAATTCGGATGGGGTTCGTTGACAATAGAGATGGCCGACCTTTCTTCCTCTTGATTTCTTCGGCTCACCCTGTTCTGGAGCCGTACTTGTGCCTGCCTCGACCAATCGCTCCCTAAATTTTTGAGCTCGGGCAACGAGGATGACATCATCGACTGCTTCGTCGATGTCAAGTCGTAGCTGCTTCTCTGATATGGAAACATCAACATAAAACATCAGAATTTTATTATTACCACCAGAATAAAGCATAATATGCGCTATGTAATGCATTAAAATGGTTACAAAATCCACATATTGATTAAAATAATGCATAATAAATGACAACTAATGTATAGTACCAAATAAATAATGTACAGTACCAAAGGAATAATGCACAGTGTCAAACAAATAATGTACATGCAAACTTTAGAGTTATGGTCAGCAGCAATTCACTCATATGCACAATAATTCTCATAATGCCTACTACATTGTAAATAATGACAACTACTTGATACATAATGTACAGCCTCAATCGAATAATGCACATATTAATCTCCGAGTCACCAATTTTTCCACACCAACCAGTAAGCAGACACATAATGCAACATACTTGACAAATAATGCATCACAGACCATAAATAATGTAAATTTCTAATTAAATAATGCGCACGTTGATACTACACTGAGTTAATCTCCCATGAATAAAACCACTTAAAAAAGGTAAAACCACACGACCGATAATGACAAAAGCGACTGATAAATAATGTACAGTACCAAAGGAAAAATGCACAGTTTCAAACAAATAATGTACATGCAAACTTTAGAGTTATGGTTAGCAGCAATTCACTCATGTGCACAATATTTCTCATAATGCCTACTACATTGCAAATAATGACAACAACTTGATACATAATGTACAGCCTCAATCGAATAATGCACATATTAATCTTCCAGTCACCAATTTTTCCACACTAGGAGTAAGCAGACACATAATGCAACATACTTGACAAATAATGCATCCCAGACCATAAATAATGTAAATTTTTAATCAAATAATGCGCACGTTGATACTTCACTGAGTTAATCTCCTATGAATAAAACCACTTAAAAAGGTAAAACCACTTAAAAAGGTAAAACCACACAACTGATAATGATGTTCGTGTTTAACATAATGAAATCGACCAGTAGTCGGGGTCTAGTGTTGTCTATCGGTTTCAATTAATCAACAAGAACACTTTTTGAGTCACCGCTGGTTTTGTTTAGTGGGGGAACACCGTTTGTGTATTTGCGGCGGACGTCGCCGATTTCTTAGCCTTAGCAACTCTCTCAATCTCATCCTACTTCTTTATGGCGTAGCTGTCAATACAAACAAATTGACATCATAGATTAGAATAAAAAAGTGATGAGATTGAGATTGAGATCGACGTTTGCTCACCTGTTTGAAGAACCTTTGGCCGCATTGATTAGTTCATCAACAAGGCATTCGGCAATAGTCTTGACGCAATCCAGGAGAGTGATGACAAATTTTGAGTCGGATTCAGACGGTGAAAACGACGAATTTTGATGGTAGTGGCGACTAGGGTTTGACGATTATTGGAGAATGAGGAGACGGAAAGGAAGAAGGGTGGAGAGGGAGTTTCAGCGTTTGGAATGAGAGAGAATGAGTTGATGGAAGGGTGTGTATCAATAGCCCGCTTAAAATTCGCACCTTCCGTTTCTGGAAGTTTCAATTTTGGTGTTTTTACTAGTTTACCCTTATAATGCACAGAAACCACCTTATAATGCAACATGGGGTTAAAAAATAAGCATCCATCCGGACCGTTGATGAATCATATCTAACGGCCATATTTAGAAGAATAAAGGATCTAAGGGATGAATAGGAGAATAATGTTCCGCTATATTCATATGTATACAGTCTCATATATATATATATATATATATATGTATATATATATATATATATATATATATATATATATATATGGATGTATTCATTTCCTTTTCCTATATTTCCTCCTTTTTCCTTCTTAATATCAGCCATTAGATTAGAGAAATGGACGGTCAAGATCAACATTGGATAATTAATCCCGTGTTGCATTATTTGTCCTATTTTGTGCATTATGAGGGTACAATAATAATCTAATAATGGCTGGAAACCGCTACGAATAATGCACCACATGGTCACGAGTAATGCATATAATTGCCTCTATAATGCACAATATGTGAACTGCAATGCATACGAACAAGATGTGTTGTGTTATGATGTTTGACACACGTTTCTTGTTTCCCCTAAGGGTTTAATAAGCTTAGGGGCTAGGGTATAGTACGTAGACATGTATGTAATCTTCACATGGTAACGAGTAATGGATATATTTGACTATATAATGCACAATTTGTGAACTGCAATGCATACGAACAAGATGTGTTGTGTTATGATGTTTGACACACGTTTCTTGTTTCCCCTAAGGGTTTAATAAGCTTAGGGGCTAGGGTATACTACGTACGCATTAATAACAAATTATAAAACGATACGAATAATTCACCAAATTGTCACGAGTAATGGATGTTATTAACTATATAATGCACAATATGTGAACTGCAATGCATACGAACTGCAATATTAACTATATAATTCATCAAATCTTGATGGCAGCTTGATCTTTCTTCTGACTCGATCCCTAGCCAGCTGGTAGTTTTCCAGATTATCTTGAGGCTGTGTTTGTGTCTCATTCTGAGCACTCTGAGGCTCAGTGACTTCTTCACTCTCCCCATGTTTCTCATGCCTCCCATGCTCCACCTCAAAGTCAGCTTTATCAACAGAATCAGTCACAGAATCAGGCTTCTCAACTATCACTTTGTTCTTATCCAGAAAAGGCATTTCAGTTTCAGAGAATACAACATCTCTACTAATCACAATCTTGTGATTCCCTGGCTCTACACACCACAAACGATATCCCTTCACCCCAGGTTGATATCCCAACATCACACACCTAATAGCCCGAGCATCCAACTTCCCTTGTTTGAGATGAGCATATGCCTTGCAGCCAAACACTCTCAATGTGGTGTAATCTCCATGGCTGCCATACCATCTAAAATCAGGTGTGTCTCCCTCTATACTTGATGAGGGACATTTGTTGATAAGTTTCACAGCCGTGGATGCAGCCTCGGCCCAAAACTTCTTCTCAAGTCCAGATGAGAGGAGCATACACCTCACCCTCTCTATTATGGTTCTATTTGCCCTTTCTGCTATGCCATTCTGCTGAGGATTCAGAGGTACAGTCCGGTGCCTTTTAATTCCCCTCTCCTTACAAAAGTTATCAAACTCTTTGGAGAGATACTCCAAGCCGTTATCAGTCCCCAAACATTTAAGAACCACAGACTTCTCCTTCTCCACTTCCAGGCACCATTGCTTGAACTTATTAAAAGCCTCTGATTTCTCTCTCAAAATGTATATCCACATTTTTCTAGAGTAGTCATCTATGATACTCATATAATACTTCCCTCCACCTACTGACACCACAGATGCAGGACCCCACAAGTCACTATGGGAATAATCAAGAGTGGATGTGGAAGTGTGCTTGCCTTTGGGATAGGGCTGTTTCTTGGACTTACCCAAAATGCATTCCTCACATGGAGTAGTGTCCATCTGCCCAGAACTTTGTATAATCCCCTTCTTGGCCAGCTCCTTAATGCTTCCCTCAGCTGCATGAGCAAGCCGCATATGCCAGATTTTGAAGTCATCAGCCTTCACAATATTTGCCTGTGCAGTAGGGATCTCAACACTAGCCAGTAGATAGTACAAGCTTCCCCTCCTTTCAGCTTCCATCACCACTCTTTGATCCTTGGAAACTGTCATTTTTCCCCCAGTAGAGCAGAATGTATATCCCTTGCGTTCAAGAAGCCCAAGTGAAATGAGATTCCTCTTGATATCAGGTATATATCTCACTTCACTTATAATCTTCACAGATCCATCTTGCATTCTCAGCCTGATCTTGCCTATACCTTGGATGGTACAAACTTGGTTGTTGCCCAATATAACCGATCCAGTCATCTCTTGGATCTCCTCAAACCAGCCAAGATTCGGACTCATATGCAGACTACACCCCGAGTCCATGATCCAAGATCCTCCCAGACCACCCTCCATCACATTCAGAATTTCTGGCACATCAGTTTCCTCAACACAGTCAGTAGATGGAACACGGTTTCCACCACCATTTGCTTGCCTTCTTTTCCATGCGAAGCAATCCTTTTTGAGGTGACCCGGCTTCTTGCACCAATGACATGAGCGGGTTTCCTTTTGATCATTTGATGGAGTTTTCTGATTTTCTTGGCTCGGCTTCTGAAACCTCTTGACTCCCTTGAACTTCTTGACATTTAGGCTCTCAGCCATAGCCTCTGGATTCTTAGAGCCTGACTTCTGAATTTCTTTTGCTCTTATGGCCGACTGAACTTCAACAAGGGTGATAGTACCCTCTCGGCCATACAATATAGCATCTCGTAGCTGATCAAATGACTTCGGCAGAGCATTCAAAAGTAATATTGCCTTATCTTCATCCCCTATCGAGGCGTCGATATTTTCAAGATCATCGACCGCCTTATTGAAGTCTTCAAGTTGCTCCAATATCCCTTTATCATCCAAGAATCGATAGGAGTATAACCGCTGCTTCATGAGCAGCCTATTGGCCAAGGACTTAGCCATGTACAAGTCTTCGAGCTTCGCGATTATTCCGGCTGCAGTCTTTTCTTTTGCAACCTCTCGAAGAACTTTATCCCCGAGGCATAGCACAATTGCACTATGAGAGCTTTCGCCTCGATCTCAGCTCGTTTAAGGATCTCCTTTTCGTCAAGATCCACCTTCTCCCCTTCCTCCGACTTATCCTCCTTTCCGCCCGCCTCCAACGCCGAAGCAAGGCCTTGATGAATCAGCATAGCCCGCATCTTCATCCGCCATAAGCCGAAATCATTCCTACCCGTGAATTTCTCGGCCTCAAACCTAGAAGCCATAACACCCTCCAATCTCACCACCGAAAGAACAAATCAGAAATCAATCGCGCCTCCCGATTCCCACAGAGGGCGCCAATTTGTAAACAATTGAGGAACGATTTGAGTAGCAAGAACAATCGGTTGAAGATTGGAATGAAATTGTAAAGTAAATTTTATTCACTGGAATGAGAAAAACGAGAGAGAGAAGATGAGCTACAGTGTAAAACTAACTAATGAATTAGCTATTTAACAGAAACTAACGGCTAGTTTCAATCCTACGGCTAGGATTAAAACTTGACTAACAAACAGATCTAATCGGCTGCTGAAACGAGTTGTCATAACTGCCGAGCTGCCGAGCTTGCCGAGCTTGCCGAGCTTGAGCCATCACAATCTACCAACATTCTAAGTGAAAGTCGAGACAAACGAAGTAGAAGAACCAGAAGAGAATCGTAAATATGAATAAAACAGTATATTTCCTTCAGTATCTTTTAAAATCGTCAGATTTGGAAAAATAATATTTAGGTTAGATTGAGGATTTGGAATCCCGTAATTTTATCCAACTTTCTTTATTTTCAAAAATCTAATTACTTTTCTAATTTTATTATTATTGAACCAAATACATAAAATTAATAATTTAAAATCAAATTACTTTCTCATGTTGTATCATATTTTATTATTTTAATTTATTTAATACTCTATCTGTTCCATAGTAATGGATGAGTTTCTTTTCGCTACAAAATTTATGAAAAATTATATTAAGTGAGTTAAATAAATGAAGAATAAAGTAGAAAATGAAAAAGGTAAATGAATAGTGGAAAAAGTAAGAAAGATAAATAAGTGAGAAGATATATGTTGATTTTTACTAAAATGATAAATGACTTTACTATTATAAAATATACTAAAATGATAAAATGACTCTATTACTATAGAATAAGTGGAAGTAGATGACGAAGTGTTTGAAGGCTATAAACTAAGCTAAAGGGGAGTGATCATTTTGAGGCCTAAAATATTGTCAAAGACTCAGAAGAATGATTTGTTAATACTTTAGAATTCATTTTTAAGACACATTGATTGTACGAGATCAAACTATTGTTGAATAATTTATTATTGATTTTATATTATGCAATTGGATTTGTTTTAATATTTTAGAATTAGAATTTTATATTTGTCGTATGATTTATATCTTTAACTTTTATATATTTATATTATATTATATAAATATAGAATCCCTAAGAATGAAAACAAATGGATTTATTTTCTGGTTAGCTTTTAGCCCAATTAATCGGCTGAGCTAGTTTAAAAGTCGAAACCTTAACGTTTAGAATGTCCACAATAGTTAGGCCAAGCCACAAATTCTTATCGACAGCCATAAAAACTTATCCACAACCACAAAAAAAACTTGTTCAGTCTAATAGTGGATAAGCCACAACCACAAATCTAATTATTTTTTCAATTGTTGGTATATTTTAATTTAATTAGAATAAAAATTATCGGACTATAATAATTATGTCTGAACTCCACATCTGGGATGGAGGGGGAGTGGGATTCGATCTCCAGGGCTGGGAAGGTGGATATGCCGTATCCGAGTCTCCATAGCCAGAGGAATCACCATCTCCACCTTGCATATTGAGACAACAAAAATATAGAGAGTGAAAATTAGGGTGTAAAATTGTGTGGTGAAAATGTGTAAAATGTAGTATTTATAGAAAAATTTAGAAAAAAAAAATAAAAAAATATTCGATGGGCAGAGCCGTAGCCCCCGGCACCCTGCAAGTAAATATGTACCAAGTAAACATTAAATTATTAATGTTTACTTGATACATATTTACAAAAATATCTTTTTATGGTCAGCCACATGACTGCATAGCTTTACACTTATAAATAAGTTGATAAAGTAAGTGGGTAAGAATAGAGTATGTAGATTGCAGGGTGTCCAAAAGTTGAAAATAAATGTAATTATGGGCTAAAACTCATTGCAACCAATGAGTTTTAATTAGGCCGTTTCTTACACTCAAATCCATGTCCATTAAAACCAATGTTTTAAAAACCGGACTGGACCGGCTGGTTTGACCGGTCGGACAGCGAACCGGTAGGTAGTCCGGTCCGGTTCACCCCTTTAAACTACCACTGCATTGAACCGTCGTGAACTGGTGGAACCGACCGGTCGGACCGGTTGAACTGTGAACCGAAAACTGGTTTTCTATTTTTTTTTCAAAATTTTTTAAAATTTGTTGTTGGTAGAGGTTGAACTCATGACATCTCTTCTAGTTAAGAAGACATCTACCACTCCACCACATGGGCTCATTGAACAATTTGAACATTAAATATTTTTATACATTAACCATTAATTTTATCTACAAAAACTAATAATTCATTTTAATTTTATTATTCTTTAATATAATTGTTAATTATAGTATATAATTATCATCCTTTATATTTTAATGATGCTCTACTTACCACCTATATTATTATTAGTACCATATAAGATTCATTATTCACTATAAATAATTTTTTTATATTACATACTTAATTTATATACCCTAGCTATTGACATTAATGAATAGTCTTATCTAAACTAATTAATAAGTACTTAATTCGTATTTAATTATATATTATTTTACGAAATAAATTTTCTTAAATTAATATAAACATTATCTAGACTAACTAATATTAAATATATATATATGAATATATTTACTAAATTTTAATATTATTTTTATTTATAAATCACTAATTATCTATAAGGTTTAATGTGTTGTGATAGTGATATATTATTAATTGTAAATCATTTACTAATTTAATATATTTTTATATATATTTGCAACAGTAAAACGGTTAGACCGGTGGTTCGGCCGGTTGGACCGTGAACCAGTAACGTTGCCGGTTCGCTTGCCGGTCCGATTTTTAAAACATTGATTAAAACCCAGGCTAGAGCAGATACAAATAAGACTCACAACTACAAATCCTTTATTATAATTATAATTATTATTATTATTATTATTATTATTATTATTATGCTTTTATAAATATATTTTTATGAAACAAACAAAATATTTTAGCCTCTCTTGGTATATCAACTTTATAAAAATTTGTTATTGAAAGTGTCCAATTAAATTTGACACGTACAAGGTACAAAAGAATACTGTAGTATACTACTGCCACGAGAGCCTAAGGTGCATGGTATTATGGTGCGACTCGTTCACACCGGAAAATCGTGCTTGCTTTCCATCCGCCTCAATTCTAGGGTTTAAGTTCAGAAGCTCTACCTCTTCGACATTTTTCATAGTTGCAATCTCATATTTTGGATTTCAGTCGCTATCTCCATCTCAGATCTGCAATGGCTGCAAGCAACGCCCCATCTGCTCATGAGAGGGAACAGGTACTTCCTCTACGCTCAATCATGCCTAATTAGGACTGATTTCTATCAAATTGATTTCGAGTATTCTGAATCATTTTTTTCGTGGAAGATTATTGGAATGATGGAGAAGGAGATGGAGTACAGGGTTGATATGTTTAACAAGTAGGTAACCGCTGTGTGTGTGTCTGCATTGATGCAATTATTCATTGCTGTTTTTTATGTTAAATGATTTTTCTGTGTTACTCTGTATTTTTGGGTAATCCTTGAATTGAAATGGTGGTTTCTGTTAATGTCTTCCTGGTCACTTACAATTTTGCTCAATCCCCTCAGTATTTATTTTTTTTTTATTTTGTGCTTAAGTTTTCTCCACTTTTCTATATGTATTGAATTGATGAGACCTTTGTTGTAATTCAGGCTTACACACACGTGTTTCAGCAAGTGCATCGAGAATAAGTACGTTTTGGCATTGTTCCTGAAAGCTCTGTTTTTGATTGTGGAGTTGTGGAAGGTTTTCTGTTGATCGGAATAATTTAAGAGTGGTAACTGACTTATTTGTTCATTCTTCTTATAGGTACAAGGAAGCTGAGTTAAACATGGGGGAAAACAGCTGCATTGACCGATGTGTTTCGAAATATTGGCAGGTAATTGGTTGTTTATTATTATTGTGATCATTCGGTAGAGAAATGTGTGCGTGTCTATTTTGCCATTGCCATTCATATGAATTATTCAATGTGGCTATAATTTGCAAACCATGCAGTTTTTTAATACGTTATGTAAGACGTACATGTGGTATTTAGATGGTTTGAACCCTTATTAGTCTTCCTAGGAGCTTATCAGACAAGTACTCAACCCTTAATGTTTTTGGTTAATTATTCACCTATCGTTTTGAGAGCAAAGAATGCAAGTATCTTTATAAAGGATAGAGGTAATCGATGCAGAAGATAGTATTCACATGGTGTATCCTAATGGTTTTAGCAATTTTTAGGAATTCTAAGCCAGGATTCTAATATGCTTGCTTAGCTTAGTTCTCACAAGCATCTGGTCAAATCATAGTTTTAGTGTTTCGGAGTTTGTTTTGTAGATTATTTTACACTCTTTCTCTCTCATATGATCATCTCAATGGTAGTGTAAATACAACATATTCTACAAACGTTGTATACCCGAGAACACTTGCTAACAGATCGTTTCTTCACTGCAGGTGACCAACTTAGTTGGCCAACTGCTAGGCAACAGTCGACCTCCAATGTAGAGGAGATAATTTATCTTTTCGTCAGTTGACTCACGATGAGTATACAAGGATTATGTTGTATTTGTTGAAAACCTTTGATTAATCAAATAAAACCTGAATATGGCAGGTATTTATTTGGCGTTGTCAAGTTGCATTAGCTGATTTTTTGTAATCAGAACCAGTTATTATGCTAGGCAGTACTTTACAGTGTATCGAAATCGACTAGCTGCTAAAGATTCAATACGTTTTTCTCATATAATCTCTCAACATAGTTGGAAATTTCTTCTCAAACTAGCTATTTGGTGCTCGAGTAATATTTGATTTGATTTAATCTCTCAACATAGGTTATTTGATGATATCTATATATATCGTTTTTATTTACTAGCATGTGTTATCATAAAATCATTTAAGCTTATACTTCGTGGTTTGAGGGTTAATGTTTATTGTAAGTTTATGTAATTTGGATTGTAGGATTGGGGTTTATCGTCTAAGAGATAAGTGATCCTAGTTTTTTTTGTCAGTTCAATGTATTAATTTGCTTATGTGCATGTTTGGAAAGAAGTTAAGTTTGATCAGTGAGCTTAAACAATACGATCTTTCCACTGAAACATAATTCCATAACGCACAAAACTTAACGAAGAGTGCTCAAAACCAACAAATTCCAAGAAAAGAAGAAAAACAGCAACAAGCGTGAGATAATCCTCTGCTTTAGACAAAGTTGGAGTGTTGAAAAGCCTAAATACATGAAGGAAGGGGAGTTTAAGTCTATACAGTTTTTTCAATTTTTGTTTTGTTTTGCTTCCAAATTGGAGGCTTCTTGCAGCGATTCTTGGGCATCATTCTCCATCCCAAGCGTGAAGAGCGCGGCAGCTTGAAGATGAAAAGCAGTCGGCCACTGTGGTGATATCGCCAGTGCTTGCATCGCATCTCCGAGTGCTTGATTAGGCATGTCGCTCATCAGATAGCACACGCACCGCCTCCCATACACCGTCGGAGAAACCATAGTCCCACCTTCGACGAACTACAGGCGCATTCAAGTTTATATCTATACAAAGATAGGCAAGTGCTAATACGAGGATTTCGTGCTTTACCTGTGAGTAGCAGTCAATGGCAGTGGCGAAGTCCTTGGCGCGAAATGCGGCGTCTCCTTGCTTCTTGGAGTTCAAGGTCTCCTGCATTTGGCTGGTCCACAACTGAAAAGATAGCTGCATCAAGAGACAACTCGTGTGATATTAAGGCGTTGTCAACGATGATCGCATCAGTTTTAATCAAACGCGCCGAAATGAGGGAGACCGACCTCATTGGCAATTCCCTCATCATCTTTGTATCCGGCCTTGTCTAGGATTTCGTGTATGGCGGTGAGATCCATTCTCAGGCATGCTTCCCCCATCGGAGTCAGCAGAAGTGGCACCGTGCAGCCGGTTTTTCCTTGTGGGATGCCTAGTAGAACGTAGGAAGGGACCTGCATTGTTCATTTGTTGAAGTTTGAGTTTTTTCTTTTCTAAACTAAACTAAGTTGGGAAAGTTGAGTTTTTCCTTTTCTTGACTTGAGTTTACCTCAGTTTCTTTCTCGAGAGACATGAGGGAAGTGACTAGGGTCTTTGTGTTTGGCCTCTCCCGAGCTTCGTACTGCAAGCAACGGGTGGCTAGCCTGACCAGCTCAGTTCCCTCGTCATTGGAGAAATGTCCCTCCAAACAGGAGTCCATCAGCATCAGAAAGTTCTTGCCGCGGATGAGATCAAGTGCCTACAAAGTCATAGACATAGATAGTGATCTGAAAGGATGGAGAAAACAATATAATGGGATCTTACATGGCTTGGAGGTATATGTTTGCCACTTAAGAGATCAAGCAGCATAGTTCCAAAGCTGTAAACCACACTTTCTGGAGTCACTCTTCCTGAATTAAGGAAGAAGGGGAAGCATTATTGAAGATAGGAAGAGATATATCATCACATAACAGTTGTGCATACCAGTTCTCAAATACTCTGGGGGAGTGAAGGCTAAGTTTGTGCTGTAACTTTTGCCGTCTCGACTATTCTTCATCAACCCGAAACAAGAGAGCCTGGGATTGCCATCCTAGACAAGGAGCAATGGCTGATGTGAGAAAACACAGTGCTCAAGATTTTAATTAATCATGGTGAAACAGACATATCCACCTGATCAAATAAGACTCTGTAAGCATTAAGATCATGATACAAAGCCCGGCCTCGACCGCTGCAGTAGTCCAGAGCTTGTGCCAAATACAAGGCCACCCTCAACCTCATTGCCCATTTCATGGGCTGATTCTCCCCTGTTTCCATATCCCAAACACTAGCTCACATCAGAAAACTACTAATTGTAAGCAAAATGAACCAAAACCACAAAACCTGAATCTTGCAACTTTATGACCCCTTACACCCTACCTCAACCATCTCCAAAGCACAGTATAAGTTCAAAACAGATCAACAAAAAAGCAAGTAGTACTAAATCTTTAATAACAATCCATAAAACTCACAGTGAAATAAATGCTTGGCCAAAGTCTCATTAGGCATAAACTCTGCCACCAACAATCTCTCCTCTCCTTCAAAGCAGAATCCAATCAGATTAGACAATCGTTCACTTCTCAAGTTCCCCACCGCCTTAGCTTCATCCTTTAATAACCAACGACATGGCAATGAAAATGCAGCCAACCAAAACAACCACTTGCAACCTCATAAATTGATCTTGATCATTTTAAAAAATTCACAATGACATGGGATTTAAGAGGAACAACACATGGTCATAAAACAAACAACTAGTTGAAAGAAAGAATGTACTAACTATAAATTGGCGAGGGTCAGGCCAAGCAGACTTGTTGAAGCGCTTAACAGCAATCCAGCCTTCAGTTTCAAGAAAACCTTTGTAAACAACGTTAGGAGCCTTCTCACCATGCTCAGAGACTATGTTGTCTGAAGAAAATCCTTTTGTTGCAGTTTTCAGCTCCTCCCAGCTGAACTCTCTGAAGCTTGGGAAAGAATTTTTCTCCCCATTCTCTAAAAACCCATGAAAAAGATTGCATTTTTACACAAACCCATAAAAAAAATTCAATCAAATGGAGGTGCACAAACTGACCCGGATCAGTGGATTGAAGAACAGATGGTTTGAGATGAGAATGCCACCAGCAAAATGAGAACTTGGAGCACTTTGCACCCATGATTTTTACTTCTGCAGAAACTGAAACTGCAGGCTTTCACAGGAAAAAAAATGTTCCCTTTCTCTCTCTCTCTCTGTCTGTCTTAATTAGTCTGTTTGATCAAGATTTTGAGCATTGGGATTTATGTGAGAGATGGGAGATTTGAATTTGTGGATCCAAGAATAGTGTGTTGTGGTTTTTGTTCAGACGAGGTGTTCACATTTTAAGAGCATGCAGTAAAGCATATTCAAAGCATGGGGTTGGTGTGCGTGGGATACTATGATTTTATTTTCATTTTGGTGAATAGTACTACTATCTACCACACTTATGATGTGAGTTGTGTTTGAAAAAGATTATGTTTTTTCCCCCTAATTTTAGCTTTCTTATTTATGCAACTTTCTCATCATTCCTGATTTGTGTATGCCTCTCTCCTCCATCTCTCTCTCTCAGTTGGCATGTGTTACTTTTTACTCTTTTTGTTGATTCACAGTTCTTACCTGCCACTGTGGCAGGGGAACCACAGTTTTAAGAAATTCGAGACCAAGTGGATTCTGATTTGCTTTCGACAAACAAAATTTTAATACTATGTGGACAATTGGTGTAAAAGCAATTTCTCGCAATGTAAATTATGGCACATAATTATTGAGAATGATGCTATTGAAATCACTACAAAATGTGATGGGATATTGAAAAATCATGATAGCAACCGAACTTTTGACACTTAAATACCACTTAGTCCCCCTATTATTAGTATAAAGATAAATGATCCTTGCTTGTATTCGGAAATCATACTAATCAATATCAGCAAAAGATGGGAAAAAGAGAGAACAAATTTTGTACTCCCCTTTACAATTTTCCAAATACACTTTACGATTTGCCAAATAAAATTTTACATACAATTTGTGTGTGGAACCAAATAGGTTATAGACAATAAGTGCAATAATATTGAGATAAGGAGACATTTGGCATCTTAAAAAGGTCCCTGCAGAATAATGAAGCCCTAAATATGGAACAAAAAGGCTTATGAAATCATGATTAACACCCCACAAGGCACACTGACTGTATACCACCAAGTGCTCTAATTATTTCTACCACACATCTGATCTCTCTCTCTCTCTCTCTCACACACACACACACACACACACACACAAACACATATGCTTTTCATTGAGTAGAAATACATTGATCCTTTACCTCTTAATTAGCTATCAAATTTTGTAAAGTGGTGGCCATTCATTGACTGTCCCCTCTCTCTCTCTCTCGCACACACACACATGACCCAAGTTGATAATATTTGACATGAATTTGTTAAGCATAAATTGCGGCAATAGTATGATGGATGAAATAAGTAGAGAGGGGTCACACTGCCGCTATAAAGTTTGAACAAATATGCACATGAAAAAAGAGGCACATGCCTAACCATACTAGCTGTACAATTCACTTTCACCAAGCCTAAAAATGTGTGAGAATTGGTATATTTGAATGACAAAATTTTAGTACCGGAATGGTTTTGGGGAAGAGGATATTTTGTGGGGCAAAACCTTCACCAAATATTCAAACAATATTCTCTGTACTCATTATTTTGTCATATAGTAAATTGAGAATTGAGGTTTCTTGAAATAGCACAGGCATCTGTTCCATTGTTGCATACCAAGTAACTGTCACACACAAATAACTGACCAATAACATCATCTTGTCTTTGTCTGGGAATTTCATTTTTTCTCAATGAAACTTCATAGTATTGATTTCAATGTTTGAATTCTTTTTACAATTGGACACAACTGAAACTGAGTTAAAGCCCAAACAGATTATGTAGTCGGCCCGGCCCACATTCATTTATTTTGGTTTGTCATGATTGATTCATATATAAAACCCTCTACACAACAGCACATGGGATGGGAGGGGTCAATGATTCATTCAGTCATTTGAATATGTAATTCAGATGTCATAAGCAAACATATCTTTGTTGCACATGATAGAATGTGAGGTGCCTCAGAGAAAAGTGGGAGAGAACTGCTGATCAAGATTGATTGATTGCAATTACAGAGAATTTTTTTTTGAATTCATGATACATCATCATCATCATCTTGTTGAGGATTTGTTACTAAAAGATGAGAGCTTTAAACTGGACTACACAAACTCGATGCTATAAGTTTATAAGTGGCGATTTTACCAGTTTGAGGGGCACCTCTCGGGAGACCAGGGGTTTGTGCCCATCCATCCACTAGACGCCGCTGATGACTGCTTCAACATGCACGACATTGCCTTCTTCCATGATCTTGCCGTTGATTTGAGTTCTTGGCCTCTGCACAACGATACAAGACTACTTTTTAGCTTGTGAAGATGAGGTAATACCGAAAGAGCAAGACGAGAAGCTAAGTTATACCCAGTCAGCAGCATCCCCGGAATTCCCATTCAAGAGTTTGTGATTCTCTTCTTTGGTCTTGTTATCCTTGGTCAGAGGGAGGAACAATGCTGCAGATGCACTCGAACGGTCGGGTAGTTCTGCAGGTATAACATCCGTGTCGGGCTCAAAATATATGAACTAACGAAGGATGACAATAAAAAGATCAAGTGAAACTTATGCTTACCTGGCAACTTCTTGTCGAGAAAGAACACGACCAAATTTACAGTGTACCATGCCACGACGACATCAACTGTGTAGTGCTTACGAGATGCCACAATCAACAAGCTTTGAAAGACAACGGTTAACCAGGATAACTGCTTAACAAACCTGCTAGATCAGACGATATTAAAATCAGAAATTCACATAGCAAAGGTGTAATATGACATATCAACATCTTCTATTCATTGGAGGGGATGGTGAAATTCTTGCTTAACTTTCAGAAGAGAAAAATTAACTTGTATATATTTGAAAGGAAACGTGATATTACCTTCGAGTACCATACTTGTGGTATGTCCGCACAAAGACTAGGGAGAATATCATGTGAGACGAAAATATTAAATCACCACAGCCATAAAGAACTCCACTAGGAACTGCATAACCAAATAAATTAAAACAATAAGCATAGAACTCTAAATTTCATCACTGACATATGATGTCAGGCAAGAGGGGAATTGTCACCTATTAATAGAGCTTGTAAAACATTGTTTGGAGGAGGCAGTGTGGCGAGCTTCGAACCCTACATGACTCAAGACAAAAAAGGACAAAACCCAACATGAGTTATATGGTTTACTTAAAAGACAATGTAGAAACTAAGAAATCAAGAAATAGACTATCTCTGTTAAGAACCACATCAACAGAAAAGATAAAATATTATACCTCGCGGCAATGATAATTTGGACCGGGCAGCTGCGTAGAGTAGAAAGTGATGATGCGAAGAAACTGGCATGCCTGAAACAAATATAAAGTGGATGTGAATTACTTAACCATACATAATTGTCTGATTTTTCAATGAAATTCAAAATAAGGCAAATTCTGTCCATCTGCAACCAAGACACCCGAAAAAACAATTAAAAACATCGCTCAGCTTGAAGTCCACACGATCGAAAACTACAAACTTAGTATATGACCACTTGTTTGATGCTTACTAAACCAACCAAGTAGTAGCAGTGGGATGAAAAAAGCTTCTGAAAAGACTAGCAAGATTGCACTTACGACTAAAAATGCGAGGACCCTGCACCATATCAGGACTGTGTAAATCTTTTTGGTCTTCAATATGAAAGGATGGAAAGTCCACTGCAGTGGCACAATGAGCATTTTAAAGTTAAAACTTAGTTGCAGTTTGTTAAAGAACAATTGAATTGAAGAAAACTCACCAAAACAAAAGACAGGAAAATGAAGGTAAACAGTGTTTCACTAATGTAAGCTCTTTCTTGGCCAAGTTCCTACAGTTCAATAAGGATGAGACCATAAGAAAATATCTCAAGCCGAACAAGGAATATCACTAATAACATTAGCAAAAAATGAAGGGATTATTCAATATTACCGGAAGAAGGAAGAAGCCAACATCCTGAAGTGTTGGTCCCGGCCGATGAAAATAATGAATCCCTCGCGCTGCTAGTCCGTGGATGTACTGAATACAGTGCAAATGAAATGAACATCACAGGTAATATAAGACTCCCACTGTCTTGTAACATCAATACTGAAGCATCAACGATTCGCAGCAAATAATTGTACTCCCTATGGTACATGACTCCGGCATAAAGAACATAATCTAAGTTAACCATGGTAAACAAAAAAAAGAAAACATGATGCAACACAGCAACAGTGGACCATATCATGCCAAGGATCGATGATCTTTCCATTGTAGCTACAAACCACATTTTATCAAAGATTGGCAAAAATTTTCACTAGCATTCCAAACAAGAAAATATCCAGCATATCAAAGCTTTAAAATTGAGACAATAAGAGGGAGAAAAGGGATAATTTTTATAAAACTGGACTTCTAAAGCAACTTCTAAATTTCATTATTCTCTCCAATTCAATATGCGAAAAGCATGGAATTTCATTCTCTTGTGGAGATTCTCCTTTAAAAAGGCAAAAGACTGAAAAAAAAATTATGTACTCATTGCTTTCGGCCCACAATCCGAACTCCCATTTTTAATTGTTAAAAAAATCGAGTCAAGACTCATGATTCAGTTTAGGTTCAGAGACAAGTTCACAAAATCAACAAATCTTCACCCATTTCCCCAAACAAGTTCGCAAATCAGCCAACATAGTTACTTGAACAAACCTGACAAACGATACCGCCTAAAATATACTTCCAATTTTCTGCAAGAAGGTTGAGCTCTGTTGCAATCTCCGCACAAAATCTCTTCCATAACTTGAAAAAGAAGCAGCAAAATCAGTAAAACAATACACACGGCAACAAGAAGAAAAAATTCCCAATAAGAATTCGTTGAAAATTGAAGTGTTGGGGGCGAACCTTTGAAGCCTCGCGACCAACGTAAAACGACATCGTCTCTGTTTCTGTCAGCCAACAAGAGTGCCATATTACATCACGAGCAAACTGCTCCGGACAGGGGCACCCTTCATCCTTAGCAAGAACCCCTTTTCCTCAAGAATTAAACTTCTCCGCAACAAGATCTACAATTACCCAAACCCCAAGTTTCCAAATCGACTATATTCGATTCCAGCAGTTACAGTGGCAAACGGAAATGATCGATTAAAACGAAATTGAAATTGAAATTGAAATTGAATTCGAAAGGAAGCTCCTTTTTCCTCTTTCTCTTTCCCCTAAAAAAACTGTGGCGTGGTGGGGTGCTCTCTCTCTCTCTCTCTCTCTCCACCTGCTTTTAGTTCACTCTTATCTCTCTCTAGATTTATACAAGTTGCCGCTTGCTTTGAATTGAAACGCGATTAGACCACGGTGAATCCGTTGCCAATGAATATATGCACAATTTATTTTGAGATACTAATACAATTTATTTTATAGTTACTATCACTAGTACAATTTATTTTATACAAAGTGATGACGAAACGGGGTTGGCTGCTCTTACAATATCCGATTTAAATGTTTTTTGTGATTTTAATTAAGCATGCTACTAATACATTAATTACACTTCCAATTTACTAAATGAGGATGATGATTTACATCAAAAGCAGCTCATCGTTCGAAACTTGGCTAATTAATGCATTATCCAATTGAAATTTGTTTTTCCTTTTCAGTAATGAGATTAAGCCTTTATAGATATTTCAATCTATGTCTGCCGTGTATTTCGAGATAGGAAATACGGTCTAAGGGTGTCCACTATAAGGCGGACACACCCAATAGCTCCGCCCCAGTTTTTGTCTATAGCCCCAATTTTGTTGTCCATAGCCCCAAAATTTTATTTCCGCCACTATAGTGGACAACTCCAATAGCCCCCAAATTTTATAATCAATTTTCATTTTTAAATATTTTTTAGTTTCAATCAAGTGTAATTTAAATAATCGCAGTATAAATAACTAGAATACGAGGTAATTAGGCCCGAATATTCGTTGTATTGCAAACCGGTAAAATTATACAACGAATAATTAAAATAAAATACAACTACAAAACTCCGGCACCGTCTACTCGGTGTCGGAGTCGGCTTCCTCGTCTTCCTCTTCTTCTTCTTCTTCTCCTCCTCCTCCTCTCGTCTTTGCTGTATGGCTTGCCGCGGCTGGACCGCTCGGGCTGATCACCGCTACCGCCGGCGCCACTGCCCTCGCTACTCGCAATGCCGGGGCAGCTGCCCGAGTGTCGGGTGATTCGTCGTCTCCTCGGTGCATTTTGTAGAGAGTGTTTTTGTAGAAAGTGGGTGTATGGATTTTGTGAAAATGGGAGTGGGGGAAGAGGGGGAGTGGTATTTATAGATGAAAAAACGAAAAAAAAAATTCAAAAAATGCGGCTATAGCCGCGGCGGATATCCGCCACTATAATAGCCGCGGCTATAGCCGCGCCTATACACCCACCGCCGCGTCCTCGCCCCACTCGCGGGGAAGCCTCGTCCGCCGCCCTCCCCCCCACCAGCCGCGTCCACCCTCGCGGCGGACACCCCCTCCACTATAATAGCCGCGCCTACCGCCCCGCTTCCGCCCCACTCGCGGCTATAGCCGCGTCCACCTTATAGTGGACGCTCTAAAGTCATTCATATGAATATCATAAGGTTATCTCTGGTATTGTTTCTTAAATACTTAAAATAGTTGTTTCATAGATATAACGTAAATGCTCAAATTATCATTTTGTATACTAAATGATTATATAGATAAATTTGGTTAAGTTACTTATCTTTTGTTTGTAATGAACTTTAGAGCATCCACAACCGTGCTCTTGCCAGCGGCACGGTTGTGGGCCCGGGCGGTACTATTCATGTATGCTCTCTGGCAAGAGCACAACACCCACAACTGTGCTCTTCCGCAAGGACGAGCACAATTAATATAAAATTCAATTAAACAATAACATTTCCATAATATTAAAATCCATTTAAAAACCATAATAAATATTACAAATTACAAATAAAATTAAAAAATACATAATTAAAATCCTAAAAATTAAAAAAACCACTACTCGTTGCCGAATTTCGCCCACATGTGGTTGATTAGGTCTTCTTGTAGTTGATTGTGGTATCGAGTATCGCGCATTGTGTGTCTTTTCTCGATCCTCTGGCCAACCGTCGTATGCTCGCCTCAGCGTGGGGGAGACCTCGCTGTTGAGCTTCCGGCTTCGTCCTCGTCGTAGAAGCTAGCCGCCCTCGGCCCTTCGTCGGCTATAATCATGTTGTGTAATATAATACACGTGAACATGATGTCGGCGATATTATTCACGTACCACAGCCGAGCCGGGGCCTTCACAATGTTGAATCGAGCTTGAAGGACCCCGAAGGCTCTTTCGACGTCCTTCCGCGCTGACTCTTGACGCTGCGCAAAAAGAACCCGTCTCGGGTCGTGCGGGTTGTGGAGCGTCTTCACGAACGTCGACCACCTTCGGTAGATACCATCGGCGAGATAGTAACCCATGCGGTATGTATTTTCGTTGATGGTGAATCGATCGCCAGTGCTACACCATTCATCACATCATTGAAGAGTGGTGAAGAATAGAGCACGTTCAAGTCGTTGTTGGATGAGTGAAATCCATTTGATGTTTTGAGTGAAGGTTGAATGTGTTGATAGTTTGTATAAGAATTATGAATGAGAGATGAATGAGAGATGAATTGATGTGATAAATGAGTGTATTTATAGATGATTTTGGGAAAAAAAATTAAAAAAAAATCAAAAAAATTCAGAAAAAACTGGAAAAAAACGGCCATATTTTTGGGATTTGGAAAATATTTTTTTTAGCATTATTTATAATTAAATACCAATTTTTTTTAAAAAAAAATAAAAAAATGTTTAAACACAACGGCTATGCCGTTGACGAATGGGAGCGCGCCACGTGTGTGTCCGCTGGCACGGACGTGCTCGATACATCGAGCAGCGCCGTGCCAGCGGCGCGAGCGCAGCGGCGGCGGACGCCACCGCTGCGCATGCTCTTACATTATACTATTAATTTTATATTTGGTTACTGTAAAACTAGTACTATTTCATTCGTGCTCATTCGTGCATCTATTTTACATTTGGTTACTGTAAAACTAGTACTATCTCATTCGTGCTCATTCGTGTGATGCACGACTATTTATTATTTCATATTTATAAATTTGATATATAAACTACATATAAAAATCATGCAATCATAATTATTAACTATAATATTAAAATTTGCAAATACTCTACAAATATAAATCTATTTTAATTAAAATTTTAATAAATAATTATTACAATTATAATAAAATATTTGCAAATACTCTATAAATATAGTAAATCAATTATAATCAGTGACGAAGCCAGAAATTTTTTATTGGGGGGTCAAAATACTTTTATTGATGACTAAATATCATAAGAAAAAAATATAATTTTTTTCATTTATTTAATGATTAAATCTTACGATATTTACTTGTTAATTTTCTATGAATCTTTAATAAGAGAACTTTGATTCATTTTCTATGAATCTTTAATAAGAGAAGTTTGAGATGAAATTGAATGATGATTATAAAGAAATGAATAAAGATTATGGAGTATATTCTTAGACTAAAATTTATTAATATTATATGGAGTAAAATATTTTCATATTTAAAGAGTATATTGAAGTCTAAAAATATTTAATTTATCAACTATGCAATTATTGTTTAAAATAATCAAATATTGCAAAGTGACACAAATAATAAACATTAAAATTAAATAAATTAGTAGATGTGGATGTGTAAAAAGTAAGAATCTTATGAATGATAAAAATTATAAGTAAAAAGATTTTTCAAAGTGGCCAACATGAAAATTTATAAAATGAACAGAATATATAAATGGAAAAATTTGAAATAAACAGAATATAAAGAAAACATCAACTGTGGTTCATGGGAGTTGAACACAATTCCTCACAGATAAAAGGGAGTATATTAACCAACTGCGCTAGAACACTTTTTAGTGTATTGTTAAAGCATAATATCTAATACTGGTTACGATAGCTGGGGGGCCCAGTGGCCCCCCAGGCCCCAGTGTGGCTTCGTCCCTGATTATAATCATAGTTTTATTACCATAATGAGTTTATAAATATAGTAAATTTACTATAATTATAAACCTATATCACAATAATTATCAAAATTCCACATTATAATTATTTAAATACTACAATTTATTTGCCAAATTATCTTATTATATTTATATAATTAAATAATATGGATATTGTTCCTAATTTTTCCTTTTCTCTTGTTAAATTATTTTGAATGTATAGCGAATGAACTGAATACTTGTAAACTAAACTAAACTAAACTAAACTATTACAATTAATTAAATATTCCCTTATTATATTTAAAATATTAATTTAACTATATTAACAACTTCGTGCAATTTTCGTTAAAAAAATAATATAACTTTCTTTCGCAAACTTCAATAAAATGGCATGCAAAATATCCATATAAAGATCTTTTAAAAATAACAGGCATTGATACTATTTGGAATCCATCATCGTTATCTTTTTTAATTACAAAAACGGTAAACATATTGTCCAACATCCCAAAATTTAAATTAGCCTTTTTTCAATCATGTGGGTATTAGTGTACAGTTGTTACGGGCCTACCAATTCATTTTCAAGGGAGTTAAAATAGGCCCGAATCCAAATTCGATCCCAATTAAAGCCCACCATCCCAGCCCGGATTAACTACTCAGTCGAATCCAATGATCAATTTTTCATTTCCACGCAGTTTAAGCTGCTGCTGCTGCTGCTGCTTCATCAATCCAGCGCTTCTCTCGTATTCTCTCCTACCAGTCAACGAGTAAGTCCAAATTCATCCTTATCTAATCCACAGGATTTTGAAATCATGCTTCCGTATTGCTTCCTTCTGTAATAATCAATCGTTTAATTTTCTCTCTTCTCGGCAGCTGGCGGGATCGTTGCTGCCATGGAGGTGTCAAATTTTTCCGCGATGTGTTTCAAGCCCCAGCTGAACCGTTCTAGTTTATTTAGGGACGCAACAAATGATGTGAGAGTTAATTTAATTTTTTTGTCAATTTTTATCCTGATTATGCATAGTTGTTTCATTTTCCCTCTTTTATGTTTCATCTATTTGTTTCTGGTTGATGGATTTGAATTGTATCGTAATTAGGGTGTATGAAATTCGATATTTGGGGATGAATAATTAAGTTCAGTGTTATGTTCCTAGGAGTATTATTCTGCTCGAATTAGGCCTTTCATTTTGGTTATTGAAATGTGTATCAATGATATGGGTTTTAGTATAGCAGATTGAAGAATCAGGGGTGCCTAATTTAGTTTGATGTGTTATGAAT
The DNA here is from genome assembly GCF_004379255.2 of Salvia splendens. Taxonomy (NCBI): domain Eukaryota; kingdom Viridiplantae; phylum Streptophyta; class Magnoliopsida; order Lamiales; family Lamiaceae; genus Salvia; species Salvia splendens. Next base: position 29,420,026 of record NC_056033.1, on the reverse strand, counting down.
GTAGGCAGTGTTGCACTGCAGAGAACGTAGTCGTTTAGCTGCCTTGTGCGCCAACAGTGGTGGGATGCTTCGTCATCATCTTTACCCTTGTCCTCACAGGCGAAACGATGTGGTTTTAGGTGGAAGAGAAGATACTCGAACTTCACGGTATTTCTATTTGTAATCACGTTGTTGTGAATCATAGTTGAGATTTTTCTATAAGCTGTATAGTGTGAATGAGTTTATCTGTATTTGATGAAATGTGCGTAAGCTGATTGTGAAACTGGTTCAATGTTGTAGTATACGGTTTCTTGAATCGAGCTATAAGAGAGTAATATATCTTCATTATTTTCTTCTTCAGAGCAGTGAATTATGTGCGAGGATCGAGATCGCGGTTGCTGGTATCATGTCAGGTGACGAGGGAAGAGTCTGGTGGAACCATGAGTGGTGAAAGCATCTTGCTGAACGAACAGACATTGGAGCGGGAGTTGCAGATTGCCATTGAGGAAGAGAACTATTCCCAGGCAGCAAAGATCAGGGACAGCCTTCGACTTCTCCAGGAGGATAGCAAGGCTTCAGTCTTAGCAGCAAACTCCCTATTTTACAACTCGTTCAGAAATGGGGATTTAGCTTCCATGCAAGCCCTCTGGTCGAAGGGCAACCATGTGTGTGTCGTGCACCCTGGTGTGAGTGGCATCTCTGGTTATGACCTGGTGATGGGGAGCTGGGAATTTGTTTGGGCTGACTACGAGTTCCCCCTCGAGATTGAGATCAAGGACGTACAGGTCCACGTGAGAGGTGAGGTTGGCTACGTTACCTGCATCGAAATGGTGAAGACCAAGGGCAGTAGCTGGGGAAGGCATTTTGCGTCGAATGTTTTTGAGAAGATTGATGGTCAATGGTTTCTATGCATTCACCATGCCTCATATGTTGATCTTTGAAACAGATTGTAAGACCAAAACCACTTTTTTGCATCCTGTGTTGGTCTGTGAGAATTTGTAAGACCTAAATACTGGTTTTGTATTGTATGTTGGTCTGTGAAGGAGATTTTTAACACCACAATACCTTTAGGGCTCGTTTGGTAGAATATCCATGTTATGGTTAGGTATGATAATGACCGTTATATGTATTATAATTTGTGCTAGTTATGCAGTATCTAGTTGATGTGTTTGATAATTTTGTTAAAAATTTACCATATCTTCAATTTTTATCTGGTTAATTTTTATGTCGACTAAAACAACCTCAAAAATATATCTATTTCAAGTTAATTTTGGAGGCTGAAACATAGGCTTCAAGACGGGTTTAATTGGGCTATAAAAATAACGTGTATCAAAGACACGGTTAAAGCCACACGAGCTGTTAACTTGTTTCAACATAACTACCAAATACCCCATTAACTGGCCCCTTTATGAGGTCCTTGTCCATATACATTAAGAAATGCACATCTTGAAACTACAAGTAGCAAAATTAGACTTGATCAACAAAATTTACACTGTCATATAAGTTTTCTGCATCAGCAGGTACCTTTACAATATTACTAATCACCGTTTTCTTCCAGTCTAAACTGATAATAATCCAAGGATGCAGTGATTAATGGCAACATCCTCTCTTTGAGAAATAGATGTGGCCCAAACAACTTAAAAACAAAATCTCCATTCCTAACTCCTTCCAACTGGAGACAAGGGTGGGCACGTAACGTACTTTGCAGGGATTTGCTCTTGAAACAGCGGTGGTTTCCTTCTATCAGCTCTTGGATTCGGCTCTGGAACATGCTCTGCTTCTGACTGACCTTTGTCATCTATAATTTCAGGAATTTTTCGGCAAGTAAGATGCGCTACACTTGTAGCAAATGCCTCCAACAAAGAAATCGATGGATCCATTTCGATAGAATAGAACTCATCGCTAAATGGTTTTAAGCTGAAAACAGGTCTGCCCGTGTGCTCTCCACCCTGTTAAAATCATTAGAAATAGTTAGTTTACCGAGACTTAAAGTTGAAGGGGGTAGTATCGTGAAGTATAACAAGTACCTGCATGAAAAGATTAACATGATCAACAGAGCTTGACGCTGATTCCTGAATATTGTAACTGCCTTTTCTGCTGTCAGCAAGTATCCGCAGCTTGCAGCCCACGTCCCATCCTCCACAATCACAACAACCACCAGATCTCCATCGACTAATTAATGAGGAAGGTGTGCCTTTGATAGGTATACCATGAACTGCGCCAGGAAGGATGACTATTGTGCCATTAGAATTTGCTTTTTCTTGGCTTTCTAATGATGCTGGGAACACAAGCTGTGGGAAATTCCTCCCTTCAGATCGTTGGTTTTTATCCATAAACTCTCCACCATTGACCCTTTTACTAGAGTTTTTGACTACAATCGCTGCAATCTCCTTCTTAGGCACAAATGCAAGCATTTGCTTATCTACCTGACCTGGATCAACACCGTACAGGACGCATTCCCTTGCATCACATTCACTAGTACCCTCTCTGTTTGCTTTCAGATGATAAACAGTTGAAATCTTCATCTGACCAATTATACTATAGCCAAGGCTACAAGTTTTGCTCTTTGACCCGTGATTAATCCAGTTCATGCTCTTTTTCTTAATCTCATGAACGGTGTAGAATGAGTAAACCATGCAAGGATCATTCTTTTCAGAAGTTGGCAATCTCTTCACAGCCGCAGCTAGCATGTCCTTCCTGTTCTCCACCACTAGTCTAAAGAAAGGTAGCCCATTCTTGAAAGTGAGTTGCAAAAGAGCCTGAAAATTTGATTCATCAGGCCTCTTATCTTGAGGTGGTCCCTTGATGCCTGTGGGACTGGCCGTCATGGAGCGCAAGCTTCCATTTAGTGGTCGAACAGTATCACTACTTGTTTTTTGCTTGAGCAATGGGTCCAGCAATCTCCTTAAAGGGCTGGACCTTGCTTTGCTACTAGAATTTGCCTGATCCTTATCAACGCTATCCATGCTACGGGAAACTTCAGACCTCACCGGGGCCGATTTTACAGGAGTATATGTAGAACACAATTGTGGAACTTCTGAGCTTTCCTTAAAGCTAAAACTTCTGCCCATCTTTCCCAGGTTAAAGCTGAACCGTCGTGTAGGTGAGGGAGATCTTCCTTTGGCAGTGGACTGTTCACCATTGATACTTTGTTTTCTAGTGGAAGCCTCAATATAAGCTGAGGCCCTTATATCTTCTTCGCTCATATCTGAAAATTTAGCTTCAGATGACGTGGAGGTGATAGAATCTGCATTTGGGAAAATATCTGCATCAGTTGCATGAGAAGCTAACAAGTCATGGGGCTTCATGGAACTTGATGGAAGAGGACAAGAATGGGGAATATCAGAGTATCCTCCAGAATACAGCTCCCGGGGTGAACAGAAACCAGACAATCGGTTCCCTGTCACTGCTACTGCTGATAATTTTGTATCAAGTGAGGTCCTGGATTCTGTTATCTGTGAACTTTCTGAGCGACCTTTTTCTTGTAAATCTTTGGGAACAAGAAGCACTATATTTTGTGGCTCTGGTGCTGAACATCCAGAGGTAAGTTTCAATTCATCATATCTCCTCTCACTCTTCTTCCCATAAGCTCTAACTTTGTTGGGTGGAAGGGGAGCAACCTTTTGTTTCCTCTGCTTGGATGACGAAGAAGAAGCTTCCCTTTCTGACACTGTCTCTTTCTGTGGATTCATCTTGCTCTTGTATGCAATTGTTTCAGAAGAATATTGGTCAGAATACTTCTCTGTTTGCTTAAAATGGTTTTGCTGCATCACAATCCTAATACTTTCTGCAGTGTGATATTTTTGGTTGCATCTTTCCTTTCCTTTAGATTTGAGATACTCAACATATTCTTCTTCCTTCTGGTATTTACTATTTCTTCCTTCCTTTGATGACTTGATAAATAAACTTTGAGGAGGATGTGGTTGCTGAGATGATGAACCATCTGCCACTGGTTGCTTGGCCGAATGTGACAAACTGGGGTAAGGAGTATGTAAAGAGGGTTGTCTTTTCAAGTTTGGACTTATTTTTGGCAGCCCACTTGCTGAAACAAATGAATCGCTAGTTGGTGAAGCTTTCCTGAGAAGTTTTCCAGGCATACGCTCAGTGTACTTCCACTTCTCCAAACGTTTCCAGTCAAGAACACCAAAGTTCAGAGCCTTGTCCTGGATGGTATTGTCCTTCTCTACATGCTGGAGAAAGCCAGGTAAATTAGACATGTGCTTTACAAGCTCATTATCATCAAATGCCCTGCCTCCAACCCGAGGCTTTCGCTCATTTCCTGCATATCTAGACCGGACTTTCTCAGCACTTGCATTCTCAGTAAAATCCAATCCCCGATCATCGGATGGCTGGCTAAAAGAATGTCGAACCCTGTGCTTCCCTTGAAGCAGCCTAGCCTTTTCTATCCAGGGCAATGGAGTTTTCTCTCCAACAGAAACCACATTTTGTCTTTGTCCCAAGCTCCTCTCTTGTCGTACAACATCCATGTCCATAGACATTTCTACACTTCTGGAACTAGGCTGCTTGACGGCATGCATTACATCCTCACTCTAGCAGTCAGAAACTAAAAGGTGGAGTAGCTTTAATTGAAACTAACAATCTGAGTGCTGTAAGGATATCTTCTCCTGAAAACAGAGGTAACAAGTATTTTTTCAGCAAACTACCAAACTTTCTAATACATCGAAATGGATTACAAAGCAATCAGCCACAAATAATCCAAGATTAAATGATTCAATTGCACCCATTGAACCTTTTTTTTAACTTTTACCAATCTGAGTTCTCAGATGATTGTGTCCAAGCCAGACAGAAAAAATAAACTAGACCAAAAACTGGCCTCAATGCCTTAAACACACAGATAGAAGAGGTAAAGCATCACTAACAGGAACAACACAAATATTAGCTTTGACGAACGAACATGCAACATAGAAGTAAAATTAGATTAATCAGTGAAAACAAGTAAACTTGAAACAAACATGACTCGTTAGACCATACTCAAAAACCAAAGTACATTTTTCAATAAATCCAAATGCAATAACTAGTTAAACTTGCACATCTAGATTGTCGAATGGAGATGCAACAAATATAGCCACAGATTCTGAGAGTAGTAAGCGTTATTTAGCAACTTCTAATTAATAACTTTAATAAATCAGCGTTACAGCAGTCTTTAGTGCTCACAATAACCCCAAATTCAGTCTCTGCGGTCAATTTTCCCTCAGATTTTGGAAATGTTCGTAATCAAACTCATAAAACGCACGTTTTGATGGACTATTTTGTAAAACTAACGCTTAAAGCGAAAAATAAACTAAAATACCAAAATGTCGGTCCTATCTACAAAATCTCCCAATCAAGCAAACCACAGATCCAAACAACCTTCAGCTCAGTAACTACAAAATGCTCTTAAATCCGCACTAATTTGAACCTAAAAATTAACTGACATGAAATCAAGAGGTAGCACCAGCACAATGACCAGCTGCGCAGCTGAAAGCAAGAAATCTAAAGAAAGCGGCGAAACTAGTAACACATTCGACGAAAACGTCCCGGAAGAGAGAAGAGGAAATTGCGGAAAGCAATAATGCAGAAGTGAACTTACACTGAAAGCAAAGTAAGGAATTGCAGAGAATAGGGAGTCAGTCAGGGGAAAAGCAAGAAATCTTCTTAGAATTGAAGGAAGCGTAAGCGTAGAGCTCGATGCCGCCGAAAAGAGAGAAAGGAGCTTCCCTGCAGATAGAAATATAGAGACACAACTGCGGAATAGCTATAGAGAGAGAAATCCCGCGAAGAAAAAAAGCGAGTGATAATGAGATAGAGAGAGAAAGAGAGGAGAGAGGAAGTAGAGCTCTTAGTAATACAATCGGACGGTTGCTAAATGAGGTGTCAGTCGCCCAACACATGTATGCGTCGCAGGGGATGATAGAGTAGGTATGTGGGCCCGTTTAGCGGGCCTTTAATATGGAGTACTCCGATTTCATTTTCGGCCTAAAATGCCAGTTGACCGGGGGGCCCAGGAATAATCGATGGGCCCGCTTTATATTAAGGTTAACCTTTTTCTTTTTGCTGTGGCCTTGATTTCTGTCTTACTATGAAATTTTAGAGAGAATTACAAATTTAGTGAATTTTGTTATAATATATTTTGTGATTAGTTTTTAAAAATAATATTGTCACATGTCTTTGCATTTTAATATCAAATATTAATGGAAGCCTGTAGGTATTTGGAAAGTCCAGGAGTGCTTCGTGAGTTTGGTGATATACACTAAGTGCATGTTTGGTAGATATGTTAAATTAACACTAGATAATTAATTAAGATGGGCTTTAAGTTAAAGGATATGCTATCTCACTCTTTTGGGTAGTTAAATAATCCACCTTTTTGAACTAATTCCCTTCGGGCCTCAGCGGGCCGAGATGGGCTTTGATGGCCTAACATGACCTTATTTTATCCACCAAATAACCCATATAACTCATATGTCTTAGCCTTATCTAGGCTACCAAACAAGCAATAATTAAATATCATAGTTATCTCTAATTTATTTATGGAGATATTCTCCATTTATGTTGTTAAACAAAAAACCCATTTTATTATTATCGACAACTTCAATTTACAATTTTTTTTCGAATATGGAGGATGTACTGCTGCATCTATGAAGAATTTGTGAAAGTATTAGATTTCGAATAGACAATTTTTAAAATCTTAATGAATGTGAATAGTTATGCATAAACTAGTTATTTAAAAATCTTTCAAAAATTTCGGAGGGTTAGCTGTTAGTTATATAGTCCTAATATTGTACTTATTGTATTTTTCCTAATTATCTACGCTGCATATTATTGTCGATATTTTTTCCTTCTAATTTAAGTGAAACTAAATGTCTTTCAAAAATTATGGTTTTGCTTCTCAATAAGAAAAACTTAGAGATCTTGTCTTAAATTAATATAACTTTTTAATTAATTTTTGTTAACAAGAATATAGAAAACAAACGGTTTCCAAAGCAACCTAAGAGCATCCGCAACACATCTCTTAACCGTTTCGGTCTCGTCTCGGAGAGACGAGACGGCTTTGCAGCCTTCCGTCCTGGTCTCGTCTCGCCGAGCGTCTCGTCCCGGAGGGACGGCTCTCGCGACAGCTCGCCACGCGCCAACGCCACGTGGCGAGTGCTGGCGCTAGGCGTGACGCCCACTCGTCGGCCCGCGAGTGGGCGTCGTCACGCTGACGCAATAAATCATTTTTTAAAAATTCGATTTTAATAAAAAATAAAATAAAATAAATAAAATGAAAAACGGTAATATTACCCTTTTATTACCTTTGAAATTTTAATTTTTTTTTTCTTTTTTATTCTATAAATACTCCTCTTTCATTCTCATTTATATACACAAACACACATCTATCCTTCTCAAATCATCTCTCTTTCCTCTCTAATTTTCATCTCAAAACATTATTCTTCTCCCAAATTTAATCCATTCATGTATCCGTTTGAGCAAATGCGTCGAATAATGGAAGAATCGCTAGAAGAAGATCGACGTAGGGAGGAGGAGGAAGCCGCGGCGCCTCAACGTCGATCCCGGACTTACATCCATTGTAATTTTATTTTTTTTTAGATTTTATTAATGTGGTTTTTTATTTTTTTAGAATTTTAAGTTGTAATTTTATTTTATTTAATGAAGTGTGTTTTTATTAATTGAATTTGTTGGAAATAAAATAAAAAATGAAATTGAATTAATATTTAAGGGATGAGATAGTTAAGACACGGTTAAGGCCACCCGCAACGCGTTACGCGAGTGGCTCGAAGCCCGTTCCTCCGTGACGAGACGCGCGCGGGACCCGTTGCAGCGTCCCGTCGCGTCCCCAGCCCGCCGAGACACCCGTCTCTCCGAGACGGCCTGCGAGACGTCTCGCCACACGCGCGCGCGCGACGTGGCGCGCTCCGGCGCCATGCGTGACGCCCACTCGCCGCCCCGCGAGTGGGTTTCATCACGCTGACGCAATAAATCATTTTTAAAAAATCGAATTTAATAAAAAAATTAAAATTCAAAAAACGGTAATATTACCGTTTTTTGACCGTTTTCCTATTTTTTTTATTTTTTTTTACTCTATAAGTACTCCTATTTCATCATCATTTCACACACAAACACACATCTATTCTTCTCAAATTGGTTCGACCCTTAAGCCCCGGAAGCTCTACCACAAGTAGTCCGCCTCGCAGTGGAGTGCATCCGTCTATACAAGAATGATTGTCTATTCGGGCAAGGACACATGACTCTACCTCCCACGCCCAATTCCAAGATGATCTAATGGAGCACATTTTGGCAAAATTTGGCGGAGGAAATTATTAAATTATGTATTTTTAATTTATTTAGGATTTTATGAATTTTATGTTGTAATTTTATTTTATTTTATTTAATGAAATGTGTTTTTATTAATTGAATTTGTTGGAAATAAAAATAAAAAAATGAAATTGAATGAATAGTAATTTAAGAGACGGTTAAGGGACAAATAAGAGATGGAGGGTTCAGATTCTGTCCCTTAGTTAAGAGATGAAGTAAAAAAGTACAGTGGGGCCCATGAATAGTAATTTAAGAGACGGTTAAGAGACGGATAAGAGACAGCGTTGCAGCTGGTCTAAGAGATGGAGGGTTGCAGGTATTGTCTCTTAGTTAAGAGATGAGATGAAAAGTACAGTAGGGCCCATGAATAGTGAAGAGATGAGATGGTTAAGAGAATGATAAGAGACAGCATTGCGGATGTCCTAAAATTAAAAGGTGTGTTCTAGATGATGCATTTTAATATAGTGTAAAAATTGAATCATATAATCCATCAAATTGAAAATTTTAAAATAATTAGTCCAAATATTTCAAAGCCCCACAGAAATATAATACCAGTGATTTTGTCATGTTTCAATTCCTCGTTTAGCGTGTCAATTATACAGCAAAAAATGAATAATTTGTTTGACAAAAACGATTTTAGTTGTCTGTATCTCAAGAATTTGGTATGTGGCCTTTTGGACTTTAATTGCAAATTGAACTCCAGATTCTCATTTCTAGGGATTGAAATGGGCCATGCTACACGTTCTATCATGTGCAATCAGTACTATAAATTGATTGTTATTTCAATTTCATTAGTATTTTTTTACTATACTTATGTAATTTGTTTTCTGTTCACGGATCATCATTTAATACTCCCTCCGTCCTTAATAATTCGTCACCATTTGACCCGGCATGAGTTTTAAGAAATGTAATAGAAAGTGAGTTGAAAAAGTTGGTGGCAAGTGAGTCCTATTTTTATATAATAGTTTTATAATAAAATGTGAATGTGAATGAATTAGTGTAATGTAAGATCCACTACTAAAAATGATAAAAGTGAAATATGACAATTTTTTAGAGATAGAGGAAAATTGAAATATGTGACAAATTTTCAGGGACGGGGGAGTAGTACTTTGGAATTAGGTTTGTAGCATTTATTATGTTTCCTCTTGAGTAGCTGAATCAGCATAGTTATTGAAACAATTTTGTATGCAATATGTTCGAATATGGCACCAAACTAATTAGTACTAATAATGGCGCCAAAATTGGATAATAAAAAAATTGAAAAAGGATTATATTATTTTCTATGCCCGAACATAGTATTAGTACTATATTGCAATATTGGCATCATGCCTTTCAAATTATGCAATCAATCACTTAGAAAAATCCAAATATAGCACCAAATAAAGTTTTCAAATTTAAAAAGATAAATAGAATCTTTGAATGATCCGTCTCGTATTATACTTATAAGTTATAACATGATGATAATTTGTGTATGTGATAAGATGGTCCAATTCATTTATTTGATACCTAAAATTTTGTCACATACCATATCTGCAATCTTTTAAAATATATTAGTACAAGTTTTTAATATTTTTAATTTTAATGATCATATTACCTTTTCGATTATAATATAATTTGATAAAGAATACCAAAATAAATGGGACCAGTTATATCAGAATGCACATTTTTCACAATAATAAAATGTAATAATTATTCGAAGTCTAGCACGCCCATCTTATATCAGAATACATATTTTTCATCGTTTAGTTCCGCTCATATGCATACATTTTTCACGAATTAGGTAAGATGTGTTAGTGTGAGGTCCAATTAAAACATGATAATGACATAATTTGTTTTCCATTTGATCAAGCACTTTATTGATTGGATTAAAAATAAATAAATCGACGGCGTAAACTTACGAAAATAAATAATTGAATAAAGATGACCTATCATATAATATATAATCATGGATTATATGGTGCTCCAAAAAGTCTGTGGATGCCACAATTGAAGCACGCTTGTTGATGAAATAATTAAAAACTCACTTTTATCCTCTTTACACTTCTTTCATACTTTAGATAGTTATATTCCAAACTTGTAACGCATTCGTGCCTAAACCGCCTTTTGCTCTTTATATAAAGCTTGTGAGCGATCTATTTTATTGAACGACCTTCGCAGATCCATAATTAGTAGTAGAAGTAGTTGTAAAAGTTAGAATTGCTCGAGTTTGATGTATTTGGTACGACCTTTACATATCCATAATTAGTAGTAGTATTGTTGTAAAAGCTAGAATTGCTGGAGTTTGATGTCATTGTACGACCTTCGCATATCCATAATTAGCAGTAGTATTGTTATAAAAGCTAGAATTGCTAGAGTACATTGGAAGACTTGCACAAAATAAATAAATAAATGATCTAATTAATAGATTATGAGCTTAATCAATTCAAATATTAACACATAATTGCATGGCAGGAGACTTGCACCAAATAAATAAATCAGACTAAGGAATTATTTAATAGATTATTGGTTTAATCAATTCACATGTTAACACATAATTGCATGCCAGAATGCAAATAATTCATGCTTAAAGAACATAAATCCTAAAGCATGAATTCTACGGTTTAGTATTATATAATTGATTCTTCAAAGAATCGACAATTACTTGCGCCTTCTCCATGTAATGATCTTCAAAACTCAACCACAAATCTTATAATCTATTCCTGAACTCAAGTTATGATCTTTGGGTGGGCAAAGCTTATCAAAACCGAAATGATTAGATTACGAAGAAAACATAATTTTTTCTCAAAATAGGAGAATATTTCAAAAATCTTCAGAGGGGTGAATTTTGAAAATTATGAATAATAATCTCATTGTTTGTCTTCAGTGTAGTCTCCTTTATATAGAGTTACGATGGGTTATATTAGAGATCTATGGAGGTTGACTTGGGCTAAACCTGTTTGACTTTCATTAATTAAATTGAGCCCCAATTTAATTCAAGCTCAAAACATACATTACAGTAATAATATTGACCTCCTATCCAATCTCATACTTTCCGCTTTAATGCTAAAGATATCGGCCTTATCGTACCGAAAAATAGTGAAAATACCAAATTTTCGGTATACCGTGATTTTCGATACGGTATGATACCTTACCGAAATCTTTCGGTAAGGTAACGATATGAATTTTCATAAATCGCATTATACCGAAATTCGGTATATACCATAAAATATAAATATAATTATACATAAAATATATTTTATGTATTTTAAATCATAAAATCTATTGTGAAATATAAATATAATAATGAATAAAATATACTTTAATTTATTTTTAAAATTATAAAATATAAATAATATGCTAAAAATTTAAATTATCTATTTTTGTTGATGTTGAAAGTCAGATATACCGCAAAAGTACGGTATCGGTATGAAAATTCGTCATATTGAAAATAAGGTATACCGAAAATTTTGGTAAGGTAAAGGTATGATTTTTCTTATACCGAATTTACGGTGCAGTGATTTCGGTAAGGTATACCGTACGGTCTATACCTACCCACCCCTAACCGAGACCTCTTCTTTCAGTAAATAGCAAGAAAGACTTATCTCACCGTTAGATCCGTTCAATACTATACCACAGTGTCGTTTATTTCCTCGAGGTAAAGGGACATATGGACTGACACTACAACTTTTCGCGATAGGTAGCCAAGGCCTATCTAGGTTGTGAAATTCACATTGTTAGGCTTGTAGTTCCTCTTATGATCTTCATGCAAGAATTTAGTGTTTGTGTAAACAAAGACTTTCTATCTTTGAAGATTACATAACATATAACCTTTTCTCATTTAGGATAACCTTAATACATATCTTAGTACTCAACTCCAATTACTTGGATACCTTTCCAACACATGTTGGAACAACTCCACACCTTGAGATATGCTAGACTAGAATCGATGTAGTCCACAACTCGTGTGTTGTAGAAGGTACTGATGTTGGTAATTTCTTTAAGGTGTAACTCGTTGTTTCTAACGCATATTTCATCAATGATAAGATGTTAACGAGTATAACTCATCACTAATCAAACTTGTCTTAGAAAGACTTTAATTCCTTTTTGTATAATTATCCCATTCTTGAGAAGAATGCTTGGATTATTCAATTGTGATTTGACTCTCACTACCAACCATAACTCATTGTTCGTCTCCTTATGGTGGTAAAATAACAACTATTATAATGAAGGTTTTCTACTTTTCAGTTAAACCTTCTTTTAGTCATTTAGTATTATGCAATAAATTGAGTCAGAGACTATTTGAGTGATCAAAAGATTCCTCAAAACAGGTATCCTCCATAAAAGGTTAATACTTATTTACAACTTTAACATTTTTATTAGTCACAACATTGACGAATAGTCCATAGACGACATAATGGCGTGACCGCCTAATATTTTCTAAGCACAACCATCGACTTTAAATATAATTAGAATTAGTGCATTCATCTATTAATACAACATTCATCTCATTTAAAATAATATATTAATATAATTAGAATTAGTGCATTCATCTATTAATACAACATTCATCTCATTTAAAGTGACATATTAGTGAGGTATCAACTTTAAATATAGTTAAAACTAGAATTAGTATAAGAGGATTTCGATTTATTTTTTTATCTATTAATACATGATTGTTTTTGGTGTAGAAACTAGGAAGGCCCAAATTACCAACATAAAAAGATAAATGGATTGAAACTACGTCGTTTTCTTTTTCTCATCCGTTGAGGGCAAATACATCCTCTCCTCACGCATTCTCAGCAGCCGCCAGGCTGACTACACTTTCCGATTTTGTCAACACACCACTCTCCTTATTTTCTTTCCCCAACTCAATTTTAGCTAGCACAATGCACAAGGTAAACATTTAGCCCCTCTCCTCTTAGATTCCAAGATAAGTATTTTAATCAAATCCAAATCTTAGTTGTTTTTATACTTGAATTTGTTGGAATAACTAAATGGAACGAGAATTTATCTATTTTGGATTTTATTGGAATTGTTTTTTTCATTCGAATTATTCTTGGATACTTGGAATATTGAGCTCATTTGGGAGAATAATGACTATGTTTCCCGTTTTTGTGATTTTTAGAAAACTCTCAATTTTCAAAGATTTTTTTAGCAGATTTATAGAAACCTACACCTAGAAGTAGGGGTGTCGAAACGGGTAGCAGGTATTGGGTACCCGCACACCCGACCCGTTACCCGTCGGGTTTCGGGTACTCGCTACCCGACATAAGCGGGAACGGGTTCGGGTACGGGTATTGAGTTTCAGGTTTTTGCGGGTATCGGGTATACCCGATACCCGCTTATGTACCCGTTTAAATATAAATATTCAATACAAACTCGAATTCAGTTTATAATGATTGCAAAACACGTCAAAAATTAAATATCAATTTAAATATAAATATTCAATACAAACTCGAATTCAGTTTATAATGATTGCAAAACACGTCAAAAATTAAATATCAACAAAAAAAGACATTAATCCAGCATAACAAAACACTAGATATAGACTTCCTATACAAAACCAACACATCTTTTAAAAAAATCTGTATTTTAACAACCAGAATCAAATCAAATCAAATGTTGATAGGCACTACACATTTTGAATTAGTATAATTAAATTTGAGATACTATGATTTTACTAGATCGTGACGGTTGTAAGCGCGGAGGTATCGCTCTTCTGCGACGGACTCCGCCAGAACCCGGCGCCGTAGAACTTATCCATCATCTGCTTCTCGAGCTCAACGTGATGAATATATTTTAAACGGGTCGGGTACGGGTACCCGCCTGTGCGACGAGGCGGGTACCCGTCACTGTGCGGGTCAGGTAACGGGACAAAGATTTTGGCTACAAACGGGTACGGGTACCCGCGGGTACCCGTTTCGACACCCCTACCTAGAAGTAGACCAACCTATTTTTTCTGAATGAGTGGCATTGGAAAAAACTAGGCAAAGGTATACTACCTCAATCTAAAGAAAATAGATAAATGACTCGAGTTTAATGCGCAATGGGTAAATGTGTTGAAAGTATTGCTAGTGAATTGCGTGGTTCATATTTAGAATGATGTGTAGTATTAGTATTGGTTTAAAACCTTCCGTTTTTAGAATTAGTCTAATTTTGGTGGACGGTCCAATATAGTAAAGTTGGTCTATTTTTTGTGGATGGAGGTAGTATTGTATGCTGAATCTTAGAGTAAGTATGAATTCATTACTTTACCCAATACGTCTTTGATTAAGATTTAAGTCTATTAACCTGAAATCTCATATTAAATTATTCACACCCCATCGATTAGTTAGACTACATGCATAAAAAACATTCTAATTTTGGACATACATTCATGTATAACTTATCCATCATCTATTGAATCTCAGCTCTTGTTTTTTATTCTTTGTTCTAAAATGCTCTATCCCTTTGCTCTTGTTTTTTATATTATCGGTAAAGAAAATTTGTCCATTGATATGCCTTAAGTGACTTAATATTATTGTAGATAGTGTAGCATTTCTTAATACAACATCTTCTCCACTCTCTGTAGCACACTCACATGACCACACAGTTCCATGTTTAGTATACATGTTGGGCACTGTTTGTACAAACTATTTTGCAAGCTCTATTATGATTCTTTAGTGGAGTAGTATTTTTTCTCTTTGTTCATTTATACAAACCTTTCAGACCTATTTCTCAAGTTTCACTAACAACTACTGAAGTATAAATAGAGAAAAAATATACTTTATCTATCTCTTTTTATAAATTGATAGTTTGCAATGGTTTTGGAAAATATAAATAGTTAAAATATGAAGTGATTAAAGTAATAGAGAATAGTGTAGTGAAGTATTGATTATTTTTCAGACTTGAAATAATTCCAAGTTTCTTATAATTGAAATATTCTCTTTTTTTATTAAATTTCTTTCTCTTAGAACTTACTTATTTATGGTCAATGCTTAATATTGCAGGCTACTACATGCAGTTGATCTTTATAATCAACTTTATAAATTGTATTAGTGTCTCTGTAGTCTCCGTGCCTTTTGTGACGCCTATCCATATACTAGTTATGAGTATTGTCCTGATATAATTGGATTTGCTCCGGGCATTCGAAGTTAATGGATACCGAACATATACTTGACATATTTGAGGTATTTGAAAAAATTATATTGCAATTGTTTCATGTATGAGTCCAACGACACTACCACCACTTTAACTATTTATTAATCCTCCGTCCTCAAAAATATGCACTTTGGGTTCGGTATGGGGTTTAATGCAAAATTGGTAAAGTAAGAGAAAGGTAGAGAGAAAGTAATTAAAATATTGTTAGTGGAGAACGAGTCTTATCTCAATACAGAGAAAAGAGTTTCAAAATTAGAAATTGCATATTCTTGTGGGACGAGGGGAGTATGATTTTCTCAAAATGAGTGCAAAAAAGAAGTGACTCAGCTACGAGAGAATGAAGGTAGTATTAATATTCTAGTAATTTTTTTTATATTTTGCAATTCAATGTGTATGTACTGTTGCAATTAAAATAAATAAACTTGATTTTTGAAGTAGAATTATATATATATGATACAAATATCTAGATATTATATTATAGAATTCCTTAAAATGTATACTATCTAGTAAAACATCTAGATTTTTATAGGAAAAAATCTAGATTTAGAATATTAGGGAATGGTGTAAAGAATTCTAAAATAACCTAGGAACTCCGGAGTGTGTTGTATATGTTTATTTATATCAATTTACGATATTATCTTCATATATCTATTAATTTTATTTCCATATCAATATACATTTCATATATTATACGTTGATTTGTTTTAATTGATGAACTCATTGATTGTAGTGATTTGATTATTTCCAAGACAGAGGTTAGAGGACAAATTCTTAGCAATATATGTGACAACATGTACCTAATGTTTTTAAACAAACGTAGAAAATAGAAGCACAATTAACAAAAGTAAACAATTATCTTAATGCGTTGATATATTCATCAATTCGAATAACACATGATTATTCTTTTGAGTTTTTATAGTTTATTTGGATGATTCAATATGCAATTCGAATTTTTTAGATTATACGCAATAGCACAAGCCTAGCCCAACCCATCATTAGTCTTTAGGTTTATATTAGTTTAATAATTTAATAATAAGGTTTATAAAGAAGCGTCTCCTGTAAATACAATATGTTTCTTTTCACTAATCTAATCTCCCTTGTTTATTATTCTTCTATCCATTGTTTCTTTTCCACCCTTCTTGTATTTTGTTCGAATAAGAGTATTGGGAGTAAAGTACTCCACAAACTTTGAGTGGATAAACAATTTCTATCTAATATCAAATTTTGCTTGTTATTATTCTGTGTGTTACAAATATTTGGCTGACTACCCATTAATTTGAGTAGATGTATATCTATAACAAAACTAATTTTTCATTTTCCTATAAATGGCTTCTTCGTCTAGAGTCGAGGGTCTCAAGTAACTTCCTCGCGATTTTTCTGTGTCCCAAATAGTGCAATGGGAATATGATCAGGATATTCCTTTTGCTTTTTCTCTGTCCCAAATGACAAACTGCTTCTCTGAGATAGCGGTTGAGGATGATTGCTTAACCACCATTTTAAGGACAGAGATGGAGTCTTTGTCACTGTTTGCTGTGGTTTGTTTGATAGCTAGGAAAGTTCTCGATAAAGATAAATCATATTTCATTGATGCTTCCGAAGAGGTGATCGTCCTTGCAATTGATCTTTCATCAAAGAAGAATAAACAAGAAATAGAATTTCACTTGCTAAACTCAATAGGCCATCAAAGCTAAAATTCCCACGTGAATTGTTGACTGTTGAACATATCTTCATAAAGCTTGAAGTCCTTGCTAAGGTAGTAATTTCTATTATGTTGAAATGTTTGTAAAAACTATTCTAATTTATTTTATTCCTCAGGATAGTGTAACGGTCGCTGGAAAAACAAGAAGAAGATGACTCTGCTTGGAAGCTGGAACCTTGGAACCTTAGTTCGGCTTCTACATGTATGTAAATTGTCAATTTTTATATATTTTTTAAACACGATATTTATATTTACTATTATTAATTGCAGTCTTCTTGGAATCCTATTCATTCGACCATTTTATTGCAAAGCACTTGCATGTGCTGTAGTCTATGCAGACAAAAAACATTTTACCTGAAAATATTAGTACTCTTTCTCATCTAGAAACAGTTAGTTTGACAGAACCCCATCCCAAATTCCATAGATGAATAACTTTGGACCCTTAACACTTAGTTGTTCTGTATTAAATCCAACCATCATGACTCGGGCTTCATATAGGCCAACACATGACCACCCATTAGAAAAATTTAGTGGTCCTTTCTAGAAAAGTGAACTCAACTCCGCTACAACCCAGAACACCAACTAAACACCGAACTGCTTCGTTGACCAAATTTCACCGGACCACTTTGTTGATCAACTTTCACCGGACTACTTTGTTGATCTACTTTCACGTGACTACTGTGCAGAACAACCCAAGCAATTCATGTATGACATTGTTCTCTATTCTGATTTCTGACCTTTTTTATGTGCTGTAATTTTGTTTGTGCTTCTAAATGTATATGACTCATTGCTCTTTAGCTTGATACGATGATAACAAAGATGAATTTTAATTCATACTCCCTCCGTCCCATAAATTTTGTCATACTTGACCAGACACGAGTTTTAAGAAATGTAATGGAAAGTGAGTTGAAAAAGTTAGTTTTAATAAATGTAATGGAAAATGAGTTGAAAAAGTTAGTGGAGAGTGAGTCCTATTGTTATATATTAGTTTTATATATAATGTGAGTTGTAATGAGTTAATGGAATATGTTGTTCACTGCAAAAAATGATAAAAAAGTGAAATGGGACAAATTTTATGGAACGTACGAAAATGAAAAATGTGATAAAATTTAAGGGGCATATAAAATATATGATATTGGTATTGCGCTCTAGACTTAACTAATAGGCCAAAATAAGGTACTATGACAATGTATAGGTGTATTAAGTTTCGATCATCTTAATTTTCTTATTCTAACACATGGAATTTCTCAATGTTTTACTTATTTGATTGGTTCCAAAGATGACTCAATAGACACTTCCTCATCTATCATGGTAGTTTACACATACGTAGTTTCTGTTCAATCATTTGTCGTCCTTATATACTTCTAAATTAGCAAACACTTAGATGAATGCAATATTAAACTTTGCACACTCATCCATATGAATGACCGGTATGCAATAAGAGTTTTATTTCACTTTATTATAAATGGTACGTATGCCCCACATTCTACAAACTTATTATGTAACATTTTATTATAAAACTAATATAGGAGTATATAAGTAGGATTCACATTTCACTAACTTATTCAATGCACTTTTCTTTACATTTCTTAAAATCCACGCTCAAACTAAATATGACTCCTATTGTGGGATGGATGGAATATTAGTATTTTAAACTATGTTACTCCCTCCGTGCACTAATATAAGGGGAGTTTGGACCCGACATGAGTTTTAAGAAATGTAGTAGAAAGTTGGTTGAAAAGGTTAGTGGAAGACGAATCCTATATATTAGTTTTATACTCCCTGCGTCCCTAAAAACTTGTCACACTCCTATTATGCACTTGTTTTGTAAAAATAATACTAAATAGTTAGAGTGGAGATAATGTAATGTAAGAGAGAAAATAATTTAGTTAAGACATTTTGCTACATTATTCTCTCTCTAACTTTATCCCCCATCCCCTGTAACTATTTATTATTATTTTTTACAAAACGAGTGTAGAAAAAAAAGTGTGACAGATTTTAAGGGACGGAGAGTGTAATAAAATTTGAGTGGGATAAAATTAGTGGAATGTGTGGTCCATTACCAAATGTAGTAAAAAGCAAATGAAAAATTTATTGGTAAATGGACGAAAATGGCAAAATAAAAGTTTATTGATGGACGGAGAAAGTTATTTTATAAAAAATTAAAAATTAAAAATACAATAAGTTGTGATTAATTTTGAGAGTTACTTTGGGTTTGCCCTATTACAGATACTGTGATTATAATTTAAAATGTTGACGTAACAGAGAAAAAAATGAACCGCGACTAATTTTGGGTTAGATATGTGGGGTCTTAGGCCTTTAATCACAATTCCCTAAAATATGCGAGAATAATAAAGTTTTATCCATCAACTAGAATTTTATTTGTTGTACAAATCACATAAATTTATTAATTTTTATTTACTCTATATTATACTCGGAATGATCATATCATATGGTAGCTTAGGAATATACTTTATGTTGTAAATATATACCATCTAAAACGAATAATCAGTAAATAACATCTTATGAAATGGATGTACCTCCACATGTGGTGATCCTACCGTTCCCAGCAGTGGGCCACATCAAGCCGATGCTGATGTTAGCCGAGCATCTGAGCCGAGCCGGTTTGACCGTCTCCTTCGTTAACAATGAGCAGAGCCACCACCTCCTTCTTAAAGGAAATACAGCAAAAGCCATAAGAGGAAAGATTGCATAGCAATATTGTAAAGCATGAGAGAGAATGAACTATTCTGCTTATGATTTATTTTTTTATATTACTTCATGCTTGATCTGATATATATAGCTAACAAGAGAAGGATCTAGAAATGATGCCACACAAAATCCTCTAGTGAATGTTGTGATTTGATCACGCTTTGTGTGTGTGTTGAGCACGACAATTGCCAAGGAGAACTTCCTTCCAGCTAGCATTATGACGTGGCTGATCTTCTGATACAGCTGCGGTGATAGTGTTCCCATACATCGCATCTTGATTCAGAGAAGTTGAGCTTGCATTACAGTGCATAGCTTGAGTGCTTTCTATACATGGGCTAACACCTCTCCTCATTTCGAGGGAGGCTAAGGAGCAAACTCCGAGTTTGTTTCGGAGCCTCGTGAAGAATTTATTGCTAAGAGGTTTGGTTAATACATCTGCCACTTGATCAGATGAAGGAACATGTCTTAAATCAATCTCTTTGGCTGTGACTTTATCCCTTACAAAATGCATGTCGAGCTCAATGTGTTTAGCTCGCGAATGTAGAACTGGATTCGAAGCCAATGATATGGTGCTGAGATTATCCACCAAAACAACAAGGCAAGCAGATAACTTGAGGCCAAGTTCAACAATAAGGGAGTGGGGCCATGAAATTTCAGAAACAACAAGAGCAAGGCTCCTGTATTCAGCCTCAGTGTTGGACCTAGAGACCACCTTTTGCTTCTTAGCACACCACGAGATCAAGTTCTGCCCAAAGTACACACAATAACCTGAAGTAGAGCGTCTATCATCAACATCTGAAGCCCAATCAAAGTCAGAGAAACCAGTCATATTGAAAGAAGTAGGCTGAATGTGAAGGCCAAAATCAGTCGGACCAGCTAAGTATCTGAGAATCCTTTTGACAACCTTCCAATGAGTATCCAAAGGGCAAGCCATATATTGACTGACTTTATTAACTGAAAAACTCAATTCAGGCCGAGTGATAGTAACATATTGCAGAGCACCCACTACACTTCGATACAATATGCCATCAATAGTAGGCTCACCTTCATCTTTGCTGAGTGATAAGTCGCATTCTAGGCCTTGGTTACTGGTCAGTATAAGGTGCTTTATTGGATAATATCTGCAAAATAGTTGTTAAAGTGTGCAGGTTGAAGTACTAAATCAGGAGGGAAGGTTCAGAAGGAATTCGAGTGAAAAAGCTGCGAAGAGTGTGCAAACTGGTCAGTATGAGCAGAAAATACGCAAACTGGTCAAGATGGATGCTACAGAGCTGGACACGAGAAGGAAGGACTTGCTTGGAATAATCACCTATCTAAAGAAGGGCAAAATTGTCATTCCACATGAAGAGAAAGCCCTAGAAATTAGGGCAAGCCACCCTATAAATAGGAGCTGAACATAAAGAAAAGGGGGAATCGACACACCACTTCACTTAGGACTTATCATCACTACTACATCACTTTTGAGGAGAATAGCTCCACTAGCTTTTAGTTCCATCTAAATCCAGCAGCCTGACTTGAAGATTCCGGCCACCTGCCGGCCAGGAGCATCATGCCTGATTCATTCCAGCCGCCGTAGTTCCAGAAATTCCTCCAGTTTCAGTTTCCGATGAGCCAAACAATCTTTTACTTGCTTTGTTTTTAAGATTTCTTAGTTTAAGAGCTTGTTTTTGCCTGCCTTTGACTTGGATTCCAGTAGCTACTTAGTTGAAACATCTTTTGGGTGATAATCTTGAATGCAATGAAGTTTATTGTGGTTTTATTTTATGTTTCAGCTTGCTTATTATTTCTTTCTGCCTAGTAACTAGATCTGGTAGTTTTACGTTGATTTTTGTTGTTTAAGTGCTTGAATCTGCTTTGCTTAGTTAGATCAAGGTTTTCTTAGAGTGTTTACAAGTTTTAATCGGGTTAAGGTCCTCAAAAATGCATGAGAATCGTTTCTGCTTGCTTCTGTCACCTTGTCCCGCTGACCAGTTTGCGTAGATCTCAGTTTTCTTAGCTTTCGTTCTCGATTTCAGGTTAAATATTGCATTTTCGAATTTTCAAGCTTGATCATTCATCAATGGAGTTTGTTAGATCTTGTTTGTTTAGCTTGGTGAAGAAGATAATGTCATAATCAAAGAATGGGACCACTTGTGTTGCTTTTGTTGCTTTTTGCTTTTGTACTTGCACATTTTCAGCTTTTCTGCACACCCAGGAGACAGTCTGCCAGCATGTCCTTTGATTCTCTTTACCTTTTGTCTAGCCATTTTTAGTAAGTTTCGTCTAGTAGCTTCTCACATGCACACTCGTACCCTAATTTACACACGCACTTTAATTTCTTTTAGCACGGAGCATTTAGAGCCCACCCTGACCTACTGGCCAGGAGGGGTATAGGTTCCATTTCATTTTCCTACTAGGTAAAACTCAACCCCAAAAAAGCGTGGTAGCTAACCAACCGCTCCCAGAATGTCATCGCAAGTGTATCTCGCCTACATCCATCTCTGTGGGATTCGACCCTTACTCCACTATACTAGCCAGTAGAAGTGGGTTGAGGTATTTTTTTTGTTGATAGGGAAGATAGACACAGACCCAACGACACAGCTAGGTCTAGGTACCCTCCTGGCCAGTTGACACACACACACAGAGTCATAGTCTCATCTTTTCCCTCCTATCAAATGGGGCCGTTGCCGGGGATGGATGGCGTTTTTGCATACATTTGTTGCATGACATTTTGGTGTACATATAGTTAATTATTTTTCTTTTCTTTTGTTTATTAGTTTATGAGGAGTTTTGTTAAGAATTTTGGTGTAAATATTGTAGATAAACTTTTCTTTATTTTTTGTGTTCCGCAGTTAAATGAAACTGAGTCCAACTGGCCAAAGGAAGAAGGGGTGAATCCAGTCACCACTCATTCAGAATTAACCACTGCCTTGCCTGTTGACTTGGATGCGAGCGATGAGGAGGATCGCGACACAGCCATCAAGAGTGAACCGGAATCAATATCCGCAGCTGAAGATGAGAAAGCCAACATGGCTGACGACCAGGAAGATGATCCCGAGATAAGCTCATTGTACGCCCACTTGGATGGTGAACCACCGCAAGCAATCGTCATGACCCTAGGACAAGAAGCAGTCTACGTGAAGCCTCGTATTTTGGCCGTCCTGCCTGTGTTCTTGGGGAGGAGTTGTGACAACCCATACGAGTTCTTGCATGAATTTTGCAAAATCTGCAAGGCTCAAAAGCGGCCAGCGGGGTCGAGCGAAAATGATTACAGACTGAAGGCCCTTCCCCTTGCCCTTAAAGGGGAGGCGAATACTTGGTTCAAGAGGCTGCCACCAAATTGTATCAGAACCTGGTCTGACTTCAAGATGATGTTCTTGGATCAGTTCTTCCCAGCGGCCGGGACAAGCGCACTAAGAGAAAAAATTCTAGGAGTTACACAAAGTTATGATGAGACCCTTACTCAGTACTGGTCAAGATACATGGGTCTGTTGGATGCATGTCCGAACCATCGCATGACGGATATTGAGATACACCATACCTTCTATGAGGGGATGAACAAGGCAACCAAGGATCTTGTAAACTCATCGTCCGGAGGAAGCTTCACGCAACTACGGGTCAGCGAAGCGAAGAGGGTCCTAGGGAAGCTACTGAGTGCAAAGAAGGAGTACGACAATTCAAGGGATGGATACAGCCGAGAAAGGGTTGCAAGTGCCTCGTTTACTGATCAGGAGCAGAAGCTTGAACAGAAGATGGATTTGAAGATGGAGGAGTTGAAGAAGACACTTCTAAGTGCAATTGAGAAAAACACTCCACCACCTTCCTCAACTGGGAGCTACAAGGGTGCAAAGCAAGGGAATCAAGGGTTGACCTATGATCAGCCAAACGACTTGGCCAGTATGGAGCAGGTCAATGCTGCCGGCTACTTTAATTCAAGTGGGAATTGGATCCAGGGTAGGCAACGGGATGCACCATGGAGGGATCACCCGAACTTTCGTTGGGGAGATGGGAACTAGAATCAAAACCAAGGTCAAGGTCAGAACCAATATAACTCCCATCCGAACCAAAACCCAAACCGTGGCCTAGCAAACCCTGACCACCAGTTTAACTGGTCAGGAAGGAACCAACAACCCCAAAACCAAAACCCACAAAACCAAAACTCTAACCCTAACCAGCATCACTACCCCAACCAGTTCAGTCAGTACCCTTCATACCGAAATCAGCCAAACTACCCCTACAACCAAAACCATCCATACTACCAGTCGTATCCCAACGGCCAGTATAACTCCCATCACCAGCAATATCCCTACCAACACCACCTGAATCCCAATCACAGTCAATCCCACAACTCTAACCAATTCGGCCAGTACCCCTCTCATCAAAATCAGCCAAACTATTCCTACCACCCATACCCTAACACCCAGTATAATCCCCACCATCAGCAAAACCCTAACCATTTCCCACACCAAAACAAGTCAGAAAGATCTATGGAAGAGATGATGGGAGAGATGCTTGCTTACCAACAAACCATGAGGAGTGAATTTCAGTCAAATAATGAAGTGGTGCAAGGCATGCAAAACGCCCAGAAAGAGCATAAAGAAAATATGGACATGTTGAATAAGCAACTGTCCTACCTGGCCAGTTCGATGAATGAGATTTGTGGGAATGCGGAAAGGCTCCCAGTTATGGTGCACATACATGACAAGCCTAATGTTAGCAAGGTGACATTGTGGTCAAGAACATCCTACAAGGAGCTTGAAGGGAATGAGTTATTTGGGGAATCAAGCAAGACGAAGGATATGGAGGACATACTGATCAAGAGGAGTGGTCCTGATAAAACTGAACCAGTTGCTGAACCTCAAATCAACCAGGGTCTGGAAGAGAGTTCAAGGGAAGCCACCAAAGAACCTGATGAAGAGGATATTGAAGAGACTATTTGTCGGAAGTCAAGATTCGCTAGAGCCACTTGGGCTCACCTACTGGCCGAGAAGAATGCAGAGAGAAAACAAGGGATGAAGCGCGCATCGAGGCGAATCATCGGGCGTAGGATTGAGAAAAAGAAGGGGGCCAGCAAGGTTCATGATCTTGTAGAGATCTCAAACAAGGAGGACAAGAATCCTTGCAACAAAAAGAAGAGCAAGGACACTGATACTGGCCAGGAAGATAGTGGACCTTCTGCAAAACCTAGGGAGGATCCAAAACATACTACAACTGTTGCTGGACATCCGTCATCGACCCTTACTATCCAAGAATGGGGTTTTCCTACAAAACCTGGGGAGAACCCGACTGCTACTTTCGCCCAGCCAGTACAGGAGGCCAACATCGACAATCCACTTGCCATCCCTGCTACCCAGAAAGAGACACCAGTACCAGAAACTGACTTACAGGAAAATCAAGACAAAGAAGGAAAATGCAACCAAGAAAGAAAGAGGAAAGACAATGGGGCAGCAAAGCAAAAGAAGGAGACCAAGAAGCCCAGGGTGGTCCTATCGGCCATTATGATCAAGAAGCTGGGACAAGTGCCCAAACTGATCGGGAGCAAGGTCCCCAGCAACCATCATCTGCGGCCCATGGAAAAGAGGAAAATCAAGGGGACTTTCAAGAATCATAAGAAAAAGAGTGACACCCTGATGTGTACCAACAAAGGAACCCGAGAAGGAAACTGCACAAGGCTCCTAACCAGAGAGGATCCAAAGGAGAAGATGACCGACCCTACCAACTGACCAGTTAGCTTTCTTTTTATTTTCAGTAAACTTGAGTTTTTTTTCTAGTTGTGTTATTTTTTTTGTACATGTTTTAGCATGCGTATACCCTCATTCATAACACTTAGTCTATTCCATAGTCTAAGTGTGAGAAGAAGAGGGTTTACAACTTTATATGTGTTTAGGATGTTTAGAAGTTGTCTTTGTTTTGTGTTTTTTTATGTGAGTCCTATACCTTCTCCCACTTAGCCTATTGCATAGTCTAAGTGTGAGAAGTTTTTGTTGACATAGTATGTTTTGCATATTAGTTCTTGTTCCACATTGTCTATGTGTTCTCTATGTTCGTTATTCTTCTCCCACTTAGCCTATTACATAGTCTAAGTGTGAGAAGTTTCATATATAATATGTTTTCCATGTATTATGTGCTTTCTGGTCTTTTGTGTTTCTATGTGTTGGATACTGGTCATCCTGTTTTCCACTTCACTAAACTTGCGTGAAGGCAAGCAAGGATGAAGTGGGAGGAGGAGATAATGGCCAGTATAATTGTATATATGTGTTGTCATGTGTTGTGTCAGTCCCTAGTAAGTCAGTTTAGGTTAAGTTTTGTTTTTTTAGGACATGTGTTAAAACACGGGCTTAAAACTCAACTGCCTCAAACTGACGGTGAGGGGAATTGAGGGAGATAAGGCATGCTGGACAATGGAAACCACCCCCCTTAGTATCTCCTAGTCAGTATAGATGACGCAAGTATGAGAGAAAAACTCATCCTTAGAGCCAGATACAAAAGCCCTCTTAAATTGTGAGTTATAAGCCTAAGTGAAACCACTTTCCACCAATTTAGAAAAGAAAAGAGTGCCTGCCACATGATGCCTAGGGTAAGGTGACTGCGTGTAGCAAGTCCTGAAGGCAGTAGGAAACCCCCCATCTTTAAAAAAAAAAAACCATCCTTTAGAACCCCTCTTTCTAGCCAAATCTATACCCAGATATATAACCCACTAGCCACTGGGACTGTGTGTGCGAGGCATAAGGCAAGAAGGCGACTGGCCAGGAGGACATACAAGAAAAAAAACAACTAGAAAAAGAAATCGAGAAGGAATGAGAAAATCGATCAGGAGAAATTCCAGGTCCAAAAAAATATAAGAAGGAATAAGGGTGGCGAAGCCACATAAAGAAATGTTGAAGAAAATGGTCAAAAACACTTGACCACAAAAAGAAAGAAGAAGGAATAAGGGTGGCGAAGCCACAAAGAAGCTACTGACCAGTTGGAGTCCAATATCAGAAAACGTCCAGCCAAAGAGAAGCAACAGCCAAGAGCTCAAATGCACACAGTTCCCCCACATCGAAATAAAGTAGTAGTTTTTGAACCTTAGAGCCTTAGGAACATCTACCCCATACACTACAAACCAATAGCCCCGTTACAAACCTTAAAGCCCTTCAGGAGCCGCACGTGAGATCTGAGTCCGAAGCATCTGTGGTTCAGCATTTTGAGAGAAAACAGTCCTAATATCCCTAGTGAGGAATGAGCGACTGAGCGAATCTGGTGTTTGGCCGAGAGTTTGGGTGATCTTGACGAGCAGATATACTGACTGGGAAGGAAAAGGGGGGCGGCAGAAGTTCAAGGCTGTCTAAGGCCGGATTGCACCTAATTCCAAGGGGACGGATGGTTGAAAATATAGCCCGTTCAATGTGTTTAAGTGCTTGTGAGTCTGTTTATGTGTGTTGTCCGTCGTTTATGTGTTTTTCTTTGCGTCCAAGTTTTAGAGTCTTAGGTCGGTCAGGGGTGTAACCAGGCTAGAATTCGACTTATTTCTTTATGTTTGTTCTTCACGCTTGAGGACAAGCATGTGGTAAGTGTGAGCAGTTTGATAAGTCGCATTCTAGGCCTTGGTTACTGGTCAGTATAAGGTGCTTTATTGGATAATATCTGCAAAATAGTTGTTAAAGTGTGCAGGTTGAAGTACTAAATCAGGAGGGAAGGTTCAGAAGGAATTCGAGTGAAAAAGCTGCGAAGAGTGTGCAAACTGGTCAGTATGAGCAGAAAATACGGAAACTGGTCAGGATGGATGCTACAGAGCTGGACACGAGAAGGAAGGACTTGCTTGGAATAATCACCTATCTAAAGAAGGGCAAAATTGTCATTCCACATGAAGAGAAAGCCCTAGAAATTAGGGCAAGCCACCCTATAAATAGGAGCTGAACATAAAGAAAAGGGGGAATCGACACACCACTTCACTTAGGACTTATCATCACTACTACATCACTTTTGAGGAGAATAGCTCCACTAGCTTTTAGTTCCATCTAAATCCAGCAGCCTGACTTGAAGATTCCGGCCACCTGCCGGCCAGGAGCATCATGCCTGATTCATTCCAGCCGCCGTAGTTCCAGAAATTCCTCCAGTTTCAGTTTCCGATGAGCCAAACAATCTTTTACTTGCTTTGTTTTTAAGATTTCTTAGTTTAAGAGCTTGTTTTTGCCTGCCTTTGACTTGGATTCCAGTAGCTACTTAGTTGAAACATCTTTTGGGTGATAATCTTGAATGCAATGAAGTTTATTGTGGTTTTATTTTATGTTTCAGCTTGCTTATTATTTCTTTCTGCCTAGTAACTAGATCTGGTAGTTTTACGTTGATTTTTGTTGTTTAAGTGCTTGAATCTGCTTTGCTTAGTTAGATCAAGGTTTTCTTAGAGTGTTTACAAGTTTTAATCGGGTTAAGGTCCTCAAAAATGCATGAGAATCGTTTCTGCTTGCTTCTGTCACCTTGTCCCGCTGACCAGTTTGCGTAGATCTCAGTTTTCTTAGCTTTCGTTCTCGATTTCAGGTTAAATATTGCATTTTCGAATTTTCAAGCTTGATCATTCATCAATGGAGTTTGTTAGATCTTGTTTGTTTAGCTTGGTGAAGAAGATAATGTCACAATCAAAGAATGGGACCACTTGTGTTGCTTTTGTTGCTTTTTGCTTTTGTACTTGCACATTTTCAGCTTTTCTGCACACCCAGGAGACAGTCTGCCAGCATGTCCTTTGATTCTCTTTACCTTTTGTCTAGCCATTTTTAGTAAGTTTCGTCTAGTAGCTTCTCACATGCACACTCGTACCCTAATTTACACACGCACTTTAATTTCTTTTAGCACGCAGCATTTAGAGCCCACCCTGACCTACTGGTCAGGAGGGGTATAGGTTCCATTTCATTTTCCTACTAGGTAAAACTCAACCCCAAAAAAGCGTGGTAGCTAACCAACCGCTCCCAGAATGTCATCGCAAGTGTATCTCGCCTACATCCATCTCTGTGGGATTCGACCCTTACTCCACTATACTAGCCAGTAGAAGTGGGTTGAGGTATTTTTTTTGTTGATAGGGAAGATAGACACAGACCCAACGACACAGCTAGGTCTAGGTACCCTCCTGGCCAGTTGACACACACACACACAGAGTCATAGTCTCATCTTTTCCCTCCTATCACTGAGCTTGAGATCAGAGATCATAGGAGTGGGATATGGTTTAGCATCGTCCATTTTTACACGGTGCAGGAGATCTCTGATATAAGCACCTTGAGATAAGTGTAGGCCCTGAGCAGTTTTGGCAACCTCAATGCCAAGAAAGTGAGTAACTTCACCAAGATCTTTAAGTGAAAAACTGTCATTAGGCTGAGAAATCACCCATTGAATAGCAGAAACGGAATTCTCAGTGATGAGCATGTCATCAACGTACAAAAGCAAATAAATAACTTCAGAGTTGGTGGTGAGAAAGAAGAGTGAGTGATCAGCCTTTGACTGAGTGAAACCAAGAGCAATAAGGGCAGAATGGATGGTTAAAAATCAAGATCAAGATGCCTGCTTTAGACCATAAAGAGCCTTAGACAATTTGCAAACCATGCCAGGAGAGCCTTGCTCAAATCCGGGTGGTTGTTTCATATAAATCTCATCCTCGAGATCACCATTTAGGAAGGCATTATTGACATCAAGATGTCGAATAGGCCATTTATAAGTAACAGCAAGACTCAAGAGAAGCCTGATGGTGTTGGGCTTAACCACCGGACTGAATGTTTCAAGGAAATCGAAGCCAGCTTCTTAAGAGAAGCCTTGAGCAACAAGCCGAGCCTTATGTCTTGCTATAGAACCATCAGTGTGTGTTTTTAGTCTAAAAACCCAAGTGCAACCAATGAGATTTTTACCCGGGGGCAAATAATAGAGAGTCCATGTTTTATTTCGAAGCAATGCAAGAAACTCCTCTATCATAGCACACTTCCAAACCGGAATAGCTAAAGCAATTTTGGCAGATTGAGGAATGAGAAAACAAAGTTCATCATCCTTCTTAGCATCATCCTTTTTAGAAATGAGATGAAGTTTTGGCTTGAAAATTCTTAGCCCTGGTAATCATATGGTGAATCCCTAATAAGGGCACAAGAGGAGTTGAATCAACACTGCATGAAGAAGTTTCAGATACATCTTGGAAAGGAAATTGAGAAGGAGATGAGATAGGAGAAGAATGATCAAGGGAAGTAGGTGAGACATGTGAAGTTGGAAGATTAGGAGGAGCAGGGGAGACCGGTGTTGTAGGATGATCGGGGAAAACATGAGATATGCTTCATGGATGGAAGGAGTGGGTGAGTAATTTGAAGTAGAGAAGGTAGGAGCAGGAGGTAAGAAAGCAATATGAGCAGGAGATAAAGAAGATCCATCTGAACCCGAAGATGTAGGAGGAGATGGGGTTTGGGATTTAGATTTGAAGGGAAATATGAACTCATCAAACTGAATGTCCCGACTGATAACAACTTTACCAGATGGCAGTAAAGCCATGTAACCCTTGTGAGATGAACTATACCCAATGAAGACACAAGCATCAGATCTGAAATCCAGTTTAGATTTATTATAAGGCCTCAAATATGGATAACACAGACACCCAAACGATTTGAGTTCGATATAGTTGGGCTTAGCTTTATATAGAATCTCATATGGTGAAGAGGAATTGGTGTGTAGAGATGGTAATCTATTAATGAGAAACACAGCAGTAGGAAAAGAATCATCCCAAAATGACACAGATAATCCAGACTGACTGATAAGAGCTAATCCCATCTCCACTATATGTCTATGCTTTCTCTCGGCCAAACCATTTTGTTGAGGTGTGTAGGGACAAGACACACGATGATGGATACCCTCTTTGTGAAGAAAACTCACCAGCCCTATATACTCACCACCCCAATCACTTTGCAAGGATTTTATTTTGGAAAAAAACTGATTCTCAACAAGAACTTTAAAGTGGCGAAAAGTAGTGATGAGTTCATCCTTGGTTTTGAGAAGATAGATCCATGTGAACCTACTAAAATTATCAATAAAGTTCACATAATACCTATATCCATTTCTAGAAACAACGGGAGCTGGTCCCCATAAGTCTGAATGAATTAATTCAAGTGGAGCAGTAGAGTGAGAAATTGAGGCAGTGTATGGTAATCAATGACTCTTAGAGACATAACAAGAATGGCACAAGGAAGATGATTTCACTACTGAATATGGAATATTACAGCTTAGTAGAACCCTTTTAACAACAGGATAGGCACAATGACCTAATCTTTGATGCCAAAGATCTAAGCTATCTTTACAAGTGGAAAGAAAAGCTGAAGGAGCAGACAGAGCTGCTGAGCAGGCACTAGGCTAGCTCTTGATTGAATTAGCAGGAGAGATAGACTTGTGGAGGAGAAATTTGTACAATCCATTGTCAAGGAAGCCCCGCAGCAGGATTTCCTTGGAGACCTGATCTCTCACAAGGCAAAATGATGGATGAAACTCAAAGTAGACATGGTTATCATGAGCAAAATGAGAGACACTAAGTAGGTTTTTAGAGACTGAAGGAACATGTAGTAGATTTTTAAGATGAAAGATCGGGATGAAGAAGCATCAGATGCATTACTCATTAAAGATTCACCAATATGAGAGATAGGAACACCAAAATCATTACCAAGGTGAAGAGAAGTACCTCCAAAGTATTCTGAAGCACTGTTCAGATTTGATAGATCACTTGAAATATGGTGCGTTGCACCTGAATCTGGATACCAAGCAGTAGGGAAAACCGCATTAGAATGACTCTCTGAGGGAGCATATGAGATAGATGGACCTCCGCCTTGCATGATATGAGCACTGGGATGACCAAGAGAGGGAGAACTGTTGTGTGGAAGGTATTGCGGCTGCTGCGACTGCTTCCTATTTGAGAAGTTAGGTTGAGGCATAAACGATTGTTCAAATCGATACCAACATTTGTAAGCCGCATGACCATGCTTTTGACAAAGCTGACAGACCAGTCGTCCATTGCCCATTCTGCCACGAAAATTCCCACATCGACCTCCTCTATGACCTCTACCTCCATGAATGCCTTGCCCACGCTAAAAATAGTGGTTCTTGTTTAAATCAAGAGGAAATGGCTACATGAGCAAAAGGAGGATAACCATCTATGTTAATTAATGTCGAGCTAGATCGGTCGAGCCTGGACTCAAAACTCAACAAATGACCAACAACATCCTGCATTTTCAACCCCACAGACTTCGTGGTAATAGCAACCATGACAGGGTCATACTTAGCATCCAATCCACCAAGAACATACAATATTGCATCACTTTCGCTTTCGATTGGCCTGCAAAATTAATCTCCAATGCCTTCCAAATTTCCTCGCTCGTCATCAAACCAACAACGAGCACCATAATGCTCTCAGTTAGAGACGACTGGATCCACGATGTGAGCAACTGATCTTGGCGTCTCCACTCCAAAAAATCTGGATTTGGATGCAAGAGTGTAGATCCAGGCACAACAACAAGGCAAGGAGGAATATCATCTCCGGACAGATACGATTCAAGCTCAAAACCACGAATGATAGCCATAATCTGCTGCTTCCAAACTAAATAATTTGATTCGGTAAGCTTGATACCGATTGGATGACTCTCGGTCAAAACAGAGATTGAATATGAAGCCTGCGAGGCAATCCCATCAGAAAGAGAGTTTTCAGAATTACTACTTCCTACCATTAAAAAAAAATGGAAAGAAAACAACAAAAGGGGTACAGATCCTAGGATGAACCTATGCTCTGATACCATAAAGGAAATACAACAAAAGCCATAAGAGGAAAGATTGCAGAGCAATATTGTAAAGCATGAGAGAGAATGAACTATTCTGTTTATGAGTTATTTTTCGATAATTACATCATGCTTAATCTGATATATATAGCTAACAAGAGAAGGATCTAGAAATGATGCCACACAAAATCCTCTAGTAAATGCTGTTGTGATTTGATCACGCTTTGTGTGTGTGTTGAGTACGGCAATTGCCAAGGATAACTTCCTTCCAGCTAGCATTATGACGTAGCTGATCTTCTGTTACAACTGCGGTGATAGTGTTCCCATACATCGCATCTTGATTTAGAGAAGTTGAGATTGCATCACAGTGCATAGCTTGAGTGCTTTCTATACATGGGCTAACACTTCTCGACGTCCGCCGCTGCAGCCCTGGGATCAATTTTCTGTCCATCCACGACGGACTGCCGCCGGATAATCCGCGAAGCGGTCCTTCTATTCTAGATCTATTGATCTCCACTAGCACCGCCGACAAACCGATTTTCAAAGACTTGATCGCGTCTATGACTCACGCGCCGACGTGTGTAATTTTCAACTGGATCATGTCGTTTGCCGTTGACGTGGCGGTGGAGCACGGGATTCCGGCGATTGCTTTTAGGACTTACAGTGCTACTTCGACTTGGACTTACTTTCACCTCGAGAACCTCATCCAAGAGGGTGAAATTCCTGTTGTTGCAGGTAATTTTAATTTCACATTATTTTCCTACGTTTTCATAGCATTTGAAGATTTTATTTCCGATTATTGCACTAATTGGAGAGGAAAGTCTGTTGCATTCCCAGTTTAGAGAAAATCCTACAACGCCGCGATCTTCCTAGCATATGCAGATTAGACCCGCACAACCAAATTCTCCAATTATTCATCAATCAAACCTCCAAAATGCGCAACGCCTCCGCTCTCATTCTCAACACCTTCGACTCCCTCGAAGCGCCATTCATCTCCCGCCTCCACTCCATCTTCCCCATAGTTTACACAATCGGCCCACTCCACTCCAGATCGACAAATCCTGCATCAAGTGGCTCGATTCCCAGCCTTCCGGATTGGTCTTAGAGCATCCACTATAGGGGCGGCGCGCCGGCTGCCCCGGAACCGCTGCCGTGGCTAACTATAGCGAGAGAAGCGTCCGCCCCGGTGCGGACGCTTTTTTTGGGGCGGAAGGGCGATAGGCGACAAGGCGCCGAGGACGAGCCGGGCGCGGTGCGCCGCGCCGACAGGCGCGCCGGTAGGGGGCGGGCAATTTTTGTTTTTTTTTGCTTTTTTTAAAATTTATTTAATTTACCCCATTTCCCTCATTATTTTTACACCATTCCAACTCTTTATTCATACTTTCTCTCACTAAAATTTGTGGATTCCATTGGTATTAAAAATGGACGGTTTGTGGAATGACGCGTTGAATTCTCTGATTCAAGAGGTGCAGAGGGAAGCCGACGAGGAGGATGCGGCGTGGGCGGCAGAATTAGCGGAGGCCGCTCTCCCTCATGCGATTACTCATCGTCGGACCATCCAACGAGACCATAGCGGAGCGCACCAGCGGCTAATGGCAGACTACTTTGTGGATAACCCCCGTTACCCACCTGAGATTTTCCGTCGACGTTTCAGAATGTCTCAACGGCTCTTCACCCATATAACGACGAATTTGGCGGAGCGGTACAGGTGCTTCACCCTCCGGAGTGATTGCACTGGCCGGATCGGGCTGTCTACTTTTCAGAAATGCACCGCTGCAATTAGACAGCTTGCTTATGCCGAACCGACTGATATGTTCGACGAATACCTACAGATGGGTGATACGACTAGCCTAACGGTGCTCAGGCAGTTTTGTAAGGGGATCCGAGAAATCTTTGGTCCGGAGTTCCTACGAAAGCCAACCTCTAATGAGTGCCAGAGACTGCTAGATATGCACGGTTCGGTGCACGATTTCCCAGGGATGTTAGGAAGCATCGATTGCATGCATTGGGAGGGGAAAAAGTGCCCAGTGGCGTGGAAAGGCCAGTTCACTACTGGTTTCAAAGTCAAAGGTCCATCGATGATTCTGGAAGCCGTTGCTGACTACAGTTTGCGGATCTGGCATGCGTATTTCGGTGTTGCAGGTTCGAACAACAACATCAATGTTCTGCAGTCATCGCCTCTCTTCAATGATGAGCGACGGGGGGAGGGTCCAGAAATCATCTCGTAGCCAACGGAACGCAGTACCACGGGAGATACTATTTGGCAGATGGGATATACCCTCGTTGGCCCGTATTCGTCAAGACAGTTCGCCAACCGGTTGGACCGAAGAAATAATATTTTGCGCGAAAACAAGAGGCTGCTAGGAAGGATTTTGAGCGAGCTTTTAGTGTGATCCAAGCGCGATGGGCCATTATACTGTGCCCGACACAAAATTGGCACGAAGATGATGTCGCGAATATTATGTTAACATATATCATATTGCACAATATGATAATAGAAGATGAAGGATTTGCTGCAAAGCGCTGGGCACCGGAAGATGGTGCAAGTTCAAGTCACGGTGTTGCCTCCGTGCCGATACAGATGGGTGTACCACGTAGTAATGAATATTTGCTCCAACGTTTCACTGATATGCGCACGCAGGAGCACAACACATGCCACACTCCAGACCGATTTTATTGAATAGGTATGGGCACGTAGGGGAGGGGGCGCAGCGTGAAGAACATATGTGATTTTCTATAGATTAAATTTTCGTTGTATAATTTTTCCATTACTTTAATACGACGAAAATTTAGTGTTCAATTTTAATTTAATTAATTATAGCCATTTTTTCTAATTATGTGTAGTCCGATAATTTTAATTATAATTGAATTAAAATATAAAAATAAAAAATTAAAGTGAAAAATGGCTAAAAAATGTCCACTATTGCTGCGGACACTTTTTTTTGTGGGCGCGGAAAAATACGAAGTGGCTGTGGACAAAAAAAGTGGCGGGGCTATTGGAAGTGTCCACCTTATAGTGGATGCTCTTATACGTCAGCCCCGGCAGCGTCGTATCGCTGTACCGTGACGAATTGATGGAGTTTTGACACTGATTGGTGAATATTGAGATTCCCTTCATGTGGGCTATACGTCCTGATTTAATACGGGATGAAAACGGGTCGGGTACAATCCCCGATGATTTGAGATCAGAGCGGGGCAGGATTGTGGGCTGGGCCCCGCAGGAGGAGATTCTGGCCCATGATGTGGTGGGTGGGTTTCTGACGCACTGTGGGTAGAACTCGATTCTGGAGAGTGTTTGGGCAGGGAAGCCGATGATTTGTCGGCCCATTGTAGCGGAGCAACAAGTGAATGAGAGGTGTGGGGGTTGGGGCTGGATATGAACTGCTTGTGTGACCGATCGGTTGTGGAGAAGGTTGCAAGGGATCTGATGGAGGGTGAAAAAGAGAGGATATCGAGATCGACGGCTCAGATGGCTCGTTGGGCCCAATGTAGCCAGCCCCATTTGTGTTTCTCCCCCTGAGACTTGCAATAGGAAATGAACCCCACGATACATTAACATTAATTTCATTAATTTTTTTCTTTTTCTTTTACTTTACACATTTTTTTCTATTAATCTCTTATTTTGCCAATTTTTGCATTAAAACCTTATGCAATTTCCAAATTTTTCATTAGTAAAATTATCATCATGGTTAAAAACACAAGATTACTTTTGTAGAATTTGTAGATCGAACAAGATTGCTTGCAGCATAGCAACATGCAATATTCCCTGAAAATACCTGAAAAGAAAATGTTCCAACTTTTGCTTTTTCCACAAACAAGTTAGAATAAAATCTTAAGACAATGCATTTCCCATCACTTATTTAAGTCCAATTTGTTCACAAACTCATATCACCAAAAACCATTTATTTTATCATTTAATCTTTAGGTATGGAGCTAAAACCTCTAGCTCTTCATCATAACATCATGCAATCCGCCCCGCCGCCGGCCGCCCACGTCCACCGCTATCACCCGTTTCACATGGCCTTTTATTGGGGCAAAGAGGCCCAATTCCTGTTTCCGGGTTGGCCCGATAACAAACCCGGCATGTATGCGGTTTCTCTTGTTTTTGTGTTCGCCTTGGCCATTTTTGCTGAGTTTTTGTCGAACCTCAATTTGGTCAAACCGGGTTCGAACCGGGCAGCGGCAATTTTCTTTCAGGCCGGGTTTCATGCTATTCGGGCCGGTTTTTCGTATTTAGTGATGTTGGCCGTGATGTCGTATAACGGTGGTGTGTTTATTGCGGCCGTTTTGGGCCATGCGATTGGATATGTTATGTTTGGAAGTGGGCTTCGTAAAGGATCAAAGCCCAATTGAGTGATATAACGGCCCTATGCTTTGGGCTGCGGTTACTGGATACCTCAATTAAGGATACAAAATAACCGCGGAGATTGTGAATTCCCCATCTGCCTTTCACGCTGGAAACACATTTTTTTATAAATAAATTCGTTTGCCACGTGGCAGGCTGTGAGCCATCCGATTCAAAGATCTAATGGTGTATTTTGGTGGTATGTTATCACTTTAAATCTATTTTCTTCAATTTGATTACATGTTTTGTTTATTAAGATTGTGATTTCTCAGCATGAGATGCCTTTACAATAAATGAAACGAAATGAAGGTGAAACGATTTACATAAACCGTGGAGATGATAGGATCTATAATTTGGTGTACCAGAAAGATTAAAACTTGTTCAACCCTTGACTATATCAATAAAATTTATTAAATGCCATTG
Source organism: Salvia splendens (assembly GCF_004379255.2). Classification (NCBI taxonomy): domain Eukaryota; kingdom Viridiplantae; phylum Streptophyta; class Magnoliopsida; order Lamiales; family Lamiaceae; genus Salvia; species Salvia splendens. Next base: position 29,382,699 of record NC_056033.1, on the reverse strand, counting down.
GTTTTATCCTGTTTAAGAGGCCACTTATTAATTTATTTTATTTGATGAAGTTGAAGGCCATAATAATGTTTGCATCGGCAAGATCAACTATGGGCTTTAGTTATATTTAAATATTGTAGGTCGATTGATTTGAGATTTGAGATTTGAGATTTGAAATTGGAAAATCTGAAATTTATAGGATTAGATATAGAGAATATATGTATGTATATGAATAAAGTGGAAGGGATGCGTTCTATTGCTAACTATTTAAGTTGCTAACTTATCAATTCAGTATATTAAAAATATCAACACGGTAACATTAATTAGTTGAAACGCATAACCTTGCCATATTTAACGTAGGACAAAGATTGGAGAGATTACTTCTGAACTAAAACAAACAAAAAAATTCTTGTTAAGCTACTTGATAAGCTCAAGTGGGATTAATTCAAATAATAATTATTTTTCATTTTAATCTTTTCATCAAATTGTTGTCTGAGGAACGCGCACACAAATATCTACTCATGTAATCACGTTGTGATGCATTCTGTCATTAAATATTTAATATTTTCTTTTTCATCCATCTATCATTACATACTCTCTTCGTCCTATAAAAATAAATCATTTAGAATTATTTGAAGTTTTAACGCAAAGTTGATAGTGAAGCCCATACATAAAAAAAAAGAAATATGACTTGTTTATATGGAACGGAAACTATTATATTCCAATTTTATTAGTTTTACTATTAGTCCTACTTGACATCTCACTCACTCATTCAAGTAAATTCAATTTAGAATAAAATACTATTTACTTGTTAGACTATAAATAATTGATATTTCTTTTTCTATGTCCAAATATAAGTGATCAATGTATCACTTTTATTAAAAATTTATTTTTTCTTAATTTATTCTATCTTACTTACTTTTATATTCAATAAATATCATTTTCATATATCTCGTGCGCAAAATAAATACTCCTTCCGTCGCACATTAGGAGTCACACTTGCGTTTCTGCACCTCTACATTATTCTCTCTCTTATTTTACCATTTCTCCACTGTAACTATTTATTATCATTTTTATAAAATGAGTGTAGAAACGCAAGTATGTCTCCTAACGTAGAACAGCGGGACCATATCATTTGTATGGCCATCCACAACGCTGTTCCCCCACCGTTCCTAAACCGTTCCTTAAACTACTATTTGCGGGTCCCACTGTACTTTTTTACTCCATTCCTTAACTAAGGAATGAAACCTGCAACCCCCCGTTTCTTATCCGTTCCTTAACCGTTCCTTAAATTACTATTCATTCAATTTCATTTTTTATTTTTATTTCCAACCCAATTCAATTAAAACAAACACACTTCATTAAAATTAAAATAACATTACAACTTAAAATTCAAAAAAATAGAAAAAGACATAATTAAAATCCTAAAAAAATAAAAAATGACATAATTTAAAATACAATTTTATAGAGACAACCAAGAATGAGTTTGTCCCACATCGAAAGTGGAACATAAAACATTCAAGGATGTCTCTATAAAATATAGATAACCAAGAATGAGTTTGTCCCACATCGAAAGTGGAACATAAAACATTCAAGGATGTCTCTATAAAATATAGATAACCAAGAATGAGTTTGTCCCACATCGAAAGTGGAGCATAAAACATTCAAGGATGTCTCTATAAAATAGAGACAACCAAGAATGAGTTTGTCTCACATCGAAAGTGGAACATGAAACATTCAAGGATGTCTCTATAAAATAGAGACAACCAAGAATGAGTTTGTCCCACATCGAAAGTGGAACATAAAACATTCAAGGATGTCTCTATAAAATAGAGATAACCAAGAATGAGTTTGTCCCACATCGAAAGTGGAACATAAAACATTCAAGGATGTCTCTATAAAATAGAGATAACCAAGAATGAGTTTGTCCCACATCGAAAGTGGAACATAAAACATTCAAGGATGTCTCTATAAAATAGAGACAACCAAGAACGAGTTTGTCCCACATCGAAAGTGGAACATAAAACATTCAAGGATGTCTCTATAAAATAGAGACAACCAAGAATGAGTATCATAAATTCGCAAACCCATCAAATATATATGGGCTAATACGAATTTCTAGTATTCATTTATTTGTAAAAATTGTTTTTAAATATAAAAAATAATTTTTATAAATAAAAAATATTTTTTTAAAAATTCATTTTAAAAAAAATGAATTTATTGCGTCAGCGTGACGACGCCCACTCGCGGGCCGGCGAGTGGGCGTCACGCACGACGCAGGGCGAGCCACGTCGCCGAAGCGCGTGGCGGCACGGACCGTGTCGCGGGTCGTGCCGTCGGCATCCGACACGGCTTGGGAACGACACGGAGACGGAACGCACCTCCGCAACGCGTCGCGCGCCGGTTCCGTTCCGCCGGCACGAAACGCGGAACCCGGGCGGCCCGCGTTGCGGGTGCTCTAATGGAACGAAGTAAGTAAATTTCAATTTATTTTATTAGTTAATTTCTTATACTTGACATCTCACTCACACATTCAAGTAAATTCAAAATTTACTATAAAATATTATTTTACTTGTCAGACTACAAATAATTCATATTTCTTTTTCTATTTCCAAATATAAGAGATCAATTTTCACTTTTAGTGAAAATAATATATTATTTTTTTTACTTTATTCACTTACTTTTTTTATATTTAATTTGTAAATATATCAATTTTATAAATCTTGGGCTCAAAATAAATTCATTATTTGTAATGGAACGACGTAAGTAAATTCACTATGAAATACTATCATAAAAATATGCAATTCAATCACAGGCAGTGTATGAACAGTGGCCAAATGTCCATGAGTTAAGATCTACGGTTTCTTGCCGTAATCAACGCCTGGAGTTGTCTTTATCCCACCATTATAAATAATCCATGTCTTAAACTATAACGTTAAAGTTGTTTTATTTTTCTAGCTTGATCTATCTATCAGAAGTAATCTTATTTTTATTTATAAAAACTTCTCACTAATTTTTTTTTTCTCATTTTTTTACTTTTACTCATTTTTTCCTTCCTTTCTCATACTTAACAATTAGTACGTATTAAAACCGCATTCTAAAGATCACACTATATTTCATAGACTATTTGTTTAAAATGTTTTCGTGGTTTTCTAAAAATTACTAATTTTTAACAGTTTTATAGAAGCTATATTATTTGTGTTTGGTGTATTGTATATGGTGCTAAATCCAATATTTTTCGAAAGTGTGACATCATAAGATTAACGAAAATATCGACTAAAAAGTAGATAAACCAATATAATAAAAATTCGAACTAACTCCAACTAGAAGATGGAGTGCCTTTGTTAGTGATGATGTTAATATACAAGTGTCCTTACCTTTGATTTGTGAGATAGCTTTTGAACCTTTCTAACACTAAAATTTAAAACTAAACACAACTCATATCGTATAATCCTAGTAAATGATCCTTTTGGAAGATCAGCAAACATTTATTTTATTCCTTAATCTAATTTTATACAAACATGGTGACAAGACAATAAAGCACAGCACGTCTTAATGACGAAATAGATCAATTTGAACTTGAATTCTGGGTCAAAAACTTTAAATTTGTGTTTAAAAACATATATCAAGAGTGCTTAAGAATTAAGATCGATAATTGCGTGACAGCCTAAACTAGTGGTTTTGATTCTGATAGTTGGTAAGCAACCGTTGAAAATGAGAAGCTTACATCTTACTACATGATTAGTGGATGTAATAAAATAGAGCCAAAGCTACTCTCTACATGTTGGAAGATGTCAGATTATTATGCTCGTATAAACCACCACATAATACTAAATATTGGGGTTGTCCGTTCTAACTCGATTATTACAATGATTGAAAGCTCCACCTTTGATTATTTTCCTAAACCTCACTCACCTAAACTTCCTTGAAAAAAATCTTATTCCCTCCATCCAAAAATAGGACAAATTTAACATAGCACGAATTTTTAAAAAATGTAGTACTATAAAGTGAGTTGAAGAGATAGGGGTAGTTAGTCGTATTTTTATATATTAGTTGTAATTAAAGATGCATGACATAAAGTTACTGAAACGTGAGATTCATTATCAAAAATAGTAAAAAAATAAATGAAACATTTATTGATGAACGAACAATATTGGCAAAATGAAACGATTATTGATAGACAAATGGAGTATTTGTCTAGATGTTCAGGTAATTAATTAATTTCACTGAGCAAATTAGAGATATTATTATAAATGAGTCACTCACCTCTTAAAAGGTCTTATAAGCGAGAGGTTATTTGTAATTATATAGAGGAGCTAGGATCAACACCAAGTCGATGTGAGACAAAATTTAAGAGTTTTAACTGACATGAAACTAATCAAATTAATTTCACACTAATATTCAATCAATAATTACAGAATTCGAAGTCGAAGATATAGTAAAGTTAGATCTAATCATTTCATTGGATGTGTTTCCTTAAAGAGCTTCAAGTGGAGATTTTTAGTACAGAAAGTAAAGTAATGCATAATAAATTAGCAAGTTGATGGACGGCAAAATTAAACAAGTTGTGCAAGTGTAACAAATTGAGGCGCAACACTAAGTCAATCATGTCACACACAAATATACTCCTCCCTCTATCACCATCGGATTTCCGTTTAATCTCGTGACTCTCACTCTCAACCTCAACTTATTCCATCACAAAAATTTGAAATATTCAACGATATTTAAATAAATTTTAAAAAGGGACGTGTAGAAGTCGTTGCTTATTTAGGATTAGATGATCTTTTGTATGGGTTGAGATATAATTTGCTTTGAATAAATTAGTTGGATGGAGATAAGGCATATCACATGACCACAAGCAAATGCACATGGAGTGGGCATAACAATTCTCATCAACATATCAAATCAATTACAGTTTTTTCCAAATTGCAATATTAATAAGTATAATCAAATAGTAGTACACTTTAAATTATAATAACTCGAGACTTAGGCCATCCACAACGCTGTCTCTATACCGTCTCTTAAACCGTCTCTTAACTACTATTTGAGCACTATTTGAGGGCACCACTGTCCTTTTTTCCTCCATCTCTTAACTAAGAGACGGAACCTGCAACGCTCCGTCTCTTAACCGTCTCTATACCGTCTCTTAATTACTATTCATTCAATTTAATTTATAATTTTTTTTTAAAACCCAATTCAATTTAAACAAACACACTTTATTAAAATTAAAACAAAAAAAAAACACACAAAAAAAATTTTAAAAAAAACATAAAATAAAAAAACACACAAAATAAAAAAAAAACTAATCGGAAGGGCTAATCATCCTCCGGAGGCGGTCGAGGTTGAGGGGGAGTCGGAAGGCCAAGTTGTGCTGCCATATGCACAATTTCGTTCCACCAGGCCGCGAATTGGGAGTGCGAGAAGCGGGAAGTGTCCGCCATTGTGGCGGTCATGTACGCCACCATAAGTGTGTCCGAGCCTCCTCGCGAGCCCGATCCTGAGGCCGACTGGCTTGATTCGCCTCGGCCCTTCCTTGCTCTAGCCGCTTTCGCCGCCTTCGTCCCTTGCGGCCGACGGCGCCCACTCGCGGATCCTCCTGCAGCGCCGACTGTACCCGCAAACTCCTGGGATTCAACATCATGTTGGCTGATGCCTTCAGCAGTGTCACCACTAGACGCACCAGCACTAGACGAGTATAGGCCACTCGCCGTATGCTTCGTGCGCTTCGAGGTTGAGCCCGAGCTGGAGCGGAAACCGCCGGCCCATCGTTCCTCGTCCTTGACGGCGCGCCAAACATCAACAAATCTGAATTGATGTCCCTCGTCCTGGTAGTAGGCGCGCAAAGCGGACGTCAAAATGTCGGTGGCCGTGGCGCCGCTTTGGTAGCGCGCCTCTTCCGCCGAGTAGATGCCGCAGAATTTTTTGACCTGTCGGTCGACTCGGTCAAAGTGACAGCGGATCATTTTAACTGTGCGCTTGCGGGAGCGGTTCAGCTTTATTTGGTGGTAGACCTCGACAACCTTTTCCCAGAAACACTTCCGGGTTTGTTGATTCCCGACGATGGGATCGTACGAGACCGTGATCCAGGCGTTGTACACCGCCATCGTTTCGAGGTTGTTGTACGGATGTCGGCCAAGATCCTCTTCCTCTTCTTCCTCCTCGTCCTCGCCCGTCTGGGGTTGTACACTGCCTCGGCCACCTCCACCGCCTCGCCCACTTCCACCGCCTCGGCCTACTCCCGGCGTGGGATCAACTGGAAAATCCTCCCGGATCTGGGATAATCCCTGCGAAAACCGCGGGACGTTGGGACGAACATATGCATCAAGGTCAAAATTGGGTGGTTGGTACCCCCCCGGCGTCGCCGAACCCTGGGTCCCCGGCGTTGACGAACCTCCACCGCCCAATGTGTTGATCATGTTCTCCCAATCGCCGAATGAGTTGAGATCCCACTCGCCGGAGCCGGAGCCGCCATAGTTGCCCTCGCCGTCGCCGGACATCTTGAGTTGGGTTATGAAAATTTCAGCGAAAATTTGAGAGAAAATTTAGATGATAGGAAGAATAGATGTGTAGTTGTGTGTAAATGAGGATGGGTTTAGGAGTATTTATAGAGTAAAAAATTTAATAAAAAACAAAAAAAATATAAAAAAAAACAAAAAAACCGGTAATAATACCGTTACAAAATTTTTTTTTTTATTTAAATTCAAATTTTTTTTTAAAAAAAATATTTATTGCGTCAGCACGTGACGACGCCCACTCGCGGGCCGGCGAGTGGGCGTCACGCACGACGCCGGGCTGCGCCACGTCGCCTAGGCGCGTGGCGAGACAGCTCGTCTCGTGGCTCGCCGAGGCGAGACGCGCGACGAGACGCGACGAGATGGAGGCTGCAACGCGTCTCGCCGAGGTCTCGTCTCGTTGAGACGAGACGCGAGACGCCGGCGAGACCCGTTGTGGATGGTCTTAGAAGGAAACAAGCAGTAGCACTATACAATGTCGAGAGCTTTTGCAATACAAAAAAACATTCAATTCAAATTTCGAATTGATAAAAACAGTTAGTGTAAAGCGAGAACCGACTTTAGCTTAAAACGACAGTCAAAAGGAGAAACCAAAGCATGTGCCTTAAGATGCAAAGCAAAGCAAACACACTACTGTGCAAGAGCCTTTTGCTTCTCCCCATGCTTTTGACCATAAATAAAAACTGAAATTCCGAAAACAAAACAATGCAAATGGGCATTCACTAATAAACAAACCATATCATTAATTTAACACAAAAATACAATAGAATATTCAAAAAAAAATAAAACAGGCCGGAGTCTAACCCAAAACGAAACTCCAACTCCACAGATCAAAAAACACCCTCCACAATTTTAGAGGCATTCACTACTATAATTAATTAATTAATTAACCTATTGGTACATCCATTTCTTTATTAATCACCATCTTCTAATCTCAAACAAAAGCAACAACCAAAAGAAGCTGTCATCTTCAACTTTCTTGTACCTCGAGCCCAACAAAAGAACCCTCCGGTTTATTTCTTCTCCCCTTCTGTAGCTTTATAACCTAAAATAAAATTAAATACGCAACATCTTCTACTAATCCCTTTAATCATAAGTAATTAACTAGCCTATTACACTACCCACTAATCCAACCGTCACAAAAAAACCACAATTTAGTATACCCATATTCCCCCATTTCTCTCCTAGCAAACTTGTAAAAATTCAATCAAATCACTTCAAAATTAAAGACGCAGCTTTAATATGTCCACTCTTGTGGAAGCCTAAGCTCTTGACTCCTCGTGGGGGCGGCGGGCTGGCTTCTCCTCTGCTGTGAAAACAGAGCATTGTGGTTTCTTTCCTTCAAACCGCCATCCAGATTCAAGTTTAATGCGTGAATGACCCTGTCTGGTAACAACACCGTAGAGCAAACTGCACAAAATCAACAAAAAACGGTTCAGATCTCTCCTATAATATATGGATACGTTGAATAATTAAATTGTTGACAAACTATACTGGTACAGCGAATTTAATTATGACCTGGTTTATTGCGGTTTTCGGCGGGGGTGGTTCCGAATCTCCGGGGCAAAAAAACTCCGGTTCCGGTTCGTTCCTTTTTAGCGCCGGTTTCTCCGAGAAAAACCGCCCTCATTCCTGAACCGGTTTGCTGCTGCTGAGACTGCTGCAGAGTTGGCCAGGACGCCATTGATAAACGTTGCTGATTTCTCCCAATTTCTCCGTCGATTTTTCCGTTTTTGTTCTGAAATTGATGGTATTCGACTTTCCCCTGCTGCAGCGCCCACACGCCATTTTTAAACATGTTTTGCTGCTTCATCCGTTGAAACTGTAAGCACAATTGTGAGATTAAGTTTCGAAATTAAAAATTAATTGTACAAATTGTGAGAGAGAGACTAACATGAGAGGCTTGCAACTGGAGAAAAGCGATATGAGCCTCGGTTTGAGCCTGGTTAGGATAGTAAGCAGATGGCAGAGGTGTTTTGACAGGGACGGCGGCGGGGAAGGGTTTGTTGGAGTGAAACGGCGTAGTTTCGTCGGTCATTCGCATCCTCTGAACTTCCCCTGCAGCCGCACACAGCAAATCCCAACCAATGTTCTCTTTCGGCACCGGCGGCGAAGAAACCCTCGACGCGCTATTCGGACTGCTCTGGCTTGACCCGGGTTTGAACCCGCAGAGAGTCGATTGCGGCGACCCGGACAGCTTCCAGCCCTAGAAAATTAAAAATAGGAAATTAAATTTGAAGCTAGTAAGAGAAATAGATAGAGAGAGATGAGTGGGAGATTCAAAAACCTTGGAAGCGTGGTCAGTGGAGAAATTGGGGGTGTGAGGTAGCTTCCGAGTTAACCCGGGGGCGAAATCGTCTTCGTCGCTCTCGGAGCCGGGTGAGCTCAGATCCGAGTTGCAAAACGCGTTCCCTCTCTTCTCGGTCTTGAAGTCCATGAGCATATCATCGTCTGTTAGAAACTCGGAGGGGAGCCAGAACTCGCCATCGTCAAGCTCTTGCGCCATTATGAAAAAAAAAATCAAATTTGGTTGTTATATAAAAAAAATCGAAGAAGAGCGGTGTGGGCAGTTGCTGCTCCTTGAAGGTTTAATTATAGATGGTGGGAAAATTTGCAAAAGGGGTGCCCAAGGAAATATTCAGAGAGAGAAAAAAGGGGGGAAGTGGGAGTGTGGAGAGAGAAATGCGGATGGAGGCGGGGAGTGGGTTATATAGAGTGGGAACCCTAGGAAAAAAAGCGCGGCGGTGGGGATTGGAGGGCACGCGCGGCGGCAGAAAAGTTTGAAAAACAGTTGGAAAGAGTTGTAGCCAGGTAAGATGGTGGTGGGGTCCGTGTCTGACACTGCTCACTCGGTTCGCATGTGATCCGGCATTTCGACCCCACTAATATTCACTTGCGCCTTTTATCCTTTATTTCTTCTTTATATCTCTACATATTATATTTATTGGGTTTTTTTAATTAATTAATACTAGTTCGTGAAATAAGTGTGACAGTGTCACTGTTGCACTCGGTGGATTGGGTGCAACTATGAGCTGTTTATTAATGGGGAAATGGTGATCTATATTAAATAGATTGTGCAAATATCAGATTACATTCCGTCTTTGATACTGCTGATGTCGGATTACGTTGAAAAAGCAGTCAAATTCATTTTAAAGTATACTACAATAGATTCAATTTGATTAAAGATTTCTTGAAATAAATTTGATACATTAGTAGTAAAATATGACTAATATGATGATGAGCAAATAAAGGAGTAGAAGTGATTTTTCTAACCAAAATGCTCTTATATAAACTCAATAGTAGGGGCTGGGGAATTATACCGAAATACCGAACTTATCGACCGAAAAAATATCAAAAATATCGATTTTTTGGTATACTGTAGTTTTTGGTACGGTAACGGTATTAGATTTTCTATACCGCGGTATACCGTGGTATACCGAATCTTCTGTATACAGGTATACCGACTGATTATTATATATATAAACGTATATATATATAATATTTATGTTTTATTCATATTAAAATTTAAAAATAGAATTCTATGTTATACAAAAAAAATAGAATTGTTTTTTTACATATTTTGTGTGTAATAGATTTTTTCCAGTATTACAGGTATAACGGTAAGTCGTACTGCAGTTCGGTATACCGCAAAAGTACGGTATACCGAAAACACGGTATGGTAACGTATCAAAAACTACCTTACCGAATTTTACGGTATACCGGAATTCGGTATACCGAAAATTCTGTACGGTATCGATATGGTGTTTTGTCATACTGTAACTTTTGGTACGGTGTATGTATAACACTCACAATACGGTATACCGTACCGAACCACCACTACTCAATAGTACTAGCATATTGAAGCCAAATATATCGCCTGGTACATTATTTGTAAATTTCATATTTATACCAAGAAATTGAACTTAAAAAGTTTTATGCACACAATTAAGAATGTGTCCATTCCTCAATAAAAATAGGGCTACTAAAATTAGATATCAATTCAAATATAATACTCCATCCTTTTGTCACTTTTCTATTTCTGACTCATTTCAAGAAATTGAATAGTGTTTAGGACTCAAAAATATTACTCTTGTCATCTTTTTCATTTTTAATAAAGAGGTTCGGTACCTAAAGTTTATTGAGTTAGTCTGCTAAACCCAAAATTAGAGATGTTTATTGAGTTAGTCAGCAGATTCGGGTCAACTATACTTCAGTCGAGGATTAAATGGGTGCGGGCTAAGACCATCCACAATAGGAATAGCCCAGCAATAGCCCAGCCATAGCCCAGCCACTGCCACATCATCAGCATTAAAAATTCTCCTGCCACATCATAAATAGCCCAACCATAGCCTAGCCACATCATAAATAGCCCAGCCACATCACTAATAACAATTATATAAAATGACATAATTAATAATCACACAATATACGGAATTTAATTTACGAGACATATACGGGAAAAGTTTAATAATACCCGGGCACCTGACCCCATCCACTTCCCACAGGGATCGACGGAGTTTGTGACCCGCTACTCCCGGAACTAGGCTCGTTGTTGAGATCCATTTCCCGTTGTTGATCTTGAACAGAAAGAAAGATAGAGAGAGTACTCGTTAAAACAAGTGGTGCGAATGAAAATGACGAGCAAAGCGCGTATATATAGTGTTTCGGAAAAAAAAAATTAATTTTCGCGCTGGGCGGTGCGCTGGGCGATCCGGGAGCTGCAATAGCGCCGAAAGGACCGCCCAGCCGACCGCCCAGCGCCACGCCACCGCCCAGCGCTGCGCGGTTTCTCTCTCCAGTCAGCGGCTGGGCGGCTGCAATAGACCGCCCAGCGAACCGCCCAGCGCCGGCGCTCGGCTGGGCGGTCGCTGGGCGGTTATTGTGGATGGTCTAATAGAATAGTGATTTTACTGGATTAGAAATTATAAACCCTAATACTAAACTTTTAGGTTTTGGACTAGCCAGCTAATTAGGATGCTACCCATCAAATTAACATATGATCATTCCAATACATAATGATACAAATTAGTCATATACTTCATATGTTTTCTAAAAACAGAAACTCTTTCATTTTTAGTTTGTTTCACAAAAATAAAAACTTTCCATTTTAGGAAATGAACCACACAATCCACTAACACTAATTCTACTACTTTTTCTCTTCATTTCTCTTACTTTACTCATTTTTTTCTCTTATCCTCTTTTACTTTACCGGTTTTGCATTAAACACGTGTCATTTTAAAATTTCTAGTTTTAGGAAACGGGCGAAGTATATAAGAGTATAAATTAAAACATTTAATTATGATAATTTCATATGGATTTATGGTTGCACTGATATCCCTACTCGAAAGGATACAGGTCACGGACATCATTCATCGATAATTTAATTTCGTATTTTGTTCAACATGACCTAGTTAGACCTTTGGAAAGACAAGTAACCAAGTTGTGATATGCCAAAATAATATCTAAATAAGGAATAAATTTTAATTCCATGTGTAGAGAGAGAATAACAATTGCAAAAGTACAAAAATGCCGTTTGTGTCCAAAAATACTAAAAGGGCAAAAAGGTCATGAAATAGTGAAAAAGTCATTCTAGCGATACTATATCAAAGGCAAAGCTGTGTGAAGATATTTTTAAAGAATGAGGACCACATTTTATATTATTGCATAGCTTATAGACTAGATTTGTAGTAGTTTTTTTAATTGCAAAAGTACAAAATGGCCATTGTGTCAAAAAAATATTAAAAGGGCAAATAAGTCATGAAATAACGAAAAATGACTTCCATCAATATTACATCAAAGGTTAAACCCGTCTGGTGATATTTTTAAAGAATGAGGGTCACATTTTATATTATTGCATAGTTTATAGACTAAATTTGTAGTAGTTTTTTTAATTGCAAAAGTACAAAATGGTGTCAAAAAAATATTAAAAGGGCAAATAAGTCATGAAATAACGAAAAATGACTTCCATCAATATTACATCAAAGGTTAAACCCGTCTGGTGATATTTTTAAAGAATGAGGGTCACATTTGACTTTATTGCATAATTCGAGAATTAAATTTGTAATTCTCTCCAAAATTTAAATACAAAATAAATTAAAAATTGATAAAGTCTGTAAATTGAGTAGTGACTAAAAATAAGGCAATTTTATTTGAAGTGTTGTTGCTAACTGTGGCATGTGAAAAAATAAAATTGTGGCTGAAAATGAGGTTGAAACTTGAAAATCGGGTATTATCATTGTTGTCCTAGAAACAAAAATCTTGATATTGTTTAACTAACAGTAATAAACTAATAGGTGTAAGATCACCTTTGATCAAACAAACCAAGGCTGAGTTCATTAAAAACTTCACCATGCATGGCAACTAGCATTGTTATGCTGAAATAAAACACCAACGATAAATTAGTATGCAATCATGCATATTGCAAGTATTTACCCCTCCAAGAGTCCAAGTATATACCACTAGAGATTGAATTTAGAATTATATGAAATAAAATTAGAAAAGAAGGCAGATGTGTTATCGAGCCGGTGTCCCCTAGTCTACCTTTTCTTTGCTAAATCGACAAAAGAACAAGAACATAGAATTCCGTTACATTGTAGTGGAGACATTTCTTTTCGCGCGTGAGTTAAGAAAAATTGTGTTAAGCGAGTTAAGTAAATGAAAAATAAAATAAAAAGGTTGAGAGATGAAGAGTAAAGTAAGTAAAAAGTTCACTTTTACTAAAGAGGGAACATCTTTTTAGGTCCACGAACTTTGCCGAAGTATCATTTTAGGTCCGTGAACTTTGAAAATATCATTTTAGGTCTGTCAACTACAAGTTAATATCATTTGAGGTATTTTAAATTTTTTCTGTACGAAAATGCCCTTAAGGCCTTCAAAGGGCAATATGGACAATTCTTTCGTCACTCATCTTGTGCCAGAGACCTATAGTCCAACAATTTTTAACGGTAAATTTTTATATTTAAATTTAATTTGGATGGTAATTGATCTCATTCTAATATTCATATAAATAATACTCCGAATGACAATCCAAATTAATAGTTATCCAATTTCAAAACAAATAAACTAAATATAATTCACAAATCAGCTATAGTAAGTTCTTAAATTGCAGTTTAGATTAAAAAAATAAAATAAAGTATCTAAGTCCCAATTCACTATCCTTATATAATTGGCCAACTAATAATTGAAAAATGTACTATTTTTTATGGTAAATTTTAATTATATTTAAATTCAATTTAGATGGTAATTGAATTAAACAGTAGTAAAAAAAATTGTTAGACTCTAGGTGTTTGACGCAAGATAAGTTGCGAAAGAATTGTTCAAATTGCCATTTGAAGGCCTTAAGGGCATTTTCATCCGAAAAAGTTCAAAATATCTCAAATGATATTAACTTATAGTTGACGGGCCTAAAATGATATTTTCAAAGTTCACGGACCTAAAATGATACTTCGGTAAAGTTCGTGGACCTAAAAAAATGTTCCCTCTTTACTAAAAAGGAAAATGACTCAACTACTATAGAACGGTACCAAAATGACAAAATGACTCTACTTGTTTAGTTAATGATAGTTACTAGGGATTATTCTAATGCAATATATGAACATATAGTACGCATTCGAAGTGTAGAGCACAAAACAATTATGATTGCTAACTATATTTTCGTAATGGTACAATACAAATACTATTTATTAGATATGCATGATAATTAGGCTTATATTGTGCTATAGATTATAGAATATGAAAAGGGAAGAAGAATATTAGTAGTACACTTACTAATAAATAAGAAACTGGAACATAATATTATTCAATAATCTACATAAAGATTTATATCTAAAAATATTATTTTACTATTTGAAGATATATTCTCAATTTTCACCTAACATTCCTCAAAATTATATAGCGCCCGCAAAAAGACCAATACATACCTAAATTGATAAAAGATTGATGGAGTATAATCACCATCATCAGTTATTTTTTTCAAGTGATGAGCCATTAAAATTTAGTCTTTATAGGAGTATTTGACAACTTTAGAACTCTACTTTCTTAAAAAACGCTTTGATAAAAGATAAAGGAGGAGAAAATGATTGAGAGAGAATTAAAGCACACCTCGTACCGATGCAAAAACCTCTACAATATCCGACCAAATTAAATAAAATAATGAAGTGAAGTAACTTTGCTTCTTAATCCTGAAATGACTAATCAAAGCCAAATTTTGGCGCCGAAAGATAGTGTGAGTAATTGTGAATTGTGATATATTGTACCCCCATCGTAACCAACGTCATTTTCCCACCACTTATTACGTAAAACCGTCTATTTTGATTGCTTAATCCTTAATTATACGGTTTAGGATAAGATTTCGGCGGTTACGGATTCGTCTAAGAGCATCTCCAGTGGGCGGACATCCCACTAGGACATCCACTAGGACATCCCAAAAACACCTCCTGCCACGTCACTAGGACTTCCCATCCCACTGCCACGTCACTAGGACATCCCCTCCTATGTCCGCCCTTCCCACTAGGACATCCCGCAATAAAAAAAATCATATATTCACAAATAAAACAATTTACATTTACGGAAATAAAATTTGACCGAGAATACGAACGGGAAAAATTAACAACTTCATCGGAAAAAACATACATAATTCGAAAAAAAAAATTACATACTAATAAAAAAAACTTCATACATTATCACGTCAACCCCTCCGAATCCAAACCTCTTCTATGATATCCTGCTGAAGTCGAACATGGGCATCTGTTTGCCGCATGTCGGCAAATGCACGCAGCCGCGCGACCTCTCCATGAGGTACCCCCATATTCACATTCGCGGTGGCCACGCCGTGACTTGGACCTGCACCCGTATCATCTTCATTGGTCCACTGAGTCAGTTCCGCAGCTTCATTTTCGACAATCATGTTGTGCATTATGATACATGCGTACATGATATCGCCGATGTTGGGAATATACCACTGCCGTGCAGGACCCTTCACAACCGCCCACCGACTCTGGAGCACACCAAATGCCCGCCAATGTGGAGGTACTCGTCGAACATGTCGGTCGCGCCTCCATACGCTAGTTGTCTGATTGCGACAGTGCACTTCTGCAAGGGCGTGAGTCCGGGTTTGCCAGCTGCATCCTCTCTGATCCTAAAATACAGGTATCTTCTCTCTAAAGCACCCACGATGTGCAGAAACAGCGGACGATGCATCCTAAAGCGTCGCCGGAATAAGGCTTCCCCAAAACGTGGTTGCGGAGCGAAGTAGTCCGCATACAACCGAATATGTGCAGCAATGTGGTCACGGGGTACTTGAGTTCGACGATGGATCGGCCGAGGTACCGCCGCCTGCTGCCGCCGCTGCAACCTCTGTTGTAGCAGCCTCTCTATCGCACCTTCAACAGCGACCTCCAACTCATTCTCGCTATCACTTTCACTAGACATTCTAGATATACTTGAAATTAGAGATGTAGAGAGAGAAACTTGTTAACACAAGTGGTGCGAATGAAATAAAATTCAACGAACCGTATATATAGAGTTTTAAAAAAAAATTAAAAACGGGACGTCCGACTGGACGCCACAATGGCGGACGTCCGCCCGCCCGTCGCCGGGACGTCCGAGGACACCCGACGTCCTCACGGGACGTCCGTATCCGACCCTAAACGCCACAATGGCGGACGTCCCGGTCGCCCGTCGCGACGTCCGACCGGATGTCCGCCATTGGAGATGCTCTAAGGTTTCGATCTCAATAATCCTGACCCCAAATCAAAAGGGTCCCACTTGTCAAGGACGAGGTAGTCGCATTAAATTTCTAATTTTTTAATAAGTCGATGAGGTTACATTATCGCTAGATATAAATTGATTTAACAAAAAAAACTGATTTATTCGTAATTATTGGTTCAACATCAGTTAAATTTAGTTTTATACTCCATCTGTCCGTGAAATATTATCCAGTTTTACCTTTTCGATCCGTCTGTGAAATATTATCCACTTTGCTTTTTTTTCTTTCTATTTTTAGTAAATGGATCCTACTTTCCACTAACTCAGTTCATTCACATTCTACTATAAAACTAATATATAAATATGGGCCTACATTCCACTAATTTTTTCTTCTACTCATTTTTCTTCACATTTCTTAAAATTTGTGTCGAGTCAAACATGGACAATATTTTGCGGACGGAACGAGTATCTTTCTAAATTTGACTACATATGTTGCTCTTTCTTTCAAAGTAATAATTTGATGAGAATAAGTTAATGGGCTTAAAATCTAATATCACCAAAATAGATCGATCAACCAATGAATTATTTTCGTCCAACCATTTTTCTTGTAAAATAAATTCTAATGAATTTAATAGTTTATTAAATAAATTTTTTATCTGGTTAGATCTTAAACAATAAAACAGATAGATTAATTATTAAACTATTGTCAACCAAGTATTTGATAGTTAAAAGAAATCATAATGGCATTACCGTTTGATTAAATACAAATTAACATATTTAAAGTATAATATTATAAACTAGATATATAAATGATTGAATTATTTTATCCAATAATTTGATTTGTAAAAAACCTTAATCTCATCCCACTATTTAAGAGTATGATTACTAATATCACAAAAACAGATAGAACAATTAATGAATTGTTCTCATTCATCTATCTGAAAAATAAATTGTTATCTACTTCTTCCTTCCCTAAATTTGTACACATTTTGACTAAGATTATATCAGGAACGCAATCGACACGAACATGGGTCGTTCCAGCCTTGGCACCTGGGTCATCCTGGGCCCGACTCTAACTCGAGTCCTTCAGGGCCCGACCCTGACCGGGGCTCATCCAGGCCCGACCCAAAGCTAGAATCGTCGACTGCACATTAAGTTGATATTGTCCGCTTCGGGTCAAACTCGAACGAATTTGTTTTTGGGCCACTCTAAAAAGGACTCAAACTAATTGAGGTTGGACAAAAATTATTTGCACCTTTAAACTTCTCTCACTCATCCGACATGAGATGAGTTAGTACCCAACACAAAAATGGTATAAAGTGAAATGTGACAAATTTTGTTAGGAGGATGGAAATGGAATATGTGACATATTTTGTGGGATAGACAAAAACTAAAATATGTGACAAATTTTGTTGTGTTACAGTGGGTATTTTCATGTTTGCATGTTATTTATCCAATTTTATCGACTAACCGTGGAAGCTTGCATTATTTTCATGTTCAAGTCTAATTAACCAATAAGGTTGAACATGTTCTCTTGATGGTTAGCTTTATTTTATATTCATCTCTTCCTTTAGTTTATTTAGTCATTTTTTCCTCTTGATAACATGGAGGATCCCGGCTTATGGACCTCTGCTTTGCTTTTTCATATTCTTGTTTTGGATCCCAGTCACTTTTGGGCTAAGATTATGTGTTGGAACATTACATTTTGAGGTTTACTTGGAAAAAAAGTCTAATTAACCAATATATAATCATAACAAATGATATAAAAAACTGAACTACTTTATTTGAAAATTACTTAGTGTCTACTAGTATATACTCTCTCCGTCCATGAAAAATAGGACATATTGTGAATGACACGAGTTTTAATGTGGAATTGGTAAAGTAAGAGAGAAGGGAAAAAAGTAAGAGAGAAGTAGTGTTAGTGGAATGTGAGGTCCATATTATTAGTAAGAGAGAAGGGAACAAAGTAAGAGAGATGTTGTTGAAAACTTTCATTTATTAAATGTGCTCTATTTTTCGTGGATGGGAGGGAGTATGTATTATGGCCAATTGGAAGGGCCTCGAGAATGGGCACGAATAGAGTGTGGATCAAGTTATATGGAAGATAACCGAACCGGTTGGATCAGTTAGCAAATGTCGTTGCCACTTGATCAATGCAATCTCGCCCTCACTCGTTTCCTACCAAAGTAATTTATAAACTCTCAATTTTGCACTAGTTTAACAGTAAAGCGGCAAGTTCGGGGTCGATCCCACAGAGAAACTAGTGTATCAAGTGTGTGAGTAGTGAACAGGGGATTGGCTGCTGCCACGCTTTAACTTTGGAAGTTTTTACCTACTGATTTTACTCTAGACAGAATTTAACTTACTAACTTGATCAAGGAAATTTTAACTACTGGGTCAAGTGAATTTCAGACTGAAATGAAAATTAACTACGTGAAACAGTAAACACCACGATGAAAACGAAAGCAACTTTGATTAAAACTAAACTCAGAACAGTACATCGTGAAATTTAAACTAAGCTAACACTTCGGAAAATACGAAAGCAAGTAAAACCGAGGAGATTCTCGGCGGGAAACTTAAGAATACGCCGATAGATATCAAGTATTCTGCAACGCTCATTCGATCACCCTTTCTAACTAAGCATTACTTTATCTAAGCTATCTAGAGAACTGAACTAAACTAGAGAGCTAAGCTAAACTAAACTAAGGAAGGAAAGTAAAGGATCGAATCCCTCTAATGTGGTGGCACATCCTCGATTTATAGGCTCGGCACGACCTCCAGCTGGATAACGATCTTGGCAGGGAATATTCGCTCACGCTGAGTGTGAGCGACTCATCGATTTCTACGTGCTCTCCTTCTAGAACATTGTCCTTGCTAACAGAATGATGCGCACCACCCAGCTCATTGCCTCGCGTGTCCTTCTTCTGGAAGCCTGTGGTCCCCTCCTTGCCTGCTTGGTTACTCCCTTTGATCAACTCCCCCGATTTCTGGCCTCTTTTCGCCTATTGTACTTGCTTGATCAGTTTGGCCTTGTTGCCTTGGTCAAGCGGCATTCCTGCACATTTAACACTTGTTTTGCGCGATAAACCGATCAAGTAGCGTACATTTTACCCCTAAACCGATGCATGAAATGAGCCTTATCACCAATATTCATACAATTGAGAAAATTAAAATACTAAAGTGATAAGTATTTTGTTAATTTTCATAACTTTTATACCCATCACAATATTTTATATAATTCGAAGAGAATGGAAAAAAAATCAAGTTTGCGGATACCTAGTTAGTCAGGTTCGGGTATCCTGCATCGGGTATTAGGGTACCTGAAGTCACATGCGGGTAGTGTAATGGGTGAGACATTTTAGATTTTTTTTATTTGAGGTATTGGTACCCAAATTTAAGGGTAAATTGTTAAATAAATTATAAAAATATATTTAAATTTAGCTCCATTCCAAATTTTTTTTGAACCATAATTATAAGTTTCGAAGTTTGCAATCATCACAATGATCACATCCATATCATTTTTGGTGAAATATGCGATAATGTGATAATCGATTTCAAACATGTGAAAGTGTTAGTATGACTGTATTAGAAATATTAACGCGGTTCATTAGGCCATCTGCAACACTGTCTCTTATCCGTCTCTTAACCGTCTCTTAAATTACTATTCATGGGCACCACAGTACTTTTTTACTTCATCTCTTAACTAAGGGACAGAACCTGCAACCATCCATCTCTTATCTGTCCCTTAACCGTCTCTTAAATTACTCCCTCCGTCCCCGAATAAGAGTCGCTAATTTCCATTTTTAACCGTCCCCCATTAAGAGTCACTCTTCATTTTTACCATAAATGGTAGTAGGCCCACATTCCACTAACTCACTCCACTCACATTTTATTATAAACCAATATAAAAAAGTGGGTCCCACATTCCACTAACTTTTTCAACCAACTTTTCTCTACATTTCTTAAAACTCGTGCCCGGTCAAACAACGACTCCTATTAGGGGACGGAGGGAGTACTATTCATTAAATTTTATTTTTTATTTTTATTTCCAACAAATTCAATTAATAAAAACACACTTCATTAAATAAAATAAAATTACAACATAAAATTCGTAAAATCCTAAAAATTTAAAAATACATAATTTAATAATTTCCTGCGCCAAATTTTGCTCAAATGTGCCCCATTAGATCATCTTGGAGTTGGGCGTGGGCGGTAGAGTCACGTGTCCTTGCCCGAATAGACAACCGTTCTTGTATAGACGCATGCACTCCACTGCGAGGCGAACTACTTGCGGTAGAGCTTCCGGGGGCTTCAGGGTCGAACCAATTTCCTGCCTCAGGTCCTTCGTCTTGGACAATCATGTTGTGCAAGATTATGCACGTATAAATGATGTCGACCATACTCTCCATGAACCACGTACGAGCCGGGGCTTTGATTATGTTGAAGCGCGCTTGAAGAACCCCGAACGCCCTCTCCACCTTCTTGCGAGCAGCCTCCTGCTTCTGCGCAAAAAGAGTCTGCTTTGCGTTCACAGGCCTGTTGCACGTCTTCACTAAGGTTGGCCACTTCGGGTTGATGCCGTCGGCAAGATAGTACCCCATTTTATACCGTCGGTTGTTAGCGATGAAGTTGATGGCAGGCGATTTACCATCCAAAACTTCGGCGAAGAGGTTGGATTGGTGGAGCACGTTTATGTTGTTGTTCGATCCGGAAACCCCGAAGTACGCATGCCAGATCCATAGCCGGTAGTCGGCAACGGCCTCGAGTATAACGGTGGGGTGGGTGCCTTTGTGGCCGCTAGTATACGACCCCCTCCACGCCACAGGGCAATTCTTCCATTGCCAGTGCATGCAATCAACGCTGTCAAGCATCCCGGGGAATCCGTGCACTTCTTCATGAAGGTGGAGCAGAAACTGGCAATCTGTCGTGCTTGGCCTCCGGAGAAATTCGTCTGTGAAAGCTGCCCGGACGCCTTTGCAGAATTGGATCAAGCACATTCTCCTAGTGCTTTCTCCAATGTGGAGGTATTCGTCCAACACATCCGCCGTTTGTCCAGTCCCAAGTTGACGGATTGCTGCAGTACATTTCTGCAGCGTCGTGTGGCTGGGACGGCTGACGGCGTCGAACCTTTCTTGGAAGAACTCTTCCCGGGCTGCCAATGTATTTGCGATGTGGAGAAATAGCGGTTTCCGCATGCGGAAACGTCGACGGAAGTAGGTATCTCCCCATACCGGGTTATCGCAGAAGTAGTCGCGGATTAACCTTGCGGCGGCTTCCTCTCGGTTACGATGGATGTAAGTCTGGGAGCGTCTTTGGGGCGGCGCGGCTTCCTCCGCCTCCCGGCGTCGATCTTCTTCAAGTGATTCTTTCATCATTCGACGCATTTGCTCATATGGATCCATTAGATCGATTAACTTTGGGGGATGAATAAAAGAGTTGATTTGAGATGAAAATTGGAGTTGGAAGAGAGATGATTTGAGAAGAATAGATGTGTGTTTGTGTGTGAAATGAGGATGAAATAGGAGTATTTGTAGAGTAAAAAAATAAAAAAAAAATAGGAAAACGGTCGAAAAACGGTAATATTACCGTTTTTCGAATTTTAAATTTTTTTTATTAAATTCAATTTAAAAAAAATGATTTATTGCGTCAGCGTGACGAAATCCACTCGCGGGGCGGCAAGTGGGCGTCACGCATGGCGCCGGAGCGCGCCACGTCGCGCGCGCGCGTGGCTAGACGTCTCGCGGGCCGTCTCGGAGAGACGAGTGTCTCGGCGAGCTGGGGACGCGACGGGACGCTGCAACGCGTCCCGCGCGCGTCTCGTCACGAAGGAACGGGCTTCGAGCCACCCACGTAACGGCCTTAGGATGACATATGTTTATGTAGTAGGTGCCATATTTAAACTTTGCTATTAAATCATCGCATTTTTTACTCGAAAGAGTAGTTTAAGAAAATTTCAAATTTCAAGATTTATAATTTAATTTAGCAGTTTGCCCTAAATTTTAATCAATTACGTAATAAATACTAACCTGTCACAGTCGAATAAAATGAAAATCATTGCTTTTTAAAGATTGCTGTCGTAATACAATACAAATAAACAAATATAAAAAAAATAATGAAATATAGATCAAGCCCACACATAATGTATTGCGTCCAACTTAATTCTTGTTCTGACTATGGAATATAAAAACTAGAGGGAAGAAATTTAAATTTTGAGCGTGGAAGACATCAGAATAGCTATCATGATTAAACTTGTTTTTTACTATTTATAATTGCTAATTAACCAATGACTATTAAAGTTGGTTGATTGCATGATTTTCTTTCCACCTATCCCCAGCATCGTTCCAAATTTTGATTGACAAACGCACTCTTGTATAAAAATAGTTTTCTGTTTTCAACCCTATTGAAATAAGGTTTGTGACTGAAGGGAAATACTGCAACTTGATTTACAAATGGCGTCATCACCAATTATTAAGCTAAAGGTTGTCACTGGTTCATTTTAAATATCAACTAATGTTGGGTCGTGATACCGCCGATCTCACACACGCACGAACGAGGAAATAAAGCACGCAAACGATATAACGTGGTTCGGTGATAATCCACCTACGTCCACGGAGAAGATGACCGGAATCTTATTGATGGAACTCTCAATACAAGAACTTCACACTCACAATCTATCACTCTAAGCAAACGCTAGCTAGTGCAAGAATTCTCTTCTAATTGTGTGTGTAATCTGTGTTCTGCGTCTCTCACTACTGAGCTCTATCGAGTTATTTATACAAGATGCAATCAAGAAATAAAATCCAACTAACTCTATTTCCCAAAGTTAGTTATAACCGCTGCTCGGCTAAAACCGAACTGCCATTCTTGGTTAGCAACCGAACTGCATTTCTCGGCTAT
Source organism: Salvia splendens (assembly GCF_004379255.2). NCBI lineage: Eukaryota > Viridiplantae > Streptophyta > Magnoliopsida > Lamiales > Lamiaceae > Salvia > Salvia splendens. Next base: position 29,359,606 of record NC_056033.1, on the reverse strand, counting down.
CAACCGAACTGCCTTTCTCGGTTATCAACCGAACTGCCTTTCTCGGCTATCAACCGAACTGCCTTTCTCGGCTAGCTCAAAGCCGAGCTTTATTTCTTGATCTCTTCTCGGAGCTGCCGAGGCTCCACCACTCGATCACAACCGGACTCAAAACCGAGCTTCATTTCCGAGCTCAGAAGCCGAGCTCCAGTAGTTTGCATGGACACACTTTCACAAATCTCCACCTTGTCCTTGCAAAACTCCATCAATATCTGGATTCCCTTCTCAATCCTTGTTACAAGCTTCAACACTCCACAATCTCAACCAACTTCAAACAATGTTTGAATTTCGAAGTTGGCAGAGACTTTGTCAACATGTCTGATGCATTTTCTTCGGTAGGAACTTTCACCACATTGATCTTTCCACTTTGAATCTCATCTCTGATGAAGTGTCTCCTCACATCTATATGCTTCGACCTCTCATGGAACATTTGATGTTTTGCTAAACATATAGCCGAGTTGCTGTCACAGTTAATCTTCACTGCTCCCAGCTTCATTCCTAAATCTTCCAAGATTCCTTGCAACCATTTTCCTTCCTTTGCAGCCTCAGTCAGAGAAATATACTCAGCTTCGGTTGTGGACAGTGCAACCACAGACTGCAAATTTGATTTCCAGCTGATTGCTGTGCCATATAGTGTGAAGATGTAACCACTCTGAGACTTTCTGTTGTCTAAGTTAGCCGCATAATCCGAGTCACAGAATCCTTCTAGGACTTCCCTCTCCTCAGACCAAACTCCACCACCAAACTTCAAGCCAACCATGACAGACCCTTTCAGGTATTTCAGAATCCACTTTAGTGCTGCCCAGTGATCCCTACCTGGATCAGCCATATATCTGCTTGCAACGCTTATGGCATGAGCCACATCCGGCCTTGTACATATCATCAAGTACATCACACTTCCCACTATATTCGCATAGGGTATCAGACTCATTTCCCTTCTAGCTTCATCTGTCTTTGGCTCTTGTTCTTTGCTAAGTTTGAAATGGCCTGCCAATGGAGTGGAGACTAACCTTGCATCCTTCACTTGATACTTTTCTATCACCTTCCTGATGTAATCAGCTTGAACCAACCTCAGCTCCCTTTTTCCTCTGTCTCTGATGATATCCATCCCTAGGATCCGCTTTGCCTCCCCAAGGTCTTTCATTTCAAACTTCTGCTTCAGTTCCTTCTTGACAATCTGCAGCTCATTCTTGCTAGATCCAGCCAACAGGATGTCATCTACATACAGCAATAAGTAGGCAACTATCAGATCTCCCCTTCTCTTGATATATACACAGCTATCAAAGTTTGATCTCTCAAAATCCATCAGCTCCATCTGCTCGTGGAATTTCTTGTTCCACTGCCTACTACTTTGCTTGAGGCCATATAGGCTCTTTTTCAGCAAGCAAACTTTCTTCTCCTCTCCAGGTTTCTCAAAGCCTTTAGGCTGCATCATATAGATCGTTTCCTCTAGATCTCCATGCAAAAATGCTGTCTTCACATCAAGTTGATGCAGCTCCCAGTTGAAATGAGCAGTCATGGCCAATAAGATCCGAATGGAAGTGTGCTTCACCACTGGAGAGAACACCTCTGTGTAGTCAATACCCTCTACTTGTGTGAATCCTCTAGCAACCAGCCTTGCCTTAAACCGTATGCTTTCAACTTCCCCCACCTCTACTTTCTTCTTAAACAGCCATTTGCAACTGATCAGCTTCTGAGTCCCTGGATCAGTCACCAAAATCCAAGTCCCATTTTTCAGCAAGGACTCTATTTCTTCTTCCATGGCCTTGATCCATTTCTGACTTTCCTTGCAACTCATGGCTTCTTCATAGGTTGAGGGTTCTGAAAACATGAGTACTTCTGCTACACATAGAGCAAAGAAGCTCATGTCATAATCTGAGAATCTGCTAGGTAGGCCTGCATTTCTTCTTGGATTTCTTCTGGCCCCTTGAGCTGCAGCAGCTTGCTGCACTGGTGACTCCTGCTCACCTGTGTTCTGAGTATGTTGAGAGCTAGTTGCTCCACCTTCTTCTTGATTTCCTGTGATCACAACATCCTCATCAGTGTCTGTTCCAGCAGATTCTCCACCAAACTCAAGGTTTTGCATTTCAGAGCTACTGCCACCACCAGAGGGCTTCCCATCATCTTTAAATGGCATCTCCTCTTCATTGAATGTCACATCTCTGCTCACAATGATATTTCTGCCTTCTCTATCCAAATTCCACAATCTGTATCCTTTTACCCCATCTTGGTATCCCAACAACACACATTTCTTTGCCCTTGGCTCCAATTTACTCTGCTTAATGTGTGCATAAGCAGCACACCCAAACACCTTCAAGGCTGAGTAATCACCTAGGCTTCCATACCATCTTTGATCTGGGGTCTCATTGGATATAGCAGATGATGGACACTTATTGATCAGATTAGCTGCAGTAGAGACAGCCTCTGCCCAGAATCTCTTTGGCATTCCAGAGTAGAATAGCATGCACCTCACCCTTTCTAGCAATGTCCTATTCATTCTTTCTGCCAGCCCGTTCTGTTGAGGATTTCTTGGCACGGTCCTATGCCTTCTTATCCCTTTCACCTTACAGAAACTATCAAACTCCGCAGACAGAAACTCCATGCCATTATCAGTCCTTAGATATTTAAGCACTGAGCCCTTTTCATTCTCATATCTAGCATGCCATTCTCTAAATTTTTCAAAAGCTTGGGACTTCTCTCTTAGAATGTAAATCCACACTTTTCTTGAGTAATCATCTATGATGGAGATGAAATACTTACCTCCACCTATGGATTCAGTTTGGGATGGCCCCCACAAGTCACTGTGGGCATACACAAATGGGGCTGATGAAGTGTGTTTCCCACCAGAAAATGGCAGCTTCTTTGCCTTTCCTAGAATGCAAGATTCACATTTCTTTAGGCTGTCTGATGCACTTAACTTCATCACTCCTTGTTTAGCCAGCTCTCTTATGCCTTTCTCACCCACATGTCCAAGCCTGGCATGCCATAGATGCAGGTCTTCTGTCTGGGCAAGATTCACAGCATCAACCACGGTTTCACCCAGCAAATAGTATAGGCTGTTCTTTCTCTGGGCCTCCATCACAATTCTGGTGCCTTTTGTTACTGTGAGGATCCCATCACCAGAGTTGAATCTGCACCCTTTTGACTCTAGCATTCCAAGAGATATTAAATTTCTCTTGATTTGAGGAATGAATCTGACTTCTGTGAGAGTCTTCATACTCCCATCCTTCATCCTCAATCTGATGTTCCCAATGCCCTTGACATTGCACACTTGATCATTTCCTAGCATCACTGATCCTTCCCAAGCTGATAATTCTTGGAACCAAGATTTGTGTGAGCAAATGTGGAAGGAGCACCCTGAATCCATGATCCAGCATTCTTCAATCTTGGCCCCTGAGTGGATATTCAAAGCTTCATTATCTTCAACATCCTGAGCCAGATCAGCAGTCTCTATGTTCCCAGCCTTTTCTTGCTCTTGTTTCCTCTTCCAAGCAAAACAATGCTTCTTTAAATGGCCCGGTTTCTTACAGTAGTGACAGCTTCTCTTCTCCTTCCATACTCCACCTTCTTCCTTCTTCTGGAACTTCTTCTTGGAACCCCTTTTATTCTGATTATTTTTCACATGCAGACTCTCAGCTACTGGATCAGTTTGTTTGTTATTAGCCTTCTGCGATTCCTTCATCTTCAATGCAGAATGAATCTCTTCATAGGTGACCTTGGTTTCTCTTCCAAGAAGCACTGCATCCTTGAAGTGCTCATAACTTTTAGGCAGGGAATTGAGCAACATCAATGCCTTATCCTCATCTTTAATGACCTCATCGATATTCTCAAGATCATCTATGCATTTCCCAAACTCCTCGAGCTGTTCAGAAATGCTCTTCCCATCTGAAAACTTGAAAGCAAGAAGCCTTTGCTTCAAATGTAACCGGTTCGCCAGAGACTTGGTCATGTACAATGACTCAAGTTTCCCCCATACTCCTGCAGCCGTCTCCTCCTTGGAAACTTCCCTTAGCACCCTGTCCGTGAGGTTCAAGATCAGGGTGCTATAAGCCTTATACTGCATATCTTGAAGCCTTTGCTTCTCCTTTTCATCAGCATCAGGTTTGCCTTCTTTAGCGTCACCTTCATTCTTCAAGATATCCCATAGGCCTTGCTGCATCAAGATGGCCTTCATCTTCAGCCTCCACAGCCCAAAATCGTTTCTCCCGGTGAACTTTTCCACCTCGAACTTGGCTGTAGACATTTCTCAAAACGAGCGGTGGGCAATCGCCAAGATCAGCTTATACAACGGAACCTCTAGACACGAACTCACCCAGAAACCAATCAATCGGCAAATCGTGGAAGTCTTCCCACAGACGGCGCCACTTGTTGGGTCGTGATACCGCCGATCTCACACACGCACGAACGAGGAAATAAAGCACGCAAACGATATAACGTGGTTCGGTGATAATCCACCTACGTCCACGGAGAAGATGACCGGAATCTTATTGATGGAACTCTCAATACAAGAACTTCACACTCACAATCTATCACTCTAAGCAAACGCTAGCTAGTGCAAGAATTCTCTTCTAATTGTGTGTGTAATCTGTGTTCTGCGTCTCTCACTACTGAGCTCTATCGAGTTATTTATACAAGATGCAATCAAGAAATAAAATCCAACTAACTCTATTTCCCAAAGTTAGTTATAACCGCTGCTCGGCTAAAACCGAACTGCCATTCTTGGTTAGCAACCGAACTGCATTTCTCGGCTATCAACCGAACTGCCTTTCTCGGTTATCAACCGAACTGCCTTTCTCGGCTATCAACCGAACTGCCTTTCTCGGCTAGCTCAAAGCCGAGCTTTATTTCTTGATCTCTTCTCGGAGCTGCCGAGGCTCCACCACTCGATCACAACCGGACTCAAAACCGAGCTTCATTTCCGAGCTCAGAAGCCGAGCTCCAGTAGTTTGCATGGACACACTTTCACAACTAATGAATTCCTTAAGGAATCATATTTAATTCTTTAGTAGAATCTTCTTGAAACCCATAATGTAATCACATTTACTTGGATTGTGATTAGGGCAACCTTTTGCACCTGTCTTTAGTATAGAAGCTATAATTAAGTCAACTCCATATATCCAAAACTAGCTATGATCATATACACATTAAATTATTAAAATTATTTGTTACGCTCTCAGAAGCCCTTTACATATTTATGCACATCGTCTATGTGATTGATATTGTTTCATGGTAGGTTTTGGTTTCGATAATTTTCGTGACTTTAATTGGTATATATGTTATGCCCATGATCTAGATTTAATTTTGCTTTAGTTCAAAGTAGCCCCCACAAATCGTATAATTGGATACCACTAGGTGAGGCATGCTACGCTAAATATAAAACTATGTAAAGAAATTAATGGAATCTAGATAACTAATGTGCTCTGTCATGTGAGAACTTGTTCTCTAACCAGTGATGTGATAACTCCAACTTACCTACAAATATTATCATTTTGTAGGGACCATGCTTCACATGCCCAAGATTTGAATATATCTCCAACAATTAAGCCTGATTAGATATCATTAGGCATAAATACTCATTAAATCATTGGATTAGTTAATGGCATGCTAATGGGGAGCTAATTATGGTCATGTCTTCTTTTTCACTATTAACTATCTAAATAAGATTCGTACGTCATCAATAGGGAATAACCAAGAATAAAGAAATAGTATAAATATTAGTACATGTTAACAATGAATTCCTATAGCATACTTCATGTTCAAATAGTTAAAAGACCCAACTAAAAGTTATATTTTCTAGAATCTAGATATTTTATTTTTACAGTATTATTACAAGTAAATAAAATTACAATTAATGAGCTTTGTTATCATTCAGCGTAAAAATGAACGATCACACGATTACATACGAAATGAAAAAGAAAAGATTAACGCGGTTCGATCAACTAGTATACAACCAAGGAAGAGCTACAATGTTAGGAAGTTACTTCTACCGGGTGATCGGAGTCCGAAGATCGGCGATCGATGGGTCTTCATCATGGAATGTTCGTCGAGCAAGAGAGAAAGATAGATTAGGGTTTGTAAAATAAACGCAAATAATAAAAGGAGAATTGTGATTTCATTAATTGGAAAATAATGACAAGGCTACTATTTATAAGATTATGTATCCTATGATTGATTCAACTCTCTTTTATGATCTGAAAAATAATTAATAAAAAAACTTAGAAATGAGCTTATAGATATAATCGATTCTAAAAATAATTATTTTAACAAGAAAGTGATTATTGTGGAGGTTAGATAGAACCTCATTGAGGTGCTAGCCGTGTAGTTCAAAGCTTGAGCTATGTACAAGTATATCATAAAAAATACTAATCCCTTCGTTCAATAATAGATGTCACACTTTCCTTTTTGGGTTGTCTCATAAAAGATGTCACAATTCATTTTATTTGGAAAAAGTTTTATCACACGTTAAAATACATGTAAGTATTATTTTCTCTCTCCACTTAACACACAAAACATCTCCTAAAACTTCATGTCATTACTCAAGTGTGACATCTATTATGGGACAGATGGATTATCATTGACTTGAGTAGCAAAGGTCGGAATATACCATACATTGCAGCTTGAAACATGGAAGGGGCATTCGTGAGGCCAAAAGACATTACCAAGAACTCAGAGTGCCCATCATAAGTTCCAAAAGAAATTTTGAATATTTCTTCTATTTTGCATGCGGATCTGATGATATCCCGAGCATTGATCTAGTTTAGTAAAATACTTTGCACACCCCAATTCTTTGAACAGCTAGTTAGAAGTTGTGATTGGGAAATGGCCTATAATCGTGCCCGTGTTTAAGGCTCAGTATTCGATGCAGAAGTGGAACGTTCCATCCTTCTTATGAATCAGTAGGAGTGGTGAGGAGAAGGGGCCATGACTCTTTTGAATCAGTAGAAGCGGTATGTTTCATCCAATCTTCTCTACTGATTTCTCGGTCTCATTTTTCTGAAAGTAAGGGTATGTTTAGGGCCAGACATTTACGGACTTTATATTCAGTAGGAGGTGAATATGGTGGTCAAAACACTGGATTTTGTATGCAAAAAGATGTTTCGAGTGTACATGTCTGATAGGTTGATTTGTGTCATATGTTTTCAATCACTATTTGCTCTATAACGAATATATGTGCATGTGTAGATGCAGTTTTCGGTATAGAAATGATGAAAGTTCGTGATGAAAGTTTTTGGGACAGATGGAGTATAACTTTTATCGATAAGTTTGTCAATAACCTCTACAGTGTTTGTGCAGTGTCATTTACGTGCAAAAGTTAGTTAATTACTCCCTCTGTCTCATTTAAGATGTCCACATTCTTGAATGACATAGGATTTTAGGTGGAGTACTTGAGTGTGATAGAGTAGACTGAAAAAGGTGATTAAATATTATTATGAGAGAAGAGGAGAGATGAATTTATTACCAAAAAATAAAAAAATGGACCTAAGATGGACATTTTGAATGGGACGGAGGGAGGAGTTAATTAACATTGTGTTTTCTGCTAGAAATTCGTCGATGAATCGTCTGATGTCTGTCGATTCACTTCAATTTTTGTAGTGCACTAAAAGACCTCTATTTGTCACGAATTAGTGACTGACATTTTTCATTCATTTTCCATCATTAATTCTTTGAAATTTCAGTGGTAGTCACTCATTCCCCTTTTTTTTTGTAGTGTCTCTAGTAAAAGAATTCATCTACTAAAAACAAATATGAGATCGGGCATGATCTAAGGAGTTAATAAATGCTTAACTGTAACCCGTTATTTAATGGAATTGGATTCTCCTTCACGCACCCTACTTAGGTTTAGTATTCATAGACAATACTATTCTTTAAAGAGTCAGGCACCGTATGGCCCTCAATTCGGAACCTAATTTACCTGCAAGTGGCTTAAAAGTTAAAACTAAATTACTACTAAAAAATTATTAATAGTTTTTTTTTGTTGTTGTTGGTTATCAAAATGCTGATTTCTAGGCATCTCGAAGTATGAAACTGTTGGTCTAAGGATTTAAAGTTGTTCTATATCCAAAAATAGATATAGATCTCATATTATTCGATTAGGAATTGACTAGTCTCATGCCACTCGATCACACTAATTGAACTAGTCTCATGCTTACTTTTTTTTAGTTTATTAATAGTTTTAGAGAAGCAACGAAATTATATAGGGTGTCTTGTAAATACATTGTTGTGCCAATATTTTATTTTGTTTTGATATGGGAATGATTGTTGCTTGAGCTAATTCAGTGCATCTTAGCCGACTTTCACCTAGGCGCAAATATTCCTATTACCGACTTCTTTAATCAAATACCAATATTATTTCACATTAAATTAGGAGTTAGGGACTCAATGTCGTTTGCCAATTTTAAGGTATTTGAAATTAGTCAACCTCTGCAATGATAAATTCATTGAACGTACGTAATAAATACAATACACATGCAAGTAATTAATAACATTTAAATCGGTGTCGTGTCGACCAATATATACATTTAATCTGCACAATATATTTGGCTACTTTTATGTTTTCATCAGTTAACCGAATCTTACACCTGATGTAACTTGTTTTTTTTCTGCATAATTTTGAGCTGGTCTTAATTAAGGATTCGAATTAATGCTTATATGAGTATTTTACTTAGGTTATGAGTATTTTGCTTAGGTTGGGCTAATCAAAGAAGATGGGTTTGATTATTTTTGGTATTAAGTTGAATTAATATATGTCTGCTGCACGTATCCATATTTCATAACTAAGCTGAAACACTTAGTGCTTGATGTAATGGATATGGCGGTGGTTGTACCTGCCATAAATATTATGGAAATTGGTCATAAAATAATTTTCACAATATTTTCCACAATCTTTAAAAATGGTCTTAAATGTTAGCAATTGTTTTAAATTTGTGGATTTTGGAATGCCAAAAAACATACGTATGGACTTAGGGATGTCAATCGGGCCAGCCCATCGGGTTGCGGGCCGGCCCTACTCGGGTTGCGGGTCAATCGGGTGCGGACTAATCGGCTTGTGAATTCTTTTGAGTTGTAAAAGTTCAACCCTAACCCTAAAAGCCCGGGTTTCGGGCTAGCCCAGCGGGTTAATCGGGTTGCAACCGATAAGATTAACATGCGATCAATCCAATAAATAATGATGAAAATTAGTTATATTCATAAAATGGAAAATATTTAATTATGATACATTTGAGATATATGGTCAAACTCAATCATAAACATGATTAAATACTAATATTTGAGATATTTCGTGAAATTTTAATGCATATTTTAGAAATTTAAATATTTTTAAGTAAATTTGAAGTTTTTAATTTATTCATCAATTATTATATTAATAAAAATTCAATAATTTGTATATTTAATATAAAATTGAAAGTTATTTTTTTAGTTATCTATATTATAAAATAAATCAATGAAGTGTCGAATTAGGAGTAAAAAATAGAATAATAGAAATTTTATCGGGTTTTCGGGTCTAGCCCTAACAGATCGCTGGTTAATCGGATGAGGGCTAATCGGGTTTTAATTTTATCGGGTTAGAAATTTTCAGTCCTAACCCTATAAATTTGGCGGGCTATTCGGGCAAGCCCACGGGTTGCGGGCTACATTGACATCCCTATGGTATAATAGCCAAAATTACATTTCATTATGTGAGGAAGATGAAATTGATGATGATATAGATGCTCTAGATTTAGTGTCAGCATCCACGTAGAAAAATTTATACCGAAAATTTTAGTACGGTAAATCCGCAAAATTGATATTTTTAAGACAATTTCTAAAGGTTGTGGAAAATACCATATTTTTGTGAAAATTCACGATTTTTCTTTACCAATTTCTCTAAATATTAATTCATCTAACTCAATTACAATAATAGATAGAGTCTGGGACGGACATAGCATAGGCCAAGCCCCCGAGCGGCGGCTTGGCCGGTGCCGTCCTCCTAGATTTGCCTACAGTGTTCTTGAGTTTTTTTTACATAGACAAACGGAAGAGGGGAGAGGGCGATGAGGAGAAAAGAGGCATAGAGAAGGAAATGTAATAATGACCTTGGGTTGTGTGATTGGGAGCTGTTGATGGAGTATTTCATTTCTTGTTTTGTGTAATCCTATTAGTTTAGGAATCAATTACTACTCTTCCTATTCATAATTTTATTAGTATTATATATTTTGTACAATAATAAGTAGTATATTGTTTTTATCATTTTATTTATTAATTTCTTTCCGCAATGATTAGTAGGAGTGTCATATTTCATTTTTTATATATCCACCACATATATATTTATCTTTTACTAAATTTTATAAATAGACCTCACATTTTAATTATATTTTATAATAAAATGACTAATATTTTATTAATTTTGTTTTACCAATTTGCTTTGTTTTTTTAATATTCGAAATGAGTCAAAGTAAGACAAGTAATTGTTGATGGATGGAATATCATACTCACTCCATCAGCCATTAGGAGTCTCGTTATTTTTTCTGCACTCATTTTATAAAATGAAAATAAATACTAGTAAAGTAAGAGAGAGTATAACCATTTCTCCACTTTAAGAAACATTAATTGTGAAGATGGAATCCACGAGCTCGGCGCTGCATGACAAGTTCGGTATTACATATCGGTTGTTAGCCGAACTGAATCGAGTTCGGTGATTAGCCGAGCTTCATCGAGTTCGGTGATTAGCCGAGCTTAATCAAGATCGGCGAAGTAGCCGTTGTGAAGTAGCCGTTGCTCAGTCATAGCCGTTGAAGTATTAGTTAATTTTCGGTTAGAGTTAGTTTGTAACTGCAGTGTGTAGTTAGTGAGCTGTTGAGCACGGTTTTTTGTAGTAGTCTAGCTCAGCTACATATACTCTACTTCTACTTGAAGAGAGAGTAATCCATTGTATCAAGATCAATATTCAATAAGAGTTTTTCATTGTTTTCTCAATATCGTGTGTTACTCCATACTTATCACAAATCAAGTTCTTCATTCATTCTTGCAATTGTGGCTTGTTCATTCCTGATACGTCTTGATTTTATAACAAGTGGCGCCGTCTGTGGGAACGAAGAACAAAGCTTAGGCAATTGAAATTGTTTCCTGGCTGTTTTGAGGTTATTTCTGCTACTGCACATCATCCGTTTGAAGAATGGCTACTGCAAGGCTAGAGGCTGAAAAATTCACCGGTTCCAACGACTTTGGACTTTGGCGAATGAAGATTCGTGCAATGTTGATCCAGCAGGGGTTGTCTGCTGCCCTTGAAAAGAAAAAGGAAGGTGATGAAGGGAAGGCCGAGTTGGATGAGAAGGCTGCGGCCAAGTTGGCAGAAATTCAAGCTAAGGCTCACAGTGTTGTGATCCTTTGTTTAGGCGATAAGGTGCTACGAGAAGTGGCAAAAGAAACCACTGCAGCAGGCGTGATAGCAAAATTGGAGAGTCTTTATTTGACTCGCTCTCTTGCTAACAGGTTGTGCATGAAGCAGAGGTTATACGCCTATAGATTCCAGGAAGATAAAGGCATTTGTGAACAAATGGAGGAGTTTTCGAAGATGATTGATGATCTTGAAAACATAGATGTCACTATAGGAGATGAAGACCAAGCTATCCTGCTGCTCAACGCGTTGCCAAAGAATTTTGATCATCTTCGAGATGCGATGGTGTATGGGAGGGAGAAAACCATCACCTTATCTGAAGTAAAGGCCGCATTGAGAGCAAAGGAATTGCAGAAAGGTGCTTCAAGATCTCAAGAGAGTGCAGCTGAGAGCCTACACATCAAGAAGTTCAAGAAGCCAAAATTCAAGAAGAAATTTGAGATTTCTAAGCCTTCAAGCTCTGAAGTAAAGGAGTCAAGATCCTGTTTCTGGTGTAAGAAACCAGGACACCTCAAGAACGATTGCTTTGCTTGGAAAAAGAAGCAAGCATCTGAGGGGAAGAAACTGAACAATGCGGATTGTGTTGAGCGAGTAGAGCTTCCAGAAATCATGAATGTAATGGATGGTGGAGTTAGCGGATCTTGGATAATGGATTCGGGGTGTAGTTTTCATATGTGCCCACATGAACATTGGTTCCAAGATCTAAGTCCTGCTACTGGAACGGTGCTCTTAGGGAACAACCAAGTCTGCAATGTTAGAGGAATAGGAAAGATAAAATTCAAAATGATGGATGGATCTGTGAAATTGCTCAGTGATGTGAGGTACATTCCTGAGATTAAGAGGAATCTCATATCATTAGGCTTGTTGGAAGTAAAGGGGTTTTCATTCTCATCTCATGAAGGCAAGATGATGATCAAGAAAGGAGATCAGATGGTTATGACTGCAGAAAGGAGAAACAGCCTGTACTATCTGATTGGAGAGGTTGTGATTGGTGATTCAAATGCTGTGGCTGCTGAAAACTTGAATCTATGGCATCTACGGATGGGACATCCAGCTGAAGGAAGCCTCAAAGAACTAGCCAAGAAAGGTCTTATTTCTGGAAACACATCAAGCAACCTTGGTTCCTGTGAACAGTGCATCTTGAGCAAATCAAAGAAGAAGCCATATCCATCTGGTATGCATTTATCTACATCTCCTTTAGAGTATATCCATGCTGACTTATGGGGGCCAGCTCCAGTAACCACTCTTGGTGGAGGGAAGTACTATCTGGCAATTGTAGATGATTATTCAAGGAAGCTATGGGTTTATATCCTAAAAGAAAAATCAGACACTTTCTCTAAGTTCAAGAATTGGTGCTTGGAGGTAGAGCTTGAGAAAGACAGCAAGGTGAAGTGTCTTAGAACAGACAATGGAATGGAGTTTCTTTCTAGAGATTTTGATGAGTTTTGTAAGGAGAAAGGGATCAAGCGTCATAGGACAGTACCCACAAATCCCCAACAAAATGGGGTTGTTGAAAGAATGAATCGAACAATCTTGGAAAGAGTTCGGTGTCTCCTTTTCGCTTCTGGTCTGAGCAGTAAATTCTGGGGAGAAGCAGTTTGTACTGCTGCATATCTTATCAACAAATGTCCCTCTTCTAGCCTAAAGTCAGATACACCAGATTATAGGTGGTATGGGACTCATGGTGACTACTCAAAGTTCAGGGTTTTCGGATGTGCAGCATATGCACATGACAGAAAGAGTAAGCTTGAGCCTCGGGCAATAAAGTGTGTGATGCTGGGGTATCAGAAGGGGGTGAAAGGTTATAGGCTATGGAGTGTTGAGCCTGGTAATCAGAAGGTTGTATTGAGTAGGGATGTGGTTTTCATTGAAGACCAGATGCCTTACTTGAGCAAGGGAAAACAGAAAGATCAAATTCCCTATGATATGTTTGAGGTGGAGCTAGGGAAGCTAAGCCTGAATCCATCTGCGCGTGACAGTGATTCAGAGAGTGATGAGCTCAGTGATGAGCAACAAGGAGACTCCATTTCTGATCAAGGTGGAGTAAATCCGCAGTCTGCTGATGGCAACCTAAGGAATTACCAACTTGCTAGAGACAGAGTAAGGAGAGAAAATATAAGGAAGCCAGCTCGGTATGCTGAAGCAGATGTGGTATACTATGCATTGTGTGCTGCTGAAAATCTGGAGTATGCGGATCCTCAGTCTTACAAAGAAGCAATGGTGAGCAAGGACAGAGAAAGATGGATAGAGGCTATGAATGAGGAGATGAACTCTTTACTCAAGAATAACACTTGGGTTCTTGTGGATAAAAGCAGCTTGAAGCAAGAATCTAAGGATAGAAAACTCATAAGTTGTAAGTGGATCTTCAAGAAAAAGGTGGAGACAACAGATAAAGGTAGGATCAGGTTTAAGGCTCGGTTGGTAGCTAGAGGCTTTACACAAGAAGAAGGTATTGATTTCACAGAAGTATTTGCTCCAGTGGTAAAGCACACCTCAATAAGGATTTTACTTGCTGTTGTGAACCACAGAAACTGGGAATTGCAGCAGCTTGATGTCAAGACTGCATTCCTTAATGGGGACCTTGAGGAAACCGTCTTCATGAGTCAGCCTGAGGGATTTATAAAGAAGGGAGAGGAGAACAAAGTCTGCTTGTTGAAGAAGAGTTTATATGGCTTGAAACAAAGCCCAAGGCAGTGGAACAAGAAGTTCAATGAGCAGATGGTTATTCATGGTTTTCTCAGGTCTGAGTATGATGATTGTATATACATCAAGAAGGCTGGAGATACTCCTGTAGCATACCTCTTGCTCTACGTAGATGACATGTTACTAGCTGGTCCATCTGTGGCTGAAATCCAGAAGATCAAAGCTGATTTACAGAAAAGTTTTGAAATGAAAGACTTGGGTGAAGCTAGAAGGATTTTGGGGATGAATATCTTGAGAGATAGGAGCAAGAAGTTACTGTTGCTATCTCAGTCAGAGTATATTGAGAAGATCTTGAAGAAGTTTAACATGGAAAATACTAAGGCAGCCTCCACTCCTCTGTCACAAAGCTTCAAACTGTCAAAGGAGCAGTCTCCGAGAACTGAGCAAGAAGTTTTGGAGATGAAGCAAATTCCTTACTCGAATATTGTTGGAAGCGTCATGTATACCATGATTTGTACAAGGCCAGACCTTGCACATGCCATCTCAGTCACAAGTAGATACATGGCTGATCCGGGAAAGGAGCACTGGAATGCACTCAAGTGGACTCTCAGGTACTTGAAGAGTTCTAGGAGCTGTGGGATCTTGTTCAAGGGAAGTCATAAGGAGGGTGAGGAAGCTGTTCAAGGGTATTGCGACTCTGATTATGCAACTAATCTGGACAACCGCAAGTCTCAGTCTGGATATTTGTTTACTTTGTATGGTTCTGTTATAAGTTGGAAGTCCGGCTTACAAAGTGTTGTGGCTTTATCCACGACCGAAGCAGAGTACATTGCACTCACATCAGCTGTGCAAGAGAGTTTTTGGATACAAGGTGTGATCTCTGATTTTGGGATAAATCAAAGAACTATGGTAATTTTCTGTGATAGTAGTTCTGCAATTTGCTTAGCTCGGCATCAGTATTTCCATGAGCGTAGCAAACATATAGACGTTCGTCTTCACTTCATCAGAGACGAGGTTGAGAGAGGAAGAGTGAAAGTGTTGAAGATAAGCACTTTGGACAACCCGGCTGATATGCTAACAAAATGTCTTGGCAAAGACAAGTTTGAGTATTGCAAGGATCTTATAAGTTTGAGCAGTGGAGGAGCTGTGGATTCAGGTGGAGAATTGTGAAGATGGAATCCACGAGCTCGGCGCTGCATGACAAGTTCGGTATTACATATCGGTTGTTAGCCGAACTGAATCGAGTTCGGTGATTAGCCGAGCTTCATCGAGTTCGGTGATTAGCCGAGCTTAATCAAGATCGGCGAAGTAGCCGTTGTGAAGTAGCCGTTGCTCAGTCATAGCCGTTGAAGTATTAGTTAATTTTCGGTTAGAGTTAGTTTGTAACTGCAGTGTGTAGTTAGTGAGCTGTTGAGCACGGTTTTTTGTAGTAGTCTAGCTCAGCTACATATACTCTACTTCTACTTGAAGAGAGAGTAATCCATTGTATCAAGATCAATATTCAATAAGAGTTTTTCATTGTTTTCTCAATATCGTGTGTTACTCCATACTTATCACAAATCAAGTTCTTCATTCATTCTTGCAATTGTGGCTTGTTCATTCCTGATACGTCTTGATTTTATAACAATTCTCTCTCTTACTTTACCGTTTCTCCACTTCAAGTATTTATTATCATTTTTACAAAAT
Source organism: Salvia splendens (assembly GCF_004379255.2). NCBI lineage: Eukaryota > Viridiplantae > Streptophyta > Magnoliopsida > Lamiales > Lamiaceae > Salvia > Salvia splendens. The sequence continues at coordinate 29,343,864 of NC_056033.1, read as the reverse complement.
GAGGGCATAAAAGTCAACGGGACTCGTAATGGCGGACGAAATGAATATTTACATTAAATTAATATTTTAACAACTCAATTTGTGTAGACTGTTATAATATACTACTCCGTCTCTGGTTAAATTTCAGTACCGGCTCATTTTTATTTCTGATTCCGTCCCTGGATGGAGATGGAGTATGTGTTTATGTAGTAGTAGTATTATTATTTAATAAGTAGAAAACATATACTATATGCTAGGTAAGATGTCTTATGGTCATGGGACAAAAAAGTAAGAAATGCACGTGGAGGCTCATCCATTGCACTAGATCTAGATCTATCGTCACTTTTGAATACAACTTCTGTGTCTATTCGTTTACATTTTCAAAATGGCAAATAATTGCAACTCCGAATTCATGATAAAGACAGTAGTAAAGGATGAAACATATATACAAACAGTTTCATTAGGTAATTAATATACTACTACTTTATATTTGCATAGTAATGATTAGAGGCCAAATCTATATGTTGGCATGTTTGCAAGTGCATGATGGGTAATATATTCGGTAGAATGCAATGAATCTATAATGTCATGCATTCAATCACTGATCCCCACAAAAATATCAGTTGGTGCCCTTTCAAAACTCATTGCTTACATAAAAGGATATGTCACAGACATTTACAAAATTGAGAATATGTATTGCAATAGTGTGATTTTTACATTGTTAAGTGATAACCTTATATTTCTTCTTTTTTTGCCACGTGTGTGCATATAAGAAATTATTTTTAATACTGAAGCTTGTGATAATTTGGCATTGATATAACAAAACAAATAAGCTGGGGGAAAAAGGCTGCTAATCAAACTATTTATAGCAAAGGCTTGAGCTTTAGTGCTTTACAATACTAGTAATAAATTAATTGAGAGGGAACCCATATTGTTCTTGGCGGTTAAACATGGACATTTGTAATTGGGCTGCAAGTTTGGGCCCAGTGGGACGGAGTGATAGTATATTGTTAATAATCTAAATTATTTTTTGATTTAACAAGATTACGTAAGAATTTACTCACATTTTTATTATGTAGTAATTTCATTACTTAAATTATGTGATTTCATTTTTTGAAAAAATGGGACGGATATAATCAAACTGGATTAAAGCGTAAATTTGGATAAATAGGCCCAAAACAATAAAATGATTGATCATCATTTCAGCAAATTTCTTGCATTGGTATTAAATTATTTAAATGTTGTAGTATTATAATAAAAATAATATAGACCATGAAGTGTATAAGTTAGGGGAGATGGGAAAATCATATTTTCGGATCAGAAGAAGAAGAGTAAATGTAATTCCAATAGTGGAGAGAAAAGAAGAGAAATTACTAATGGAATTAGGAACAATTTGATGGATTAATTAGATAAATGTGGTGGTAAAGCAAAGCTGCTGGTGAAGAATTCAAATTGGATTACTTGGTAATGGGTAGCAGGCACCCTCACCCAAAGCTATTCATTCTTCTTCCTTATCTACGACTATTTTTCTAATCTCAATCTCACCACAATAATATATAGTAATATCGTTTCTACTTATGTTATGTAGGATTATTGTGGGCAGCGTAAGCAATTATGTGATGGCCAATGCTAAATGTGCAGTTACCATTGTCAAGAATCCATGATTTTTTTTTACAAATTTTCAACTAAATAAACCTCCATTTTTACTCTCAAATTGTACATCCAACATCTCCCACGATTATTCTTATGTATTGCATTTATTTGTATTTATAAAATATTTCTATGAATTCTGGGTTCGTTAGAGTTACATAACATAAACAACATTTTATGTCAAAATTATTGGGATAATGGTCCCTGAAAATTTCGTCTCAAATTTAGTATTTTCTACAAACTTTAAATTTGGTTGCAAAAATCATCACAAAAATCAACTTAGGTTTGGTAGTGAATTTCCCATGAATTCAGTTATGATTTTTACGATCAAAGTTCCTGGGGTATACTGCCAAAATAAGCCAAGGTTTATGTCACGACCCAATTCTCGTTAACGATAACAAGATTGAGTAATTCGCGACTAATGAGAGATTAAAGAAGCGGGGATAGAAAAGGGGTAGAATCTGAAGAACTTGCCGAAGGCCAAATGTGATATTACAAAATAACAGTCAAGTATTTGATCACAATTCTCAGAGTAGAATAATGCGACATGTCAACTGAATCAGAGTTCGATGATGACACATTACTATTCTCTTTTAACAAAATACAGCATAATAGGTCCTTACTGAACGACTTCGTGTATGAAGACACAAATCGTTGAGAAATCCACACGATTATTTAATAGCATCGACTCCAATCAATTCTTCTCCATCTTGACGTTCAACCTGCACATTTATAAATACATGCAGAGCTGAGTACAGGAGTACTCAGTGGACACGTGCCGAAAACAAAACAAACAAATATAAGTTGCCATCCATCAGCAGTATCACACGGGGGTTTTCTTAAAAGGCCCGAGCATACTAAATTCTTTTGTGATCTTAAAAGTCCGACTGATCAGTCTAAATTCTTGATATACCCACCATGTCTGACAATCCAGTGTGCCGTGAAGGTGGCCGCCTTCAACAAGCACCCTCGTCGGCCAACCTCTCTCTAGGATGGCTCACAGCGCTCGCGCACGTCATTCCGAATAGGATTTGCGGTCCTATTGGGAACCGAATTCGTTACCAAGTTTTTGGCATCGCCAAACTCTCGGCATATAGCCCTCACAGACAGGTCTCGAAAACAAACATTTTATGGCATGACAACAACTTTAAAATAAATCACATCCCCATTTTTGAGAAAAGATGATATTTCATGACTTCAAAAGTATTTGCTTTATATCCACACTATAGTGCTGGATATTAAAAGAAAGTCCACCTGGTATGCTTATCTCCGATTAAAATCCTAGTTTGGCCTCACTTGCCCTCGAATAAATTCTCCTTTAGAAATAAATAGCGTAACACGCTAATTAGTACTTGAACTTTTTTTTAGAAAAGAATGCTTGCATCCTATCTCTTAGTCTCGGCTCATAGGATTTTTCTTAAATCCTAACTCGGCTTTACTATACGACGGCACTTAAATTATTCTGCTCACTAATTTGGAGAAATTATATTTTCTCTTAATTAAATATGGATTTCTAAAATCTGTCTTAAATCCTTTCTTTCGGATTTTACAATTCCTTAAGGTTTCTTAAGGCCGCCATGGCGTCGCGGGGCGACGCCGGTCGGCCCTTCGCGTCTTCGCTTCATCTCATTCCATTTTGGGAAACTTAAATTATTCGGAGATTAATTCAATTAAGCTCCAAGCTTAATTTCTTAAATTAATCCTTTTCCAAATAAAATTAAATTATAATTCCAACAAAATAATTTATGTAGTTCATCCCAAACCAAACTCCCTCGGCCCAAAATTTAATCGGCATCTCATTTAACTTGGCCCAAAACCCAGATAAAATCATTATTCCCTTGTGGCCCAAATCAATTATTTCATTGGCCCAAACAAAAGAAATAGACGGTCCACCATTATACTCCCCCTTCCGTCGACTCTCTCTCTCTCTCAATTACATTCTCAATTTCTAAAATTTCCAAAATCAAGCATCGCAGAGTCTTTTTCCTCACGCTCACGCCTCGACGCGTCGCCATCTCCGGCGTGAATCAATCATCGCCGTCCACGCCCTTCTCCGGCGTCTCCTCTCCTCCCGCTATTTCTTTCACTTTCCCAAAATTGATTTCCTCTTCCGAATTCGGCGTCTTCAAAACCGAATCGGGGAAGCGGTGGCGTCCCCTCGCTTTGGCGAGAACACCGTTACCTCGTCGGGGCTTCGGAGCTCCGCCGGTGCAGGTTCCCTCTCCCACATCGTTCTCTCCCGTCGAGCTTTCGCCGCCTACTCATCTCCTCGCGGATTCGCTCCGCCGCCGTCGCCATCTACCGTTCTCGGCTTTGCTTCGGCGACTCCTTCCCTAAGCTAAGTCATCCTCCCCCTTTCCCCCGCTTGATTTTCGGGAATCGTGGCAGTAGCTATGTGAAATTATTTCCATTATCCATTGGGGAGAGATTTGATAGCCTTGATATCCTCGTTCTGTGTTTAAGTTCTCATTGTTTGTTTCGTGTGGCCTATGTGGTTTATGCATTGTTCCGTTTTGTCGAGTAATGGTCGTTTCTAAGCTCTACCTTATTTCGCGAGTCCTAGAAATCTAAGTCCTTGACTACTTACGGCTGCTCTATATGATGCAATATGGTGTTGAGGAAGCTACCTCACTTGGTGAACTCTCTTGGTTTTCTTGGCTTCCCTCTTAGCCGCCGTCGCCTTGTGCCGCCGTCCCTTACTCCGTCGCACTCCTTGCCTTGTGAAAATTTTGACAGAATGTAGTTGTGGAGTGGGGAAGGGGACGGTGGTATTTATAGGCAACATGCCTTGGCCTCTTGTGGCAGAATCTTGGGCATTGAGCTCCTAATTTTGGCTACAATTTAGCTTCCTTTCTGAGCTTTATAACAATGTTGATCATGCTAAATTGGTGAATAATAGACTAACCTTCCTTGGCTGTTTCCTCAGCCTTGGATGGTGGGAAAGATTGGCTCTGGTCCATGCTTATTTTAAGCTTATATATTGGCTCCTTTTACCACGCCCATTTGCTCTAATTTACACTTTGGTGAAACTTGAGAAGATAATAAAAGGGCTTATCCCAGCTCTAATTTGCAGCCTAATGGTTGACCTATATAGCTCTACTATTCCTCATCTCTAATTGAGCTTTTGTCTCTTTTCCCTTTATTTGTGAGTTCCAAACTGACCCCTTTTTGGTGTAAACTTTGTAGGTGCAAGGTCATCTCTTTGGCACTTTGTGGCTCCTCCAAGACCGAGGAAGATGGGGAGAGATTGGCTTACTTCACCATTTTTTCCTACTTTCCTACTCATCCTAGTTTTGGAGTAGATGAAAGTTGTATGTCCATTTTTATGTAATACTTGAATTTGTAGCTCAAGGAGTGGGGTGTAGTATTTCCTTAATTAAGCATTTGGATGTAGAGTTATTTGTATGCACTCACTTTTCCTTAATAAAAGTATCCCAATTACTTTTATTCTTGAAACTTTTCTTTTGTACTCAAATTCTTTCAATAAGCTTGATTTGTTCCAACGCCGGATATTACAATGAAAATTCTACGTCCTCCAAATGAGAATTAATCGATCTATTAAATCCGACTAAATCCAACTAAAAGGAAAAATTTGGGGCGTCACAGTTTATAACATTATGGACCAATAACTTTTTTAAATTTTATTATTTATTTCTTACACAAAATTTCTATTTTACACATTATTCGTTTCATATTTAATTTTTGTATTACATCAAATGTGTATAATCAAATATTTTATGTATTTTACCATACGATTTTAAATCCTAAGCGATTATTCATTCATCTTATTAATGTTAATATTTACTGTGTAGCAAATATTTTAAATAGGATACCCAATAAAGTTTTTTTTAATAAACTTCTATATAAAGGAGGAAATTACAAATGATGTCATGAGGGCTCTAACTCAGCACCTCTTACAATAATGTCTAAGCTCCTTGCCGATAGGACAAAGGCTCTGGACAATAAAGTTAATTGTACTTGAATCTCAAATTTTCCACTAACTTTAAATTTGATTGCAAAATTAACCCTTATACTGAATTTCCCATATATAAATTGAGAAAACAATTAATTTTGTGGGAAATTCACTACAGAACATAAGGTCATAATATTTGCAAAAATTTAAAATTCGTGAAAAATACTGAATTTTGACCAAAATTTGTGGTTTAAGAAACCAATAACCTAGATACTAATTTTTTCAGAGTTAATCCAAAATAGAAGTTTGGGTTAACGAAATGGGTAAAATCAGACTCTTACTGGGCTAGGCTAGTTACTTTCTTGACAGGTCCTCACACTATATGGGCGGGTTAAATTTCTCGTTTGATCCATTTTCCTCATTGGACTTTATTCCGCAAAAGACAGAAAAACTCTACATTGACTTCTTATTATGCACAATTGTCCTTTAAAATCTCATTTTAACGTTTTAAAAATTATTTAACTTTATGAAAATAAATGGCTAACAAAGGTAGTTAGTGAAACGTCAACTCCAATTTTATACTTCATATTGATTTATACAGACTAAAATGACTTAGTTGAATATAAGATTCACTTATCTGAAATATTGAAAAACAAATAGAATTTTGAATCGCATAATAGCAAAATCGGATACTCCTCCATCCCAATTAAGTTAGGTCAGTTAATTTCTTTTGGGCATAGAGATTAAGAAATTGTTATGGAGTTCAATGAAGATAAAATATGAGAGATAAAAAAGAGTTAAATAGAAGAGGAAATAAAGCAAGAGTGATTTGAGATTTTATTTTTTTATATATAAAAAAAGGAAATAACTCAACTTAATGACACAATTTAGTTAGGACTTAGGACGAACGGAGTGCTCCTTTTTTTTCCCTAGGATTATAATGTACTATTATAAATTAGTGTGTTGTATTGCATGCAGTAATGTAGGGGTGGCAAAGGAGCGTTAGAATCTTCAAAAATTCATGCGTGATCGGCAATTGTTATACAAAATTATACTATCATATTTTTTTAACAGGGTCTAAATTCTATTAAATCAACATTAACTAATTGGCTTCAAAACTCCAAACTAAAATGACATTTCACTGTGTCCGAATCTCAAACCTTTTATATGACTCGATAAGATCTTGAACAAAATAATATTAAATGAACAACTAGAATTTGCTTATAGTTCTCAATTACTACTAATCAGTTCCTTAGCATAAAAATAGTGCAGACTGAATAGTGCAAACTAAGTAACCGAAATGGTGATACCCAAAAATGTGTTAGTTGTTAGAAGGTGGTTGGTTTAAGTTATTTTATTTCCACTTATGTATTTTCTGTTAGAACAACCACCACTACAACATTTAGCACTAACCTTTTACCTTACAAGGAAAGATACAAAACATAATAGGGAGTTGGATGAATAATGCTAAAACTATAGATTATGAAGTCTTAACTCTACCAAAAATAATTGATTGTACCACTCACTCTATGTCCCAATTGGATTCTACTTGCACAAATTTCACCTTTAAGCATGCTTTCATTATTAGTAGTAGTATAATTAGGTAATTTTTATTGTTCAAGTATTTTGATTTAAGAAGCAAGTAAAACCCCAATTTTGACACACTATTTACAACGTAACCCCTTGTTGTATCTTATTATTATTCAAATCAATAAATTGATTGAAGGTAATTTTACTTCAAAATATCATCATATATAAATCAATTTGTACATCTATCAAATGATCAATTAAGTTAATCTTACTAATCTACAAATTCAAAATGCTGGTAATTTTTTTCTTGATATTTCCAAATACCCTACATATACAGTATACTTTATTCCTAAGTCGATCAATCTGATGCGCCCAGATTCTACTGAACCTACCTAACAATTTAACGTCAAAATTGCGTTTTGATTTTGTTGCAAGTGAAAAAATCTATTGTCTTCACTAGACCATGATGAACTGAAACTGTCAGCAAACATGATTTTTGTCACCTAGTAATCCTCACATTTGTCTTGTGCCATGTGATAGATGTGTCTTCACTACCTAATTTATCTTCATGCAACCCCAAAAAAATAAAATAAAATTCAAAAATATAAAATATCATGATAAGTCAAATGTTTTACATCAATGATAATTTACCTTTATATTTTGGTGTGGACGCAATGATTTTGTGAGAGCCCTTGTTGAAGCAAAGCGAAACAATGAAAGGGGAAAACGCATTGTTTAAGCAAAAAAAGGCAGCATTCAAATCCAGGAGCCTCGCTGCTTCCTTTTTCTCGTGAACGCCTTTGCTAATCATTCTCCATAAAAACCTCTCCTATCATCTCTAAAGACATCATTCTTATTCCCACTCCTTCACCTTTTTGTTGTTTTATAAGCTTTTTCCACTTCCAAAAATGGCGGAAACCGAATCAGCCACCTTATGGATAGAGCTCTCCCCTCCCAAGATGAGATTTTGAAGCAGCCCTCTTCTGCATTGCCGCATTGGGTGTCGAAATCTGTCAAATTCTTGAAACAAAAAGCTACTAATTCGAGCAAAAGGTATCATTTTGATGGAATGGTAGTGAACAACTCTGTGTATTGTGATTCAATCGAGGAGAAAATGGAGGTGTTGATGAATGAAGAAGATGAGAATAAGTGTAGTAAAGTCGGAGAGGTGAAGGATTTGAACGAAGAAGAAAGCGGTTCAAGCTCTGAGTTTTTGGCCTCTGAGGTTAGTCTGTGTGATGAAAATAGTAGCACTGAACAATCATCTTCGCCATCTCTGAAGGAGCCGAATTTGGATAAGAGGAAATTAGTTAAACAAGGATCCTGTGTTTCAGGTTATGTTCTTTTTGTACTTACATTTGATTGTCTTCTTCTTGTTCAACACATATTGAATTGTGTGTGTGTGTGTGTGTAGAGAGTGAGATGATGAAAGAAAGATTTGCAAAATTGCTGCTTGGTGAAGACATGTCTGGTTGTGGCAATGGGGTTTGCACTGCTCTGGCTATATCAAATGCTATCACCAATCTCTGTGGTATGAATGTTTGTTTGAATAATTGAATCTGTCTGTCTATGAAAATTCTGTTTTTGATTGTGTGTCTTTGTGTCCTTAGCTACACTTTTTGGCCAAATTTGGAGACTAGAGCCTCTGCAGTCGGAGAAGAAACTCATGTGGCGAAGAGAAATGGAGTGGATTCTGTGTGTTAGTGATCAGATTGTGGAATTGGTGCCTTCTTGGCAGACATTCCCTGATGGCACCAAACTAGAGGTCACTATGATTCTTGAATCTCAAATGAATCTAGTTTTGAAAAATCAATGTATTGAAGTGGATGGCTTTTCCAATTATGTGTTAGGTCATGACTTCCAGACCGCGGTTGGATTTGTACGTTAACCTCCCTGCGTTGCGTAAATTGGACAACATGCTACTCGTGAGATACTCGAATCTTCCTCATAGACTACTTCTACCTCTTGCTAATGTTATAGTAATTCTCATTTTTTGTTCTTCTTTTTGATAGGAAATATTGGAGAGTTTTGAGGGGTCAGAGTTTTGGTATGTTGAGCAAGGGATACTAGCATTGGAGGGAGATGGAACGACATCCTTCCGCAAGCCCCTCCCTAATCAACAAGACAAATGGTGGCTCCCCGTTCCCCGAGTCCCACCTGGTGGCCTCAGCCAAGACTCTAGAAGGATGTTGCAGCACAGGCGCGACTCCACGAACCAGATCCATAAAGCTGCAATGGCTATCAACAATGCTGCACTAGCTGAAATGGATGTACCTGATTCATATCTAGAATCTCTTCCAAAGGTAAGAAAATTAAGATATAGTAGCACATGATTAAAAAAATTTGGAAATGACCCTTTTCTTGAACAGAATGGGAAGGCAAGCTTAGGGGATGTGATCCACAGGTACATCAGCAGTGATCAGTTCTCGCCTGAGTGTTTGCTGGACTGCCTCGACTTGTCATCCGAGCACCATGCCATAGAGGTCGCCAACAGATTGGAGGCCACCATTCACGTGTGGTGGAGAAAGATGAGCTCAAAGCCATTACATGGCAGCACACAGAGATCAAATTCAAGATCATCATGGGAAATGGCCAAGGATTTTGTTAGTGATGCGGATAGACGAGTGGTGCTTGCAGGGAGGGCTGAGAGCCTCCTCCTCTGCTTGAAACTGAGGTTTCCTGGTCTGCCTCAGACCACTCTAGACATGTGCAAAATCCAATGCAACAAGGTTAGTTAGTTAGTTAAATATGCATCAAGATATGTGTTGTTGTTGTAGCTGATGCAATTGGTGTTGACTGTCATTATCTAGGATGTGGGAAAATCCATATTAGAGAGCTACTCAAGAGTTCTTGAGAGCCTAGCATTCAACATTGTGGCGCGTATAGATGATCTACTATATGTGGATGACTTGGCGAAGCATTCAGATCAGCTCATCTCAATCTCCAAAGTTGGTGTGATCACTCACAAGAATGTGGGGTTCAAGGCAACCTATGCACCTCTGAACTTCTCATCACCGTCGCCGCTCATCAGCACCCCTGCCAAGGGAGAGAGAACGGTGCCTCACACCGAGAGAAGAAAGCTCCCACTTAATGGATTTGGAGTGAAGAAGATTTTGACAGATTATCTTAGCATTGATGGGAAAGGGAAGGAGATGAGCGGCATGGAGAGATCAGACTCGTTTTCGAGTACCACACGAGAGATATCTTCGTCTCCGTCTCTAGAATATTTTTGAGGTTTGGTTGAGGCCATTAGTTCCTTCATGTCATGGTTCTTTAACAGAGTTTATATTCACTTTTTTTTTTTATGTAAATGGGGAGAAAGACTAGTGTTTTGGAATTGGGTGTTTTGTATGATTATGTTTTTATTTGTGCTAAAGCCAAAGGATATCATGCTTTCCAAATTCTAGCATTATTAAAAACTCTTCACACGTAACATTATACTATTTGAAACTACACATTAAATACACTATTACTCAAAACATAAACAACTTGTCGTTGTAGTATAGTGGTAAGTATTCCCGCCTGTCACGCGGGTGACCCGGGTTCGATCCCCGGCAACGGCGTTGCTTTTTATATTTGTTCTACAATTTTTTTCTATTAGTACAAAAAAGTAAAATAAAAATGTGGTAGTTACTAGAGAGAAACCAATTTTGAGTTGGGTGGTTGAGTCACCCAAATACCCACACACAATTCAACACCAAAGCAATTCAAACAAACCATAATCATTCAATGCTTACTCACTTACTTGGTGCTTCTCACTTTCCTCTTTTCACATTTCACACCACCCAACCCAACCCTCCTCTTCTATAAAATAAAAACACCATACGATCTCCTCCAAACATCAAAACTCAACCCACATTTCCATTTACAAAAGCAATGTCTCTTCTCTTCAAGGTTGTTTGCCTCGTGGCCTTGCTCCTCGCAGCCGCAGGCCTCGGGACCGAGGGCGCAGGTGGCGCGTGCGGCAAACTGTCCCCGGACAAAGTGGCCGTGCAGCTGGCGCCCTGTGCACTCCCGGGGCGCGACCCAAAGGCCGTGGTGTCGAGCAGCTGCTGCCTCCAAGTGAAGAGGATTGGGAGGAATCCTAAATGCCTCTGTGCCGTTCTACTCTCGGCCACGGCCAAGGCATCTGGCGTCAAGCCCGCCGTGGCCATCACCATCCCGAAACGCTGCCGTATTGCTAACCGCCCCGTGGGCTTCAAGTGTGGACGTAAGTAATCATGATCAAGTACTAACTAGTTTTCAATCCAGAACTACGAATTTCAATATAGTGTATCAATATTATCATACATAAATTATATCAACATAAAGACATAAGTATATCAACATTGATATAATTATATCTTTGTATTGACAATTTTAACATACAAAATTGAAATTGTGGATTGAAATTTGAAAATTAGTTAGCATTTTAAAGACTATATATATGGTTAATTTGTTTTATTTTTTGTATGTGTTTGGTTTTGCAGCTTACAGCTTGCCTTGAAAGGGAGTCGATAACTGCATAATCGGATCATTATGCATAACTACGAGTTTGTTACTTGTGTAATTGCTACTTTGTGTTACTAATATAACAAATAATTGAACTCCCTCTTTCATTATATCTTGCACATCAAAAAAAGGATGAATTATAGTACTCCACTACTACAATATTATGAGGTTTATCTATTTATAGAAAAGGGAACAAATGAAGTTTACTCGGCTACAGTTACAAAATATTGACTGCGGCTAAGAGAAGCTGGCGTTTTGATATAATAACTGTCACCAAACATCTGGTTTCTTCATTATAAGGAGCACTGCTTAATATATTTATGCCTGCAGAGAAGACCAAAAATAAAATTATGATAATCATAGAGGTTGCAATCATCTAATCAAGAATGAGTTATAGTAGTATGATTATTACCTTAATAAGTTACATGTATTTAGGTCTTAATAGTACAGAGATCCTGCCAAAAAAATAGTCAATATGATGCATTCATAAAATAATTTAGAGCATTCCATCAATGGATTCCATCTTATTCTTTAAATACTAGATTGCATATTTTATCACATCGCGCAAAATAAACGACGCACCCTGCCACCAATTCCCTCGTGAAGCACTGCCCGAGTCGTCTTCCCCTCCGTTATCTTTGTTGAACTGACGTCAAACAACGTTCGATGCGTTAGATTATGGGATTGCAATACCACAACAAAGAGAAAGACCCATGGAAGTAAATTTGGGAGATCATTTTAAGCTTTGAATCATGTCTCACAAAACATAATTGACACCAAATCATATATATGAAGGGTCAAAACATGCTCCACACCAACAATAATTTGATCTAGTTAGTCACTCTCAAAATTGAAGAGACATCAACAACAAAAATACGAATTCAGGTAGTGAGTATGGTTACTCACACTAGTCCCGGGATTCTGAGCGGTCTCGGGTCGAGAATAAACATCTTGACCACCGTAGTATATCGAGGAGCTGTAGTGAAAGGGCTGCACCTTCTCGTCCGTGTAATACGAGATGTCGTCCTTCCTCTGGTTTTGCCCTCCTACTGCATTTCTATCTGGATTTGAATTCACACAAGTCAAGTCACATTAAACTAAAATCTTTTCAATAAAGTTTTCACAAACAAAGCAATAGCAAATTGTGATTAAATCATCATCTTATGTGATTGATTAGGAGTATATCTATATATACCTGTAACACCATTCTTTGCAGTCCAAGTTGGATTTCCACTTATAATCTTCTTCTCTGTTCCAGAATACTCTTGTCCCACAACCTACACATATGATCACAATCATGATGCAAATCAATGTCTGAAAACTAAGTAAAATCCTGACAACAAGTATTTTCACTCTTCAAAATCAAGAAATCTCCAACATCCACCTTTTCCTAGTATGTTTGAACCAAATAGGGCAAAATTCAATGGTGTGAACACAAACTCAATAGTTACTAGTTTCCAATTTGAAACAGATAGGAAATTCATTACAAAAGTGACATGCAATGCAAAAACACATTATAATCTAACAAAAAAACCCCATCAAAAATCCAAAATTGGTCCGAATTGAAGAGAGGAGTGTGAGAATGCAAAATTTAGATCACCTTTGGAGGCGGCGGAAACATGGAACCAAAAATCCCAGAAGAAGAAGAAGAAGAATCCTTGACCCCAAAGAGATCAGAGGCAAGTGAAGAGCTGGTTTGCTTTCCTCCTTCCATTTTCTCTCTGTTTTCTCAAATTGAGAAGCCCCTCCACTATTATATACAAGAAGAAAACGTAACAGCCCACAATCTTTCCCCACAAACAAACAGAAACCAGAAGAAAAAGCGAAATCGGTTGCGAAAAAGGGGAAACAAAAAAGGCAAATAAAATAAAATAGAAAAACGAAATGGGCAATGAGAGAAAAAACAGAGCAAGGCACGTGAATGTTTCTCTGAGTCTGATGGAAAATAAATAGAAAAGAGTATTAATTAAAATTGAAATCAAGATAATGGAATTGTGTGTATCTTCATCGCCGACGTTGTATTGTTGGAGTCTGCAATGAATTTAATGAAAAAAGAAGTCTGGTTTCGGTTAAAAAATGAAAATTCAGTTTAGGTTTTCAGTTTCAGTTACTCATCGGGGTTGTAGTCTAACGAGATTGCGGCACGTGGATGCCAGATGTGGGTCCGGTTTCTCCAACTCCCAGCCTTTCACTGCCACGAATACCCAGTGGATAATAACAATCCCTTGCCATTACTCATTTTATTTTTTTCATTTTATGTTTTTTCTCATCGTACTGTCGCTTTCTTGCAAACACAGTTCTGACAGTTTTATCGGATTCACACCATTTTTTTATTTAATTAATCGAAGGTCTGGGATTTTCTTCTTCTTCTTTTCTTAGAACAGGCTCACTTCCAAAATGATGAATTTTATCATTTAATTAAAAAATAATTTTTTATTTTCATTATTCAATGTCGAATTAATTTTAAAAACTGAATTAGAGACTAAATCTCAGTCATCCATTTTTCTAATTTAAATGAACAGTGTATTATCTAATAACGAACTGGAATATATTTTAGTTCGACGGTTTGGCATTAAGAATTAATTATGCCTATATCACAACTCTTATATTGCATTACTAGAGAAGCCCCATATGATTTGGTTGAGTGTATGTGGTCAATTATGCATTTTTGCGAAACAACCACCGAAAGGCAATGGACTTATCGACAGTTATCTTGTTGTAATTTGTTGCAAGCATTGACTGCTACAACAAAGGACAATATTGGCACCAAATAGATGAAAATACATTAAATTTCTTGTACAGTCAAATTTAAGAGCATGGTCTTATCTCTTTATCTTGTCGGTCAAAGCAAACCGATTTGGTCTTCTAATCTTCAATTCCATATAATCTACTTCCTTTATCCCATGTTATCTAAAACGTTTCTTTTCGGCAAATTTTTTTTATTATGATTATATATACTTAATTTGATATGTATTGCATATTTATTGGTAAATTAAATTAAATGAGATGAATAATAAATTAAATAATTAATACTTAAAAAAGTAGAAAATGGGAAAAGAGAGATAAGAGATGAGAAATAAATACTATTAAACATGAAGACTAAAATCTCTTAAAACTAAAAATGGCAAAAAGTTCAAAAATAGTGGAAAATACATCAAATATAATTTATGTGGTTCACTCTTTATTCTACTAGTATTTCTAGATTAATTACATACTCACAAAACTGTGAAGATGCCCCTAGTTTTTTCTCATAAATTTGTCAAAATAAATCTCTTAGTATTTGGGTGTTGGGATTTGGATTTGGATTATGGAGTTCATATAATACTAAACATGTATAGACAATAGTTTGATCTCTATTTTGTTTTTTCCTATCAATTACTTTCGTGTATACTTTGATATCATTAACATAGAGTTGAAAATAAATGGATGAAAGTATTTAGAAAGCGATTGATGGATAATTCGTTTGAAATTGCATCTTTAATAATATATTGAATTTCTACCGGCATATCGCATATGTATATTATCTAGAGAGAGTGAGATGAAATCTAAATTCTAAACTAGAAGAAACGGTGGGATTGGAGAAAATCTTATCCCCAAAGGAAAGTAGGATTTTGAAGATGTTTGGCTTTTGAACATTCGGTAAAGTTCGGATGAATTTCGGCAGCAAAGAACAAATATTTGGATAACCTTTTTTGGGAATGAATTTTCATTGGACATATACATATTTCAATTTGTTTAACTTGCCCTCACTATTCTATTCTTTATAGTTTATGATGAAGAAAATTAGTACCTAGCTTCTATTCATAATTATTATTGATATAATTACTTTCATGCCCTGTCGCTCATATTGGGATCGTATTAATAGATTCGGGGTTATTTGCGACAACTTGGTAAGAGCTAAATAAGTACTAGTCTGATTTTGGATAATTTTAACTAAATTAACAATCCCAAAACAAATGGTTGGGCCCTTTCAATTTGTATCCTCCCATTATTTAAAACAAGTCACTTTTGAGTTTGTTTGAAAAATGTGATTTCTGTTTTTGATATCTACATATTGCTGATTTGTCTGAACTATAATTGGTATTGTGAGAGGGAAAAAACTCAATCAAAATCATATAACAAGTCGGAACTAAATAAAAATGAGGAACGGAAGAGAGAGAAATGGACATGTTATGAAATGGAGTTATATAGTAAGGAGTCGTTTGGTAGTTATGTTAGAGCAGGATACAATTTCTTATTTAATTTTAATCACGTGTTTGGTACTCATATCAGTTCATTAGTTATTTACGAACATTCCAACAAAAATACTTGTATGCATCAAAAACCCCAGGTTCGGCGGGGTAAATGCATTAAAAAGGGACAAATTTTAGCACATGGTGCTGCGATACCTATGTTTTTTTATGACCAAAAGGATCTCGAGCTGAAGCTCATGTTAGTAACTTACAATTTTAGGTTTTTATGGGTTATATAGCTTTGAAAATTGAACGAAGATAGTGCAATAAAATTACTAAGTTGTCCTTCATATTTTTTACTCCCAAACTAGTGTATACACATACATATTAGAGGTTATTTTAGTCTATACAAAATTTACTAAAATTAAAGATAACTTAAAATTTGATTGACTACCAAAAAAATGTAACTAGTATAAACCATGATATGTATCATGATCGTTATCCTAATTAGTCGTAACATAGATAATCTCCCAAATAAGCCCTAAGTAGGTATATTTAGACCTATAAATTAGAAGGCAGTTGATGGTTAGAGCAGTGTCAGTTTTATGTTAGCCCACATGCTATGTCTTTCTATGGCCCATGCTCCAAGATAATCTCTATAGTCATACTACTATAATATACTAAACTATTAATAATTTATTTAAAAATTTCATATTTGAGAATGCTCTTTGAATGTGAGGAGTTTTTATTAAATACATGAACTTTTTTAGATTTTTCTGATTTTGCACATGACTTTAATTCTTTTACTATTCTTATTATTATGATTTAATTTTTTCATAAAATTGGTTGCGATTTATTTTCGTCCCATTAATCCACATGGGATCGTGAGAACATTACAAAAAAAATGTCAAAATTTAAGTTATCACATGTTTAAGTTATAAGAAAAGTAAAAATGGCTCAAAATTCAAGTATTTTATGTCAATATATCATCTCTTGCATTTCAAGTAAGAATTGTTCAAAACGATTGTTTTGAGGTTTAGAGAACCAGTAATTTTGCTAAGTAATTAATTACGTCGAAAGAAATCTACATTTCGAGGTTATTTGATAGATAGGATAAAAATAAAATGGATATGATAAAAGTAGGTGGATAGTAAAGATAAGAACAAGATAGATACGATAATGGTTATTTGCTAGATAAGATTCAAAATCAAAATAGTAGTACTATAAGTTAGATATTTGGAATCATATAGTACTAGTACTATTATTTTGTACAACAAACAATATGATTAGAGCAAATAAACTCAATTATTATCTTGGCTTATAAGTCATAACAAACGAGGCCAATTAATATGTAGGGTTTAGCTCTCACTTCTCCACTCATACATTAAAATGGATAAGTAACGTCTACATCACTTTTACTATGTAGTGCCAAATTACTGATTTGATAACTCTAGGACCACACATATTTAGATTCATGCAATTACAAATCGAGTCAGATTTATAAATCATCTAAATACATATAATCGTCAACAAAATCAAATAGTTGTTGGAAAGTGGTGTTAAGAGAATGATTGTATTGTTGAAAACATAATGTTAATCATAATGCATAATGAATGATGGATAGTCATAGTAATGTGTATTACTATGTCGCATAAATTAACTAAATTATATAATCACCGTGGATGGAATAACATTATTGTCACAATTGGGGCAATAAACATCTTAAATCTAATCCTTATCTTAATCTAGTGGTCTCTGTCCTATTTCAATCTTAAGTGGGCAAAAATGTTTCCCTCACATATGTTCTACAACAAAAGCACACTGATCATTAGTTTAGTAGTGTGGGGTAACACATGGACTTAAAGAAAGATATAGGAGAAGTAGAACTAGTTTGAATTTCTATTATAAATGAGATCACGTCGATTTTCCTCTTCTAGAATTTTAATTCATCTGTGTGATATTATAAATTATAGCCATAAATCATACTCCCTCCGTCCCGTCCCTGAATATGTATCCCACTTTGATCCGACATGGGTTTTAAGAAATCAAATAGAAAGTGGATTGAAAAAATTAGTGGAATGTAAGTCATATTTTTACACATAAGATTTAAAATAAAATGTGAGTGGAATGATTCAATGGAATATATAGTCCACTGCCAAAAATGGTAAAAAATAAAATGAGATAATTAATATGAGACGGACCAAAATGGAAAACTGAGACACGTAATGGGGGATGAAGGGACCAAAATAGAAACGTGGGACACGTAAATGGGAAAGAAATGTTTAATTTAAGTTTATTATTGAATTACATAATGGAAATTTTTCTATACAACGAAATTATAATAATTTTATACACCGGCAGAAACAAGGGTGACTGAAGCCTCCATCAATCAATGTTAATTAAAATTCTTGTGAAATCGTTAGATATTTTTACGTGAAATGTGTGAAAAAGTCGTCGTCGATAAATTGTATCCTACAAATATTCTTTTCAATATTTTGAACTCAATACTGGAACTCCAATTAGTGATGATATCTTCATTCTAATAGAATGTGTTGGATAAAATTAATCCGGAGAGTTTGAAAAAGGGGGTAAAATGATTAATGTTGTAAAAGAATCTCCATAGCCCAACTATCTAGGCCCCGTTTACGAGCTACGTGGGATTGCACTTTTTTTTTTCATTCTAATTTCCAAACCTCTAATGCAGAATGTCATTTATATTTATCAACAGCACTTATTTCCCATTTTAACAAGCCCGATTACTTGGTGCAGAGCGTTAATTTATACGCATGGCTTTATATTTCAAATATCAAATGTATAATGCTCTTTGTAAAAATCTTCAAATCTTGTCTCACATCGACTTAGTCATTGGCGGACACACGTTGAAGTGATGAAGCCCCTCCCAAACTTTTTTTTTATAATAAATTTCTATTGCAAAAATTTTCAGATTTTTCAGAATGTATCTTCGGCCCTTCCCAAGGTAATACCTTTGATGTCTAAATTATTAGAGGTTTAATGGAAGGAGGGGCTTGAAAATAAAATTACAGATAAAAACTACCTGCGGCAATGGCGGTGAATAGAGATGGAAGAAGGAAGATGAATTGATTTACAGCTATCAACAATTAAACTTAAATGATTAAAAATAATATTAAAAGAAAAAGTCAGTTATCCTATTTAAGTGGAACGTTTTAGGCTCTACAAATTATAAAAAATGTCATTACACTTTTGTAAATTGTTGAAATAGAAAAAGGGTTTTGTCTTATGCCAATGCTGTAGCACTTTCCATCAATGTAGAATTTAATTGTCACCGCTTTAGTAAAACAAACACAACTAGAATATGAAATATATCATTCTTTTGATTAAACTTATTATTCAATTAATTTTATCTATTAGATATTTATGCGGTTTTATAATAGTTGTTATTGTGATTTTATTATTATTATTATTATATATATATATAATACTCCCCGGTCCGCGAATAGGAGTCCCGTTTTTTCATTTTAGTCTGTCCTCGAATAGGAGTCCCGATTCACTTTTACTATAAATGGTAATAGGGTTTCACATTCTACTAACTCATTCCACTAACATTTCATTTAAAACTAATATATACAAGTGAGACACATATTTCACTAACTCTTTTTCACTCACTTTTCTTAATATTTCTTAAAATTCGTGCCGTAAAAAATGAGACTCCTAATGTCGGACGGAGGTATGTATATTACATATGAAAAATTTTAGTGAAGCCCCTGCCAAAATTTATTTCTGCGTCCTCCACTGGACTTAGTAATGATCTTATCTCATTTATATAAAATGAATAACTCTCCCACCTTATAAAAGGTTCGGTAATTCATTCCTAATACTCTCATAATCCTTCACTAAATGTCTTATTTTGTCATTTTAAAATATTTATCATTAAATATCTAATTTTACTAAATCATATCATTTACATTTTAATATAAAACTATTAGATCAAAATACAATTTATATTTTTATTAACTTTCTCCCTCAGTTTCAAACGCTCCTTATTTCATAAAACATGAGTAGATGGCAAACGGATGAAGTATTAGCTATGAAGAGTACTACTACTAGTTAAGCTAAAAATAAATAATCATAATCTCCAAAGAAAGTTAAAATTCTCTCTGTTTTCTGGAAATTATTGCATAACTTCGTCATGTAGAGTATTTATAGCATGAATACATAAAATCTGTTAGACAATAAATTTGGATGAGATCTAAAATTTACGAATATAAGCCAACATAATCGTCGGAGCAAATTCTTTAAAAATTAATACTCCTGTAAAAGTTAATAGCATCAAAACGGTACCATTTTAATGCACATAAATTCTACTCCTAATTTCTCACCATTGCTTTCAATTTCGATCCTAATTTCTTTTAAGAAAAAGTCAGATGAATAACAATTCATGTATTTATTTGGATTTAAAACATTTTCAAGAAAAATGCATATTTATACACAGATAACTCATTCAAAGTAGAGCATGTCGCCGCCATAGTCTACCTAAATCATAAATTCATAATGGTTACTTAAACGCCAAAATCTCAGAAAAATTGCCCTCAGCTTTCACTCTCCATGAATCACCGACGTAGAAAATAAATGGGAACAACAAAACTAAAAATCAAGTCTAACAAATAAGAGCAGAAAATGTTTATTATACTGGTGTTTAGCAACAATACCAACTAAAATAAAAGCACCCATTTTATTGCTATATACCACTATACCACATATGGCATCATGCTCAAAATTTAGACGGTAAAAAAAAAAAAAAAAAAAAAAAAAAACTAATGTGATTAAAGCAGAAATGACATTTTCTATCCTGTGATGCTTGCCTGGTTGGTCCTATATAAAATCCGAGCCGTTGTGGAAGTGCTCCAAGTGGATGTAATCCTCCTCCTGATCTTGGTGGATTTCTGGATACATTCATGTTAGTATGCAGCATGCGTGTTAGGATTGTGCATTGTGGAAATGGACAGTTGGACTCATTACTCAACTAGACAACGAAATCAGTGTACACTACCTGGCAAATCGACCAGGCTCAAATCGACCAGGCTCATTAGGAGGTCCATAAGGATCAAAGCGGGCACCAGGGGGTACACCTATGTTCAGAAGATGCATGTGTTAGCCAGTCAAAAAATGCATACTACTCAGCCCCTGGGCCAGGAAAGAGGTCACTGCCGCCAAAACCAGGAATTGCTGGAACAACGTATCTGCATTTAGTCATATGCAGTAGTCTAGTAAGTATTGTAACCAGCATCAAATTTATCATTTTGTAGCGCATTCAGTTTCATCTTGCTACTGAAGCAAATGGAAAGTAAAAGTGGTTGTCCTAAAATTATGTAGCTACTTGTTGCTGTGGAGTACATTTACTGTATCCTCATGAGAGCCACTTATATATGGTCTTTAATAATAATGCAAATGTCCACTGCAGGATCTAAAGTATGAAATTCAGATCATTTAAAGATATTGGGGGAAGGGGAAGCGACTGTGTGAGGTTAACCACCGAACATCATATAGGCTAGAACACCTTCGCAAGTGGATCAGAAAAATTACCCAGGATGTAAGGGTCTTCTGTGTCAGGTCCTACCCTGAGCCGATCTCTTTCTTCTCTTATACTTGTCCCTGTACTACAATTCACATAACAAAGCAACTTAAGAAACGGATACATGAGGCCTAAGATAAACTAGAGCAAGATTATGCAGAGAAAGCAAAACACATAAGGAATACAGATACCAACAACCACCAGATAAACTTAATTCAACCATCTCTTATAAATACCAAGTGTAGCACACATGAAATGAGCAATGCTCCGGTAAGTTACATAAGAACCAAGTAAAGAGCAATGATCAAACAACATAAATAAGCACCTAGAGTTTTTAGACGAGCTAGAAACCGAAGCAGAATCCAGTTTGTTTAAAATTTCCTTGTTAACATTCTCCACCAGTTTCCCCAAATTGTTGAACTGCGAACCATAATTGTTCCCGGCATCCTCTTGGACATACTCACCAGCACTACAAACCGATATACTAATGAGTCTACCGCCTCGAAAAACCCTTTATACATAAGCAAAGATAATACTATGAAAGCTCTTATACTCATTCAACTTACTCCAGTTCAAGATGCAGAGGCTCGGAGCCTCCTTCCTTAAGAACATCAACAATCAATTTATCATTCAACACAAGGCACTTCACGAGCACCTTTTTCGAACCCTTATCCGGGTTCGAGAACACGAACGCATAATTATCTTCGACATCGTTCCAACCATCCATCCCTACTTCATCTGCACGAAATCACATCCACGACATAAATCAAATTGAACATATAGATAATTGGGGGAAATAGCATTCAGAATCCAAAACAACGATCCAACAATTCGGCTCGTTCTCAATTTTATCAGCGATTGGAAAAACCCTAGAACAGTAAAATTGCCGTAAATTACCTTTGCAGGATACGGAAAGAGCGTCGTCGGCAAAAGCAGGAGGACCGTGATGCATGCGTTGCTGAAGGGGACGTGCGATCGCATGCATCGTGATATTAGGAGTACGTGGAAAATAAAGCTGAAGGAATAATGGGTACAAGTGGCATCCGAGTTGGCATTCCAGGGGGAGCGTGTGGCATGGAAAGTGCATGGAGAGTGTGGAGGGCGTGTGCTGTGACGGAAGGGGACGGACGTTGTTTGTTGCTGACGGCCGTGAGGAACATGTAGACGGCAAATGATCTACAAAAGGAGGGGGACCACCGCTTTGTTAAGCATGTCAATTGTGTGATTGTTCTTGGCCTACGGATCTGTGATCCAAAGGATTTAGCTATCATTTCCTTTTATACCTTGTTATCACTTTCAGAGTTCTTATCAATATATTGCTCATTCTCCTTATATTCTCAATTCCGCTTATTTCGCTGCTTTGGGTGAGAGTGCGTGTGTTCCGACGACAGATTTAGCTCATACCCTATCAAGTGGTATTAGAGCCTTCGTTCTCCGGACATGGCTACTCCGAGTACGAGGTCTGCAACGGAAGCAGAGAGGAAGCTGATGGATGTGGTGGATAGGCGGGTGAGCGAGGTGGTGAGTGATGTGGTTGATCGTTTGGTGGAGAGGCAGGATAAGCTGGATGGGCAGTTCGCGGAAATGATGCAGGCCCTCGCAGCTATTAACGGTCAGCTCCGGCGACAGCCGTTGAAAGCGGAGGAAGGAGAGGCGTTCGTGGGTATGGGAGGTGAGAACGCAGATCCACAGGAGGATTGGGGGCGATCCACGCGCTACGAATTTCCCAAATTCAACGGCGACGGATTTGAAGGGTGGTTGATGCGTGCAGAGTTCTTTTTCGAGGTGGCGAAGGTGCCGGAGAGAGGAAGGGTGCGTGTAGCGGCGATCCACATGGAGGGAAAAGCCTTGCAATGGCATAGGGGGTTCATGAATTTGCAGGGTGAAGCGGGGTACGCCAACTGGGATTGTTATGCGTCGGCGTTGGGAGCTCGCTTCGGTGCACAAGCTTACGAGGATCCGCTGGCGGATCTGAGAAATCTGAGGCAATCGGGATCACTCCAGGAGTATATGGAGGCGTTCAAACTGAAGAGATTGGCGGAGGCATTCTCCTTAGCTAAACTACAAGAGCTCACAGTGTGTGCGTTGGGAGGAAAGCCGAAGAGTAGCCCGGGTGGGGGGTAGTCCGGGAGTGCCGCATACTCTGGTACTAAATCCTTGGCTGTGACAGCTACGACCTCGAAGCCGGGGGGATTTTATGGAACTTCAGCACCTCAGGAGCAGAATCGGGGTGGAAATATGCGACCTCATTTGACTCCAAAGGAGATGGATGAAATGAGGGCAAAGGGGTTTTGTTATTGGTGTCCGGAGAAGTTCACAACTAATCATGTGTGCTCAAGGCGGCGGGCATTCGTGATGCATATGGCTGGAGAGGTGGAATCTGACGAAGAGGAGGAGCCAATTACAGAGGAAACCGAGGAGCTGCTTAATCTGGAGGAGATACAACTCTCTCTCTATGCTATGTGGGGAACCAAGGCGCCGCAAATCATGCGCATTCGAGGAGCGAGTCATGGAAAATCCTTGGAGGTGCTAGTTGATACCGGAAGCACTCATAATTTCTTCAGCTCTCGGATGGCCGAAAAGATTCGATGCGAGACCGTGGAAGTTCCTCTTAAGGCTGTAGAAGTGGCAAACGGTCAAGTTCTGAACTGTAATCGCAAGTGTGTGGAGTTTTCATGGGTAATGCAGGGGACGAGGTTTGCTACAGAGGTTTTTATCATTGGCCTTGAGACTTATGACCTGATTTTGGGAGTCCAGTGGCTGGCAACCTTGGGCCGCATATGGTGGGATTTCAGTGACATGAGCATGGTCTTTGAGCTGGGAGGGAAGGAGGTACGGTTGACAGGGGAGAAGGGGGCTGCTCCAAGGGAGCAGTTACAGTGTCTTCATGTGTGGAGTGAGCAAATTCTGGAGGATGAAGATGTTAAGATCAGTAAGTTGATGACTGTAGTTGAGGGGGAAGGTATGTCCTGTTTTAGTGCGAGTCAGGAGGAATTATGGCCGGCTTTGAGTGAGGTATTGCAGGAGTTTAAGGAGGTTTTTGAGGAGCCACAGGGGCTGCCACCCCAATGGGAGCATGATCATCGGATCACTCTCAAAAGTGGTGCAGAGGCGGTGAACATACGCCCCTATCGGTATGCCAATCAACAAAAAGATGCAATTGAAGTCATGATAGCAGAAATGCTGCAGACAGGGGTGATTCGTCCTAGCCACAGCCCGTTTGCAAGTCCCGTCGTGTTGGTGAAGAAAAAGGACGCGACATGGCGTATGTGTGTATATTATCGCGCCCTCAATGCTATCACCATTAAGGACAAGTATCCGATTCCGGTGATTGAGGAACTCTTGGAAGAGCTGGGATCAGCAGCTTGCTTCTCCAAAATATATCTTCGATCGGGCTATTGGCAAGTCCGTATGGCTCTGGAAGACATCTACAAAACAGCTTTCAAGTCACACGCGGGCCACTACGAGTTTTTGGTGATGCCCTTCAGGTTGACAAATGCGCTGGCAACATTTCAAAATCTTATGAATTCGGTATTCCGCGAGTTTTTGAGGAAATTCGTTTTGGTCTTCTTTGACGACATCTTGGTATATAGTGATAACCGAGAGGAACATGTGCGGCATCTAAGGCTGGTTTTGGAGTTAATGAGGGAACACAGCCTTCTTGCTAAACGCTCGAAATGCTCATTTGGATGTAGTGAGGTGGAGTATCTTGGCCATGTAATCTCGAAAGCAGGGGTGGCAACTGATAAGGGGAAAATTGAAGCGGTCTTGGCTTGGCCTCAGCCTCAAACTATCAAGCAGGTGCGGAGTTTCCTCAGTCTAACGGGGTACTATAGGCGGTTTGTGCAAGGGTATAGCTTGATAGCTCGGCCCTTGATTGATGTTGTCAAGGGCAGTGAGTTTCAATGGACTATACCAGCTCAAGAGGCTTTTGAAAGACTCAAGTTCGCGCTAACAACAGCCCCTGTTTTGGCACTGCCTGATTTTTCGCGAGACTTTATAGTTGAAACTGATGCGTCGGGAGTAGGGATTGGGGCTATCCTTATGCAAGATAAACATCCGATCGCATACATTAGCAAGGTACTATCCCCAAAGTATCAAGCTCTGTCCGTTTATGAGAAGGAATTATTGGCTATATTGCTAGCGATGAAGAAGTGGTGCCACTATCTTCAATGTAGAAAGTTTGTGATTTTAACCGATCATCAAAGCTTGAAGTACCTATTGGAGCAGAGGTTAACTACCCCCACGCAGCAAGCATGGATAACGAAACTCATGCAATTTGATTATGAAATTCGTTGCAAGAGGGGGGTCGAGAACTCGGCGGCTGATGCGCTATCTCGGGTACCAGAAACAGAGTTATATGCACTCACATCATATGTTATTCCTCTCGAACTTATTGCTAAGGTTCGTTCTTCATGGGCTAAAGATGCTTAGATTATGCAAGTTATTGAAGATAAAAAGAAGGATCCTACTTCTCATCCCAAATTTGAGTGGAGAAAGGAGGAGTTGAGGAGGTCGGGGAGGCTGGTAGTTGGGAGTGACTTAGAGCTGAGAGCTCAGATACTTTCATTATTTCATGCCTCGGCTGTAGGAGGGCATTCAGGAGGTTTAGCCACTTATAAACGCCTCTCATCGCTGCTCTATTGGCCAAAGATGTTGAGGGATGTGCGCGAGTTTGTGAGGATGTGTGTAGTATGCCAGAAGTACAAGGCAGGGAACTCTCCTCCGTCAGGATTACTTCAACCGTTGCCAGTGCCGACGACATTATTCACTGATTTGACGATGGATTTCATCGAGGCTCTCCCGACTTCGCAGGGGAAGAATGCTATTTTGGTGGTTGTTGACCGAATGAGCAAGTATGCTCACTTTATGGCTTTATCTCATCCCTTCACGGCCAAGCAAGTTGCCGATGTCTTCTTAAACTCAGTTTTTAAACTCCATGGCATGCAGGTTAAGATAATCAGCGACCGAGGAGCCATTTTTGTGGGAGCATTCTGGAGGGATTTCTTTGGGTTGCTAGGCATTGAGCTGCTCTACTCGACGGCCTATCACCCCGAGACGGATGGCCAATCGGAGGTGGTCAATCGATGTCTGCAGTGCTATCTCAGTTGTATGATTGGGGAGAGACCTCACTCATGGGTGCAATGGCTGGGGCTAGCAGATTTCTGGTACAATACCTTGTACCATTCCTCTATTCGAATGACTCCGTTTGAGGCGTTATACGGGTTTCCTCCGCCGATACATGTTCCCTACTTACCCGGAGACTCGCGGGTGGAAGCGGTTGATGTTGCTCTGAGGGATAGAGAAGAGATGATAGCTGTGCTCAAAAGAAATTTGCAAAGGGCGGCTGATCGTACGAAAAGGGAGGCTGACAAGCACGGGGTTGACCGGGAGTTTGAGATAGGAGAGTGGGTGTGGCTGAAGTTGAGGGCTTATAGGCAGAAGTCGATCAAGGGGAATCATCAAAAGTTTGAACCAAAATATCAAGTCTTGGACAAGATTGGGAAGGTGGCCTATAAATTGCAATTGCCGGCCACCGCCACTATCCACAACGTTTTTCGTGTGTCCTTGTTGAAGGCTGCTGCACCACCCACTGGTCCGAGCTCTGACCTGCCACCGACTTCGCAGATTCAGGAGAGTGTTCCGCAGGCAATTCTAGAGCGCAAAATGGTGAAGCGCCGTGATCATGCAACTACACAGTGGCTTATCCATTGGGCCGGTCACTCTCCGGCGGACGCATCTTGGGAGTTCGCGGATGAAATCAAGGCTCGTTTTCCTTGGTTCCTTGAGGACAAGGAACCTTAAAGGGAGAAGTATTGATGCATGCGTTGCTGAAGGGGACGTGCGATCGCATGCATCGTGATATTAGGAGTACGTGGAAAATTAAGCTGAAGGAATAATGGGTACAAGTGGCATCCGAGTTGGCATTCAAGGGGGAGCGTGTGGCATGGAAAGTGCATGGAGAGTGTGGAGGGCGTGTGTTGTGACAGAAGGGGACGGGCGTTGTTTGTTGCTGACGGCCATGAGGAACATGCAGACGGCAAATGATCTACAATAGGAGGGGGACCACCGCTTTGTTAAGCATGTCAATTGTGTGATTGTTCTTGGCCTACGGATATGTGATCCAAAGGATTTAGCTATCATTTCCTTTTATACCTTGTTATCACTTTCAGAGTTCTTATCAATATATTGCTCATTCCCCTTATATTCTCAATTCCGCTTATTTCACTGCTTTTGGGTGAAAGTGCGTGTGTTCCGACGACAGATTTAGCTCATACCCTATCAGACCGGTGGCGTGGAGAACATATCCAGTGGCAGCAAAGGACGCGTGGACGACGTACGCTGCCTTATCAAAGGCGGTGCGGAATTGTGGTCGCGCAGCCCGTGTCACCGCCAAAATCGACTGCTCAGTAGCCATATTCAGGGTTTTGTACTGCTTACTCTATAGATTTTGGGT
This sequence comes from Salvia splendens, assembly GCF_004379255.2. NCBI lineage: Eukaryota > Viridiplantae > Streptophyta > Magnoliopsida > Lamiales > Lamiaceae > Salvia > Salvia splendens. Next base: position 29,316,121 of record NC_056033.1, on the reverse strand, counting down.
GTTGTTGCTAAATAGTTCGCGAACTTTCTTTTTCTTCTTCGGCCATGTTTGGTTGGCAGGAAAGTAAAGTTAGCAAGGAAAATGATTCCTGTGAAAATGAATCTCGGGAATATGATTTCTAATAACTTTACTTTCCCGTGTTTGGAAAATATCAAGATTTGAAAGTATATATTTGATTTAAACACTAAACTAAAAATATACTTATCATTTTTTATTTATAAAAAATAATAATACATATTATTTAATAAATTATTAATTACAAATGATAATAAATATATTATTTTATTTATTATTACGATGGATAGTTTAAATATGGATTATACATGATAATATATAATAATATAATAATAAATAAGATTATTATTATTATTATTATTATTATTATTATTATATTTACTTAATTTTTAATTGAATAAATTTTATAATTTAAAATTTCACTACAATTTTATTGTTAATTACTAATTTATAAATTAATAATTCTTATATTATTGTATGATTATAATTATAATTAATTATTTAATAAATTATTATTATTATTATGATAATAAAAATAAAAATAAATATTAATAATATAGTTATAATTATGATAATTTGAATTATAGTTATTCATTATCCTGAAATTAAGTATGATTTATACTTTTAAATTATTTTTAAAACATTGTAATAAATAATAACAACAACAACAACAATAATAATAATAATAATATTAATAATAATAATAATAATAATAATAATAATAATAATAATAATAATAATAAACTGTACTATATTGCATTAAATATGTAAGAATCCTAAAACTGGGAAAAAGAATACTTAATAAAAGTTAGGATTCAGAATCCTGGAAAGTTGTACTGACTTGCCTTGTTTCAGGATTTTGATTATTTTCCTAGTTTGATTAAAAACGGAAACAAACACAGGAATTTAAAATTTAAGGAATCAGATTACTTTCCCAGTCAGAATCCTAACAACCAAACATGGCCTTCAAGTCTAACAAATTTTAGATGAAACGCAATTTAAGTAAAGAGGGGTGACGAATCTATATCTATACTCTAAGCATAGGCGTGCTGTCTCTATCTCGTCTTTATTTGTAATAATATATTAAATGTTTTATTTTCTTTAGATAAATTGTCGACTATTGATCTACTAATTTGATTTGAGTTTAAGATGTTAAAATTTAGAATAGAGATGTTTTTGGATATTCAAATATTGCCTGCTTCGAAAAAAATACAGAATGGTAATTTTTTTATTCATGTATTAGAATAATTTTGTGAATAAAATATTTATTTATTTTTGTAGTATCTTTGTGATTATTTGATACAAGTATTAATTTATTGCATTGCACACCAAATGAGGAAAAAGCAGCTTTAAGTCAAATCCCTAGTAGTTGTCTCAAGAACAGAAATTGCAGCAAGTTGCATGCAGGTTGGCGGCGTCAGACCATTCCCTACGCTGTCTCTATACCGTCCATTAAACCGTCCCTTAACTACTATTTGACAACTATTTGAGGGCCTCACTATCATTTTTTCCTCCATCCCTTAACTAAGGGACGAAACCTGCAACGCTCCGTCCCTTAACCGTCCCTTAATTACTATTCATTCAATTTCATTTTTTTACAACCCAATTAAATTTAAACAAACACAATTCATTAAAATTAAAACAACATTACAACTTAAACTTAAAAAAAAGGAAAAAAAGACATAATTAAAATTCTAAAAAAAATGACATAATTTAATCTTCTCCGCAAAAGTTTTCTCAAATGTGCTCAATTAGATCCTCTTGGAGTTGGGTGTGGGCGCTAGAGTCGCGTGTCCTTGCCCGAATAGCCAACCGTTCTTGTATAGACGGATGCGCTCCACTTCGCGGCGGACTACTTGCGGTTGAGCTTCCGGGAGATTCGGGGTCGAACCAATTTCCCGCATCGGGTCCTTCGTCTCGGACAATCATGTTGTGCAAGATTATGCACGTATACATGATGTCGACCATGCTCTCCATGAACCAGGAACGAGCCAGGGCTTTGATGATGTTGAAGCGCGCTTGGAGAACCCCGAACGCCCTCCCCACATCCTTGCTCGCAGCCTCCTGCTTCTGCGCAAAAAAGAGCCTGCTTTGGGTTCGCAGGCCTGCCGCACGTCTTCACGAAGGTCGGCCACTTCGGGTAGATGCCGACGGCGAGATAGTACCCCATTTTATACAGCCGGTTGTTGGCGACGAAGTTGATGGCCGGCGCTTTACCATCCAAAACTTCGGTAAAGAGATCGGACTGGTGGAGCACGTTTACGCTGTTGTTCGAGCCAGGGACCCCGAAGTACGTGTGCCAGATCCAAAGCCGGTAGTCGGCAACGGCCTCGAGTACAACGGTTGGGTGGGTGCCTTTGTGGCCGCTCGTGTAGGACCCCCTCCAAGCCACCGGGCAATTCTTCCATTGCCAGTGCATGCAATCGACACTGCCAAACATCCCGGGGAATCCGTGCACTTGTTCGTGCAGGTTGAGGAGGAACTGACAATCGTCCGTGCTTGGCCTCCGGAGAAATTCGTCACTGAAGGCTGCCCGGACGCCTCTGCAGAAGTTGAGCAAGCACATGCGCCCAGTGGTGTCTCCGATGTGGAGGTATTCGTCGAATATGTCGGCCGTTTGTCCAGTCGCAAGCTGACGGATGGCTGCAGTACATTTCTGCAGCGTCGTGTGGCTGGGACGGCCGACCGCGTCGAACCCTTCTCGGAAGAACTCTTCCCGGGCTGCCAAAGTATTCGCTATGTGGAGAAATAGCGGTTTACTCATGCGGAAACGGCGACGGAAGTAGGTATCTCTCCAAATCGGGTTATCGCAGAAGTAGTCGCGCACTAACCGTGCGGCGGCTTCCTCCCGGTTCCGATTGATGTACTTCCAGGAGTGTCGTGGGGGTGGCGCGGCTTCTTCCGCCTCTCATCGTCGATCTTCTTCAAATGATTGTTCCATTAATTGACGCATTTGCTCAAAAGGATCCATTTGTTTGAGTTGATTTAAGTTAGAAATTGGAGTGATAGAGAGGATTTGAGAGGAATAGATGTGTGTTTGTGTGTGAAATGAGTATGAAATTGGATTATTTATAGAGTAAATAAATAAATAAAATTAAAAAAATAAATAAAAAATTAACGGTAACATTACCGTTTGAAATTTTTTTTATTAAAATTCGATTTTTTTTAAAAAAAATCGTTTTTTTAATAAAAAAATGAATTATTGCGTCATCCGTGACGACGCCCACTCGCGGGCCAGCGAGTGGGCGTCACGCATGCATCGGGGGCGCGCCACGTCGCCCGGGCGCGTGACGGGCCGCCGCGTCCCTTGTCTCGCGGATGCGGGCTACGGGACGGGCTGGGGACGGGCTACGGGACAGGACGAGGGTTGCAACGCGTCCCGCGGCGGAACCGTCCCCTCCGGGACGGAACGCGAGCCGCGCGCGGGACGCGTAGTGGATGCTCTCAGCAAGTTGTCTCAGAGATTTGACAATAATCCTTTTTAGAGCTTAGGGTATAATCGTCCGAAAAGTCCGAAAAAACCTCGCTTATGATGGTATATTTTATTAGACCCATTGGAGCTATATTTTTTTTAGAATCATAGATGCAACTAACGTAAAAGTTATAGATATTTCATTTAGTTTATACTATAATGGTGTATTATTAGTCCGTGTACATTATTCAACTGAAAATCTGCATTATTAAATGACACGTGACATCGATCTAACCGTCAGATGACAAAATCGTGGGACTGAGATTCAAAAGGACAAAGAACAAAAGATACAAAAATAAAATGAATACATATATATATATACACGTTTTTTTTTTAACATGAATTAAGTGCAAAAGTAAAGACTAAAAATCTAAAATATGATTTTGAAGATACAAATAAAAAAAACACTCAACCTAATCAAAATAAAAATGAAGCATAAAAGATACGTGACCAAATTAAAATATGATTAAGATGATACAATAAACTAAAAAGTTATGGTAATAAGCCAAATACGTCAAAAAAATCAGAAAGTTAATATTAAAATGACACTTTTTAAAATTATGTATTTATTTAATAAATAATAAATTTTGTATATAGTCATATTAATTAATTTAAGTACTGTATAATAGTATTATTTAATATAATCTAAAATTAAAGTTAATGACAAGTGTGTAATTTAGATAAAATATATAGATATGATTGAAAAATATAAAAATTAACATTTAGATTAAATATATAGATATGATTGAAAAATATAAAAAGTAAGTGGGTGGAGAATATTCTTTTTTGTTTGAGTTTAGTGTAAATTAGTCTTGGGCGGGTTTATAAGATGAACATGTGGTATCTGACTGTACTGTAGAGCCATGACAAAAATAATTACATAAAAAATGATCCAATCAAATGCAAATTTGTTGAAGAAGATTTAAAACAGTGAAATTCGGCGACGGCCCGGCCACCGCGAAGAGGAAATGTCCAATTATAGAGTCTAACATAGGACAAATAACGTCCAAATTAATCACTTTTGATACAATATGGAGTGAATCTAACCTTTTATTTCAAGAATTTTGATGTTGGGAGGTTGGACAAGTTTTTTTCTTTTTTTAGAGGAAGGAGGATGTTTGCAGCGCGCAGTACAATTCTGTTTTTTATTTTTTATTTTTATAGTATTTCACAATTAAATTATATATATATGTTCTTAATTATATTGATAAAATATTTTTAAAAATTGTCAATTGATATAGTTTGTTGACATATATTTATTTAATTTTTATATTTATTTCACTAAAAAAAGTAATAACAATGCTATACATGAAATAATAAATAAAAATTATATGATATGAAGTATTAAAAAGATTAATAAAAGCATTATCAAAACATTAATAACTGTAAAAATGTGCTCTATATATCATATATTAGAAAGAAAAATATTTTAAAATTTAAAAATCTTAATATACACTAACCAATTAAATATAAATTTGTGTGATATGTTTCATATAATTTATTAGTACGGATATTCATAGAATTAATTATCATGTATGATAAAAGAGAGTCAAGTAGGAGATAGAATAAATATTAAAAAAATAGTAGTAGTAAAAATGTAAGTATTGTTTTTGTTCAAATTGAAAATCAATCACTTACATGGACAACCAAAAAAAAGGAAATTCAATCATTTTAGGTTCTATTGAGACTTCAAATTAGAGACGACGAAAAAGTTGTCAATTGGGATGTGGTTACTAGAGGTATAAATATTGATTGTGATATAAAGAAGTTTTTTTAAAAAAAAAATATGATGTACGTGGTATATTATTATGATAAAATTTTACAAATTTATGTTTGTTTTTGTTCTATACTTAGATTGTATATGAATAATGGAAGTTCGAGTAATTGTTTGAATGATCATGTTATACTTGGTCTTATATTAGAGGTTGAGTTTATTTGAGCTCTAATAACATATCAAGTTCTGATTCAACATCAAACTATTTTGCTAAGATAAATTCAATCGAATTTTTGAATAATTTAAAGTGTCCAATTACCTCTAGTCATCAAATGTGATTGAAAGTTGTTATTTATGTGATTTTATTAAGAAATGTAGATCATTCTAATGGATTTGTAATGGCAGTCAATTAATAATTACTATGTTTAGGAGGTATAAATCTTACGCGGTCATAATATTGGGCATAAAGTATTTATATTACTGATTTTTTGTATTAGGTATACATGTTTGTGATTTTTATGTTTTAATTTAGAAATTAAAGTATTATAATTAGCATTTTTTTTAAAATCTTGAAACATGTTATTAGGAATGTGATCAAATGCAAACTTTAAATATTGTACAAACTTCAAACTGTAATCTGGATCGTTAGAAAATGTTAACAGATGACAAAATAATAGCAGAAAAAATGTCAACACAGTGTCAACAGTTGATGCTGTGTTGACGTTGTGTTGAAATAAAAAAAATTGCTTATGATGACATGAGTAAAATAGATTGTGACGGAAAATGAGTCTAAAATGCTTGGAACAGTTAGTATTTTCTGAGCATATACTAAAGTTTTAATAGTTTTATTAATATCATAACACATCCAAAAAAATAATCAATTAATAAATATCTTAAACTGATAACTATGTCAAAAACCTACGTTACTGATGTCAATACGAACACATTTATATGTCCACTAAATGTAGTTGACGATTTAGTTGACATACGTATGTCTTGTGTTGACATGTAATGTGGATGTTAACACAAGACACACATATGTGAACTTGTTACGGACTCAATTCCCACATCGGTTGTGAGAACAACTGATGTTGGGTATATAGACTAAATGAGCTCTCTCTCCTAACAGGCTAGTCTTTTGGGATGAGTTCTCCTGTTTGGTCTGTATCAATTGGTGCTTTCATTGAGAGCCCAAACGGCTCGGAGTGGTGGCCGGGCAACGAACTCGCCGTGACCAATGAGTGCGTTTGGGACCGCTCGGAGTGGTGACCCACGGAGTGGTGGCCGGGCAAAGAATCCGTCGTGACCAACGAGAACTCGGAGTGGTGGCCTGGCAAAGAACCAGCCGTGACCAACGAGGACTTTGGCCCTTAAAGGATGGTCGAATGTTACGGACTCAATTCACACATTGGTTGTGAGAACAACTCTCATATAGACTAAATGAGCTCTCTCTCCTAACACGCTAGTCTTTTGGGATGAGTTCTCCTGTTTGGTCTATATTAGAACTATATTTTGTTGACTTACAAATGTCCTAGTCCTAGTGCCAACATCTATAACATAGATTATGTCAATAATTATCAACCTAACTGATCTGTTAGATAGTTATTAACCTAGCAGATCTAAAGAATGAGGCGAGAGCACGCTAAAGTTTTTGTTTCTCAATTAAAAAGGAGTTAAACCGTTTAGAACGAAGAAACAGATATTTATATTCATGTTCAATTAGAGATTTTCTCACTTTACCTTACTGAAAATATGCTTATTTACATCAAAGAGTTGAATGCACGCGGACTAGTTAAAACGTACACATACATCTGGTATTTAATTTTACAATGGGAGAGGTGGACTGCATCTGTTTTGAAGATGAATCCATAGGCTGAACTGTAGGTCTTCTACGTGTGGCGCGGATGTAACAGAAAACCGCCATCAGAAACACCGCGGCTAGAACTACCCCGACAACCACTCCTCCGCCGGCAACCGACTTCTCGAAAGAGCCATGATGGTGGTGGTGGTTTCTCTCCATCACCTCTTCCTCTCCCGGCGGCGGCGCACTCCTAAAATCGTGCTTACTCAGTTTCCTTCCGGCCGCAATCGCTTGCTTTTCTTCCATCTCTGCAGCCGCTGCTGAGATCACAATCACTATCAACCACAAAACAATAAACCTTCCCATGAATTATTTAAAATGTGTATAGTACTACTATATATTTTGAAAATTAATAATAGTTGAGGAGCGAGCTCTGCACTTAATAATAAAGTCTCTATTTATAGACAGAGTCACAGAAGCGATCGATTAAAAATGTATTTTCCAAGGCTTCCAATTTGCATGAAATAAGAATATTATTGTATTGAGCAACGGCGGAAAGAGAGGTGCAAAAAATTTAGCTGGCATTCGGTGAATATGAAGGCGACAGGGTCACACGTGGACTGAATATTTATAATTCGACAAAATAAGCAAGTACGATTGAAACTCGAGCTCCACCGTCATACAGCTGTCTTGCCAGAAAAACGACGTCAATCCCAACAGATTCAACTTCTCTATACATTCATTACTACTCTCGATGATCAAATTTTCCTTACGCTATCCACCCCGCGCGGTTCCTATATCATTCCTAAACCGTGCCTTAAACTATTATTTGCGGGTCCTACTGTACTTTTTTACTCCATTCCTTAACTAAAGAACGGAACCTGCAACCCTCCGTTCCTTAACCGTTCCTTAAATTACTATTCATTCAATTTCATTTTTTTTTATTTCCAACTCAATTCAATTAAAAAACACACTTTAATAAAAAACAAACACATTTTATTAAAAAACACACAACATTAAAATAAAGTTACAACAAAACGGATAAAAAAAACGGTCACAATACCGTTGCAAAATTTTATTTTTTTTTATTAAATTCGAATTTAAAAAAAATGAATTATTGCGTCACCGTGACGAAATCCACTCGCGGGGCAGCGAGTGGGCGTCACGCGTGCGCTGAGAGCCCGCCACGTCGCCTCGGCGCGTGGCGGAAAGTGTCGTGCCGCGTGCCGCGGCAACGACACCCGGCACGGCATAGGCACGGAATGGCAACGACACGGCGGCTGCAACGCGTGCCGCCGCAGAACCGTTCCTCCGGAACGGCATAGGCACCTCAACGGCACAGCGTTGCGGGTGCTCTTAGTAGTACATACTATTACTTATATGCTTTGGATTTAATCTAAACCCCAGGAATTTTTTAACATAATTGAATCTTATAGGAACGTCAGTACAGTCCTTAACAGTGAGCTCACTCGAATACCCCACAAAATTTTAAGGTTGAAATTTCTAACTCAATAAACTGCAATTTGATTAGCCAGCAACCAATTAGTTCCAACCTGAGTAGAACTAACTAGAAACCTGATAAGCTAGTCTAATGGGTTAGACCATAACTATTTTCGATTCTTTCGTCCTATTTGGCAAAGTAATATTCTCTCCTAGTACTTTATTTTCCTATTATCTCTCTTACTTTACTCTCTCCACTTAATATACTAAATATTTATTTTTTAATCTACATACGGAAAGGAAGTGACTCAATTCACAAGAAATGGATGAAGTATTGAATATACATATTTCTAAAATTTTTATAAGTATAATACTACATCCGTCCCACATTAACTGTCACATTTACTTTTCTGCACTCGTTTTGTAAAAATGATAATAAATAATTAAAGTGCAGAAATAGTAAAGTAAGAGAGATAGAATAATGTAAAGAAGACTCTTCTCTATCTTATTCTCTCTCATTTTACAATTTCTCGACTTTAACTATTTATTATCATTTTTACAAAACGAGTGCAGAAAAGTAAACGTGACAGTTAATGCGGGACGGAGGTAGTAATAAATTAATACATTAGAAAATTCAAATTCACTATAAAAAATAATTTAAGTTTTAAAACATACTTTAAATTTTCTTAAATTATATTTATATCTTATTTATAGAAATCTTAAATTAGTACTCCATTTAATTATATTTGAGTTTAAGTATATATCTCAAAAAATCATCGTAATTACATGTTTTATGTCTTATATAAATGGGTATTAGAATGATCGCATGTTAATTTTATCAATAGAAACCCGATTAGTCCGCTGGTCTAGCCTGAAACACAAACATTTAATTAAAGTTAGGATTGAATGTTTACAAATAAAATAATCCGATTAGTTTGTACCCGAATAACCTGCTATATGAATAAAATTGGCACAAAATCCAATCGGTAGACCTAATTGACATCCCTAGTATCTTGTTTAATTTGCATAAAATCGATGTGTGAAATCTTTAAGAGGCTTTTCTTGTTGATTGCATAGTTTTCCACCTACAATTTTGAAAAACTGATTTTATCTATACATATATAAAGGGGGAGTTTTGGGGGTATTTATGGAATTATCATTTAAGCTTAAATATATAATTTAAATACTACAATCTAGACATTTAAGAATAAAAACTTTCTCACATTTTTTATTTATTTGTGTAGTAATTAGATAAATGAAAAGGTTCCCATGATCTCCTTCCACAACTCACACCATTATTTACGTAGTAACTAGAGAAATGAAAAGGTTTTTATATGCATTTGTGTAATAATTAGAAAAATGAAAAGGTTTTATTTATATAAAACAAGTTACGTACATGATACACTCTAAGAAAAATCAATCTATTTAGTAGTATTGTTGGAAAATGATGGTTTCAATTAATTTAATATTATGTGGTGTTTAATTTTCTTTTATGTATTTTCTTGAATATTGTTGTGTTTGATTTATGATTGAAAATGTTCCGATACTATGATCCATTACTAACATTACATTATAATCATGCATATGTTTCCATACTAAATTATCTAATCTAACAAAGCGTGGGAAATAATCAAGCGGTCAAATTTAATTTTAAAAAAATGTGTTTTGTCTCTTCACTTCCACTTGAATAATTTGAAAGGTCACAAGATATAAAGGATATTTATTATTAATTTAATTTACAATAAATAATACTATACCATGAGTTACTATCAAATCTTCTATAAATACCAATTCTATTAATAAAAAAAATATTATTTCAGTAAAGATGCTTCTGTCCATCAAATCATGTGGAGTATTATCTTTCTCTCCCAGCTATTTAATCTAATTTGTGTTTTTAATTATGTTATTTTACTTTTGATGCGTATCTTATTTTAGTTCCTTATCTTTCCTTTTTATTACTGTATTTTATTCTATTCATTATATTATTGCAAACAATTAAAAAATATATGTGGGCAACTATTTTGTAAAATCTTCACCTATTTTTGCAAGTATACTTTTGCCTTGAGAAAGCTTCAAAAGTAACAATTCTGCACCAAGATATGAATCCACAACCTGTTGGTTTGAAAAAATAGATATTATCATATGGGAAGACATAGTTTAGTTGGAGATTTGCGGCTATTCAGTTTTACCTTACTTAACTCGTAGAATAATCGCATCACCGATTACTCAATATGCATGAAATTATAAACAATTCAAGATATTGACAGACTGGTTTACCTCTCTTGCTTTCATTCTTGCTTTCAAGAACTACATTACTGCTTTCATACTTGCTTTCAAGAGCAACATTATGAAGTTACAATTTTTCTTATATGCAATTTTTCTTAGGCATATTAGAATTTCATTGGCTATTGAAAAAAACTTGAATTTCATAAAACAATTAAATTGAAGCATGGAATTTGAAAACCTGCTAATAATGATGCATTGCTTTCCACGTCTATTGCTTGCGCAACATGAAGCATGGAGTTTGTGAGAAAATTAATAATATAATACAAATTTATTTAATTCAATCAGTTAATTTTCTTTCTCGTTTTTAGCGTCTTTTCATATTTCATTACTTTGATTAATAATAAAATATAAAATACAATCCAATAAAATTTAACCGTAGTTAATAACATATTGATATAAAATTTAAAATTGCCAAATTGTGGGGTTTTAATATTGAGGAAATTAATAAGTTTTATTTAATTCTAATCATTAGTGGACAAAATGAAAAGTTTTGATTTTTACTGAAATTTGATTGAGGTTTCAATATCCCCATGATATTAAAGTCTCTACATCGGTGTTGAAGTATTTTATACAATTATATAAAATCCATAATGATATTTACGGAGATTTAATATTGCCATTGATTGGTATTTAAGTATGAGGAATAACGACCTTTTGTTGTATGAGTATGCGGATTAACCGAAAGGTTGTAAAGTAAATTCTGAGATTATTGCTTCAATGGTCTTCCATTTCATTTTCCAAAATTTATTATACATTTATTCGTTACTCATTTCATACAAATACAATGGCGGAAATTATTGTATTCATTTTCCAAAATTTGATAACATTTACGTAACGCTTAGTTTTTAATTTTTAGGAAATTAAAAGGTTTTAAAATTTTTTATAATAGGTGAAGAAAGAGAAAAAGTTTTGAGGAGTTATCTTCTATTTTTTGGACTATAAATATATGACATTTGATAATTTATCCACTCACATATTTTTTTTCATCACGTTTTTCACCCCCTCCATATTCTCCAATACTCTTCATATTGTTTAACATGAAGTTATGATATTCTTTTTATTTTTTTCTATTATTAAATTTTATTTTAAAGTGATTAATAAAGTAAAATTGAACTGGGACGGAGGGAGGATTTTATTTATATTTGGCTCATTTGTTGGTCATGATGATTATATTTTAACGTTAAGGGTTTAGGATTTAGGTTTCAAGGTTTGGGTTTTTAGCGCATTAGGGTCACTATATTGCAATGTAATGAAGCTCAACTATGATAAAGTATAGTACTAATTTAAATGGATACAGAACACAAAAAAGATTACACACAATTTTGTGATAATATTAATCTGCGTCGACGCTTTTATACTTCAAAATACAATTTTAAAACCGTTTTGAGGTTTGAAAAGCTATCGTCCAATTTTAAAACTTGCAATACTACCAATTTGTTTTCGGAATCAAAACTTGATCTTGTGTTAATCAACTACCAATTTGTTTTCGGAATCAAAACTTGATCTTGTGTTAATCAATTAACAATTTTAAATCGTATGATAAAAAAATATTTCGTCGTGCATCGCACGTGGGTTGAAACTATTTATACAAAAATTGAAGGAGATTTTGAGTTTATTTTGTGGTACTACGTGAAAAGGGGAATATATGACAACTCCCCTTCCGTAAATAGAATTTAAATATAATGGAAAATATTTATTTTAATATTTAAAAATAGTTGTGTGCACACTCTAAAAATTTGTCTAAGAATATTTTTTAACCAGTTTTTTGACCACTAAGTTATGTTTCTAAATACACCACCCGGATCTTTGAAAAACGTCTTTAATTTTGGTGTCAAACTAAAATTAATAGGTACAAATGAAAATGTTCTATAAAAATAAAAAATTAAGGTTTAATTGAAATTGTGTATTCTCAATTTATGGACAACTTTCTTTGCGTCCTTGATTTTAATTATTTTTAAAATTTGTACTCATATAATTGTATTTCTAATTTTGTACTATCTATTACTTCCTTCGTACTCAAAGAATATGCACTTTGGATCCAGCACGAGTTTTAATGCAAAATTGAGAAAGTAAGAGAGAGGTAGAGTGAAAAGGTAATAAAAGTATTGTTAGTGGAGAATGGATCCCACCTTATTAGAGTGAAAAAAGAGTTTCCAAAATTGGAAATTGCATATTCTTGTGGGACAGACTAAAAAAAGAAAGAGTGCATGTTCTTGTGGGACGGATGGAGTATAATATAACTTTTTCGTAGTGACCTTTTCATATCAATCATTAAATTCGATGGAGTTTTACCATGTTATTTAGTCTATTTCATATGCGCTTATTATATTTGGGCATCTTATATAATCGGAGTTACAGATCAATTATGCCATTCACCAACGTTGAGAGTGTCCACAATGGTGGCCATCAAGGGCCACCAAATGTGGATCTCCTGGACTCTCCACAATGGTAAATAACAAGGGCCACGAAATGTGGCCAGCTCCAAAATAAAAATTAATTTGTTTTCTTTTTTTTAATGATATTTTTTAATTTAACTACAATAAATTTTATTAGACTATAATTTATGATATTTATACAACGAAATTTTTCTAGTTTAAAAACAACAACTCGAAAACCAGGTTTTGGAACTCCAGATCTACCGCTTCTTGGTACCGTTCATCGTCGGAATCCATATTTCAGAAGTTGAATTGAAATAGATTGGAAAGATTGGAAAGAGTGGTGTTTGAATTGGGGTAGAAAAATGGAGGAAAATGGTGTGTATTTATAAAAAAAAGAAGTAAAAAACAAAAAATATTTTTCAGTGGCTGGGTCGCGGCTCTCGGCCAGCTGCAGTGGTGGGCCGCTGCGCACACGGCTGAGCCGCGTGAGGGCAGCGGCCGCGGCTCCCTCTCGGCTCTCGGCTCCCAGCCGCCCATCGTGGCTCTCTGCAGTGGGGGCCGCGTACCCGAGCCACGGGCCGCGGCTCCCCCACTGTGGACACTCTTAATTGTGTAGGCCACAATTTAAATGGATACACATGGGATTGAGTCCAATAAATATTCCTCACGGAAAGAAATTATTTAAATTTTATATTGTAGTTTCGCCATCGAAATTCAACCTCGTAAAAAGGTTATTTCGCCTCGGCAATAAAATCACTCATTCGAAAAAAATAATTAAATTCCCGCAATAATTTTTCAAATAACCACGTCACGTAATCAACGAATTTAACTCAGTCAACGCACAGTCAATACCCTAAATTCAATTAGGTCACAAGAATATCAAATAATCATTTCACTCGTCATTTAATCCACGGACTTCACAGCATTAAAAGTATTAAATGCAAAATTTTAGGGTTCGAAAATTATGGTTCAAAAAGTGGGGCGTTACAATTATGTTGGTATGTTGACCATTTTGTTAAGAATGTGTAGAAAAAGGTACAAAATATGTCGATGTGCAGCAGCCTTGGTTTAAGACAATTTTACTAGAAATTTTGAACTCCAATCAGCCCCCAATACATATCATTCTCTTCGTCTTCGAAAGAGCTTCGCGTGGGTATCTTAAATGCCTCAATCGGAGTCCTGTAGAAGAAATTATGACCGTTTTACGAACACTGCGCTCTCTAGAAAATCTCACGCGGCCGGGTGTCGCAGATTCAGCGTTCGAGAGTTAGAAAGGGTCGAAAAGTGTCACACGGCCGGGTGATTTTACCCTTATAAATTCACGCGGCCGGGTGCACTATTTTGGCGAATTAATTTGGTTGAAACACGATTTTTGAATGACACAAAAAGCTAGGGTAAGATTCATTCTACACCTACCGTCTACCACACTCTACACACACCCCAAGAACACCTTTGAGAGATAGAATTGAAGATTGGAGACTCTAGATCAGAAGATTGAAGCTTCATTCCATAGATTCGTTCCACGGGAGTTCTTAGCATCTATCTTTCATGCTTTTGATGGAATATTTTGTGTTAAATTTGGTTTTCTCCATGAACATGAGTAGCTAAACTTTTCATGTAGAATTCTTGGTGAAGATGCATTGATTCATAGTTTTAATCCAATTGACTTTGTTTTACCTTGCTGCTGTGATTGTTTGAATTATTCATGTGCTTTTTCCTATCAATTGTTTGATCACCAATTGGGAGTGTTAGGGTTTCTTAGAGTAATCGGGAGACAAAATAATTAATCTTGAAAGAAGAATAATTCACACTTTAATTCAATAGAACTCGGGAGAGTTGAGATTCTAAGTGGGATCATTAATCTAATCAAACTGTTAGGAGTTAGGTCTAAGAATTAGAAGTGGACTTCAATTATTAAACCTAATCTACAGATTTCTCACCTCGGGAGGGGGTTTAATCTACAATTGTGATTGATTCAACAATTCTGGAGACTTTAAATGGTGATCTATTTCAATTGGGTTAGACTATGAGTTGTGTATCGATCCCTGAATTCTGCATATTTCTCCATCATCTTACACAACTTGCTTAATTGCTTTCTTGTTTAAGTGCTTTAATTTAATCTCTGAATTTACATGCTTTTGTTAGTTGCTAGTTTCAAAATCCAAAATTTCCTGATTGTCTGGATAGTAGTTGAAATTGTTCGTGGTACTTAGTTTTACACTTAATTGTCTCTGTGGGATACGATATACTCTTGCTTGCTAAATGCTACAATAACCCGTCAATCCTAGATTTGTAACTCCCTAAATCTCCTAAGACCCTTGAAAAGTCCTCACTCTCAATTAACAGTGCTGTTTTAAAGGAAGCTAATTGTAGTGTCAACTAAGCTCTTCTAACTCGCCAAACTCCTCTCACGATTATGTAGGAAGTCAATAGATCATCATCGAATGTGTCACTCAAACGTGAAGCAATTATCCATTACTTAGAATAGGAACAAAATATGAACAAAACGGATATTGAATAAATAGGAATTGTATAACCAAAGCCGTTACTAACACATCTCTAGAATTCTATGAGTTTAGTTACACATAATGGAAAAAGCTAAACACATAGTTTGTAGGGAATTTATAAAGAACATAAGAACTAAAGCAAGTAAAACCCAAAGGTTGAATCCTTGTAGCCTTGATCTTCTCTTGATTCCTTCTTCAAAACCCTTGAACAATGGAACTCTCAAGCATTTCTCTCTCTGGAATTATGGAGCAAAAAGGGGATCTCTAATGATGAAGCTTGAGGGGGTATATATAACTAGGGATGGGGAAAAATATCGAAAAATTATCGAATTTTCGGTATATAGTAATTTTCGATACGATACGGTATCTTATCGTAATTTTTCGATACGATAACGATATGAATTTTCTTATATCGCGATATATCGGTTTATATCGAATATACGATATATATCGATATTTTCGGTATATCGAATTATATTGAAAATCAATACATATTGAATTATCGATATATACCGTATATATCGAAATATATTGAAATTCAATATATTTTTAAATTAATTTTTGTGTTATTTTTCAGTTTTAAAATTATATTTTTCGATATACATGTATTTTGAAACGGTACGATATTTCAGAAATTGTATCGATCTTTGATATATCGTTCTGAACGATATATCGAATTTCGGTACGATATATCAAAATATCGATACGATAATGATATTGATATTATCCATATCGAAAGTTTCGATATATCGAAACTTTCGATACGATAACGATATGAAATTCTTTCATATCGATATTTTCGATACGATACACGATACAACGTTTTCGATACGATATATCATATTGACCCACCCCTATGTATAACACAGAATTCGTCCTTCTCAAATCTGTGCGCTGCGTTTTCCTAGCGGGCCGCTGCACAATCTTCTGCGGTCGCTGGCGAGTGATCCGTAGCCTCTGTCTCTTGATCAACGGTCGCTGCACATGGGTTTAGCGGTCGCTAGCAATCATCCCGTGGCTTCTGGAACTTCTGGAGCGGTCGTTGCGCACACCCCAACGGTCGCTGGGCATGTTATTCGTTTTAGCACAACTTTTCCGGAGCGGACCGCTATCTGATAAGCGGTCGATGTCGTAGTGGTCACTGGCAGTGTTCCAGCGGACCACTGGACATCTTGAAAACTCCATATTTCCAACTTCGACTTTTAGCTATATTTTTTGGCTCTATTTTACGAATTTCTCACAAAACACGTCAAAATACTAAAATAGATAAAAACATGCAAAATATGGACATGAAATGTGATTTTGACAATCAAAACGGATCAAATAATGGCATAAAAATAGTGCACAATCCGAGCGTATCAGTGGACTCTATTTCCACTACTTTTTCTCTTCTTCTCTATTACTTTACTCATTTTTCTCCTCATTTCTCTTACTTTGTCAATTCTTCTCTCTTATTTTATCAATTGTGCATTAAAATCCATGTCATTTCAGTGTTTCTATTTTTTAAAAAACGGAGGTAGTAAAAAACTCTAATACCTCTAATTATTTGGTTTCCTTAACCATTTTTACGTATTATTTTGTTATATACTGTATTTGTTTGCTCTCCATCTTCTTTTTACGTAAAGGAAATTAAATAAATATTGATTCTTATGATAATGAACAATGAAATTAAAAAAAAACAATGAAGTAAAGAATACTTAATTATTATAAATTCAGATTAGAAAGTCACTTTAAACAAAGCGGTTATTTTTCAAAAAAATAAAAAATAAAAATAGAGAAAATATGATCATGAGATAGCACGATGTCTAATACTAATAAAAGCTATAGTCAACTTATTATAGCATGTCAACTTTGGAATTTCGCCTCTCAGAGCATCTGCAATGGTGCGGAAGTCCCGAGCGGACACCCGACGGACTTCCCAATGTTGGAAATATTGTAGCCTTTACACGGGAAAACTCTTGCTATTACAAAAGAACAAAACTGGAAGGTAAATATAATAATATAAATTACAACGAAAGTAAAGAGATGCAAACTATAGTATTCTTCAAGTCGAGTCGAGGTATCCCTCTCTCCGCAAGACGAAATACGCCCCGGCTAGTGCTCACGGATTGGCGTAATGTCCCCAAAGATGAAACGACTTTCCTCCTATCGAGTTGAAGCACCTCAAACTCGTAGGCTCCGGCGAACTTGAATTGGAGGCGAGAACCGAGCAATGCGATGCTCCTAAGATGCGAACTAGAGTGCTTGAGCTACGAGAGAAGAGAAAAGGATTGTAGGTTGTGTTGTGTGTCTTCCATCTCTCAAAACAAGCTTATTTATAGGCTAGGAGTGGCCACACGAGAGGTCTCGGGTTTAAGGCACCTCATAAACACTTGGAGGTTGAAAAGCCAAAAGACTTAGGAAAAGGAAAGGTTTTGAGTCCTTTCTAATTTCCCACATGTTTTTCCTACAATCCCCCACATTGGTTAGAGCGCAGCAAGCTCAAACCAACATCAGGCACAAATGCATGTATGCAGACTATTTTGCTCAGTTCTCAGGAAACGATGCTGTATTTGGAGAGGTAACTTGTGGTTTTGAACCTTCCATAGTCAACACTATCGGACATACCGGCGGACTAGTGGACGCGATGCCTTGAACTATTCCTCCTTGGTGTATGCCTAGTCAATAGCATCAACACAATATTGTCTCAACTCCATCAGTTCTCACGTTTGTGTCCGTTTCGGCCGTGGAACACCTCTTTGGAATTCATAAGTGACTCACACACACGAAGCGGCCTCACTCCTCACTTACATAGGTGATTCTTTCATGAGTATCCTGCCATACTGCATCTCCTTGAGATTTCAAGAATCATTAAAAGTCAAAAGACTTAACCTCTTACCACGTGCAGGTTACAACACTCAATGCTTTCTAAAGAATGGGCGAAGATTAAAATCTTCTGAGTGTTACAGCTAGATTTGTATAGCTTCGTTTTCCCATTGAACCAATCCCATGGGATCTCTAATCGTATGGTTGGGTTACCACTATACTCATATTTTAAAATGTGGTTTTCAGTCCCATTCCTTTTAGCAATTTATGCATTTGATCACGGTTTAAACCTTTTGTTAACGGATCCGCTAAGTTATCCACTGACCTTACATAGTCAACTGTGATAACACCACTTGTGATCAATTGTCTGACGGTATTATGTCGCCGACGAATATGTCGAGACTTACCATTGTATAAGCCACTGTGTGCTCTACCTATAGCTGCTTGGCTATCACAGTGTATCACTACTGTCGGCACTGGCTTCTTCCAACATGGAATATCTTCTAGGAAGTTTCTAAGCCACTCGGCTTCTTCCCCTGCTTTATCCAAAGCGATAAACTCAGATTCCATGGTGGAACGAGCAATACACGTCTGTTTCGTTGATTTCCACGAGACAGCACCACCCCCCACAGTGAACACATACCCACTTGTAGAAAATGAGTCTTTTGAATCAGAGATCCAATTTGCATCACAGTACCCTTCAAGTACTTGGGGATATCTTGTGTAATGCAACCCAAAGTTAAGAGTATACTTTAAGTATCTCAAAACTCTACACAGAGCTTTCCAATGTTCCTTACTTGGGTTGCTCGTAAATCGGCTCAACTTGTTTACAGGACAAGCAAGATCAGGTCGAGTACAGTTTGTGATAAACATCAAACTTCCTATGACCTTTGCATACTCTTCTTGAGCAACAGAATCACCTATATTCTTGCTCAGATGGACATTGAGCTCCAAAGGAGTCTTTGCTGGCTTACAATCAAACGAGTTGAATTTCTTAAGCATTTTCTCAACATAATGAGATTGCGTTAAGGCAATTCCCTCATTAGTCCTCAATATTTTGATTCCAAGAATCACATCAGCTAGACCCATATCTTTCATATCGAAATTTCTTTTCAACATGTTTTTTGTCTCGTTAATAATGGCACTATTGCTGCCCATTATCAACATATCATCAACATACAGACACACAATAACAAAACCGTTATCTGTGTTCTTAATGTAAACACACTTATCGCACTCATTGATAGTGAATCCATTTGCCAACATCACGTTGTCAAATTTCAAATGCCATTGTAATGGTGCTTGCTTCAACCCATATAATGACTTTACCAGTTTGCATACTTTACGCTCTTGCCCAGGCACAACAAACCCTTCGGGTTGTTCCATATATATTTCTTCTTCCAGATCACCATTCAGAAACGCAGTTTTCACATCCATTTGGTGAATCTCAAGATTGTGCAAAGCAGCAATCGCAAGAAGCACCCGAATGGAAGTGATTCTCGTAACAGGTGAATAGGTATCAAAAAAGTCATGCCATTCTTTCTGCTTAAAGCCTTGGACAACTAGGCGAGCTTTGTACTTATCTATAGTACCATCTTGCTTATATTTCCTTTTCAGAATCCACTTGCACCCTAAAGGCTTACAGCCTTCAGGCAAGTCTAGTAACACCCAAGTGTTATTTCTCATGATGGATTCAATTTCACTGTTGATAGCTTCTTGCCACCACGCCGCGTCTGGGCCAGACAGAGCTTCCGCCAATGACTTTGGTTCGTCATCCAACATAAAAGTTATGAAGTCAGGACCAAATGTTTTAGCAACTTTAACTCTTTTACCACGTCTTGGTTCAACATCCTCAGGACTTGACCTCGTCCTTTTTGGAGGATCAGAACTAGTGGATTCATCCATCATTCTTTCACTAGAACAATCCTCTTGCCTCTTGCAAGGGTATACATTCTCAAAGAATATAGCATTCCTTGACTCAATCGTTGTTCCTTCAGCCACGCCAGGCACAGCTGACCTATGGACTAGGAAACGATAGGCACTACTATTAAGTGCATGGCCAATAAAGATGCAATCGACTGTTTTAGGCACTATTGCAACTTGTTTCGGAGGTGGAACTTCTACCTTCGCTAAACACCCCCACACTTTGAGGTATGAATATGAAGGTTTCTTCCCTTTCCACAACTCATAAGGAGTCACATCCCTATTTTTTAGTGGAATTTTATTCAGGATATGATTCGCTGTTAACACAGCCTCCTCCCACATGTTCTGGGATAAACCAGAATTAATCAACAGAGCATTCATCATCTCTTTAAGTGTTCGATTTTTTCGTTCAGCAACTCCATTTGACTGGGGAGAATATGGAGCCGTTGTTTGGTGAATTATACCACTTGCATGGCATAATTCTGCAAACGGGGCTACATACTCACCACCTCTATCACTTCGAACACACTTAATTCGACAATTAAGTTGATTTTCGGCTTCATTTTTCAAGTCTTTAAACGCTTCAATTGCCTCATCTTTACTTCTTAATAAGTAAAGGTAACAATACCTTGTGCAATCATCTATAAATGTGATGAAGTACTTTTTACCACCTCTAGTTTGCACAAATTTTAAATCACATACGTCTGTATGGATTAACTCTAGAGGTTTTGTGCTCCGTTCTACCGAGCGAAACGGTAGCTTGGTCATTTTTGCTTCAACACAGACTTCACATTTTTCTTGTGAGTTAAACTTATCTACTTTTAGTAAATTAAGATTTACTAATCTTTTTATAGCATTTAGATTTACATGTCCCAATCTTTTATGCCATAAATCAGAGCACTCAAGCAAATAGGAGGATGCATCATCTTCCTTATTTCTTAATCCTTTTCCACGGTGAATGACCGTAACATTCAACTCAAAAAGCCCATTCACTAGGTGACCTTCACCTATGAACTTTTCATACTTGGTCAATATAACCTTTTCACACTCAAATTCTAGTGAAAATCCATGATTTACTAGAAGAGAGCCTGACACCAAATTATTTCGGATGTCTGGGACATGCAGCACATCCTTGAGGGTAAGAACCTTTCCGGATCCTAATTTTAGGAACACATTACCCACACCAACCACCTCGGAAGAGGCTTGGTTTCTCATACGTACTTTTCTACCTCCAACAGATTTGTAAGTAGAAAAAACGCTTCTCTCGGAGCACACATGACATGTGGCACCCGTATCAACAAACCATTCATTTGGATTATTACCATGGTCCACGTCGGAGACCACTGCGATCACCTCGTGATCTTTGTTGTTTATAACAACACGTTCAAATAATTTGTACAGTATTGTTTCCAACAATAAGTACACAATTATATTGAACCAAATGTGCATTGGTATATTCATCAACCCATGCATCCCAATTACTACTACCAAATCTAAATTGGTCTTGCTTGTCAAATGACAAACGATAAACATCATTCTCAAGAGAATAGATCTCAAGGAATTAACCACTCCATAGCGCATCGACATTGCGACCGTTCGTTGCTTTATTCCAGCTTTGAATTTCATGTTTCCTCCGGCATCGGTCGACATGAATTCAACAAGAGTACAATATTTCGTCTTGCGAATGTTGGAAATATTGTAGCCTTTACACGGGAAAACTCTTGCTATTACAAAAGAACAAAACTGGAAGGTAAATATAATAATATAAATTACAACGAAAGTAAAGAGATGCAAACTATAGTATTCTTCAAGTCGAGTCGAGGTATCCCTCTCTCCGCAAGACGAAATACGCCCCGGCTAGTGCTCACGGATTGGCGTAATGTCCCCAAAGATGAAACGACTTTCCTCCTATCGAGTTGAAGCACCTCAAACTCGTAGGCTCCGGCGAACTTGAATTGGAGGCGAGAACCGAGCAATGCGATGCTCCTAAGATGCGAACTAGAGTGCTTGAGCTACGAGAGAAGAGAAAAGGATTGTAGGTTGTGTTGTGTGTCTTCCATCTCTCAAAACAAGCCTATTTATAGGCTAGGAGTGGCCACACGAGAGGTCTCGGGTTTAAGGCACCTCATAAACACTTGGAGGTTGAAAAGCCAAAAGACTTAGAAAAGGAAAGGTTTTGAGTCCTTTCTAATTTCCCACATGTTTTTCCTACACCCAAAAACACCTTCTGCCACGTCCTAAGCACATCCCACTGCACTGTCACGTCATAAGGACATTCCACTGCACAATGACGGACATCCCGACGGACATCCACAATAATAAAAATTCACAAATTCACCAAATTAACAATTTACGGAATTAAAATTTTGACACAAATACGGACGGATAAAGTGCAATGATAGTTTCATTAAAAAAATTTAAACAAATTACATTATAAAATATCGACGTGCGCCCCTTCGCGTCCATAGCTTTTCAATTATATCGTTCTGTAGTCGAATATGGGCTTGTTGTTGGCGTATGTCGGCAAATGCACAGACCCGATCGGTAGCTCCATGGGGTATCCCCATACGCATATTGGTGGTGGCCACGCCGTGGCTTGGACCGGCAGCATTAACATCATCATTGGCCCAATCCGTCAGTGTTGGACTTTCATCTTCGACAATCATGTTGTGCATGATAATACATGCGTATATGACATTAGCGATGATGTCAATATACCACTGCCGTGATGGACTCTTCACTGCCGCCCATCGAGCCTGGAGCACACCAAATGCCCGCTCCACATCCTTGCGCGCTGCCTCCTGACGTCCTGCAAAATAGATCATCTTTTCTTCTAATTGGCATCTGATCGTCTTCACAAAGACGGACCACATAGGGTATATCCCATCTGCCAAATAGTAGTTCATATTGTGTTGGTTGCCGTTGGCGACAAAACTGACGACCAGACCAACGCCCATGCACTGCTCCAAAATACGCATGTCAAATCCACAACCGGTAGTCAGCTACTGCTTCAAGGACAATCATGGGATGCTTTTCTTTGAAGCTGGTAGTGTACACCCCTTTCCAGGCGGCGGTGCAGTTCTTCCACTCCCAATGCATACAATATATGCTGCCCAACATTCCCAGAAACCCGTGCTGACTCCCGTGCATATCCATCAGAGCCTGACAGTCTTCGGGGGTAGGCTTCCGAAGATACCTATCCCTGAATATCTCCCTAACGCCCTCACAAAAATACTTCAGACATTCGCGGGCAGTCGACTCACCGATGTGGAGGTACTCGTCGAACATGTCGGCCGAGACTCCGTACGCCAGCTGTCTGATTGCGGCAGTGCACTTTTGTAGGGGCGTGTGACTGGGTTTAACCACCGCACCCTCCCTGAACCAGAAATACTCGTATCGACACTCTAAAGCGCTCACGATACGCATAAATAGCGGACGATGCATCCTAAAACGTCGCCGGAATAAGTTATCCCCAAACCGTGGCTCCGGAGTGAAGTAGTCCTCATACAACCGATGGTGTGCATCAATGTGTTCCCGGGGTACTATAGTTCGAGTGCGGATGGGGCGAGGTACTGCCGGCTGCTGCTGCTGCAAGGCCGCTTCTATCAGGCGATTTATCTCCCGGGACGTATAGGCCCGCACCTGTTCGTTAATTCATCGGCGTATGTCATCAGCACTCCCACCACTACCACCCGCACCGCTACCACTACTACCACCACTAGCCATTTTGGATATACTGATAGAAACGTAGAGAGAGAGGGAGAAACTCGTTAAAATAAGTAGTGCGAATAAAATAAAGTTCAACGAGCCGTATATATAGAGTTTTCAAAAAAATTAAAAAATCAGGACGTCCGTCGTAGCACCGCAATGGCGGACATCCCGTGCGGACATCGCCGGAAGGCCGCGGATATGCGGTGTCCGCAAGGGACGTCCGTGTTCACCCCTCTCACGTTTAATGGCGGAAGTCCCGCGGGGACACCCAACACTCCGGTCGGACGTCCGGCGGGAAATCCGCCATTGCGGATGCTCTTATGTTAGGTTGGACTCATTATGTTTTCACAATGGGTAGAACCACTTTCACTTTGGATTGGAGTTGAGGATTAAATTTAATTGGTCATGACTCCGGATTTTGCAAAAATGTTGGAGACGTGAGCGGCCGGCTGGCGTCGCCGCGACACCTTGGGCGGCTGAAATAAATTGAAATAACTGAGCTACTAATTGGGAGAAATTGCAATCTTATAGATAAGAAAATGATCGAAGCCTTAAGATTCATGCATCTTCTTTATTTATTGATTCCTTGTGTTGATCTATGTGTTATTTTAATTCCAAAGGTGATATCCTGCAAGTGAGTCATGATCGCAAGGGAAAGAATAAAATTTCGGATTAAGCACTCGAGGTGTGCTTTCTTTTAAATAAGGACAATGTCGTAACTATTTTTTTTATCGATGGGAATGAAATGTGAAAATGTTTATCATGTCGTATTCTGGTTTAAACGCGCCTATCTGAAATGACTTTGCCATTTATTATTTAAATCGAATTCGGGTCCTTGTAGGGCCGCAAACTGTACTTTTATTAGTGTACACCCATGGTAGACCGTGTCCCAGCGTACGGGTTGGCCGGTCTAATGGCTTGGTTTGTGGACATATTCCAAGTCATGTATGAGCAGATATGGTTGACGTCTATGGGAAAATAACTGGCCAGTCGTGATTTTGAATGATGAAATATTTTGGTGCCTCGGGCCTTTCTAAAGCTAAAACCCCGATGGTTACTTGAAAATGACATGATAAATATAAATATTTTGTTAAACTGTTTTCGGCATAAGTCCACTGAGTATTTTATGGTACTCAGCCCTGCAAGTGTTTTCCTTATGTGTAGGTTGAGCGACGACGAGCATTGGTGGTGTTGAGCAATTAAAATTGAAGTCTTATTGGTTGTCCTTGCACTTTGAGTGTCGTTGTGTCTTCACACATGACGTCACTCTTTCTCTTGAACGCTTCCGCTGAGATTTTTATTATCTTTCACTATTATGTTTTGAACCTCATCAGTCGACTTTTGGATTTAAATGTCAAGCATTACTCTGATTTTCCCTCCATTATTTGAATATTAATTATTTGGTCAAACTCTTTATTGAAACCCTAGAATTTTCCCCTTTTCATAAAGTCACATTAGTCGCAACCACCCGCATTTATTGACCCTAAAAAGGGCGGTCGTGACAATAATAGAGAAATAGATATAAACACGCCTAATAGTAGACGAAATATGATCAAATTCATACAAAACCACCCTCTAAAACCATGTCAAATCCAAGTATATCACTAGTGTATGTAATCTACGCTTGTACCGCATGGACATAAATTATGTGACTTGTCCTTATATAAGCTGAACTTATCTCCTTTGAGTCAATCATTCGTGCACATATACGGTATATACCAAAGATTCAGTATACCGCGGTATAACGCATATACAATATATATCGAATATTTGGTATACCACGGTATATTGCGGTATAGGATATTTGATACAGTTACCGTACCAAAAACTTTCGGCACGGTATCAAACCGTACCGAAAACTACGGTAAATGTCAGTTTTTCGGTACGGTAAGTCTGGTATTTCGGTATGTCGGTATTTTTTCCCATCCCTAATCCTTCTTCAAGAAAAATTGGGGAATATTATCGTTTAAATTACAAATTTAATTGGCAAATGACATGGTGGTGTATGAGGCATCAATAGTTTAAAGAGTTAACTTGTACCCGGTCCTTTAATTTTGCATAAAAGTATCTGATTTTTTTATAGCATTTTTGGTATCTTGTGAAGAAAATAACCTAGGTATCAAATATTTGATATTTGGGCTAATGAAGGTATTTTTGAAAATCCCAGTTAAATAGTATCTCATCCGTCCAATAATAGATGTCACACTTTTCTTTTTAGTTTATCACATAAAAGATGTCATATTTTATTTTTTGGAAAAAGTTCTCTCTCACATTAACGTAAATATATTATTTTCTCTCCATCTAACACACAAAATATCATCTCCTAAAATCTCATGTCATTCTCCAATCATGTCATCTATTATGGGATGGAGAGGGTATCAAACATGTAATTTCATTTTTCTCCTTTTTCCCTTTTTTTCTTGTAATTTTTGTTTTAGCTTCTTTCTTCTTTCTTTTTTATTTCTTTTATTTTTTTTAGTGTTTATCTATATATTCGCAACAAGATTTTAGGTCATTTTTTTATAATTCTTTTCATTTAATAAATTAATTAAAAAAACATCCTCAATCATTATACATTTGAAATCCTAACAATACCGATAAAGAATTTATTTACAATTATAATTTAAAAAATATTATTATTGAAAATTGTACTTCCAATAAATCACACTTCAAATATGTTAGAATTGTTGACCAACTAGTTAATTGGATGAAAAATATAAAAAAAAATTCAACCGCTCCCATTGTCCAAAAGACTAGTTTTATAAATATATCCACGTTTATATATGATAGTGTTAGAGAGAGAGAAATGAATTAGGGAAGAAAAGGAGATCATAGAGAAGATTTTAACAATATTATTTTAGATTATTTTTCGCGTAAGCCTTAAAATGTCCTATATGGCAAAAATGTGGAAATATAATTTTTGAAGGGTATTTTGGGGCAAAAATCAGCATCAGGTACCAAAAATGAGATTTTCATGTGCCAAAAATGCTATAGGAAAAAGATCAGAAACTATTTTTGTGCTAAACTGAAAGATTATATATCATTTTTGAAGTTCAATCTATTTTTAAAATGATTACTACTTACATTGACAAAAGCGGGGCAAAACACAAACAAGCGAAGGGTGGTTCAAGGCATCAACGCCAACTTCCTTGATCCCGGGGAGGCGCTTGACCGCCTTCTTGACTGAGGCAGCGCAAGTGGAGCACGTCATTCCGGTGACGGAGAAGAGGGCCTTCGCCTCCAAACCCTCCATGCATTTTTCTTTGTCCGATAAGAAGCTCGTGCTCTTAGGGTAACTCGGCACCGATGGATATAGTGGTCGAGCCGACAAGCTCCCGCTTTCAGTTCTTATGCATGTTGTTAACACATTTCACACACCACATATTTCACACTTCACACACTTTACACACATTTCACACGCACTTCACACATTTTACACACTATACGCATTTCACACACTACACACATTATATTCACTATTCAATTTGTATTTAGGAAAACATTATGTGAGACTGTGACATGTTCTTTCTTAAAACAATAAAAAAGATTTGATTTTAACTTAAAACAAGTAAAAAAACACATAAAAGCTTATCATTAGTCCATTCGAGCAAATTTTTTTGAATCTAATCAAAGTCGTGTACAATTCATATACAAATAAGATTTTCATTTACAAATATAGCTAGTTATTATATTTTCATTAAAACTTTAATAATTAGGCCTTTGATTTGTATTACCAATAGATTTCAGGATTATGCAAATTAAGAATCATTTAATGCACATTACAACATTACATTATAGTATATATACGATCATATTTGTAATTAGAAAGTGGTTATTACTATTATTAATATTGACTGCGGTATGAAATCAAGAAAACCGTTACATGATATTTTTTCTATAATCATTCATTAATTGTTTTTTTTATCTATTTTCATACATCGACGATTCAATATATGGTACTAAAAGAGAGAAATTTTTGAAAATTAAAAACATGTTACATATTATTATTTGGATTCGATTCATCAATTAAATACTACCAAGATTGAGAGTATATTGATAATTATATTATTTCGATTCATCCATTATTATCAATATTGAGACATGTATTGGTAATTATTGTATGGATTAACCTATAGTGTCAGCATGTGTATAAATATGTGGGGATAATACTTAACACAAACGACATCTAATGCAATATGACAACAATTAACAAATCATTTTGTCTTGTCCTTTTGCTGGTTTTTTCGTTAGGTAAAGTGATTTATATTTGTAAGAAAAATGATGTTGAATATGAAGGCTGAAAGGAACCATGACGAGCCAACCAAATTTCCATTGTGAATATGATTATAGTTCATTTTTTTGTGTATATATCATCTTTAATTGTTAATTGTGTGTAAAAGTTATATAGTGAAATCTATGGTTTACATAGATACACATTGTATTAAAGTGGATATACAATTTTTGTGTTGGCAGGTGAAATTGGAATGGCTAAAAAATGCAAAACTGGAGCAGGTGTGTGTGGTAATCGTGTGTGTTGTGACGGAGTAGTTTGCGGTCAGCCATGTTGTGACCTTAGGTGTAAGAGTAAATATTCTGGAGGCATAACTCAAGGTTATTGCTTGACCATTGGTTCACAAAATTTATGCTACTGCGACTACGAGTGTTAGCATTAATTTCATAAATGCTTACGAAACACGAAGCTAGTATTAAATTCTAATATGTCAAATTAATTTATACTATTAAAGTTTATATTTTATACTCTTTGTGATTTGATTTAATTTAATTTAATTTTTTAATAATTTTGTCGCAAATTCAACCTAACCTTTTTGTTCTTAACTTAATTTAATAAAAAGTGCTAATAACGATTTAAATATTAGAAGATCAATAACTCAACAAATTACTGGCTAGCTATAAGATATGAAAAACAATTACTTTCTTTTAGGGATGGCAACGGATGCCCATTACCCGCGACCCGACGGATTTTTCTCCTATTAGGAGGAGGATTTGGGTGAAAACTTGTATCCATGTGTCTACTAATGGGTGAAAAGTCTCACCCATCGGGTGGGCCGGGTCAGTATCCGGTTCAGCACAACCCGAACCCGTCACCCGTAGAGACCCGGTCCAAAATACACTGATGGCCCATTTTGCTTTAGGCCCAGCCCAACATAGCCCAACTTTGCATTATATAAAATCCTCTCCAAACCCTAGCCCCATGCGTTCCAGTCCCAATCCCAGCCGCCTCACTCTCCCTCAGCTCGCTCTGTCGGTCTCCTATCGTCCGACACCGACGAGGCGACGACGAGAGAGGTAGGACCTAGAACTTCGGCATGGCGTTGCTCTCCGGATCCACCAGCGACAACGGCCGGTGATCCTTCTTTCTCCTCTAAATTTTTTTTACTGTTGTTGTACTTCTTACTCAATTCATTCATGTGTGTAGGAACTCAAACTAGGGTGAAGCTGGATGTGTGGCGAATTCAAGTTCAGCAGCAAGGTGTAGCAGCAAGGGGCCATGCTTGTGCGCTGTTTGCAAGATGCAAGTGCAATCTGCTATGTGCTAGTTCACATATTGCACTATTTTTGTAACCTGTTGGTTGTAAAACTTATGCATAACTTGTCTTTGTGCGCCATGAGGCATGTGGCTGTGACTTGATGATTTAGTTTGAACTTCTCTGATCATGTATTAGACTGATGGTAGTACTTGATGTTAAGTGATGAATGGTGGTGCTGCTGAATTGCTAAATATGTTTGTTGTTTTCCTGTATTTTGTCATATTTACTGTTGTTATGCTGCTGAAAATTTAAGATGGTTAGAGGGTATGGGTACCCGACGGGTATATTTTACCCGGTGGGTCTGGATCTGGGTGAAAAACTCCACCCGTGACAGTTGTTGGGTTATCCAACGGGTGGAAATTTTTTCTAAAGGATCAGGGTCCGAAGAGGGTAAACCCGATGGATTTCCACCCGTTGCCATCCCTACTTTCTTTATACAAAGAAATTAAACACAGAGGCTAGATGGATCAAGCATAGGGCCCGACTCGAATTTGAGTCATCCAGGCCCCGCTTGAACATGGGTCATCCAAAGCCCGACCCTTTGGTTACATAGGGCCCGACCCATCGGCTCTGGTACCACTTGTTGGAATCTTCGACTGCACATTATTTGATATTGTTTGTTTTGGGTGGAGGTAAACCCGCACAGATTTTGTTTTTGGATCACCTCCAAAAGGAATCAAACTAATTAGGTGTAGATAGCACTTATATACTAATCCAACTTCCCTCACTCATCCAATGTGGGATGAGTTTGTAACCTAACAGTTTTGAGTATAAGTGAAAGATTGTTAAGGTTTATACTAAAATTATGATTTATGCTGCTTTGTATTGCAAAACCTAATTTCTTGCAAATTTGAGAATAAATTTATTTATCACTTGGTTTGGTTTGTCATATGTCCTGATTTGTTGATTCTTTTCATAGAAAAATAATTGATAATGGAATAAATAGTTCTTCTTCTATATTGTAGACTGATTGGTAGACTCATGATTACAAACACTTTCAGTATATACCTTTTAGAAGCAAGTATAAGTCATTCGCAACCTAAATAGATGTGGATAAGCTATCATGAGCGGTTGTTAGTGTTGATTCAAAGTCATTTCCTTTCTTCAATGACTAGAGACATTGGATGTGATATAACACTTAATGGATCACATTGAGATATGTACTTCTTGTTGTTGTATTGTTATAAATTAAGTACAAAGATCCTAGAAGTTATTCATTTCTAAATCAATATTGTGCATATTGAGCATAGAGTGTTAGTTATTTGCTATTTGACTTGTCAATTATATTTATCCGTCACCTTATATCATGGCATTTTAGATAGCAGTGATGAACATTTAATAAAAGTAGTATTGTTATTTTATAGAATAATATTTTGGTTCGTCAAAATTAATATTATCCTTAAAAGATGTCAAGGATTTATTGTACACAAATCTAGATTGTTCAAATGCACTTTTTATTACAATGACTAAAGCTTATCAAATATTTTAGCACTCTTGATTAAAAGAGATTAATTAAATTGAGCTAGTTAACAACTCGATTAATTAATAAATATAAAATAGTTTAAACACATACACTGAATTTTAAAAAACCATAAATTATGTAATTTTTAAATTTGAAATGATGATTCAATATTAGGCATGATACTAATGACACTGGTTATTCTTTAAGACTCTGAATAAATTGGGGTTGATTTAATTATTTTGATAAATTTGCACAATAAACCCAATTTATCCAAATAAAATCAAAGCCCAAAATTCATAGAGCTCCACATTTTGTGCACAAGAATTTGATTAGCAAAGCATGTCAATCCTGCCTTCATCTCTCTCAATGCCGCAATCTCTGTCATCGGCAAAATCCCTCTCCGGCAACCCGATATGGGGCAATTCACTTTGCCTCACCAACAAACTCTCGCACCTCTCCCTCAAAACGACGCCGATTAGGATGGGCGGCGGGCCCCGAACCTACCCGGGCGGCGTCTCCAAGTGGCAGTGGAAGCGGATGCAGGCCAAGAAAGCGAAACAGCTGCTCAAAGCCCGTTTGGCCCGAGAACGCCAGATTTACGAGATGAGGAAGCGGGCCGAGCTCAAGGCCGCCGTCTCCGAGCTTGAGCGCCCCTGGGAGGCCGTCGAGAAGCCGCCCAATTTGTTCTCCGTCAGCGCCGATGACCAATTGAAGGTCCTCGCGGATAGGTTTCAGAAGCCCGGCGGCCTTGATCTGTGGTCTGAGAGGGACGGCCCGGAATTGTTCCGCGCCGATAGTGACATCCCCTCTTCCCGATTTTTCCCCAAAGGGGTTTTTCATAGCATTCAGCCCTATCGAAAATTGGGGGATTCGGATTCTATTGAAGAGGATTTGGGGATTATTGAAGATGGTATGAATAAAGGGGAATTGGAGCCGAGAGTGGGAAGGTCGGATGGGGAAAATCGGAACGTGAAGGGGAAATTGAGGAAGAAGGGAAATAGGAACATGTACAAGAGTGCTGAATCAGAAAGATTGAGTTTTGGAAATTCTTCTAGGGAATTTAGGAGTAGCAATGGTGTAAAGAAGGGTCCGAATGTGGAATTTGATATGAGTTTGCAAAATGATGGGAGCTATGGGTTTGAAGTGGGAAAGATGAGGTAGATATGATTGAGTTTTCTTGGTCAGGTATCCATTGTCTTCTTCCATTTAGTATATATGCATATTGAATTGTAAGTACATATTTGAATTTGATGGTTTCCTTTTTTGTAGTTTGGACCATTGAGTTTCTTCTTGGAGTGTGTGAGTGATCATATTACTGGATAGTATAAGTCAACTTAATCAATTCTTGCTATTCAATTCCATGTGTGAAAGAAGGCTGATTTTGATATATTTGAAACTGAGTGGTGACTTAAGCTATTCTTGTTATGGAATTCACTGGTGGAAGATGGCTGGTTTTGTTTCAAATGTGATAACCTTGTGCATTGTGATAATCTGAAAATTTGCTACTGATGATTTTGTCATCAGCATAATGAAAGCAACTGGTAATTTTTTGGGAACAGAAAAAAGATGAACAAAAATTAAGGGCACAACCAGAAAAGAAAACGAAAGTTAGGGGCACATTTACTTGAATTTAAATGATCTTAGTCTTGCTTATACCTTAACTTACAAAGTTTGATACTTGATCTTATCTTTATCTGCGTCTGTAGATGTTTTTCATACGAGCACTAGTCTCAGTGTTTAGTTAGAAGCTAGTACATGAAACTTACTGTTACACCCATCCTTGATAACTTGTTGCAATGGTTTTACCTATATGCATTTGTTTAGGTGATCATCATACTGTGGTTTGTTTTGGCTTTGATATACTGTGTTTCTGTCTTCTGGCTTCATTCCATCTGAATACCCTCAAAATCATGGAAAATATATTTCATATCCAAACAGATGAGAAAGCTATGAAAACATATTTGTATGTCTTCTGCAAATCTTGAAAAATCTATGTAGCAACCATGGCATGTCTTCCTTGAACCCAACCTTGCTCTCGTCTCTATTAAACAAGATTGATTTCGCGGCTTCAACCAATTCTTGCACCCTTCTCCTCTAAACCCTTAGTGAGGGCGACGGAGCATCACTCTCCTCCATGTTGTGGCAATGCATCCTTCAATTTCTTGGTTCGCATACAAATAATCACAATCTCAAGTCAAAATTGCATCTAAACATCACTATTGGCTGCATTTTTTGATCCAATTCAATGGATTGCATTGGTGCAGCTGAAGTCTTATGGCCAATAAAGTCTTACACTACTATGATTCTTTGTCATATCAAATCTTGTAAATTAGAATATGCTGTTGATTTTTAAGGAATGCTTTCTAAAACCAAGTCATCAACCAAACATTAGCAACTGGGATAAAATCCAAATCCAAATCAAAATCCAAACATGAGCAATTTAATGGACCTCAGGAGAAAGGTTTTTTTAATTCTCTCTTCCATTTAATTTGGTTTTTGTAATTCATCATTTTTCCGCAGTAAATTCATCACATAATAATTCATAGTTTAGCATAGAACTACAAACGGGATTTGTAATATAACCCTGCATATACACAATACAAATTCTAGCCCACAAAAATTGCTAAAATAAATAGACCGCATTAAACTATATAACAATTTTCATGCAGCATCCACGAAACTGCTACTTTCATGGATTACACAGTTATCGTCAAGTCATAGGCTGAATTTTACATACAAACGAGTGAAGAAATTTTTTGATAGAACTAATAGCAGATGAAAAATAGAGAGAAGAAGAAATGGTCGATTTTATGAAGCAGAAGCAGCAGCCTCTTTGAGCAATAACTTAAGTGATGAGAAACCATATACTCACTACTTCTCATCCAACAAAATCATGCATGATTTGTCCATCGATTATGTCTCTCCCAAACTGTCGATTTTGCGCTGCGAACCCACTCACCACGTAGCCCTCCCCGTGCGAATCCAGCCCGAAACGACGCGCTGCATTCAACGGATACGCATCTCCCAGTCCTACGCTGTTTTGATGGAGCCCCAGAGTTAACGAAACACCACCACCGCCGTTCAAACCCACGCCCATATGATGCTGAGGATTCTGCAGTATATTGTCGTACGCCATTTTCATCTGCTGCCCTCCGGGAGCCTCGGTCGGATCCTCCCGGCTGCGTTTCAAGGGGAAATCTCCACTTCTCTGGATCGAGGTGGACGCGTTTTCTCCCTCGATAGAGCAGCTCGTAAGGAGATGCTCGCTTACCTCATCTCTCTGCGAGCCCTTTTGGCTCTGCCGCGTCTCCAACATGTGTATCTCCTCCACCATCGGCTTCCACAGCCGCACTCTTGCGTTTATGAACCAGTTCGAAACCTGGTGGACCGTAACAACACGAGCATGTAAAATATTGATCTATTCGATATCATGATCATGATCAAGCAAGATTAACAGACACTTACCTGGTTCCTCGAGAGGCCCGTCTGTTTCGCCAGCATTAGCTTGTCGGTATCAGTCGGATAACTGCAATAGCGCTTTGGTTCATCAGCGAGGGTAGTGATTTATAGATCAAACTATCAAAAAACTTAACTTTTAAGGACAAAAAAGTTGAGAGATAATTACTAGCGTTTAAAATGTTTTAAAAAATCACCATTTAGGACGCAAAAGAAAGCGTACATAAATTGAGGATAAATTATCTTATTTTTTGTTTTTTTAGGACGCTTTTATTTGTGTCTTCAGAAGAACTTATGAAGTGTTGGTGGTATAATTAGAAACATAAATTAGCGTCGTTAATAGCATTAAAAAATTACCTTAGCCGTTGTTTTTGTTGTAGTGTATATAGTATTAAGTTTACGGTAGAAACAATACACTTACGGATGCAGAAAGTGTTCGAAAAGCCAAGCACGGAGGACAGTGACAGCGCGCTCAGGGAGGCCTCTTTGGGGGCGCCAGATGGGTTGATCGACAAATCCAGCATGAAACGGTTTCTGGCTGTACGAGCCCCGGCTCGAATTCTCGACATGTTGCGTTTCGTCTCTGTCCACGTTGATCTTGCCGTGAGACTTGGATGTGAAGTGCAGCTGATCAGTAATAGCATTCTTCAAAGCTGTGAAATGTTTCGACATTGCCTTCAAAGCCAGGTTCGCGAAAGGGGCCGCGCCGCTCAGTCCAGCAACGGATTCGAACGCGGCTACAGCAGCCTGCATTTGCTGGTAATATTGCTTGTACCTCTTGTAAAGCTACACACATAGTTAAGAGATTTTGCAAAGTTCAAATCATTAAAACTGTAATTAACACTTGAATTTGGATTTAATAGAATGGCTATAATAGAGAGATTATGCAAACAAGAAAGTACTATCAAGTATATAAATTAAGAGCAATAGATAATTGATGTTTTGTTCATTTAATTAATAGAGAATTTACAATCAAAGAGTTTCATCAACAGGTTAATTTTGATATATAAGGGATGCTGGGTTGGACAAGCACAAGCTGCTACCAGTTTTAATAATTGATCAATAATTGGAAATGGTTTCATCAAAGACGACAAAAATTCAAAACAGAAACACTCAATTGGGAATACATTCCAGACTTTTCTCCATTCTATCAGAGAAAAATAATCCTACATGATATTCCACTTAAGTATCGAATTTGATAATAGTACTACTAATTATTTACAAGTAATATGCATAAAACTAAGATTCCACATTAATTGGATATATATATCTTGGTTGAGGAGGATAAACTCCACTACTCCAACATGAGTATGAATTAAGGACCAGTTTCATCATAACCTTTTTGCAATAATATAGTATAACAAATTTCCTCACTAATCGAGTAATGGTTTATTCAATAGGCTAAATGATGAATTGGATTAACATAGGTTGTATGCTGAGTTACTCTTTCTTTGCTCCATTATATAGTACTCCCTCTCTTTAACGTCCCACTACTATAAATGAGTCATTTTTTTTAGAAAAAACAATACATCT
The DNA here is from genome assembly GCF_004379255.2 of Salvia splendens. Lineage (NCBI taxonomy): Eukaryota > Viridiplantae > Streptophyta > Magnoliopsida > Lamiales > Lamiaceae > Salvia > Salvia splendens. Next base: position 29,280,069 of record NC_056033.1, on the reverse strand, counting down.
ATTTTCTCTTATTTTATTTACCCCATACTACTTTATTATCCCTATATACTAAACATCATTTTCATAAATTTTGTATTCAAAAGAATGTATAGCTTATGGCAGAACACGGAGGGGGTATCTTTTCACATTTATTTCACTATGAAGCATGTCTAGCTAGCTAGCATTGTGAAGCTAGGCACATTATATTAGAGAGAATCGTATTCTTCCACTTGAATACAAAAAAAAAAGTAGTAATAAAATACATTAGTATTAGGCATTAGCAGCCTAAAACTCTAGATTTAGAGAATAAATAATGAGTTTATAATGCAAGAAGCAAATTGGATGAGGCTGAGGTTGTCAAATCACTTTTTTTCTCGTACCATTCCCTATTCCTACAAATATCACATTGCTTATGATGCCTATCACACAAGAATCTAGATCTCACCCTCAAAAAGACCCATTCTCTTCTCCTTCACACAATCAAACTTAATCATAGAGTATTGTATAATGCTTTTGTTTACCACAGCACAGCAATTAAACAGTAGTAGTAATATATATAAAAACACAATCCCCAATTAGTAATTATAGAAATAGTGACAATTTTAGTAGTACCTCATCAAGCATGGAGAGGAGGGTGGATTTGTTCCTATTTTGGTCGGCGGAGTTGAGAGAGTCGTGGGGCCCAGTGAAGGTGTCGACAGGCGGAGGTTGGTCGGAATCAATTTTGTCGGCGTAGAAGCCTCTCCCGACATCGCAAAGCTCCTCGAGCAGCTGCTGCGCCGGCTTGAGGAAGCGGGAGGTTTTCAGCACGGAGGCGTAGCCGGTGAAGGGGCCCAGCGGCGCCGACAGCGGAGGGTTCAATTGGAGAGGGAGGTGGGAAGAGAGGGAGAGGGAGAGGCTCTGGGCGGGGTGGTCGAAAACGACGCTGATGTCTTGAATTGCGGCGGGATCGGCGTAGATGTGTTGTTGGTGGTGGTGGTTGTTGTTGAAGGTTTGGTGGGTGTTGAAGATGAGAGATGGATCGTAGAGAGGGATTAAGGTGTCGACGCATCCCACTCTCAGCTTATCTCTTCGGCTCTGCTGTGGGACATGATATGCCTCAAATCCTTCGGCCATTACTCTCTCTCTCTCAACACACAATCTCTCTTTTCTTTTTCTTCCTATACTGTATATACATGTAATGAGAAAGAGAGAAGAGAGAAGAGAGATGGAGGAGAAAGTGTTTACTATTATTAAAGGGGAGAAAAAGAGAGTAACAGTGAAAGAGATGGGGTGATGATGAAATGAGAGGCTGCTGCCACTGCCATCTTATTAATCTTCTTTCCCTACTCAGTATATACGATTCTCCTCTCATTTTTAGGAGCCAAATATTAAAAATTACGTCGAAAGGTAGGATAAAATAAGAAAGATAAAAGTGTAATAAAGTACTTCCTCTGTTCTAAGAAAGATGATCTATTTCTTGGGTGGTATGAAGTTTTATAGTATAATTTTATTTTGTGTGTTAAGTGTTGAAAGTAAAGTAAGATAAAGAATAAAGTAGAGATAGAGATGTTTCCATTTATAGTAATAAGTCATATTGAATGAGACAAATTAAAAGGGAAAGTGTGTCATCTTTAGTGGAACGAGGAGAGTAAGAATGATTGGATGTTTTGTTTTTTTATCAAAAAATGAAATTTCTGGTTGGTACATCTCAAAAAGGAATACAACTCAACTTTATTAGAGCATCTCCAATTGGAGAATGTATATAGAAAAGGTATATTATGTATTTACCTTCTTAAAAAGTAACACATTCCAAAGGAAAAATGTATACAAAAAGGTAAATTATTTTTAAAAAATAAAATAATAGTACAAAATGAATTAAAAAATATAAAGTGTAATACTTTCTCAAATATCTTTCCCCTTGGAGAAAGGTTTTTCATGAAAAGAAGGCAAATATGGTAATTATAAGATTTTACCTCTTCATTGATGAGGAGGTAAAGATATCTATTTAAAATGGGAAAAGGTATAATATCTTCTCAAATACCTCCCCCCTTGTAGAATGATTTTTCATGAAAAAAGGGTAAATATGGTAGTTATATTAGTTTACCTCTCCCCTTGGAGATACTCTTATACTATAACGTCTTCGTCCCAATAAATATAAAATAGCATTCAGTTTTCAGAATGAGATTTTATACTCCATCCCTATAATTTATCACCATTTGACCAACACGGGTTTTAAGAAACGTAATAGAAATTAAGTTGAAAAAATTAGTGATATGTGAGGTCCTACTTTTATATAGTATTTATTAGTTTTATAACAAAATATGAATGAGAATGAGTTAGTAGAATGTGGAGTCCACTGTAAAAAATCATAAATATGAATGGTGACAAATTTTTAAGGACGGACAAAAATAGAAATAATTAACAAGGGGATTATAATTTTGTTTTACAAAACAAGAAATATGATATTGTTTCAATTTTCAAAAACTTATACTTTGAATAGGAAAAATTCAAAAACAAAATGTTTCATTTTTAGCGGAAATGAGAGAGTATATAAGAGCATCCACAATGGCGCCTAGCGCACCGCCTAGCTGAGCGTCGGCGCTAGGCGGTTGCTAGGCGAACCATTGGAGGATCCGAAAACCGCCGAGCGGTTTTCCGGAAATCAATTTCGCCTAGCGCTAGGCGGTCAAAATCCGTTGGGCTATGCGCCGAGCGATCCGCTCGGCTCCATTGCAGCGCCCGGATCGCCCAGCGGATTTTTTATTTTTAATTTTTAATTTTTGAAACACTATATATACGCGATTTGCACTTCATTTTCATTCGCACCACTTGTATTGACGAGTACTCTCTATCTTAATTTCTGTACAAGATCAACACCGAGAAATGGATCTGAACAACGAGCCTAGTTCAGGGACGAGCGGTTCTCAAACTCCCCCAATCCCCGTTGGAGGCGGATGGAATCAGATGCCGGGTACTACAACATGTACCCGTGGCAGCAGATGCTACCCGGGATGCCGACCGGAGGGAGTCCGCCGGGGGGTTCCCGGCGATGCGGGGTTGGGCACCCAATATGCAGATGATGCCAGGGTGGGCACCCAATATGCAGATGATACCCGGGGGAGGTTCGGCGAGGCAGGGGACGCCGGGGGGCGTACCGGCGACGCAGGTGACGCGGGGGGATGTCTATCGCCCCAGTTTTGATTTTTTGACTGCTTCGTCGCACACATCGACCCCAACGGATGCCCAGTTCACGCCGAGCGGTTTTGATGATTTTGCGTTGTCGGATTTGGGGTTTGATAGTCTCGGAGTTCCGGAAACTCCCGTTCAAACGGGGGGAGCAGTGCAGGGTAGTGGAGCCCCAAAGAAGAAGGGCAAGGGAAAGAAGGTCGGGGAGTCGTCGCAGCCGGGTGGGGATGACCCCACGGTACGGAGAAGGTGGACGGACGAGGAGAACGTTGCGCTGTCAAAGGCGTGGGTGAGTGTTTGCGACGATCCTCTTGTTTCTAATAACCAGAGGATCGTCAACGTGTGGGGCAAGGTAGCAGCAGCCTACCAGCTATTTTGCCCTGAGGGGAGGCCACACAACTGGGAGGATTGCCGGAACGCGTGGAACCGAATCAGGGCTGCCGTCTCCCGATTTTCGGGTTTGTACGCCAACGCCCTCCGCATGCAGAGTAGTGGCCAAACGGAGGACGACTGCAGGAGGATAGCGGAGAAAGCCTTCCCCCAGCCCGGGTTGTATAAGGACTTCACCTACTGGAACTGCTATCTTGTGCTGAACGACTCCGAGAAATTCCGAGTAGGTGTCGACGCTGGCTGGCCGAAGAAGCAACGATTGAACTATACCGGGGATTTCAGCGGCAGCAGAGGTGGTTCCCACGACCTCCCCGAGACGGACCAGGTGCATCCCAACCCTCGTTCGTTCGGCCGCCGACCTCGCCCCGCTGGGCAAAAACGGGCGCAACGGGAGGCGAGGGGGGTCGCTGGGGGTTCCCAGGAGGTCCAGTCGGCATCCCCCTTTGACCGCCAGTCTACAGAGGATCTCAAGTACTTCGCGCGTCAACAAACGCGCCAGATGATGGTGAAGACGTTAGCCGAATGGCGAGTGGCGACGGACCCCCAGGAGAAGAGATTTCTCTTCACATTGCTCGAGAGCATGAATGACGATCTGCGTGGAGGCGGCAGCGGCGGTGGCAGCGGAGGCGGCGGTGACAGTGGCGGCGGTGGCGGTGGCGACGACGACGACGGAGGCGAGGGAGCCGGCGAGTGATTTTTTTTAAGTAATGTACTTTTTGCGATTTTTAATGTAATTTTTTTTATTAATGTAATTTTTTAAAATTTTTGTACTTTTTAAAATTTATTGTACTTTTTTTAAAATTAAAATAGTATTATTAATGTTTCCCGTATATGTCTCGTAAATTAAATTCCGTATATTGTGTTATTAGTGATGTGGCTATTGATGTGGCTGGGCTATTTATGATATGGCTAGGCTATGGCTGAGCTATTTCTGATGTGGTAGGAGGATTTTTAGTATTGATGATGTGGCATAAGGAGTTTATGACTAGGTTATGGCTGGGCTATTGCTGGGTTATAACTAAGGTGGATGCTCTAAAAATGGGGGAATTAAAAGTGGGAGAGGGAGAGGGAGAGGGAGAGGGAGACCCCCCAACCGCGATAACTTTTCTTTCTATCAATCTATCTATCTCGTGGAGTAGCAGACAAAATCCATACAGTTCCGATGTTCAACAGTGGAGTACTGTTACTGTGTGTAGTGTGTGTGAGAGAGAGTGTATTTGTATTTGAGACAGTGATGTGGGAGTAGTATTAATCATGCAGGCATATGCCATGCCCTTTTTTTTTCTCTTACACTGAAACGTGGTCGTAATTACAGTATTACGTAAAGATGTTTCACTACAATATCTAATCTATGTAAATTTTGTTCCATACTTTTATAAATCCATTACACTTTATTTCTTGAAGCCATGGAAATGTAATCTAGTGTATGAAAATAGATTGTCTTCTAGTATATCGATTGTAAATTGTCATTCTTGATTTAGATATTTAATGTGAAAAGTGGAACACTGGATATGGATACGCAACAAATTTTATTCCTTTCTTTTGTATGAGTATCTATACCTATAATAATAACTTAACAATTGTAACACGATTTAATATTCTAGTAGTTTTTAATTTCTACTACTATAATTTAATTTGGAAGTAGAGGAATCTGTTGTATGAGTATCTATGTCTATTTTTTAATATTCTACTTTTAAATTTCTATAATTTAAGTGTGAGGAAAAATCTTTGAGCTTGCAGGGTGTGTTTGGATTCAAAATTAATAGTACTACATATAACGCGTAATGCTAATTATGTATGTGTCGTGATTTTTTTGATAGGGGTTATATTTAAAATCATCTAAGTATACTATAATTTTAATTATTCAAATTCATTAACTAGAGTACAAAAAATAGGGATTTAAATTATTCGTAACTCATCCCATTTTATGATTAAAAAAATCCTTAAACGGATACGTTGACCAAAAGGTAAATATCTTCATAGAAAATTGTATGGTAATATGACAGTACTAGGTTTATATGAGTAAAATATATCAAGATTTTTAAATTATTGAATCCTACGACATACATCGTCAAAGTATCACATAAATTGATAACAGACTATCTAAGATGAATTTCACTAACAACATAAAGACATCAATATGAGCATCACTTTGTTCACATGTTATTGCCATTAAACACAACCATTAAGCACTAAGATTTTAGGCATTATACCATTTATCTACATTTTCTATTTTATAATTCTTTTATATTTATAAATTATAATTAAGTTGGTCTACAAACAAACAGAAATACCATAATGAGTACATTAAAACAATAAAATTTATATGATTGAGATAAACAAAAAGTTTGCAGTAGATGATCCACATGAATTCGATAGTATTACCCGACCATCTAGACATGATTAAGAAACCGTTGAAGCTTAAATATGATAATGATTGTACATTGGTTTAAGTCATTTTGTATATAAGTTGATCGAGAAATCGCAGACTTAATGGGAGAATTTGAAAAAAAAATGAAAAAAAAAAGACTAAGGAATAAAATTTAAAATTATCGTAGAGAAAAAAAAAAGAGAACGTGAAGGTATGGTAAATGAAAAATGGGAAATTGGAGTAATATATAGATTAAAAGTTATAATTTTGAATTAAATAAATTAAAGTGCACCATGTAACGCCCTAAGATCGACCCATAAAGAGTGTGCTTAAGCACTTATGTGCGCTAAATGGCTACATGCTCTTCTTGTTATAGTGTCATGTGAGTATGGTTATGCATGCTCATTTCTACCCTTTCTAAATTGAGTTTAACGTTGTTAAGAGCATCCACAACCGTGCTCTTGCCAGCGGCACGGTTGTGGGCCCGGGCGGTACTATTCATGCCTGCTCTCTGGCAAGAGCACAACACCCACAACTGTGTTCTTCCGCAAGGACGAGCACAATTAATATAAAATTCAATTAAACAAAAACATTTCCATAATATTAAAATCCATTTAAAAACCACAATAAATATTACAAATTACAAATAAAATTAAAAAATGCATAATTAAAATCCTAAAAATTAAAAATTACATAATTAAACTCCTTAAAATTAAAAATTACATAATTAAAATCCTAAAAATTAAAAATTACATAATTAAACTCCTAATAAGACTACGCATCCGGCGAGATCAACCCCAATTGTTTTTGGAGACCTTTTGGGGTGAAATTGGGGGTATTTATAGATGTGAATTTTTGGGGTGAAATTGGGGGTATTTATAGATGAAAGTGTGTATTTTTGAGGTAAAAAAAATGAAAAAAAATTAAAAAGGTGTAAAAAACGGTTATAAACGGATATATTTTTTTGGGGAAGTGAAATTTTTTTTTTATTTTTTATCGGTTTTTTTAATAAAAAACCGATTTTTTAAAAAAATAAAAATAAAAAATGTTTAAACACAACGGCTATGCCGTTGACGAATGGGAGCACGCCACGTGTGCGTCCGCTGGCACGGACGTGCTCGATACATCGAGCAGCGCCGTGCCAGCGGCGGATGGCGTCCGTGCCAGCGGCGCGGACGGCGGTGGCGACGGACGCCACCGCTGCGCATGCTCTAATGCTCTAATTTGATGCCCCATAAAAATCACATAAATTTGTAAAAAAATAAGTTATACTTATATACTAATGAGAAATCCAGAAAATTTTGCGTTAAGTTGTGGTGAATCTTATAAATTTTGAAATTACAAGATAAATCTATAACTAAAATTTTACTACTACTATTTTTTATGCATGTGTCCCATAATGGTCGAATAGAAATTCAATGATATAATCAAATATAACGTGACAACGTAATAATGTTTTGATAAAACGAAGTTATTCAATTTAATTTTAGTTAAAACGATATTGATTTTTTTGAAATAATCTGATTTTGTTGTAGCATTATACTCCATATTTAGTTTTGTTATAGCAATTTAAGTTTTAATCATTGTGATATTATGAGAATTGTAAAACACATTACTACTATAATTCTATATTATACTTCTTGAAATTGTGAAATTGATAGAACTCAATAAAAAATTTAATGAGTGCTGCTACTATGAATTTATGAGTATGGAAGTAATTAAATACTCCCTCCGCCCCGCACTACTTGCACTTATTTCCTTTCTGGGCGTCCCAAGTTATTTGCACTCTTTCCATTTTTAGTAACAATTTATACCTACAGCCGTAATTATTGACTTTGTCTATCACTCCTTCCTTAATCTCCGTGCCCAAAAGGAAATGTGCGAATAGTGCGGGACGGAGGGAGTACTTAAATCGTAAAATGAGTGATTTAGATTAGCGTAAGAATATAGAAGGTGGAAGCGCACGTGACAACAGAGTGAAAAAAATAAGGCTGAGTTTGGGCACCACCACACTCTATCCGCCAAACAGTTGCTTTTTTAGTGTATCACTTCTTACGATGTTTTATTAAAGAATGATATGATTGATTGAAATAAAAGCTTCTCAACTCATCTGATTTTGTTGCCCCTCTAATTTAATCACTTATTTTATTCACTATCTCTAATCCAATTATTTGCACTCAGATGTATGTAGTTAATTGCGTAATACATCAAACCACAAATGAATAATTAAGTCATTTTTTAATACTAATAGTACCTCTACTATATATTCAGAGGTGTCGGTACTCGGTAGTATCCTGGTATGGTTGAATATGAGTGTAATAGTAGTGAAAATAATGTTATTTAAAAAAAATTTAGTATTTTCTCTGTTTCATAATGGATGTCAAACTTAAGTGATAGCACGAGATTTTAAAAGATGTTATTTTACGTATTAAATCATTTGAAATTTTATATTTTTATATATTGGCAGAAGAGATAAGTGTTTTAAAAAAAAGAAATGTGACATGTTTTGTGAAACAAATTATAATAGAAAATGTGACGTCTATTATGTTTAGCAACATGATTATACACATAAATAACAATAACACTACAATATGCATATATGTATATGAATATGATAGTGACTAAATTTTTTAAAAATATGGAAGTATAAGATTAAAAATACGAAAGTCGCTTATATATCATAACTAAGCTTAAACTAGAGTCATTATATTATAATGATCAACCATTTAGATTGCACCATATGGTATATTTATATGATTTACTTTATGTGATAAGTATAATTTATGGAATTAATGTGATTCTTAAATGGTTCAAAAAATATCTAAAAACTTTAAATTTATGTACTACGTACAATTTTTTCGATTCAAATATTTTTTTTCATACCATTGAGTATCAAATTAATGATGATTTTACGATGATTCTATGAAGTTTCCAATTGCATATGTTCGATGAAAAAAATACACAAAAATATAATTTGCATATATTTATATCAATTTACAGAATAATGTTCTTCATTGCATTGCTATTATGTTCTAAATCAATGTACATAATGCCTAAAAATTATAATGCTTAAGTATGTTTTCGAATTCGCAAACAGTTGTATTTTAATGAAGCATGTTGCATGGTTTAATGTACAACCTCCGTCGTAGCCTAAGTGAGGCATTTCATTTAGACCTATTTTGGAGAAATGATGATAAGTAGTTAAAGTGTAGACAAAATTAAGTAAAATAGAGAATAATGTAGAAGATAATCTCATATACATCAATTTGTTTACAACTTATACCCCTATGATACACCATTAAAACTAATGAAACACTAATAATAACGTGAGTTCAACTATTCACTAACATTACTTTAATTACTCTTCTTTCTTACTTTACCAAAATTGTGCATTAATTGTCGTGTCATTTCAAATGTATATATTTTTATAGGACCGAGGGGAGTAGTAATCAAATTAGTAACTACCTATAGTTAGGCATAACATATACCTATTTATAACCGTTGTATCTCGAATGTAGATATTTGTCATGTAGCCATGAATAATAATGCTCTCTCCATCCTACTGAAATAATTTTTTTGGCACGAGAGTTAAGAAAATTGTATTTAATGAGTTAAATAAAAATAAAATAAGATAGAAAAAATAAAATAAAAAATTATAACATAAAATAAAGAATAAAATAAATACATACCGAAATAGTATAATATTCAAGTAACCTGAACAAGGAAGCAAAACTTAATCAAGGAGGGTCATTATGCAACCGTGATATTGATACCTTTTTTTTTGTTTGACCACAGGTGTTGTATTTCGAATCCACCTTCGGCGGAATCGGATTAATCCTGCTCGATCGGGCTTGCGAATTAAGGTCGAAAGTCTCCCAGCGGGTGGTGGGGTTTGAACCCATGACCTCAAGGTCACCACAGCTCCGCGTTTCCAAAAGCGCTACAACCCGTTGGTTTATTGATACCTTAATTAATAGTATTAGTATGTTTTGTTGCCCCATCACATATAACTACATATCAAAAGAGTTTAGACAAAGAAAAATGTACAATGCACCTGTTATGGTAATGATGGGACTTCTTCATATTCCAATTTATTAGATCTGCAATTCATAATTTGATAGAGTAGTACATAGATTACTCACAATTCTATATTTCTATAACAACAACTACTATACTCCACTATTTTGATACTACCCCGGAATAGAAAATTGCATGATTGCACATCCGGTAACATGTTCAAACAACAATTCTTTCGGGGCGACAAAATATTTTTAAAAAATTGCCATAAATGATTTATTTTGTATGACGCGTTAAATTTTTCAGTCTAATGCAAAACTTGTTTGAACCAGATTGAATTTTATGTGCTAATGTTTATACTAATACAACAAGCATGTAATCAAAATAATAATAGTACTAAATGTTTTCAAAATGCATCTAGACATCACAAACTCAAATCATAACTTAATTATTGGTTTCTTCTTTTGCAAAGACAAGTGACTGTTGTAACACTTATCTGTTGTCGAGATAAGCTTGCAATTAAGGAATTACTAATTGGTAATGCACGTGATCAACCGGAGACTAACGCAATTGTAATATCACATCACTTATTTATTAACATGGACCTACTTTATGTTAATGCAATTAAATATCCTAGTTGGAGTAGCTCATTAATTCATTCAAATTGATACCGTGTTTATTTTTCTGATATGGTATACAGTATACTAATACTACTACACTTTGTATAGTTGTTTTTTCCGGATAAACTGTTTTAATTAAAATTCGAATAATAGTAATTAATTCCACTAATTCATTATGTCCACATTACTCTCTACCAAACCGTTTCAGATTACTCTTTAGTCGCTGCGATGTGACATCCTAACCACATTATTTGTATTGGCCTATTGGCTGCTATTTTATTCTTATTAGTATTTCAAATGTGACATGAGATTACCCTTGTTTATTAATTAATTTTCTAAGTTTGGTCATGCATTTCTTAATCAAAGAATCATTATCTCATTAAATATGAGTATTTTTTTAATTTTAATGTCCAAAAGAAACATTTCAGTATCGTGGAAACAAAAGGAAATTTTAACAAAATTACACGATCCAACTTACAAATAAATATAGAAAATTTTAATAATATCTGGAGCAATTTAGATTCAAAACATCAAATGGTGAATAAGCAATGTAAGATAAGAACAGAAAATATGGCCCTACAAACTAGAAATTCTTAAATTGTGTTTAATTAAAGCAAACTGGGATACATATAGACTAATTTGGTAAAATATTTACTGTTTAGATAATTATTACCTAAAATGTTAGTACGAGTAATATATTTAAAATTTTACACCCAATGAAAATGTGACACCTGTCCTATGACTTGGTCATGTGATCAAATTCCTAGGTCATAAATTATCATGACATCTAAGTACATTTAATTCAATTTTTTTGTGTCACATGATAACTTTTATGATTTGTAAAATTCAAAACCCCCCGAATTTGGCGTCGATAGGTCACCATGCCATTCTGTCCACTTCAGGCATTTCTGCCCATCTCTTTCCTCTCTTAAGTAATCATCGCTGTTCAAATTTTTTTGGGTTGTTTTTATTTCAATTTCTTATATTTCACGACAATAAAAACCTAGGAATGTCCGAAGATTATTTTAATCTTCAATTTTGTCTTCAATGAAAATTATGGATTATGTAATGATTTTGTAATAAGCGCAATAAAGTTCATTCTCATCGCACACAACTAAGATTTATGAAATCATAATTACAAAAGTTTACATGCAATGCAAACATCAGGAATTCTAAAGAATTGAATAAGAAGATTCTCATATTAAATTGACATTATCTCCGTTCCAGCTTAAATGAGATGTTTCATTTCCGCACGTGTTATAGAAAAATAATAGTAATAAATAGTTTAAGTGGTGAGAAAGTAAAATAAGAGATAACATAATGTAGCATCTTGCTTAGGCTGAGACAAGGGGAGTATCATTTTGTGTGTTAAGTAGAGGGATAAAATATATTTTCTACTGAGTATAATAATATGAGGGAATTTTTTCGGAAAAATGAAATATGACATATTTTGGAGACAAATTAAAAAGGAAAGTGTATATCTACACTGGAATAAATAGGGTACTTCTTTTGTTCCATCATAAGTCATACATTTATTTTAGTCACATTATTTAAGAAAATGATACTATTATTTAAAGAGTTAAGGGATGAAAATAGAGAAATGAAAAGAGAATAAAATAATAGAAAACATATTTTTCGCTAAACATAAATATAACTCATTTTAGATGGAACGTTCCATTATGAATAAATAGTTAGGATTAAGTCATCAAGCGAAGATGTTTTTATATAAGAAGTTTAGACCATCCACAATAGTGGTCTTTATGGAGAGCCCTCACTTAAATATTCATAGGCCTTATATCAATTTTAACCATTTTTATTTTAATCATTTTTATTTCATCTCTTAATTAAGAGACAACACCTACAACAATCCATCTCATCTCTAAACTATTCATGAGTCCAACTATTCTATAGCTTAATTTAAAAAAAATTAAAAAATCATTAATAACAAAACTTCATTAAAAAATCCAAAAATTACATTATAAATTACTAAAAAGTAAAACATGCGTAATTTAAATCCTAAAAATAAAAAAATTCATAATTTAAATCATAAAAATTAAAAATTACATAATTAAAATCCTAAAAATAAAGAACCATAAAAAAATTACTCTTCCAGCAGTGGCAGCGGCGACATGTTCAAACGAGACATGAGGAGCGCTATTGTTTGATGATGTGTCGCTCGTTCTAGCCGCATCATATGGAAAGTGTCGATCGTTACAGCAACGAACAACGTTCTCATTAAAAGAGTTGTGGAAGTTTGGCGATCGCTTGGTGTCGTCTGTTTCGTCCTCTTTCTCTAGAAATACTTCAATTAAGAATGCAAATAAAATTTATATTAAAAAAATGAGAGAATGGAATGAGCGACATTTAGTTTTTTTGAAATGAAAAAATGGATAATGAAATGAGATATTGATAGATATTTATGAATGAATTAGAGGTTAAAAATTGAAAAAATGATAAAAAAAAATCGAAAAGGTAATGAAACTATAATATTTGGAAAAGTAGGAAAAAATTGCAATTTTTTGAGATTTTTTTTTTTTGAAATTTTCCAATTTTATTAAAAAAAACAACTATCGAAAATTACGACCATTTACCGGGGGGCGAGCGGGCGTCGGGATGAGATGTGGTCTCCACGGCGAGACGACTGTCGGGATGAGACGTCTCGCCGCAAGGACCACCGTTGCACATGCTCTTATAAATTAAATTAGTAATCTCTCCATCCCATAAAAATATGTATATTTAACATGACTAGAGAATTAATGCACAATTAGTAAAGTAAGTATGAAATTAAAGTAGTGTTAGTAGATAGTGAGACCTATATGATTAGTAATGTTTAATGAGTTGTAATGATGAACTGTAATAGTATAAGTTATAAATAAATTAATGCATACTGAGTTGATGACAGTTTTCCACAAATGGAAATGCTCATATTTTTTATAGGATGTACGAAAATGAAAAGTACAACGACAGTAAAGAGTACTCCCTCTGTTCCACTGTAGCGGAGACATTTTTTCTATTTCAGTACTTTCTATTATACTCCCCCCGTCCCGCTTAAGATGACACATTTTCCTTTTTAGTTTGTCCAAACTAAGATGACACATTTCATTTTTTAGAAACTTTCTCTCTCCAATTAATACACCCAACAACTTTTTTTTCAATCCTATTAAAATATTCATCCTTCTTTTTCTCTCTATTTTAATACTTTCACCAACCTTTCATCTCTCCAATTAAACACTTTAACCAATAACTCATAAATCTCATGTCGACCAAGAAATGTGTCATCTTAGCTGGAAAAGAGAAAATAGTATTCATTTCTATTTAGCAAAAAGTAATACTATTTTTTTTACTTCACTTACTTTACTCTCTCTACCATATTTTTTAAATTCTATTAGCTTTTCATTTAATATATGTAACTTTTTTTTAAAATTAATTTTCGGGTCGAAAAAAAATGCTTTTAATTCATATTGTTATATAAACGGAAGGAATAAGGCCATCCACAACGCTGTTCCTATACCGTTCCTAAACCGTTCCTTAAACTATTATTTGCGGGCCCCACTGTACTTTTTTACTCCATTCATTAACTAAGGAACGGAACCTGCAACCCTCTGTTCCTTAGCCGTTCCTTAACCGTTCCTTAAATTACTATTCATTCAATTTCATTTCTTATTTTTATTTCCAACCCAATTCAATTAAAACAAACACACTTTATTAAAAAACACACAACATTAAAAAAAATGACAACTTAAACTTAAAAAAAAATAAAAAACACACAATAAAAAACACACAATTAAACGTGGGAAAATAAAAAAATACTCCGCCGGCTAATCATCCTCCGGAGGCGGTCGAGGTTGAGGGGGAGTCGGCAGGCCAAGTTGTGCTGCCATATGCACAATTCCGTTCCACCAGGCCGCGAATTGGGCGTACGAGAAGCGGGAAGTGTCCGCCATTGTGGCGCTCATGTACGCCACCATAAGTGTGTCCGAGCCTCCCCGCGAGCCCGATCCCGTGGCCGGCTGGCTTGATTCGCCTCGGCCCTTCCTCGCTCTAGCCGCCTTCGCCGCGTTCGTCCCTTGCGGCCGACGGCGCCCACGGCTGGATCCCCCGTATTCGCTGGCCGTACCCGCAAATACCTGCGGTTCACCCTCGCTGCCCTCGCCGGTGTCACCAGACGAGTAGTTGCCGCTCGCCGTGTGCTTCGTGCGCTTTGAGGTTGAGCCCGAGCTGGAGCGGACAACGCCGGCCCACCTTTCCTCGTCCTTGACGAGCTGCCAAATATCAACAAATTTGAACTGTAGACCGGTGTCCTGGTGGAAGGCGCGCAAAGCCGCCCTCAGAATGTCGGTGCCCGAAGCTCCGCTTTGGTAGTGCGCCGCTTCGGCCGAGTAGATGCCGCAGAATTTTTTGACCTGTATGTCAACTCGGCCAAAGTGAGCACGGAGCATTGTATATTTGCGCTTCCGGGCCCCTTTCGGCTTAGTCTGGTGGTAGACATCACGGACCTTTTCCCAGAAGCACTTGGCGGATTGTTGATTCCCGACGATGGGATCGTACGAGACGGTGAGCCAGGCGTTGTACACCGCCTTTGTTTCTTCGTTGCTGTACGGATGCCGGCCCAGATCCTCCGGTTCCTCCTCCTCCTCGGCCGCCTCAGACGCAGCCCTGGAGCTTCCACCGCCTCGGTCTCCTCCCTGGGTGGGTTCAACGGGGATATCCTCCCGAATCTGGGACAATCCCTGAGAAGGCCGCGAGGCGGAGGGTCGAGCGTATGCATCCACATCAAAAGTGGGTGGTTGGTACCCACCCGGGGTCGCCGACCCCTGGGTGCCCCGGCGTCGACGAACCGGAACCACCAAGTGTGTTGTACATGGTCTCCCAATCGCCGAACGCGTTGAGATCCCACCCACCGGAGCCGCCACCGCCGTAGTTGCCGTCGCCTGACATTTTATGAAGAGATTGAATATGAAAATTGGAGAGGAAATGAAGTTGATTTAGGAAGAATAGATGTGTAGTTGTGTGTGAAATGAGGATGAATTAGGAGTATTTATAGAATAAGAAAATAAAAATAAAAATAAAAAAATAAATAAAAAAAACGGTATAAAAAAATGGTAATAATACCGTTAAAATTTTTTTTTGTATAAAATCGATTTTTTTTTAAAAAACAAATAATTATTGCGTCAGCACGTGACGTCGCTCACTCGCGGGCCGGCGAGTGGGCGACACGCACGACGCGGGGAGAGTCACGTCGCCGAAGCGCGTGGCGGCACGGACCGTGCCGCGGGTCGTGCCGTCGGCACCCGGCACGGCTTGGGAACGACTCCTCAACGACACCATGCACCGCAACGCGTTCCGCTGCGAAGTCGTTCCGGCGGAATGGACCGCTGAACGCCGGCGGGTGCTCTAAAAGTTTTGTTCATATGTGGGTCCTTTTGCTATGGTGAATGAAAACGAGAGCCGTAGGATTTGTCTTGGATTTACCATCAAAGTTGGGACCCACAAACTGTCAGTAAAGGTAGGCCTCACACCTACACCTTCATAGCTACTGACCTACTTCTTGTAGGATTAGGCATCTATCACTTTACTGACCATCACATACGTATACAATATTCAATAGGGGTATATATAAATTTATTTTAATTAGGCAATTCACGACCACTTCCCAAATCAGCTGCGCGACTCATTTTGGGCGATATTGTAAGGGGGAGAAGTGAAAATATTGTAGATTTGTAGGTATTGTTACTCAAATTTAAAATACTGTCGTCATATTAGAAAAATGAATTAATTTTAGAGTCCTTATTGTGAAGCTTCTATTCTAATTCTAGGATCCAATATGGCATTGCCTCTCCTTTTCCATTCCTCACCTCGTACTATTGTTCGAATTATCGACAATAGCAACAATTTAATATTGTGCGCTTTGAATCAAGTCTGTAAGAGCATTCACAGTGGGGCGGACGATAGTTCGCCCCATGCATCGGGCGGGCTATCGTCCGCCATTGTAGCCATGCGGACGATGCCTGATGCATCGTCCGCGCCCTATACATTATCAGCGGACGATGGCGTCGGAACACGCATCGTCCGCAGTATCGTCCGCCCCACTGCGGGTCACGCGGACGATATCACAAACGATGCAACGCGTTTTCCTTTTTTTCGATTTTTTTTATCTATTTAAACCCTCATTTCTCTTCCATTTCCCACACCAATAGTTCTCTCCCATCTCTCACTTTCCCCACACACGAATATTTCACTTCCAATCTTTCTCACTGAAAAAAATGAGACCCGACGACTACTGGAGTACCTCGGAGGGCATTACTCGGGCCTTGACTTGGGCCTTAATCGATTGCGCTCATGAGGCTACGGCGGAATGCTTGGCCGAAATGGAGCGCGAAGCAGCGGAGTAGGCCTAGGCGGTGCGGATCCCACGTCCGATTCGACGTCGGACGTTTGTCCGCCGCGAGCATGACGTAGCTCACCAACGTCTGTTCGCATACTATTTTGACGAGCAACCACGGTGGGGCCTGACGGTTTTCCACCACCGTTTTAGAATGCGGCGAGATTTTTTTCTCAGCATTGTCCAAACGTTGGAGACACGTGATGAATACTTCCAGTATTGGGAAGATGGCATCGGCAGACCCGGACTTACGCCGTTGCAGAAGTGCACGGTTGCGCTCCGGTAGTTGGCCTACGGCACCACGGGGGACATGTTCGACGAGTACCTTCACGTCGGGGAGACAGCTGGCCGCGAGTGCCTGAAGAATTTTTGTAGGGGAGTTGTGGAGGCTTATAGCAACAATAATTTGCGAAAGCCGACTGCTGAGGATTGCTAGGCATTGATGAAGATGCACGAGACGGCGCACGACTTTCCTGGAATGCTAGGGAGTATCGATTGTATGCACTGGGAGTGGAAGAATTACCTGACGGCGTGGAGAGGCCAATTTACCAGTGGATACAAGGGCAGCCACCCGACGATGATCATCGAAGCCGTCGCTGATCATTCGATGATCATCGGCTCTGAATCTGGCATGCTTACTTCGGTGTAGCGGGGTCGAACAACGACATCAACGTCCTCAACTCATCCAACCTCTTCACCGAGCAATGCAACGGCAACGGCCCGACCATTGACTTCACTACCGACAGACGCCAATATCATATGGGGTACTACTTGGCCGATAGCATATACGCGAGGTGGCCTGTTTTTTTGAAGACGATCAGCTGCCCAATGGGTGAGAATAGAGTTTTATTCGCGCAAAAGCAGGAAACTGCGCGGAAGGATGTGGAGCGGGCATTTGGTTGGCTCCAAGCGCGGTGGGAAATAGTGAAGGGTCCGGCGCGGTTCTGGTACAAGGATGTCATTGCCGATGTCATATATGCGTGCATCATCTTGCATAACATGATAGTCGAACATGAAGGTGGAAAAGTCACCGATTGGGGCGATGATGAAGGTGAATCTAGCTCCAGCACGGCGGCCCCGCCCCACGTTCGAGGATTATCGATGGGCTTCAATGAGGTTCTATCTAGACAGGCCTCAATGCGCAACCAACAAGACCATGCTCAGCTCATGAACGACTTGATTGAAGAAGTTTGAGACCGTAACCACCGTTGAGAATTTGTAGTTTTTTTTATTTCGTAGTGTAATGTTTGAATTTTAATGAAATGAAGTTTTTTTTTTCCAATTTTTATAGTGTTTTAAATATTTAAATAAAAAAATGCTTAGGGCGGCCTATAGAGCATCCCACTGCAGGTGGAAGGGTAGGAGGATGAAATGCTTATGTGGCGGAGCATAGGGCGCCCTATAGCGCCCTATTGTGGATGCCCTAACGCTTTGTGTTTGGATTATTCTCAAAAGGCCTTGAAATGATTGGAGTTGAACAAGAATTATATATATTTTTTAACTTCCCTCGAACTCCCGATGTGGGATGTGTTTGTACTTAACAAACCTCCCCCTCAAACTAGATCACATCGGGAACAGACAAA
This sequence comes from Salvia splendens, assembly GCF_004379255.2. Taxonomy (NCBI): domain Eukaryota; kingdom Viridiplantae; phylum Streptophyta; class Magnoliopsida; order Lamiales; family Lamiaceae; genus Salvia; species Salvia splendens. The sequence goes on along the minus strand of NC_056033.1, from coordinate 29,261,559 downwards.
CGCAGTCGACGGATCGAGTCATTACAGTCCCGACTCGAACTGGATCTAATACCACTTGTTCGAATGCTCGATTGCAACATACACAACAACAGTCGACAAATCAAGACATTACGGAACGCTCCCGATTCAAACTGGCTCTGATACCACTTGTTCGCATTGTCGACTGCAACATTTGTTTAATATTGTCCGCTTTGGGTCCAGGTTGCACGGATTTATTTTGGGGTCATTCTTCGCTCAGACTCCCTATGTGAGATGAGTTTGTACTCAACAAGAGTCTTCCTTTAACTTTCAAATTTTTATTTTAAATACCAGCTTATTTATAATTTCAAAATTTTAAAATAATAAAGTACTCTATTAAAAATTAAAATATATAAAGTGAAAATGTATTAGTATTTCTAGAGTTTGAAAATGATATGTACACCAAAAAAACACATAGTTAAATTTACTAAAAATTACGTTTAACTTTTCCAATTTCTCTATTTAAAAGTTAATTTCCACCCATTAACAATGCCCTTAGGCCATCTACAACGCTGTCTCTTATCCGTCCCTTAACCGCCTCTTAAATTACTATTCTTGGGCCCCACTGTACTTTTTACAACATCTCTTAACTAAGGGACTGAACCTGCAACCCTTCATCTCTTATCCGTCTCTTAACCATATCTTAAATTACTATTCATTCATTTTCATTTTTTATTTTTATTTCCAACAAATTCAATTAATAAAAAACACACTTCATTAAATAAAATAAAATTACAACATAAAATAAAAATACAACTTAAAATTCAAAAAAATAAAAAAACACATCATCAAAATCCTAAAAAAATAAAAATTACATAATTTAAAATACAATTTTATAGAAAATAAAAAAAACTACTCCGCGGGCGAATCATCCCCCGAAGGCGGTGGAGGTGCACTGAAGCCACCTGGAGGCGGAATACCAACTTGTCTTGCCATAAACTCAATTCCGGCAAGATAGGCTTGGTATTGGGGAGGCGTCATGCGGGAAGTGTCCGCCATTGTGGCGGTCATGTACATGGACATTAGGGAGTTCGAGGGTGCCCCCGAGCCCGAGCCCGCCCGGCATCGTCAGTCGTGCCCTCAACCTCCTGCGAGGCAAACTCTTGTGCGGCACTGCCCGAACCACCCTCACTAGACGAGTATTGGCCACCAGCCGTGTGCTACGTGCGCTTCGAGGTGGAACCCGAGCTGGACCGGACACCGCCGGCCCACCTTTCCTCGTCTTTGACGACCTCCCAAACATCGACATGTTTGAATTGTTTGGCGGTGTCGTCGAAGTAGACTCGCAAAGCCGACCTCAGAATGTCGGCTCCCGTGGCTCCGCTTTGGTAATGAGCCGCTTCACTCTTATAAAATAATAAATAAAATTATTTGATATACTTAAAAATTTTATTTATTTATAGAATAATAGTAGTATATAATAATGATTAAAAAATATATGATGACGTACTGGTTTTATTTCCATACAAGTGATCCTTCTATAAATATGGAGTTTTGCATATGAAGAATTCACCAACAAATTTTACTAATATGATATTTTTCTTATTCTCTCCAAAACTCCACCATATATAGATTTCTACTAATTTTGGAGTTTCCTCGATCCGTGCAAAGAGTAAAATTTTATTTAAAATGGATATAAAATGGATAGGGAGAAAACTTCATTTATGTAGTAGTACTAAATTTTATTTTACATTTTACATATTTCATTTTGAATTTCACATTGAATATTTTACCTTTAATGTTCAATTCAACATTGATTGTTTTTAAATTTATACTCTCATTTTATGAAATATATATGACGATAGTGTTACAATTTATCATATCCATTTTAAATTTATGTTTCATAACTTTTCACTTTCACATCTCTCAATTAATCACCTGTGTTTCACTTCCACAACTATTTCAATTTTTACTATTGGAAAACAATAAAGACCCTCGAAAGAGAGGTAATTAAGTACTCCGTAATTTACTTTTACTTGTGAGTGAGGTACCAATTTAGTAAATTGACATATCGTAAATGAATAAGAGAAAAAACTATTTTGAATTATCGCCGTAAACAAATACTACCAATATTATTTGACACTCCGTCCATCTAGTCATTTTTCCTTTTTAGTCCGTCGCACAAGAATATTCACTTTTAAAATTTCGAAACTTTTTCCCTCTAATGAAGTGTGACAATACTTTCATTATTTTTTCTTTATACTTTATTTTACTTTGTTAATTATGTAATAAAACTTGTGTCTAATTAAAAATGTATATATTCTCGTGGGAAGAGAGGGTAGCAAAAAAATAGTAGTAGTCCATTCAAGAAGTGGTTGCTAAGAGCATCTCCAGTGGGCGGATGTCCCACTCGGACATCCACTAGGACATCCCAAAAACACCTCCTGCCACGTCACTAGGACTTCTCATCCCACTGCCACGTCACTAGGACATCCCCTGCACAATCCGCCCTTCCCATCGCCCTTCCCACAATAAAAAAAATCACAATAATGTAATTACGTAAAAACGGAATTATAATTTTAACACGGAATACGGGAAAGCAAAATACGGGCAAAAATACATAGTCATAAAACATAAAAAAACATAGTTAGAAAAAAAACAAAATACATAGTCATTCAAAAAAAGAAAAATACATAGTCCAATATCCCCGGCTCACTCCGCGCTGTCCTCGTCGCCCGTGCCGCCCCGTCACCCGTGCCAGCCCCGTGGCCCGTGCCGGCCCCGTCGTCCCGCCTCTAATCTCGGCGCCATCATCTCCAATGGGTGGCATCCCCAAATCGCGCCGACATCCATCGATGACATCCTTCAACATCCTCTTGTACACCGGATCTGTCGTGCTATGCCACATATGCATGGTCCGGACAAGCTAGTCGTTAACTGCGCGCGGGCGAGTCTGTCGATATCTTCTGGGGGAGCAGGGGCCTCCGATTGGACCTCGAACGACCCGCTGCTGCTTCCCCTAGCCCTCCGCTGCGCAACCTTTTGCCCAACCGGGCGACGACGGCGGCGAGAGTCTGATTGAGGTAGCGGGGACACTTCGTCGGCTTCTGGGAGCTCGTGCGAACCAGCAATGCTGCTGTATTCACCAGAAGCGTTGATCTTCGTCCGCTTCGCCCAGCCCGATTCGACTCCCCCACAAAACTTTGGGGAATCCTTCACCACGAGAAAGGCCTCCCACTGATCGAATTGTTTGAACTTCAAGGCTCTGTCGGGGTACTGAGCAAAGGCACGGTTCCGGACATCCTCCTCGGACATACCGCTGCTTGCCTGGCGGAGATTGTTTTGGTAGAGGCCCGCAAATCGACTAAGCTTAGGCCACAACCGCTCCCACTGTTTCCGGCACTGTTCGGGAACGCGATGCTTCGCCCCATCCGGTTTGTGTGTGTGGTAGGCTTCAGCGATGCGATACCACAGTTTGGCAATATGTTGGTTGGCACCGACATAGAGATCCTCGACTACTGAAACCCAAGCTTTCGCAAGCGCGACATTTTCCCACGGGCTCCATACCGTCCTCTTTCCCGTCTCATCCTCATCCTCCTCCTCCGCCACCGTTCGCGAGGAAGAGCCCGGGGCTTTCCCCTTGCCCTTGCCACGTCCCTTCCCCCTGCCTGGAGTCTCCCTGACTGGAGATAGCCCCAACTTCTCTAAAGAGAAAGTTTCCAAGCTGGTGAACTGAGTCTCCGGAACATAAGTGGAGGGGGTATCAGTAGACAGCATATCGATAACTGGCCGATAGACAGCGTCCGCTTGTGGGCCCCTGCCACCCCCTCCCCCCGGCATCATCCCCGGCATCCCCATCATATTTGGGGTCATGCCCCCCATCGCCATCCCCAGCCCCGGCATCATCATATTTGGGGTCATGCCCCCCATCCCCATCCCCGCCATCATCCCCAGCATCATCATATTTGGGGTCATGCCCCCCATCCCCGCAGCCCTGGGCATCATACCACCCATCCCACTCATCCAATTGTACATATAAGGGGACATCATCCCACCCATTCCACCCATCCCCGACATTGTCGGAACTGTTGTCGCATTTCCGCTAACGTTTCCCTCCAGGTCGATGGGAAACGCCGGAGTCTGCGACTCGCTCGTGGCAGGGGAGTTCCTATCGTTCTCCATTAAGTAGAAATGAAATTTGTAGTAAAAGAAGAGAGAAACTTGTTAACACAAGTGGTGCGAATGAAATGAAGTTCAACGAGCCGTATATATAGAGTTTAAAAAAAAAATTAATTACCGGACGTCCTACCCACTCCACAATGGCGGACGTCCGCCCGCCCGTCGCCCGCACGTCCGAGGACACCCGACGTCCTCACGGGACGTCCGTATCCGACCTTCGACGCCACAATGGCGGACGTCCCGGTCGCCCGTCGCGGACGTCCGACCGGACGTCCGCCATTGGTGATGCTCTAAAAGTAGAAAGGGCAAAACTGTCTTTTAAGGTGTAATACATTATTGAGCTGATGATTAGTAGTGGTGAGGATTGTTTTGTTTATTTATTCCCAGTAATAGGCGAACCCACCTATTGGGGATAAGCTAATCGGGTTCTGCTAATTTCCACACCAAACCAAGTAATAAACAACAACAACAACTACTACTCCTTCCCATCGACCAATCATTGGAACCTATCTTCCACAACTATTTTTTAATTCAAACTTTTCGAATACTGTGATACCGGTTTTTAAAAGAATCTTGCTTGCCCTTCTCATTATTACTAGTAACTTTAATGTAGTTTACCTATGTCTACCCTTTTCTTTCAGAATCAATGCAAACTTCCTTTTTCAGTTAATAAAAGAAGAATACTTCCCTAAAAGAAAAAAAAAGAAAGATGACATAATTAAAAATTAAATGCGCTTTATTGCAGAAAGGGTTGCAAGTGTATAGAAGAATATTCAAAATGGGCTTTGTATTAAAAGGCCGATGCAAAGTTTAGTCAATCACAAGAAAAAGAGGCCCAGGCCTGGCCCATAATTCATGTGGTGTGAAAGCTCTTAGCTTTCAAATTTCAAGTTCAACGTAATATTCCACGGAATCAAATTGGCACCCAAACTAGGGCTTTTCCACTAGGTTTTAGAAGTATACCATTTTCATAAATCAGAGAAATCTCCGCGAGGAATGGGGAGTTCGATTCGCTTCTTCGTCGCCGTCAATCTCGAATTGGATTTCCCTTCCACACGCTGAAGATTTTAGGGGACTTCTGTGGCGTTGTTGATTAGGTATATTTTTTGTTGATTCTGGTTTGAATTGATGGAAGCTAGAGTTGGAGTGGATGGCGGCTCCGCCGCGAGGAAGTTTCTACACCAACAATCGCGGCCGCAGCAGCCGCAAATATCGCAGATTGGCACGGTTCCGCAGCTTCTCGCCGGTGGCATCGCCGGAGCTTTCAGCAAGACATGTACTGCTCCTCTAGCGCGGCTCACCATTCTGTTCCAGGTAAATTACGTCTTATCCATCCCTCACTCTGTTTTATTGCTTAAATGGGATATTTCTTTTTTTGTTCTAGACTAAAACTTAGATTCCGTAAATGTACTAGAGTTTTTTTTTATTCCAGGTTTGGGAGAGACGCATTCTCCTATTAATGAGACGCATCACGGACATGCGTTTTTCATAAAGGCGCATGAGGGACATGCGTCTTTCTATTTTTCCGAAAATTTTTTAACGACGCACAACCATCGTGCGTCTTAGGCAGAGACGCATCTCCCTCATGCGTCGCTCATTTTTTTAACAAAATCATTCTTGGTTGTTTCTCTTTTATAGAGATATCCTTGAATGTTTTATGTTTCACCTTCGATGTGAGACAAAATCATTCTTGGTTGGTTCTCTTTTATAGAGACATCTTTGAATGTTTTATGTTTCACTTTCGATGTGGGACAAACTCATTCTTGTTGTTCTCTTTTATAGAGACATCCTTGAATGTTTTATCTTCCACTTTCGATATGGGACAAAACTCATTCTTGGTTGTTTCTCTTTTATAGAGACATCCTTGAATGTTTTATGTTCCACTTTCGATGTGGGACAAACTCATTCTTGAATGTCTCTATAAAACATAAAACAACCACATGAACATTTAGCAAACATCTTTTCCTTCTTTTTCTTTCATTTTCTGTTAGAATAAAATTGATAGTTAAGTTAATTATACTCCTAAATACGATATTAATCAGCAACACTTTTCTAGGTAAATTGACTTTTCAAAAATAAATAAAATGAAAATATACAATGAGCATATAAACTCATTATAAGTTTTAGTGATGATAGTTTAATCATGAAACCAACTGTATAAACAAGTTATCAAAAACGACTTATGAGCAATTACTCTTTTATTCAATTGGTTGTTGTGATGAGTTTTATATCATGTAATTTAATATTGAAACATTATATTTTGTAGTTGTTTCATGTTTATTATATTTTAATATTGATTTTTCTTTATTATATAGTGCTATATTTTTTGTTTATAATTTTCATATAATGATATTATTTTAATTTCATTTAATTAGTTTATAACTTTAAATCAATGTTTCAAAATATCTTAGTCGGTGCATCGCACGGGTGGTGTGATACTAGTTTTTATAATAAAAGGTGAGTGAAATAATTTAGTGGAATGTGACGACTACCTACCATTTTGAGTAAGAGTAAACCACGATTTTTAGTCGTGAACAAATTAAAATAGTAATCTAGCACTGCTAATGACGGGCGGAGGATGTATTTATTAGTGATTGTGGCCTTGAAATGAATAGCTCAGATGAAGTTTGGAAAGAAGATTGATGCTGGATACATCAGTTAGAGGCTTCATCAACGTCTTATAGTAATTAACTTGTGAGCTAGCTCCAACAATTACATCAAACTCAAATTCATCTTTGAGTGGAACATAAAACATTCAAGGATGTCTCTATAAAAGAGACGCAACCAAGAATGAGTTTGTCCCATATTTTTGAGTGGAACATAAAACATTCAAAGATGTCTCTATAAAAGAGAAACAACAAAGAATGAGTTTTGTCTCACATTGAAAGTGGAACATAAAACATTCAAGGATGTCTCTATAAAAGAGAAGCAACCAAGAATGAGTTTGTCCCATATCGAAAGTGGAACATAAAACATTCAAGGATGTCTCTATAAAATAGAAGCAATCAAGAATGAGTTTTGTCCCACATCGAAAGTGGAACATAAAACATTCAAGGATGTCTCTATAAAAGAGAAGCAACCAAGAATGAGTTTTGTCCCATATCGAAAGTGGAACATAAAACATTCAAGGATGTATCTATAAAAGAGAAGCAACCAAGAATGAGTTTTGTCCCACATCGAAGGTGAAACATAAAACATTCAAGGATGTCTCCATAAAAGATAAACAATCAAGAATGATTTTGTAAAAAAAATGAGCGACGCTTGAGGGAGATGCGTCTCTCCTTAAGACGCATGATGGTTGTGCGTCGTTAAAATTTTTTTTCAGAAAAATTGAAAGACGCATGTCCGTGATGCGTCTCATTAAAAGGAGACGCATGAAGGTCATGCGTCTCTCCCAAACCCGGAATAAAAAAAACTCCAGTACACTTACGGAATCTAAGTTTTAGTCTAGAACAAAAAAAGAAATATCCCTTGCTTAAATTGGTGAGGAAAGTTGTAGCCTGATAAGCTTTACTGAAAGAATCGACGTTTTATTTTTGTCCACTAATTTTGTTGAAACTTAATTTTATGACAGTCTCACGTTTCTTATTATATTTGTCTTACAATTTTTTTAATCTCATGGTAGCTGCAAGGCATGCATTCAGATGTTGCGATATTGAGTAAGCCTTGTATATGGCGCGAGGCCTTACGGATAGTTAATGAAGAGGGTGTTAGGGCATTCTGGAAAGGGAATTTGGTTACCATAGCTCATCGTCTTCCTTATTCTTCAGTCAACTTCTATTCTTATGAACAGTACAAAAGAGTGAGTAATTTTATTTAATTGAGCATATTGCATTACTATCATGGTTGAAGCTTGTTCACGTGCTGACAATAGAGGTATTTTCAATTGCCTGCCAGATTTTGAGATCAATACCCGGTCTTGAAGGTAATGGAGAACATCCCCGTGCAGATGCATTTGTGCATTTTGTAGGTGGTGGCTTGGCAGGAATGACTGCTGCGTCTGCTACATATCCTTTGGATCTTGTCAGAACAAGGCTGGCGGCACAGGTAAAGTTTTACAATGCTGAAATTGAAGCATGACCTGTTTATGTTTAGCCATAACCTCTGGATCACTGAAAATGAAATACTAGGAAAAAAGTAGAAAGAGAAGAAATGTCACAAAAATGAAGCTTGCACGACATCACTCTAGAACCTCAAATATGTATAAAAATGTTTGACTTAATTTTGTTCAGGATCTTGGTTTGCCGATGTTTCCTTTTTCTAGTGGCGATATGTCTTCTCATAATTATACCTTGTAGTACCTTAAAACTCTTTCTCTAGTTTGAGATAGTGGGGGAAGCATTTTGACCCTAACTGCAAATTCTTCCTCGTAATACTCATCTTTTGAATTATTAATTAATTGCAAACCTTGTTTTTTCTTTTGAAAATTGTAGAGGAATACCATATATTACGAAGGCATTAGGCATTCAATTCGTACCATCTGCCGAGATGAAGGTTTTTTTGGCCTGTACAAAGGGCTAGGAGCAACATTATTGGTACCTTTCCTTGCCTTTAAACATGTCTTTTTTCCTTTGCCTTAAACATTATTGGTACCTTTCCTATACCATTCAGACTTCCTATAGAGAATTCTGATTTTATTTAGTTTATCATTTGGGCTACAGGGGGTTGGGCCCAGTATAGCGATAAGCTTTTCAATTTATGAGAGTTTGAGATCTTCCTGGCTCTCTCACAGGTAAAAGAAACTTGGATATTTTACTTCAATTTTAGCCACCATTTTTGTATATAAATGGGCTTAAAATTCTTTATTTGACTAGGCCTGATGATTCTACTGTATTGGTGAGCCTTGCTTGTGGTAGTCTTTCTGGCATTGCGTCATCAACAGGTGAGCCTTGCCTGTGGTACCTTTCCTGTTTTTCTTGACTATGATACAAATGTGGTCAAAAAAACTAGTTCAACTGTATCATTAAGTCAAACTTGAATTGATGCTACACATTAGATTTATAAGCAAGCAAGTCCTTATGTTCAACACCTGGTAACTTTGTACTGCTCAGCTTGGCCAGTTGTCCAAGTCTGAAGGTGAAGAATGCACTAACTTGATATACTTGTTTGGCTGTAGCGACATTCCCTTTGGATCTCGTAAGGCGAAGAATGCAATTGGAAGGTGCTGCTGGTCGAGCCCGGGTATACAAAACTGGATTACTTGGAACCTTGAAACACATTATCCGTTCTGAAGGCCTCCGTGGAATGTATAGAGGGATAATGCCTGAATACTACAAGGTTGTTCCAGGTGTAGGCATTGTTTTCATGACCTATGAAACATTGAAGAAGCATCTAGCACAAGGGCCTTTCAGTTAGTTCGATCACTGCATCTGGTCATGGCTTACCAGTTCAGTTGTCAACCTCATTAAACCCTTGGCCCTAAGGGAAGAGTGAGGGCCAGTTTTGATTTAAATTGTAAGGAATGTTACTAATATAGGCAGATAACTCTAATCTTCCAAGGACGGCGATGTCTCAGTGTAAAGTCTATTGATATTGTTGAATTTGGCACCAATGATTTACTGTAGCGAACATTTGTTGTAGTTTTAGGTCTTCCATCTTATTGATGATATAGATCATCAGTAGATTTTGTTATGATTATTTTATCAAATGTTGTCACACTTGAAACAGTTTTGTATGAGCTGAGCTCTTCAGCTCTGTTGGTTTGTATTATTACAAGTGAGATGATTTAATTCATTACATTTTTTCAATTGTTGTATTATTCAATTTTCACCTGTGAAGTTCATTGATGTATTGCTTCTTTGAGGATACCACGCTTATAGAAACAACATGTGCCCTCTCGTCAACTTTGATACATATAGAAGCAGGAGGCAAAAAAAAGTTGATTTGGTTTTATTACATTACAGATCTGTCTTGGAGACCTTCCGGGTAAGAAGAATCCAAGAAAGTATCCGATACAAAACGAAGAAAGCGAGCATGATGGCGACGTTGATCCATCTGGTGTCCTCCTCCAGTCCCCTGCTCTTCAACACATCTCTCCCGGTGAGCGCACACACGCCAGACCTTGTCGAGAAACACTCGTCTCTCTCACTCCAGTACTCGTTGAGAAGCAGAGAATCAAGAGGGTACCTATAAAGAGACACATAATACATGAAAAGCCAGTATTTGGGGATGAACTCTCTCGGGATGAAGTAGCCTGAAAACAGAAAGAATGCTCCCAAAGCAGTGCAGATGAGAGAATTCCCGGATATGAAATCTGGGGATATAACGCTCAGAAACAGCACCAGAGAGCTCGCCATCAGCACGATCAGCCACACAACCAACGTGAAAAACAAGAATGCAGAATACGAAGGGTTGAGCCCAACAATCCAATACAATGGCACGGAAAACAGAATCGCCACCACAAACAACAAGGGAAAGAAGATGATGGTGTTGGCGATCAAGTAGGAGGACACTCTATACGAGCCCCTCGATGCCTCCTTCATCAACACACGCCTCTCTTGAAGATAAATAGGCAAAGCTTCCACCGTTGAGGACAGTAGAAAGCTCAGACTAAACGCGAATAGGCCTAATCTCTCTGCAACTCCGCCTTCGTCTTTCCTTACTCCAACATAAACGCTCCCCAAACCCAACCCTCCAACAAGTGCTTGCATCGTTCGAGCCAATAAAAGCTGCTTAGTTCTGTAAATAATCTTCCATAACCTAACACACAACACCATTATCTCATATAATTGCCAAACAAATGGATCACTGCCTACTTCCTTCTTGGCTCTTTCAATCTGCAGCATTGAATACGTATTCGTATTCTGCCTTCTCGAGTAGGACTCCTCAAGAATGGACACCATCTCCATTGAGAACTCGAGCGGGTTGATCTGTGGTGGGATCTTGAACCCCTGCTTCGTGATGGCTAGCTCTAGAGACTGGAGCGAGCCGTGGTGGACAACTGAGCCGTGGGAGAGGATCAAGAAGTTTGGAATGCGTTGGAGGATTCGGTAACTTGGTTGGTGAATAGAGAGGATTATAGTCCTCTGCCTGCCTTGAGCCATGGAAGAAAGCAGCTCGACTACATGGAGAGCCGAGCTGCTGTCGAGGCCAGAAGTTGGCTCGTCGAGAAGCAAAATGGGAGGATCATGGATCACGTCCACTGCGATGGATACTCTCTTCCTCTCTCCTCCAGATATGCCACGGTTGTCTTCGTCTCCGACAAAAGTGTCAGCCACATGGACGAGTCCGAGCTCTTGCATCAGGCAGTCGACTCTGTCTTCTCTGTCGCGAGCACTCATCTCCTTTAACCTGAACTTGGCACTGAACATGAGTGTTTCTTTAACCGTAAGGAGAGGGAAGAGGGTGTCTTCTTGAGCAATGAAGCCACATATCTTTCTAAGATGTTCTTGGCTGGGCACGATGCTGTCGTTGAGGACGATGATCTTGGGATCAAAGTCTCGGTCACGTACCCGGCCGGAGACGATTCTAATGAGGGTGGACTTTCCCGTTCCGCTGGGGCCCACGACCGCGAGGATCTCGGAGCTTCTCGCGACAAAGGAGACGGATTTCAGAATGTTGATCGGTGGCTTCTTAGCGCCCCCGGAAACGAGGGTGGAGAACCATGTGTTTTTTTGAATGGTGTAGGATAGGTTGGTGACTGTGAGTTTGTAAGGTGTTTGGGTGTGGTGGTGGGGTGGGGAGTGGTTGGAGGAGGACTGGCTGGTGGACTCCTCCGGCGAGTCCGACGTCGAGAAGAGCACCGCAGAGTCATCTTCTATGGTTGCTGATGGTGGTGGTTGGAAGCATGTAGCCATTGTTGAATGCTACAAAGATGATTTGAATTTAAATGGAAATGGAGAAGAGGAGGTTGAACCAACAAAGGACTATTGCAGCATGAGATGACACATTAGGCTGTGGTTGGTCATCCATGGAGGTTGACTCTCTCTCTCTCTCTCCAACACTTAATAGTTATGACTTCAAAGGAAGCGTAAAATAAACTCAAGAAAAGAGCCATATAGGCTTACAACGTCTGTACAAATTTGGATTTTCAAGAATAAGTGTGAATATATATACATACAGCACAGGCATGCTTTAATGTTGCTAGGAATTTACAAAAGGAAAAAAAGGTAAAAATAAAATATAAAGAATTGAAATTAATGTGATTTTCTCGATACGGCACCGGTTTCAGGAAGAGCTAGGATGATGATCTCCCTTCAACATGCCAACTTTTTGAGACCTTGAAATGTTATGCCTGTTCATGATGGCATTAATGTAATTCTCGACCCGGTATCGGTCCGAGTTGGTGAGGGAAAATTGAGGATTCAAAGCGAGGCACGGTGCCTCCACTAGAAGAAACCGGAATAGGTGAACGGATTTTGAGTAGAAAATCACAGCACTTTCAGTATCACCCATATATTCATCAACCTGCAACCAATCCACAAATATTTTGGGTAACTTCTTCAAAACTTTAGCTTTTCATGGATCTAGCAAATAACGAACTAATACTTACTGCTCCGTGTCTCCCCAACGCTAGTGCAGATTGATATATCAATTCCATGGCATCTGGGATTTCCTTATTTCCTGAATCAAGAAACTCGTGATTTCGTCACTGAATAAATTATAAAGCATATATCTATCTAGTACATGGATATGAATACAGAGATGGCAAATGGAATAGCTTCAAATCCTTGTCAATTAGCTATCCAATGAAAGAGCATGTTGTACTTTCATATTTCAGGTTTTTGATCGTGGGCGTCTATGAGCCTAAAACTCTTGCATATGGACAAGATTAATAGGGTTGGTCCTCGTACCAGGCTCTATTACTTTCGCAAGTTCCTCAGCGTGCTCAACTTCTTGAAGAAATGCTCTCTCTATCTGTTCGCTGATGTTAACTGGCCCATGCCTATTCGAAATATTATTAAGAAACTCTTCACCAGATGAATTACGCTCAGCCTGAGAGACTTCTCTCGATCTTGTATCATCATGACTTGGACTTCCATGCATAGCTGAAGCTGCATGAGTGTGACAAATGTGCAAAGCTTGCTTCCATATAGCAAGAATAACGAGCTGAACTGAAAAGGCTTCTAGCTGCATTCCTCCCTTGATCTATCAAATGAGAGCCATATTTTTTACATACCTCAAATAGGAAAGTTGGGAGATTCAATATGTTATATAGGTGATATAAAATGTACATCTCAAACTAATGACGATATACAAATTAGTGTAATAATTTAGCAAGATTGCCTTGGTTCAGTCAAAGTTCGTTAAATTACCTTGTCCTTTACTAACTCTCTGATGGCAGCTGCAAAGCGCTGCAATGAACTGATCCGTATCGTGTAGTCGGTTGATGGCAGCTCTAAATTAACTAAGTTATTCACCGATCCATGTGAAATCTCAGGAGCAGATAGAGGACTTTCTATACCTTGTGCACGGTCAAATTTACCAGTTCGTCCCCCAATTATCGGATATGGAGTAGTGGAAACATTTTCACGATGAGAAGGTGCACTTCCATATTTAGACTGAAAATAACTAGCCTTGAAAGCATGCCCTACTGACGGAATTTTCATTGGAGAACCAGGGACAATCACATAATCCTTGTCGATGGACTCCACCGGATCATCAACTGTCAAGTCATATCAAATTAGACGGAGAAATGAAAAGCTACCAAGTAATATAAGCTGTGCTTAAAGAATCTATGCCACAACAGAATCATAGTATAAGATTATAAACATAGCTACCTTTTTTAGGATGAGTATCTAGTAGTAAATCAAGGTTCATGGTTTTAGGAGACCCCTTGAGCTTTCCTTGGCGGCTGTCTACTCTGGGCCCAGTAATATCTTCTTTACGAGGAGAAAATCTCTCGTGCGTCGACTTCTTGGTGGTTGTTTCTGGGTAAGATGGACTGACAATAGTGCCACTGGATTCTTCATCTAGACTAAACGGTAAACACTCTTCATGCAAACTTTGGGCTGTATTACATTCAGGTAAACAATCTTCATCAAAGCTTTCATCTGTATTCCCCTCAAGAGGGAAACCATCTAAAACTCTTTCTGATTGCCTGTTTCTGCAAAAGAGAAGTTTGCAAAAGAAAAGAACATATGTATTATCATGATCGAATAAACTTGCATATTGTATTCACCTGAATGATTCATCAAGTTGTCTTTGAGACAGATAAGGATGGTTAAAAAACTCCTCAAATGTCAACCGCTCCACTGTATAAATAAGGGTGTCAACAAATTGATATGTTTATTTTTTTTTGATAAAGTAACCATACAATTTTCATAAATTCTGACACTATTCAAAACCAGATTTTTTTTATTGGTCAAACAATGGAATACCTGGATTGCGCCGCAGCAATTTTCTGCACAAATCCATGCAGTGTAGACTCAAATCCTTTGCCTCAGGTGGGAACTTCAAATCAGTTGCTTTAATGATGTTCTGGAGCAGCTGTGGAATGCAGTTCGGACAATGTTTTGTTACAAGGAAAACACAGCTAAAAAGCTTCGAAGCAATCAAAATCTAAGATAACATACCTGTATCTGGTTAACTCCTGTAAACGGAGTTTTCCCGGTTACAAGTTGGAATAGAATGACACCAACACTCCAGAGATCTGCCTGTTTTATTGGGTTAATGCTAGGAGTAGGAGAGGATTAGAATATGTGAACTATTGAATGCCACCTTAGCATCATATCTCTGGAGCTGCATTATTTCGGGAGCCATGTACAGCGGTGAACCACATAAAGTTTCTGCAAGGCCTAAAGGTTGTAGAGATCTGGCAGAACGAAAGAATTTTTTGTTTCGAATTCAATCTTTACATTGGTAATGTACCCATACAAGTTACAGGGAGTAAATTTATGCTACTATTTCATCATATAATGACTACAAATACAAGATTCAAGAGAAAATAGGCATGCCTTGCAAAGCCGAAATCAGCAATCTTCAGGATGCTGTTGTCACCGTTAGATGAAAGGAGGAGATTCTGTTCAGGATTCAGGCACACCAATTCAGTTCATAACAACTATTCAAATTACGGTTACATTTGGAATTATTGATATACGTTTTTGAGTTGATAAAAGACTATAAGAACCTCACTACAGAGATAAAGTAAGTTTTAAAGTTTGTTTCAAATGCACACCTGAGGCTTTAAGTCCCGGTGTATAAGATTGTTTTCACGGAGAACTTTGAGGCCCTCGGCTGCATATCATTAAAATCATGAAGAAACCCTCGGCATACAGAAGAGGGAAAAACAATAAGTGATACCTAGTTGCTGCATAAAGCGCTTCGTAGTTGCCTCCGAGATTCCTCCTTGGAGCCGTTGAAGATGAATTGAAAGATCACCTCCTCTGCAATACTCCAAAACAATGTACATCTTTCCTGGCTCCTGAAAATATCGCAACAAATTGACTGCTGCGCATAAGAATGTATGGTGACATTAATGGAAAACAGGACATATTGAATTTCACTTCGCCTCCAAAAATCCTTGCTTTAATAATCATTTTATGAGCTTTTAATCTGAGTTTGAAATCCATCAAGTGAGACTGACATAAATTGCACAGTGGCAGTAACCTAAGAATGAAAATCGATGAACAATTCGAGGGGAGAAAGGTAGGTTTAAGACCTCGAGCATGTCGTGCAAACGGATGATGTTGGGGTGATTGATTTTCTTAAGAATGACGATCTCGGACTTCAAGCTGTCCTGCAATTTGGGGTTCAATCGAGAGGTAGCGATCTCTTTGATGGCGACTTCGGTGCCGTGGACGCGGTGGCGCGCGTGCCACACCGTGGAGAACGAGCCCGCCCCAATCTGCTTTCCCACCACATAATCCCCCACCACGTAGTAGCCCCTCTGCGCCATCGCGAACTAAATGGAACATCCAAACATGGCCTTAACTCTGCAGAAGACAAGAGCAAATTGAAGTATGAACAGGAAAAGGGAAAAAGAATTTGGCTGTTTGTTGCTCTTTTTTCCTAATCCTTTTGGCTTCTTTTTCGCCCTTTTTAGTTTAAGCTATGCGGATGGGAGAGGGATGAACTAGTTAATCGACAAAAATTAGAATTGTTGCTGCTAAGTGTTGAAGAATGAAGTTTCTGAATGCAGTTTCCGATTTTTTTTTTGTTATTTTGAAGTAAATAAATACTGAACAAAATTCTTTCTTCACGTTACACAATTCAACTTACATAAACAACAATATTGCTTATTTAATTAATAATTGATTAATTTTGGGTCAGAATTGGGGTGGGCCGAAAAAATTGTCGTGCGGCTAACCGGGCCGCGCATTGCAGGAGGGGGCGTAGTGGTCTGAGATCGGGCCAACAGTGCGGCCTGGCCCTGAATACCGATTGAGTTGAAGTTTAGATGTTAAGAGCATCAGCAATGGATGCGTCAAAACCGCGACGCCGATTTTTCGCCGACGCCGGTTCTGACGCCGAACCATTGCGACCGGCGTCGGTGAAAATTGGCGTCAACTTCGGCGTGGCCATGCCGATTCGTGTGACGACGCCGATCCTCACGGCGCCATTGTAGGCCCCGGATCGACGTCAGACCGACGTCAGATTTTACTTTTTAATTTTTTTTTCGAAAAAACTATATATACGCGCTTTGAACGTCATTTTCATTCGCACCACTTGTTTTAACGAGTACTCTCTCTATCTTTCTTAAATTATTGTACTTTTCAGACCAGCCAGGTGTCGACGCTGGCTGGCCGAAGAAGCAGAAATTGAACTATACCGGAGATTATAGCGGCAGCAGCGGTGGTTCGATAGACCTCCTCGAGACGGCCCAGGAGGTCCCGACCCCTCGTTCGTTCAGTGAAGAAGGGCTGGGCGACGACGGAGACGAGGACGGCGACGAGGAGTGATTTTTTTTTACTTTTTTAATTGTACTTTTTAATTTTTGTACTTTTTTTAAAATTATTGTACTTTTTTTTAAATTAACGTACTTTTTAAATTTTAATAGTATTATTCGAATTTCTCGTATTTGTCTCGTAAATTAAATTCTGTATGTTGATACGATTGTAAATTAAATTATATAATTGTTATTAGTGATGTGGATAGGTAGTGGGAAGGCTATGTGAGGGCTATTTGGTGTCCAGTTGATGTGACATGAGAATTTTAGTGCTGATGATGTGGCAGTGTGAAGGCTATGTGAGGCTATGTGAAGTCCAGTCTCATTGTGGATGCTCTAAGAGGTTGAGGGAGACGTTTATTCAATTCTCCCAAAAAAATCGCAGCACACTTATTTAATGTTGTGTGACATAAACACCCTTGCGATGCAACTACGTATCCCATTGTAGTAACCTGGGTTCATACAATTTAGGGACGGATGTAATGTAGTTCCACAAGTTGCAGATGTCTCACATCAAAAAAAAAATTTATACATGCTATTTTGATCATTAATTTCTAATTTTTATTGAAATATCCTTATATATTGTCCCTTCTTATATTCTTAAAATATATTTTTATATATTTTTGAGCCATCCACAGAATTCCTAGCTCGTTCTGATACAATTTACACAATACATATTAAGATCCAACTGTTGTTATTGGAGGGATGTCATTAATTTAATAGTGCAAGGATCCTAGTGCTCTCCTCAGTAGCGGATCTAGAGGATTAGAGGGTGCGACCATCCCCTCCCAATCATCCGGAGAGCCTAATCGATTCCTAGAGTCTATAAAATATAGTGTGATTGCCCTCCTCCACGTATAGAATTTCAATACTCCCTCCGTCCCAAGAAAGTTGAGACAAAACTTTTGAGCACGAAGATTAAGAATTTATATTAAATAAATAGGAGAGATGAAAAAGTAGGACAAATAAGAGATAGTAAAGTAAATGATGTAATAAAGTAAGAGTGATCAGATGTTTTGTCTTTTGTTAAAAAAAATGACTCAACTTTGTTAGGACGGACTAAAAAGGAATAAGAGGGAGGTGGGAAGGAGGGAGTAAATGTTATACGAAATTAGTAACTCAATCGTAAGTTGTTAGTCTAACAAAAAAGGCCTATGATTCAACCCTTTATACTATATCTATTCATTATTTCTATATTTTGTTAATGGGAAGTGAAGATGGATATGTTTCCCTTCTTTCTTTATCTATTGATATAGTATTATACTCCTACTTCTTATCATCAAAATAAATCTAAACTTTTTTATGTAATAAGGAGTGAAAATGGTTATATTCATACATTTTTTTATCTATTCAATCTTTCTTTATTTGTAAATTAATATTACTTCTTATGATCAAAATAAACTATTAAAAAAAATTATGAAATCTAAACTTTTAATAATTTCCATATATTGTATTTTTCTTATGAGTAAAGGCTAAAACTGGTCCTGAAATATATGACTATTTTACGATTTTGGTCATAGACTTTATCTTTTGAATTTTTGCATCCTGAACATTTCAACTCAGATCACAATTGGTCTTCCGTTCATAACGGTCAACGGGTTTAACCCAATTTTGACCGATTAAAGCTCTTAATTATGATTTTTAACTCACTAATTATATCATTAATTATTATTCTAATTTACTCCTAATAAAACAAAACAAATATATTAACAATAAATATATTAAAAAAATGAAATTAAAATAACAAAATGAAATTAAAACAAATTCCCTAACACTTAGCCAAAAACGAATCGTCTTCTCCCTCTCCCGCGACGAATCACCCTCCATCTCCCCCCTCACTTCGATCGCCCACGAATCCCATTCCTGGATGAGGGATTAGAGTAGTTCTCGGCGAAGCCTTGTAGTTGACTAACTCGTATCTCCGCTGCCACGGTGACCCTCGCGCCTGTCGGTGGACGTTCGAGAGGAGGAAGAAGGGGTTACACTCCAAGCCCATTCCTTCAGATGCAAATGAAGCTCGTCCTTCCACTGAAAATCCACCTCCGTCGAGTGAAAACACACCGACCCTGACTGATACTCGACCGCCACCGCCACCTGCGTCTCAAGCTCCTTATCGTGAAGGTAAAATCTTTAATTAAAAGTGCTTTGATTAGGTTTAATTTGGAATAATTTAGAATATAAGATTTTAATTTCAAAATAATTAAAAATCATAATTAAGAGCTTTAATAGGTTAAAATTGGGTTAAACCCGTTGACTGTTATGAAATTGACGGAATTGTAAACGGATGACCAATTGTGATCCGAGTTGAAATGTTTAGGATGCAAAAATTCAAAAGATAAAATTTAGGACCAAAATTGTAAAATGACCATATATTCAGGACCAATTTTGGACTTTACTCTTTTCTTAGTTAAAAAAAAAACTAATAATTTAGGCTAATAAATATAGCCATAATTTACTTTCATTAAGCCTTGGACATGATGTCTGGGTGGTGTAGTCGGTTATCACGCTAGTCTCACACACTAGAGGTCCCCGGTTCGAACCCGGGCTCAGACATTCCTTCATTTTGGCTTTTGATCGTCTCTCTCTCCTTCTCTTCAAACTTGTCCCCAACTTAGTCCAAACACGAATTCCACCACTCTGTCAGCAGCGTTACCTTTTTCTTCAATCCATTGATTTTCTTTTCTCTTTGTTTCCTTGTCCTCTTCTATTTTGGCAGCTGCTGCCTTGCCTAGGGTTTCTCCCAGTTAATTGTTCCGGGCGGATGGATTGGAGCAACGTCACTGCTGAGGATCTGGTGGAGGCGCTGCGAGAAGTCGACTGGTCGTCACCGCCGCGTCCATTCTCGGAGTTCTTCTCCCGATTCACTCCTCCGCGCTCTTATGCCAAATGGAACAGTCGCCTCAAATGCAACCTCTACTAGTTCGATCCTTCTCCTTATGCTTTATTCTCATCGATTCATTTCTTCAATTTCTATATTAGCTTTCCATTAATTATACTTTTCAGTTGTTATTGAAGAGCAATCCTTACTCTTTTGTATTTATCATCTAATTTTTGCAGTTACCGGACCAATTATTTCATCATGATTGTTTTCATTCTTGGTAAGACAGTGATGGCGGATGATTGTTTGTGTGCGTGCTCACACGATCATTTCATTGCTTGAATTATACTGCTATGGTGGTAATTTCAGGGATGGGGTTTCTGAGGAGGCCGCTAGCAATTGTTGCAGCTCTAATGGCAGCTCTGAGCATTGCTTTCCTAAATGATAGGTATGGATTACATTGTTGCAAGACCTGTGCTTTTTGTAACACAGAGTGCTTTTGATTAGACATCATATGTTTTTTTGGATATGCTGTTTTTGTTCTCTGCTTTCTTATATTGCGAGATATTTGTGCATTTAGCTTTGCAGGCACTTTTAATGAGAAAGTTACAAGAACTGTTCGTCAATTTTCACCACATTTAGCTGCCAAAATGAGGCCTCCCCTTACGTAAGAATTTAAACATCTCTGCAATTGTTTAGCGCTAAATTATGCTCCTAACTTAGGGTTATAATTGAGCTAGGCCTGTTATTCGTGGGCGCCCATCTTCTAGACGATCCATACATATATGTGGATGGCCACGCTGGATATTTTCCTTGGCATTTTCCATAGGTATGAGATTTTTAGACCTATTTATTGGCAATTGTTAAGTAACAGCTTGATGCTGGTAATAATATGTAATACTTCTCTCTGCAGTGAGCTGCATCCTTTGGTTTATCTCTTGTGGCATTGTTACTGTCTTGTGGGCATTCACTGTTGGTCTACTTGGTAAATTTACGCATTAGTTTCATATACTTTTCTGGGTTGAAGCTTTTGTACATCTCTGACCTCTTTCTCTCTCAGCCACCCTCATTCATGCTAGCTTTAGAACGCCAAACCTGAAAGCTCGGCTGAACACATTCCGTGAAGAATTCCGTGCAGTTTGGCGCAATTATAGTGAGCTGTAGCTTGTGGTAGCTGAGCACATGTCAGTTTCTTTACCCTGAGAATAGCATAATATCTAATCTTTACATTTACCTCAAACAATATATTTTTATATGTTTAATTGATTATGATTGCATTTTGTTGCATTACGTATGAAATGGATATCTTACAGTTCCAGAATTTAAAAGTTGCTTAGAAATTGTCAGGGTAGCTTCGGAATTGGTATAGTTAAATTTTGCATACTTGTCCCAGCCAGGTGAGTCTCATATATGGTCATAGTGTTATTTGTGGTCTCCTCAGTTGGATATTAACATATCTGTTTTTGTACAAAGTGCTTCTTGACATCCTTACTTCATTTTGCAACTTCATATGATGTATGATTGTAAGAGTCTTGGGGGTTTTAAATTAAATATACGGCATGGATGTAAAAGCTACCTGTGAGATAGTTTTATACTATCAATGTATTCACCTTCCACTTCTAGGAAATCGAGTATATATATGGTTGGCCATTTCACATTTATGAATATCTACATTGATACATTCTGTTGTAAGGTTGTTTTGAATATCTCTTCTCTGAGAAGAAACATAACCATAGTATTTTTCATTGTCATAAGATAACATGTACATTTGGTTTCCCTGATATATGTTCCATTCCTGTGCTTGGTAAATCTAGAGTTTTTGTGGAACAAGCCAAGGATGATAATTTGACATGGTCAAGCATATCTTCCTTACTTTTTCGATAGTCACACCCGAGTGAACTAAATGAATAAACCTTTGTTCATATTAATCTTCACCATATTGACCAATGAAATACCTCATCCTTTTCAGCTTCCCATTCTACTTGTGGGATTGGTGTGCTTATGAAGATGGTGTGTTATGTTCTCCGGCTCACTTCTGCGTGGCTGTCAAATTCTCATGGAGCATGTTCTGCAAATATTACAGATAGAACACTGTAAAACTGTTGGATTCCTTATGGTTTAGTATTGAGAAATCTTTGGAATTTATATTCAAAGATTTCTTATTGTGTTGTATAAAAGTCCTGTTATCAGTGTATAAAGTAATAGCAACTTTTACCTAAACTGTGTTAGAAACATGTATTTTTGGGATGCTTTTTTGTGGTGTTTTATTGCTTACTGAATTTGTTAGTTTTTCTTGCTTGTGACATTACGAGAATATGCAATTGCAAACATATTAAAGTGCAACCATGAAGTCGGTTGTGGAATGACAACACGTCAACAAGAGAGATTAGCCCTTTTCATAAATTAATTAAGAAAGCATGGGGTCAGACATCAGGTCATAAACAAATGATAAGTAATAAAAAAGCAAAAGAAAAATACTTTTTAAAGGAAATAACAACGCAGGCACAAAACAGGGGAATTAAGAATATATGATCAGCTGGCCTGGCCAACGCATGATGTAGAAATCCTTAATTTTACAGTGCTCTTTTCATTAAAGAACCATTATTATAAGCTCTTTGAAGACGACATCTATGGCGTTAGAGCATGGATTAATCAAATCTACAAGAAACTGCAATTAAATATAGCTGTATGCAATTGAAATTTGGTTGGTATATTAAGGCAGATTTCCGGCAGTATTGCTGTTAGGTCTCACCAGCACTACATGATCATCTCCTAGATTTCAAGAATTAATAATATTACCATGCTACGCATATATATACAGCCCACGCACTCTCAACTCTCAACATTAGATGCAGAGATAATCCTGGATGGGACCCAGCAACAGCTGAGATAACTAAAGGTGGAGGCGAAAGTGATGGGATATTATGAGCAATGGGCTCAAGCTTTGGCCTCAGCATGTGGCTTCATCTTGTTGATTGGTTTGGTTTTCTGTTGCCTGAGCAGCAAGCCGCCGCTTCATCTTGTTGACTGGCGCCTGCAGCTGCGACGGTGGATATTTTGGTGTCTAGTTTGTTTAACCTTCCTGGCTGTTAGGTTATAGTGCAAAGATAGATAAATTAGGGATTGGTTCTTGCTTTACATGTTGTAGATGGATTAGAGTTGGTTCTTTTCCGTTTCTCTCTTATACAGTTCCTTTGGTGTTAATACATTTTTTTCATTAAAAACATTAAGACTATTTTTGACGGATAGAAGAAGTATAAAAATGAGTTCAACATTCGACTATCTTTTCCATCCACTTTAATTTATATTTCTAAAAACTCGTGTCAAACTCTAAATGCAGACGAAGGGAGTACTACTAATTTTAATGTGTGATATAATTATTTGCCATGATTGCCGCAAAATAATTTACAAATATGCAGAGTATAAAAAGTGCCTTACAAAGGTAACAAAATCAAAATAATATAAGGACATGAAATTCAAGCCACATGCAAAATTATATGGAACTGAATGATATTTGTGATGGTAGAAAATATTTTTTTTGTAAGTGATCACCGGTGGGCTTGATTTGAATACAAGGTAGAATTACCTGAAGACAAGACAAGAGTCAATTAAATTAAGTCAGTGACAAAATTGTACTAACGTTTTTCATTGAATGATTTCCAGGTTTCAATGAATTATCAAACTCATTTCTATTCATGAGTAGTCAATAAGTTGGAAAATTTTAGGCAGAGACTGGCGTACCTTGCTTAAAACAAAATTGGGGGTGATGAAGAAAGGGAAGAATAAGCTAAAAGCCAGATTTATGTGCCGAAGCTACGGTCTCCAGCATCTCCAAGTCCGGGAATTATGAACCTGAAAAATGACAATTAGGAAATGAACAAAAATAATAAAAGGAACTCAATGTAAGCAAGCCATGCAGCGATTGATTAGCTCCCTTGAAATATTAGCCTACCCCTTCTCGTTTACGGTAGGGTCAAGGATTCCGGCATACACATGAAGCCTGAGAAACAATAAGAGGGTTACTTAACCCATACCTTGCAAAAGCAAGAATATAGGATCCCAATTTAGTATAATCAGATAATATGTAGTTATATTTACCCGGGGAACTTCTCGCTCAATTTTTGAAGGGCAGGAGGAGCAGCAACAGCGGCTATCTGTATCAAACAATTCATGCAACCGGTGAATATTGTACATGCAGTGGGAAAAGAAAATGTGGAACCAGTGTTGACAGGAGCGCGGGGCACACTGGGTGACAGGCAGGTCGCCTAGCAGATGTGGGTTCTCATTTTCCAGTGATATTCACCAAGAAATTAAGTTGAAGTAGGAGACTATCGGATTTGAACATTAATTATATTTGAGTTGTTTTAGGAAAAAAGATTTGAAGAGTTCAGGCATTTGAAATCGCCCCAGGCTTGCCCCTTGAATATCGCTCACCCAGCCACCTCAGGGCGATTCCTGTCAGAGCCCCGTGCTTTTGGAAACCAGCAATCATTAGGATTTTATGACAAACAGAACCGATGATTCGAACAATGTTATGGCTACAAATGTGAATTAAGATAGAAGCATTTTGTTAACATTGAAAACCAACCACTTTTATTTGCTGATTGTCAACCCCTCGGTCCTTTATCAATTGTATAGCTGCAACTACTGTACCACCTGAAACATTATGAGAAGAAACATTAAACCATATGACCTGAAGTGCACACATGCAGCAACATTGAGATAAAATCCTTTGTGCTCTTTGAATGCTTTAACCTATTACCACATAGCTATACTTTACATAGATTTGCATAACTCCTCTCTATATGTGGCCCACCTAATGAGCTGTACATAGAGAAGGCTTTCTTACAGCTGAAGGGCAGCCTATATTTAGTATGTAGCATTGATTCGAACCGAATACCAAACTGCAGACTTGCCTAAATCTACCTTCGAAGTAAATCTCAGGACAATAAATATTTGTATTATATCAGCAATAACAAATGATGATATCTGAAAATCTATACCTGTTGCAAGCATGGGATCAACAACAAAAACTCGAGAACCTTCAGGAAATTTATCTGGCAACCTGTTTTAAAAGTAGAAAGTCGATTGGACTAATGAAAACCCTGACCTCACTATTCAAAAAAGGAAGAAACTGGAGGCAAATCTATCCAAATGAAAACATTCAATTGAGCGTGCAATTATAATTAAGAGTACAATGCACTAGATAGGGTTTGAAACATATAGACCACATTTGATCTACTTAACCCCACTAAAGTTTTTTTGCAAACGGCACTTACTTGTTCAAATATACAGATGGCTGAAGTGTCTCTTCATTTCTGCTGATGCCTAGCATTATTAGTTCAAATAAAATGCAAAGATCCAGTGAAAAGGCAATTTAAGTAGGATAAACATGAGTTCATCAAAATACAAAATTAATAAATCAGTGGATCAAAGATAATGCATGAGTAGACAACTACATAAACAACTAAGAATTCGTTAAATATGAAACCATAACCAGTGTGCTTAAAAGTTATACCCTCCAAGAGGGAAAAGTGGTAGTTAGTGGTACAACATGCAATGATTGAAATGCAATCTATTTTCTAGTAATCATAAGAAAAACAACATATCCATACCTAAATGGTATGTATTTGTAGCTGGCAAAACTGATGGTGCATGCTCTGCCAAAGCCAGGCCAGCTCTCAATATGGGCACAATCTGTAGGATAATGATTGCCTCAAGTATTAAGCCCAAAATCCAACTACCAAAGCAAAATTATAGCCATAAACTCATACATACGCACGCATGCGCATGCACACATTGTTTCCAACATATTACAGTATAATTTATACCTAAGAACAACAGAATTATATAAAAGGTTGGAAGAGAAAGAAGAATGATGATGGAAGACAGAGTGTGTGTGTGTGTGTTTGAGAGAGAGGGAGAGACTAACTGAAATGGGTTCTCTTGGATCAATAAATTCCACTGCGGTAGCACCCATTGGCGACTGGATCTCTCCGCTGATAGTTGGCTGCCAGTAATTCATAAAAACACAAAACTTGTAACTTATTACCATATGCAAAGATAGATACTCTAGTAATAAGCTTAAGCCTATGCTTGAAATACTTTCTAAATAAACTACAAGTGTTCACATTGCTTATGCAGTCTTCCCATTTCATGATATTCGTGCATTGTCATCAAAGTTATCTCCTTTCTTTTTTACTTCATGTTAACATGTAAAATGGGAGCTGTGAAAGCTAACCAGCCACTCCCTTGATGCCTCATATATCAGCAACCTCCCAAGCTCCGCCATAGCGTTCTCTGAAACAGCACAGTCGAACAATTAAAGAATAAAAAGAAAACGAAACAAACAACAAGACAAGGAAGCCTGCAAGAAGAAACCTTCATGAATTTGGAATACTTTAGCATATTCCACACCTAATTCAGTAAACTACTACTACTAAAGTTCAAGATTCACCTCTTCCAGTGGCGGATCCAGGATCCGGAATCGGAGGGGGCGGAATATATAGTATTAGCTTGATTTAGTGCGGACATGGCTATTATTTTCGTTGTTCGTGGCAACACCGGAGGCAAACGGAGGGGGCGGACATGGTAATTTTACGTCCCGATAAGAGGAAAATAGTCGCACGGATGGGGCGACCGCCCCCTCCTGCCCCCCCTAGATCCGCCACTGCTCCACGTTGATGATTGGCTTGCTAAGTTAATTATTGTTGAACAAAATATCAACTCTTGAGGTTTAGATCATTAATTGTAAAATGAATGCTTCGTGCTAGAAAATTGTTATTCTTTATCTTCAAAAGTAGTCTAGTTCATCTCTCTCTCTCTCTCCTATATATCATGAATATTGGGCATGCACAAAGTTGTAACTGTGTCTGCTAAACAGAGTGCATAGATTGCGTGATAATAAGTATCATGAACTCTAAGTATCATGAACTCTTCTAACCAACGCATTTTTCAAGTAACAAAATTTGAGCAAAAGTTGGACATACTGAATACAGGACAAGGCGTCTGCTCATTCCGAAGAACTGAAATCCAATGCTTAATTAAAGGGTGCGGCGGGACGAACACCTACCAAGTCCAACAACAAACCTCTCAACTCAACATCATACTCAATTCCTCCCTAGAATAAATAATTCATCAAAATTATGAGCATTCAATCACACAAACTAACCAACATTCTGTTCCCAGACAGTGACACACCAGATTTATCCGCCGTCGCTTGACAAATCAAGGTAATGGCGCGGCGTTTACGAAAATCGCAGCTCAAAACCTGATGAGTGCTACAAATATTAAACAATCTAAAAAAGTTTCCTAAAAAAAGTTGGGGGTTTAATTAAGGAAAGAAATGAAAATAGTATTAATGGGAGCGACGTGGACGCACCTTGGGACTAATTATATGAGGAAGCGAGGTTGGATTGAAATTGAATGCGGGTGGGTGTTGGAGCGACGACGTGAAGAGACAAGTATAGCATGGATATCGCAGAACCGGTGAATTCATAACGGCGAAACCCATTTTCTTCAATCCTAAACAATTTTGGAATGTGGGAGGAGTGAATCGATTATCTTTCCTGCAGATATTTCCTTTCCTCTCATTTCGACAAATATAATTATGCAATCACAAAAATAATACTCTATCCGTTCTCATTAATTATGCAATCACACTTTGACAAATGTATTCCCTATGATTTCATGTTAATACAGATATTTTTCGTAAGATAAATGAAGAGAGAATAAAATAGCGCTAAAATTACTTTTTGCCAAAAAAAATTAACTCAATTAAATTGGAACTTTCAATTAGAAAAATGATTTTATTAACATGGAATGAAGTGAGTAATATAAAGTGGTTTAAAAACTAGTGAAATTTGAGTTCTATTTAATATTATAATAAAATATTAGTGAAAATGAGTTTAGAAAATGTGGATCATATAAAAAAAATATTAAAAAAGTAATGATAAATATAGAAAGTATATACTCACTTCGTCCACGAAAAATAGGATTCTTTGTGAATGACACGAGTTTTAATGTAGAATTGGTAAAGTAAGAGAGAAGAGAAAAAAGTAAGGGAAAAGTAATGTTAGTGGAATGTGTGGTCCATATTACTCCCTCCGTTTTTTTAAAATATCAACCATTTCCATTTTGAGTTGTTCCTAAAAAATAGAAACTTTAAAATCTTTCTATTTTAGGGCATGGACCCACAATCCACTAATTCTACTTTCACTACTTTTTCTCTTCCTCTCTCTTACTTTACTCATTTTTCTTTTCCTCTCTCTGACACTACCAATTTTTCTCACTTACTTTACCAATTGTGCATTAAAACCTGTGCCATTTCAAATGTTTCTATTTTTTTAAATACGGGGGGAGTATTAGTAAGAAAAAAGAGAAAAAAATAAGAGAGAAGTAGTGTTAGTGGAATGCATAGTCCATATTATTAGAATGTGTTCTATTTTTCATGGACAACCAAAAATAACAAATATGCCGTATTTTTGGTGGACGAAAGGAGTATAGTATTCTAGAAAAAAAATACTATTATATGTCATCACATGAATGAGTATAGGGCAGTAGTAAAACAATTCAGTTATTAAAGAATTGGTTGATTTCATGAGGCGACATAGGAGGACGATAGAGTAGTTAAAAAATGACGAGTCACCAAAATCATAGCTAGAGTAACGAGAGGGTTTATCCTGACAAGAGGATCAATCACCTTTCTACTCTATACAGAATAGACCAATTGTATAATCGAGACAAACAGAAATGCAAAGAGACACGGAATTTACGTGGTTCACCAACGTTATATTGGCAACGTCCACGGGCAAGAAACGGAGAACAAATTGTATTTATATTGTTTTCAGATTACAGAGTTACGTGCACACAAAGGATATGCTAGACCCAATATAACAATTAGGCCTAAAATAGAAACCGTTTGGCTAGCGTTAAACTATGCAGATTCAAGACATAGTAATACTCATTACAAAAAAAACTAGAAATATCATCGCAAACTTTACTCCCAACACCACAAGTTGGTCGGGGTTGGGGACTCATCTCCATAATCCGGAATACGTCAACCTTGATATTTTCCTCTTCTCCTTCCCACTGATGATTCGACGGCGTGTAATCAACGAGATGCCCTCTTCCTTGCCTTGGCCGTGTATGGCTTTATTGACCTCTTCCTCTCTAGCAAGGGAAGCAAACGTGTTTGAGGATTAGATACCCTCTTTCGTGAAACGTGGCTGCCAAACTTGGTACTCCTACTTCTTCCGTCAAGTGTAACAAAAAATTAAGAATTCAAATAATTTAGAATTGAGATATTCTTAAAATCTAAACCGAAAACTCAATTAGTAGGTAACCTATCATATACTTATCAAAATTCATTTGTTTCATACCATAATGAATTGAGCTAAGCACTTTAATATATATTTATATATAAAAAAAGAAAATATTAATTGTATAAACTAAAATAAAACATGAATTCAAATAATTAATTTTTTTTATCGTGTTTTAACTATAAATTAAGAATCATGAAAATGTCAGTTTTGAGCAAATAATTTATTAAAAGTTGTTCTAAAAGCTACATGAGAATTGATTAAATTAGTATTGTAATTTACATAGAGAATTTGCATTTAAAAAAAAACCACGTAAGAATTGATTAGATGCATATTGTAATTTGTACTATGTGATCAGGGACGGAACCACCAGCGGCCAAGCCACCGCTCCAGCGGGGGCTTGGCCGGTCGCAGAAACTTCCCACCCATGGTCTCCCTCTGCGCTGGCGCCCCGTCGTCATTGCACTGAATCCAAAATGTTTAATGTGCCGCACAAAAAATTGAGAAAGAAGATGATTATAATTGTACTTCTAGTATTATTAGTTATGTTTGGCCTTAACTTTTATTGTGTTTGCTGGACTGGACTAGTATTAAATTTTGAACAAGCCCAAGTGTAAACAATTACACTGCTGTCGAACCGAGAAATTCTTTTTCACCAATTTTGCTCTATTCTTTTAAATATTACTATTATTATTTTAAATAATTTAATAATATTATTATTTTATTACATTTCAGCATCGGCTAATTTGTATTTCTGGTTCCGTCCCTGTAGGTGATAATAATTATGCGAATGGGTTTTTTTATTGTTATAGAAAAAACAGAACTGAGCAAATCTACGAAGACGAAATTTGTTAATGGACTATATAATTCGAAAAGAAGAAAGATAGATTTTGACTACTGAAATATATTAAAATAATGGAAACAGAATTATATGCGGGTGGCGCTTATTTTTCGCAAATCCCATGAACCATAACTAAAACAAATAAATAGGTTGAGAGGGGCAAAAAAGTATATATCAAATTAAGGGTGTGATCAATTGCTAACTCTGCTACACGATAACATTAAAATGTCAACAAAATTATTGCTAACTCTGCTACACAATAACATTAAAATGTCAACACATAATTTTGTTGACATTTCAATAAATTGTTTTGACATTAATTGTTGACATTTTAATGTCCTCGTATTGACATTTTTAATACACGGTGTTGATGAGTTAACAACTTAAAAAGTTAGCAATATAACGCACCCTCATTAAACTATATATAAATTTAATACAAAAATTAAATTTAATACAAAAATTAAATTTACTCTCTAGTATGATGTCAAAAAATCATTTCTCCTTAATTTACAAAATGTGTCAAAAAGACTAGTGGATATATATTCATGATTACGACAGGAAATAGAAGTTATTACAAGCATTAAATAATAAATTATTGGAGTACATCAATAGTATAGTAGAATGCAACAAAAAGGAATTGTTCATATGAAGGAGGAAACAAAAGTTGATAAACTTTAACCAAAACGGCATCTACCGAAATTTATGATCTTTGAATGCATAATTCCCGTATAGACGCATTCCTGCCTGTATTTATGTTAGTTATCACAACTGGTAACAATTCATTAACTCCAACTAATTGTTTCAAAAATATTAACACACACATTTTAGATTTGATTTATGTTTGTATTTGTTTGTGAGGTGTGAGATTAATGGTAGTAATCCCATGTTCGTTTGTCATGAAGCACAAATTATTAGATATAATCTTGGTGATTAGTTTATTATTATGGTGTGCGCGATTCATGTCACCAACATGTGAGATTTAATTTTTGTGACGTTAACAAATTTAATAGCTAATTAAGCAGTTATGATAGCTAGTTTCAGTTGAAATGCAGATGCTTATGATCCATTGGATCCCAATGGAAACATCACTATCACATGGGATGTCTTGCAGGAAAACGACGATTCCTCAAAATATGTACGTATCGTTGTTTGTTAGGGTAGATAACTCTTTTATTTTTGGCCTAAAATGCTTGTATTTTTTATTTTTATTTTTTTCATATATAGTTTGTCTTATCTATCTTCCCTATCAAACGATTGGCAGATAAGAATATCGATAATGAACTACCAGCTATTCCGGCAAATCGAGGAGCCGGGATGGAAGCTAAGCTGGAGATGGGGAGGAAGCGAAGTAATATGGAATATGTTCGGGGCAGAGGCGACTGAGCAGGGGAACTGCTCCTTCTTCAGAGGCAAAGTTGCGCCACATTGCTGCGAAAAGGAGCCCGTCATCATAGACCTTCTGCCCGCTGCACCTTACTCCATGCAGGTCGCCAACTGCTGCAGAGCCGGAATCCTCACATCCATCACTCAGCATCCCAACAAATACGTCTTCGCTTTCCTCATGCACGTCGGGATTGCAGACCCCAGCGACGCACCACCCGGGTGCCAACCGCCTTCTCCATTGGCGTCCCGGGATACACCTGTGGTGAGGCCTTTCAAGTCCCGCCCACCAAATTCACTAAAGATCAAGGCCGAAGAACCACTCAGGCATTTAGTATATACTCCATCCGTTCCATAAAAATGTGTGCACTTTTAATTTCCGTCTGTCCCATAAAAATATGAGCATTTCCATTTATGGAAACTTCTCCCAATTCATTACCCTTATATATGAATTTATTTACCGCTTATACCACTAGGTCCACCATAAAACACTAATAATAATGTGGACTATCCACGAACACAACTTTAACCACCCTTCTCTTATTCTCTTTTACTTTACCAATTGTACATTAATTCACGTGTCATTTCAAATACATGAGACGGGGGAGTATGCCTTTTTCATTTTTTTTCTCTCTTTGTTATCATTTTTTAAATTATTATGTTTTGTTTGGTGCATCAACGTGGAATGTCACATGTTTGTATTCGCAGTTTCGTGCGTCGCTTGCACCAAGATGCTGCGTTTCCTTATCGGCTTTCTACAATGAGACCATCGTCAAGTGTCCAATGTGTAGCTGTGCTTGCCAGGATGAGGCTAAATCTCAATGTGTCACGTAACCTTTTTTCAATGTGTCACAATATTTTTCCTATGAATTAATTGTATAGATTCTGATAACACAAGAGTAATAATTATGATAGGATTTACATATTATTTGAATGTGCAGGGCAGGGGTGTCGGGTCCTACAATGCTGCAGCTAAGTCGGAACGAGCCGGTGGTGCAGTGCACGAGCCACATGTGCCCGATAATGGTGCATTGGCACATCAAGCAGAGCTACACGCATTATTGGAGGGTGAAAGTGAGTATTTCAATCTCAATACCTTTTTCATTGAATTTTCAGATGATAGTGGGGTTTTTTATGGGATTCAATATTACAACGACAGGCTTGTGCAGTTAGGGAAGAATGGGAATGTACAAACGGAAATATTGATGCATAAAGATACAGGCTTTACATTTAAGGAAGGGTGGGGATTTCCTAGGAAGATCTCGTTTAACGGTCAAGATTGTGTGATGCCATCAACAGATGATTATCCCAGGCTTCCCAACGCCGCCAACCGCCTCTTTTGTTGCTTCTCATTAATGCTTTTATACATATGTTTTTAAATGTTGATATAATTTAAATGTTGTGATTTGTATAGAATGTGATTTCATTGAGAGGTGGGAATAAATGTAGTTTGATACTGCTATTTGAAACCTTGTCATCATTCTCGGAATACGATGACAGTCTGTCTGTCTTTTGTTCCACCACAAAAAATAAAATAAAAGCTTAGGTCACAATATATGATCGACAATGAAGTTTGGATATGCCTTTTTGGATGCGACGGTGCCTAGTATTTGATAAACATGCAGAGATGCATCACTAGTCTGCTCCCCTAGATGTTAGGAAGTATCACTAGAAATGATAAAAATGGCCCTAGTGCATGCATGGAGAGGCGTCTTCACCAACGGATAAAAGAGGCTCGTCGTATCCAAATACTAACCACCATTTATAACTCTACCATGCATTTGCTGATGTGACTGGGTCTGATAATAACATCATGAACATTTTTTTAAATCTTTCTTTTAAATCTTGTGCCTCTTCTCTTTTAATAGGAGGAATGGAGTATAAATCAAACTGTTGCATATTGAAAAAAAAAAGGATTAAACTATTTGTAAAATTTTAGTTCACAAACATTTCCATGATCTTAAAATTACATCAAATGAGTATTATTTTTAATTAAATTTATCGTATTGCAATTGCTTTTTTAGAAAAATTCAGTTATAATATGTAATTTTGAAAAACATATATTAACATTAAATATTAGGATAAACACAATTAAAATTTATGTTAAAAAATAGTGTAGAAATAATTAAAAAATTTAAAATAGAGTGAACTACAAAAATGATCCTTGGACTATGGGTTTATCTCGCCCATAGTCCTTGGACTTTAAAAATATCGTCAGACAACCCTAGACTAAGGGTTTATCTCAAAATTGGTCATTTTGCCATTTTTAATACGAAAATACCCTTGGGCTTTATCTAAGCCACGCTTGGGCTGAGCTGAGTTTCTGATGGGCATGAGTTTGAAAACTGCCTCCTCATTATAGCTCACCACTTCAACCAATGAGCCCAACTCAAGCCCGCTTATTTTTCTGATGGCTTGGGCCGTGTTAGACAGAGTCCACCCGACCTTGTTGAAAACTCTGGGTATGTCTTGGCAGGGGCACCAATGCTTGAATTCACAATCAATTGATAGTCTAACGCATGTTCAAATTTATCTTCAATGTAATTATACATGTGAGCAAGATAAAAACAACAGTTTCTTATTTAAGGTCTCCTGCCTATAACGTTTAGACAAGCCCAGTTCATAAATCTTAGCACTGATAAGCAACCAACTCCATTAACTTGTCTGAGCTCACTCAAACCTCGCCGTCCCACAGTTCTTCAACTGTTCTGTACTGGCTGAGTGTTTCGTGGACAGCAAAAGTGCCTCTAACCAATCTTGCCTGCAACATCAAGAAAACAACGATGATTTATGTTATTAGATGCCGTGTAAGGTATTCAAACAAGACGAATCCAATAAACCAGGGAAATATATTTACGGCACATAAGATACACAAGTTCTAGAGATAGATCTGGTTTACACTTCAGATATGAAGTGAGATGAAATTCATAAGATGCATAGGAGAAATTAAGGTCACTCTGAAGCAATAAATGTTTCAACAACAGACTATTGCCAAATCCAGTATCAAACAAAATATACAAATATGTGAGTTATATAGAAGTTGACCAGAAATTTGAGAACTTGCCTGCTCGATTTCAGAGAATTTGGAAAATAAGTCATCCGGTATACACCAACTAAAGATGTCAAAATTCTCTTTGATCCTTGTTTCGTTAGTGCTTTTTGGGAGTACACTGTGACCCATCTGCAAACCCCACCTCAAAGCAATCTGTGCAGGACTCTTGCCTAGTTTTTTAGCAATAGAAACTAAAACAGGGTGCTGGAGCACTTCGCTCTTGAGCCACGATGTGCCAGGAGAACCCAACGGCGAATATCCCTAATAGATATAACAAGCAGACGGTATAGGATTAGGGTTTAGGGATCTCAATAAGTAAAATAAAGTCAAATAGAGCATAGTAGTAGAAGTTCAATAATGAACAAAATTTCAGCCCCACAAATCTACAAAGTGAAGAAAACATGAACAATTATGAACAATCAAATTAATTAAGAAATCGACTCACAGATAAGTGAATTCCTTTGGATTTACAAAATTCTCTCAATTTGGTCTGCTGCCATGAAGGATGGCATTCCACCTGATTGACAGCAGGAGGAATACGGGCTACATCCAACAGATCACCCAACTTTTTCATGGAGAAGTTGCTAACCCCAATAGCTCTGGCCTTACCAGAATCATATAGCGCTTCCATCGCCTTCCATGTGCCAGGAATATCAGTAGGTATAAGGTTTTCAGGAGCAAAGCCAACAGAGTCCTTCTTCATCCGCACTGGCCAATGAATCTGCAAATGAACAAGTTTGATTATCAACTCTAAGAAGCACATACACTGATAATTCTGTTGATATATAACCTATAAAACAATGAATCCAAACACCCCATTTGCTTCAGTAAAGAATGGAAAAAACTTAAAAATGTACTTACGAGATACAAATCAACATAGTCAAGCTGCAAATCTTCCAGCGTTTTGTTAAGTCCCCCAGGTACATCTTCAGGAGCATGGTCTCTAGACCTGCATTTATAAGAGAGTTTAATTAAAATAAATTGGTACATCTATTCGCATTAATAACAGACTTAATCAAGAATATACCAGTCCATATACAAAACTTCACTATAATAAAGAACAAGAAAAAAAAACAAATCCCAAAAATATTAGTATTTATCTGTATATATACTTACCAGAGTTTAGAGGTAATAAACAAAGCTTCCCTCTTTACAACTCCATCATCAAACAGCTTCTTCAGAACCAACCCAATCTGAGAAGGAAAAAACTCACCATATGTTAAAGATAATTAATTTCTTCCATTGACTTATATACGTTACTATAAATTCTAAATTAGCATAAGTATTATTCTTGAACAGAAAGGGATCATGCCTACATGTCTCAATACAAGCATATAAACTATGTCAGAGCATCAGTATTTATTTTCTATGTTTCTTCTTCGAAGTAAATTTTAGTTTAAGACCGAGAAGAGTTGCAAGCAAGGACCACGTCCTTAACAGCGGATTTTCGAAGCAAAATTCTCACAAATGTTGTCCATCATTATTTGCCTACCAGTCTACCACCATTAACTACAGCACAGTTCTTTACCCTTGACTTGAATAATGTATCTTTCCTGGCAATCATAAAAGCTGATCATGATTCTTAAATATGCTGCAGAAAAAAATTTCATTACCTCCTTCTCATTGTTATAAGCTCGAGCACAGTCAATGTGACGGTATCCATTCTGCA
The DNA here is from genome assembly GCF_004379255.2 of Salvia splendens. Lineage (NCBI taxonomy): Eukaryota > Viridiplantae > Streptophyta > Magnoliopsida > Lamiales > Lamiaceae > Salvia > Salvia splendens. Next base: position 29,225,516 of record NC_056033.1, on the reverse strand, counting down.
AACAGAAATTGCTAGACATTAAAAAAGGGTATATACTGTATGATATTTCTATCAATGTAGATGAGACATTTTCACAATTTTAGAACTATATTTAAACCGTAGTCAAACTTAGCAGTCCAGACATAGCTGAAATTACACAAAAAAATAAAATTATAACACAAAATAATTACCAATCTCAACTTAGAATATGCACACTACACTAAGGAATATATTCTGATGCACACTTGACACTCCTATTCCCAAAGCTCAATTAAACTTGAATGTATCTTGTGCAGTGTTTGGTAGATTTATTTGATACAATGTATGCATATGATTATATACATATGTGAAGAACGAACCTACGGTTGTGATGATCGAAATGCAAAATTAATGAAATGACAACATGCAAGGAAGAACACAGGCGAATTACGTGGTTCGGCGTAAGCCTACATCCACGGGCAGAATCTGGTGTGTTTCTTTATTGATCACTCGAGAAATTACAAACATAAGAGCACTCAAAACTCTCAAGAATTTACAAGATGGAAAACCCTCAACTCGCCCGAAAACTTCTTGCTTCGAGAGCTAAAAACGCACAGCTTGAATTCTCTCTCTATCACTTTTGATTTCTGTTGTTGTTAGTTCCGGAATGAATCGCAACTCCCTTAAGAAGTATCGATCAAGAAAACCGCCGAACAGCTTCCTTTGCCGAACAGCTTCCAATTGCCGAACAGCTTCCAATTGCTGAACAGCTTCCTTTTGCCGAACAGCTTCCTTTTGCCGAACAGCTTCCAATTGCCGAACAGCTCCTTTTGCCGAACACGGTTATAACCGTTTCCAACTGCTAGTTCCTGTTTTGGTTCCCAACGGCTATTTCCTGACTTGATTCTTCCACCAGCTCAATCCGATCTTGATGAGCTCAAACACTAACAAATCCTCCACCTTTGAGCAATCTAAGATCCATCACCACCAGTTCCACCTTCCTTCCCATACTTACAAATTTCGGACCACCCCAACCAAATCCAAGCAATGTCGGAACTTGGATCTTGGTAGGGCTTTAGTAAGTGCATCAGCCGCATTGTGCTCGGTGCTGACCTTCTCAATCTTCACCGCACCCTTCTCAACCTCATCTCGAATGAAATGCAGCCTCACGTCTATATGTTTGCTGCGTTCATGATATGTCTGATGTTTCGAGAGACAAATCGCGCTATTGCTGTCGCACTTGATCACAACATTCTCTTGCTTCACCCCAAAATCACCAACTATACCCCTAAGCCAGAAGCTTTCCTTTACTGCCTCAGCAAGAGCTATATACTCTGCCTCCGTCGTCGATAGAGCCACCACGGATTGGAGATTAGACTTCCAGCTCACCGCGGAGCCGAACAAGGTAAATATGTACCCAGATTGTGAGCGCCTATTATCAAGGTTAGCTGCATAATCTGAATCGCAAAACCCAATAATGCTATCCTTATCTCCTTCATTCTCTGATTTGAACATTATTCCCAGATCACTACTTCCTTTGAGATACTTGAGAATCCCTTTCAAAGCCAACCAGTGCTCTCTTCCCGGACAGGACATGTATCTGCTCACCACGCTTACCGCATGAGAAATATCAGGCCTTGTGCATATCATCATATACATCACACTCCCAACTATGTTGGAATAAGGTATCTGGCTCATCTCTCTTTCTTCTTGCTGATTTCTGGGACATTGTGATTCGGACAGCTTAGTCTGTTGTGATAGTGGCACTGAGGTTGTTCTACTCTTGTCAATCTGATATTTGCGCAGTACTTTCTGAATGTAGCTTTCTTGGGACAACCACAACACCCTCTTATCTGCATTTCTGAATATATCCATTCCCAAAATCTTGCTAGCACTCCCCAGATCCTTGATTTCAAATCCCTTTTTCAATAAGGCTTTCACCCTATCTAGCTCCTGTCTATCTGGTCCAGCAAGCAAGATGTCGTCTACATATAATAGCAAATACACAGCAGGTCCCTCAGACTTTGATTTGAAGTAGACACAACTATCATATCTGGAATTTATAAATCCCATACTCTGCATATGTTCATCAAACTTGATATGCCATTGTCTACTTGCTTGCTTCAAACCGTATAGACTTTTCTTTAGTAGACAAACCTTATCTTCACTCCCATGTATCACAAATCCCTCTGGCTGATTCATGTATATAGTTTCCTCAAGCTCTCCATGAAGAAAGGCTGTCTTCACATCAAGTTGGTCCAAAAACCAACTTCTTTGAGCAACTATAGCTAGCAAAATTCTGATTGAGGCATGCTTTACCACTGGAGAAAATACTTCATTATAGTCTATTCCCTCCTCTTGTGTGAACCCCCGAGCTACAAGCCTAGCCTTGAACCTAATCTTGTTCCCAACCTCCAACTTTTTCTTGTATATCCACTTACAACTCACTGGTTTTTGTGTGGAAGGTCTCTTCACAAGCACCCATGTCTTGTTCTTGATCAGGGACTGTATTTCATCTATCATAGCCTCCATCCACTGCTTGCTCTCCTTAGAACTCATAGCTTCCTTGAAGCTTGAAGGCTCTGCATACTCTATGTTTTCTGCAACACATAGTGCATATAGCAAGTATTCTTCTTCACTGTATCTTGTAGATGGTTTAGGGATTCTTCTGACCCTATCTCTGGCTAGAACATAGTCACCCAAATCCTGCTGCTCTTCTTCAGGGTTCAAGACATCAGCATCTGCTTCTTCTTGTTCACTATGATTTCCCATCTGCTGTTCAGGCTCAGCAATTCTATCTGCTCCAGAAACCTCCACCTGAACTGATTCCTCAGCCTCCTCAGGTTCTGGAACACCCATCTCCACCATCCTCTCAGGCTCTGGTTCTTTCTCAGAATGAGATGGCCTCTGGCTCTCTTGAGCCTTTTCTAGAAATGGCATCCTACTTTCTTCAAATTGCACATCTCTAGAGATAATAACTTTCTGATTTCCTGGCTCTATGCACCACAGTCTGTAGCCCTTCACTCCCTTTTGGTATCCAATCATCACACATCTCAAGGCCCTTGGCTCCAACTTACTTTGCTTGATGTGTGCATAAGCCATACAACCAAAAATCTTCATATTCGAATAATCCATGGCCTTTCCATACCATCTCTGATCAGGAGTGTCAAAAGCTATAGCTGAAGAAGGACTTCTATTGATGAGAACTGCTGCCATACTCACAGCCTCACCCCAGAATCTCTTAGCCATTCCAGAGCCAAAGAGCATACATCTAACTCGCTCTAGGATGGTTCTATTCATGCGCTCAGCAACTCCATTCTGTTGGGGATTAGATGGAGATGTCCTATGCCTCTTCATACCTTTCTGCTTGCAGAAAGAATCAAACTCCCCACTCAGAAATTCCAGCCCATTATCAGTTCTTAAACACTTCAAAGAACACCCTTTCTCCACCTCCACTTCCCTACACCACTCCTTGAATTTCATGAATGTCTCTGATTTTTCCTTCAAGATAAACACCCATAATTTTCTAGAAAAATCATCAATAATGGATAGAAAGTATCTACCTCCACCCAATGAAGCTGGTGTAGCTGGGCCCCACAAGTCACTGTGGGCATAGTCTAGTGGTGACTTTGAGCTGTGAATTCCTCTTCCATAGGGCAGTTTCTTACTCTTTCCGAGCACACATTGCTCACACAAACCCAACTGCTCATTGGGATTTTCCAGCTTAATCAGCTCCTTCTTGGCCAATTCTTTAATTCCAGTTTCTCCCAAGTGTCCGAGTCTGAGATGCCACATTCTTAAGTCTAATACCTGCACCAGATTCACAGATCCAGTAACCACACTTGCCTTTAGATAGTATAGGCTTCTCTTTCTCTCAGCCATCATAACAACATCACCATTCTTGACGATGTTCATAATCCCATCAGATAATATGCAATTATATCCTGCTGCATCCAACACTCCAATAGAGATCAAATTCCTCTTAATCTCTGGAATAAACCTCACACCAGTGAGTAACCTGATGGAGCCATTATGAAGTCTAAGCCTGATGGACCCAATTCCTCTGATTCTGCATATCTGGTCATTTCCTAACAAAACTGATCCAGCTGCATTCTTGATTTCCTCAAAATGACTTCTAGTTGGACACATGTGGAAGCTACATCCAGAATCCATGATCCATGGAAGTTCTTCCATGTCCTCAGTCACACACAGAGCCTCCGGGACCACCAACTCTTCTGCAATATCAGCATTGTTCTTGCCATTCTCTTCCTCGGCCTGCTTCTTCTTCCAAACCCAACAATTCTTCTTTATGTGGCCTGGTTTCTTGCAGTGATGGCATGATCTGGTCTCTTTCCAGTCAGCTGTCTTGTTTTTCCATGGCTTCTTCTGTGACTTTCTTTTCACATTCTTCTTGTGATCAGCAACACTCAGACTCTCAGACACCATTTCAGTGGACTTTGGATTAGATTTCTGGATTTCCTTGAGCTTTAGAGCAGAGTACACCTCTTCATATCCAATCTTGGACTCTCTACCAAGAAGTATAGCATCCTTGAAATGCTCATAACTTGGTGGCAAGGAATTCAACAACATCAGAGCCTTGTCCTCATCTTTAATCTCTTCATCAATGTTCTCAAGATCATCGATGCATTTCCCAAATTCTTCGAGTTGTTCCAACACACCTTTTCCATCAGCAATCTTGAAAGTGAGAAGTTTCTGCTTCAGGTGCAGCCGATTTGCCAAGGATTTGGCCATGTATAATGACTCCAACTTGGACCAAACTCCAGCCGCTGTCTCCTCCTTTGAAACTTCTCTGAGGACTCTGTCATTGAGGTTGAGTATCAAGGTACTATATGCCTTGTACTCTCTGTCTTGAGCCTTTGCCTTCTCCTTTTCATCAGGCTCGGGCTTCTCCTCCTCATTACTGCCTCCACCATTTAGGGTTTCCCATAAACCCTGTTGCATCAAGATTGCTTTCATCTTCAGCCTCCATAGGCCAAAATCATTTCGGCCTGTGAACTTTTCAACATCAAACCTTGCTGCAGCCATTATTCAAACAGGTTGAGCGCCTTCTTGAGGAAACAAAGAAAGAACTCCCAAAACTTTATGCCTTCTCGATCAATTCAGTGGACGAATTTCCCACAGACGGCGCCACGTTGTGAAGAACGAACCTACGGTTGTGATGATCGAAATGCAAAATTAATGAAATGACAACATGCAAGGAAGAACACAGGCGAATTACGTGGTTCGGCGTAAGCCTACATCCACGGGCAGAATCTGGTGTGTTTCTTTATTGATCACTCGAGAAATTACAAACATAAGAGCACTCAAAACTCTCAAGAATTTACAAGATGGAAAACCCTCAACTCGCCCGAAAACTTCTTGCTTCGAGAGCTAAAAACGCACAGCTGAAAGATAACACTTCCTCTCTTGAATTCTCTCTCTATCACTTTTGATTTCTGTTGTTGTTAGTTCCGGAATGAATCGCAACTCCCTTAAGAAGTATCGATCAAGAAAACCGCCGAACAGCTTCCTTTGCCGAACAGCTTCCAATTGCCGAACAGCTTCCAATTGCTGAACAGCTTCCTTTTGCCGAACAGCTTCCTTTTGCCGAACAGCTTCCAATTGCCGAACAGCTCCTTTTGCCGAACACGGTTATAACCGTTTCCAACGGCTAGTTCCTGTTTTGGTTCCCAACGGCTATTTCCTGACTTGATTCTTCCACCAGCTCAATCCGATCTTGATGAGCTCAAACACTAACAACATACATACATACATACTCTCCATCAAACATCAGAATAAGTGATTATATATAAGATTAGTTTGATACTCATTTCACAGTTTCTTAGACGAGACAATTAGGATCAGAACGATAAACACAACACTCGATTTTAGAGATTCTGCGAAAGCATCAAATAAGACGCTAAAAAGGTGACCTAAAGAAAGGCACAAATACGCAATAGAGAGTGAGGCGGAGACCTTGATTGCTGCTTCAACAGCGTGGCCGACGAGGCCGGGTTCGGACTGCCAAGTGCCAAGCCCGACCGACGGAATTTTAGCTCCAGTGTTCAATTGGAAGTGTCGAATCTCCTGAGCCATTAGAGAGAGAAACGGAATGCTGAAGCGACCGACTAGCTGTTGGACAAATTAAAGCTTGGAATCGACAAGAGTAAACGGCACTTAATTATTAGGCCGGCGATTTTATTTTATTTATTTATTTTTTTTTTATTTTAGTGCTTCAAATTATCGATCATTCACTTGTTTTTTTCTTAGGATTAATAACTTCAAATTGTAGTCTATTTCATCAACTTTAAAATTAGAATATTATATTATAAAATTTTAATTTTCTTAATTATTTTATTTATGCACAAAATATTGTCTTTCATCGACATTTTGAAACAACGTGTTTCATTAAAATTTATATTTTTTCTTTTATATTAAAACTTGGTGGTTTAATATTTCAATTTCAAAATTCAATACAACATATCAAAATTTGACCAAAATTAATGATGTTATTATCTATTTTTTTAATGGACTACTATTGCTACATGGGTATTTACATCAAGCATATAACATACTACTATTTTGTTATTGTTTTATACTATTAATACTCCCTCCATCGATAATAAATGACAGTTTGGGAAATAACACGGAATTTTAGGAGATGTTATTTTACATGTTTAAAGAAAGAAAATAATATATTTGTATATGAAAGAAAACTTTTTCCAAAAAGAAGGGGAGTGTAACATTCTTTGTGGAATAAACTAAAAAAAAATTACGACATTTATTATGGAATGAAAAAAGTGATATTTAAATTTAGGTTCAAAAAGTATCATTCGTGTTTCATTATTTCATTATGTACTTTTTTAAATGTCATCAACTATTTATAAATGTGAAAGCAAAAATTTCATCATTAATTCATGTTTGATTAGTAAAAAATTTATTACTATTATTTATATTGATACAAATATTTCATCTTTATTTCATATTTACACAAAAAGTTTCAATCTTTTGTACTACCTCACATAGTCACATACATAAAGGATTTGATAGAATATATTTAAATGAAGCGTAAATAAAACATTTTATACTAGTATCATTTATTATGAAAATTTCAAACTTCGTACCAATATAAAACAATGGCAAAATATTTTGAATTAATGATATAAATACCCGTAGTAATACTGGTATATAGCAAGAGATGATAATATTTATTCGAAAAACACCAAGTTGCGCGGAAGGGTTTAATGGGATAGAAATTCAAGAAACTAAGTGAAACAATGCTCACATCTCTCCATCCCAAAGATCTTCAAAGGTTTTGTATTCACCCAGTTTTTCATGGACGAACCCGGAGCCCCTAAGCAATCTTGCCTGCAATTACAAAACACATCAGCTCCAAGGGAGTTGTAGGTTTCAGGTGAAGAAAATCACAGAAATTCTCAACATAAATTAGTGATGAAAATTGCACGAGCTTAAATTAAATGCATCCAATGAGTATAACTTGCCTGCTGGATTTCAGAGAACTTGGCAAACAAATCATCTGGTATGGACCATTTGAAAACATCAAAGTTCTCCTTAATCCTTGACTCGTTTGTGCTCTTGGGAAGTACGCTATGACCCATTTGCAGTCCCCAACGGAGTGCAACCTGAGCTGGAGTCTTGCCCAACTTCGCTGCACTGGAAACTAAAACAGGATTCTTGAGGACTTCGCTTTTAAGCCAGGTTGACCCCGGAGAGCCTAGTGGTGAATAGCCCTAAAAGTTATGGAAATTCTAGTTAAGACCACTGGTTAAACATCACCCAATTTTGTAAAAGTGAAAACAAATGCATCCATCTAATGGACAACATAAATTCTACAAGACATAAACTGAATGAAGAAGTCAATGAAGATTTTGTGAACTCACAGATAGGTGAACACCCTTAGATTTACAGAATTCGTGTAGTTTAGGCTGCTGCCACGAGGGATGACACTCAACTTGGTTGACAGCTGGAGGAATGCGCGCTACACTCAATAGATCACCCAGCTTTTTCGTAGAGAAGTTGCTAACCCCAATAGCTCGGGCCTTCCCTGAATCATATAGTGCTTCCATAGCCTTCCATGTGCTAGGTATATCTGAAGGCCAAAGGTTTTCTGGCTCAAAGCCAACAGAGCCCTTTGCCATCCTAACAGGCCAATGAATCTGCAAAATCACAATATTTACTATTAATAGTTTCTGCTTTTCCATTTCAACTAAGCTGGCATATATGATTAGTTTGATTCATAACAGAACCTACCAGGTATAAATCAACATATTCAAGTTGCAACTCTTCCAGTGTTTTTCCTAATGCCACAGGTACATCTTCTGGTGCATGGTCAGTACACCTACAGCAATTGGAAGGTTAAGTCATTAACCTCAAAGAGCAATAGCTCAAAATCCAGAGACCGATGCAAAAACAGAATTATAAAACTACACACCAAATACAAGTTACCAAAGTAAAAGTGCAAGTTCACAATATCAATTCAAAAACTCTTAGTTATGACCATCCTGTCCAATCAGCATATCTGGCAGATCACCTTCACAGATAAAGCCTATAGAGTATTCAATACACAACATCAACAATGTAGCCTCTCTTCTACTTTCTCCGCAATCACATACAACACAAATCACTATGCAGCTGTACATAGACATAACTCTAAAAACTAACACAAGTACATCCATATAAAGTGCATACCAGAGCTTGGAAGTAATAAACAAGTCCTCCCGCTTCACAACCCCATCATCAAACAACTTCCTCAGAACAGCACCAATCTGAAAAAAAAACTGTATTAAGTCTCCTGGACACACATAAATATATAAATTTTACTATCACATAGGTTAATGAATACATCATATATTTCCAAGTCACTCTCACATCAGAAACAATACATGAGTGCTCTTGTCTTGCAGTTTATGTTTAAATAAATGCAACAGCCTATAACTCAAATCGCATCAATCTTACTATCCAAAATCAGAGAGTGCGATATATACCTCCTTCTCATTGTTATAAGCTCGAGCACAGTCGATGTGGCGGTACCCAGTCTGCAACAAAAAATACATAAAATTCAATGCCGTTACAAAGGGAAAATTCCACATCTCGTAATCATGACTCCACAACCGATGTTGCAAAAATGATTGGAAACCGCAAAAATTAATCATCAGATTGCTGAAACAGCATCGAATTACATTCACGACTTAGAACACGAAGCGCGAATGAGATCTGATGAATCACAGGCTAAATAGACACTAAACGAATTGAAATTGGACTTGGACAGAGTCATGCAGGCATACCTTGATGGCAGCTTCAACAGCTTGACCGACAACGCCGGGCTCCGACTGCCACGTGCCTAGTCCAACCGATGGAATTTTGGCCCCTGTGTTCAACTCGACGTATAAAATCTCCTTCGCCATTTACGCTATAAGCTGCAGATTAGATGGAAAATAGGAATGCAAACGGCGTGAAGTAGAGTTAGTGATTGCCTACCAGTATCCAGTTACCACCCTATAGGCCACAATTTATACATGAAATTGAGTAGACAACGACGTCGTTTTTGCTTGGACTGGAACGGCAGTTCTAGATTCTAGTGGAAGATATTTAAATATTTTATATTTATGCCTGTATATTTACTTAGAACGAACTGTCTCAAAAGTCTCTAACTTTTCGGTAGTCACACCACAGGTCTCTAACAAAAAAATATCGTCAGGGGATCCTAACGTTAAATATAATTACGAATTATATTTTTTTGGACCAAAACACACTCAGACCCTAATAAGGCATTTTTGTCACTCCATTATATTGTTGACATGTGACTTCTGCCACATTTTTGGTACATCATACGTAATTAGAATTTTATCATTAATTACACTTTCTAATTTTTTTAATAGTATACATATTTATCATTATCTGCATTAATTAATATGAAAATAATAAAATGAGGCCATTTCTTCCTTATAAAACTCATTTTCTGGTATTTTTCGATGTTTTTATTACCCCTAATTTTTAATTGTTTTTTATCTTGATTTATCGATCAATTTTATTTATTATGAAAGTATCCTAATTTTGCAGTATTAATTTGTAATTTTGCATTGTCTTAATTTCAGATACTATTATTAATAAAAATAATCTCCAAGGAATTAAATAGCTAATGTCACATGTTTGAATATTTTCAAAATATTACTCATGTTTCAATTTTATCATGAATGATAAGAAACAATGCAAATTTATACATAAAGATTGAATATTCATATGATCTTAAAATTTAAGTTTGAGCTAAATTAAAATTTTTAATAAAATATCAATAAATATAAAATCGTCTTAAAGATAGGGTTAGATTAACAAATTAGTTCGAGGATATATAATGAAATAATATTTTAAATGTCAGTGTTTTCAATAAAATAATTACTATATCATTTATTAATGTGGACCACCCTCTCCATTAACATTATTTCCACTACCATTTATCTCTCTCTTACTTTTCCTCTTATTTATTAAAATCCATATCGAACCTAAAGTTTATGCTCTTTGGGACGGAGGGAGTATTATTATTATTATTATTATTATTATTATTATTATTATTATTATTATTATTATTATTATTATTATTATTATTATCATCATCTATACTTATACAAAATGGGGAGTTTTGGGAATAATAATAATAATAATAATAATAATAATAATGTCATTAAGAATATTGTAATAAAATAATATAATAAAGATTTAAGAATAGAACACATGAAACGGTTTTAATTCATTCTACAATCTTTATTCTACAATCAGTATTAATAAAAACATTGATCTTTATTGTACAATCAATGCTAATTAACACAAAAATCAGAGACCCTTTCTTTTCATTCGACAGTCTTTATTCTACAATCAATATTATTAAAGTACATTGATCTTCTCTTTATTGTACACTCAATGCTAATTAACACAAAAATCAGAGATCCTTTCTTTTCATTCTACCTAATTAATCAGAAATAAAAAAAGAGTCAAGTTGAAACAAAACACACATTTATAAATACATATTTGCAAAATAATTTTTTTCAATCAAAATTTCAACAATGAAAAGCGTCGGCGCAGGATGATGAATGATGGAGACGCTGAGTGTTTTAACAGAGCAACTCATATTTGGGGTTAGAGCATCCACAATGGCGGCGAGCGGACCGGCTAGCCGATCTCCGGCGCTCGCCGGTTCGCTCGTCGAACCATTGTAACCGGCGAGCGCCATTTCGGAGGAAAAATCGGCGAGCGCACGCCGATTCGCGAGCTCTGGGCGATGCGCTCGCCGGTCCGGTCGCCGCCATTGCAGACTCCGGACCGGCGAGCGATCGGCGAGCAAATTTTTTTATTTTTTTTTAATTTTCGAAACACTATATATACGCGCTTTGCACGTCATTTTCATTCGCACCACTTGTTTTAACGAGTACTCTCTCTATCTTAATTTCTGTACAAGCTCAACAACGTGAAATGGAGAACAACAACGAAGGTACTCCAATGACGAGCTGGTCTCAAACTCCCCAGGTACCCGTGGGAGGTGTATGGGGTCCGATGCCCGGGTATTACAACATGTACCCGTGGCAGCAGATGATGCCCGGGATGGCAGCCGGGGGGAGATCGCCGGGGGGAGTATGACGGGGGGTTACCGGCGATGTCGGGGTGGGCACCCGGGATGCAGATGATGCCGGGAGGGGTACCAGCGACGTAGGGGACGCCGGGGGGGGGGGGGAAACGTCTATCGCCCCAGTTTTAATTTTTCGACTACTTCTTCGCACACATCGACCCCAGCGGAGGCGTAGTTCACGCAATATGAGACTTTCTCCTTAGACGAGTTGGGGTTTGATCTTCTCGGTGTTCCGGAAACTCCCGTTCAAACGGGGGAAGTAGGGCGGGGTCGGGGCCCCCAAAGGGGAAGGTCAAGGGGAAGGGCAAGAGGGTCGGCGAGTCGTCGCAGCCGGTTGAGGACGACTGCTCGGTACGGAGGAGGTGGATAGATGCAGAGAACGTCGCGCTGTCCAAGGCGTGGGTGAGTGTTTGCGATGATCCCCTCACTTCGAACAATCAGAGGATCGTCAACATGTGGGCCAAAATAGCAGCTGCCTACAAGGCATTTTGCCGGAGGGGAGGCTGCGCAACGGGGAGGAGTGCCGGAAGGCGTGGGACCGAATCAGGGCTGGGGTCTCCCGATTTTCGGGCTTGTACGCCAACGCCCTCCGCATGCAGAGCAGTGGCCAAACGGAGGATGACTGCAGGAGGATAGCGGAGAAAGCCTTCCCCCAGCCCGGGTTGTATAAGGAGTTCACCTACTGGAACTGCTATGAGGTGCTGAATGACTCCGAGAAGTTCCGGGCAGGTGTCGACGCTGGCTGGCCGAAGAAGCAACGACTGAACTATACCGGTGATTACAGCGGCAGCAACGGTGGTTCTCACGACCTCCCCGAGGGTGCTCAGGAGCTCCCGCCCCCTCCATCGTTCGCTCGCCGAACTCTGCCCGGTTGGTCAAAGGCGGGTGCAACGGGAGGCGAGGGGGGTGCCAGGGGTCCCAGGAGGTCCAGTCGGCATCCCCCCTTGGCCAGTCGACAGAGGATCTCAAATTCTTCGCGCGTCAACAAAAGCGTGCTCAGATGGTCAAGATCTTAGCCGATTGGAAAGCGGCAGAAGACCCCGGGGAGAAGAGCTGGAACTAAAACAACAACGACAACTTTAATATGGATTATGACAAAGTTGTTAAGACACCCAACTGTATTGAAGAAACTGCAAGATGAAATACGAGGTACTATGAATGGAAAACAACAGTCCAAAGCCTTTGTCCTAGCGGCAATGAGCTTAGACATTATTGTAAGAGGTGCCGAGTTCGAGCCCTCTTGACATTAATTGTAATTTCCTCCTTTCTTTAGGAGTTTATTTGTAATTTCCTCCTTCTTAATATAGGAGTTTCTTTTAAAAAAAAGAATGGAAAACAACACATAACAGAGGATGTATTGCTAAAAATGCAATATCTAAGAGCCGTCATCGAGGAAATATTTCGTTTGCACCCTCCACTTCCCGTTATCGCCAGCGTCACAAGGGACCATATAAACCTAATGGGATACGAAGTTGCTCCAAAGACGATGGTCGTGATCAACGCGTGGGCTATCGGGCAAGACCCTTCATGTTGGGACGAGCCAAAAAAATTTATGCCCGAGAGATTTTTGAATTTGTCTAGAGATTTTAAAGGACTTGATTTTCATTTGATCCCCTTTGGGTTCGGGCGAAGAGTTTGCCCAGGGCTTGGATTTGGGACCGCTGTAGTAGAACATGCAGTCGCAAATCTATTGCTTAGGTTTGACTGGGCATTGCCTGACGGAGTGACAAGGGAAGACTTGGATGTGACTGAGCGACTAGGTCTCACTATTGCGAAGGATACTCCTCTCGTTGTTTTTGCATCTAAATCTTACTGATGCAAATATGTTTATTTATTTTATGCCTGAAGCGAAATAATCTTCATGCTTCATACGTCCCATAAAAATATGTGCAATTGAAATTACACGAGAATTAATGCATAATTGATAAAGTAAGAGAGATGAGGAGAAAAATAGTTAAAGTAGTAGCAGTGTATAGTGGGACTCACATTATTATTATTATTATTATTATTATTATTATTATTATTATTATTATTATTATTATTATTATTATTATTATTATTATTATTATTATTATTATTATTATTATTATTATTATTATTATTATTATTATTATTATTATTATTATTATTATTATTATTATTATTGTTGTTGTTGTTGTTGTTGTTGTTGTTGTTTATTGAGTTGTAATGGTGGGCCATAGTAGTATAAGTATATAAATTGATGAATATGGGTAATGAGTTGATGACGACTTTCCATAAATGGAAATGCTCATATTTTTGTGGGACGAGTGTGTGCGTCGGTTTCCGACGGCATGTTCGTCGGATTTTCATCGTCGTTGATTAGTGCTAACCTCGATCGACGAGATAACGATGGAATATTATTTTATGATTATTTAATTCATTGAATTAATAGAAATCATTAAAATATTATTATTTAATGAAAATAAAATATTTTGGGAAGATTTCCCTAGATTTTAGGAATATTTTGATTATTAACTATATCTATGGAAGTAAATATACTTTATTAAATTCCTAGATGATATGGACAAGATTAATTTAATAGTTTCCTAAATATAATATATATCTACAATCCTAATTAGGATAGATACGTAGGAATACATTAAATAATATAATATTCTCTTTGTAATCTTGAACGATTAATTAATTTAAGTTTAATTATTCATGTCAGTCCGAGATATAAATAATTTAATTTATTTAAGATACATCTTATCGAAGACATGAATAAGAATTCAGAGACATGAATAAGAATTGTACTTTAAGTAATTAATATAACTTTATTAAATAAGATATTTAAAGATGATAAAAGCTTTAATTATCCAGTCAATTAAATACCAATAGAATTTAATTAAGCCCTTTTCTGCCTTAAGGCTAAGGATAATTAATGAAAAACCATAACTAAAATATCTAAGCGATAATTACAGAACCACGTTTTGTATATGGTCTTCATCGATCGGTCCACAACTTATGAAGCCATTTTCTGAATATTATTGCCACGCATGCTGTGGAGACAATAATCCTAAGAAATTACAAGTTTCAGAAGTCCTAACAGATTTATGAGAAAACATGGTTTTGTTATCAACACATCCGCATTGTTATGGGAGTGTGTTGTAGAAAGAAGATTCCGTAATGCTAAATCTGATGGTCGTGCTTATGCAACATTTGGCGGCCATGCCGTGCTGCGGTCTCTGGACTATTCGTCGGTGTTGTGACCAGTAAAAATGCTAAAATTTTAATGCGTAGGGCACAAAATTTTAATTTTACAGTTGTAATATTTTTAAAAGTTCTATGGTTAATCTCTTCAATTTCATTACATAAGTTTATGACAAATAGTAAATCTTCTGTTTTGCAGTGCAACCTAAATCGTCAAAATGTCATTCAATCCTCTTTCTGTAATTCTTAAAGTAAACAAACTCGAGGGCCAAGATTACATAGAATGGAAACAAAATTTGGACATCGTTCTCACAGCCGATGAGTACAAGTTTGTGCTCACTACTTCACGACCTCCTGTGCCGGCGGCTAATGCCGCGCAGGTAGTACGAGATGCACATAAACGGTGGCATAAGGCAAATGAGATGGATAAGTGTTATATGTTGGCCTCCATGTCAACAGTGCTTAGACATCAGCATGCTGCCATGGCGACTGCTACCGAGATTATGCAAAATCTCACAAATCTTTATGGTACTCAGAATCGAACGGCTAAGTCTCAAGCCTCTCAGTGTATCATGGCGAAAACTATGAAGGAAGGCACATCTATGCGGGACCATGTCCTCGAGATGATGAGCCATCAATTTGAGGTTTTGGGAGGGACAATTGATCTCGAGTCCCAAGTTACTATAATCCTTCAAAGTCTACCTCTTAGCTTTCAGTAGTTCAAGCTCAACTTTGAGATGAACAAAAGGGACTACACCTTGGCTGAATTGTTGACTGAACTTCAGTCGGCAGAGGACCTTATGGTCCAAGCTAAGACGACGATGGTTAGTTCGACACATCATTCCTCTGGCTCTAGGCCTAGCGCAGGAAAGAAGAAAGTGCCGAACCAGGTTGCCGCCAAGGATGCTAAGGGAAAGAAGAAAATGAAGGTAAACAAGAAACAAACTGGTAAGTACTTCAAGTGTGGACAGAAGGGGCAGTGGAAGCCAGACTGTCCTAGGTAGGGCAAGGCTACAGGTGACAAGGCGGCTATATGATCGTGAGATCGAGGTCCAGCTGGGCGATGCTACAAAAGTGGCAGCCGTTGCAGTGGGAGACGTTTATTTGCGTTTTAGTAGTGATAGATTTTTTTATTTTGAAGAATGTTTTGTTGATACCTTCTTTTAGAAGAAATTTAATTTCAGTTTCTAAATTAGTTTTTGATGGATATTCGATTTCTTTTAATGACAATTGCATTATTAAGAAAGATGGTTCTTATATCTATCGTGGTATCATACAAAACAATCTGTACACAATCACATCTACACAATTTATTGATCGCAAATCAGAACTCAATATAACATCGAAAATTTCAAAGAAAAGGAAAGAACCTTCAAGTTCAATGAACGAAATGTACTTATGGCACCTTAGACATGGTTATGCCAATGAAAGAATGATCCATTCTCTTGTGGACAAAGACCTTATTAAAAGTTTAGAGAAGGAGTCGTTTTCAACACGTGAATCCTACTTAGAAGGCAAGAATACTAAGAGACCTTTTAGGGTGAAAGGTAATAGGGCCAACGAAGTACTAGATCTCGTTCATACTGACGTGTGTGGACCAATGTCAACAGAGGCAAAATGTGGCTATCGATATTTAATCACTTTTATTGATGATTATTCGAAAGTCCGACACGTTTATTTGATGCGTTTCAAGTCTGAATCTTTTGACAAGTTCAGAGAATTCAAGGCTTATGTTGAGACACGTCATGGAAAACGTATCAAGAGCCTGCTATCCGATCGCGGAGGCGAATACCTAAGTGCTGAGTTTTTGGACTACTTGTCAGTAGAGGGAATTGAATCCCAATTGACTGCGCCGTTCATACCCCAGCAGAATGGCCTAGCTGAAAGAAGGAATAGGACCTTGTTGAACATGGTCCTATCGATGATGAGTTATGCACGACTACCTATTTCGTTTTGGGGACATGCCTTGCTTTCTGCAAGTCATATTTTAGACAATTTACCTTCAAAATCTGTTCCTACTACTGCGTATGAGTTGTGGACTGGGCGCAAGCCCAATCTAGAACATCTCAAGATATGGGGTTGTCTGACTCATGTATTGGAAAATGATCCAACTAAGCTGGAATCAAGGACAAAGGTATGTTTGTTTATAGGTTACCCTAAAGGATCGAAAGCTTATGAATTCTATAGTCTCTGAGATAAGAAAGTCATCGTGAGCACTCACGGGACATTCTTAGAGGAAGACTTTGTAATGAACCCAGCAGTGATGTGGCTCTTAAAGAGTTAACTTCTGTCACAAGTTCCATTAACCAAGAACCCGTACCAAGTGTATAAACAATTCCCGTAACTTCAACTTCTACTCCAATTGTTGTAGTGCCGCATCGCAGTGGGAGGGTCTCACATAAGCCCGATAGATACATTTGTTTGGGGGAATATATGGATCACTTCTCGGACAGCAATGTATTAGATCCCTAGAATTTTGCAGAGGCGCAGACAGATGTCGATCATTGCGAATGGGTGAAAGCAATGGATTCGGAACTACAATCAATGATAGACAAAGACGTCTACAATTTGTCTTTCCCACCCGAAGGCTATACTGCCATTGGGAGCAAGTGGATACACAAACGTAAGTGTGGACCCGATGGACGAGTTAAAGTCTTTAAGGCAAGACTAGTGGCTAAGGGGTATACCCAAAAGGAAGGTGTCGATTACGACGAGACCTTCTCGCCGGTGGCCATGCTTAAATCGATCCGGATACTTCTGTCTATATCAGCTTACATAGATTGAGATGTATGGCAGATGGACGTTAAGACTGCGTTCTTGAACGTTAGTCTTGAGGAGACCATCTACATGGAACAACCCGAAGGATACGCCTTGAAGGGCAATGAACACATGGTTTGGAAGTTTAAGAAAGCCATTTATGGCCTCAAGCAAGCATTTAGATCATGGAACCAGTGTTTCGATCAGACTGTTCATATGTTTGGATTCGAAAAGTGCCCAGATGAAAGCTGCGTCTACAAGAAGGTTGAAAAGAGAAATGTTGTGTTCTTAGTTTTATATGTAGATGACATTATTCTAATTAGAAACAATAAAAAGATGTTGTCATTAGTACGAACTTGGCTGTCAATCCAGTTCGAGATGAAGGATATAGGAGACGCGGGTCACATTCTCGGCATCAATGTTTTTCGGAATCATGAGAAGAGGATGTTGTGCTTATCTCAAGAACCTTACATCGACACTGTACTTAGTCGCTTTAGCATGCAAGATGCCAAGAAAGGTTTCTTACCTTTTAGACATGACATCCATCTATCTCAAGAGATGTGTCTTAAGATGTCGTCTGAGATAGAAGAGATGAGAAGGATACCATATGCTTCAGCACTTGGTAGTCTCATGTATGCTATGCTTTGTACAAGACATGATATTTGTTTTGTTGTTGGCATGGTGGCAAGATATCAGTCGAATCCGGGCCAATGACAATGGACTGCCGTAAAGAACATACTCAAGTACCTTAAACGGACTAAGGACTATGCTCTAGTTTACAATGCAGCCGAGCTCTGTCCTTTGGGATATACAAACTCAGATTTTCAAGCTGATCTCTAGTTTACTATGGGACGGATGGGGTATTAAATTGTGGGTTCAATTTAATTAGTAGAAAGCCAATTGGGGAGGTCATATCCAAAACCTTCCATAGATCCCTGACTAGGCCCAATATGTGACTTAATATAAATATGAGAATAAAAGAGACAGAAAACACACTTAATTATACTCATAATTTTCATCCCCCTCTCCTGCACTGTGAGGGACAATTTTTTCCCTCCTCCGTGAGATAGGATTCTGTCTTCTTTATTCAAGTCCTAGTATCCTGGTGAGATCAGTCCACACTGATATCAGCATACAGTCCGAGAACCAGTAAGAAGATTTGTGGTCTAGTACTCAACATCTTCACGTAGAGAAGGTGTGAGCTATCTTCTATTCTTAAATTTGTTCATGCTGCAAAAAAAATTATGACAAATTGAAAATAATTATTTATGTAGAATACAGGTGATATTATATGCACAAACGTATATTCAACATAAATAATAAAGTTTGGCTATTAATTTAAATTTGTTGATATATTATTAACTATTATTAATTTTTTTCTACTATTTTGATAGCATAAAAAAATATAAGAAAATTTTAAAATAATAAAATAAAATTGCTAGACATGTTTAACTATACGAATATTTGCATCCAGTAAATTGGGAGTATGTATATGTATGATCGTAACTGTAATATTTTGCAATTTTAGAGTAATAATTGAATTTAGAGTTACATCCATTAATTTTCATGTATAATTGGATATAACTTTGATGGGGTGCGTACTAAACAAGCCCAACAGCAATGACGGCCCATCATCCCAAAGCCCAAGGAAGAGTATGAGTTCGGCATTACCAAAGAGTTCGGCCTCAGCCTACAGCTCGGTAAAAGCCAACCAATCAAGCTCTACTCTCAGATCGGCAACCAAAGCAGTTCGGTCTCAGTATTCGACCGAACAAAGAGTTCGGCCTCAGCCTACAGCTCGGTAAAAGCCAACCAATCAAGCTCTGCTCTCAGGTCGGCATCAAGCTCTACTCTCAGATCGGCAACCAAAGCAGTTCGGTCTCAGTATTCGACCGAACAAGGAGTTAGTGGACCCATACAGGATTTCCACAACTTCCAACACACCCACTACCACGTGGTGTCAACTCAGGCCACGATCGTAGGCCATGACCTACGCTACATCCACGATCTTAGGCCATGACCTCCACGACATCCACAACCATCATTAGTGGTGATGCAAGCCACGATCTTAGTTCAATGTATAAATAGAACTTAGATCAGATAGAAAAAGGTTAAGCTCTCTAGAGATAAAATATCATATAGCAAGTCTGTGTTGTAAGCTGTAATCCCAGATCAAGCAATACAATCTTGCCCTCCCTTCTTCCCGTGGACGTAGATTTACTTCAGTAAATCGAACCACGTAAATTCTCTGTGTCGTGATCTATATTTTCCAGCATTCTTCACCATCAAAAATTCGCGGATCCATCACTGGCGCCGTCTGTGGGAAACAGAGAACCAAATTTGTGATAAAGCGAATTTTTGACCCTTTTTCCACCCCAAAAAAATGCATACCAGATCACATACTACCCGTAATACCGTTCGTGAAAACCATGAGGAAGCTAGTCCAGCCCGCAGGTCCGGAAAACCGCCTCGGGAGACATCTACTTCCAGTTTTCACGATGAAGGAACAAGCCGCTCAAAAGGTCCACACACCGAGTCTTCCCAGCAGCCTGATTTGAATGAGGCTGTCAAGCTGTTCTTGGCTGAGAAGCAGGATGAGTTCTTAGCCTTCCTGCAAAAGAGCCAAGAGCCGAAGACGAAAACGGTGGATTCTCCTTCCTCATCCAGACATGAAAGTCACTACCGCAGTAGTGCCGTGTCTTCCAGGAAGAAGAATCCTCAACCCCGACATGTTCCTGTTCCTCCTCGGTACCGGGATCACAGGAGATCTCCATCTCCTCCATACCGAAGAGATGTCGGGTTCGCCATGTACGGAGCATTGAAGACTCCGTTCTCGGACGATATCACCCGAACTCCCCTTCCACAGAACTACCGAACTCCGTCGATGACTTATGACGGGTTGGTGGATCCTCATGACTTCCTGGGACGCTATCAGTATAACATGGCGAACCAGGGTCTCAATGAGGTCCATATGTGCAAGCTGTTCCCCGAGCTGCTTATCGGGAACGCGAGAAGGTGGTTCGATAGCCTCCCCCAAGGCAGCATTAGATCTTACCGAGATCTAATGGATGCTTTCCACAGGAGGTTCTTTCAGAAAGCGGAAGCCCGGATCACTTCGGCTCAGCTGCTTTCTATACGTCAAGGTCGCGACGAAAAGATCAGCGACTTCATGACGAGATTCCACAAGGAATGCCTACAAGTAGATGATCTCAACGATCTACTTGTCATTTCGGCATTCCAAAATGGAATCCTGCCCGGAGCTCTCTACAGAAAGCTCGTGGAATGCAGTCCGCAAACAGCTCAAGAGATGTGGGACATTGCGGACCAGTTTTCTCGTGCCGATGAGGCAGACCGTCGAAAACGGTCTTTAGACAGCTCATCTAGAGAAGACAAAAAGAAGCCCGATCATAGCGATCAGAGGTTTCCTCACCGAACTCCTTCCCCACTAAAGGAGGGATAGCGGTCATCCAAGGTGATCAAAAAAGAGCAAGACTGCAGATTGCGCTTAAAAGTGCCGAGCAATCAGATCGGCACCATCAAGCATAGCAATCAAAGCAGCCGGACTCAGAGGCAGGCGAAATGACCGAAGTCACACCGGAGCCGAACTCGATGGTGTACGGCACTGAAGCCGTGATTCCGGTTGAGATCGGCATACCCAGTCCCCGAACTCAATTTCTCCTCAGAAATGAATGGTGACGGACTGAGAGCCGAACTAGATCTTGCCGAAGAAAGAAGAGAATTGGCCTGCCTAAAAGCAGCCAAGTACAAGGAGCAAGTAGCCCGGTATTATAACCAAAGGGTGAAAAAGCTGCAATTTCAAGTGGGAGATCTCGTCCTGAGAAACAACGAAGTAAGCCGAGCAGAAAAGCTGGGCGAACTCGAACCCACATGGGAAGGTCCATATCGGGTGTCAGAAGTCCTCGGCAAAGGGTCTTACAATTTGACTCACGTGTCAGGAGCACAAGTACCCCTAAAATGGTACGTTTCCAACCTCAAAAAGTTCCATTTGTAAGAGACAGTCCGGTCTGTCAGTCTTGTGTCTAGTTCGGTCCTAAGGCTATGTGCGTTTTTGTCTCTATGTGCTTTTTATTTGTCTATATGCGTTTTGTCTGTCTATGTGCGTGTCGTCTCTTGCAAATGTTACTGAGGTATCTTGTTCTTCGAAGGCTGATCCCCTTCTTAGAACATATACAAGCCAACGATTGTGAGTCAAAGCTTCTAAAGAGGATACAAGACCACAATTCAGCTTAAACAAGCAGTTCGTCTGAAACGAACTGCAATAAGCCAACGATTGTGAAGTCAAAGCTTCTAAAGAGGATACAAGACCACAATTCAGCTTAAACAAGCAGTTCGTCTGAAACGAACTGCAATAAGCCAACGATTGTGAAGTCAAAGCTTCTAAAGAGGATACAAGACCACAATTCAGCTTAAACAAGCAGTTCGTCTGAAACGAACTGCAATAAAGACTATTGTGAGTCCAAGCTTCTAAGGAGGATACAAGACCACAATTCAGCTTAACAAGCACTTCGTCTGAAACGAACTGCAATAAGCCAACGATTGTGAGTCCAAGCTTCTCAGGAAGATACAAGACCACAATTCGGCTTAAGAAATAAGCACTTCGTCTGAAACGAACTGCAATAAGGGAAAGTCCGATCCACGCGATAAACCTCGCCGAATTAGGACGACCAAGTTCGGTCAAAGAAGTTTACCTCATAAGACCGAGGACGACCATGTCTAGTCAAAGAGGTTTACTGCATAAGACCACTTCGGTTAACTGGGAAAGTCCGATCCACGCGATAAAACTCGCCGAATTAGGACAAGGGAAAGTTCGATCCCGGCAACAAAAATCGCCAAATTAGAACACAGACCAAAGACGAGTCCGGTCAAAGATGTTTATCTCATCAGACCAAAGACGAGTCCGGTCAAAGATGTTTATTTCATCAGACCAAAGACGAGTCCGGTCAAAGATGTTTATTTCATCAGACCAAAGACGAGTCCGGTCAAAGATGTTTATTTCATCAGACCAAAGACGAGTCCGGTCAAAGATGTTTATTTCATCAGACCAAAGACGAGTCCGGTCAAAGATGTTTATTTCATCAGACCAAAGACAAGTCCGGTCAAAGATGTTTATTTCATCAGACCAAAGACGAGTCCGGTCAAAGATGTTTATTTCATCAGACCAAAGACGAGTCCGGTCAAAGATGTTTATTTCATCAGACCAAAGACGAGTCCGGTCAAAGATGTTTATTTCATCAGACCAAAGACGAGTCCGGTCAAAGATGTTTATTTCATCAGACCAAAGACGAGTCCGGTCAAAGATGTTTATCTCATCAGACCAAAGACGAGTCCGGTCAAAGATGTTTATTTCATCAGACCAAAGACGAGTCCGGTCAAAGATGTTTATTTCATCAGACCAAAGACGAGTCCGGTCAAAGATGTTTATTTCATCAGACCAAAGACGAGTCCGGTCAAAGATGTTTATTTCATCAGACCAAAGACGAGTCCGGTCAAAGAAGTTTACTTCATAAGACCGAGGACAAGTACGATGAAATTTTTTCGCTAAGCTGTAAATATACAGTGTTAGAAGCGAAAACAAAATTTCATTTTTTAAATCTTGTTCGGCTTACAACTCCGCTACCCTACAAAATGGCGTTACGCTATTACAAAGGACTATTCTACTGTCCGGGGTTGCTAAAGTTGAGCCACCTATCTGCAAAATCCTCTGGAAGCCGAGTTCGGTTGTTCCGAGCAGATGAAGAATAAGCAGGTCGACGAGATGCTATCCTCGACCCAACACCTCTTCCGCGAGCCCCAGAAGCTCTAACCCCTCGGCGATGAAGAGTCTCTGCAATAAGCATCTGCTGATCTTGCTCGCTCATAGTCACAACTCCTCGGCGAATTTCAGTCCGTCCCTGTCTTGACGATTCCGGTTGCTCCTGAGCCCGTTCTCGTCTTGACGTTTCCGGCTGTTCCGGAGTTCGTTGTTGACTTGGAGTAGGATTTTGAACAAGGGAACCAGAGGCTTGATCTGGAGTGCGAGCATCTGTTGGCGGGAAATGCCTAAGGAATCTCTCGATTGAGGGACGCCGGGAAAGAATGATGTCGTACCGAGAAGCCCAGCGCCGCAATGATTTCACAACTTGTTGGCAAGCCGAGCTCTCCAGCGCATTGTTCCTCCGGAGTACATGATATTCCTCCCACAGTTCGTCAACTCGACACTGAACATCTGATATGGTCACTCCCCCGCGCACACGGATGTAATCCTCGTACGCAGTCCTCTCAGCAATGGTCGTATTCAGCTCGGCCTCCAGATCCTTCTTATCGGACTCTAAGTCCTTATTATCGGCCTCCAGCTTCACTAAACGAGCCAGAAGCTCGTCATTCTTCGTCTGATCGGCTATAGCTCTTTTCTCAGCTTCGTCTAAAGCCGAAGAGTACAGCCGTTTCCAGTGAAGTATCTCCATCTCCTTGAGTACAAAGCAGCTATATTAGTTCGGCAGCTGTACCGAGCAGATAGTAAAATACAACAGGAATAAAGGCGAGTACGAAAAGCTATACGAAGACAAGTGTAGAGAATTTTTCATTCACAAGGAAAATTTTTTACACTAGGAGGGCTTCAAGGCCATTTTACAAGGAAGAAACTAGACTAAGAGAAGGGAGACGAAATCATACTCCGCCAGCTTCGGCTCCTCGGTCTGGTTCAGCTTCTTTCTCCTGAGCTACCTCAGCCTCGGCCTCGCATCCTGCCGGCCTCGCCTCCGCCTCCTGATCGGCTTCCTTCTCCGGATGCCCGGCCCGCTCGACTTCGGCCTCCAGCTCCAGCGGCTCGGCCTCACCCTCTCCGTTGTAAGTCGAAGCGGGTGAAACGGGTCCCACGGAGGCAAAGATAGCCTCCAGGTTCTCGTCCCGATCAGCTCGACAACTCCGGACTCGGTCTGCAGAAAGCAGGACCGAGGATGAAGCGAGCTCCTCAAGGAGCGGCAGATTCTGAAGCCGAGCTGCTATCTCTCGGCTGTACAGAGGCAGCACGACGTCGGCCCCCTGCTCACCCTTATCGGTAATTAGCCTTACCAGACTACCGACAAAGGCCGAGAACTGGCTGCTCAAAAAGAGTTTCTCCGTGTAAACACGGAGAGCCTCCCCCTGGGCAGCCACGGCGGCAGCCTCCTTCTGAGCCTCCCGGTGCTTCGTCTGCTCTTGCAGGATGATGAGCTGGTTTCTGGCTGACCGGGCTTCATCCTGAGCCGAGATCCTAGCAGCTCGGGCCCTCTCAAATTTGGCCTCAGCCTGTTCGGCCAGACTACGAGCAAGATGCAACTTCTTCTGCATCTCCTCGTAGTCGTGGGATGCTTTGGAGAGCTCCACGGAGACGAGCTTGGCTCTCTGAAGATGAACAAGGAAAAAACTCAACAGAATGGCCATCAAAAAATGTGGAAAAGAAGCCAAGTCAGAAAGCTTACCTCCACAAAATTCGTCGGCCATTGAAAAGGCTCAGGGACGTGTTCCGGGATGTCTGCAACCACCTCGGAGATGACCAGGTCTTTCCCCGGCACTCTTGGGGACTCATGAAATTTCCCCTTCCCTTTAGCCGAACACGGCTCCGGCTCTTTCGGATCCGAAGAAGAGGTTTTTTGCCTCTTCGGATTCTTCTCGGCTTCAGACGCCGAGCGAGGGGCTCTCTGCCTCTCCGGCTCCACAAGCTCGGAGGACTTTCGGATAGCCTTATTCAACATGTACACTGCCAAAAAGCAAGAAAGCCAGGTTAGTTTTCTTCGTTAAAGCAGTAGAGCATAAAGATAAAGAGAAATCCTCACCCTCGGCCTCTTCGTCCGAAGACGAGATGTCGAACACGACGTCGCCCTTGACGAGCTCAGACTCCGTGTATTGTTTCCTAACTATGGGAATCTTGTTGAGCTCGCCATCGAGCTCGTCCAACGGTTCAGGCCGAGGATGACGGATAACGGACTTCGGCCCTCTCCAGGGAAAACTAGGAGCCGCGGTCCTATCATAGTAGAAGAAGCGGTTTTGCCACTTCGGCCACTTCGTTTTACAAAAGGCCCTAAAGGGCTGTACAGGGATCAAGTAAAACCAAGACCCCTTCCTCTTAAATTGAAAGAATTTAAGGATCGCCTTCAAAGACAAATCCCTTCCTAACTTACGGAGTTCGGCAGCGAAGGCCGACAAGTGCCTCCAAGAGTTCGGAGTCACCTGGCCTAAAGGAAGCTGAAAAAAATCTAGTAAATCTATAAAGGCAGAAGGGAGGGGGAAACGAAGCCCGCATTCTAAGCAGGCCTCGTACACGGTGGCGTAACCCTCCGGCGGGGAGTCAGCCCTATGATCACCGTCAGGTACCACCGCCTTCCCCCCAGGAAAAAAGTATTTTTCGGGTAGGGATATCACAGTATCCTTACTCAAAATACTATGGAAATACTCTACGGTCTTCTCCCCGGACTCTTTCCGGCCAGAAGACCCCTTACCGCCTCTCCTACCGCTACCCGACTCCGAAGAAGAAGAAGAAGACATTTTTCTTACTTTTTGAAGGTGAAGAAAGTCTGAAGAAATTCTTGAAAGCGGAGAGAGAATTTTCGCAAAAAAGAGAGAGTGCAGAAGAAGCAGTCGCAAAAGTGCTTCAATGATGAAGAAAGGAGGTATTTATCAGATTCGGCGAAGATTTCAAAATCATCGCACCGTTTCGAATCCCACCTTTTCAGGATTCAACGGCCGGATTTTACTGTCGCATTTAATGCAAGGCACGTCCCCTGACATCAGCCTCCCCCTTGCCTTTATCCAGAATGCCGAAGTGACTCACTTCGCCGAAGTGATTCACTTCGCCCTTCGGGGGGGGTAGTGATGGGGTGCGTACTAAACAAGCCCAACAGCAATGACGGCCCATCATCCCAAAGCCCAAGGAAGAGTATGAGTTCGGCATTACCAAAGAGTTCGGCCTCAGCCTACAGCTCGGTAAAAGCCAACCAATCAAGCTCTACTCTCAGATCGGCAACCAAAGCAGTTCGGTCTCAGTATTCGACCGAACAAAGAGTTCGGCCTCAGCCTACAGCTCGGTAAAAGCCAACCAATCAAGCTCTGCTCTCAGGTCGGCATCAAGCTCTACTCTCAGATCGGCAACCAAAGCAGTTCGGTCTCAGTATTCGACCGAACAAGGAGTTAGTGGACCCATACAGGATTTCCACAACTTCCAACACACCCACTACCACGTGGTGTCAACTCAGGCCACGATCGTAGGCCATGACCTACGCTACATCCACGATCTTAGGCCATGACCTCCACGACATCCACAACCATCATTAGTGGTGATGCAAGCCACGATCTTAGTTCAATGTATAAATAGAACTTAGATCAGATAGAAAAAGGTTAAGCTCTCTAGAGATAAAATATCATATAGCAAGTCTGTGTTGTA
Organism: Salvia splendens; assembly: GCF_004379255.2. Lineage (NCBI taxonomy): Eukaryota > Viridiplantae > Streptophyta > Magnoliopsida > Lamiales > Lamiaceae > Salvia > Salvia splendens. Next base: position 29,198,574 of record NC_056033.1, on the reverse strand, counting down.
AGCTGTAATCCCAGATCAAGCAATACAATCTTGCCCTCCCTTCTTCCCGTGGACGTAGATTTACTTCAGTAAATCGAACCACGTAAATTCTCTGTGTCGTGATCTATATTTTCCAGCATTCTTCACCATCAAAAATTCGCGGATCCATCAAACTTCTTTATAGTTCCACTTATTAAATAATTATTTGATGGGCTTATCATCTCATTATGTCAAATAGTATATCTAGATTAGGAATTTTTTTTTATCGTTTATTGGTCATTTTTGGCTGATCGCTATATCATCAAGTAATTAGAAAAAAAGAAAATTATAGAAAAAGGTCTTTCTCCATGATAAACTAAAAAGAAAATTGTGACATCTATTATAGGACGGGTGTAGTAGTATTTATATTTAAAAATTATAAAAACTATACTCCATCCGTCCCAGGGTAGTTGGTACATTTCTTTTTGGCATAAGATTTAAGAAATTAATTTGTTAAAGGTTAAAATGGAGAGAAAAAAGTAAGAGAAAGAATAAAGTAAGAGAAATGAAGAGAGAATAAAGTAATAGAGAGCATAAAGTTTTTACCAAAAAAAATGACTCAACTACATTGGGACAAACTATAAAAGAATACGACTCAACTACATTGAGACGGAGGGAATACCAAAATTCATAATTTTTAATCCTTTATAAATTATTAAAATCCAACTTCCGTTAGGGCAAAATTGCAAGAATGACAACTACTGTCGTGTAGTTGTAACTTCTCTCCAGCACAAGTGTGAGGCATTGGGAGTGGACTTTTCGTAGGACAGTGGGTTATGACCCTCTCCCTTAGGGTTCAAAGTGTCCACAATAGGGGTGGAAATGGCGGGCTGGGGCGGGGGTGGAAAGGCGTGGGCCGACTCCTCGACGGGGACGCGGTGCATGGAGTAGGGCCGCAACGCTGACCACGGCAGCCAAAAAACCTTTTTTTTTATTCATTTTTTATTTTTTTCGGTATTTTGTTTATAAATACTCCATTTGTTTAAAAAATGTGATTTGTGGTTGTGGCTTGTCCACTATTGAGCTGTGCAAGTTTTTTTGTGGCTGTGCCTTGGGTTTGTCCACATTATTGTGGACACTCTCACTGTGTATCCTGATTGAACACATCTCACAATATTGTCAGTCCAAGATGTTGGAATACTTGGAGTTGGGATTTCAACCTTTATTCTCAAGAATAATAAAAAGAAAATAGTTCGTTTAAATGTTACTCACTCAGTCCTATAAAAATATAAGGGAAATTGGTCCTTAAAATCATAAACTTTGCCTAGAATTTGGTATTTCCCATGAACTTTGAAATTGGTATATAATATCATAAACTTTGGACTTTGTTTGGTATTTCCAACGGCATGTCTATTACTATATTTGACTAACTTACGAGGCTTTTTTATCCTACATATTATGAACTTAAAAAGTGATTAAAATATCATAAAACGTCTCACGGTTGCCTAGTAAAATAAGATTTTGATGAATATATTTTATATGAGGGAGTTTGGGAAATACCAAACAAAATGTAAAGTTTGTGATATTATAGACCAATTTCAAAGTTTATGGGAAATATCAAATTTTAGATAAAGTTCATGGTTTTAGAGACCAATATCCCAAACTATAAATACTTTTTTTTTTTTTCGTTCGTCCCACAAAATTATCTCATTTTCATTTATAGAAACTTCTCTCAAACTCATTATCCACATACATCAATTTATTTACAACTTATAAAAATAATGATAATGAGAGTCACATTATTTACTAACACTATTTTAACTATCATTCTCCACCTCTCTCTTATTTACGCATTAATTCTCAAATCTTCCTAAGAGCATCCACAATAGCGGCGAGCGGACCGGCTAGCCGATTCCCGGCGCTGGCCGGTCTGCTCGCCGAACCATTGCAGTCTGCCAGCGCCAAATCGGTGAGAAAATCGGCGAGCGCACGCCGATTCCCGAGCGCTGGCCGATGCGCTCGCCGATCGGCTGGCCGCCATTGCAAGCTCCCGATCGGCGAGCTATCGGCCAGCCGATTTTTTAATTTTTTTATTTAATTTTCGAAACACTATATATACACGATTTGCACGTCATTTTCATTCGCACCACTTGTTTTAACGAGTTTCCTCTCCTTAATTTTTGTACAAGAGCAACAACGCGAAATGAGTAGCGCGGGTGGTAGTAGTGGTTGTAGTGGTGGGGATGCTGAGGAGTACGAACGGCGAATGAACGAAGAGTTGGAGGCCTATACGTCCCGTGAGATGAACCGGCTGATACAAAAGGCCTTACAGCCGGCGGTACCTCGACCTCGACCCATTGTCCACCACCGAGCAGTGATTGAGCGAGATCACGTAGCTGCACATCAGCGGCTATATGAAGACTACTTCGCACCGGAGCCGCGGTTCAACGCCAACCTTTTCAGGCGGCGTTTTAGGATGAGCAGGACCCTGTTTATACGTATTGTTGACGCTTTGAAGCGTCGATATATGTGTTTCCGCTTCAGGCACGATGCGGCTGGCAGACCCAGCCACATACCTATTCAAAAGTGCACTGGGGCAATCAGGCAATTGGCCTACGGAGGCGCGACAGACATGTGGGACGAGTACCTCCACATCGGTGAGACGACTGCCCTTGAATGTATGAAGTATTTTTGTCAGGGCGTGGTTGAAATATTCCGTGATCAGTCCCTTCGAAGCCCTACCCCCGAAGACTGCTAGGAGCTGATGCAGATGCACAGGGAGAAGCATGGGTTCCCGAGTATGTTAGGAAGCATAGATTGTATACATTGGGAGTGGAAGAACTGTCCCGCACACGACCGGCTACAAGGGAAAGAATCCCACGATGATCCTCGAGGTCGTAGCTGATTACCGGCTGTGGATTTAGCATGCATATTTTGGGGTAGCCGGGTCGAACAACCACCTCAACGTCCTCAACTCGTCGCCCCTTTTCAACGAGCAGTGCCACGGCGTCGGTCCAGCCATCAGTTTTATCGCCAACGGGAACCAGCATGATATGGGCTACTACTTGGAGGATGGGATATACCCTAGGTGGTCCGTCTTTGTGAAGACGATCAGGTGCAGATCAGATGAGAGGAAGACCTACTTTGCGGAACGGCAGGAGTCGGCGCGCAAGGACGTGGAGCGCGCATTTGGTGTGCTACAGTCTCGATGGGCGGCAATTAGGGGTCCAACGCGTTTGTGGCATGTCGATTGCATTGCTGATATAATGTACGCCTGTATTATCATGCACAACATGATTGTCGATGATGAAGGTTTACAACTGACTAGTTGGGCCAACGACGATAATGAAGTCGGTCCAAGCCACGGCGTGGCCGCCCCCAACGTACGAAGTGGGGCCTCACGATGAAGTCGGCCGCCTCCAAGCACATGTCGACATGCGCCAAGTGGAAGCTCATATTCGACTCCAAAAGGATTTAATTGAAGAGTTGTGGGCGCGGAGGACTGCACGACGTTAGTTTTTTTTTTAATTATGTAATTTTTTTTTAATGTACCTTTTTTTATTTAAATAAAATTATTGCATTTTCCTGTATCTGTGTCGTAAGTTGAATTCCGTATTTTGTGTGATTGTTATTTTTATAATTTTATTTATTGTGGCTAGCCTATGCCTAGGTTGTTGCTTGTCCAGTTGTTTGTCCTGATGATGTGGTAGGAGGAGTTTTTAGTGCTGATGATGTGCCAGGAAAAGTTTGTGAATAGATTATGGCTGAGCTATTGCCATCGTGGATGCTCTAAATGTCCTTATTTTTTTCGCGAGTGAAAAGATGTCCACGTAGGACTGCAGGCGTCACATCAAGCTATTATTATAATCCCACTCACAACCTCCCGTTGCTGCTAATCCACCGATTAAACAAACTGTCATCATAATTCACCTCCTTCAAAACTAATAACCCTAAAAATGAAATTTTTACGAGTCTTTTTAAGGTGACGTTTCAGTTGCTGGCGAGTGTTCGATCAATCTCAATCGAATCGATACCGCGCATAGAAGTAGATTCGCTAATACGTGACAGTGTGGGCACTACGAGTTTCATGGTTTGCGTTTGAGAGGGTGGAAAATGGGGAAAATTGACGGAATCTAGGGATTTGAGGGGGCCCTTTTTTGAATTTGGGGAAAAGGGCCCAGAGTAAGAAAAATGAAGGATTTGCTCGGTAGCCCTGGAACTGCGTGTGGATTGATGCTGAGGATTGGGCAATGTTTGTTTGCAGCTGGTTCCATTGGAGTTATGATTTCTGCTGCTGGCTTTTCTAATTTCACTGCTTATTGGTATGTATATATGCACATTCTTTCATCTTTCAAGTCTTCCTTTTTTAGATTTACTTTAATGTCATTTATTTATGGTTGGTAGGTTTTGTGCAATTAATTGGTGTCTGGAACTATTTAGGAATTCTTTGAATGGCAATCAATAAAATCAAAATAATTAAATTGGGTTGAATTATCGTTGTTCGGGTATGGTGGATCTATAACTGCATGAGACACCTCTTTTGTTGATTTTGGAGGTTTTTGGAAGTATGAATCTGGTTCTGTTTAGTTTCGGATTCGTGTATTGATGGATTTGAAATTTGTTAGATTGGAATATCTGTATTTGAAGCCTTTTTTTAGTATTTTAAGGCCTATGATAGTTCTGCCATTCTGTAGTCTCAGTAATAGTTCTTGCTGAAAAATAAATACTTTAAATCAAATAGGATTAGTTTAATATTCACATGGGAAGTTTTCTGCTTGTTAATGAGAACATTTGTTGGCTAGGAAAGGATAGTTTTTCCATTTCAAATTGCTAAGACCAACCTAGTGTTGGTTTAGAGTGTATCCTTATATGTATACATCTTCCTCTAATTTCCCAACATCACTAGCTAGATCTGCATAAATGATTTCAAAACATTTGTTATGAAGTTTCTTTTAACACCGCACTTTTTGGATTCAGTTATCTTATTGCATCAATGGGGCTTCAAGTATTTTGGAGCTTTGGGCTTGCATGTCTTGATATCTATGCTTTGCGGATAAAGAGAGACCTCCGGAATCCAGTCTTAGTTAGCCTTTTTGTTGTTGGTGATTGGGTAATCCCTCTAAATCACATTTATATTTGCTCACCTTATTGTCTTATATTTTCAACCGTTTCTTCTCAAATTCAAAATTGTTATCGGAATAACATGGTGAATTTTTTTATCAACTATTTTGTCACACTTTCACATGTGAACCAACAACTTATAAAATATTTGTCAATTTCTGCATTTGACACTTCAGTTTTTGATGTGTAATACATGCTTCATGTTACTTGATCTTGATGTTTGGATGTGTTTGTAGATATTTCACAATTGTCAAAGTTTGCTTTCCAATACTATGAGCTATTATTGTTTGGTTTTCAAATCTTAGGCTTAGCTATCTGACATCAATCAAATGTGGAGTATATCTTTCTGATGAGGAATGTAGCTCTTTTTTGCCTCATGTCGGGAATGTAGCTCTTTTATTTGCATATGTTGACTCACATATGGGATGCAGGTAACGGCTACCTTATCGCTTGCTGCTGCATGCTCATCAGCTGGGATTGCAGTTTTGTACGCAAAAGACTTGAAATTTTGTACAGGTCCAACGCATCTCCCATGTCAAAGATTTGAACTGGCCATTGCTCTAGCGTTCGTTACATGGTTCCTGATTGCCATGTCGTCTCATGTTATGTTCTGGATATTAGCATCAGTTTAAATGTTCAGATTCCCCAAAGCAATTTATCATGTAAATCTGAAGTTCAGTCGTAATATTGTAACAGTTTTAATGTCTTTTTCTTATTTTAGATCTTGTCACTTCAAAATTAATGTCTGTATTTTGTTCCCTTCAATTTTTAAGTGTAAACTTTTTCATGCTTAATGTGGAGTCATTTCAAATCTTGTCCAAATCAATTCAGAAACAAATGCACAAACTTGAACACCAGAAATTGACTGCTACATTTTGGAAGCATCATCCGGTGATAATGCTGATAACGCATTCGATCTCATCAAAGACTTCTTTCATCGAAGGGCGATTCTGTCGCCGTTCATCCAAGCAAGCTGCAGCCAGATTCCCGACGCCTTCATTGTCTCCAGCTCCACCTCGGATGCCCCCTGCTTGATCGCTGGATCAATCACTGCCATCAGGTTATCCTCATCAAACATCCTCTTCATGTAAACCACCAGGTTCACATTTTCCTCATCCCTATTGAAATCAATAGCTCTCTTGCAAGTCAGAAGCTCCAGCAGCACGACGCCGAAGCTGTACACATCACTCCGATCCGTCAGCTGCATATTCACGTAGTATTCGGGGTCGAGGTAGCCTAGCGTCCCTTGAGCAGAGGTGTTGATGTGGGTGCAGTCCCTCTCGCTCAGTTCAACAAGCCTCGATAGCCCGAAATCCGACACCTTGGCATCAAGATTCTCGTCCAGGAGTATGTTGCTCGTCTTCACATCCCTGTGGTAGATGGGGGGCACGGCAGAGGAGTGGAGGTAGGCAAGGCCGTCAGCCGCCTGGTGGGCAATGAAGAGGCGCCTCAGCAAGTTCAGAGGCGGTGTCTGGCGCGCCTCTGCCCTGTGCAGGTGCTCGAAAAGGGTTCCCCTCGAGACATACTCATAGATCAAGAGGGGTTTGTCACGACCGCATTTTCTAAGGATAGAAAACACGGTTGATCGCGACTAATGGGGGAATTAAGAAGCGGGGAAGAAGGGGGAAAACAATCAAGGGGTACGACATGTAGATCAAAAGGCGAAATTCCATTATCAAATCAAAGTTTCAAATCCCGAAAGTACATAAAGTGAATGACATAGTTTGAAAATTCAAAGGAAATAAAAGAAATTCTTAAAACGTAGAGTAGCGGAAGCAATTGAGAGTTTGTCTACTACTATGTATGAAGACACAATAGTAACCAGAACAGTTATTGAATACAATTCCGGAATCATTGCTCAACATCCTCCGCCTCCCGTCCTCGCTCAACCTGCACATAGGGAAAACATATGCAGGGGCTGAGTACTTGATGCACCCAGTGAACTCATGCCCGGAATACATTTATCGATAGAATTATGTCAGCCATCATTGAGTGAAACTCGGGTTTTCTTTAAAAGGCCGAGAAACACTAAAATCATTCCTTTAATAAAATAGTGTCCGCGCGGACAATCGTCATCCTCCATCATATACAATATCTGAACCATCATGTGAAACGAGAATGTGGCCACAAACTCGATCACTGGACCGGCCGACCTAAGGGACGGCTCACGATCCCCATCAGTGCACTAGCCTAAGTAGGGCTTGGACCCTAGTTAGACCCGAATTCGTTAACCATCAAAGTCTAGTAGAACATTATTCTAGTAGATAATCAGATAGACAATTCAAAACATAAAGTACGGCATGACATAATATTTAAACCACCCTTATCTCACCATAAACATATCAATTGCAATTAAAGAGTTAAAGTAATAAAGCCCACCTCAAAAGCTTAGAGTTTTCCTTAAGTAGCTTCTCGATCCGACTTTTAGCGGCCGTGCGAACCACCTTTTCGGAAAATACATAAAGTACACATCAATCTCGGTAACGAAGACATTTAGAATGCATGCACTCTAATTAGAATCTTTTATTTCTCTTTCTCGGTTTTCGTGCATTTTCGGTTATTCGACGGCCGCCCAAGGCGTCGCGTGCGATGCCGGTCGGCCGCTTACGCTCGTTCTTTCCTCCGTTGGTTCCTCGTATTTTCCGTGACGTCGAAAATAATTTTTTTTAAAAAAAGAATTATTTAAGCGTATACTTTAATTATCGCAATTATTTACCTTTGAAAAGTACTATTTCATGCTTAGGGTAAATTATTCATTCTTCAAACGTTCCGAGCTTTAATTAAATAATTTCCCGCGATTTAAATTAATTGACGGCCCAAAAGATATATTTACTTAGCCCACCTTATTCCTCCAAAAAATAATTGGTGAGGCCCAACTAAAAAGAGAAAATAATTGGTGAGGCCCACCTTATTCCTCTCCCTCTCTCTCTCCGTCTCTCTCTCTTCGACTGAAACCACGAGCAGCCGCCGCCGCTCGTCGCCGGGAGGGCTGCTGCCCGTCAGAAGCTGTTGTCGCCGCCGGGGAGGTCGCGAAGCCGTGCTGCCTCGGTTCGCCGCCGTCGCAGGGCCGCAGGGGAGGTTCGCCGCCTGCTCCAGCGCCGCTGCTGACTCGCCGGGGAGAGGAACGTCGCGGTCGTCGCCATGGGAGGTCCAGCCTCCGGGACGTCGTCGGCACCGAGAGAGTCGAGCGCGGCATGTCCGCCGCTGCCCGTCGCCGGCCGTGACTTCTTCTCGTTCGAAACTACCCCGAATCAACCCGCAACACGCGTTTTCATTATAAAGTTAAGTTCTTTCGTAGTTTCGGTTACGTACGACGATCGTTTGGTTGATTCTTAGTTGATGTTATTTGGTTGGGTTATGGAATACGAAGGTGTAAAAACAAATATGCAAGGCTATAATAATCTCATGCTTGGTGATAGGAAAGAATTACACCTCCAAAAATGGTTGAATTTGGTAGAAGAAACACAAAAGATGGTAGCCAAAACTTCCCCCCTTCCTCTCGGCAATCTCCCTCTCGGCTCCTCTCACTTTTTTTTTCCTTTGTTTTATTTGTTGTGTAATCTGAAGTGTCCGAGAATGGATTAAAGAGGAGTGGTGGTGGCTCTTGGATGGTAGCATTGATGAGAAAGATGGAGAGGTGGAGAAAATGGAGAGTCTCCTCTTTGAGAAGGAAACCGTCGGCCATAAGGAGAAAGAAAAGAAGAGGAAGAGAGGGGGGGGGGGGGGTTGGGCTTGGTCCACTTTAAATTCATGCTTGGGCTTCAATAATTTATTTTGGTTTGGGATCAATTTAATTGGAAGCCCAAGTTAGAACTAATATCATTATTTGATGGATTAAAAGAGTAATTAGGATCCAAGTTATTTTGTAATTAATTGGACTCTAATTTATTTTGAAAAACCCAAAATAAGTTCATACTTTATATTTTCGTATTTTCCTTCGATAATTAAAATTCACGGGTCTTTATTAATTTTGGTTATCTCGTTCTTCACAACCAAAAAAAAGTAAAGTCCGTTTAACGGCACAACTTATATTTGGTGTTGTCCCAAATATAATCCCTTCAACCATTCCTCGATTTACGCACGTCATCTTCCAAAAAAAAATATTCATCTCCACGTATTTCATTCGTCTTGCTAAATATAGCAATATCATCGTCATTCTTTCAACGAGACCTTCAACATGTCTCTCAATGTTCATAAAAAAAGGACGTTCCAAAAAAAATCACATCATCACATAGAAACCATACTATTTTCCAAAGCACATTTAACGAGAAACATAGCATGCATAATTATTTTATATTAATTATTTCATGACATGCTTTAATTTAGTACTTTAAAAGTACGGGCGTTACATTCTACCCACCTTAATAGAAATTTCGTCCCGAAATTTACTCATTTCTAACGAACAACTACGGGTATTTCTCTTTCATTTTATCCTCGAGTTCCCAAGTAGCCTCCTCGTGGCCATGGTGTTTCCAAAGTACTTTCACGGACGCGATCGATTTATTCCCCAATTCTTGCACTTTCCTGTCCAGAATAGCTTCAGGCTTCTCCTCATAACTCAAGTCGGGATTCAATATCATTTTCTCTTGATGAACCACGTGTTTGGGATCGAACACATACTTTCATAATTGTGACACATGGAAAACATTATGCACAGTCCCAAAACTCGGTGGTAATGCCAACCTATACGCTACGGGTCCCACCTTCTCAAGGATTTCATAAGGCCCTACGTATCGTGGCTTCAATTTCCCCTTTACACCAAACCTCGTTACCCCCTTCGACGGAGATACCTTCAAGAACACCTTATCTCCCGTATTGAACTGTAAATCTGTACGCCGGACATCGGCATATGACTTCTGTCGGTCTTGAGCTTCTTTTATCCTTTGTCGAATTTGTCGCACGACCTCAATCATCTCTTCGACCGAATCTGGCCCGAGTATTTTTCTTTCACCAACCTCATCCCAGTAGAGTGGTGATCTACACTTCCTCTCATACAATGCTTCATATGGGGCCATATTTATTGTCGCCTGGAAACTGTTGTTATAGGCAAACTCGATCAACGGTAGTACAACTTCCCTATTTTCTCCTCTGTCAAGAACCACGGCTCTCAACATATCCTCGAGAGTTTGAATCGTTCTCTCAGACTGTCCATCGGTTTGTGGATGGAAAGCAGTACTAAAATTCAGTCGTGTACCAAGCTCTCGTTGTAGACTTATCCAAAACCTTGAAGTGAACCTTGTATCTCGGTCTGACGTGATTGTATTGGCACCCCATGTAGCCGAATGATTTCTTTCACATAAATCCGGGCCAGTTTGTCGGATCCATGAGTTATAGGGATAGGTATTAAATGCGCACTCTTGGTGAGGCGGTCTATTGATTACCCAAATGGTTGTATTCCCTTGCCGGGTCTTTGGTAATCCCGTCACAAAATCCATGTTGATATGTTCCCATTTCCACTCCAGGATTTCCAGCGGTTGCAGTTTCCCATAGGGTCGTTGATGTAAAGCTTTTACTTGTTGACACGCCAAACATCTTTCCACAAACGAAGCTATGTCCCTCTTCATTCCATCCCACCAGAATGATCCCTTCAAGTCCTGGTACATCTTCGTACTTCCAGAATGAGCGGTGTATGGAGTCTCGTGTTCCTCGATCAAAATTTCATTTCGAAGTCCTTCGTCGTCTGGCACACAAAGTCTCCCTTCATAAGTGAGAGCATTATCAGCCTCCTCTCGAAATTTCTCTTGCTCGTCCTTCCTCACCTTCAGTCGAACCTTCTCTAAATTTTCATCATTTCGTTGTCCTTCTATTATCCTTGTTCGCAGATCGGATACCACTACCAAGGTGGCAATCTTTCCTTTCACGGTCTCCGGAGCTCTCACTACTTCCAATCGCATTTTGCTGAATTCGCGAATCAACTCCGGTTCTTGAGTGAGAAAGGTTGCCAATTGTGGTTGGGCTTTCCGGCTCAATGCATCGGCCACTACGTTTGCCTTGCCCGGATGATAGTTAATGCCACAGCCATAATCCTTGACCAATTCAAGCCATCTGCGTTGTCTCATGTTCAAGTCTTTATGCTCAAAGAAGTATTTCAGACTCTTGTGGTCGGTAAAAATCTCACACCGAACTCCATAGAGATGGTGCCTCCAAATCTTCAATGCGTGCACAACGGCTGCTAATTCCAGGTCATGAGTGGGGTAGTTCAGTTCGTGTGGCCTCAACTGCCGTGAAGCATAGGCAATCACCTTACCATTCTGCATCAAAACACATCCGAGTCCAACCTTAGACGCGTCAGTGTAAACCACATAGTCTACTCACGGTTCCGGCACGGCTAGAATAGGTGCGGTGGTCAACTTATCCTTCAACAATTGGAAACTAGCCTCACACTCCGGTGTCCAATTGACCTTGGTCCCCTTCTTCAATTGTTGAGTCATCGGCCTTGCGATTTTAGAAAATCCTTCAATAAATCTCCGGTAGTACCCTGCCAGACCAAGGAAACTCCGAATCTCATTTGGGGTTTTTGGCGCCTTCCACTGTTGTACGGCCTCCACCTTTGTGGGGTCAACTCGAATCCCTTCGGCCGTCACAATATGCCCCATAAAGTTTACTTCCTTTAGCCAGAAATCACACTTACTGAACTTGGCGTACAACTTCTCCGTTCTTAGTGTTTCCAGCGTGATCCTTAGGTGCTCCTCATGTTCTTTTTCATTCTTCGAGTACACCAGCACATCATCTATGAACACTAGGACGAACTTGTCCAAGTAGGGGTGGAATACTCGATTTATTAAGTCCATAAATACTGCAAGTGCATTTGTCAGTCCAAACGGCATGACTACAAACTGATAATGCCCATACCTCGTTCGGAACGCCGTCTTGGGTATGTCTTCTCTTCGTACTCTCAGCTGATGATATCCTGACCTTAAGTCCATTTTTGAAAATACTCCTGCTCCCCTAAGTTGGTCGAACAGGTCGTCTATCCTCGGCAGAGGATACTTGTTCTTGAGAGTTAATTTGTTCAGTTCACGGTAGTCTATGCACATTCTCAAGGTCCCGTCTTTCTTCTTCACAAACAGCACAGGTGCTCCCCATGGCGATACACTGGGTCTGATAAAACCCAAGTCCAAAAGTTCTTGTAGCTGGATTTTGAGTTCTTCCAACTCTTTCGGTGCCATCCTATAAGGTGCCTTCGATACTGGTGCGGCTCCTGGTTCCAGATCGATAGTAAACTCCAATTGTCGATCAGGCGGAGGGCCTGGCAACGCATCGGGAAACACGTCAGGAAACTCACGTACTACCGCCACATCTTCAACTTTCCTTTCTTTCTTGTCATGTCCTTGTAGATAAACGAGATAGGCAGGACGCCCCTTTCTAATCATCGTAGTTGCTTGAAGTGCCGATATCACACAAGTCCGCTGATTCATCGAAATCCCGTGGAAAGTAGAGGGCTCCTTCCCCGGGGTTTGTAATGAGATTTGTCTCTCTTGGCATCGAATAGTGGCATAGTTTTCAGCTAGCCAGTCGATCCCCAGAATAATGTCAACTTTTTCCATTGGCATAACATGTAGGTTGTGAGCCACTAAGTTAAGTTCTCCCATCATAAATTCTATGTTCGAGCAAGATTGTGAAAGGTCTATAAGGCCTCCTACCGGTGAGTTCACATTCATCTTATGTTCAAGTTCATCAACAGGAAGTCTTAAAGCATTTACGCAAGAGTGCGATATAAAGGAGTGCGACGCACCCGTATCAAACAGAACAGCAACAGGCATGTCAAGTAGCGTTCCCATACCTGCCAGATTATCTTATTTTGGATCTCCCTGTGGGGCTTTAGCTTGCTTGCGTCCCAAGGCATAGGCCCTAGCTTGAGTGGGATATGGTTGGCGACGTTGCTGCGGCTGCTGAGGTGGTGTGGGACTCCCTCGAGGCCCATTCGGTGTTCCCCCAACTCCAGTGTTATTGTTGCTCGAGCACTCTTTGGCGAAGTGTCCAACTCCACCACACTTGTTGCACACGTTTGTCCCGACTCTGCACTCCCCCATGTGGTTTTTCTGGCACTTGGCGCAGGGAGGTGCTCTCTGACGGAAATCTCCACTTTGGTATGGAGCAGCTTGCTTTCCTTTGCCCCGAGCAGAGTTTGGGGTACCCTGGAACCTCTTGTTGTCAAAGGGTTCGCGGTTCCCGTCCCACTTCCTCTTATCTCGGAAATTCTGCTGTGGGGTCGGCGGTGTGGGTGTAACTGTCTTTTCCCGTGGCATCGCTTTCTCCACGTCCAATGCACGAGACAATGACTCGGCATACGAGAGTCTTCCACGGCATGCTAGAGCCATTCTTATTTCGTGCCTCAGACTGGCACAAAACTTCTCCGACATTTTCTCGTCAGTATTCACCTGCTCCGGTGCGTATCGCGACATGTCGCATAGGGCACGGTCATATTCAGTCACTGTCATCCGCCCCTGCTTCAGATTGTAAAACTCGGCCTCCTTAGCCTTGCGGTAACTCCTCGGGATATACTTATCATAGAGTTCCTCCTTAAAGTCTTCCCAAGTTAGGGATTCCAGTTGTTCCTGCGACATCGTTCGCTGCTTGGTCTCCCACCAAAATTCCGCGGACCCCGTGAGCTGGTAGGTCACGCACGATAGGCGCTCCTGATCGGTGCACCTTAGGAACTTGAAGATACGTTCTATGGCCCGAATCCAGGTCTCAGCCTTGGCCGGATCTCCCATTCCATCGAAAACGGGAGGACGTTCCTTCCGAAACTCCTTCTCAATGTTTCGTTCCGGTTGTGGCGGTGGTGGAGGTGGTGGTGGTGGTTGTCCTTCAGGGCCCACACTACTTTGGGTCTCGTTGCTTGCCTCATTCTCGTGATGAACGACTGCACGTCGGGGAGGCATTCTGTTCAACACATGCGTTAGTACCAAAAGTCAGATTTTACCATCACCACACCACACCACACAACCTTTCCAAAAGTGATTTCACAAACTTTCCCACACATAACAAGGTAAAATGAACACAATGATAAAACAACAAAAACTTTATTAACTTAAAACAAAACAGTACGTGTTTCCACAAGGTCTTTGCAACAAGGAAAATCAAAACTTAAAAGAAAACATTACATCGTTCGCCAAAACAAAACATTCAAAGCTAGCAAAACAGTAAAAGGAACACTACTCCTCGGGAGCTCTCTCATAATTCGCCCCTTCCTCACTTTCAACCTCAACCTCCCTTCCAAGGGGCTCTTCTTCGGGGTCATCCTCATCCTCCATGGGATCCTCCTCATCTTCAAGGGGTTCTTCCTCATCTTCAAGAGGATCTTCCTCCTCTTCCTCATCGTTCTCCCTCACATAAGTAGCGACGTCGATATGCTTATCGACCACGAGAACTTCCGTCGCGAGAGGTGCGGAGGTGCGCATCCCAAGTCACCTCCTCTTGGGGAAGTTTGGTTGCGGCGTCTCACCCTCGTACCGACCCCGCTGTAGGGGCTGCGACTCGATGAGGATGCCTCCCTCCTAGGTGGAGCATAGGGTGGCGGTCCATCATGAGCATCGACCAGGGATTCCAAGAGACCTTCACCAAACCATGCATGTCTCCTTGCACATTATAGTCAGGGAGCTTATGCCAAATGTATGGCCGCGAAGCCTCGTCGGCCCACCTATTCCAAGGTGCCGGTAATCCATCAATCAATCTCTTAATGCCTTCATAGTGCCTCACTCCACACCCATGAGCATCCCGCCATAGTGCCAGGTAGTCGGCAACATAAGACATCAAAGGGGCCCTCTCGTCCCTCTCGAACCCGCGATACAGTTCCACCGCCCGCAGTCCATTCTTGACGTACCTTCCCCTTAGCAGTGCGTGGATCATGATCGCCATCTACATGAAAGTAAGTTCCCTTAGCAACCAGTCGCAGAAAAGAATAAAGCAAGGTAGAGAAAGATAAAACGAGTAGAGAACGTCATACGTGCTACCTTGCATATACATGTCGATTTCCATAAGGAAAAGTCATAACAACCCTTTCCCTTTTTTTTGTTATCATCTAAGGATAGATGTTGCGTATTTTATAAACGTAGCAATCTGCAATTTCATCGATCTTTCGATCTAGCGTTAGTCGCGCTTCACAAGGTTGTTCTTATCTCGTCATCTCATCATCCCTTGGAATTCGCGCCCCATTCGTTCCATCAATACTTGTATCGTCATCAATGAAGAAATTCGTATGAACGACTAGCCTACACCAAAGGCTGTTGAAGTCTACTTCTCAAACATTCCTATTCGTTATCACTTCCAACATGTCTCGTTCAAACTTTTACCTTCTTTCTTGTTGAGCGCGGTGAGACGGAGAGTTGAGCCTTAAATGGATACTCTTTTAGTCTAGCAAAACGACTCTAGACTAGATTGAATAAACGACTCTCGGTCCAGAACGGAAAGAAAAAAAAATCGCTCTAACACCATTCTGTCACGACCGCATTTTCTAAGGATAGAAAACACGGTTGATCGCGACTAATGGGGGAATTAAGAAGCGGGGAAGAAGGGGGAAAACAATCAAGGGGTACGACATGTAGATCAAAAGGCGAAATTCCATTATCAAATCAAAGTTTCAAATCCCGAAAGTACATAACGTGAATGACATAGTTTGACAATTCAAAGGAAATAAAAGAAATTCTTAAAACGTAGAGTAGCGGAAGCAATTGAGAGTTTGGCTACTACTATGTATGAAGACACAATAGTAACCAGAACAGTTATTGAATACAATTCCGGAATCATTGCTCAACATCCTCCGCCTCCCGTCCTTGCTCAACCTGCATATAGGGAAAACATATGCAGGGGCTGAGTACTTGATGCACCCAGTGAACTCATGCCCGAAATACATTTATCGATAGAATTATGTCAGCCATCATTGAGTGAAACTCGAGTTTTCTTTAAAAGGCCGAGAAACACTAAAATCATTCCTTTAATAAAATAGTGTCCGCGCGGACAATCGTCATCCTCCATCATATACCATATCTGAACCATCATGTGAAACGAGAATGTGGCCACAAACTCGATCACTGGACCGGCCGACCTAAGGGACGGCTCACGATCCCCATCAGTGCACTAGCCTAAGTAGGGCTTGGACCCTAGTTAGACCCGAATTCGTTAACCATCAAAGTCTAGTAGAACATTATTCTAGTAGACAATCAGATAGGCAATTCAAAACATAAAGTACGGCATGACATAATATTAAAACCACCCTTATCTCACCATAAACATATCAATTGCAATTAAAGAGTTTAAGTAATAAAGCCCACCTCAAAAGCTTAGAGTTTTTCTTAAGTAGCTTCTCGTTCCGACTTTTAGCGGCCGTGTGAACCACCTTTTCGGAAAATACATAAATTACACATCAATCTCGATAACGAAGACATTTAGAATGCATGCACTCTAATTAGAATCTTTTATTTCTCTTTCTCGGTTTTCGTGCATTTTCGGGTATTTGACGGCCGCCCAAGGCGTCGCGTGCGACGCCGGTCGGCCGCTTACACTCGTTCTTTCCTCCGTTGGTTCCTCGTATTTTCCGTGACGTCGAAAATAATTTAAAAAAAAAAGAATTATTTAAGCGTATACTTTAATTATCGCAATTATTTACCTTTGAAAAGTACTATTTCATGCTTAGGGTAAATTATTCATTCTTCAAACGTTCCGAGCTTTAATTAAATAATTTCCCGCGATTTAAATTAATTGACGGCCCAAAAGATATATTTATTTAGCCCACCTTATTCCTCCAAAAATAATTGGTGATGCCCAACTAAAAAGAGAAAAAAAAACAAAACATGGCCCAATCTTATCTCACTCTCTATCTCCTCTCCCCCTCTCTCTCCGTCTCTCTCTTCGACTGAAACCACGAGCAGCCGCCGCCGCTCGTCGTCGGGAGGGCTGCTGCCCGTCGGAAGCTGCTGTCGCCGCCGGGGAGGTCGCGAAGCCGTGCTGCCTCGGTTCGCCGCAGGAAAGAAGCTGCTGTCGCCGTTCACCCGCCGTCGCCGCCTGCTCCAGCGCCGCTGCTGTCTCGCCGGGGAGAGGAACGTCGCGGTCATCGTGGGAGGTCCAGCCTCCGGGACGTCGTCGGCACCGGGAGAGTCGAGCGCGGCATGTCCGCCGCTGCCCGTCGCCGGCGGTGACTTCTTCTCGTTCGAAACTACCCCGAACGACCCCGAATCAACCCGCAACACGCATTTTCATTATAAAGTTAAGTTCTTTCGTAGTTTCGGTTACGTACGGCGATCGTTTGGTTGATTCTTAGTTGATGTTATTTGGTTGGGTTATGGAATACGAAGGTGTAAAAACAAATATGCAAGGCTATAATAATCTCATGCTTGGTGATAGGAAAGAATTATACCTCCAAAAATGGTTGAATTTGGTAGAAGAAACGCAAAAGATGGTACCCAAAACTTCCTCCCTTCCTCTCGGCAATCTCCCTCTCGGCTCCTCTCGGATCCTGACCTCATTGAGGACTTGGGCCGTGCCCGCTACATTTCCCGGCTTGGCCCTCTTAACGGCTATGTCAGTTCCGTCGTCTAAGGTACCCTTGAAAACCTCTCCGAATCCACCACTGTCGAGCAGGTTTTCTTTAGAGAAGTCATTGCTCGCTTTCCTGATTTTCCGCTGTTATTGGAATTCAAGATATTCTCTCTTTCTTTTATTAGTGCCTTTCTTGCAACGTTCTTCGTGTATTGACGCTGTCTGTACACCAGGAACGTGGTCAGGAGCAGGACAAGGAATATGCCCGCAGTAGCTGCACATTGGCCAACCAAATTGGACTTGTGCTAAATTTCCAAAAATTAAAAGTTCATCTCCAAGGCTTAGTTACTTACCTCCAATAGCTGGTGTGTGATACTGATTGGTATGTATTTTGCAGCCTGTTCCATGTCTACACTCTGCACACATAACAAGTGCAATTAGATATAGGTAATTAGGGTGCTTTCTCTTTCCTAGAAAAGGGTGAAAAGCATATATTTTTGGTGAAATCAGAATTGACCTACTTTGGCAATATCCTGTTGCAGGATCCCAGTAGCGCCCCTTCTTGCAGAAACACCTCCTCCGGCCGCCATCAGTGGGGTCCGCCAAGCACGTTGAAAAGGGAAGCTCGCGGCAGTCTGACTTAGTGTTGCAGGTTGGCTTCAATGGCGAGACGTAGAGGAGCTCCAAGCCAGGCGCCGGCCACTTGGCAAATGGGAGGCCAGGGTCGAAATTCACGTAGCTGTTATACGCCATACATCCATTTGCGTGGACGCGGATGATGTACGCGTTCTGCGATCCCCCTGTCCTAAACGAGCAGCACTCTTCTGCTTGTTGTTGCAAGCGCCTGCTGACCGGGTGTTGTCGATGTAGGTGTGGCAAGGGCAGTTGGAGGAGCAGTTGATAGGCACCTAAAGATAAAAAATTGCAACATTGTTTAGAAAATGAGGTCAAAATCAAGCTCATTGGGGATTATATCACCTGCAAATGAAGCATGTTGTCTGTGCAGTTGAAGAGGAGTATTGTGTTGCTGCTGCTGATGTTGAAGAGGATCGAATCGTCCATGTGGAAGCCTTTGCTGCTGAAGTCCTCGGAGAAGCAGGTGCCTGGGAGCACAGACGGCGGACGGATCACCAACCGTTGGGATCTCGTGTCGATGGATGTGATCGGGTAGAGTCTCCCTGGCTTGGAGATGAAATGAAGAGTGCTTGTGTTTTGATCACACTTGATTTTGTAGGCCTGGTCTCCGCAGTTCGGGCCGCTGCTCATCGGGTAGGGGACCGGGGTCTTGCCACACGGGCCGCAGTGCATGACTGCCGCTGCCAAAGGAAGAAATATTGCTAGGAGGGAAAACGGAGCAGTCACCATTGGAGCAGTAGTAGTAATATGTGGTGCACAGCATATATGGTTAGTTATAGTCATTTATGTATACTAGTAGTAATATTTTTTCATGTGATTGAGTTTTGGAGTTGGTTAGTTTTTTGTCTGTTTCAACTTCGTGTAGGAATTTGATGTTTCATATTTCCATGTATTGATATACGCAGATAAGTTATAAAGAAATGAGAGGTTAATTAATTTGGACATAAGTCTTGAATGTCAACTTGTAGGTGTTCAATGTGTATAGGGCTTCTTGCAAACCAGACAGTGATTTCTGGGAAAAGATTGTGTGATCAGAACAGGGCGGACGCAGAAAAAATTGAGTGTAGGGGCTGAGCTTCATTATATATTTTTTCACGGTCAAATATAATACAGTATATATATATATATATATAAATATTGTACAATATAAAAACCGCAATCACAACAACGGTAAAAATGCATATATATTTAATACTAACTAGTCCAAAATATATCTAATAAAAAGAACATGTCAGAACTGTGGTTTTACATCTAAAGTTGTGGCAACTGAATCCTACGTGTTCTCATTAATTGAAAACGTTATAAGATTCGTCCGTTATCAATAGTTCAAAACAGGTCCATCTCAATATACACAATTAAACTGTCATTAATCCATTCATCTCCCATTAATTTATATCAGTAACATACTATTAACACCTACATCCACATAACATAACTGTATTCTGTATACTAGACAATCACAATTCACAAATATTAGCTTGCAACTAACCATTGTTATAACTTTTTTAACTTGCAACTATTCTATCAAAATCTTAAAACGACAAGAGTTAGAATATAAAATTAACAACTTTAATAAAATCATTACCTCATAATTTATGTAGAATTTGAATATTAATTTCTGTAAAGTCTCAAAGACTCAAACCCTCTTGCCGCAGCCGCTTTGCTCTAAACCTCTAAACACTTCTGCCTGTATTCCTTTGATTTTTTAAAGTCCAAAAACCGTGTACCCACTTAAAATTTTAAACTACCTTCTTCTCAAATTTTAATAAAAATGTGTGCCCATTTTTAAAAGTGATAGCACTTTTATAATATTAAATAATGCATTCTCTATTTTTAAAAGTTAAAAACGAGTTCAACATATAATGTGGGGTAAGTGGGGTAAGTTTGACTTTTACTTTTATAATTAATTAATTCACTTCTAAAATTACTCATCTTCTTCCTTACACTGCCAAACGTCATTGTTACATTTTTTTTTCTGCAGATTTTTACTTATCCTTCTTCTATTTCAGCCCCACACAATTATTCATCACAAAATAATGTGTTCTTCAGTGGCATTGTTTAGTAAGGGCTTAACATGATTTTTCAAATTTTAGAAAAATTTAAAAGTAGAAAAATAAAAAAAATATTCGGTAAGGGCTTCAGCCCTACCACGTGTCCACGTGCTTCCGCCCCTGGATCAGAATGTAAAGATGAACAACATATGGATTTTGATTATGAGACACTACCATGTGATGTTCTATTTATAATATTGAAGTCATTCTTGCATGCTGATATTGTATATATTTATTTGTCTTTGGGATTGATCACTTTGGATGATGAATTTATAGGGACTGGTAATTGGAATTTGTAGAAACAAGATCCAAGCATTTTAATGAATTAAGATTTTCGAAGTTGGACTGGAATCCTCTTCTGTTGGAAATATAGTAGCCTTTACACGGGAAACCCTTGTAATTACAAAGAACACAAAACTGGAAGGTAAATGTAACAAATAAATTACAACGAAAGTAAAGAGATGCAAACTATAGTATTCTTCAAGTCGAGTCGAGGTGACCCTCTCTCCGCAAGACGAAATACGCCCCGGCTAGTGCTCACGGATTGGCGTAATGTCCCCAAAGATGAAACGACTTTCCTCCTATCGAGTTGAAGCACCTCAAACTCGTAGGCACCGGCGAACTTGAATTGGAGGCGAGAATCGAGCAATGCAATGCTCCTAAGATGCACACTAGAATGCTAGAGCTAGAGAGAAGAGAGAATGCTTTTTTGTTGGTGTGTTCTCTTCTCCTAAATCCCATCTATATATAGGTGAGGAAAGACCGAGTGAAAAGTCTCACCATCAAGGCACCTCATAAAGTAAATGGATGATACCTTAAGATGAAAGGCCAAAGGCCTAGCCCTTTAAAAAAACCACACGTTTTTCCTACAATCCCCCACATTGGTTAGAGCGCTGCAAGCTCAAACCAGACCAGACACAAATGCATGTATGCAGACTCTTTTGCTCAGTTCTCAAGAAACGATACTGTATTTGGAGAGGTAACTTGTGGTTTTGAACCTTCCATAGTCAACACTAACTGACATACCGGTGGGCTAGTGGACGCGATGCCTTGAACTATTCCTCCTTGGTGTATGCCTAGTCAATAGCATCAACACAATATTGTCTCAACTCCATCAGTTCTCACGTTTGTGTCCGTTTCGGCCGTGGAACACCTCTTTGGAATTCATAAGTGACTCACACACACGAAGCGGCCCCACTTCTCACTTACATAGGTGATTCTTTCATGAGTATCCTACCATACTGCATCTCTTTGAGATTTCAAGAATCATTAAAAGTCAAAAGACTTAACCTCTTACCACGTGCAGGTTACAACACTCAATGCTTTCTAAAGAATGAGCGAAGATTAAAATCTTCTGAGTGTTACAGCTAGATTTGTATAGCTTCGTTTTCCCATTAAACCAATCCCATGGGATCTCCAATCGTATGGTTGGGTTACCACTATACTCATCTTTTAAGATGTGGTTTTCAGTCCCATTCCTTTTAGCAATTTATGCATTTGATCACGGTTTAAACCTTTTGTTAACGGATCCGCTAAGTTATCTACTGACTTTACATAGTCAACTGAGATAATGCCACTTGTGATCAACTGCCTTACGGTATTATGTCGCCGACGAATATGTCGAAACTTACCATTATAAAAGCCACTTTGTGCCCTACCTATAGCTGCTTTGCTATCACAGTGTATCAATACTGCGGGCACTGGCTTCTTCCAACATGGAATACATTCTAGGAAATTTCTGAGCCACTCGGCTTCTTCCCCTGCTTTATCCAAAGCGATAAGCTCAGATTCCATGGTGGAACGAGCAATACACGTCTGTTTCGTTGATTTCCACGAGACAGCACCACCTCCCACAGTGAACACATACCCACTTGTCGAAAATGAGTCATTTGAATCAGAGATCCAGTTTGCATCACAGTACCCTTCAAGTACTTGGGGATATCTTATGTAATGCAACCCAAAGTTAAGAGTATACTTCAAGTATCTCAAAACTCTACAGAGAGCTTTCCAATGTTCCTTACTTGGGTTGCTCGTAAATCGACTCAACTTGTTTACAGGACAAGCAAGATCAGGTCGAGTACAGTTTGTGATAAACATCAAACTTCCTATGACCTTTGCATACTCTTCTTGAGCAACAGAATCACCCATATTCGTGCTCAGATGGACATTGAGCTCTAAAGGAGTCTTTGCTGGCTTACAATCAAACGAGTTGAATTTCTTAAGCATTTTCTCAACATAATGAGATTGCGTTAAGGAAATTCCCTCATTAGTCCTCAATATTTTGATTCCGAGAATCACATCAGCTAGACCCACATCTTTCATATCGAAATTTCTTTTCAACATGTTTATTGTCTCGTTAATAATGACACTATTGCTGCCCATTATCAACATATCATCAACATACAGACACACAATAACAAACCCGTTATCTGTGTTCTTAATGTAAACACACTTATCACACTCATTGATAGTGAATCCATTTGCCAACATCACGTTGTCAAATTTCAAATGCCATTGTAATGGTGCTTGCTTCAACCCATATAATGACTTTACCAGTTTGCATACTTTACGCTCTTGCCCAGACACAACAAACCCTTCGGGTTGTTCCATATATATTTCTTCTTCCAGATCACTATTTAGAAATGCAGTTTTTACATCCATTTGGTGAATCTCAAGATTGTGCAAAGCAGCAATCGCTAGAAGCACCCGAATGGAAGTGATTCTCGTAACATGTGAATAGGTATAAAAAAAGTCATACCCTTCTTTCTGCTTAAAGCCTTGGACAACTAGGCGAGCTTTGTACTTATCTATAGTACCATCGGGCTTATATTTTCTTTTCAGAATCCACTTGCACCATAAAGGCTTACAGCCTTCAGGCAAGTCTACTAACACCCAAGTGTTATTTCTCATGATGGATTCAATTTCACTGTTGATAGCTTCTTGCCACCACGCCGCGTCTGGGCCAGACAGAGCTTCCGCCAATGACTTTGGTTCGTCATCCAACATAAAAGTTATGAAGTCGGGACCAAATGTTTTAGCAACTTTAACTCTTTTACCACGTCTTGGTTCAACATCCTCAGGACTTGACCTCGTCCTTTTTGGATGATTAGAACTAGTGGATTCATCCATCATTCTTTCACTAGAACGATCCTCTTGCCTCTTGCAAGGGTAAACATTCTCAAAGAATATAGCATTCCTTGACTCAATCGTTGTTCCTTCAGCCACGCCAGGCACATCTGATCTATGGACTAGGAAACGATAGGCACTACTATTAAGTGCATGGCCAATAAAGATGCAATCGGCTGTTTTAGGGCCTATTGCAACTTGTTTCGGAGGTGGCACTTCTACCTTCGCTAAACACCCCCACACTTTGAGGTATGAATATGAAGGTTTCTTCCATTTCCACAACTCATAAGGAGTCACATCCCTATTTTTTAGTGGAATTTTATTCAGGATATGATTCACTATTAACACAGCCTCCCCCCACATGTTCTGGGATAAACCAGAATTAATCAACAGAGCATTCATCATCTCTTTAAGTGTTCGATTTTTTCGTTCAGCAACTCCATTTGACTGGGGAGAATATGGAGCCGTTGTTTGGTGAATTATACCACTTGCATGACATAATTCTGCAAATGGGGCTACATACTCACCACCTCTATCACTTCGAACACACTTAATTCGACAATTAAGTTGATTTTCGCCTTCATTTTTTAAGTCTTTAAACGCTTCAATTGCCTCATCTTTACTTCTTAATAAGTAAAGGTAACAATACCTTGTGCAATCATCTATAAATGTGATGAAGTACTTTTTACCACCTCTAGTTTGCACAAATTTTAAATCACATACGTCTGTATGGATTAACTCTAGAGGTTTTGTGCTCCGTTCTACCGAGCGAAACAGTAGCTTGGTCATTTTTGCTTCAGCACAGACTTCACATTTTTCTTGTGAGTTAAACTTATCTACTTTTAGTAAATTAAGATTTACTAATCTTTTTATAGCATTTAGATTTACATGTCCCAATCTTTTATGCCATAAATCAGAGCACTCAAGCAAATAAGAGGATGTGTCATCTTTCTTATTTCTTAATCCTTTTCCACGGTGAATGACCGTAACATTCAGCTCAAAAAGCCCATTCACTAGGTGACCTTCACCTATGAACTTTTCATACTTGGTCAATATAACCTTTTCACACTCAAATTCTAGTGAAAATCCATGATTTACTAGAAGTGAACCTGACACCAAATTATTTCGGATGTCTGGGACATGCAGCACATCCTTGAGGGTAAGAACCTTTCCGGATCCTAATTTTAGGAACACATTACCCACACCAACCACCTCGGAAGAGGCTTGGTTTCCCATACGTACTTTTCTACCTCCAACAGATTTGTAAGTAGAAAAAATGCTTCTCTCGGAGCATACATGACATGTGGCACCCGTATCAACAAACCATTCATTTGGATTATTACCATGGTCCACGTCGGAGACCACTGCGATCACCTCGTGATCTTTGTTGTTTATAACAACACGTTCAAATAATTTGTACATTATTGTTTCCAACAATAAGTATACAATTATATTGAACCAAATGTGCATTGGTATATTCATCAACCCATGCATCTCAATTACTACTACCAAATCTAAATTGGTCTTGCTTGTCAAATGACAAACGATAAACATCATTCTCAAGAGAATAGATCTCAAGGAATTAATCACTCCATAGCGCATCGACATTGCGACCGTTCGTTGCTTTATTCCAGCTTTGAATTTCATGTTTCCTCCAGCATCGGTCGACATGATTTCAACAAGAGTACAATATTTCGTCTTGCGATTGTTGGAAATATAGTAGCCTTTACACGGGAAACCCTTGTAATTACAAAGAACACAAAACTGGAAGGTAAATGTAACAAATAAATTACAACGAAAGTAAAGAGATGCAAACTATAGTATTCTTCAAGTCGAGTCGAGGTGACCCTCTCTCCGCAAGACGAAATACGCCCCGGCTAGTGCTCACGGATTGGCGTAATGTCCCCAAAGATGAAACGACTTTCCTCCTATCGAGTTGAAGCACCTCAAACTCGTAGGCACCGACGAACTTGAATTGGAGGCGAGAACCGAGCAATGCAATGCTCCTAAGATGCACACTAGAATGCTAGAGCTAGAGAGAAGAGAGAATGCTTTTTTGTTAGTGTGTTCTCTTCTCCTAAATCCCATCTATTTATAGGTGAGGAAAGACCAAGTGAAAAGTCTCACCATCAAGGCACCTCATAAAGTAAATGGATGATACCTTAAGATGAAAGTCCAAAGGCCTAGCCCTTTCAAAAAACCACACGTTTTTCCTACATCTTCTTCATTAACAATTGGTTTACATGTGTGTACTTTCACATCCCAAATAAAAGCTGTGAACCACTTTGTGTATTCAGGTATTCTTAAACTTAGATCACTCTTTTAGCACTTGAATATTGTGTACTCCCTTGATTAAATTGTCAGAAAATTTGCTTGATTAAATTGTCTGAAAATTTGCAAATTTCAAGAGCAAAGGGAATTAATTCAAAGTCTGGATTAAGTAGGTTGATGATTAAGTGGGTTGATAGTGGTGTATAATCAAAATTCATTTGATTAACTAAAATCTCTCTCCCTTAATACGATTTTCTGCATCATTCTACATTGATATAGAGCAATACCAGGCCTGTCAGGTCGGTCATCTATGACTATAACTACGTTCATTAAACCTTTCTTTCTATTCACTACTCATAAGCCCACATCACTCTTCTATCTCATTCGTTACTTAAGAAACAACATCTATATATGATCCATCTAGGATATATTTATTTCAATTTATTATTATGTATTCTAATTAAAGTAAATAAATTAATAATTACATCAATTAAAATAATAATAAAATTAAAAAGTATATAATTAATAGCTTATAAAACTAGTGTCATAATTGAATGTTATATGAATGAACTGAATCAGGTGAAGAGTCCATGAAATCAAAATCATTGACCCCCCCCCCCCTCTTTGGCCTGATTAAACCTCTTTCTTTGTTAATTATTTTTATTTTGTTCTTGTTAGTATAAAAAATCAATCCAAATCTTTCTGGTCTAAATAGTTTTTGAAGTTTACATTAGTATTTAGAGTCTGAATATTACTCTATGTCCTTACGATAATCATTAGCTATACTACAATTGCATTGTCTATTGCTAATTTATTCTAGTGCTAAAAACATCTCCAATCATTTACACTAAACTCAAACTTATTTTAAAGTAAATATCATCTTAAATTGTGATTTTACTCCAGCCAGTTACATAAACTCAAACTTAAAAGAATATTTCGTTGAAAAAAAGTGATTTGGGTATGTTATCCCAAAAAGATTATTTTACTAAAAAATTTAACATGGGATAGATTTTAGAATAGCATTATAACTATTTATCTACTCTTTTGGATTTTAGAATAACATTTGTGATCTAATAAAAAGTTCATCTATTAGTTTCAAAAATCATTACTTTTTTAGGCTGATTGGGCTGACGGCTGAATTCGAAATGAAAATTTTAGATTAGAACTGATAACCCATCAAAATTACATCCCGATAGCCCACATGTGTTGTGTGTTTGTCTGGGATGACCCCTATTATCAACATAACTATAAAATTAATACACAAAATATTTATAATTAAAAATCAAATAATTTTCCTATAATATCAATTTTTGCCAATGAGTATACATTTGAAGAATGTATCACAGGTGCGAGTGCGAGTGTGCGACAGTCTCCCATCATCATGTGAAATTGTAGTTATAGTAATAACACCCACATAATATAATTCAACAATAACAATGTAAAAGATTGTAGATGCTCGTGTCTTTATTACTACATATTCTTTTCCTTTTCAAATCTCATCAACGTTTTTACTGTATATGAAGAACAGAAGAAATATGATATACTTTGCGAAATTAAAATTTTAAAAGATAGAAAATTTGTTTATCATAAATAAATACTACTAACACTAGAGAAATTTAAAATAAAAATGAATTTTTTTTTTGAAATCTCTTTCAGTATATAATTAATAATACTAGCGAAATAGAAAATTAATAATAGTCATCCTAAATTATTAACACGGATCTATATTGCCGATAGTGAAGATTTTCAAAGAATCAAAACGAATATATATTTCCTAAAATAATATGTTGAATAAGAAAAATATATAAATAATATTAAAAAAACTTTTCACCCGAAATTTATTAGGGATGATGGTATAACTAATGGAATAGTATAATCCATTGAAAAATATATTCAAAACTGAGGGGCATCATTATACTTCTTAAATTGATTTCATCATCATCTCTCTCACTAATAAAAAACGGAATTAGGTAGTACCTTACAACAAATAAATAAAATCGAAAGCGTTGAATTTATTCAATACTAATGGCTACACATCCATGATTCAACAAATAAACATGATATTATATTCATATTCATATACACAATTTTGGTTTCTTACATGAAACACACACTTTGTGGACCCTTTCCTTAGGTTTTCCACAAAACATTTTTTCGCCCAAGACAATTTCCACCCAACTTGACAATACACAGACAAAACGTAAAAAAATTAAAATCAACAAAGATTTTTGCTTACTTATTATATGTTGGTTTCTCGGATTACAAAGATAACTACCGGGCGTAATACAACCCAAAAGAAAGGAAAGGAAGAACTGAACTTAAAAATACAACGTATAATCGAAACTACTAAACCAGTGTGATTAGCCGAGTCGAGGAGGCCTCTTCCCGCAAGACGAGATACGCCCCGGTAGTGCTCTTCGGTTTGGCGTGTCGTCCCCAAAGGTAAAACGGCTACGTCTCTATTGATGCAGCACCGCAATCAACAGAGCTCCGGCGAACTGGATGGAGGAGAGGGCAGAGCTTCGACAGAAAAAACTATGCAGGGAGAGGGAGAGAGCTTATGATGCAGAATGCTTTTTGAATTGTGTAGTGATGCATGGAATGGCTGGCCTATTTATAGGCTCAGTCCACTGCAGGGGGTCAACAGCCATGATGGCTGTCATCATGGCAATTCGTAACCGACGTCGGTTACAGACGTGTGGCAGGAGTGTGCCATCCGTGTGTGGAGCGTGTGGATTTCTCACGTGGCAACCGTGACTGTGCCTCGCTTGACGACGTGTCAAGCCACTTGGATTGCTGACTCGGCGGTGGTCCAAAAAGAATAGTTTGGGCCAAGCACCAAGCCCAAAGACCACCCAAAGACCAATTGCCAAGATCCAAGTCCAAGTCCAAGTCCAAGTCCAAGATCGAGATCGAGATCGGGCCCGGGCCCGAGGCCCGAGGCCCGAGGCCCGCGGCCCGCGCCCGCGACCACGAGCACGAGCACGAGCACGAGCACGTGCACGGGCACGGGCACGGGCTCGGGCTCGGGCGGGCGGGCGGCGGCGGCGCGCGCGTGTGCGCGCGTGTGGGCTCTTTCACCCATCTTGGTCCACTATAATTATTAAGTAACATAAAGTCACTTAATTTATACACATTAAAGATGTGTTAATCCTCCAATGTGGGATAATTAACACTAGTTAATTATTCCCTAAGCTCCATCTCCAAGCTTTAATTAAAAGCTAATTATGCCCAACTTTAATCCACTATTTCTCACTCACCGGAAATCGGATTTGAGAAAGTGAATATACTACATTTACCTACGTAAAATGTAGATCGACGCTATGTCATTTAATTTCACAAAATTAAATGTCTCGTCACATTTATTATTTGGTCAAAATCCATTGACCGGGCATATTTAATCCATGATTTTTTACAATCCCCCACATGAGTGGAAATAGCCGAATGCATATGCATGCAGACACAAGCTCAACCCTCGCGAGGTATATAAGCATAAGGATAGGTAGTTGTTGACTTTGAACCCTCCATAGTCGACACCATCGGATACACAGGCGGCTTAGTAGCGCGATGCTTTGAACTAATCCCCCACGGCGTGCACCGAGACAATGGTGTTAACACTTAAACACCTCAACCTCATCCGTTCTCACGTTTTGTGTCCATTGCGGTCTTGGACACCACTTTGGATTCATAAGTGCGTTTTTTATGAAGCGACCACACTTCGCACTTACGTAGGTGATTCTTAGTCAAGTACCTTGCCATACTTGGTCTCTTTGAGAATTCCATCTCTTTGAGATCCTTAAGAACCATTAAAAGTCATAGACTTAGCCTTTACCACGAGGCAAGTTCTCCAACACTCTATTGCTCTCTAGGGAATAGATATAGTTTGAGTGTTTTTCCATGAACTCTCATAGCTTAGTTGTCCCTTTGAACCAAGTTCTTGGGATCTCCAGTCATCATGGTTGGGTTACCACTATGACAATTCTTTAGTTTGTGGATTTCAAACCCATTCCCTCTAGCAACTTATTCATTTGATCACGGTTTAACCCTTTGGTTAGCGGATCCGCTAGATTATCTATTGACTTCACATAGTCAATTGTAATCACCCCTGTTGTGATCAAATGTCTCACGGTGTTATGTCGTCGACGTATATGTCGAGACTTACCGTTATAGAAACCATTGTTTGCCCTTCCAATAGCCGCTTGGCTATCGCAGTGAATCAGCACTGGTGGCACTGGCTTAGACCAACATGGAATGTCTTCAAGGAAGTTCTTAAGCCACTCGGCTTCCTCACCAGCCTTATCCAAGGCAATGAACTCCGATTCCATTGTTGATCGGGCTATACAGGTCTGTTTTGTGGATTTCCACGATACAGCACCACCCCCAATAGTAAAGACATATCCACTTGTTGAAAGTGAGTCTCTATTATCGGATATCCAATTGGCATCACATTACCCTTCAAGCACCGGGGGGTATCTCGAGAAGTGTAGCCCAAGATTTTGAGTGTGTTTTAAATATCTCAAAACCCTCACAAGAGCTCTCCAATGCTCTTTGCTTGGATTGCTCGTGTAACGACTTAACTTGTTCACGGCACAAGCAATGTCAGGTCGAGTGCAATTAGTCAAGTACATAATGCACCCGATGACCCGTGCATACTCTTCTTGTGCAACGGGCTCGCCTTTGTTTTTGCTCAAGTGAACGTCGAGTTCAATTGGAGTCTTAACCGGCGCGCCATCATAGGCTTTGAATTTATTCAATATCTTCTCAACATAATGTGATTGTGTTAAGATGATTCCATCATTCGTTCTTAAAATCTTCATTCCAAGAATTACATCGGCTAGACCCATGTCTTTCATGTCAAAGTTTCTCTTTAACATGGCCTTTGTATCGTTAATTACTTGAGTGTTGCTACCCAAGATTAACATATCATCAACGTAGAGACACACTATAACATGACCGTTATTAGTGCTCTTGATGTAGACACATTTGTCGCACTCGTTGATTTTAAACCCATTTGATAACATCACATTATCAAACTTCAAGTGCCATTGCAATGGCGCTTGTTTCAATCCATATAGGGATTTCACGAGCTTGCATACCTTTTTCTCTTGTCCAGGTACTACAAACCCTTCGGGTTGTTCCATGTAGATTTCGTCTTCTAGTTCACCATTCAGAAACGCGGTCTTTACATCCATTTGATGAATCTCGAGATTGTGCAATGCAGCAATAGCGAGAAGCACCCGGATAGATGTAATCCTTGTTACAGGTGAATAGGTATCGAAGAAGTCATGTCCTTCTTTTTGTTTAAAACCCTTTACTACTAATCGGGCTTTATACTTATCAACTGTTCCATCGGCCTTAAACTTTCTTTTAAGAACCCATTTGCATCCTAAAGGTTTAGCACCTTCGGGCAAATCAACCAACACCCATGTGTGGTTTAGCAAAATTGAATCAATTTCGCTTTGAACAGCTTCTCTCCAATGCAGCCCGTCTGGGCCAGCAAAGGCTACTTTTATCGATGTTGGTTCTTCATCCAACATGAAAGCAATGTAGTCAGGACCAAAAGT
Organism: Salvia splendens; assembly: GCF_004379255.2. NCBI lineage: Eukaryota > Viridiplantae > Streptophyta > Magnoliopsida > Lamiales > Lamiaceae > Salvia > Salvia splendens. Next base: position 29,167,370 of record NC_056033.1, on the reverse strand, counting down.
TTTTGGTGTTCTGACTCTATTACCACGTCTTAGTACTGTATCTTTTGGATCGGGCCTTGCACGCTTGCGCGATTCAGGTTCCGCATCTGTTGATTTAGAACTAGTGGCTTCTTCTTCCACTTGTTTAGAACTAGTGGCTTCTTCAATTCTTGTCTCAGAATTGGTTGATACTTTTTCCTTATCTTTGCAAGGAAAGGTATTTTCGAGAAATACAGCATTCCTCGACTCAATTGTTGTTCCTACTGTGATAGTCGATATTTCAGACTTGTGAACAACAAATCGATATGCACTACTGTTAAGTGCATATCCAATGAAGATGCAATCAACCGTCTTAGGTCCGATTGTAACTTCTTTGGGCGGAGGAACCATCACCTTTGCCAAACACCCCCACACTTTGAGGTATTTGTAGGATGGCTTCCTTCCCTTCCACAACTCATAAGGAGTAACATCTTTTCCTTTGAGAGGGATTTTATTCAAGATATAGTTTGCTGTCAAAACAGCTTCCCCCCACATGTTATGTGGTAATCCTGAACTGAGTAGCAGTGCATTCATCATCTCTTTTAGAGTTCGATTCTTGCGTTCTGCAACACCATTGGATTGTGGTGAATATGGAGCAGTTGTTTGATGAATTATACCACTTGCGTTGCATAACTCCTCAAACGGGGCTACATATTCGCCTCCTCTATCGCTTCGAATCATTTTGATTTTACAACCAAGTTGATTCTCAACTTCGTTCTTATAATTTTTGAACGCCTCTATTGCTTCATCTTTGCTTCTTAAAAGATAAATGTAGCAATATCTTGTGCAATCATCTATGAAAGTGATAAAGTACTTTTTACCACCTCTAGTTTGCAACATCTTTAAATCACATACATCCGTGTGAATTAATTCAAGGGGTTTTGTGCTTCGTTCAACCGAGTGAAACGGCAACTTAGTCATTTTTGCTTCAAGACAAATTTCACATTTATCTTGGATATCCAATTCATTAGCCTTTAGTAAATCTAAATTTACTAATCTTTTAATGGCTTTTGAATTTACATGTCCCAATCTACAATGCCACAAATTTGAAGACTCAATCAAATAAGAGGAAGTAGATGCTTTATTCTTATTGGCCAATGGCTTCGCAACACTTCGAGTTGCTACACTAAGCTTGAAAAGCCCATCGGTTACATAACCTTTTCCGATGGATTTTCCAAACTTATACAAGACAAACCTATCGGACTCAAATACAAGTTTAAACCCTTTATTAACTAGTATTGATCCTGACACTAGGTTCTTGCGGATGTCCGGGACATGCAGCACATCCTTCAAAGTGATAGTTAGGCCAGACGTCATCATGAGAATCACGTTGCCAACGCCGAGGACTTCTGACGATGCTTGATTCCCCATGTTGATCTTCCTCCCTTCAACAGCAGTGTAGGAGGCAAACTTGCTCCTGTCGGAGCAAACATGAGCAGTAGCGCCGGTGTCGATGTACCAGCCTCCCTTGTTATCAACAAGGTTAACCTCTTCAGTGACCACTGCAATGAGGTCGTTCTCATCCCAGTCCTTGAACTCCTTCTCAACGACGTGGGCTGCCGGCTTCTTCTTCTTGCTGCGGCAGTCTTTGGCAAAGTGGCCCGGTTTGCCACATTTGTAGCAGTCGCCTTCAAACTTCTTTGAAGGCTGCTTTCCCTTCCCTTTGTCGTTTGGACGGTTTGGGCGAGGGCGTTTGTTGGAGGGACCGCCCCGCTCCAACAGGTTGGCTTTGGCTTCATTTGGGGTGAAGCCCTTAGCCTTTTGATCACTTTTGCGCACGTCGGCCTCAATGCGCAACTTCACGATCAAGTCTTCAAGGGTCATCTGCTTTCGCTTGTGCTTGAGATAACTCTTGAAGTCCTTCCAACTTGGAGGGAGCTTGTCAATGATCGTGCACCTTAGGAACTTATCGGGCAAGGTCATCCCTTCAGCCACTAAGGAGTGGATGATCATTTGGAGCTCTTGGACTTGCTCCATGATGGGTCGAGAGTCGACCATCTTGTAGTCCATAAACTTGGATGCTACAACCTGTTCAGTCCCTGCAGCATTGTCTATGCTATATTTCTTCTCTAGGCTTTCCCACATTTGTTTAGATGTGGTTACATTGGAGTATACATTATAGAGGCTATCATCTAATGCACTTAAAATAAAGTTTTTACATAGATAATCCCCTTTTCTCCAAGCTTCATAGTCCGCCATGACTTCGAGCCTAGTCTCTTGGTCGCTTGGCGCGGGCGGCTCGTTCTCCGTAAGGAAGTTGGCGACGCCCAATGTTGTCAAGTAGAACAACATCTTCTGGTACCACCGCTTGAAGTCAGATCCTCCAAACTTTGGTGGCTTCTCGGCAGGTGGCATCATTCTTGGTGCCAAAGGTGCCGCAGTTGGTCCTTGGAAGGAACCAATTCCGTTGCCCCCGAAGGAGCCAACAACTTGGTTGGGCATAGAGCCCCCACCATTCATGTTGGGCATAGAGCCCGCCATGGTCGTACCAGCCCCGAAGGGACTAGCACCCGCATGAGACCCGAAGGCCCCAGCATTCGTGTTGATCCCGAAAGATCCAACACTAGTATTGAGCCCGAAGGCACCAACACTCGATCCATTAAAGGATCCGAAGGAACCACTAAAAGTGGAACCAACCGAACCACCAAAGGTGGAACCAGTGGACGCCCCGAAGGGGTTGTCCCAAACCCAAGGGACGGTGGATGAAGCGGCTGGGAAGCCAGAAGTTGGCATCATCGAGGGAATCGATGAAGTGTTGACCGGTCCAGTGGTCGCCATGGTGGAGGGAATGGCGGCGGCGGTGGTGGCAGCGGCGGTGTTGGAGTCGGTAGACATCTCCAGCAAAGGTGTTTAATATTTCGAAAGTTTTAGTTCAGTTTAGAAGTCCAAATTCCTTCAAAGGCAAGTTATCTCGTCTTGCGATTGTTGGTTTCTCGGATTACAAAGATAACTACCGGGCGTAATACAACCCAAAAGAAAGGAAAGGAAGAACTGAACTTAAAAATACAACGTATAATCGAAACTACTAAACCAGTGTGATTAGCCGAGTCGAGGAGGCCTCTTCCCGCAAGACGAGATACGCCCCGGTAGTGCTCTTCGGTTTGGCGTGTCGTCCCCAAAGGTAAAACGGCTACGTCTCTATTGATGCAGCACCGCAATCAACAGAGCTCCGGCGAACTGGATGGAGGAGAGGGCAGAGCTTCGACAGAAAAAACTATGCAGGGAGAGGGAGAGAGCTTATGATGCAGAATGCTTTTTGAATTGTGTAGTGATGCATGGAATGGCTGGCCTATTTATAGGCTCAGTCCACTGCAGGGGGTCAACAGCCATGATGGCTGTCATCATGGCAATTCGTAACCGACGTCGGTTACAGACGTGTGGCAGGAGTGTGCCATCCGTGTGTGGAGCGTGTGGATTTCTCACGTGGCAACCGTGACTGTGCCTCGCTTGACGACGTGTCAAGCCACTTGGATTGCTGACTCGGCGGTGGTCCAAAAAGAATAGTTTGGGCCAAGCACCAAGCCCAAAGACCACCCAAAGACCAATTGCCAAGATCCAAGTCCAAGTCCAAGTCCAAGTCCAAGATCAAGATCGAGATCGAGATCGGGATCGGGCCCGGGCCCGAGGCCCGAGGCCCGAGGCCCGCGGCCCGCGCCCGCGACCACGAGCACGAGCACGAGCACGAGCACGTGCACGGGCGGCGGCGGCGCGCGCGTGTGCGCGCGTGTGGGCTCTTTCACCCATCTTGGTCCACTATAATTATTAAGTAACATAAAGTCACTTAATTTATACACATTAAAGATGTGTTAATCCTCCAATGTGGGATAATTAACACTAGTTAATTATTCCCTAAGCTCCATCTCCAAGCTTTAATTAAAAGCTAATTATGCCCAACTTTAATCCACTATTTCTCACTCACCGGAAATCGGATTTGAGAAAGTGAATATACTACATTTACCTACGTAAAATGTAGATCGACGCTATGTCATTTAATTTCACAAAATTAAATGTCTCGTCACATTTATTATTTGGTCAAAATCCATTGACCGGGCATATTTAATCCATGATTTTTTACATTATAACATATTGAACAATTCATGAGTTGATCAAATGGCGGTTTACTGAGGCGGAAACGGCCCTCCTCTCCGGGACGGAGCGAGGCGGCGAACGGGCGGATGGGAGCCGGAAAATCTGGACGTCAGAAGCCGTGAACCGGCCCGAGTCGCCCGGAAGCCTCATATAGGATGCAGCCGAGTGCGCGTCATCTAGCCAAGATGCTCCGTTTCTGTATTGCACGATCGCTTTGTATACTAACGGAATCAGCCCCTCCATTTTATTTATTTCTCTTTATCTTTGTGTTACTTTGCTTTCATAATTTGGAGTTGTTGGTTTTTAAAGAGGTTGGTTGATGACGTGGCGAAGCCCAGCTGTTTACGCTGACAAGATTAAGCAATTAACACTTGGGCACGAACCTTTGAAACCATTCTTTGAAAACTATGCCTTAACCACATTCTCACTACATCTCACCAAACCCCAAATAATATTTTTTTGTCTTTAATTAGTGGATCACTGTGTGTGTTGTTGCTATTTTTTTTAGTGACAATTCCTTACATGGATATAGTAGTGGTTAATTGTCTTAAATAGATGACATTTTTACACATAACTTGTGAAAAATTTGCAACTGCAACCATCGCTTCAGATGAAAGATGTAGCGTTATTATTGGAAATTTTAGAATATTATAGTAATTGCTAAAAGTAAATAATGAATATTGTGGGAAAATTGCAAACATCCAACAATAGCAATTCATATTAGATCAAACAATGTGCTTAATTCATATGGGTTATTTTTTCATTGTTGGTCTAATCTTTTTTCCTAGCCACATATTGGTCGATTAAGGATATATAAAACAGTTTAATGTGTACTCAATAATTTAATTAAAAATATTCAGTCGTCCTCACTTTTCGTGGAAGTTCACCTTATCGATTAAATATAAACCTTTTACAAATAAATATATCAATGAAAACAATAGGCGTCCAAACATATGGCTAGGAGTTTAACACACAATACTTGTTACTCTCGGAATGAAATTATAATAATGTAAAAAAATGTGAATAGAAGGCCTTAGTGGAATACAAGAAATGGTACATTAAAATCTAAAATAAAGTAGCTAATTAGCTTCATTGATACTCTAAAAGCGGTTTTATTTTTTATTTTTAAGTAAACTTTATTTAGTTTACATTAAAATAAATCAAAAAACTTTTTTTAAATTTTGTGAGTGGAAAAGGAAAAATATATGAATATTTTTTTAAATTTGAGTTTAGTGAAAATAATTGGAGTAAAATTTCTATTTAATGTGATATTTATAATATAATGAATTCAAGTTTAATGTAAATTAATGAAGTACTATTTTATAGAAAAATGTGTCAATTGTTTGCAAGAACAAGACATGGTTTAAGTTAGCTAACGTTTTCGCACGCACACCATTGCATTTCGTATTGTGAGAAGATAAGCATATCTCTGTTGTAGATGTGTATTTGTTTATAGTCAACTACTATGTATTTATTCCCAAATTTTCCAATTCTTGTCACATATACTTAATTATGAATTTTACTGTCCCACTCTTTATATAATTAAAGACCAAAAAATTGAATGAACGTACAGCTTAAATGATTATAATATCTTTTTTTTGTATGTCGCTATACATAAAAAGATTTGAATCATTTAATTCGAGCAAATAAACCATATATGGCAACTGCCAAGTTAGAAGCATATCAAGTGATCGATATGGCTAGATATAATAGGAAAGGATTATGCTAAATACTGCTTTTATAATATGAATTACTGACTAAAAATAATATACTAGCTATGAATAAGTTTAAACATTGAAATTTTCGCTCTTTAATTCGATCACGAATTTATTCTAAATATTGACGAATCCATCATATATTTTCACAATATAAATGGTGAAAATGATTCATAATTTTTTGTTTTAGACCAACCTTACCTTATCATATTTAACTATCGCTTAATATAGTGCAATGATAAAAATGACAAATAGCTTGAAATGTCGAAATAAAGCTATACATATGATGAAGCTGATGAGTTACATCAAAGAGGTAGTATGTGCCTCAAGCTATATAATTGACAATGAGTTGTCACCTAATGCCTAATCATACTCTATCCATAACCCTAACTTAGTTAGCCTGCTTTTTATCTGAGCTGCCCTTTTGTTAAGGATGAAGTTCCTTAACTCGTAGATTTTGCGTCGAACGTCACGGGAGCTTTTGCCCGTCGATCAATCCGGCGTCAAAATTAGGGTTTTGTGCGTTTTACACGTTTGAAAGGAAAGAGAGTAAGAGAAAATAAAATAGAAGGATAACTGATATTTCTTGAATGATTGAACTAAAGAACAATGTCCACTATTTATAATAGTGGATACTAACTTAATGAGCAAGACAAAAGATATAGAAAACACATGCAAATCCATAATTAACTAACTAACTAAATAATAATAATAATAATAATAATAATAATAATAATAATAATAATAATAATAATAATCATCGTATCAACTCCCCCACGGTTGAAATCCACCTTGTCCTCAAGTGGGAACCATGAAGCAACGATGAGCGTCGAGGAATCCTCCTGGGTCAAACATACACCGAATAGTTGGGCGTCTCCCTGCATCATTGCGTCCATGAATGCTCAAGCATAGAGTGTCATTTTGCAGAGGAATCAACCGGGCATCGGCGTCGAGGAAAGTTGATCGATGATTAATACTTGTAACATCACCAATATGCCAAACCACATATACACATGCAATTACCTTCTTCATATACTCAATGGAACCATCTTCGTCCTCTTTCAACAAAAAAGAATCAATCTTGTTGCTCAACATTGTAATATCCAACCTGTTATGCTCTACCACATGTATAGGTTCTCGGCAAGTAAAAACAACATTACATGGATCATCTATGTCATCTTTACTACCATAAATTGGTCCACTAACATCAACACTAGAATGAATAACATCGTTTTCCTCTTCATCATTATCAACGACAATTAATTCCATCGAGTCATACCCGAAATTGGAGTCGCACGACAGAGATATTGTGGCTGGTGGAGGCGGGATAGCACCGACAACAGGCAGCGAGCTTCTAGATGGATCGTGATGGACATCAGCTGGGGCGGCGGCGGTCGTCTGTGGTAGGGGACACGTTACCGGCTCCGTGTACATGACACTGGCTATAGGGTCTGGTGGAGGTTGTGTCGCGGCGTGTGGATCGCCCAGGCAGCGTTTGTTTGCATCCATCCGAGACGTCAATTGCTTGACAGTTGCAGTCAAGTGCTCAAGCTGTGAAACCAAGGCAGCCAACTGTAGGTTCAGTTCCAAATTCGGCATCACCGGATCACGTGCCATGCCGAGAGGCTCCGAACCCGGATATGGCGGTGGTTCCGGCAAATCGAAGCCCGCTGATACGCAGTTTCCTGGCGCAGCCATGGCGGGTCCCAGGAAGTGGGCTGACGGGCTTGGTAGGGATGGTGTGGTGGGTGGAGTCGCCCATCCTGTGGATATGGATATGATGGCTGTTGATCTAACGCTCTGATCGGATGGTGCGGAGGTTGATATACGGGCTGCAACGGTGGCTGGTAGGGCGCGTGAGGTGGCTGTGCGGCGGTGTACAACCGGGGTTGGTCGGGTAGATCAGGTTCGTGTTGCAACGGAGGGAGCGTTGCTGCCACCCTGCGCTTATGCTCAACCAATCGGGTCTCGAGCCGGGCGAGCCTAGCGAGAATATTCTCCCACGTTGCTGCTGTTGAATTCAATTGCAAGCCTTCAGATGCTTGCGATATCTCCCACCATGAACGAAGATTGACTTCAGCCATGAGTTTGAGAATGAAAGCACCACTTGTTACAGACCAAACAGGAGAACTCATCCCAAAAGACTAGCATGTTAGGAGAGAGAGCTCATTTAGTCTATATACCCCACATCAGTTGTTCTCACAACCGATGTGGGAATTGAGTCCATAACATTTGACCCTCCTTTAAGGGCCAACGTCCTCGTTGGTCATGGTCACGTTGGTCACGGCTGGTTCTTTGCCAGGCCACCACTCCGTGGGCCACCACTCCGAGTTCTCGTTGGTCACGACGGATTCTTTGCCCGGCCACCACTCCGTGGGTCACCACTACTATCGGTCCCAAACTCACTCGTTGGTCACGGCGAGTTCGTTGCCCGGCCTAATTGATACAGACCAAACAGGAGAACTCATCCCAAAAGACTAGCCTATTAGGAGAGAGAGCTCATTTAGTCTATATACCCCACATCAGTTGTTCTCACTACCGATGTGGGAATTGAGTTCGTAACATTCGACCCTCCTTTAAGGGCCAACGTCCTCGTTGGTCACGGTCACGTTGGTCACGGCTGGTTCTTTGCCAGGCCACCACTCCGTGGGCCACCACTCCGAGTTCTCGTTGGTCACGGCCACGTTGGTCACGGTGGATTCTTTGCCCGGCCACCACTCCGTGGGTCACCACTACGAGCGGTCCCAAACGCACTCGTTGGTCATGGCGAGTTCGTTGCCCGGCCACCACTCCGAGCCGTTTGGGCTCTCAATGAAAGCACCAATTGTTAAGGATGAAGTTCCTTAACTCGTAGATTTTGCGTCGAACGTCGCGGGAGCTTTTGCCCGTCGATCAATCCGGCGTCAAAATTAGGGTTTTGTGCATTTTGCACGTTTGAAAGGAAAGAGAGTAAGAGAAAATAAAATAGAAGGATAATTGATATTTCTTGAATGATTGAACTAAAGCACAATGTCCACTATTTATAATAGTGTATACTAACTTAATGAGCAAGACAAAAGATATGGAAAAGATATGCTAATCCATAATTAACTAACTAACTAATAATAATAATAATAATAATAATAATAATAATAATAATAATAATAATAATAATAATAATAATAATAATAATAATAATAATAATCATCATCGTATCACCTTTCATGTTAATTTTTTTTCTTTTTTAAAATTTTCACTTTTTTCTGTGCATTTTTTTAAAATCAATTTTGTTATATTAGTGTGGGGTTTTAAAATGGAAAAAGAAGGAATGTCTCATCGATGAAAAAACATTTTTATGGAGTGTATAAGTAAATAAAGTACTAGAGTACTACATATAAAACTGTATCATAATAGTTTTGGATTCAAAATCTTTTACTTTAGAGCATCCATAGTAGGACGGACATCCTAAAAACACCTCATGTCACGTCACTAGGACATTCCTCTACACTACCACATCACTATGACATCCCACTACACAATAATAGCCTAGTACTAGGATTAGCCGACGCCCTAGCCAATATATAAAACAAATTGAAAAATACGATAAATTCATTTTAATTATTGGTGTTTATCAAATATACAAAAAATTTAGTGCAATTAGTTGTAAATATTGAGTATAAATAAAAATAAAATAAAAAAATCGGGACATTCGTGCTCTTGTCCGTCGCATGACCACAATTGCGGACGAGTGTACTGACAAGGGGACGGACGACCTCTCGTCCGCCCCGGACGTCCGTCACCCGCTAGCTAGGCGACTGCAATAGTGGACGTCTGCCGGGATGTCCGCTGTTGCGGATGGTCTTAAACATTACAGTATATGCCAACTCACGCAAAACTGAAAATGCATATTTTAGTTTTGGGAACTCCTTCTAGACACGATATGGAATATGGCATTAATTAAGTGATAAGAGTTGAAAAGCGCACTTGGAGAAGGCGATAACTTTGAAAACTACCACATCAATCACATTGGTTCAAAACAGGGAATTAATTCGTCGTTTGATCTGTTGTGATATCGTGTCCAATCTTTTGTCTTTTTTATTTTATTAAGGTCACATCATATTTCTGAAACTAATGTTGATAAGGAACGGACGTGTTGAGAAGATTAATATTGCAAACATAATTTATATTATAAGGTACCATAAAATACTAGAAGCATTAATAATATTCTTGTATATAAAGAATTACTAGTTCATAACAGAAGTATTCAATATGCGGAGCTATAATAGTAGCACATAAGTGCCATCTTATATCTAAATAACTAAAATTAAATGTGCAAACATTTATTATTAAAAAAAAGTTCGAATAGCTAATTAAATGACATCCACGCCTTTTCTGTTTGTATGATTCTTCAAATTAATATACACCTAGAAGCTTCTTTCTTTATTTTATTTAAATATTGCTTGTTTATTCGTTCTGCAAATATTCCACTACAAAAAAAGTGCAAAATAGTGACAGAATTAGTGACGGCATCAAATAGCTCAACATCTACTGACAGAATTAGTGACAGATTTCACCGTCACTAATGCGGAGCAATGGCTATGGTTTCCGTCATAGTAAATATAGTGACGGATCTCCGTCACTAAAACTTTGTACTGACAAGTTTGTTATTGACGGATATACCAAAACTTGATCCGTCACTAATTTGTTAAGTGGAGAAATTTCGCTGTTTAGTGACGAAAATTTCTGTCACTAATTGGCGAGTTTTTTTTGTAGTCCATGATCCATCTCCAATTATCTGCAATCCTTTTTACATATAGGACTATTATTTAATAAGTGTTGTGTATTAATAAAATAGGTTTGATGTGTGACCGGATTAGATGATCCTTGCCACCACAGTTCGATATTCAAATTTACCTAAATATTTAATGTTTTCCTATTGAATTGTAACTATTTAATTAATGTTAATACGTGCTTAATGAGAAAATTATTCCATGTTTAAGTTGAGACGGACAGAAAATGACAACTTGGCCGGCTAATCAAAATAAAATTAAGGGTGTTGAACAATTTGATATCTTAGAATTAAGATTCAGTATAGAATATTACATTTAATTTGACTTCCAACTGAATTTTGTATGGTTTTCCCTCCTGATGAGGTCATTTCTTGCATCATCAATTGAATAAAGTCAGATATTATAATACTAACGATGAATACTATAAGCAGAAAAAAAACAAGAAATATATCTATACAATTAATAACTTGATCATAAAAGTTTCTCATAATAACACTTTTGAATTCAACTCGATCGATATTATAATATGAACAAATTATGTCTCAAATAATTTCGCAGGTTAAGAGTCGTTTGATGATATTTTTCGGGCTACAAAACATGAAGTTATAAACTGTTGGTTTTGGGGATTACAAGAGATAACAGAACCGAACGTAATACAACCCAAAAGAAAGGAAAAGAAGGAACTGAACTTTAGAAAGTACAACGTAGAATCGAAACTACTAAATAAGTATGATTAGCCGAGTCGAGGAGGCCTCTTCCCGCAAGACGAGATACGCCCCGGTAGTGCTCTTCGGTTTGGCGTGTCGTCCCCAAAGGTAAAACGGCTACGTCTCTATTGATGCAGCACCGCAATCAGTAGAGCTCCGACGAACGGGATGGAGGAGAGGGCAGAGCTTCGACAGAAAACAATGCAGAGAGAGGGAGAGAGCTTATGATGCAGAATGCTTGTATGTGTCTCCTAATGCAGTGGTATGGCTAGCCTATTTATAGGCCAAGCCGCCATGCAGGGTCAACCAGCCATTGAAGGCTCATCATGGCAATTCGTAACCGACGTCGGTTACAGGCGTGTGGCTGGAGTGTGCCACCCGTGTGTGGAGCGTGTGGATTTCTCACGTGGCAGCCGTAACTGTGCCTCGCTTGACGACGTGTCAAGCCACTTGGATTGCTGACTCGGCGGTGGTCTAAAAAGAATAGTTTGGGCCAAGCCCAAAGACCACCCAAAGACCAATTGCCAAGATCCAAGTCCAAGTCCAAGATCGAGATCGGGATCGGGCCCGCGGCCCGCGAGCGCGAGCGCGTGCACGGGCACGGGCTAGGGCAGGCGGCGGCGCGCGCGTGTGCGCGCGTGTGGGCTCTTTCACCCATCTTGGTCCACTATAATTATTAAGTAACATAAAATCACTTAATTTATACACATTAAAAGATGTGTTAATCCTCCAATGTGGGATAATTAACACTAGTTAATTATTCCCTAAGCTCCAACTCCAAGCTTTAATTAAAAGCTAATTATGCCCAACTTTAATCAACTATTTCTCACTCACCGGAAATCGGATTTGAGAAAGTGAATATACTACATTTATCTACGTAAAATGTAGATCGACGCTATGTCATTTAATTTCACAAAATTAAATGTCTCGTCACATTTATTATGTGGTCAAAATCCATTGACCGGGCATATTTATTACCATGATTTCTACAATCCCCCACATGAGTGGAAATAGCCGAATGCATATGCATGCAGACACAAGCTCAACCCTCGAGAGGTATATAAGCATAAGGATAGGTATTTGTTGGCCTTGAACCTTCCATAGTCGACACCATCGGATACACAGGCGGCTTAGTAGCGCGATACTTTGAACTAATCCCCCACGGCGTGCACCGAGACAATGGTGTTAACGCTTAAACACCTCAACCTCATCCGTTCTCATGTTTTGTGTCCATTGCGGTCTTGGACACCACTTTGGATTCATAAGTGTGTTTTATGAAGCGACCACACTTCCCACTTACATAGGTGATTCTTAGTCAAGTATCTTGTCATACTTGGTCTCTTTGAGAACTCTATCTCTTTGAGATTCATAAGAACCATTAGAAGTCATAGACTTGGCCTTTACCACTAGGCAAGTTCTCCAACACTCTATTGCTCTCTAGGGAATAGATATAGTTGAGTGTTTCTCATGAACTCTCATAGCTTAGTTGTCCCTTTGAACCAAGTTCTTGGGATCTCCAGTCATCATGGTTGGGTTACCGCTATGATAATTCTTTAGTTTGTGGATTTCAAACCCATTCCCTCTAGCAACTTATTCATTTGATCACGGTTTAACCCTTTGGTTAGCGGATCCGCTAGATTATCTATTGACTTCACATAGTCAATTGTAATCATGCCAGTTGTGATCAAATGTCTCACGGTGTTATGTCGTCGACGTATATGTCGAGACTTACCGTTATAGAAACCATTGTTTGCCCTTCCAATAGCCGCTTGGCTATCGCAGTGGATTAGCACTGGTGGCACTGGCTTAGACCAACATGGAATATCTTCAAGGAAGTTCTTAAGCCACTCGGCTTCCTCACCCGCCTTATCTAAGGCAATGAACTCCGATTCCATTGTTGATCGGGCTATACATGTCCGTTTTGTGGATTTCCACGATACAGCACCTCCCCCAATAGTAAAGACGTATCCACTTGTTGAAAGTGAGTCTCTATTATCGGATATCCAATTGGCATCACAGTACCCTTCAAGTACCGGGGAGTATCTCGAGAAGTGTAGCCCAAGATTTTGAGTATGTTTTAAATATCTCAAAACCCTCACAAGAGCTCTCCAATGCTCATTGCTTGGATTGCTCGTGTAACGACTCAACTTGTTCACGGTACAAGCAATGTCAGGTCGAGTGCAATTAGTCAAGTACATAATGCACCCGATGACCCGTGCATACTCTTCTTGTGCAACGGGCTCGCCTTTGTTCTTGCTTAAGTGAACGTCGAGTTCAATTGGAGTCTTAACTGGCGCGCCCTCATAGGTTTTGAATTTATTCAATATCTTCTCAACATAATGTGATTGTGTTAAGATGATTCCATCATTCGTTCTTAGAATCTTCTTTCCTAGAATTACATCGGCTAGACCCATGTCTTTCATGTCAAAGTTTCTCTTTAACATGACCTTTGTATCGTTAATTACTTGAGTGTTACTACCCAAGATTAACATATCATCAACGTATAGACACACTATAACATGGCCGTTATTAGTGCTCTTGATGTAGACACATTTGTCACATTCGTTGATTTTAAACCCATTTGATAACATCACATTATCAAACTTCAAGTGCCACTGCAATGGCGCTTGTTTTAATCCATATAAGAACTTTACGAGCTTGCATACCTTTTTCTCTTGTCCAGGTACTACAAACCCTTCGGGTTGTTCCATATATATTTCATCTTCTAATTCACCATTTAGAAACGCGGTCTTTACATCCATTTGATGAATCTCAAGATTGTGCAATGCAGCAATAGCGAGAAGCACTCGGATCGATGTAATCCTTGTTACAGGTGAATAGGTATCGAAGAAGTCATGTCCTTCCTTTTGTTTAAAACCCTTTACTACTAATCGGGCTTTATACTTATCCACTGTTCCATCGGCCTTAAATTTCCTTTTAAGTACCCATTTGCAACCTAAAGGTTTCGCACCTTCAGGTAGATCTACCAACACCCAAGTGTGGTTTAGCAAAATTGAATCAATTTCGCTTTGAACAGCTTCTCTCCAATGCAGCCCGTCTGGGCCAGCAAAGGCTACTTTTATCGATGTTGGTTCTTCATCCAACATGAAAGCAATGTAGTCAGGACCAAAAGTTTTTGGTGTTCTGACTCTATTACCACGTCTTAGTACTGTATCTTTTGGATCGGGCCTTGCACGCTTGCGCGATTCAGGTTCCGCATCCGCTGATTTAGAACTAGTGGCTTCTTCTTCAACTGGTTTAGAACTAGTGGCTTCTTCAATTCTTGTCTTAGAATTGGTTGAGACTTTTTCCTTGTCTTTGCAAGGAAATGTATTTTCGAGAAATACAGCATTCCTCGACTCAATTGTTGTTCCTACTGTGATAGTCGATATTTCAGACTTGTGAACAACAAATCGATATGCACTACTGTTAAGTGCATATCCAATGAAGATGCAATCAACCGTCTTAGGTCCGATTGTAACTTCTTTGGGCGGAGGAACCATCACCTTTGCCAAACACCCCCACACTTTGAGGTATTTGTAGGATGGCTTCCTTCCCTTCCACAACTCATAAGGAGTGACATCTTTTCCTTTGAGAGGGATCTTATTCAAGATATAGTTGGCTGTCAAAACAGCTTCCCCCCACATGTTATGTGGTAATCCTGAAGTTAGAAGCAGTGCATTCATCATCTCTTTTAGAGTTCGATTCTTGCGTTCTGCAACACCATTAGATTGTGGTGAATATGGAGCAGTTGTTTGATGAATTATACCACTTGCGTTGCATAACTCCTCAAACGGGGCTACATATTCTCCTCCTCTATCGCTTCGAATCATTTTGATTTTACAACCAAGTTGATTCTCAACTTCGTTCTTATAATTTTTGAACGCCTCTATTGCTTCATCTTTACTTCTTAAAAGATAAATGTAGCAATATCTTGTGCAATCATCTATGAAAGTGATAAAGTACTTTTTACCACCTCTTGTTTGCACCATCTTTAAATCACATACATCCGTGTGAATTAATTCAAGGGGTTTTGTGCTTCGTTCAACCGAATGAAACGGCAACTTAGTCATTTTTGCTTCAAGACAAAGTTCACATTTATCTTGGATATCCAATTCATTAGCCTTTAGTAAATCTAAATTTAATAATCTTTTAATGGCTTTTGAATTTACATGTCCCAATCTACAATGCCACAAATTTGAAGACTCGGTCAAATAAGAGGAAGTAGATGTTTTATTCTTATTAGCCAATGGCTTTGGAACACGCAGTGTTGCTACACTAAGCTTGAAAAGTCCGTCGGTTACATAACCTTTTCCGAGGGACTTCCCAAACTTATACAATGCAAACCTATCGGATTCAAATACAAGTTTAAAACCCTTATTCACTAGTATTGATTCTGAAACTAGGTTCTTCCGGATGTCCGGAACGTGCAGCGCATCCTTCAAGGTGATTGAGACGCCAGACGTCATCTTGAGGATTACATCACCAACTCCGAGGATTTCAGACGAGGCTTGATTCCCCATGTTTATCTTTCTCCCTTCAACGTTGTTGTAGGTGGAGAACATACTTCTATCTGCGCAGACGTGTGCAGTAGCGCCGGTATCAATATACCAGCCACCCTTGTTGTTGTTAACAAGGTTGACCTATTCAGTGACCACAGCAATGAGGTCGTTCTCATCCCATTCCTTGAACTCCTTCTCAACGACGTGGGCAGCCGGCTTCTTCTTCTTGCTGCGGCAGTCTTTAGCAAAGTGGCCTTGTTTGCCACATTTGTAGCAGTCGCCTTCAAACTTCTTTGAAGGCTGCTTTCCCTTCCCTTTGTCGCTTGGACGGTTTGGGCGAGGGCGTTTGTTGGAGGGACCGCCCCGCTCCAACAGGTTGGCTTTGGCTTCATTTGGGGTGAATCCCTTAGCCTTTTGGTCGCTTTTGCGCACATCTGCCTCAATGCGCAACTTCACGATCAAGTCTTCAAAGGTCATCTGCTTTCGCTTGTGCTTGAGATAACTCTTGAAGTCCTTCCAACTTGGAGAGAGTTTGTCAATGATCGTGCACCTTAGGAACTTATCGGGCAAGGTCATCCCTTCAGCCACTAAGGAGTGGATGATCATTTGGAGCTCTTGGACTTGCTCCATGATGGGTCGAGAGTCGACCATCTTGTAGTCCATAAACTTGGATGCTACAACCTGTTCAGTCCCTGCAGCATTGTCTATGCTATTTTTCTTCTCTAGGCTCTCCCACATTTGTTTAGATGTGGTTACATTGGAGTATACATTATAGAGGCTATCATCTAATGCACTAAAATAAAGTTTTTACATAGATAATCCCCTTTTCTCCAAGCCTCATAGTCCGCCGTGACTTCGAGCCTAGTCTCTTGGTCGCTTGGCGCGGGCGGCTCGTTCTCCGTGAGGAAGTTGGCGACGCCCAATGTTGTCAAGTAGAACAACATCTTTTGGTACCACCTCTTGAAGTCTGATCCTCCAAACTTGGGTCGTTTCTCGGCCGGTGGCATCATTCTTGGTGCCAAAGGTGCCGCAGTTGGTCCTTGTAAGGAACCAATTCCGTTGCCCCCGAAGGAGCCAACAACGTGGTTGGGCATAGAGCCCCCACCATTCACGTTAGGCATAGAGCCCGCCATGAACGTACTATCCCCGAAGGGACTAGCACTCGCATGAGACCTGAAGGCCCCAGCATTCGTGTGAGGCCCGAAGACCCCAGCACTCGATCCATTAAAGGATCCGAAGGAACCACTAAAAGTGGAACCAACCGATCCACTCGAGGTGGATCCACCAGTGAGCCCAAGGGGGTTAACGAACTCCCAAGGGGTTGTTGATGAAGAGGGATAGCGCCCGGGAGTGGGCATCATCGTTGGAATCGACGACGTGTTGACCGGTCCAGTGGTCAAGTCCAAGTCCAAGTCCAAGATCGAGATCGGGATCGGGATCGGGATCGGGCCCGGGGCCCGAGGCCCGCGAGCACGGGCACGGGCACGGGCACGGGCGGGCGGGCGGCGGCGGCGCGTGCGTGTGCGTGCGTGTGGGCTCTTTCACCCATCTTGGTCCACTATAATTATTAAGTAACATAAAGTCACTTAATTTATACACATTAAAAGATGTGTTAATCCTCCAATGTGGGATAATTAACACTAGTTAATTATTCCCTAAGCTCCAACTCCAAGCTTTAATTAAAAGCTAATTATGCCCAACTTTAATCAACTATTTCTCACTCACCGGAAATCGGATTTGAGAAAGTGAATATACTACATTTATCTACGTAAAATGTAGATCGACGCTATGTCATTTAATTTCACAAAATTAAATGTCTCGTCACATTTATTATGTGGTCAAAATCCATTGACCGAGCATATTTATTACCATGATTTCTACATAAACATGCCACTGGAATTTTTATCTAGATAGGAAATTAAAACTGTGTGGCGAATTTTTATTGTTGTTTTTATTTTTGCATCCATAAAAAACATACTCCAATATATATTTTCCTAAAATAAAGGTATCAATATCAGTATTTATTACCATAAAAGTCACAAGAAGAAGAAGGACCTTGAAAATTTTGGCAGTACATTTAGTTATTTTATAATGAGAGTAAATCGAACAAACACACATAAATTTTAATTAATTGAATCAAAACGTGTAACGTGGCAATTACATTAAAATTTTAAAACACGGGCAATTTTCGCAACGTGAACCCAATTAACACATTAGTTTTTGGGCTGAAAGATGAGGCCCCCATAAAGTTATATTATTGTTAGCCTTCATTCCTAGAATAATTTAATTCTATTCATAACCAAATTTTTTTGTTCTTATTATATTGGGCCTTGATTTAATAATAGTAATAAGATTTAAAATGTACTAGTTTTGCCCTTATAAATTACAACCTTTATATTAAAAAAATATTTAACTTTTCATCGTCTCTCTAAAATCTACAAAAATTTGGAATTCAATTTTATATCGCCTCATGCCCTCATCCCATTACCAGTATTGGCGGCCCTAGATTCATCATATACACGAATATATGCATGTAGTCATGTACGCAATATATTAATTAAATAGAAATTAAATTTTCTAATGAATTCATATTCACGGTGTAAAATTAAAATATACTATAACGATTTCAGTCTTAAAAACTTGTAGTTCAGTAAGTCAATCCGTGATCTCTTTATACAGTCACCAATTTAACTTTCTTGTTTGCAATATAGTACTATAGTTTTTAGCTAATATTTTGAAATTGATTCCAAAAATTTGTCCTACCACAAGAAGAGAATGATGGATTAACTTTAAGTTGGTCGGGCCTTGGATGCTACATATAATTTTCTTTGTCTATTGGAACAATTCCAATGTTCCGTTTCATGATTATTGCTTTCCGAATCATGCATAAAGTATATCAAAACTTATTTTTATTTAAAAAAAAGATTAAATTAAAATTATTAGAGTAGGATGATTAGCAGTAGAGATTGCACCATGTAACAGATTTATATAATTAATTTATACAATAAGGGTAAATATGGATCCTAAGCCTAGACTTAAACATCTTCCCACTAGATCCTATTTTGTTTAAAATGAACACAGAAATCTATTATAGAAACTATAAAATGAAATAAAATTCTTGCAATATACTATAGTTCGCTAAGTTTCTTTCATCAGGAGACTCTCTAATGGATTGATTTGTGCCACATGTTTTCGAGTTCACTTATGTTCTATAATGAGATGTATTTGCATGTGTAGATGCTATTCATGGCGTGGAAATGGTGGTAAATCGCTAGGACACGAGATCTGTGAGAATAGAGAAAACTGAATTTCTATCTGTGAAATCAGAGAGAACTGCGGTGAGAACAGAGAAATTTCAATGAGAAAAAAATATTCAGATTGGCGAGATCTATAATGAGATGTATTTGCATGTGTAGATGCTATTCATGGCGTGGAAATGGTGGTAAATCGCTAGGACACGAGATCTGTGAGAATAGAGAAAACTGAATTTCTATTTGTGAAATCAGAGAGAACCGCGGTGAGAACAGAGAAATTTCAATGAGAAAAAAATATTCAGATCGGCGAGATTCAAATCAACCGATTCAAAAATTGAAATGAAAACAGAGCTTGATGAGAGAAAATTGAAAAACCTGAGAGGAGATCAAACACTTTTTCCGCCGGAGGTTAGTTGATCGGAAAACTCTCCGACAACAAATCAACACGATTGTTCATTATGAACAAAGAGAAAAATAGACCAGGAGATAAGAGTTATATAAATTGAGAATTGAATAGGATGGAAAAACCTCCATTGAAGGAGGATGAAGATTTTACAGAAACTCGTAGATGTAAGAGGAAAGAGGAAAGAGAAAAGAGAGAGAAATATCTTTAATGACTACATTTTTATTAATTAGTGACTACAAAAATACAACGAGATGGCTTATATAGGCCAAAAACTAAAGGCTAAACAAACTAATTAATCCTAAACAATAAATACATTTTGATTTTCCAATTCTAATACTAATCTTTGTATCAATTCGATTTTTACCTTGGAAGAAGTATTCTTCGTCTGTCCATATATGTTCTTGATTTGCTTGGTTCAGTGGTTTTTGTGTTGCGAGAAGTTTTGTAGCAAGTTTCGTCTTTTTGAACTCCGATCTTGTTTTATATCCGTGAATCGCCGGTTGATACAAGAGGAAACTTGATGTAATTTCTCGATCGTGTGCTACCTGTAGAAATTTGGCTTCAAGAACGTGTGATAGGTGTAACTAGAGTCTGGAGAGGAGGTGGAAGTGTGTCCAAGGTTTGTGTGTTGGGGAGAAGACAATTTTTTCCTTTTTTTAATTTTATTTTCCCCTTTTATATTTTTAGGCAGGATACTATATTTATTTAGTGATTTATGTAGTAGTATCATTGGTGTCAGTGCGTATATTTTTTCCAAAATTCTCATTTTTATTAATTTAAAATTTCAGATTTTGTTTTTAATCTTATAAATAAAATGGCAAAATCTCATTTTAGAATTATCTTAATTTTAAATAAAAAATGGAGTTTTATTTAATAGTATAGGATATTATTTCAAAAATATATTGCTCTATTGTTTTTGTTGGTTTATATCTTAAGAAACCTGTTTTTTGTCAAGGTCAATTGTACGTTGTTTCGAGAGTTATAAGTCGTGAATGATTGAAGATTTTAGTTTATTTTCATTATTTGAAAATTTATGTTCCGTACATACATTGGTTAAATATGATTCATTTATTTTATTTTATTTTACTGCACTCAGTTTATAATTTAAAATTGTAGGTATCGTTTGTCGAATATGAAATGTTTCATTTAGAGTGTGTTGGAAGGAATATATATTTTTTTGTTATTATAATGCTATTAATTATTTATAATGTTATGAATAATTATTGTAATTCACACATTCTAATCATAAACATAGTTAGATTCTTATTGTCCTCTATTTTTAAAATCTATTTACCATAATTTCTTTTTTCATTATTTGAAAATTGTAGTAACTATAATCTCAATCTAGAGTAATATAACAATATTGCCTCCCTAATAGACTAAACCCTAAAGTGACGCCTCTACATCACCGCCGTCCACCGCTGCACTCACTCTCGCCGCTCACCGATCTGCCTCGCTGCTGCACTCACCCATTCCCATCTCTCCCTCTTACCGCCTCACCCACGTTGCCTCCGCCGCGCACCACATCCTCTTCTCTCCCCTTACCGCCTCACCCACCTCGCCGTCGCGCTCACCGCCGGCCTACCTGCCTCACCCACCTCTTTTTTCTCTAAATTTCGCCTTCTTTATTTAATTTTCTCACTGCTCCTCGCCAGTCAACAGGAAATCAATCCACCGGCGATTTTAATCCTCAAATATCGCTGCCGGAAACCTGGGTATCCACTGTCAAAGCCTCGGATCTACTCTGCACTAGTCTTCTCTGTCTTTCGTAGGTGAGTATACGCACAATTATTTCTGTGAATTTACGAAACTGATCTTACATATACTGTATAAAGGAATTAGGAGCTCCAGTTAAGTATCACATTTCTGCAATACCTTTTTATGGCGCGGACCATGATTTGACTGCTGAATTTCAACTTGTAAAATTTTTTCTGATTCTTAAACTTCTGGTGCTTCAATGTAATGGAGTTGGTAAATGTGGATCAGCAAGTATGAACTAATGCCTGTTGCATTGTTTTGAACAATTCTATCAAATGATCTAAAATGGTCAATACTAGTCAATCAGCATGTACAAAAATCTGCTGGGAAATATAGATTATTAATTTTTAGAATTCAAATGGAGGAAGTGTTTGCTTGTTTCTGGTCGTTATTATTGTATATCCTGTATTACGATTTCTGGCAATTCTCTCTAGGATTAGTTGTGGTAGAGGATGTAGAAAAAATATCTCAGTTTGAGATGTTGCTCAAGAAACAATTGAACCCGTGATAAATGATAATGGAGCATTATGTATGGGCTTAGGTGTGTGTAGAACATTTAATTCTTATGCTGCACTACATTTGCATCAAAAGTTATATCCCAGTTTGAAACTCATATGCTATAATCTATACTTGGAAAAGAAATATATATGCTCAAACCTTTGTTTATACTTTGTAGTCTTATATTGTATTTATAAAAGGATGGTATCCATGGGCTGCTGAAGATTGCAACCACATTTAGTTCTGCTTGATCAGATTACTTGCTCAAAGGTGCAATTTTCTCTTAGCAATGGGATGTTTAAGGTTACAATCTAGCATCAATTTATTTATCAATATATTACACATCATCTTTCCATCTTCTCTCAAAATATGGCACAAAAGTCTTTTCATCCAACTGTCACTTTTAAGTAGTATAGATTTCGATATTTTTTCTCATACTGTAGTGAAATTTTATGATATAGATGAAGCAAAGGTGAATCATGATCTTTATTCTTTGTCTGGAAATTGGTAAAAATTGATTAATGTGAAATTCGAAGTGAAGTTTGAGTTGAGCTAAGTAAACGAACTTTTCTTTTTTCAGCGTGTTAACTTTTGTGGAAACCCTGCCTTTCCATCATTAGTTGCTCTAGAAACCGAAAAAACTCAAGAACACAGGATGGGTGAGATTGATGACATTTCGGAGTCGAAAAGTGTAGTCTTCGTGACTGTTGGAACAACTAGTTTTGATGCATTGGTTAGAGCTGTAGACAGTCAGGAGGTCAGGGAAGCTCTGTTTAGAAAGGGCTATACTGACCTTGTCATTCAAATGGGCCGGGGATCATACATCCCGTCAAAGGTATTGGCTAATAGACACATGGTATTTGAATTGAGTTTCTTGCATCAATTTCGGTTTTGAGAGCAATGAAGCAATGTGTAGTAGCATGAATACACGAAAATGAGCTCTGGAATAATGTCTATATTATATCTGAGCTGTCCTTGCATTACTGTAAAATTATTACCTTATGCTTGGTTTGTGATTTGGGGTAGTGTTCGTCAAAACACCTTTGAACCAGTTTGTCTATGATGCATTTATCTCACGTCTATTGGTCCTATGCATTTGTGAGCTTATCTTTATATTTATAGTTTTGGAATTTGATGCTCATGCCCTTGTGGAATTTATGCTTTTGTTATCTGGCTCCTTTCTGCTTTCCAAAGCCAAAATAGAAGCTTTAGTGGTGTGTCTAAAATCTAAAAGTTGGGTGTAACTGCAATTGTTCACTTAGGTTGTTAAGGCAGATTTCTCTGTTGTCCATCTCGTCTGACTGATTATTCTAAACCAGGCACACTGTCATTTCTATTATCTTAATTTAATGACATCAAATTTCAGTGTAGTGGTGAAGATGGGTCATTATCTGTTGATTATTTTACATTTTCATCAAGCATAGCTGAGTATTTGAAGTCGGCATCTCTCGTAATCAGTCATGCAGGTAACCTTTGTCTTCATGAAGTATGTTTCATCAAATTGTATTCTTTATCCTCTGAATGATGACAAGCTATTTCTGCCTCTTTCAATTTCAATTTGTATTCTCAAACATTCTTATTATATGTGAAAAAGAATGATTAGTATTTCTGCCTCTTTTTCTCCGTATTTCTCTTCTTCTCGCACATAGACTACCATCTTACTAAATTAGTATACTTTGTTGAAAAATTTGTCTAATGTGTTTTGCACAGGACAAATAGTGGGCTATTGATGAATTAATCCATGTCTTAGTGTATCATCAAATGTGTATTCTGGGATGCGTAGTTTGTGTAATATAGTTCTTATTTGTTCTCAAGTCACAGAGCTCCACCACGTTACCGATACTTACTTTGTTCACTAGGTTCTGGGAGCATATTTGAGACGCTCCGACTGAGGAAACCCCTGATTGTAGTCGTGAATGAGGATTTAATGGACAATCACCAAAGTGAACTTGCTGAAGAACTGGCTGAAAGAAACCATTTGTTCTGCGCTCGGCCTCAGACTCTTTATGAAACCATTTCTGCTATGGATCCAAATTCTCTTGTACCTTATCAACCCGGTGATGCTACGCCGGTTGCTAAATTTATTAATAGGTTTTTAGGTTTCGTAGATGAATGACTACCAATTGTAAACTCTACTGTTTTGAATACAGGTGGTTATCTTAGAGAAAAACAATGATATCTGTATAATATACTATTCGTCATTTTATGTACCTTCATCATATCACAATCTTGCTCCTACATAAAAAGACAATAAGAAGTGTAAGATTATCTTTAGATATGTGCAAAAAGATCCCACATATCAACATCAACGCCTTGACTTATTTTTTCTCTTTTGCTCTATAAATAAGTAGCATCCAAACTCAAAATTCTGAGAAGAGCATTCAGGATATTTCCAGCAAAATATCTGAAAACAAGATCTTCTTTTGGCAGAGGTATGTGTTACAATAATCATATCCTCATAATATAGATAATGTTGCATGAGATGAATATCTATAAACATATATATACAAAAGTATACTTGTACTTTGATTGACATACTTGTTCAAATCAATAAACATGGAAGACAGGGATGTTTCAGAAGATTGGCAGCAAGTCGATGAAGAAGGAAATTCCTCCGCTGTTAAAGACAACTTCTTCACCAGGTCATCAGTTTTTCCACCCGGAAATCATGAAGATTTGCCAATCACTAATCAAGGCGATGAGCGTCAGCAGGTGCAGCCACAGGAACCTGTATATCATAAATTAAAGTCTTATAAAATCGTTTGCCAAATGCAAAATATTTCATTTATAATGGGCTGGGAGGAGTACATTTCTCTTTTTGATAATATTGTTTATGATGTTATTAGGTGTTTATAATGTTGTGATTAACAAATATTCTTAACTATCTACGTCTTATTATATATCCTCAATTTTTTAATTTACTTATTTTATAATTTATATTCATAATTTGAAAATCTTATAATTGAACACACAGGAGATGGTTGATAACAAGGCGAATAATGAAAGCGTGCTGTGCTGCTCAGCTTATACAGAGCAAACTAGTAAATTTTGTGCTGTGTAAGTTGATCTTAGTTAGACCTTTGATCAAGTATGATGACTTGACTATAGTTGTTGTATAGATAAAACATGTATAAAAAAAAGCTGATGAAATGTGATTCAGATTATATAGAGTCTCAATATGTTTGAAAACAATAATATAATATCTATATATTGAGACACATTAATTTTATCTGTATGCTCCAAAAAAAAGGCCATCTCTCGTCTCCTAAACCGGGGGTGAAACTGCCGTTCATACTCCTCCTACCTGTCAACTAATCCCACCCACTATCCATGGAGATACTATGAATTCTCCAAAAACCACCCTATCCATCCCCACTCATCCCTTCTTCAGATATGACTGCATCATCTCATCACTTTTGTCGATCCAAACTTAAACTTATAAACATGCCACTCGAATTTTTATTATTGTTTTTATTTTTGCATCTATCAAAAACTTACTCCAATATATATTTTCCTTAAAAAAGGTCTGTATTAACCATAAAAGTCACAAGAAGAAGAAGGACCTTGAAATTTTTGGCACTACATTTAGTTATTTATAATCAGAGCAAACACACATAAATTTTAATTAATTTTCAAACAGAAGGCCAGGCCTAATTTCGCAACGTTAACCCAATTAACACAATTAGTTTTTGGGCTGAAAGATGAGGCCCATAAAGTTATGTTTTTGTTAGCCTTCATTCATGGAATAATTTAATTATTAATAACCACACTTTTTTCTTATTATTATGGGCCTTGATTTAAAATGTATAGTTTTGCCCTTATAAATAAAAAATTAACTTTTCACTGTGTCTCTAAAATCTACAAAAACATGGAATTCAATTTTATATGGCCTCATGCATGCCCTCATCCCATTTACACCAGTATTGGAGGCCCAAGATTCATCATATACACGACTTATTAAAAAAATTTATACTAGTAGTTTTAATTAGTTGCAATAATTGATGAAAAACAAATATGTACATGAACGCAATATATTCATAAAATAAAAAATTAAAATTTCTAATGAATTCATATGCACAGTGTAAAATTAAAATATCTAACGACTTCAGTCTAATAAAACGTGTAGTTCAGTAAGTCAATCCGTGATCTCTTTATAACCAGACACCAATTTACATTTCTTGTTTGCAATATAGTAATATAGTTTTTAGCTAATATTTTGAAATTGATTCCAAAAATTTGTCCTGCCACAAGAAGAGAATGATGGATTAACTTTAAGTTGGTCGGGCCTTGGATGCTACATATAATTTCCTTTGTCCATTGGAACAATTCCAATGTTCCGTTTCATGATTATTGCTTTCCGAATCATGCATAAAGTATATCAAAACTTATTTTTATTTAAAAAAAAGATTAAATTAAAATTATTAGAGTAGGATGATTAGCAGTAGAGATTGCACCATGTAACAGATTTATATAATTAATTTATACAATAAGGGTAAATATGGATCCTAAGCCTAGACTTAAACATCTTCCCACTAGATCCTATTTTGTTTAAAATGAACACAGAAATCTATTATAGAAACTATAAAATGAAATAAAATTCTTGCAATATACTATAGTTCGCTAAGTTTCTTTCATTAGGAGACTCTCTAATGGATTGATTTGTGCCACATGTTTTCGAGTTCACTTATGTTCTATAATGAGATGTATTTGCATGTGGAAATGGTGGTAAATCACTAGGACACGAGAAGGTGTGCATGTAGTAGAGAAGATGGAAGAAGTATTTTCCATTATATTATTCTATCTTTTACTTTACTTTATCTCCACTTTAACTATTTATTATTCCATGATTTTTCTAAATTATGTGCGAAAAAGAAATGTGTCACATAAGTATAATATAATAGTATACTAATATGAATGATTTTGTCTACATAAAAATAGGAAGAAATAAGAATGGAATGGAATAGTTATTCTTTAAGTAAATAAAATATTAAATGGAATAATGATTCGTAAGAAAACAATATACCAAAAAAAAAAATTAGAATTAAGATTATCATTCAATTCCCCATTTCATTAATCATATCAAGGGCCTAAAAGGGACAAGTTATTTTCCATCCTACTATATAATTGTTGTGATTTTCTTAATTATGCATTTAAACCAAGATAAGCTAGGGCTATTAGAGGATATCTATAACATTTTCAGGGATATTGGATCATGTTTTAGGAGTGTAAAAGAAATAGGAAGCATAATATGAGATATGATCACCCACAAAATTTGTAGGTCATTGGATACCCTCCAAGGAATGCATGATGCAATAATAATGTTTGCCAACACTTTTTTTATAGTCAGCTTGGATTACACTCCTTATGTTTCCACCAATCACAAAAGTCCACTCCTACATTATTTGTTCCTTTTTTTTAATTAATTTTCCAACAAACCCAAAAATCATATGGTCCACTATCTATGCACTCTCCATATGCATTTTACCATTTGTTCCCACACTAACCTTACCGCTACCATATTTTCTTCATTTGTCCCCACGATTAAGTAGAATGTGTATTGCCAATATTGAGATGCCCCTTTTGTTACGATAATATACTATTTCTGAAATAATTACAAATAAAATAAATCACCGGTCCATTTGATTTTATTTAATACTTAATAACTATTGAATAAGACAGGAGATAATGAGTTGCTAATAAGCTTTTTTTCCTATTTACTAAAATATAAAAAAAAACAGTTGCACTCATTATTCATTAGAGTAGTTGGAGTATTACTAAAGACACTATAAAAAGGTAGGCTTGCTTGGCAGGATTCTACTATAAGAAAATAATTTAATTATTAAATTTAGTAGTGAGTAATACTGAATTTAATGAAAAACTGATAAAAATAATAGAGAACAAAGATAAAAATGATTAAACTACTGTTATGGAAAAATGAGACTTAACTCACATAAATACAAAACTATTTTTTATGGACCAATGAAATACAATTTCTTATAATTCTAATTTTTTAGAATTCTTACCTATCTAGATATTTATAATTATTTTTATTATTTTAAAAGCTAGTGTTTAATACAAGCTAAATAGGAGAACTCATCCCAAAAGACTAGCCTGTTAGGAGAGAGAGTCCATTTAGTCTATATATACCACATCAGTTGTTCTCACAACCAATGTGAGAATTGAGTCCGTAACATTCGACCCTCCTTAAGGGCCAATGTCCTAGTTGGTCATGGCTGGTACTTTGCCAGACCACCACTCCGAGTTCTCTTTGGTCACGGCCACGTTGGTCACTGCAGATTCTTTGCCCGGCCACCACTTGGGTCACCACTCCGAGTCGGTCCCAAACGTACTCGTTGGTCACGGCGAGGTTGTTGCCCGACCACCACTCCGAGCCAATTGGGCTCTCAATGAAAGCACCAATTAATACAGACCAAACGAGAGAACTTAGCCTGCTAGGAGAGAGAACATATTTAGTCTATATATCCCACATTCGTTGTTCTCACAACCGATATGAGAATTAAGTCCGTAACAAAATTATTATTACCAATATTATTTATATTTTTATTAGTATTATTCTTTTATCAATTAATAACATAATAATGGAAATCTTAATGTGATTTTTTAGAATTCGGACACTTTATATAGTATCTTATTTTTATAATTATCACTATTATTTTCTCAACCAATAATTTATTAAGAAAAATGTGATGTGAATTTTAGAATTGTAGACTATATATTTGTACTTTGCTTTATATTATACTACTACTACTACTACTACTATTAATTAATACTCCCCCCGTCCTACGAGAATATGCACTCTTTTTATTTTAATTCGTCCCACAAGAATATGAAAATTAGAAATTATTTTCTCTCTAATAAAGTGAGACTCATTCTCTACTAACAATACTTTATTTACTTTTTCTCTCTACTTCTCTCCTACTTTACCAATTTTAAATTAAAACCCGTACCGAACTCAAAGTTCATATTCTTTGGGGACGGTGGGAGTAATTCAATTTAGGAAAATCTTATTTTAAATAAGAGGAAAAAATGGTGCATATTACTATAATTTAATTATTATATGTATTAGTTAAGTGAATCCAACTAATCAATATAAGTTCATATTTCTAATTATTTTCTTTGGTTATTTTAAACACATAATAAGTAAATAATCAAAAATAATAATTCATGAATCATATTCTCCAACAGAAGTCGTACATAAAGGTAATTCTATCAATTCAACTTGTTTATCAACTAATTGCAGCCACCACATAGAATGCATGAATAAGACCTCATCACTTTACTTCCAGCAGATAAAGAACACAAAAAAACAAAACAAAAATTCAATCTCCAAAATTGACTTTTAGATCCACCAAGTTGTCCAATTTCAACTTATAAAATGGAGTATAAAAATATGCATATATATAGCTACATAAATTATTCCCTACAGGCTAAACTAACTTGCCATAACTAATTAGACGTGCCATCTTCAACGGCAAAACTTTATATTTGGACAATTTTCAATTACTGTTCCCTTAAATTAAAGTTGACCTTCCGATCATTTCCAACCTTAACCTTTTCTCGATTTAAATTTTTGTAAATTTTTAGGAATACTCACAATGAGTGTATAATTTATTAATCCTCTATTAGGAGATATTTACCTACTTATAATGACTTCTGCTATTAAAAAAAAAGGTAGGTATTAGTGGTGAAGAAATAATAGAGCGTTTAGTAAAAGGATATGCCGCCACCCCTTTTTAGAATTAAAAATATTAGAGGATAAATAATTGAGGGGGAAAGTGAGAAAGAGACGTGTGAAGCTTTAGTAACCTTTCTAGTTACTTACTTAGATAACTTAAATGTTTTTTAGCCTTTGGTTTAAGCTAAGTGGTAGATATGTTTGTTCATAACTTGACAAGTTGGAATAAATTTCCCTGTCGTTTAATTTCTTACCATATGAAAATTGACTGATTTAATTTTCACAACTTGAGATGTGAAGTTTATATGTAGAGTGCAAAAAAGTCGATTCACTTAACATCATACACACAAGTTGTGCTCTAAATAAAATTGATTTATGTATACAAAAAAGTAAATTGCGTTTTTTATATCAAATTATGATTGACTCGATTTGATGACTGAATTTGCCAATATCTTTAAGTATTTGATTTTGTGGTCATAAGGGAAATACTTTGATGTTAGTAGATGATTGGTGGTTGAGTCGTCGGTGCAGTTAAACTCAGACACGTGTCTACAAGATGAGATTAATGAATATCACTGGATAGAATGTTAATAATCAATTCATAAAAGCAGTTTAATTCATCATTCATCATCTTTTACATATGAAAAAAGGTATTCGAGTATATTTTACCTTGTTAAAATTCTTAAATCTTGTCTTATATTGACTTAATGATAATCCTAGCTCATTTATATAAGTATGTATAACTCTTCCCTTTATAGAACATTTTATGATGTGAGTGGCCAATTTCAAATATGCTTTTTTTAGTTAATGAAATATATGTATATTTTTGAACGTGAATTACCTCTTTAATAAGAAAATACACAGTAAAAAATAAGTTTGTTTATAAATTGAGCATATTATGAATGACGTCTTTAATAAGAAAATACACAGCAAAAAATTAAGTTTGTTTATAAATTGATCATATTAATGAACGCAAAATGTAAGATAAATGGATATGTTGACTTCGCAACAGATACTTAACCAGATTGGAGTGCATATATATTATATTAGCTATAATTATTGCCATATGTGTTTCGTGCAGTTGGCTAATTGGACCGCCGGATAATTAATATTAATACCCAAATTAGCAACAATTATTAAAATATTTAACCAATGTACGTAATTACGAATAGCTTCTCTTTTTATTGGCGAAGAATGTATTTCTTTTAAAAGTGCAAATTTTTAGTATAAAGGCATTATTAATTTATTATGACATGGCAAGTGATGGAGTACATTTGATTTAGTAGTATCTAATTAATGTGAATATAGTGTATGTTAATTTTACTTTTTATAGATACTCAAGAGAGGGCCAGGCCCAGCGCATGCATTTTTAATTTTTTACAAATATAAAAGTAATTTAAAGTGGGCCAGGACCCATTCACTTCAACTTTGGGAAAACGACAAGAGAGAATAAAAAAAGGGCTTGACTTACTAACAGGCGGCCAACTCACTCTCTGGGCCATTTGCCCCATTTGAACTACAACTAATTAATAAACTACTACTAATAATAACAATAAAAAAAAATAATTACTCCTCAGACTCTATCATATTTATAGTATTATTTTTAATTAAATTCTATGAATAAAAACTAGCTCTAAAAGTCTTCCCACCAAAAAAGCAATAGCTATATCGCCTCTGTTCTTCAATCAGATTCTCATTCCACTGTATCACCATCCCAATATCGACGACCAAATTCCACTTCCACAGACCTTAAATTCCTGTTTGATAATCAGAAATGGAGGTTAACGAGTTTGAACTCTATCACGATTCTATCAATTGAACTGCTGTTTCAGTGTAAGTAGTTTTATTGTGCATTGATGAATTAGGATCATCATAACAACTATCTGCTTTGGTATTTGTGTTGATTGTTATATTTTCAGTTAATCGAGACTTCAATTGTAAAGCTTTTATGAAGATGAAATTTACTCGTTTTATTTTTAACTTTTGTTTTTAGGGAGATGGATGTAGAAGATAGCAGCATCTATAAATGGATATTGATGCATCCTTTTTTACTTTAGCTTATATCCGGATAAGTAGTGAGAAGAGGAAAAAGGTGCATAGAGTTACATCATTTGAAGTGAGGAAAATATTTTTAGTTGGTATTATACTCTTATAATCTAAAGTGAAGCTCAGTTTTTAGCAAGTTTCATGGAGATATTTTGATGTTTTCTTCCAGTTGAGCGGTTTTTCTGTCACATGCATAGGCTACATGTTTTTAATTGGATTATTATTATGAATTTGCCTGAATTTTTAGAGCTGACATGACTGTGGTTACTAATCTGAGTAGATAGGTAGAAATACTACTTCTCTCCTATTTCCTGTATGATTTCCTAAATTTTTAATCTTACTTCTCAGGCTCTCAGATAGTTCCACCTGTAACTGCAGTTGCTGAGTTTTGTGCCAGTTTATATCTTACAATAAAACAGCTTTTGGTTTTATATTGGTTGCACACTAGCAACCTTTTCGCTACAGCAGTTCTTGGTGTTTCACTTGAGTGGTTTGGAGCTTTTTTTTCCAGCGTTTTCTTCTCGATTGGTAGCTGTCTCGCAAATAAACCGGTTACAAGATCATGGATTTTTCTTGCGGAGAATTCTGTATTCTGTCTTCCCATTGATTTTCTCCTTCTGTAATCCTTGTCCCAACCATAGAAGTTGAAGAAATGTTGGATTTAGACAAACCGATGGAGCCACCAATGAAACGAAGAGCTGGTCTATGGATTGTACAAGCAGGACGAGGTTCATATCGTGGAAGTTAGTGATAGATTAGTTCTAACTGGTTGGCTGATTTTTGTTGCAACGTATTTTAATTTTGTTCGTAACATAATAATCAATGGGGAGTAGATTTTTGCGGCCATTCCTCCAGTCTCTTTGCTGCAATTCTCCTTGGAATTATGCAGTGTTCTGGAAGCTTAAGCATCATGATGAAATGTAAGTCAACTGTCCACCTGAATTCTTTTGTTTCTTCTCTTGAGCTGTTATTCATCATTTTTGTTGTTTTAGTATAATAAAGACAACGAGTAGGAATTGTTCTCAACTTTTCTTAGAAATTGCAAGTTTTTGCATAATTGGAAAAAAGTTCACTCCTGTGGTATACTATGAATAGTGACTGCATGTTGAGAAGTTTGAAAATACATTTCCTGGCCTGCTTAGTGTCTTTCCGTGAGCTTGACAGAATCATGCGTAGTATATACAGTGTGGAAACTTCTTGTGCTTTATTTTGGATCTTCAACTGACAGAGAGTTTTAAATAAGTAAACAATATGCAAACTTTCTCCCATGGTTTTCAATTTCACCAACTATCCATTTAAGTCATCGTTTATTTGGTTCAACTTTTATGTGGGTGCTGGTCGAAGGTATGTCTGGTCTGGAATATGGTCACAACAATTTTGCATCTCTAGATTATTAAATAATATGTCGATGTGTCATTCAAAACTTATCTATGCTCCTGATTCGTATACTTCTGTTTATCTTCAGTTTCATTTTTTTGGTTAACTTGCATTCACTTTTACTGTACAGAAATTGCCCATTTATTGTGAAATGATATTTGCTGTTTTTGCATCAAGTATGCTTTTTTCTCATGGTATTACTTCAACAACATCATGCCCAAGCAGAGTGCTTTAATATCTATGCTTGTGTTACGTATTACAAAAGTTATAAGCAAATTTGAAAACCAAACAATTTACTTTTCAGGATTTTGGCATGGGAAGATGGCTTTTGTGACATTTTAAAGCAAAGTGATGCCATGGCGAGCCCGGTAGAAGATTTGTACTTCAAAAACTCAAATATGATTTTATCATCGGCTTTAACACCAAGTCTGCTTGATGGAACTCCTGGCGACTATCTAGTTGGATATGCAATAACTGAAATGTCGCATTCTTCTCATGTCGTGGGGAGCGGGTAACTTTAACGATCCCACTTCTTGCGTGCATTTTATTTTATGTATTCGTAACATTTAACTTACTGCTCTTAGTCCAAAGGGATGGGTATTATCATTTGTTCTTTCCTCATCATGTTTGAGGTAATGAATTAGCTCTACTCAGCAAAGAAAATGGGATTTGCACATAAATGGGTGTTTTTTTGTTCATCGAATACTACCTCTTATCATCTAAACTCGTAATATACAATCAAACAGGGTTGTTGGCGAAGCAGCTGTAAAGGGAAATGCTAGCTGGATATATGCAGACAGCATACAAACTGATGTTTTGAATTCCTTCTTAGTTTCTGAGGTCTATCTTTGGATACAATGTGCAATATGTTGTTGCTTTATTTATTTATTTATTATTCAAGTTGAAACAGACATTTATTGCTTTCTTTTTTTCTGTTTAACAGTATCCAGATGAATGGCTGCTTCAATTTGCAGCCGGCATAAAGGTTAGTGAATTGATGATTTAGGTTATGATGTTCACATATTTCTAATTTGTATCTGATACAGCATTTTATGTCTAAAAGTAAAAATAGTGGATTAAAACCTTTAAACTATTATCTGTTAAAAATAAAAAAACTTGAAACCATTATACGATGATGCTATGCGATGCTCATGCAGACAATATTGCTTCTGCCTGTAATTCCTGATGGAGTTCTCCAGCTTGGATCAACGGAAATGGTGTGTATTCTGTTTCATATTATTGATATTTTCTGCCCTTTTCTTCTATAACTGTAGTTTTGTCTGTTGCCTTACTTTGAGCAAATAATTTAGGATTTACAATTTCCATGGTCACTAACTAATAAATGACATTTCTTTCTGTTTCTATTGTGAAATTAGTTAGTTCCTGGACATCCAATCAACTTCTCTGTCTATGTTCCCTATTGCTCTTTTCTTTCCCCTCCCTTTTCCTTTTCTTGTTTTACCTCTTCTTGGGTTTTAATCAGTAATTGTGTCTTCTAACTTAATTTGCTATTTAACGAATCAGGTGTCTGAAGATGCGGTCCTAGTTGCGTATCTCAAAAATAAGTTTGAGTTGCATAAACAAAGCGATGGATATATTCAACAGATCTCCCCAACGTCTACTTTCATGGATTATTTAGAGGAGCCATCAACCGTTACCACAGAAACAGTAACTGAGGATCAAAATTCTATTCATGCTGTAGAAGATTTATACCCAATTGAAAATCAGACGGTGCCGGTGTTCATGCTCCATGATTTATACAACTCATCTGAGAGGCATGTAGAAGATAACCATGAGAATGCGGCCGAAGGAGAAATGAATCAGCAACCAATGGGTATGATTCATGTGCCTGAACCATTTCAATTGTCATATGCAGATTATATAGACGAAATCTCAAAATATATTCATGATGAAAGACTTCGGGTGTCTCCTTATTCTTATGAGTTGAATAGGAGGATGTGTGGGGATCTTGTGAATGAATTAATGGATTATAAATTTGAGGAAGGTGGAACTGAACTAACATGCGTAGGCAATGACTTTGATAATGGCATTTGTGAGAGTGGAAGCAACCTTTTCAACTTCCACGAGGCCTCTGGATTGGGCAAAGCTGTTGGGGAAGTTATACAGAATAAACCTCATGAACATATTTATGGCGAGTCTATCTTGAGTCAAGATATTGCTTTCCACTCCTTTGGTGACAGAATGCCCTCTGGCACCGTGGATGTGTCAGGTGTAGAGTCTGTCGGATTTCTTGTGAAACACATGGAAGTGGAGCACCTCTCCAAAACTGTTAATGCTAATTCAAGCAGTAGTTTTGATGATAATTCATCTGACAAGTCCATTATTACCTCACTAAATATCCCATCTCATGGTTTTCACAAAGCTCGTGCTCATTCCAAACACAGTGCTTCAGTAGAAACCAAGATTAGTTCACTCTCTGATAAGCAGCAACCAAGAAAAGGACATCATCCCGTGAACAAAAGAAAATTATCAAGATTATCAACTACCAGCAAGAAAAGGACACATAGTGGTGATAATCAAAGGCCTCGACCACGTGATAGGCAGTTGATTCAAGACAGGATCAAGGAGCTAAGGGAGCTCGTACCAAACGGTGAAAAGGCAAGTTCTGTTTGCGTTTGCAATATATCCTTGATGCTCTCCTTTTCAAATAGCTGCTAACCTCTTTGCCATTATGAATGCAGGGTAGCATCGATGGACTCCTGGACAAGACCATAAAGCACATGCTATTTTTAAGAAATGTGACCAATCAGGCAGATAAGTTGAGGCATCCAATTCTGGAAGAGGTAAGAATCTTGTAAAACCTATGCATGCTGTTCCACAGGGTTGGACTTTGAATGCTTCCTGATTTGGCTATCTGTACTCCCCTTTCAATGAAACTTATGCATTTTGGAAAGATATTGTCCTTTTCCACAGTGCAGAGGGTTGGCGGTTGTAGAAATTTAATGTTCAGTTTCCTTTTCAGGAAGTTGGTGACAATACAACAAAACCAGCTGAAGTCAAGTGTAGCCATCGAGATGGGGCAAGCTGGGCTGTGGAACTAGGAAACGAGCAACATTTTTGCCCCATAATTGTGAAAGATCTAGACCATCCTAGACACATGCTTATAGAGGTATGCCAATTCTAAAAGCTCGTACTCTTTTAAAGGCAAGAAATGCAATGTCATGTTCTGCTTTATTGCTATTGCCTATTGCGATATATCTATACCACTGAGATTTGACAGCTCCTCATGTCTTTCCCTTTAACCAGATGGTCTGCATTGATCATGATCGCTTTCTAGAGATTGCTGATGTTATTCATCGCCTAAAATTAACCATCCTCAAAGGTGTGATGGAGAAAACTGCTGATAATTCATCATGGGCTCGCTTCATTGTTGAGGTATTGCTTTGATACAAACATATAAATTCGATTGTTGAAAAATATACTGTAATTGCTGATGAGTCTTAAAGTGACTCATATTTGGTTATATAATGAACATTGATGATTGGATACTTGAGTTGTCAAATCCATCCACTTCTCCTTATGCAAAACTCTCCAATAACAAACACCATTATATCCGCACTATCAAGAACCTCGGTTTTTTGCTTTATTCAAGTTGGTCTTAGACAGCTGCAGGTTGTGACCTCCAACTCTTTGCCTAAACATGCTAGTTATGCCGTCTTAAACGTCAAATATGTTGGTTCAATTAACAGTCTAGTCTCCTTTGCAGACCTCCGGAAGCTTCCATCGGCTAGATATATTTTGGCCATTGATGCAACTCCAAAAAGATCGCGCGCCTATCTCAACTAGCACCTAAGATTGTCCGCCCAGATTGTTGGATTGTCTTGTACGCCATGGGAGGTGCACGGAATCATTGTAGTTTGGTTTAAGCTATAATATAACTGCTTGGAAGATGTTGGAAGAAAGTAGCTGCATATCGGCCATATGTATATTACTATATTAGGTCATTTGAAGTCTGCAGAATTGATTGCTTTATCTGTTAACACTCATGTTAATTGATTATCAGACTATTTGTTTAAATTTAGAAAATGCATAAATCTTGAGATGGTTGAAAGTGAAACATGGATTGTCTGATTTAAGTTTTAAACGCTTTGTGAAGTACAAAAGCAAGCAAGATATGCAGCTAGGCATGCACAATCCGGCCCGGCCCGCCGGTTAACCGCCGGTTCGGGCCCGCCGGTTCATGAACCGGAACCGGGCCCGGAACCGGCGGGTTGAACCGGCTGAAGGGTCGGAGGGTCATAAGGGCCGGTTCAGGTTCGGGCATAACT
Source organism: Salvia splendens (assembly GCF_004379255.2). Taxonomy (NCBI): domain Eukaryota; kingdom Viridiplantae; phylum Streptophyta; class Magnoliopsida; order Lamiales; family Lamiaceae; genus Salvia; species Salvia splendens. The sequence goes on along the minus strand of NC_056033.1, from coordinate 29,130,246 downwards.
TGAACCGTGAACCGGCGGTTCAAAACCGGCGGTTCGGCGGTTCGAACCGCCGGTTCAAAGGGTCGAACGGCTAGGGTTCGTAGGGGTTCGTAGGGGTTCAAAGTAGGGATAGGTATGAACCGGCGGTTTGCCGGTTTTGGGCGAAAACCGCCGGTTTTGGAGGAAAACCGCCGGTTTGAACCGGCGGTTCCGACCGGTTTCCGCCGGTTCCGGAAGCTTTTCAGGCGTAGGGGGCTAGGTGAGGTCAGAAACCGGCGGTTTGTGTCGGAAAACCGTGGACCAACCCGCCGGTTTCGTGGAAAAACCGCCGGTTTTGAGGTTGAACCGCCGGTTCAGGCGGTAAACCGGCGGTTCGGCCGAAAATTTGAAAGTTTGAAATTTGAATTTTTTTTTTTTATTTCTTCCAATTTTACTCCTATAAATACCTCACTTCTCCTTCATATTTCCTTACCCCATTCTTGTGTTAACAAGGATTTCATTCTCAATCTCCATTTCTCTATTCTCTCATCATTCTCTCTAATTGCGCAAGTTTAATTCTACACTTTCTACTCACTACTATATTTGTTGTGCTCATAATTTACCACTTCTTTTATACTTCATACATATTTTATTCCAAGTCCATATTACTTTTCATTTATCAATATATTCAATATGTCTTCTTCTCGTGGTGGATCGGGACGTGGTGATCGGGGCAAGGGAATAGCCCAAGATCAAAGCACTACGCGTCCCTCAAAATCTCGACGACCTAGTCGTCGAGATGTTATGGACGAGGTTTCCCGATTGGCAGCCGAACGCATGCAAGTAAGTAATGAAAAATTTGTTTTCCAATTCACATGCACAAAATTTCATTAATTTTTTTTTGCGTTCATACTTTTAACTTCTACGTACATAATATTTGTAGATGGAAGAAGATCATAGGACCGCCATGCTACTTGCTGAAATGCAACAAGGCGGGGGTAGGGGAGATGAGGAGTTCGACGTTACTATATCGTCGGACTCGGACAACAACGAGGATAGATCGCATTCTCGTATTCCTTCTAGCACCGGCGGAAATGAGGAGATGCCTCCCCCTGCACCCACTAACACGACAAAACCTTTGAAATCGGACATTTTTATCAAACACTACAAGAAGGTGGCGGTGGTGATTCCAAGTCCTCACGATCCGAACTCTCAAGAAGAGACTTCGGACTTTCATGTTTATTGCAACTATTGCGATAAAGTGTACAAATGGTCCGCCGGTGGTGGATATGGCACCCTCCGTCGCCATTTAGTGGCAAAGCATCCGGTAGAATGCGGCACTGCCTCTACCCAAAGCCAACTAAACTTCCAACCCGCCGGCGCCGGCTCGGGTTCGTCAGGTGCGCCTCTATTTAAATATGATAAAAAGAATTTTGATGATACAATGACTAGATGGGCGGCTATGAAGCATATGCCCTTTAATGTTTTTGATGACAAAAGTTTTGAGGTTACTATGCAAAGTGGGTTGAATGTAGCAATCAAAAGAATAGGTTGAATGACCGTGCAACGATCTACCGTTCGGCAGTGCTTGGAGAAAAAGGTAGAATTATCACGTTATTTAGTTAACATGGGCCACAGGGTGAACATTTGCTCAGATGTTTGGACGGATTGTTTTAACCGTCATTCATACATGGGTATTACGGTTCACTTTGTGGACAACAGTTGGACTTTGAACAAGCGTTTAATTGGTTTTAGAGAATTTGAAAGTCCACACACTGCACCAGAAATTGCTTCTTTGATTATACAAGTGTTGAATGAGTTTCAGCTATGCAACAAGATATTTTCTATTGGTTTTGATAATGCAACTGCCAACACCGCAAGTATTGCCGATTTGATTGCGGCTTGTACACCGGTAATTGGAGGTAAGTATTTTCATCAAAGATGCATTTGCCATATTTTAAATTTATGTGTACAGGATGCCCTTGAATTATGGCAAAAGCATGTCTCTCCTATTAGAAATGCAGTTAGATTAATCCATCAAAAGCCAGCTATTGGCAAAGCATGGAAGAAATATTGCCATCAAAAGAATGTCAGGTACACGAATTTTACTATGGATGTGTCTCATAGATGGAATTCGACATATGATTGTCTGAATTCTACCTTGACACATAAAGATGCTTTATGTGATTTTTATAGAACTAACCCCTACCGTGATTTATATCTTTCGCATAGTTGTTGGGATAACAGTTTGGCTTTATTTAAATTGTTCAAATATTTCAAAAATGCTACTGTTGAATTGTCGGGTGTTTATTATTGCACTGCTGTTCGTGTTTTGGAGCATTGCATGTACATATCCCTTGGTTTTAAAACTTCAATGAAAAATGCTTCCTCTTCTCCCGAGTTAATGTGCGTTTTGTATTATATGATTGAAAAATGGCTCAAGTATTTCAGTGAGATTCCTAACGTGTTTTTGATTGCAAAGGTATTGGATCCAAAATGGAAATTAGCAGGTACCTCTAGAATTTTAGATTTTTATTATAACAATTTGAGTTCAATTGATCTTGGTCCCCTTCAAGCAATCCAATCCGATACCAGTGACGAATTTGGAGTCGACCTGTCAGAAACCTTTCAAATAAACCTCCCGGACCGGTCAGTTGTGCAACAAAACCTCGAGTATAACTTGCGCTCTCTCTACACCGAATATGAAACCAAGTATAACACCACTCACCAAGTCAGAAGACCCCCTCCTCCACAACATAACTATGGCTTTGCATTTCAAGCCGATTATGATGACCCCGACGCGCAATCCCAACTAGCCGACCTATACAACTACAGCACCGGCGGAAGGTCCTCAGGTATGGTCAGTGAATTAGATTTATATTTTGAATCACTCTTTTCCTTTGGTGATGAAGGTCCTACTCCTCCCGCCCAAATCGACGTCCTCGATTGGTGGGGAACCCACGAGAAAGATTTTCCCATCCTTGCTTCAATGGCCAAGGAGATTTTTTCTGTTCCGGCTTCCACCGTCGCCGTTGAGTCCGCTTTTAGTGTTGGCTCGCGCGTTTTGGATGAATCAAGAAGTAAGCTCTCGGCGAAAAATATGGAAGCCGTGATGTTACTTGATGATTGGGCCAAAGCTGACGTCCGAGAACAAGAAAATGATTGGAATGATCGTCAAGAGGGATCACAAGATGAATTCACCGGGGATGAAGATTAGGCCAACCGTCAACCGCCGCCGGCCAAACCAAATAGGTAAGTAAGGTAAGAGAACTACGTGGACTTTGATTCCCTAATGCAAATGAGCAATTGGGATACGTAGGCACCTCAACTTAAATTTTTAATTTAAGTTGAGCTCAAGTCCTTTTTCTTTTATTTCTTTTTTTTTCCCATTAATTCCTACTTTAAAAATATGCAAATACAATTACATAATTGTATTTGTATATACTCTAGTCGATGAAGTATATTTCTCTATACGGCTAAATGAGGGAAACTTTTGACAATTCTACTATAATTGTTGATTGTTAGACGAAACTCAACATTTAAAGTTGAATTGCTAAAGGTGTCCTTAATTTAGTTATGTAGAAAGATCTTCTTCGCCGGTTAAGAGTATATATATAATACACTTATACGTTTAAGAACTTCAACGTCGTTTCTTGTCATTTGTAATTAGTTCTTCACTAGTAGTCTCATTTGTATTTAAATTTTGTTTAAGAATTCAAGACCGCCATATGTTTTCAATTTGTAATTGTTGTAACTTGTAACGTGTAATTTGTAAACATGCAATTTCAATAAAATTGCAACTTTAGACGTATTTTTTTCAATTTTATTTACTCACATTGCATACAAAAGCAAACTTGAAAAGTGTAATGTAATTTGATTAAAATTGAAAAGTTGAAAAATGCAAAAAAAAAAAAAAAAATTCGTCAACCCGCCGGTTCGGGCCCGGAACCGGCGGTTCGAGCCGAAAACCGGCGGTTTTGAACCGGCGCGTAACCCGCCGGTTTTTTGAACCTGAACCGGAACCGCCGGGAGCTAGGCGGGCCGGTTCAGGTTCGCGGATTTTCCGACCCTTGACCCGCCGGTTCGGGCCCGGAACCGGCGGGTTCCGACCCTTGTGCAAGCCTATATGCAGCACGATTAACATCCAATTGCTTTATCAATCGAGAAAAAAGAATATGTTTGCCTCCCATAGCAAGACATTGCCCATCTTTTATTTAAAGTAGCCAACCCACAATCCTCATTTTATGATAGATTATTGAATTAAAAGCATGAAATTTTCTGTCGAGTCTAACAGTGGATATTGTGCTCCTTTGCCAACAATATATCATGTTGGACGTGCTCTAGATTTTGCAAGGATTCTTGAAATTCAAGATTAGTTTAAGAATTACAATGATTTTTCTATCATTCTATTGCGTTAGTGCATGCAATGGAATGATTAAGTTAATCAACGGTTTATCTCCTCAAAACTGTAGGGTGGCTATGCCTTAAATGCTTAGCCTTACCTTTTTGACTTAGGCATAACAGCTTTGTCTTCTGAAGATTATGGCTCCTTATTTCTTGCTGAAATGCAAGTCATATATGTGGAGATTTGTGAGTGTGTACGTGATATTTTTGGAGCACACATTGTGGACTTTCTCTTCAACCATTTTTGCCTATAAAAGGAGCATGGGAGAATGCCTTTGGTGCAGCACCACTACTACTTCAGAACAAAGCTTCAAAGCTTCTGCCTTCTTCTCTCTTTTGTAGCTTAGGCTTTCTAATTCCATTATCCTAAAATATTGGTGTTAGCCTTTTGTAATCATCCCCACATTATTAGTGAAATTTTCTCCTCCGGCCGTGGACGTAGGTCGCATTGACCGAACCACGTAAATTCTTGTGTCCACTGTCCAATTTATATTTCTTTCTCTTGTCTTTGTTATTACAATTTTTGGGTTATTAGATTGAACCGGAACTCCGATTCCTAACAAACTGGTATCAGAGCCGGTTTTCCGGTTCTGAAATAATCTATAGCCATGACAATAACAAAGACGTCAATTGAAAAGTTTGACAGAAATGTTAACTTTTCAATGTGGCGACTCAAGATGGAGGCCATCCTCATTCAGGACGGTTGTGAGCTGGCACTCCAGGGAGTTGAGGAGAAGCCATCAGAGATGACGCTGCAGGAGTTTGCAGAGTTGGACAAGCGGGCCAGATCGGGAATCATATTAAATCTCGCATATGAGGTTTTGGCGGAAGTTGCTGCAGAGACGACAGCAAAAGGAATGTGGGATTCATTGAAAGCGATTTACATGAAGAAGACCATGGAAAATCGGCTTTATCTGAAACAGAAGCTGTATAGCTTGAGAATGACAGAAGGTACATCTATAATCTCTCATCTAGATAGATTTGACTCAGTCATTATTGATTTGGAGAATGTAGATGTTAAAGTTAGTGAAGAAGATCAGGCCATACTATTATTGTGTTCCCTTCCCCCATCGTTAAAACATTTTCGGGATACTATGATTTATGGGAAAGATACCATCTCATATAGTAGTGTCAAATCTGCTTTAAAGTCAAAAGAGCAGATAGATAGGGACATCACAGGGGAATCCAGTAGTGGTCAGGCAGAGGGATTATTTGTGCGGGGTAGACCAGAGAGTAAAGATTTTGAAAATAGATCTAAAGGAAAGTCAAAATCCAAGCATGCAAATAAAAAATGTAATTACTGCAAGAAGAAAGGGCACATCAAGGCTGACTGTTTTAAATTGAAAAATAAGGAGAAAAATAACATTAACCAGAACAATAACACTGGCGAAGCTAGTGTAGCTGCAGATGAAAGTGATGGAACTGTCTTTATTGCCTCGGCAAATGTTGTGAGGTCTAGTGATGAGTGGATCTTAGATTCGGGCTGTTCTTACCACATTTGTCCTAACCGAGATTGTTTTTCTACTTATGAATCTTATGATGGTGGATATGTTTTGATGGGAAATAACTCCCCCTGTAAGGTTGTTGGTAAAGGTGCAGTTCAAATCAAGATGTTTGACGGTATTATCCGAACACTCACTAATGTTAGACATGTTCCGGACTTGAAGAGAAATCTTGTCTCTTTAGGTACCCTTGATGCACAAGGGTGCAGGTTCTCGGCTGAAGGTGGAGTTTTAAAGATAACCAAAGGTGCTCTTATTGTGATGAAAGCTTGCAGGTCTGGAAACTTGTACGTTTTGCAGGGATCTACTGTTACAGGTGTTGTTGCAGTCTCTACTACTCCAAAAGCTGATACCACAAGATTGTGGCATATGCGGCTTGGGCACATGGGCGAGAAAGGCTTAACCTTGTTAAGTAAGAGAGGCCTCCTTTGTGGTCAAAGTACAGGTAAGATGGAATTTTGTGAGCACTGTGTTTTTGGGAAGCAAAAGAGAGTTAGCTTCAAAACACCAGCTGATCATAAAACAAAAGGTACTTTGGATTACATTCATTCTGATTTGTGGGGTCCTTATCGCATACCCTCTAAAGGTGGTGCCCGATATATGTTAACTTTCATTGATGATTATTCGAGGAAAGTTTGGGTCTATTTTCTTAAACAGAAAAGTGATGTTTTCCTAACATTTAAACATTGGAAAATATTGATTGAAAAGCAAACAGGAAAACACATCAAGCGGTTACGGACTGATAATGGCTTGGAATTTTGTGGAAGCGAATTCAACGAATTTTGCAAGAATGAAGGAATCGCTCGACACCGCACGGTCAGGATGACACCTCAACAAAATGGTGTGGCCGAGCGCATGAATCGGACTCTTTTGGAGAGAGCTCGATGTATGATCTCTAATGCCGGGTTGACTTTAGATTTTTGGGCAGAAGCCATCGCTACTGCATGCTACATTGTCAACCGCGCTCCTTGTGCTCCTCTTGATTTCAAGACTCCTGAGGAAATTTGGTCAGGTAATCCTGCTGATTACTCTAATTTGAAAATTTTTGGGTGTCATGCTTATATGCATGTAAACGAGGGAAAATTAGAGCCTAGAGCTAAGAAATGTATTTTCCTTGGTTATGCTTCAGGGGTGAAAGGATATAGATTATATTGTCCTGATCCCAATTCACCCAAATTTGTAATTAGTAGAGATGTAACATTTGACGAAGCCTCCATGTTGTATTCTAGAAATGAGTCTTGTAATCCTTGTAATTTAGGAAAGGGGGGTAGTGAACAAAGTGATGTGGAGTTAGAGATAGATACTTCAGATTCTTCTCAAAACTCTTCTACTAGAGGGATGGATCAAGAAAATGAAATAGATCCAGATCTCTTTGAAGATGAACGTGTGGAGCAAGAATATTCCATAGCTAGAGACCGACCAAGAAGAGATATTCGACTACCACAAAGGTACGTTGATGTAGCTTCATACGCTTTAACAGTGGCACAAGAAACAAGTGGAGATGGTGAACCTTCCACTTATCTGGAAGCGATCCAAAGTGCACACTCAGATAAATGGGTGGTAGCTATGAATGAAGAAATGGAATCTCTGCACAAAAATGGTACATGGACTCTTGTGCAGCCGCCGAAGGGTAAGAAAATAGTCGGATGCAAATGGGTCTTCAAGAAGAAGGAAGTTGCTTCAGGTGTTGAGGATGCAAGGTATAAAGCACGATTGGTTGCAAAGGGCTTCAGTCAGGTACAAGGTGTAGATTTTAATGACGTTTTCTCACCTGTTGTTAAACATAGCTCTATTCGTGTACTACTTGCATTGGTGGCCATGTATGATTTAGAGCTAGAACAGCTTGACGTCAAGACAGCGTTCTTACATGGTGAATTAGATGAGAAAATCTATATGAAGCAACCTGAAGGTTTTGAAGTTGAAGGAAAGGAAGATCAGGTATGTTTGCTAAAGAAATCCTTGTATGGATTAAAACAATCTCCAAGACAATGGTATAAAAGGTTCGATTCTTTTATGTTGGGTCATGGTTTCTCCAGGAGCAAGTATGATAGTTGTGTTTACTTCAGGAAGTTGAATGATGGCTCATTTACTTACTTATTGTTATATGTTGATGACATGCTCATTGCGGCTAAGAATCTTGCAGAAATTCATCAATTAAAGGCCTTGTTAAGTGGTGAATTTGAGATGAAAGATTTGGGAGCAGCTAAAAGGATTCTTGGTATGGAGATTAGACGTGACAGGGGAGTTGGTAAGTTATTCCTGACCCAGGAGAATTACCTTAAGAAAGTTTTGGAGAGATTTGGCATGCACGATGCCAAACCGGTAAGTACTCCTCTTGCTAGCCATTTTAGGCTATCTGCTGCTCAGTCACCAACATCGAAAGAAGAAGAGGATTATATGGCACGAGTTCCCTACTCTAGGGCTGTTGGTTGTGTTATGTATGCAATGGTTTGTACTCGTCCTGATATTTCACAAGCTGTTAGTGTTGTTAGCAGGTATATGGCTAACCCAGGAAAAGAACATTGGCAAGCGGTGAAGTGGATTCTCAGATACTTGAAGGGTACTTTGAACACTTGTTTAAAGTTTGGTAGAAACGATAATACATTGGTTGGTTTTGTAGATTCAGACTACGCCGGTGATCTCGATAAACGCAGGTCTCTTACAGGTTATGTATTTTGTATTGGAGGTTGTGCAATTAGCTGGAAAGCTACTTTACAACATGTGGTGGCGTTGTCTACCACCGAAGCAGAATATATGGCGGTTACTGAGGCAATCAAAGAAACATTATGGTTGAGAGGCTTATTCGGTGAATTAACTCTACAACAAAGCGTTACTACCATTTTTTGTGATAGTCAAAGTGCAATTCATTTGACTAAAGATCAGATGTATCATGAGAGGACTAAGCATATTGACGTTAAGTATCACTTTATTCGTGATGTCATTGCAGATAAGAAGGTCCTTGTTCAGAAGATCAACACCAAGGACAATCCTGCTGATATGTTTACGAAGGCCCTTCCGGTGAACAAGTTCAAGCAATGCTTGGACTTGATCGGTCTTTCAGAATTGGTGAATTAGCCCGTTGGGGCTCTGCCGGAGTTGATAAAAAAAAAAAAAAATCACTAGTATTTTGCATTTAAGTCAAGGTGGAGATTTGTAGGGTGGCTATGCCTTAAATGCTTAGCCTTACCTTTTTGACTTAGGCATAACAGCTTTGTCTTCTGAAGATTATGGCTCCTTATTTCTTGCTGAAATGCAAGTCATATATGTGGAGATTTGTGAGTGTGTACGTGATATTTTTGGAGCACACATTGTGGACTTTCTCTTCAACCATTTTTGCCTATAAAAGGAGCATGGGAGAATGCCTTTGGTGCAGCACCACTACTACTTCAGAACAAAGCTTCAAAGCTTCTGCCTTCTTCTCTCTTTTGTAGCTTAGGCTTTCTAATTCCATTATCCTAAAATATTGGTGTTAGCCTTTTGTAATCATCCCCACATTATTAGTGAAATTTTCTCCTCCGGCCGTGGACGTAGGTCGCATTGACCGAACCACGTAAATTCTTGTGTCCACTGTCCAATTTATATTTCTTTCTCTTGTCTTTGTTATTACAATTTTTGGGTTATTAGATTGAACCGGAACTCCGATTCCTAACAAAAACATATATAGTGGTCAACTATATAGTATATGTAATTTTTGTTAAGAGTGTTTAAACGCGACAACAATATCCAAAAATTTCAACACCCAAATCCAATGAAGTGTATTATTATATGGTGTCATGCCATAAACATGAAATATGGAGGAATTAGAAGCAAAATATTAGTCCATCAACAGCCTGCTGTAAAGCCTCCATCAACATAAATAACTTGACCAGTAATGTAAGAAGCAGCTGGAAGGCACAGAAATGCAACCAAGGGTGAAATTTCATCTGCTTCCGCTATTCGGTTGACATGCGTTCGAGCCATCAATGGCGCCAACTTCTGCAGAATCGATACATCCACCTCCTCCTAATTGTAAATCAAGAAAAAATTGTTCAATTAATTAAACTCCTTCATTTTTTTAAAAAAAAGGGGTTTAATTTGGTTTGTAATTGCACACATACAGGTTTGATAATAGTGGTTTTGACACCAAATGGCGCGACAGCGTTGGCACGGATATTGTCCTTGGCCCACTCGCACGCCAAGTTCTTCGTTAGTTGATTTATCGCACCTGATCAAAAGGAAAATACTTGTTATAATCTTAACCTTCACACATACACAAACACTATCGTTGCATACACACCTTTGGAAGCAGCGTAAGCAGACATAGCCGGGAGGGCAAAGCCACCAGCGGCCGAAGAGATGAAAACGATGTTTGCAGATCCGGAAGCTTTCAGAAGAGGATAAGCCAATTGAGAGACATGATAAGGAGATTCTAAGTTCATTGACATTATCCCATCAAAATCTTCAGCAGTGTGATCACAAGCATGCTTCAGTAAACTTATTCCAGCATTGTTTATCTGTTATCACTCACACAAATTAAACCTATTATGTGATAATCTTTTAAATCATTTCAAATCAACTTTTTATTCTTATATACTCAATCCAACTTTAATCATGATCAGTGCTCATAATATCAATTAAAAATAGCATATGGAAAAGAAGGAGCTTTAATTTTATAGATATGAACAAGAAAGCATTATTGTTAATGCACATGTTGATATCTTGAAATTGAAAATATTGTCACAACTTGATATTTTAATTCAGGCGGCAACAAACCCTTAATTCAATATTCATATAAATATGACCAGCTAGCCGGCCATTATCACAACCTTTTGAAATTTCCTACAATACTATAGTACTTTATAGCGTACACACACACAAAAGATAGAAAGAAAAAGTTCGACAAGAAACTTTATACTGCCATCGTTATTGTTTATTTTAAGCATCAATTAATCACGTAAATAATTAATATTCCCACATGAATTAATAACATAATCAAGATTGTGATGACTGTGCATTGATTTGGAGGGGCATCATCAAATATAGAACGAGGTGCTTCACAATTAATTTATACTAGTATGGTTTAATTTATGAATAATCGAAACAACAACCAAAGAAGTCACCTATTTTTGTCTATGCTCATTAAAGATATTAGAAATTGAACAAAAAACTGGTGCAGATGTCATCTACCAATTAATGTTGTTTACATGTGTCCAAAAAAAAGAAGTTCATTATTCATCTAAATTTTTGATTTCATGTGGGCCGCCTAATTAATTTTGTCAGATTTTGACGTCTTAATATTCTTGTCTCATAGTCTCTTCGAAAATAGTAGTAATACCAATATCTCTCTATAGTCACTGTTCAATTCCTCTTCTCAAGACTAACAGAAAGATAAGTAGAAGAAACATCACTTTAGGGTTTCCTATTCCAATTTTCTTGAAATTTGGTCTAGCATATGTTTGCCCTAAAACAAACACATTGGCATGATTTCCATCATGATTCATGCATATATAAATTGCACACAAAATATTTATTTAAACAAAAAAAGAGGAATTTGTTTACCAAGATATTGAGCTTTCCATCAAATTCAATTGACACATTTTTTATGAGTTCTTCTCTTTGAGTTTTTGAAGTCAAATCACAAACTGATCCCTTCACCTTAAACCCTTTGGCGTCCCATTCTTTCAGCCTTTCATTAAGCTCGGGACCATTTCTCGAACATGTATAAATCGTCGCACCAAATTCAGCGAGCTCTTCAACGATGGCGAATCTATATCATACATATATATAGTTTCGCACACACAAAAACAAAGAAATTAATTAAGATCATGAGTAAAAAAAAAAGAAATCGAAATTTTACCCTATTCCTTTGGTGCCACCAGTGACGAGGGCTGTCATTCCATGGAGACTCCATCGTTTTTGGGTGTTGGAAATGTGCTGTTTAGATGCCATGGATGTTTGGTGTAAGCAATTGAAATGAAGTGGAGTTTTTTGAGTTGATACTTATTATCTTTGGAACAAAGTGGGAGCCGTCCTAGTTGGGAGTTGGGGATTTTGTCTCTCTTTTTAATGTTTCCACTATTCACATCTATTAAAGTTTATGAATCAGATCGATAGAGACTCTAAATTAATACCTTAGCTTCTACAACTATAATATTCTTTTACTATTAACAATTTGAAATTTCGAATATCAAATTTTATGTGAATTTTTTGTGTTCATATTATAAAAAATCTTTACTTTATTGAGCAAATGCTCAAGCAAACTCGGAGGGATTAATGAACAATTAATCTTTAATTTTGACAATACTCAACTAGATTGGACGCATTTACAGTCGTGCTCGTGCACATCTTTGAAGTTTCTCGTTGTAACCACACGAATTTCAGAATTTTAATGTATGGTGTAAATATTAATATGGGATATACATTCTTCATAAAACTAGGATTGGCCGATTGAGGACTTATATTTGCTCAAATTAATCAATACCAGTTACAGTAGATTCTAAGAAAAAGTAAAATGAAAATAAAAACATGTCTAATATGTAGATAAATTATATTTATGGTTGTACGATTATGGAGTACAAAACTAGAAATTATATTTATGGATGGTTGTACACTTGTACCAGTACAAAATTAGAAAACAAAACTCGTATAAAAATCTTTATACTAATAGTACATTTTATTTCATTAGGGGTCTTTCAATAAATTTTTGTTTTATTAGACCTTGTACTCATTTATTTTATTTCATTAGGTCATTTTACAATTTTTTTCTCTTATTAGAAAAATTATAAATTTATGAGTTGATAACGGGAAATATCAATAATTTTTTCATGTTCTCAATGATTTTTGAGTCGATATTACAATTGAAATTAATTCCAAAATAAATATAAAAAGATAAAAAATTTCTTTTAACTAACATAAGGAAAGTTAATTATATTCTGAAGTACATTAATAAAGATCCACCTAAATTAAAAATAAATGTTTAAACCTCTTTAAAAATAAAAAATGCTCTAGTATAAGGATTTATTGAAAGAAAAAAATTTGTAAAAGGTCTTAATGAAATAAAATGCATTGGTATGAGAATCTAAAAAAATAAATTTTTTTAAAAGAATCTAATGGAAATAAAATACATTAGTACAACTTTGTTTATAAAATAAAAGTTATAAGAATAAAATTATTATCAATCTTTGAAGGTTTAATTTTGTTTGCTTGTTTAACATTTAAAACCATAATTTAAGTTTGTCACTGTTAGTTCAAGTGGTTCTTCCATATGTTTTTTAATTAAGACGGATGAATTGATTGAACTAGAGAGAAAGAATCCAATCATACGTGTTCGATATATTTTACAATTATATTTCGTATTTTTAGCAGAATCTTTTTTGTGAAGTAGGGGCATCTATGATATACATATTGGCCCTCTACTTTTGTTTAGATAATTATAAATATTAGTTCAGTCCATTATGAATATTAAAAATAGAAAGAGAAGTGGCTCGCATAATTACGTGAACTCGATGATTTGTTTTGTTAAGTGATGTAAAGACAAGTTTATTTAGTGTCGAGATGGCGAATCTATGTAAACTTTCGGCATCACTCACCAATTTAATTAGCACTTTCACACAGGAGAATTGATTTCGATATTTGCAATAAATACTAAGATGCGGAACACTTGCATATTTATTTGTACCCAAATGGAAAATAAGATAAAAATAAAATAGTGGATGGTAGAGTCTAAAAACGATAAAGTAATAGAGAAGAAGAAAATGTTACTATAAATGGATATGAACTATTTCTATGAACGAACGAAAAATGAAATCTAGTCTATTTCTATAGTACGATATTTTACTTGAATTGACACAATATATACATTTTTAAGTAATCACTGCGTGCTTTATTGGGTAAATCATATTCCCTCCGTCCCAAGGAAGATGATGCATTTTTTGAGCGTCATGAAATTTTATACTATTTTATTTTGTGTGTAAAGTGGAGAGAATAAAATAAAAGAGAAAATAAAATAATGATAATGACGTGATCTATTCTAGTATCGAATCATTTTAGTTGGAAAAAAAAGATTATATTTACAACATTTTACAAATGAGATACAAAAAATAATACTAGTAATTAAACTGGTCACATATCATTTGTCTTTTACTTTTGAGTTCAATAAATAAATGATCCAATATTTTTTGTATCATTGGCTAATGACGACCTGTATGAATTATTTTCTTTTTATTCAGTTCTTATAAATTTTATATAAATTTTTTAATTTAAGTTATATAAATAATAATACTACTACTAATAATAAAAATATGGACTACATTATTTACTAATATTATTTTTATAATATTTTCTCCTCACCTCTCTTTTACTTTATCAATGTTGCTTTTAAACTCGTATTTGTTTATATTTATCAGAGACGAAAGTAATACTATTTAGCTATTATCTGATTAAAAATATATCTACAACTTAAAAATGCAACGATAGTGCTCTTCGATTTGGCGTATCATCCCGAAAAGTAAAATGTCTACGTCCTTTTCTTTGCAGCGCCACATACTAGACATGCACAAACCGAACCGAACCGGCGGTTCGTAACCGGAAAGGCGCGGCGGTTCCAAAACGCCGGACAGTTCAGCGGTTACCAAGGGCTGGTTTATGTTCCTCATTTTCAGAAACCTCGCTGATTCAAAATAGGTTTCAGGATAGGGTGTAGGCTTTTCAGGTGTAGGGTTGTAGAAAACCAGCGGTTTTCACCAAAACCGCCGATTCAGACCGGTTCATGCCGATTCCGGTGATTTTTCAGGTGGCAGGCGTAGAGTGGCAGGTGTAGGCTGAAGAGTGGTCAGAAACCCTAAACCCTAAACCAGCGGTTTTCCATCAGAAACAACCGGGTTTTGTAAAAAACCGTGAACTTAACCACCAGTTTAGCCGAAAACCGCCGGTGTCTGGCAGAAAACCGGCGAATATTTGAAATTCAATTTTTTCTATTAAATATAATTTCTCTCAATTTTTCTACTATAAATAATACCCCATTCCCTATCATTTCTACTCCCAAATTCTTTTGTTGACAAAGATTTCTCTTCTCAATCTCAATTTCCCTATTCTCTACCCCAAGTCTCTCTAATTTGCTCAAATTGTTTACTATTCCCTCCGTCCACTCTAAGTGACACATTTTCCTTTTTGGAATGTCTCACTTTAAATGACACATTTCCAAAAATGGCAACATTACTCTCTCTACTTTATTCTCTCCACTCAACTCACAAAATAACACTACCTAAAATCTCGTGCCGAAAAGGAAATGCTCAACTTAGAGTGGGTCGGAGGGAGTATTTTACTTGTTGTTGTGCTCATAAGTTACTTAAGTTGTTCTTTACTTATCATTCGATACTCCATATTCCATCCTACTTTCACTTTACAATATGTCTTCTTCTCGTGGTGGCGATCGGGGCAAAGGAATTGCCCAAGATCAAAGTAGTCGTCCTCAAAGATCAAGAAGACCCAGTCATCGAGAAGTTATGGAAGAGGTTTCTAGAGTGGTGGCTGAATGTAGTCAAGTAAGTTTGAAATTATTTTACAAATTATTTTTTGAATTCATAATTTCATAAGATTGAGTTCTTGATCATTCTATGTTATATGTTCCTAATTCATACCTACTACTTATATAACATTTATAGATTGAAGAAGATCATATGGCTACCATGCTACACACCCAAATGCAAGGTGGAGGGATGGTGGTAATTACACAGGGAACCAAGGTGACGACGTGAATATATCGTCGGACGACAACGATGATGATGGATCTCGTATTCCGTTGAGCGGTGGCCAAGTCTGTAAAAAGCACAACAAAAGTTAAAATTGATATTTTTGTTAAACATTACAAGAAGGTCGCGGTAGTGATTCCAATTCCTGATGATCTGCTCTCTCAAGAAGAGACATCAGAGTTTCATGCATATTGTAACTATTGCACCAAAGTCTACCAATTGAGAGTGGTTGGGGATATGGCACTCTCCATCATCATTTGAAGACAACGCATTCGGTCGAATATGCGCATACCTCTACCCAAACCAAACTAAACTTCCCTCCCGGTGGCTCAGCTTCGTCTCCATCACGTACGCCTCTTTTTAAATTTGATCATAAAAATCATGTTGAAGCTTTGACTAGATGGGCTGCAATGAAGCATTTTTCTTTTGATACTTTTGATGACAAGAAATATGAGGTTTCTATTAAAGTTGCGTTTAATGTGGCTGTAAAAAGAATAAGTAGATTGATAAGGCTCGTTTCATGCATGTGTTCTGTGATAATGCAACTGCTAACACTACAAGTGTTGTTAGATTGATCCATCAAAAGGCTCATAATTGGCAAAGTTTGGAAAAATATTGCCATCAGAAGAAAATTAGATATACAAATTTTACCATGGATGTGTCGCATAGATGGAAGTCCACATATGATTGTCTGAATTTTACTTTGTCATCAAAGAATTATTTGTGTGATTTTTCTAGGACTTATCCCGTTCTTGATTTATATCTATCGCATAGTTGTTGGGACCAAAGCATGAGTTTATTTAAATTGTTCAAAAAATTTGAAAATGTGACCGTTGAATTATCGAGTGTTTATTATTGCACATTTGTTCATTTTTAGAGCATTGCATGTATATATGTCACGACCGTGCCTCGCTAACGATAGCAATGCTCGGGGAAACGTGACTAGGGAAGGGGAAAAAGAATAGGGAAAAGAAAGGGGATAAGGATAAAGTAGCATCAAACACTTCTTAATAAGACAGAAAAGGTTCATTAGACAATATGAAGGATTATACCATCCCGAAGAGAGTTTGCGAAGCGTCATCTCAAAACA
The DNA here is from genome assembly GCF_004379255.2 of Salvia splendens. Classification (NCBI taxonomy): domain Eukaryota; kingdom Viridiplantae; phylum Streptophyta; class Magnoliopsida; order Lamiales; family Lamiaceae; genus Salvia; species Salvia splendens. Next base: position 29,113,564 of record NC_056033.1, on the reverse strand, counting down.
AATTATTGTCCTTATGACCTATCTAGTACAAAATATTACAACGAGGCACAACGGAAGAAGTTGCAAAACACGGCGATATGTGTGAAGACATATGCCACAGAAAATCCTACAAAAGATGTGAGACAGCCGCCAACTCCACTCAACCACCATTTCATCATCAGCTCAACCTGCACATTTAAAAATACATGCAGAGCTGAATACGGGGTACTCAGTGAACACATTGCCGAAAGTTACACATATATAATAAAAGTCATTGTCATCATGCCATCGCAGTAACACACAGGGTTTTTCTTAAAGGCCCGAGCTTACTAAGTTCATTTTCATAAAGTTCGTCTGATCAGACTAAGTTCATTCTAGTAATCCGCCATATCTGATAGTTCATAGTGTGTCGGGAAGGTGGCCACCTTCCACGATCACATTGACCGGCTAACCCTTACGATGACACACGGTCCATTCCTTTGTGTACACTAACTCGAATAGGATTTTCGGTCTTATTAGAGTCCGAATTCGTTTCATTCATTCCTTTTTGGCATAGCCAAAACAGATAGGCATCACAAAACAAATAATTTTATGACATGATAACCTTTAAAAGAAAATAAGTGCAATTTTAGCAAATTGAAGTCATTTCATAGATATTTGATAAATTTTATCCACACTTAATGTGTTGGATATAAAGCCCACCTCGATGCTTCCGAAAATACCCTTCGCAAGCTCGGTTTCGAAAATCAACTCCTTGAACACGCCATTCTTGAAAGAGGGGTATTTAATTCAATTAGTCGTAAGAACATTCATAAAAGATGATATGCAATGATCTTACATGTGATATGCATCCTACGTTCAAGGTTTAGATTAAAAGAAAGTTCATTCGATTCAAGCTCGCGGCATTCTAAATAATTTAGAGACTTTAATTACTTGGAAAAAAAATCGGAAAACTCTTTAAGCCCATATTTTAACTTATCCATAAGAAATTCATCAAGAGATCAAATATTAATTGACTCTAGAGATTTGAAAAGAAAATAATTAATCGTGAGATTAATTATTTAATCAAACCGAACGATTTAAGAAATTATTTGAAACCACCATCAATTAAACTGAAAAGCCCAACATCTCTCATTTCCTCTCAAAACTCGGCCCAAAGAGAAGATTTAATGGAGCCCAATCAAATTATTAAAGTTTTGGCCCAACACGAGCCCAAGTCCTAAAATTCAAAAGTGAACCCTACATTCACCATCACCAAAACAGATTTGTCTTAAGAGGGTGGGCGCCTCTCTCTTCTCCCCTCTTTCTCTCTCACCGATCTCTCACTCTCCCTCGTTCCTCTCCGTTCATCGGTGTTCGACCGGTCATGGCATCACCGGCGAGCGCCGCACGCACCGCGGGCTGCATGCCGCCCACCTGTCCGCTGTCAGCAGCTCATGGATTAGGCCTGACGCCTTTGTTACGCTGCTGCTCGTACTCCCACCGTCCGCTCCTTCTCGCGCAGCTGCGTCGTCGTCTACCAGGTACGTCCCTCTTTCCTTTCTCATCTTCATCTTTCTCTTAATCACACACACACATACACACGCTTTCCCCTTCATCTCTCACTTCCGTTCTTCCAAAACAGGTCCGGCAGCTCCGTCGCTTTGTCGGCTCACCGGCGTGTGAGCCCAGCCGCTGTCGCGGGGTTGGGGCAGCAGGGTCGTTCCGGATGCGGCGTTGCAGCCGCCGGAGCTTCGCTGGCAGCTTGTGCGTCGAGGGACAGTGGCGACGCCCGAAGGGTAGCGGGGTGCTCAACGTTCGAACTCTTAACGCTAAGTCTTTGTTCTAATGCTTGATATTTAGATTGTGGTTAAAAGAAGTTCGTGGTTTCAAATTTGTTCTTGTAAGAAAACAATGTGTTCAAGATTCTTGATTGTGAATTTTAGTTAAAAGAACATTTGGGTATGAACATACATGTTTCCAGTCCTTGATAGCATGAAAAGTATGTGATGGTGTTGGATGAAGTCTCTATATTTAGCATGTTAAAAGAATCCTAGCATAATTGGTCTATAGATGATTGAGGAGACAAAAATGGTTTGGAGTTCAAGTATATTGGTTCAAGTATATGATGGCTAAGTTGAGCATGAAATGGTGAGCATGGTTGATCTATAAATGTTGGTATGAAAGAGTATAGTTTGAATGAACTTACCCTGAGGAGATGAGGAAGAAGAGGTGATGATGAGAGACTCGGCTTTTTTCCTTTAGCTTTCACCTTCTATATCTTTACTTGATGATACCCTTCCTTGAACCAAATTTTGATGGTAGCTCTTTGTTGGTGAAGTAAAAGAATTTGGAGTATAAAGGAAGTTATATATATATAGACAAAAAAGAAACAAAAAGCATGGGATGAACTAATTCTCCCATCTCGTCATTTCGAAACAACGGCTATTAAATGCGGCCGTCATTTGGAAAACGTGAAATTTCGTTTGGAGTTGAACCGTCGTTCGTAGAACGTGAACCGTCGTTTGGAAAATGTGAAATTTTGTTTGGAGTTGAACCATCGTTCGTAGAACGCGAACCGTCGTTTGGAAAACGTGGTTGATGTGATGCGGTTCTTCTTTTTTTGTCAAACTTTTCGTCTTGATTTGATGTCGAAAGTGTATTTGACACGTGGTCTATTCTTTCGTGTAGGTATCGGGAGTGCAAAAAAAAAATTGTGGTGATCGAGCAAGACCCGGAGGATGGAAGACGGGCTGTCCCGAGGCTGCCCGGCACTCGGCACGGCTGCCCGGCGCGAGTCCGTCCCGGCACGACTCTTGTGATGTCCGAAAACGTGTTCATATTCTAATCTAGCATCGAACTCGTTGTAAAAATGCTTTTGGACTTTTATTTGCAGAAAGAACCTCTCAAACTAGCTATTAGTTCTTCACTACTAAAAGAACTTCATTCATCTGATGACATGATACTTACTTTAAAGATATCACTCGATCACAACACGAGGTAAAAGAGATTAGATACGAGTAACAACACTAAAGAGTCGATTTTCCACAAGTTAGAATAAAAAAAAGCGGGTGTTACATTCTTTCCCCCTTGAAAAAAATTTCGTCCCGAAATTTGCGATGGTCTATTCAAACAGTTCCATGTATTTTTCTTTCATCTTGTCCTCAGATTCCCACGTGGCCTCCTCGTATCCATGGTGCCTCCACAATACCTTTACTGAAGTGATAGATTTGTTTCTCAGTTGTTGCACTTTTCGGTCTAAAATTGCTTCGGGCTTCTCTTCGTAACTCAAGTCCGGATTTAACATCACTTCTTCATGGTGGATCACGTGCTTCGGGTCGAACACGTACTTCCGTAGCTGTGAAACGTGGAAAACATTGTGCACATTTCCAAAACTTGGTGGCAGCGCCAAACGATACGCCACCGGTCCAACTTCTTCTAGGATTTCGTAGGGTCCACTGAAACGGGGCCTAAGCTTTCCCTTGACAACAAAACGCATGATCCCCTTAGAAGGAGATACCTTCAAGAAGACCTTGTCTCCTATGCTGAACTGCAGATCGGTCCGACGAGCATCTGCGTATGACTTCTGCCGATCTTGTGCTTCCTTGATCCTTTCTTTGATTTGTCGCACGATTTCGACCATCTCATTGACCACTTCGGGGCCCAACATCTGTCTTTCACTGACTTCGTCCCAATACAATGGTGATCTGCACTTTCTCCCGTATAATGCTTCGTAAGGTGCCTTACCTATGGTCGCCTGATAGCTGTTGTTGTAGGCAAATTCTATTAGGGGTAGTATTGCCTCCCAACTTCCTCCCCAATCGAGCACGACTGCTCGGAGCATATCTTCAAGAGTTTGAATTGTTCTTTCCGACTGTCCATCAGACTGTGGATGAAAAGCAGTGTTGAAGTTTAGTTTCGTGCCTAGTTCTGCTTGTAAGCTCCTCCAAAATTTTGAAGTGAATTTAGCATCGCGATCGGACGTGATTGAGGCCGGAATACCATGTAGATGTACAATTTCCCATACATAAAGTTGTGATAACTTCTCGGATCCAAGGGTGATTGAAATCGACAGGAAATGGGCACTCTTCGAAAGGCGGTCAACGATCACCCAGATGGCGGTGTTCCCTCGCTTAGTCTTTGGCAGACCCGTAACAAAATCCATAGTTCTGTGCTCCCATTTCCATTCGGGAATTTCTTAGGGTTGTAGCTTCCCATACGGTCGCTGATGCAGTGCTTTAACTTGTTGACAAACCAAACATCTCTCCACAAATGATGCTATACATCTTTTCATGACGTCCCACCAGAACTTCCGTTTCAGGTCTTGATACTTCTTGGTACTCCCAGGGTGTGCGGTGTAAGGCGTGTCATGTGCCTCACTCATGATCTCATTCCTCACCTTCTCATCCTTGGGCACACACAGTCTTCCTCCAAAAGTGAGAGCGTTATCTGCTTCCTCGTGGTAGTTCTCATGTTCGTCGGTTCTCACCTTTGCTCGTATCCTTTCCAGGCTCTCGTCTTGCCTCTGTGCTGTGATGATGCGCTCTCTTAAATCTGGCCCCACCACTAGAGTGGCTATCCTTGCTTCTACCATTTCTAGGGCACTCACCATCTCCAAGTTGAGTTTGCTGAATTCTTGCAGAAGTTTCTCTTCATGGGTGAAGATGGCTGCAAAGTTATGCGTCTTTCGGCTTAGGGCATCAGCCACCACGCTGGCCTTGCCGGGATGGTAGTTGATGCCACAATCGTAGTCCTTCACTAGTTCCAACCATTTCCTCTGTCTCATGTTTAAGTCCTTCTGCTCGAAGAAATACTTGAGGCTTTTGTGGTCCGTGAAAATTTCACACCGAACTCCGTAAAGGTAGTGCCTCCAAATCTTTAGGGCGTGCACTACCGCGGCTAACTCCAAATCATGGGTGGGATACTTTAGTTTGTGCGGTCTGAGCTGTCGTGATGCATATGCTATCACTCTCTCATTCTGCATGAGGACGCAACCAAATCCATTTCTTGACGCATCGGTGTAAACTACATAACCTATCCCCGGCTCTGGGATAGTTAGAACTGGCGCGGTGGTCAACTTTTTCTTCAGTAACTTAAAGCTTTCTTCACATTCGGGGGTCCACAAAATTTTGGTGCCCTTCTTGAGTTGTTGTGTCATCGGTCTCGCAATCTTAGAGAAACCCTCAATGAATCTTCTATAGTAACCTGCCAGTCCCAAGAAGCTTCGTATTTCATTGTGTGTGGTAGGAGGTTTCCAATTCTGCACAGCCTCTACTTTTTCTGGATCCACCTGGATTCCTTCAGCCGTCACCACATGACCGAGAAAGTTCACCTCATTGCGCCAAAACTCACACTTGCTGAATTTGACGTACAACTTCTCAGCCCTCAGTGTTTCCAAGGTGGTCCGCAGGTGTTCTTCGTGTTCCTTCTTGTTCTTTGAATAGATGAGTACGTCGTCTATAAAGACTAATACAAACTTGTCAAGGTAGGGGTGGAATACCCCTTTCATGAGATCCATGAATACTGCAGGTGCATTGGTCAAGCCGAAGGGCATCACAACAAACTCGTAGTGGCCATACCGTGTTCGAAAAACCGTCTTTGGTATGTCGTCTTGTCGAATCTTCAGTTGGTGGTAGCCGGATTTTAAATCCATCTTTGAAAATACACTCGCCCCTTGAAGTTGGTCGAACAAGTCATCAATTCTTGGCAACAGATATTTGTTTTTGAGGGTCAACTTGTTCAACTCTCGATAGTCGATGCACATTCTCAGCGTCCCATCTTTCTTTTTTCACAAAAAGTACTGGTGCTCCCCACGGCGAGACACTAGGTTTGATGAAACCTAGGTCCATAAGTTCTTGAAGTTGGAGCTTGAGTTCTTCTAATTCTTTTGGAGCCATTCAGTACGGGGCTTTTGACACTGGGGCGGATCCGGGTTCAAGATCAATGGTGAATTCCAGTTGCCTATTTGGGGGTAAGTCAGGTAGATTGTCAGGAAACACATCTGGAAACTCACGCGCCACTGCTACATCTTCAATTTTCTTTTCTTCTTTCTTCTCCTCGTTCAGGTAAACAAGGTAGGCCGGGTAGCCTTTTCGTACAAGCATTGCAGCTTGTAGTGCGGAGATTATGGATTTCCGCTTACCCATTGTGATCCCGTGAAAGTTCGTGAGTTCTTTCCCCAGAGGGTGGAAAGAAATTTGCCATTGATTTCATAGGATGGTGGCGAAATTCTCAGCTAGCCAATCCATTCCAAGGATTATGTCGATGTCCCACATCAACATAATGTTCAAGTTGTTGGCTAACAACTTATGTCCTCCCAAAAAAATCTCTATGTTTGAGCAAAAACGATCAATCTCGACGATTCCCCCGACTTGCAAAGACACCCTAATTTTATGTTCAGTTTGTTCCATGGGAAGGTCTAAGGAATCTACGCAGAGTGCTGATATGAAGGAGTGCGACGCACCAGTATCAAATAAGAGAATAATAGGCACATCGAGGAGCATAGCCATACCTGCTAGATTTCCTTGGTTCCCTTCTGGCTTCTTCTGTCTCAGAGCATAGGCGCGGGCCTGTGAGAGGTGTCCCGGTCGTAGAGCTTGTTGTTGCTGCGGTGGAAGAGGTAGCTGCGGAGGCTGCCAAGGTTGCATTTGTATTGCTCGCAGCTGTGGGCGTTGTGCTGATTGATTCGACCTTGCCCCTATTCCAGGAGATTTGTTAGGGCAGTTTCTAGCAAAGTGACCACCCTTGCCACACACGAAGCAAATGTCTGTCCCTGCTCTGCAGATTCCCGTGTGTACTTTGTTGCATTTGAAACACGGTCTTAGATTTGACTGATATCCTCCTGTTGAGGCATTTTGTCTTCCAAAGTCCTGGGGGCGAGATTGTGGTTGCCATGGCCGTTTCTGTTCCTGAGGGCCTCGGGTGCCATCCCATTTGCGCTTTTCCTTGAATCTTTGGAAATGCAGCTGCGGGGGTCCCTGGGCTGCAGTCTGGGTGTTCCTCTCGTTGGGCATTGCTGCCTCTATGTCCAAAGCTCTGCTTAGGGCTTCCGAATAGGACAATCCCCCGTGGCTAGCTAGCGTCATCCTAATCTCATCTCTCAGACCGGCACAAAATTTCTTCGCCATCTTTTCATCAGTATTGACTTGCTCCCGGGCATATCGGGACATGTCGCAGAAAACTCTATTATACTCAGTTAACTGACATCCTTGCTTGTTTAAGGTGATAAAATTCCATTTCTTTCTTCTTTCTGTAACTCTTGGGAATATATTTATCGTATATTCCTGCCTTGAACTGTTCCCATGTCAAATCCGCTAATTGGTCCGAGGCCATGGTCTTCCTACGTGCCTCCCACCAGAAGTCGGCCGATCCGGCCAACTGGAAAGACACACATGTCATGCGCTCTCTGTCTGTGCAGTGCGGGAAGTTGAATATGCGTTCTATTGCGCGAATCCAGGTCTCAGCCTCGACCGGGTCGCCTAGTCCGTTAAAGATTGGAGGATTCTGCCGGAGGAAGACTTCCTCAATCCTTCGCTCAGGTATCTGAACCTGTACCTGTGGTGGCGGAGGTGGAGGTGGAGGTGGTGGTGGAGGTGGAGGTGGAGGTGGTGTGACGTCGCGCCACTCCTCTCGATTTCCTTCGTCAATTGGGAGCACTCTTCCACCGCGCCCCCTCCCTCGTCCTCTAGGACGTCCAACCCTTCTAGGTGGCATACTTCTTGGGAAAGAAAGAAGAGAAAGTAAAAGAAAAATAATAATAAGATACTTACATTCGAATACTCACACAATCAAGATCACACTGTGGGTTCCCAGATATGATTATATTTGAGGATGAACAATAAGGAAGCATAGGGAAACTTTACAAGTAAACATAATACGACAATGTAAGCATAAAGCATTGCAGATACATACATATATACATATATATACACGTCAAACCAAAATTGCCTCTAGGGAGGTCTTTCTGTACAGAGCTGACTCCTTATGCATACAACCAAAAGTCCCAAATTCTACACGGTCAAAAGATAAAAGATCGTGAAACTGAAGAGTGAAACAATTTTCATGTCACCAAAAGGGGATTGTAAGAGAAGGAAAGAGAAAAGAAAAAAAAACTAGCATCAGGACTGCCTCATAAAGGGTCAGTTGCTGATGACACACGAAATATCAGTACTCTACAGATCTCCATCGGAATCTAGTGAGCTTAAACCAGAGCTTCCCTCAAAATCATCTTAGTGGTCCGAGTCACTGCTGATCTCGACCGGGTGATCCTCGGCGGCTCCTAGCCACACTTCGGGTACAGGAGGAGGCATCGCAACATCAGGGACAACAAAATCCTCCAGCTTTGCCCTGAGGGCGTTGAGACAGGCTCGTAGCTCTGCTGACAGCTGACGTACGTCGTCACGAATCTTCTCAGCAAGAGGTAGAAGGGGTACTCGATCAGGCACCTCCGGGAACTGTCGGTACTCGTAGGGGCTCCTCATCTGGGGTGTTGCCTCGTCATCAGCAGGATACTCCGTCAGATCCTCATCGTAGCCCCGGGCGGCTGCCATGGGGGCTTTGCCTCGCCATCTTGCCACGAGGTTTTACCCTAAAATCAAGGGTAAGCCTCCCTATAAAAGGAAGCCACTTGGAGAGAGAAAAGAGGAGGGGACACTCATTCATCATCATCACTCTTAGGTAGAATTCTTTCGGTAGTTCAGTCCTTCAGGCCTGTCCAGAGCCTTATTCCTCACCGCAACCAATGATCACCTAGTTCCAGAAGTTCCTGGAGTTCCAGACGCTCTCGTTCCAGTCAACACGATCATAGTTAGCAGTTCCATAGCCCGGAGTGGCAGAAACAATCTTTATTTCGCTTCGTAGTTTAAATTGCTTGTTCTTTTCATTACACTAGATGCTTTGTTGCTTTTGAATTCCGCCGCTTAGAAGTACTTCGTTTGAAGATCTGAACATGTTTGATGCTATGAAGCTGTTTTCTGTTCAGTTTACTTCGCCGATTTCTTTTCCCTGCCTAGTTAGTGTAGATCTAGCGTTTTCGGTTATCACCAGTGTTGAATCGCAATTTTCAATCTAGTAGTTAAATTCTCTGAGTTAACGAGTTTGTTTTCTGTTTGATTGCGTTGAAGATAGTTTCATGCAAGGTTCAGTTGATTGTTTTATATCATCGTTCATGTTGACCAGTAGGCAGAGTTTCGATTTCGGTGTTTGAATTTTGAGTTGGAATCTTTGATTGTGGATCTGAGTTCATGAGTTATTAATCTGTGTTTTAATGGTGCTGAATCTGGTTTGTTTTCTGATTTTAGTTTGTGTTCGTTGAAGAAGATGATGTCCATATCAAATGTTGGCGACCACTTGCTTTTTAAATGTTTTTTGCTTTTCGTCCTTCACTTTTAATTATACCCTGCAGACTTGTCAGCCTAGTCACCACAACTACCATTACCTTCTGATATTCTGTTTAGCCCAAAATAGAAACCCAGTACTTTTCGAATATTTCCGGTTCACCATGTCCACGTACACCGTTGCATATTAGAATCTTTTTACACCCCTAGCCAGTAGGATACCACTTTCAATTTCTTGCCTAGGTAGAGACTCAACCCAAGCGTGGTAGCTAACCAAACCCTCCAGAATATCACCACAATCACTCCAACCGTCACCATCTCTGTGGGATTCGACCCCTACCTTCACTATACTACCCAGTAGAAGAGGGTTGAGGAATTATTGATACCAGGTTTTAGGCTTAGCAGGGGATTGTTTCATCCTGATCGGTAGGATACATCCTTGTTTGAACGACACCTACGCAAACCTGCTCTTTCAAATGGCGCCGTTGTCGGGGATGGCTGGCGTTATTAGTAGCTATTGTGCGTGATACTTTAGCGTATATATTGTGGATAACTTTTTCTCTTTCTTTTCATTTCAGTTTATGAGAAGCAGCTCGGCTCCTGACTAGTGGAGGCGGAAGATACTTCAGCGAGGATCTATACTCGTAACCACTCGATCCGGTTGTCGCCGGCTTTGTCTGACTTAGGTTCGAGTAGTGACGAGGAGCAATACACCATAGAAGGACCAATACCGGAAGAGATACCAAGGATAGAGAGAAACCCGAGAAGGATGGCCGCTCAAGGAGAAGAAGATCCTGAGATCGGGACGCTGAACGCACATACCGAGGGAGAACCACCTCAAGCCATAGTTGTGACCCCAGGGCAAACTGCCTATGATGTGAAGCCTCATGTGATCGCAATTCTGCCTACGTACTGCGGGAAGAGTTACGAAGGGCCTTACGAGTTCCTTCATGAGTTTTGTAAGATTTGTAGGGCGCAGAGGAGGCCAGCAGGGACTACCGATGATGATTACAGATTGAAGGCTTTGCCGTTCGTTTTGAAAGGGGAGGCAAACACCTGGTTCATGCGCCTGCCCCCGACTCCATTGAGAGTTGGGCCGATTTCAAGTCAGTATTCCTAGGCGAGTTTTTCCCGTCATCCAAGACAAGCGCGCTGAAGAGGGAAATAACTAGTGTGAAGCAAGGGTACGATTGAGCGATTATTGGGAGAGGTATATGGGACTTTTAGATGCATGTCCCAATCATCGCAAGGCGGACATTGAGATACATCATACCTTCTATGAGGGGATGAACATAACAACCAAGGACCTGGCCAATTCGTCGTCGGGAGGAAGCTTCACACAGGTACGGGTCAGCGAAGCAAAGAGGGTCCTAAGGAAGCTACTGAGTGCGAAGGAGTATGACCATTCAAGGGATGGATACAACCGAGAAAGGGTTGCAAGTGCCTCGTCTACTGACCAGGAGCAGAAGCTTGAACAGAAGATGGATTTGAAGATGGATGAGCTGAAGAAGTCACTCCTGAGTGCAATCGAGAAGAATACACCGCCGACTTCCCCAGTTGGGAACTACAAGGGTGCAGAACAGGGAAACCAAGGACCGAGCTATGATCAGCCAAACGACTTGGTCAGTATGGAGCAAGTCAATGTTGTCGGGTACTATAATTCTAGTGGGCACTGGATCCAAGGGAGACAACGGGATGCACCATGGAGGGATCACCCAAATTTTCGATGGGGAGATGGGAACCAAAATCAAAACCAAGGTCAAGGTCAGAACCAATATAACCCCCACCCGAACCAAAAACCCAACCGTGGACCAGCAAACCCGGACCACCAATTCAACTGGTCAGGAAGGAACCAACAATCCCAAAACCAACACCCACAAAACCATAACCAAAACCCTGTTTATGTACCACCCCACCAGAGAAACTTCCAAAATTACCAAAATCAGCCGAATCAAGCATCCCAACACCATCAGAACCAAAATCAGTTCCAAAACCAAAATCAGAATCAATATCACCAAGACCAGTATAACCCTCCTGGCCAGTATAACCAATACCCACCTAACCAGAACCAGCAAAACTTCTAAAATTTCCAGCCCAACCAAAGTTGCCAGTGTAACCAGCACCAAGGCTCAAATCAGTCACAATACCCTAACAGGTCAAGGAGGTCCATGGAGGACATGATGGGAGAATTGCTCGCGTCGCAGCAACGTATCAAGGGCGAGTTGCAATCCCACAACGAAGTAGTGCAGGGGATGCAAAATGCCCAGAAGGAACATAAAGCGAACATGGATATGATGCATAGGCAGTTGGCCCAACTGGCCAGTTCGATGAGTGAAATAAGTGGAAATGCAGGGAAACTCCCGTCTACAGTCCAAATACCCGAAAAGGCGAATGTGAGTAAGGTTACATTGAGGTCAGGAACTACTTATGATGGACCTCGACCGAAACAACCATATGGAGGAGGTGAACCCGAGAACGTACTGGTCAGGAAGGAACCCCACCAAGAGGTAGAATCCAGAACGGAGGCTCAGACCTAGAATTTGCCCAAGGAAGATTCCAAGAAGGTTGCTGAGGGACCGGTAGAGGAGAAAAAGGGGGAGAAACCATTCCCTTTCCGCTTTGTTACAAAAAGAAAGAAGGAGAACCCGATGGACTACTTGTCGATTTTTGGGAGATTGGATGTCACCATACCATTCCTCCAAGCCGTGAAGCTACCCCCACTTGGGAAATTCATTAAGGAATTCATAACCGGGAAAACCCAGGAGGATGAGAAGATCATGGTAGAAGGGATCGCGTTTGCAATTGTGCAGGAGAAGCTACCGCCCAAGAGGGCCGATCCAGGTATGTTCACTTTGCCTATAACTATAGGAGATGTGAAAGTTGAGCATGCAATGTGTGATCTTGGAGCTTCTATTATTGTCATGCCTTTGTCAATCTATAACCGATTGAAGGGAGTTAGATTGTCGAGTACTAGGGTGTTGATCCAACTGGCTGATAGGTCATGCGTAAGTCCTGAGGGTGTTTTAGAGAATGTGTTGGTTAGAGTGCATGATTTTACCTACCCTGCTGACTTTTATGTGATCAAAATGAGTGAGTCTGAGGCTAGGGAATCTAGTGGCATATTGTTAGGAAGGCCATTTTGAGGACGGCCAAGACAATAGTAGACATGGCTGAGGGAACAATTTGCATTGATTTTCATGGGGAGAAGTTTACTTTTGATATCAATGAGGCCATGAAAAAGGCCATTGATTCTGAAAATGTATGCTATGTTGATGTGATTGACCCCTTAGTCCAAGATTTTCTTGAGACCGAACTATTGCAGGAGAAACTCAAAGCTTTAGATGTGTATGAGCAAGCTGACGTAGAAGCCGCTGCATGGTGTGATCTGATCAGTAGCCAAGGGTTGACCGATGAAGAGATAGAGGGAGCAATTAAGGACTTCTGCCAGAAATCGAAATTTATTGGAGCCGCAGGGGCCAAGCTACCAGTCAGTATAGAGGAATCTTCAGAGGGAGAACTAGAGCAAGAAAGAGAGGCTGAGAAAAACCCTCTACCCGAAGACACACTTCCACCCCAAGTTGAGCTGAAGAAATTGCCATCGAATTTGAAGTATGCCTTCCTCAGAAAGGAGAACTCATATCCGGTGATCATCAACAACAACCTTACAAAGGAACAGGAGGCAAGGCTACTGACTGTGTTGAGTAAGAACAAGAAGGCAATTGGATGGAGCCTTACAGATTTAGTGGGAATAAGCCCCGACGTCTGCATGCACCACATTAGGCTGGAAGAGGGAGCAAAGGCACATCGAGATGCCCAAAGAAAGGTAAACCCCAACATGCGAGAAGAAATATTGAAGGAGATCTTGAAATTATTGTCGCTAGGGATTATCTATTCAGTGCCGGACAACAAGTGGGTCAGCCCAATCCACATGGTCCCAAAGAAGTTGGGAATCCAAGTCGTTCAAAATGAGAGGAATGAGCTGATCCCAATGAGGCTAGTCACGGGTTGGCGAATGTGCATCGATTACCGTAAGTTGAACAATGCGACCAGGAAGGACCATTTCCCGCTGCCTTTCATCGACCAAATGCTGGAGAGATTGGCTGGGAAGAAGTACTTTTGCTTTCTAGATGGGTACAGCGGATACTTCCAAATTTACGTGGATCCTGAAGACCAGGATAAGACCACTTTCACTTGCCCATTCGGAACCTGTGCATACAGGCGCATGCCTTTCGGCCTATGTAACGCTCCAGGTATGTTTCAACGATGTATGATGAGCATATTCTCCGATTTGATTGAGGACTGCATAGAGATATTCATGGATGACTTCACGGTCTACGGAGACTCTTTCGACTCTTGCCTTCATCATTTGGACATAGTTCTAGAAAGGTGTCAAACAAAAAGTCTGGTTTTGAATTTTGAGAAGTGTCATTTTATGGTCACTGAGGGGATTGTTCTAGGACACGTGGTTTCAGAGAGAGGAATCCAGGTGGATCGAGCCAAGGAGGATGTTATATCCAAATTACCGTTCCCTACTGATCAGAAGGGGATAAGGGGTTTTCTAGGGCACACCGGGTTTTATCGAAGATTTATCAAGGATTTCTCCAAGATCGCCCAACCCCTTACCCGACTTCTTCAGAATGAATTGGAGTTCGTCTTTGATGAGCAATGCAAGGCCGCTTTCAACCTTCTCAAGGAAAAGCTGATATCCGCACCTATCATACGGGCTCCTGACTGGGACTACCCTTTCGAAGTGATGTGCGACGCCAACGACTATGCAGTGGGAGCCGTACTGGGTCAGAAGATCGATGGGAAGAGATACGTAATTTTTTATGCATCTAAGACATTGAATCAAGCCCAGCGGAATTTCGACACCATTGAAAAAGAGATGCTGGCAGTGGTGTATTCTTTCGAAAAGTTCCGGCCATATTTGTTGGGATCCAAGGTCATCGTTTATACTGACCATGCAGCGATTAAGTATCTGATTGCCAAGAAGGAATCCAAACCCCGCTTGATCCGATGGGTCCTCTTGTTACAAGAATTTGATTGGGCAGTGGAAGATAAGAGAGGAGTCGAGAACAAGGTGGCGGACCATTTAAGTAGAGTAGTGCAAGATGGAAACAGTGAAGAGGTGCACGACAAGTTTCCAGAAGAGCATTTATGTGAGGTAATTTTTGAGGTCAGGAAGATTGACTGGGAAGAAGTGATGAAGCTTACTGGCCAGTACGATGCAGGAAAAGGAAAAGAAAAAGTAGGGCAAGACTCATGGTATGCAGACCTAGCCAACTACCTAGTGACTGGAGAACTTCCAGAAGTACCGAGTATTACCAAGGCCCAAAGAATGAAGATCAAGAGTGAAGCAAAATACTACTTTTGGGATGACCCATATCTGTGGAGATTGGGATCCGATCAAGTGATAAGGAGGTGCGTTCCTGACTGGGAGCAAAGGGACGTTCTGATCCATTGCCACTCGTTAGCATGTGGAGGACATTTCGGATCCAAGAAGACGGCAAGGAAGATTCTGGATAGCGGCTTTTATTGGCCAACCCTCAACAAGGATGCGTACAAGTTCTGCGGAAGTTGTGAGCGCTGTCAACTGACCTGTGGGATATCTGCGAAAGACGAGATGCCCCAAGTTCCGATAATTGTATGTGAATTGATCGACATTTAGGGAATGGACTTCATGGGTCCGTTTCCTTCATCCTATGTCAATTTGTATATCCTGGTAGCAGTGGATTACGTCTCCAAGTGGGTAGAAGCCAAGTCCACGAGCACGTGTGAAGCAAGGGAGGTGGCCAAGTTTCTGAAGAGTCACATTTTCAGCCGATTCGGAGTGCCAAGGGCGATCATATCGGATCAAGGTACACACTTCTGTAATCGCACAATTGAAGCCTTAATGAAAAAATACGGTGTGCACCACAGACTATCAAGCCCCTACCATCCACAAACAAACGGTCAAGCGGAGATTTCTAACCGCGAGATAAAGAAAATTTTGGAGAAGACTGTCAATCCTTCTAGGAAGGACTGGAGTGTAAGGTTAGAAGATGCTTTATGGGCATATCGGACAGCCTACAAGACCTCCATAGGGATGTCCCCGTATCGGATTGTTTTTGGAAAGATGTGCCACTTACCGGTGGGAATTGAACACCGGGCATACTGGGCAGTACAACAAGTGAATATGGATGCTACAGCCTGTGAAGTGGAAAGGAAGCTGCAGTTGCAGGAGCTTGAGGAACTTAGATTGGAGTCGTTCGACTCAGCCATGTGGTACAAGGAGCGAATCAAACTATGGCACGACAAGAATCTGAGGACCAAGGATCTCCATGTTGGGCAGAAAGTACTACTCTTCCAGTCGAGACTGAAGCTCATGCCTGGGAAACTCAAATCGAAATGGACAGGGCCTTATGTCATCACCTCACTCCGTTCCAACGGGGCAGTAGAAATTTCAGGGAGTCTTCCTAACTCTGAACCTTTTATTGTGAATGGGCATAGGCTAAAAGTGTTTCGGGACAACAGTGATGTGGCTGTGGTGGATGAGATTTCACTGCGACCACACACTCAAGGTTCATACTGACCGGTAGAATAGGGATTGGAATTCCACTGAGCTAGCTCTTTTCAGCGTAACTTGCATATGCTGGCTAAGTAGAATTCCAATTTTCCTAAGGAGATGTAAATATTGTGAATATATGGTAGTTAATTAAAACCTTTGCATGTTAATGTTTAGAAAACCCAAAAAAAAAAAAATATTTTCGGGCCTTAATTTTGATTTGGAAGTACGCATTGACCACGAAATTGCTTATCTGGTGCAACTTCAATTTTATTTAAGTGCCCATTTAAATTATTTTCCCTTATTAGGTAAGAATGGTGGGAAATTATTTCAGTCTTTGCAGCTTTTGCAGGGTGGCAGCGGCTGGAAGGGGCGCGTGAGCATAGGGAAGAGACACACCAACCAATCAGAGGCCAGCATTCTCAACCGTCTCCCCCCTTGATACGACGCGGCCGGAGACCGCAAATAGCAGGTTGCAACCACCTAAAACTGCATTTTCTCTCCTCATTAACCATACCGTCTAAACCCTTTTCCTTCACAAACCCTCATTTCCATTTTCCCTTTTTCAAAATCTCTTCCATCTCTCCCAGAAATCAAAATCCAAATCTCCACCGACACATCACCACTGAAACCATGGGAAAGAAGGCGTTCGCTACCAAAATTAAACCTCCTTCAACCCGTCGTGCAGAAACCCCTGAACACATCCACCACGGAAGACCAACCGCCAAACCCACAACCGTCAGAACCGGCACCGCTAGCCCCAACGATGGTATCCCTAGACACAATGGCGGAGTTCCTCCGGTTACAAGATCCGACGAGGAACTGGGCGGCGGAGTTGGCGAATTTCAACCAAGTCAGAGGGCAAGGCAGCGTGACCGGAGCGAATCCGGTAGTAGCCTTATCAGTAACAAGCGCGCAACCTACAGTGCAGCCTCCATCTATCATGCCGATATCCTCAACGATTCCACAAGAAGAAAACCCTCCCGTCGAAGCCGCAACATCTGAGCCTGCAGAACCCTCTCCGACTCATCAAGAAACAGATCCCATGAAGGATAAGGACATTACAGCCTATTACGATTCTGACCCGGAAGAGAGAGCGGACAGGCTGCGAAAAGAGAAGCGAGACCGAGAGGGATGGCGTACAGTAGAGGAAACGCCGGTTGTAGAACCCGTCCGTCAAGAAATGGTGAGAGAGGAGATAGATCTAAACGAGTCAGCCAAGAAGCAGGGCCTAATGACGGATGACGATTTCAGGCGATTATGGATGGAGTAAACCAAAGGGAGGATGATACCGCCGCGATGGCTGAGGGGCTAGACCTCGCATCGAGGGCAGTAGGAGGAAGTGAAAAAGCTGTTCCAAGAACCACACCAGAAGGTCGATTTTCCCAGTCAGTAGGAGAAGCAGATGGAGTGCAGGATGAAGAAAGAGAGACTGAGCCCGTGGATTCCCAACCGAAAGCAGGGGACGATGAAATGCAAGTGGAGGAGGAAGGGCCAGCTACAACAATCCAAGAACCAGAACCAGTGGCGCCTCCCGTTTTGAAACCTAAACCTGTTAAGAGGCGGTTTATTTTGCAGGGCGGTCCGCAGACGGAATGACCAAAACCAACGAGAGTGTCGCAGAGACGCTTGGGTCAATGGGCAGCGAGTAAAGCCAAGGCAAACACGACATATAATCCGGTAGAAATTGCAAGTGAAGATGAACAGGCCACTCCCACTAAATCTGGAGATAAGCCTGCACAGGCTATTGGCCTAGAGGATACCGCAGTTTCTCCAGCACAGGGCGAACAAGGCCAAGAAACTGAAAGGGTGGCTGAGGGTCTGGACCTCGCGTCCGAGTCAGTAAGGCCAGATAGATCTGGGAATGTCAACGCTCAAGCTCACGGAGAGACTACTTCTACTGCTCAAGATGAGTCCCTACTTCAAGCGGAGGAGGAAGCTAGATACCGTGAAGAGAGGAAAGGAAAGGGGAAGGCCCCTATGACGAAGAAGTCCAGCAACAAGAAGCCACGCAAGGTGAACAGTGGAATAGTCATCACTGAAGCTGCTCGGAGAACATCACCGAGCCGACGGGAATTGAGCAACAGTGAGTATGCGGCTAGCGAGGAATCAGCCTCCGATAGCGATATCTCTTTGGAGGATGAGGAGTGCGCCGAACAACAGCTTCTGAATGATCATCGGGAGTTAGTCCACCCACCGGTAGAGAGATTAAGGTACCGGAGGTGGACAGTGGACTTCACTGACGAGATAGCGGAGGAGATGAAGCTTTTTGAAACCAAGAAACTACAGGATACTTTTGACAACATGGATGATGGGAATAAGGACGTCAAGTGCGGAAAGGTAGTGCATTACCCCTCTTTGGATGAGTTGGGTGTTCGAGAGCAGTTCCTAGCCTATTTGCATGCACTAAGGTTTGAGTGGTTGCTGCCGAATGGAAACTCAGATATTTGCGTTAGGCTTGCGAAAGAATTCTTCACTACATTCAGGTTCAGGGTAACTACAGATTTAGATGAGGTGTCTATAAGTTTTAGGTTATTTTGAGAAGAGATCAGTATGAGTCTGATCGAGTGGACAGTTCGGTTGGGGATGTGCAGTCTTGAGGAGGCCATAGGGCCAGATTGGAGAAATAGGGAACGAGGAATCCCCCGTAGGCATGTAAATTTTGACCCACAGGAGGCTTGGGCAGAGTTAACTCATCCAGATACTGGAGAGTTTGTTTCAACCATCTCTCGCTCAACTCATTTCAATGACCTCATTTTACGTCTAGTGCAACTCCATCTAGATTTCAACTTGTTGGGCCAGTCAAACTCAGCCGTCCGTACCTCAATGACGGAATTGTATCTGCTGTGGTGTGCAAAACATGGACGGAGATTGCATCTAGGTTTCTGGACTGCGTACCAATGCCATTTGATCGCCACCCATCTTGCCTCACCCTATGCAATATTCTGAGAATATTTGTCAGGAAGAACATTATCGTCACAGAAGCTGAGGATTTGTCCCCGCTGACCATGGTACGACCTCCTGGGTTCTTTGGCGCATGTGTTTGTGTTTCCTGTTTTCTTTTTCGTAAGCATGTTGGCTCACACTTAGCCCATTGCATGATCTGAGTGTGAGAAGTTTATGTATATATGTGTCTTGTAATTGTTGGTTTCTGTTTAGGTTTCACATTCTCCCACTTAGCCTATTCTATAGTCTAAGTGTAAGAAGTTTTCAGTTTGAGTATGTCGTTGTGCTTGTTTGTCTGTGTGTCAACATACTGGCCATTACCTTTTCCACTTCACAGCCTTATCTGAGGGCAGACACTTGTGAAGTGGGAGGGGGGACGCAATGACCAGTAGGATGTATGTGCATATGTGTGGTTAGTGTTTGTGCTTGTGTTAGTGTCTTGTTAGGTCTAGTTTTTTTTTCTCTTTTGTGTGTTGATTGGGCTTAAAACTCAATTGTCCTGAGCTGACGGTGAGGGGAATTGAGGGAGATACGACATGCTGGAAAACAGAAACTACCCCCCTTAGTACCTCCTAGCCAGGATAGATGACGCAAGTATGAGGGAAAAGCCCATCCTTAGAGCCAAACACGAAAGCCCTCTTAAAATGTGAGTTATAAGATTTAAGTGGAACCACTTTCCACATATATTGGAAAGAAAAGAGCGGCTGCCACGAACTACCTAAGATGAAGTGACCACGAGTAGCGAACACTGAAGGCAGTAGGAAACCCCCCACCCCCCCAAAAAAAACCACCTTTAGAACCCATTTTCTTAACTCTTTATACCCAGATATACACCCCTATCCACTGGGATTGTGTGTGCAAGGCATGAGACGATTGGAGCTTACTGGCCAGAAAGGTGTATAAGAAGGCAGGAACCAGCTGGGCAAGAAAGTTTGGAAGAAAATCGACCAGGGAGTTATCCAGGGTCCAAAAAAAGAAGAAGAAGGTATATAAGGGTGGCGAAGCCACAAAGAAAAAAAAGGGGGGGGAAAGAAAGAAAAAAAAAGAAGAAAGATAAAGGAAAATGGTCAGAAAAACTTGGCCACAAAAAAAGATAAAGAAGGCATAAGGGTGGCGAAGCCACAAGAAGCTACTGACCAGTTGGAGATCAAAACCAGAAGCGCCAGCCAAGAAAAGCAACTAACCAGAGGCCCAAGTGCACACAGTTCCCCCACCTCAATAAAGTAGAAATTTTGAACCTAGAGCCTTAGGAACATCCACCCCAAAACATTACAAACCAATAGCCCCGTTACAAACCTTTAAGCCCTTCAGTAGCTGCATGTGAGATCTAAGTCCGAAGCAATCGTGGTTGAGCATATTGAGAGAAATGCAGTCCTAACATTCGTGATGAGGTATGAGTGACTGAGTGAACCTAGTGTTTGGCCGAGAGGTGTGGGCGATCCTGACAAGCGGATATACTGACTGGGAGAGAAAAGGGGGCGGCGGAAGTTCAAGGCTGTCTAAGGCCGGATTGCACCTGATCCCGAGGGGAGGGATGGTTGAAAATATAGCCCAATTACTGTGTTAATGTGTCTAAGTGTTTTAGTTTTCTTTTATGTGTTTGTCTTGTTATGTGTTTTTCTTTGCATCATAGTTAGAGTCTAGGGTAGGATAGAGTCGGTCAGGGGAGTAACCAGGCTAGAATTCGACTTACTTCTTTTTGTTTGTTCTTCACGCTTGAGGACAAGCATGTGGTAAGTGTGAGCAGTTTGATAAGTCGTATTCTAAGCCTTGGTTACTGGTCAGTATGATGTGCATAATTGATTGTATCTGCAAAACAGTTGCTCAAAGTGTGCAGGTTGAGTGTTCTAGCCAGTAGGCAAAGCTTCAGATACTTCAGGTGAAAAGGGCGTCAGAACGATTACATACTGACCAGTATGCATGCAAAAATGGCTCGATATGGAGAAGAAGGATAGCTGGGACTGATCAACCACAATTAAGGGCAAAGAAGTCATCTTGCCACGAGGTTTTACCCTAAAATCAAGGGTAAGCCTCCCTATAAAAGGAAGCCACTTGGAGAGAGAAAAGAGGAGGGGACACTCATTCATCATCATCACTCTTAGGTAGAATTCTTTCGGTAGTTCAGTCCTTCAGCCCAGTCCAGAGTCTTATTCCTCACCGCAACCAATGATCACCTAGTTCCAGAAGTTCCTGGAGTTCCAGACGCTCTCGTTCCAGTCAGCACGATCATAGTTAGCAGTTCCATAGCCCGGAGTGGCAGAAACAATCTTTATTTCGCTTTCGTAGTTTAAATTGCTTGTTCTTTTCTTTACACTGGATGCTTTGTTGCTTTTGAATTCCGCTGCTTAGAAGTACTTCGTTTGAAGATCTGAACATGTTTGATGCTATGAAGTTGTTTTCTGTTCAGTTTACTTCGCCGATTCTTTTCCCTGCCTAGTTAGTGTAGATCTAGCGTTTTCGGTTATCACCAGTGTTGAATCGCAATTTTCAGTCTAGTAGTTAAATTCTCTGAGTTAGCGAGTTTGTTTTCTGTTTGATTGCGTTGAAGATAGTTTCATGCAAGGTTCAGTTGATTGTTTCATATCATCATTCATGTTGACCAGTAGGCAGAGTTTCGATTTCGGTGTTTGATTTTTGAGTTGGAATCTTAGATTGTGGATCTGAGTTCATTAGTTATTAATATGTGTTTTAATGGTGCTGAATCTGGTTTGTTTTCTGATTTTAGTTTGTGTTCGTTGAAGAAGATGATGTCCATATCAAATGTTAGGGACCACTTGAAGACATATGCCACAGAAAATCCTACAAAAGATGTGAGACAGCCGCCAACTCCACTCAGCCACCATTTCATCATCAGCTCAACCTGCCCATTTAAAAATACATGCAGAGCTGAGTACGGGGTACTCAGTGAACACATTGCCGAAAGTTACACATATATAATAAAAGTCATTGTCATCATGCCATCGCAGTAACACACGGGGTTTTTCTTAAATGCCCGAGCTTACTAAGTTCATTTTCATAAAGTTCGTTTGATCAGACTAAGTTCATTCTAGTAATCCGCCATATCTGATAGTTCATAGTGTGTCGGGAAGGTGGCCACCTTCCACGATCACATTGTCCGGCCAACCCTTACGATGACACACGGTCCATTCCTTTGTGTACACTAATTCGAATAGGATTTTTGGTCCTATTAGAGTCTGAATTCGTTGGATATAAAGCCCACCTTAATGTGTTGGATATAAAGCCCACCTCGATGCTTCCAAAAATACCCTTCGCAAGCTCGGTTTTGAAAATCAACTCCTTGAACACGTCCTTCTTGATAGAGGGTATTTAATTCAATTAGTCGTAAGAACATTCATAAAAGATGATATGCAATGATCTTACATGGGA
Organism: Salvia splendens; assembly: GCF_004379255.2. Taxonomy (NCBI): domain Eukaryota; kingdom Viridiplantae; phylum Streptophyta; class Magnoliopsida; order Lamiales; family Lamiaceae; genus Salvia; species Salvia splendens. Next base: position 29,091,394 of record NC_056033.1, on the reverse strand, counting down.
TATGCATCCTACGTTCAAGGTTTAGATTAAAAGAAAGTTCATTCGATTCAAGCTCGTGGCACTCTAAATAATTTAGAGACTTTAATTACTTGGAAAAAAAATCGGAAAACTCTTTAAGCCCATATTTTAACTTATCCATAAGAAATTCATCAAAAGATCAAATATTAATTGACTCTAGAGATTTGAAAAGAAAATATTTAATCGTGAGATTAATTATTTAATCAAACCGAACGATTTAAGAAATTATTTGAAACCACCATCAATTAAACTGAAAAGCCCAACATCTCCCATTTCCTCTCAAAACTCGGCCCAAAGAGAAGATTTAATGGAGCCCAATCAAATTATTAAAGTTTTGGCAACACGAGCCCAAGTCCAAAAATTCAAAAGTGAACCCTACATTCACCATCACCAAAACAGATTTGTCTTAAGAGGGTGGGCGCCTCTCTCTTCTCCCCTCTTTCTCTCTCACCGATCTCTCACTCTCCCTCGTTCCTCTCCGTTCACCTGCGTTCGGCCGGTCATGGCATCGCCGGCGAGCGCCGCACGCACCGCGGGCTGCACGCCGCCCACCTGTCATCCGTCAGCAACTCATGGATTAGGCCTGACGCCTTTGTCATGCTGCTGCTCGTACTCCCACCGTCCGCTCCTTCTAGCGCAGCTGCGTCGTCGTCTACCAGGTACGTCCCTCTTTCCTTTCTCATCTTCCTCTTTCTCTTTATCACAACACACACATACACACGCTTTCCCCTTCATCTCTCACTTACGTTCTTCCAAAATAGGTCCGGCAGCCCCGTCGCTTTGTCGGCTCGCCGGCGTGTGAGCCCAGCCGCTGTCGCGGGGTTGGGGCAGCAGGGTCGTTCCGGATGCGGCGTTGCAGCCGCCGGAGCATCGCTGGCAGCTGGTGCGTCGAGGGACAGTGGCGACGCCGGAAGGGCAGCGGGGTGCTCAACGTTCGAACTCTTAATTCTGAGTCTTTGTTCTAATGCTTGATATTTAGATTGTGGTTAAAAGAAGTTTGTGGTTTCAAATTTGTTCTTGTAAGAAAACAATGTGTTCAAGACTCTTGATTGTGAGTTTTAGTTAAAAGAACATTTGGGTATGAACATACATGTTTCCAGTCCTTGATAGCATGGAAAGTATGTGATGGTGTTGGATGAAGTCTCTATATTTAGCATGTTAAAAGAATCCTAGCATAATTGGTCTATAGATGATTGAGGAGACAAAAATGGTTTGGAGTTCAAGTATATGATGGCTAAGTTGAGCATGAAATGGTGAGCATGGTTGATCTATAAATGTTGGTATGAAAGAGTATAGTTTGAATGCACTTACCCTGAGGAGATGAGGAAGAAGAGATGACGATGAGAGACTCGGTTTTTTTTCCTTTAGCTTTCACCTTCTATATCTTTACTTGATGATACCCTTCCTTGAACCAAATTTTGATGGTAGCTCTTTGTTGGTGAAGTAAAAGAATTTGGAGTGTAAAGGAAGTTATATATATATAGACAAAAGAGAAACAAAAAGCATGGGATGAACTAATTCTCCCATCTCTTCATTTCGGATCAACGGCTATTAAATGCGGTCGTCGTTTGGAAAACGTTAAATTTCGTTTGGAGTTGAACCGTCGTTCGTAGAACGTGAACCGTCGTTTGGAAAACGTGAAATTTTGTTTGGAGTTGAACCATCGTTCGTAGAACGCGAACCGTCGTTTGGAAAACGTGGTTGATGTGATGCGGTTCTTCTTTTTTTGTCAAACTTTTCGTCTTGATTTGATGTCGAAAGTGTATTTGACACGTGGTCTATTCTTTCGTGTAGGTATCGGGAGTGCAAAAAAAATTGTGGTGATCGAGCAAGACCCGGAGGATGGAAGACGGGCTGTCCCGAGGCTGCCCGGCACTCGGCACGGCTGCCCGGCGCGAGTTCGTCCCGGCACGACTCTTGTGATGTCCGAAAACATGTTCATATTCTAATCTAGCATCGAACTCGTTGTAAAAATGCCTTTGGACTTTTATTTGCAGAAAGAACCTCTCAAACTAGCTATTAGTTCTTCACTGCTAAAAGAACTTCATTCATCTGATCACATGATACTTACTTTAAACATATCACTCGATCACAACGCGAGGTAAAAGAGATTAGATACAAGTAACAACACTAAAGAGTCGATTTTCCACAAGTTAGAATAAAAAAAAGCGGGTGTTACAATATATCACTTGATTTTAAGACATACATGAAAGTTGCTAGATCGTCTTCTAAATTGATGTGTGTTTTATAAAATATGATTGACAAATGGCTTAAGTATTTCAGTAAGATTCCAACGGTGTTTTTTTATTGCAAAGGTCTTGGATCCGAAATGGAAATTAGCCGGTACCGCCAAGATTTTAGATTTTTTTATCATAACAATTGTGTACTATTGATCTTGGTCCACTTCGATAATTGCAATTGGATACCGATGATGAATTTGAAGTAAATTTATCCAAAATATTTCAAATAAACTTCTCGAACATGTCAATTGTCCAACATAACTTCGAGTTTAACTTGCATACTCTCTATGCCGAATATGAAGCCAAATACTCCTTATGTCCCCAAAGAGTATGAACATTTGGTTCGGCAAGGTTTTATTGCACAATTGGTGGAGTAAGATAGAGATAGAAAGAAAAAGTTTTAAAAGTATTGTTAGTGAAGAATGAGTCCCACTTTATTAGAGAGAATGAAATTTCTAAAATTAGAAAATTCATACTTTTCAAGGACGGACTAAAAAGGAAAGAGTTCAATACTCTTCAGGGACGGAGGGAGTATAACAGTACCCACCAAGTAAGATCTAGACCTCCCCTCAACAACATAACTTTGGCTTCACATTTCAAACAGATTATGATGACCCCGACACGCAATCCCAATTAGCTAACATATATGACTACATTATCGGCGGAAGGTCAAGCTTGGCAGGTTCGCTAAGTGAGTTAGACATATATTACGATTCACGCTTTTCCTTTAATTATGAAGGTCCTAATCCCAGCCAAATTGACGTCCTCGATTGGTGGGAAACACACGAGAAATATTTTTCCATACTTGCATCAAAGCCAAGGAGATTTTTTGGCTCCGGCTTCCACTTGTCGTTGTAGAGTCCGCTTTTAGCGTTGGAGCATGTGTCTTGGACGAAAGAAGACTTAATCTCTCCGCGAGAAATATAGAAGCCGTGATGTTACTTGACGATTGAGCCAAAACTTACATTAGAGAGCAAGAACTAAAGAACCAAATATTCATGTACTAATTATTGAGTACACGTTAAACTGTTTTATATACTTTAATTCATTATTTATCACTCACTAGGAATTGGTTAAAAAAATAAATATTTAACACAGTCATCTACTTGGAATGAAGATTGATTATATAATCCCTCTGTCCCACTGAATGATATTTTCTTTTTTTGAGTGGTCTCTTATAAAATGAAACTTTTCCTAAAATGGAAACAACATCATTTCTACTTTATCTTCACTTTTTTACTTTATTCTCTATTCATTAACTCACAAAATAATATTAAATAAAATCTTATGTTAATAAGTAAATATTTCATATAATATTTAATAGGAAAGAGAGAGCATTATGTAATTTCTCAAAATCAATTATTTCTTACTTGTATGACCCAGGGCTTAGATTCCAACACAGTTATAGTGAAAATGATTAGATAGAAAAATATGACTTCTATTGGGCCATGAAATCGATGATAAGCGATCCATTCTACCTAAAATTGTTGTCATCATCCTTAATTAATAAAAATATCAAATAGAACAAGATTATTCTTTGCTGACTATTTACCGACCCATGTTCGAACCGATGATGACAATGGTCAGTGGGGAAAATATATTAAAGTCGTATCAATCAATTAAAAGGTGGTCTATAGTCATTCTATTGATTTTTTTCTTAACGAATTGTGTTTTTTAAAACGTAAACCATAGATTATATATTCATTGGGTCGATAACAATAAACACAAAGGGGACCCCGCTCTTCTAATATACGGATGGCCCAAATTCACCTAATCTCTCGGATAATGTCTACGTCTTAATTAGGGCTGGCAATTTTCGACACAACACGATAATCTGACACGAATTCGCACGAAATTATTGGGTTGGGGTCAAGTCTTATTAGATCCGTGTCCTTATCGGGTTGACCCATTAAGAACCCGATAATTTCGGGTTGGGTTCGGGTCGGATGCGAGTCGGATACGGGTAACCCATTAAGAAATAATATTATTATTTTATTATTATTCAAAAAAATATATATTACTTTAATTTTTTAATTTCTTATAAATTAGGTTTAAATAGTATAAACCGAATTTTAATTGTGTAAATTAGGTTAAAAATTAAGGTTTAATCATGTAATATTCGGTTTTAATCGTGTAATATCAGGTTCGGGTTGTTATTGTGTCGTGCCAACCCATATTATATCGTGTCGATAACGGGTTCGTGTCGGGTGCGGGTCGTGTTCGGATTTGAAGGTAGTAGGTCGGGTTCATGTTCGGATTTACAGTTTCCTTAACATGTCGGGTTCAGGTTATGCCTTATTGGGTTGGGTCATTATCAGGTTGACCCGATAACGACCCAATCCGCACGATTTGCCAGCCCTAGTCTTAATTAATGTATAATTAGTTATGGTATTTGCTGCGAAATACTATGAGTTCGTTGTAAAAATTAATTAATTCAATTTGAAGAGTGTCATTTCTACCATCCATAACCATAAGATTCATACCCTACACTAAAAGATTTATCAATAAATTGTTGGATTTAATGTAGACTTATGATTTAAGGGCGCAGACCATAACTCTTTGCTCATGTTTGGGTATAATCCTCCGTCCATGAATAAATATACATTTCTGACTTACTCAGATTTTAAGAAATTATTTAACTTAATAAAAAAAATGTGGTAGAAAAAATTAGTTGAATATAAGTTTAGCTTATTTTTTGGAGTGGAATGTAGAGTCTACTTACTAAATATAGTAAAAATGAAATGAGATATTTATTGAAAAAAAACAAAAACATGCGAACAAAGAGAGTATTATATTATTGAAAATTAAATATGCTTCTAGGCTATATTGAGTTCCGGAATTTAGCTTTTGTACAACTTATTACAAATGTAATTTGCGGCTGTGAGATACTACTAAATAGAACTTGAAATTTAGAGATCTAAATATATACTACTACAAAATCCCATTCCCTTACTTATAAAATGAATATAAAAATAAGCAAAGAAGAAGAAGAAGAAGAAAGTCTTACTCCAAAATAAAGTATCGAAATCGACCGGTGTCACTTCACACGAAATTATATCCCTCGTGACAACCCCACGCTAAGATTTTTCACTAATTTGATTTATCTAGTTACATATGTTTATTGTTTTTCTTTCTACTATCTTTTCATGATGTCTATATTTTAGTCTTCATTTCACACTAAGTTGTCTCAACTTGTTCGAGAAATCAAGAAATCCAAAATTTGAGTTGGGTCCATATGAGTTTTAAATTTTGCAAGTTGAGTATGAAGACACACGTATTAAGTAGAATGTCTTAATAATGACAATTTAATACGCATAATAATATATTTTACGACAAATTTATCCTTGTATGTAGCTTTGTTCGTGAAGATAGATGGGCCTCTCGGTTGCGTCTTATCTCTGGGATTTGCGTTTAATTTACGATTAATATTGACCGCTACTCCACACACACACACAATGTGTGTGATCCAAATATAATAATTAATCGTGAATTGTGAATATTAATTTAATTAATTATAGAAAGGAGAATTTTAACTGGTATACGGTTATAGTGGAAATTTCTTCTAAGATATAGGTTTTGTATGTATAGAGCCGAGAAGTTTTATATATCAAGCCCATGGGTTAATTCATTCAATGTAAAGTCCAAGTCAATAACCTAACCTCATCCAAATTCTAATAAATACACCATAAAATCCTATAATAAAACTAAAGAGACATACCAAAGAAACAGATTTAAATGTTCGAGTTGCTCATGTTGTAATTAGTTATAATTATTTTCAATTCGTTCAACTTAAAATAAATTAGTGTGACTATGCCCAATATTCACTGTTTTCTTTAGCATTAGTTGAGTTATTTAAATACATCTCAATGCTATACATCCTAACATTTTGTACATAATGCAGCAAAGAGAAAAACTATTGGTATTCATGTTACATCCTGTTACTATTGACTCAAAATCTCAAATACGCATAAAAATATTGGTAAATTGAAAGACGAAATATAGTATAAATAAACCCCATCTATTGTGAAGATAACTACTAATTGAGTTGTAGTAGTATTTTTCAGTTGGTGTAGTGGTCAACAACAACATTTAGCGACACTCAACGTCTACATTCTCTAATTTTATTGTTTATAACTCTTTAGTGCGCTTGCTGGCTTCGATTTCTTTGTTTATAATTAATTCGGCCATCATTTGAGTGTGTTTGTTTTCTGGACTGAAGAATTTTAATAATTAAATTGATTGTTCTTCATTATGAATTATACTATGCTTCTAAAACTTGTTGTGGTGAACCGGCAAGATATTCTAAAATTCTTTGACAATACACCTTCCCCACTATAGTTCTTCTTCAATTTATTATACTAGTAATGTTAATGAAATATTCCAGAAACTCTAATGCTTGTGCTCTCATATTATTCTTGATATAATGGAAAAGAACGAAATTGAAATGATATAAAGGTTAAAATGTAATGAATGCAAGAAATGAATAATAGTTCTCTTACTAGGCACAAAAAATTCAAAATAAATAGAATTACAATTTATATGCTTGTAAGTATAAATGACATATAGGAATAGAATAAAAAGAAATTGTTTTGTATCACTACATTATCATTTACTCCTATATTGTAATGAATTGATCTATTGGTAACTATAAATGAAATATAGGAATAGAATGAAAAGAAATTGTTTTGTATCACTACACTATCATAGTATATTGTACAATTAATTGATCTATTGTTTTGTATCTCTCTCATTCTCTCACACACATTATATAATGAGTAATAATTTATTTTATATACGTTGTCACTCATTTTTATTAAATAAGTGGTCCAGAATTTGCCACATGGAAAATATTTTTAGATTAATTAATTATGAAAGGGCAGAATGGTAAATTCATGGTACATTTTATTTAACAAATTATTTTTTTAATATTTTTTATAATTTTTTTGTAAATTTATTTATTTATTTTTGTCAACTACATATACAATTCATGTCAACTACACACATATAATGTCAACTACATATACAATTCATGTCAACTACATACATATAATGTCAACTATAAGTTGTTGATATTTGATCTGCATGCTATTGACGATAATACCCCCGAGTTGACATAACCTACTTGCAGTTGACATTTCGAAAATGTTGTCAATGAGTGGCTGAAAATGCATTTCAATTCTCAATTAAGCTAAAAAATCTCAACCTAATAAGACCCTATATATATAAAACCATCTTACCGACAATATAGAATGAATTATTTTGCACAATCATCAACCAAAGTACTTCATTTTTAACGTTACGTTCTTTGTTAAAATATTAGTTATAGCATCCAAAATTTCATTTGTATTTCTAAAAAACTATTGAAATTTGAATGGTGAGTTGTATGTTACATATGGTTAAGTAACTAATAGAAATTATAATTGATTGTGACATTCAAAAGTTCATTCATAAACTCCTTTCAAGCTAGCTAACATAAATGAATGAGAGCTTTCAAGAAAATAAGAAAATGGACTGAATCAATCTCCTGATAATTATCGACCTTGATAATTTATGAGTTTCCTTTTCAATTTCTGGCGCTGATCGTTTACAATAAGTATTGATATTGGTCAAACACCCGACCTTAGATTGATACTGAAATTATCTATATAGGGGTGTGTGGTTTGCGAGATTATATCTCATGATTAAATTTGTATTATTATGTTTGTTCATGAGATTAAATCTAATGACTTAATTCTAGATGGATAGTCATGTACTAATTAGTAATAGTCAACATCTCCTACTAAATAATCTCATAACTTAATCCTAAACTATATTTTAATATTATTTTATCTAGTAAACCAAACATCACCGTAAGGGGTTGTTCAGTTTGTTGGACAAAATAATAATGAAATATAGTCTAGGATTAAGTTGTGAGATTATTTTAGTTAGAAGGGGAGTGACTATGCCTAATTATCACATGATTATCCATCGAGAATTGAATTTTGAGATTCAATCTCACAAACACAAAACATATTTAATACCAAGATATAGTCTTGCAAACCGAAGAACTCCTAATGGTATTAATTTTATAAGAATTGTTGTATATCATTAAAAGAACGAATTAAATCTTTGTACACGGAAGGGGAAGTGCATGTCTTACAAAATTCTGAACTGACTGCTTTGTTGTAGCATGTGCAGTCCAGTAGGATTTCATTGGCACGTGCTGGATTCAGTCATCATCTATATCAAACAGACTGGAAAAAAATTTCAGTTTCATTGAAATTTAACCATTACAAATAGCAATACATATATAGATTCACTATGCTGGCCATTAAATAATACTCCACTAATAAACGAATTAAATCATAATAAGAACACCCACCACAAGTTAAGAGTTTGTGTTAATTGACACTTAAGTTCCTAAGCACACAACCAAATTAAAGTGAAAACGAATGAATATAAATCAATAACGATGTTTGCCTAAATCTTATTATTCAAATATATAAAAAAACAGTCTAATTAAATTCCACATAACAAATCATCATATCTAAGCGTAGCAATATTTTTCACACAAGCAAGAGTCCTTCCTTGGACCACACAATGAATAATTTTACACATCAAATTGTCCCTGTATATGAAATGGAAAAATGAATATTATTGTGTACGTATCCACAGTGACTGTCTGTTGAAACCAATTTTTATTTTAAATATAGGTTGCATGAAAAAAGCCAAAATTGGAGGTGAGTACTGCTTACCTTCCATTCCCTTAGACAAAACCAAAATCTGCTCATTTTCAGCTAATTACTCCATCTCAATTTCTCATAGATTCCTATGCTGAGAGCTTAATTTTCTCCTCATTAAAATCCACTAAACACCTCTTATCATTTCCCCCTTTCACCAAGAAATTAGGTTTTTCTTGACCTCTCACCAATGGAGGAGGCAAGATATTGGATGTGGGCTAAAACGAAACCCGAATTAGCGGCCTACGGCGACTCCTGGGAGGAGCAGGCCTTTGCAGAAGACGCGGCCGGGGCACTTGGAGGCTGCGTTTGGCCGCCGAGATCTTACTCTTGCAGCTTCTGCAGAAGAGATTTTAGATCAGCTCAAGCTCTTGGAGGCCACATGAATGTCCACAGGAGAGATAGGGCAAGATTGAAACAATCTCCGAACCCTACCGTAGCCGAGATTGCACCTCAAAACCCTACTCAGATATGCACCTTCTTGTTCAATAACCCTAACCCTAACCCTAATCAATTTCCTGATTCTGTTCCTTTCGTTTCCCCAATTCCACATGTGATTAGGGTTTGTTCTCCTCCTATTGAGGAGAAAAATAACACATTAACCCTTCGTTTCCTCTCTTCCAACGTTGGAAAGGGCGAAAAGGACGATAAGCCTCCCTCGTGGTCGAGTTTTCTCTCTGAGAAACGGGTGGATTCGATCAGGAATAGCGAGAAGAATCCTGCAGCTGCTGATCCAGACTCGAGGGCTGAGCGGGAGGATTGTGTGACAGAGGATTTGTCGATGGGTTTGAATTTGGGAGGTCGCAGGAGGCAGTCGAACGACGAGGAAGTGGCTAGTTGTAAAAGGAGGAGGATCGAAGAGAAACCGTTGAGTTCCTTGAGTGTGGTTGAGAGATGTCTTCCTCAACCGGAGGTGTTGAAGGCTGGTGGTGGGGGTGACGAGCTGGATCTCGAGCTCAGGCTTGGCGATGCTCCAAAGGTGAAGTGAAACCGTATATGGAGAGAAAAAGGAAATTGAATTACTTTGCTTGATTAGTTTGTATGTGTTTGTCTTCGTTATATTTGGTTTAGACGCCAAGGCCATCTTCGATTTCTTGAAGATTACTATGATTTTTCTTGCTTGGATTAAATGAAGTTTGTACAAGTGAATCAATTACTAATCCATATTCGGAACTATAAAAGCTTACATGTATGTATAGAGTTTTTTTTTTTCTCTCTCTCTCTTCTCTTGTCTTTGCAAATGGGAATGGAAATAGAAGATGAGTTGTCTTGATCATATAATCTTGTGTTCATGAAGGGGCGTATCCAGGATTTTATTGTAAGAGGGGCAAAATGATATATATAGGAAAAAATTTTATATTTGAGCAGGGACAATAAGTACAATGTTTAACATATATTTAAAAATTTATAACAAATTTATAAAGGCAAACAAGAATTGAGGAGGGGCATTTGCCCCACCACCTAATAGGCTAGATTCGCCCATTCATGCCTTTTGTCTAATATAGGAACTTTTTCAAAATGTAATTTGTGGTACGAAATTTGTTTTGAAGTGAACACAATTCTATTGTATGTCGATGGTACATGTGAGTAGATTGAAATCGATTAACTTTGGCTACATGTGAGATAGTAATTTTAAAAAAAATAGAGTGATTTTTCTTACACAAATTAAAGTCCTTTCTTGATACTTCACCGAGATCGAAGTCTGAAATTCTCATTCCATCTTAATTACATGTTTTGCTACTTGAGGCATTTCCTAAGGACCATTTTCTTTCAATTTCACCATTTAATGTATGTACATAATTGATCTAGGTGAGAGAAGGTGAGATCGATGTACTAATGAATGGAATTCAAAAAAAAAAACCTCACTGACAAAATGTTGTTTTATGAAAAGGTAAAAATCCAAGAAGAAAGACAGGGAGTTGAGTTTTGATAAAAGATAAGTCAGATAGAAGACAACATGGATTCCCTTTTCCTTGGTTTTATTATCATGCATGTCCATCTGTTCCTGCAACATAACTCCATGCACTTGTGTTCTCTTCTTTCCCTTTTCCCTCTTAATCCTTCCAAAATTGCCACCAACTACCAAGGAATCAATCCCTTTAAGTATTCTAAACATACCCTTTTCTATTCCACAAAATCGAATATTGTTGCATCATCACTCTTAGGCGCTAACTTCGCTTCTTTTGTCTCTTCCTCTGTATACATAATTCTCATTTTTTTTATAAATTAATAAATGTGTGTGTGTGTGAGAGAGAGAGAGAGAGAGATCTAGGTGTAGGATAAAAAACTAATTATGGAATATTTGGGAACCCTAATTAAGCAAACCCTAGCTACTAGCTGTAGAGTAAACTATAGTCAAATTAAGGGTACTCACAAGTCACAATTACTCTCCTTAGTTTAATAAATAATCATTGAATACCAAACTAGTTGATTTTGGGTACCAAACTTATGCTATTCCAGCTAGGCTTTAACAAGAACTATACCCCTTTCTATTACTTTACGATTAGTCTAGCTACATAATTTAATTAATTATGTGTTAATCATCAGTAATATCGATATCTATATCCGTTAAAATTAGTATATATAAGTGTGTGTTTTGGGAGTTTCTACTTAATTTTCTTGATTTTTCCCTTGTGTCTTCAGTCTGGCTTGAATATTAATTACTCTGAAACAGACATTTTAGTTTGGCTTTGATTTTGGCGAATTTCTGTATACGTGCAAAAAGGTTTCTTAGTTTGATTGGCCACTGTTTGTCTTCTTTGAGTAAATTTAATTAACAAGCTCTGATCAAAATGCAGAGAGATTTAAGTGAAGTATATTGAGAAGAGCACATGGGGTATCAAATGTCTCATTCTAAGAAATTAATATCCTATATATTATATTATAATATATATGGTAGAGAGAGAAAGAGGCATATATCGAGACAGCTTACCATATGGAATTTTAACTAGTGAAAAAGAATGGGGTTGTAAATCCTAGCTAGGCTGTTGGTGTATTACTCTATTTAGATTTGAGAATTCCAAGATTATATTCATTGCAACTTAGGGGAATAAATGTTATTGATTCCATAATTTAGCGGTTGTGTTTACGAGTTGTTTAATTTATTACTACTAATATTATTCTTTGACAGCTGTGTCTGTGTGTATATCTGCATGGCGATGGGGATTTCTTGTTTAAAGAGATCAAGTATATTGAAGCATTAATTCCTTCAATTAATTAATTTATAGATCAGTGTAGTAGGATTAATATATAATTCAATACAAATAATAGAGTTAGCAAAGGATACATGATTACAATTTACATACTATATAAATACGAATTCAACATTTTATTTTATTATTATCTATTTGGCATCATATTTTTATTGTATATTAATTGTATCTCATATGGAAGATATTTGCTAGTAAAATATACCATGAAAACAAACGCAGAATCGATTTTGTATAAATTTTGTTTCCTCAAGCAGGTAATCAATTATTGGGTCAAAAAGTGCTTCCGGATATCATTGGAAGTAATAATAGAGATTCGAAAATTCCATCCTTCAGTACCCCTCGTTGCAATTTTTTCGAAATTTTATTTAGATTTAATAACTTATTAGTATGAATTGAAGTAACAAGTGTACTTATTATTACTATAAATTAGTAACAGCACAAATTTACTGAGTAAACTTTTTCTCACTTTGATGACGCCTTACTACTTGAGGCCCAATGGAAAAGCCCAGTATCATATTATGGACTGAGAATGGGCCGTCAGTTCTTTTTAGTTCCTCACAAATGAGTGGATCAAGTATACGAGATAATTTCTCAAACGTTTGGTACACAAAAATTTAAATCAAATAAGTAACTTGTATGTGCTTTCATATGAAATTTATCTATTTAAATACCTGAACAAATGTCTCATTTCTTATTCAAAATTTAACTAATACTACTAATAAAAACCACTACAAAAAAATCACATATTAGTGATGGAATTAGTGACAGAGGCCAAAAGCTCAATGGCTAGTGACGTATTATTGACAGAAATAGGTCGGTCACTAATTAGTGACATATTATTTCGTCATTAATACTAATTTACTACCTGTGATTTCTATCATTCGGTTGCTTAGTAACATTATTGACGGACAAATCCATCACTAATATTTTTTAGTGACAGGCTAATTATTTACGGATCTACCAATACTCAATCCATCACTAAACATGTTATGTGAAGAAATTTTGCTGATTAGTGACGGAAATTTCCGTCACTAAATAGCGAATTTTTGTTGTGAACACTAAGGCCATCCACAACGCTGTCATTATACCGTCCCTTAACCGTCCCTTAAAACACTATTCGCGGGCCTCATTGTACTTTTTTACTCCATCCCTTAACTAGGGACGGAACCTGCAACCCTTCGTCCTGTAACCGTCCCTTAAATTACTATTCATTCAATTTCATTTTTTTTATTTTTTTTCCAACAAATTCAATTAATAAAAAACACACTTCATTAAAAATAAAATAACATTACAACATAAAATAGATGTGATGAGATGTTAGATGAAAATTGGAGAGGAAATGGAGATGAATTGGGAAAAATAAATGTGTAGTTGTGTGTGACATGAGGATAAAATAGGAGTATTTATAAAGTAAAAAAATAAAAAAATAAAAAAATAAAAAAAAGGAAAAACGACTCTATTAAAGGTAATATTACCGTTTAACATTTATTTATTTATTTATTTTTATTTAATCTGATTTTTTAAAAAAAATGAATTATTGCGTCAGCGTGACGATGCCCACTCGCGGGACGGCGAGTGGGCGTCACGCATGGCCTGGGAGCGCGCCACGTCGCCTCGGCGAGTGGCGAGCCGTCCTGCGTTTCGTCGCGGCGGGACGAGTTGCGTGACGGGACGAGACGCTGCAACGAGTCCCGCCCCAGTTCCGTCACTGCGGAACGAAACACGGACCACCCGCGTGACGCGTTGCGGGTGGCCTAAACAATGAGGAGTCGTTTGGTTCTCGTGTTTGGTTTAAGCCATGATCGGGCTTTTAGTTGGGCGTATGTCATGATTGGTAAATAATTTCGGTGTTTGGTTGCAGTTTGAGGGAGTTTTTGCTAATCTCAGATCATTGTTTGGTTTTCAAGTTACCCAATATAGTTAACGATTAATGACTATTATACCCCTAGGGTTGACTGGGTTTTGTGTATATATGGGACACTTTGTTATTTCACCACTTCCCGCTTTTTTTTTCTGGATAGCACTACTTTTGGCACATCAGCGACGTAAAGCAATTACCGACAATCGTTCCCCCAAACCCTCTATTTCAGGCCAGGTAAGTTCAGGCGGCCGATTCTGGGGACTGTATCTCATGTATATTTAGCTAGGTTTTTTATTTTGCAGCTCGTTTTGCTTGTTTAAATATTGGATAAATGATTGTGTTTCCTGTTAAGATCTGAGTAAATTACGCCTAATCCAGTTATACGAACTTATGCTTGGTGTTTGGTTGTTGTTGTTTGTGTGTTTATTGCTAAATTGTATACTTTCCACGAGGCGTTGATGATATCCAGTATGAAGGATTTGGTGGCTCGATGCTGGAAGTCTGACAACGGTTTTCGAGGTGGATACGCGAACAAGATAGAGGAATGAATTAAGCGCGAAATTCCAACTACCGATTTGAAGGTGGAGCCACATATTAAATCGAAGATAACTTCATGGAAAAAGAACTACTACTCGTTGGCCAAGATCCTCGACCGCAGTGGTGTTGGGTTCAACCTCCACAACAATTTTAAAATTGATTGCTCGGATGACCAGTGGGATCAAATTGTGAAGGTGAATGACATCATTTTAGTCTTTGTTGTATGTTCATGTAAATTAAGGTGGTATGTCAGGCCTGTAAGAATCGGTGTGTTGTCTGCTCACTCCATTTCTATCTCGCAGCAAGATTCAAATGCCCGCACCATGCGTTACAAAGCTTGGCCTCTATGGGATGAATGGAAGATCATATTTGGCAAGGATAGGGCTACAGGGAGAACCTTTGAAGGTATTGGGGAAGCAATCACTAGTAATTCTCCTGAGGAACCCATCACATCCATTGGTGAGAGTGGTGATTACTATCCAAGCTTCGAAGACTTTCTGGGGAACGAGACAATCCAACCGACATTCACACAAGATGTTGCGGAGGACACCAGCGCCTAAAGTGGGCAGAACGTAGCTGCACCTGCAAACCCCCTTCCTCCAAAAAAATTGAACCTCAAACGCAAGAGCAGTGACGACGATTCTGATTTGTTCGCCCTCCTTGGACAACTCCATGCTGATACCAATGCTCGCTTGGACACACTGGCCTCACGTATTGGCTATGAGATGGATTTGGGGACTGCTGGGAAGGAGATATTCCGTCATTTGGGGAACATCCCGGAGCTGACCGATTACGATCTCTGCGACATCATTGGCATGGAGAATTCGAGGCTTGAGATCTTCACCGGTCTTCCAGACGCGTCGAAGCCAGGTTGTGTGAAGCACATTCTGGAAAAAGAAGCTCGTTACTAGATGGTGGGGGTACGACTACCCTAAACTTCCGCTTCAATTCCATGGTGCAGGGTTATTTTGGCTTTTAAAAAACTAAGATCTTTTGGAATCAGTTAACTAGTTTATATATATTATCATCCTCTAACACATGCATGCAACTTAAATTCAGTTGTTACTAAACCTTAACTTCAGCTGATGGTTTTTTGTAGTTCCTTGTTTGCATCTGACCCTTATTTTGGCATGTAATACCCTATATAATATATTATGTGAACTGAAATGTGGCATGCTATTTTGCTGGTTATTTAAGCATAAGTTAACTTGATAAATTATTGGCAACAGTTGCATCATGCAAGATTTAGCTTCATATAATTGAAAACTGCTAACATCTGCCTCATTACAATCAAGACTAATCTTGTTATTCAAGATCAGTGGTATACGATACTAATAAAATGTGCAAACCAACATACATAGTTTAATTACCCTAACCATCCGAATAAAGAGAAACAAATCAATAGACTGATTTGTTATAGACAAAACGCAAACAAAATATCGCATGGGCTTCAAATATCTGGCTTCCGCGGCATCCTAAACCAAGTCACTAGTTTAGAAGACCTACACGAGTAGGCGAGTGAGGGACTTCTTGGTGGTGTTTCTTTTGGCAATACACGACCCGTGTATTGCTTCTTGACCCTTTCCATAGTGCCATCAGATCGAGAGACGTAGTAGGAGTCAAGCTTCTTGTTTGTTGACTCTAGGTCTTGTAGTCCTCCATCGCCGAACATCAGCTTGCGCCTTGCTGCAGAGTATTTGTTCGAGCTGCCGAGGTCGCCCCTTCCTTCCTCCAACTGTCCATTCTTACGTGGTGCATCACAAACATGGCCGTGTGACTGCAATGAGTCCGACAGGACAATCAGAGTGGCCTCTATCTCTTTTTTATCAACCCTCACCCCAAACAATTGGAACAATTGATTGTGTGCGGAGTCTCCATAGCTGTGGTAGGCCCCAAGAAGGTGATTTTGCTACATGTATTGTGAGTCATTCCAAGGAAAACCATGTGCATGAAATTTACAGTAGCATGTAACATTAATATTGAACATACCAGGAGATGATTTGCCCAAGTATTGCCTGACACGATGACCTTGTTTGTTGCCTCGTTTCAGAACGTGCCTTTGAGGTGGACGAGCTGGTTGAAAGTCCTATAGCGTTGTTCCAAGAAGTGGATACGATCCACTAGTTCCCACCACTCGAATGTTAAGCCGAAATTGTACTCCACCAAAGATTGTGCTTCGAATATGAAGTGACTAGGGAACACGCTTCCCTCACATTCATACTCCTTTTTGAGACGCAGCAATGTGTCTAGGATTATGGAGTCAATTTCATGAGTCCATTTGCCACGGTAGAGGAAGGAGCTTTGCAGGGGTAAGTCTGGTGACAAGCTCATTTCGGCTATGTGGAATAAGGGTTTAGTTGGGTGTAATTGTTGCTTCAAGGTTGGAAAAATTTATAGGAGAGCAGTACTCATAAATAACCACATCACCTTTATTCATTGGCATATATCTACCACCCCATCAATTGCTTGCGCCGAATGGAGTGGTATTATCATGTCCAATCGGCCATCCACAATATTTAAGAAAATTAAATGAAGCCACTTTGCACATCTCTAAACCAGAATTTATAATTCATTATGCACCAACTACTGCATCTAAAAAAAGGAATAAAGATGTGTGAATAACTAAATGGTAAGCAGATACAACTATCGAAGATGGATTACAATTGGGTTAACTGCCAAAAGAATATAGGAATAGTATTTGCATTACAAATATATTACAACAGTTCAGACCAGAAAATGCATAATAATTCAAATACATAACAAAAGCATAGGAAGTTTTAGAAATATACGAAACAAAAAAGAGTACTTCGTGCACAATTTGAATACTAGATCAGCTTCCCTAGAACAATTCCAATCGTCAAAAGTATGAATCCACTAGTAACCAACAAGATGTTCACCCGAACCTCAATACAACAGTTGTTGCATACTCCACACACACTTCTTTTATTGGTGATTTTTTAAAGTTTCATACTATCACCGGAGCACACTTGTTTGTTTGGCATGTATTTATGACTCAGTACATAAGCAGGTTGGCTCCCATCCCCATTCCGACTGTGGTAGTCATCGCATCACAAGAAAGAACCGGAATGTTTCACATTTGCTGGGCATTTGTAGAACCAACGAGTCGTATGTATGGCTTCCTCTCCTGCGCGAAGTAGCTTCATCCTGCCTCCGCCGCACAGTCACTCGGGTATCATATCAACATCTTCAGTTACCATCGACATTGGCTTGCTGCAAAAGAAAAAAAAAACACTCATATGGTTATATATGCTGGGCAACTATTGCTAAATTGTGCATGTATATCACAAGCAATAGAAAAAACATGTAGTAATAAAAATTAGTTGAACTGGCATTGAATTATCTACCAAAAAATACACACATTACTCCACATGGAGTTAGCCAAGTCATCACACATTTGATTCCATTATGTAGTCGGCTCTACTTGGTCAACGAACTCCAAGTCACCACGAATCTCCTCAGTTCCCACTTCGTGTGGAGCATAATCCACGTCATGCTCTCACTTCGTATAAAATTATGTAACAAGAAGCATGCCATGATTAATCGAATCTGGATCTTAATTGGGTAAAAAGTATTACTCCGTAAGATACCCCATCTCATCTTTAAGACCGCAAAAGCCCGTTCAATAATGTTTCGAGCTCTAGTGTATCGTAGATTGAACAACTCCCTTGCATTTTGAGGACGTTGTGCACCGACTCCCCACTCCTTCAAGTGATAGCGCACGTTTTTGTACGGTGTCAAAAAACCTCCCGAGTTCGCATAGCCATTATCACATAGAAAATAAGTTCCTATAAAGGTCATGTGTAGGATGGACAGGTGGGTATCAGCTAATGAGAAAGTATAAATATAATGTAAACACAAACAAGTTCAAGTATGCTTTATATTCAACCTTTGCTTACTCGTAAGATACCCCATCTCATATTTAACACCGCAAAAGCCCGTTCAATAATGTTTCGAGCTCTAGTGTATCGTAGATTGAACAACTCACTTGCATTTTGAGGACGTTGTGCGCCGACTCCCCACTCCTTCAAGTGATAGCGCACGTTTTTGTACGGTGTCAAAAAAACCTCCCGAGTTCGCATAGCCATTATCACATAGATAATAAGTTCCTATAAAGGTCATGTGTAGGATGGACAGGTGGGTATCAGCTAATGGGAAAGTATAAATATAATGTAAACACAAACAAGTTCAAGTATGCTTTATATTCAACCTTTGCTTACTCGCAAACCCCCTTCTCTAGTGACAGCGTCCCTAAGCACTCGAGAGTCACCCGCTGATCCTTCCCACCCAGCTAGAAAATATAGAAACTTCATGTTGTGGTCACAAGCTGCAAGGGTGTTAGTCGCAATTTTGCCCTTTCGCGTCCGATATCGTGGCTTGTCTACGTTTTTGACGAGGACATTTTTATGTTCCATCCAATGCGCCAATACATCCCTATGACAATTTATATGACTCCGTCAAAGCAAAATAATTTTGATATTACAAACACCAAACTGTTACTGATCCAATCCAGTAATTCATAATACCTTAAAGTGTTTCCAACGTTGGTCACCGCAGTTGTCTATCACTGGATCAGGAGGAGGCAACAGAATAGTATGCAACCGGAGTACTGCTTTAAGGACAAGATGCACATAGTGCGATACAGTTTCACCCGAGCGTCGAAACTCAAATCGAGATATTCTAATTTTCTTATGATGTGCTAGGATACTTAAAAAAATTGCGACCTGCTCCTCTAGTAACACAAATCGACCATCCAGTAGCCCACCACGTTCTCTTAGAAGGATACACAAACGGTCGAATGCATTCCTATCCATACGGAGGTTCGAAAAACAATCCACCTCACTAACCGAGGTGAGCCTGTTCATATGCCATACTCGAGGAGGGATTCGGTCAATTAGTGCATACCTAATTGACCGGTTGCGTACACGCCGAGCAAAACCTCTTCTTCTTTTCGCGTATAAATACATAATGATAAGCGATGCATGCGCAACAAAGTTAGGATATCTTCAACCATCGGTATAACCGCAAGGGGTAGACGATCCATACTGACAATCAGCAATGAGTAAATTACAACTACCTATGAATGTGCAATCCACAGTACACCCAACACAAATTATGAAAAATGATGTTCAAAATTGGCAGCACCGGAATAACACAGGCTCAGATGTATAAAACGCCACACGCAGATGGTTTTGTCGGCCCAAATTGGCATATATAACACATCGGAAAACAATCAGTGGACGGCAATTATATTTTCATCCAATTACATAGCTACGACACACACAACCATAATTAAATTTTGTATACAATTTCGCCAAAAGTATAATAAAATTTCAGATGTATTAACTTTGAGCTCAGAAAAAATCAAACCCAACCACAGCAAATCACGACACAATCGAACTTAGTGAGTTGCAGTAAAAATTACTAACCTTCTGAATTCAGGGAAGAGAAATCCGATTTTAGGGTTTGGAGATAAGTAGATGTTGGATCTAACTCCGACCGCAGGGGGAAGTTCGCCTGTATTTAGCAATCCATTAGTCAAATTAATTTGGGCGGAGGAAGGGGGTATCAGGATAGGGTTTACCTTTCACTCGCTATTCGATGGTGGATTCAATTTCTGTTCATTGTGAATGAGCCTAATTTGTTGCTGCACTACGAAAAGCGGTGAGAAGCAGATCAAGGAAGAGTTTAATTTGAAAACCTGCCTACAGTAAGGGCAAGAATGGAAAATGGAGGACTTAACATACTTGTATATCGATGCATGTTTACAAACGGCACCCCAAAACTGAGATAGATATCTTGTGCAACTCGTGTCTACAGTGCGGGCCAAATGAAACCAAACATGGAAACCAAACACTCGGTTAAAGTGTGTTATGTATGAGGCTGAAACATTAGATAACATGGGAACCAAACGACTCTTGAGCATATGGAAACTTAGGTAAACTGCAGAAAAAAAAGACATGCAATACTATTATTTAAAGTTGTCACTGTCTCACATGCACAGTACTGAAGTCATATGGAAGGGAGGGGATCCTCTGCTGTGCTGAAAAGCACAGCAGCCCCTGCTGCCTCACACAAAACATTAAAATAATATATATTTATTTAATTAAATTTATTTTTATTTATTTGATTATTTTATTTTTTGGGTGAGGCAGCAGGGGCTGCTGTGCTTTTCAGCACAGCAGAGGATCCCCACCCCATATGGAATGCAACCAACGCCTGGTTATCATTAATCTCCACTTGGTGATTTACAGAAAAAAAAAATATTTTATTTTTGTGATACGTGCCTCTTTCCAAGTGATTATTTTATAAATGCAATCAGTTAATTTCTCTGTATATGCTGCACACGAAATAT
Organism: Salvia splendens; assembly: GCF_004379255.2. Taxonomy (NCBI): domain Eukaryota; kingdom Viridiplantae; phylum Streptophyta; class Magnoliopsida; order Lamiales; family Lamiaceae; genus Salvia; species Salvia splendens. The sequence continues at coordinate 29,070,434 of NC_056033.1, read as the reverse complement.
ACTACTCCGTATGTTTAATATGGACCCTCAAATTAAACAAAGAAAATTAGTTTAGTGACCGATCTGGAAAATAAAATTCATGGGTAGAATTTAATGAAAAATATGTTGTCGTGTTCCAACTTTGATGACGTCCTCTTATCGTCACTTCCTTCGTTGCCATCGTCCTCCTCCTCATCATTTTTACTGAAGTTATATCATCGTCGTTGTAAACTCTTCTTTTTCTGCCCAACTACAAATAAGGAACTATGGAAAACTCTAGGAGTTGATTGATAAGACCTCAACGCCAGAGGGAGCCAACCCGGAGAAGGAACAAAGCTGCGAGGCAGCTCCGGTGCCCACCAACGCCATCGCACAAGCAGCCAAGCAACGTGCGAAGAAGATAGTTTCCTGCACCGCCATCAAGACGACCGATTTGTGCAAGATCAAGAGCAGCGAGATTCGCAGACTACCGCACCAAATAAATTGTGTCATACAATCTTTAATTTATTTTATTTTCCATTTCCTATTTCCGTACTTTACTGCAATATTTTGTTAAGCATCTTTATTATATATTAGGTAGTTTATAATTTTTATTGCATTTCATTTTATCGTATTTTATTTATCTCAATTGTATTCTTAAAAATTTGGAATGAATTTAAAAATTCAATCTGCTACCCCTGTTTTCTTTTTCAAATATTGGATAGAGTACTTTGCATTTTTATTAAATTTCATGTTATGAATATTTGTAATTATTTTTATCTAACATGAATTGTAGTTTAGTTGTGTTAATAAGTGCCATTTTGTATTTTAAAATCTGTAATTTTAAAATTGAACGATGTTTTTAGATGTACTAATTTTATTACTAGTGGAGTAGTAAATTTTAAGTATGTGACGTAATTATTTATCGTACAACTTACACTTCTTACCAAAAATTTTAAATAACTTACACTTCTTAGTCGAAAATTTTAAATATGACACTGCATTTTCCTATTGTATTTTATTTTCTTATAAGAGCACAGATGTTATAATAATTATGGGCCGTTCATCAAGCCATATTGCGACCAGCTAATTCAAGACTTTCGTTTTTAAGCCCACATTATGTTTTAGGGCCGAACAGAAATTTCTCAAGGGCCGAAGTCCTAAAATAGAGTCAGGGAATTATTATTATTATTATTATTATTATTATTATTATTATTATTATTATTATTATTATTATTATTATTATTATTATTATTATTATTATTATTATTATTATTATTATTATTATTATTATTATTATTATTATTATTATTATTATTCACTTCATCCCACTTTAGGAGTTCTAGTCACTTTTGTGCACTCGTTTTATAAAAATGATAATAAATAGTTAAATGGATAAATGAAATTAAGTGAGAGAATAATGTAATACTCCCTCCGTCCCGGACTACTTGCACTTATTTTCTTTCTGGGCGTCCCAAGTTATTTGCACTCTTTCCATTTTTAGTAAAAATTATCACCTACAGCCGCAATTGTTGACTTTGCTATACACTCATTCCTTAATCTCCGTGCCGAAAAGGAAATGTGCGAGTAGTCCGGGACGGAGGGAGTATATTGCATCATGTATAGCTTATGCACAATTTACAAACATACATATCTTCAGACTAGTACTAAAAATGTAATCATATCAGGGACGGAGACACCAGTGGCGAGCGGGGGCTTGGCCGGTCCCAGAAGCCTCCCACCACTGGTCACCCTCTGCGCCGGCGCCCGTGCGCTCCGGCACCGAATCCAAACTATTCACGTTGAGTTTTGCGCCGCCCAGAAAATTTGGGGGAGAAGATGATAGCAATGGGCTTCAACTATTATTCTACTGGGCATTTACCTTTATTGTATTTATTTAACAAATTTTCATTGAATTGTAATAGTACTATAATAAAATAAGTTCAAGTTTAAATAATTAAACCCACATGCGGCATGCCAAGCTGCCAATGAGAATTTCTTTTTCATCAATTTTACTCTCTTCTTTTAATTTACTTTTTTACTTCCCATTTTATTTTTAATTTTTAAGCAAGGGTGGAAAGTTGTCACCATATTGTCAAAATTTTAATTCTTAAAGGAGTATAAAGTTTACACACACTATAATTTCAATCTTCTCACCTTAATATTTCATATATAAAATTCAAATACAACACTCTAATTAGTTTGCACACAATCTCCATCGATCTAATCATCAATTATATAGATTTTATGATTTAAGTTACTTTTGATTTTATTAAAGAAATAAAATCAAATTTAAAGATAAATAACTAAATTACAACAACTAAATTAGTTTTGATTCTAATAGTTCTATTTATTGATTTATTTTGATTCTAATATATCATTTAAGTTATTTTTTTCTCTCTATCCCTTAAAAATAAGAATTTTTAAAAGCGCATGAATTCTAATGCACAAATATATTGATAAAATAAGAGAGAGAAAGAAAAAGTAATTTAAATTTTGTTTAATAATAATACTCTTACCTCATTAAAAATGAGTATTTTTTCTAAAATCAAAAGTGCCTAAATTTAAGGAATATATAGAATTTAGGTTTTATTTTTAAAAGAGACATAAATTTTTATTTTTTAGTTCGGTTTGATTTTTAAAATTAAATAAAAAAATAAATCGAATTATATTTTATATAAATTAATTTTTAATAATATTTTTATTTTAATAATATTATTATATATAAATTTTCAGTACCGGCTAATTTATTTTTCTAGTTCCGTCCCTGAACCATATCTAACTGTGAAATGCGTATTATATTTGACTTCCAACATTATATTGGAGTAAACATTTAGAATTTTTTTGATTTTTGGTCAGTATATAAATTTGACCCATGAAATAATCCGACTAAAAATATTACTGAAAAGAAGTCGATTTTAAAATTCTTACAAAGGGAAGAAGATATTGAAAGTATTTATTTGTATGTGAATAAAATACACGTTTTGACTTGATATAAAATTTTAGAAATTGTTTGATTTTATAAAAGAAATGAGTGAAAAAAATAATTGGATTATGAGTTATTGATATGTGATCAATTTATTAAAATAGAATTTTTTTTCTTATATTAGCGAAAGTTCCAAAATAAAAACTTGTTTTTATTCTTGGAGAGAGAGAGAGGAGCAGCATTTAGCGATGCTACCAAGATGGACACGTGTGTTCATTAAGCCTTCCAACATCGGAGCGATCAAAGCATATTGATTGGTACATTGGGCAGTACAAGTTGTACATATTAGCTCCGTTAGTTTGGCGGTTGGGTTGCTAAAATTATGATAGATCTATGGAGGCGATATCGACTCACATTGATTGCAGCCTCTGATTTTGACTCCTACTACGAGTCGTTTTGTCTTGGCGAGCCACTCATAACTTGACAACACTCTCTACTTAGCGCCTGCGTTTATCAAACTTATTAATAATTCCTCATCCACCTAATTTTCATTTTAAAAAATCTAATCTAATCTAATCTATTCACATCTTTGCCGTCGCTCCTAATAAATTGTACTAATTCACATTTTAACAAAATACCTTGTTCCAATATTGAGGATGAAGCAAGCCGGCAGTGACATTGAAGGCCTTCAACAAATAAGCAGCCTTGTAATTTAGTTTGTCACATTTCCTCCTGAATTCGGATCCGGTCGTCGATGTAAATCCACCATCAATCTCGTCGATCCCATGAAACCGAAACTCAAGAGCCCTTTCACAAGGATTCAAGCTCATTAGCCGAGTGTTGAAAGTGAAGGGGGCCGCCTCCACGACCACGTCAGAAATGTCTGCAGTGGAGTGCTCAAATCTTTTGCAGTCAATATAAAAGGATATAACTGAACATTGTAGCCCCATGAAATCGAAATCGACCGATTTCGGGTTAAGTCATAGCAAAATGTATGCTGCAGTAGCCGGCTCGGATCGAATTCGTAAGGCGTCATCAGTTTCTTTAGCGATGCAACCCTGTTAGTGTTGGTTTCTAGGGATTACAAGAGATAACAAAAACCGGGCGTAATACAACCCAAAAGAAAGGAAAAAGAAGTAACTGAACTTTAGAAATTACAACGTAGAATCGAAACTACTAAACCAGTATGATTAGCCGAGTCGAGGAGGCCTCTTCCCGCAAGACGAGATACGCCCCGGTAGTGCTCTTCGGTTTGACGTGTCGTCCCCAAAGGTAAAACGGCTACGTCTCTATTGATGCAGCACCGCAATCAGTAGAGCTCCGGCGAACGGGATGGAGGAGAGGGCAGAGCTTCGACAGAAAACAATGCAGAGAGAGGGAGAGAGCTTATGATGCAGAATGCTTGTATGTGTGTGTCCTAATGCAGTGGTATGGCTAGCCTATTTATAGGCCAAGCCACCATGCAGGGTCAACCAGCCATTGAAGGCTCATCATGGCAATTCGTAACCGACGTCGGTTACAGGCGTGTGGCTGGAGTGTGCCACCCGTGTGTGGAGCGTGTGGATTTCTCACGTGGCAGCCGTGACTGTGCCTCGCTTGACGACGTGTCAAGCCACTTGGATTGCTGACTCGGCGGTGGTCCAAAAAGAATAGTTTGGGCCAAGCCCCAAGCCCAAAGACCAAGATCCAAGTCCAAGATCAAGATCGAGATTGGGATCGGGATCGGGATCGGGCCCGGGCCCGAGGCCCGCGGCCCGCGACCGAGAGCGCGAGCGCGAGCACGGGCACGGGCTCGGGCGGGCGGGCGGCGGCGGCGGCGCGCGCGTGTGGGCTCTTTCACCCATCTTGGTCCACTATAATTATTAAGTAACATAAAGTCACTTAATTTATACACATTAAAAGATGTGTTAATCCTCCAATGTGGGATAATTAACACTAGTTAATTATTCCCTAAGCTCCAACTCCAAGCTTTAATAAAAGCTAATTATGGCCAACTTTAATCCACTATTTCTCACTCACCGGAAATCGGATTTGAGAAAGTGAATATACTACATTTATCTACGTAAAATGTAGATCGACGCTATGTCATTTAATTTCACAAAATTAAATGTCTCGTCACATTTATTATTTGGTCAAAATCCATTGACCTGACATATTTAATACCATGATTTCTACAATCCCCCATATGAGTGAAAATAGCCGAATGCATATGCATGCAGACACAAGCTCAACCCTCTAGAGGTATATAAGCATAAGGATAGGTAGTTGTTGACTTTGAACCCTCCATAGTCGACACCATCGGATACACAGGCGGCTTAGTAGCGCGATGCTTTGAACTAATCCCCCACGGCGTGCACCGAGACAATGGTGTTAACGCTTAAACACCTCAACATCATCACGTGTGTCAAACATCATAACACAGCACATCTTGTTCGTATGCATTTCAGTTCACATATTGTGCATTATATAGGCAATTATATGCATTACTCGTGACCATGTGGTACATTATTCGTAGCGGTTTCCAGCCATTATTAGATTACTATTGTACCCTCATAATGCACAAAATAGGACAAATAATGCAACACGGGATTAATTACCCAATGTTGATCTTGATCGTCCATTTCTCTAATCTAATGGCTGATATTAAGAAGGAAAAAGGAGAAAATATAGGAAAAGGAAATGAATACATCCCTATATATATATATATATATATATATATATATATATATATATATATATATATATATATATATATATATATATATATATATATATATATATATATAGGGGAGCGTTATTCTCCTTTTCACATCTTAGATCATTTTTCCTTTTTAATATTACGCGTTAGATCTAAGGCATCAACGGATCAGATTGATTCTATAAAACTGGTTCCGTGTTGCATTATAGAAGGTGGTTGTATGCATTACAAGGTTATTATTGACATTTGACGGAAAAGTAACTGCCACATTTTGGTATCTGCGAATAATGCACCACATGGTCACGAGTAATGCATATAATTGACTATATAATGCACAATATGTGAACTGCAATGCATACGAATAAGATGTACCATGTTATGATGTTTGGACACACGTTTATTGTTTCCCCTAAGGGTTTAATAAGCTTAGGGGCTAGGGTATAGTACGTAGACACGTATGTAATCTTCACATGGTAACGAGTAATGGATATAGTTGACTATATAATGCACAATTTGTGAACTGCAATGCATACGAACAAGATGTGTTGTGTTATGATGTTTGACACACGTTTCTTGTTTCCCCTAAGGGTTTAATAAGCTTAGGGGCTAGGGTATAGTACGTACGCATTAATAACAAATTATAAAACGATACGAATAATTCACCAAATTGTCACGAGTAATGGATGTTATTAACTATATAATGCACAATATGTGAACTGCAATGCATACGAATAAGATGTACCATGTTATGATGTTTGACACATGTTTCTTGTTTCCCCTAAGGGTTTAATAAGCTTAGGGGCTAGGGTATAGTACGTAGACATTACTAACAAATTGTTGTTATTGGAATATACGTATGTGCATTATTTGGTTTAGGTAGTGCATTATGTAGCTGTTAATTGTCATTATCTCAGTATATTATGCATTATTAGAGGTATTGTGTGTATGGGTTAATCAACGGATTGAAGATTACATACGTGCATTTAGTAATGTCTACGTACTATACCCTAGCCCATAAGCTTATTAAACCCTTAGGGGAAACAAGAAACGTGTGTCAAACATCATAACATGGTACATCTTATTCGTACGCATTGCAGTTCACATATTGTGCATTATATAGTTAATAACATCCATTACTCGTGACAATTTGGTGAATTATTCGTATCGTTTTATAATTTGTTATTAATGCGTACGTACTATACCCTAGCCCCTAAGCTTATTAAAGCCTTAGGGGAAACAAGAAACGTGTGTCAAACATCATAACACAGCACATCTTGTTCGTATGCATTGCAGTTCACAAATTGTGCATTATATAGTCAATTATATCCATTACTCGTTACCATGTGAAGATTACATACATGTCTATGTACTATACCCTAGCCCCTAAGCTTATTAAACCCTTAGGGGAAACAAGAAACGTGTGTCAAACATCATAACACAACACATCTTGTTCGTATGCATTGCAGTTCACATATTGTGCATTATATAGGCAATTATATGCATTACTCGTGACCATGTGGTGCATTATTCGTAGCGGTTTTCAGCCATTATTATATTACTATTGTACCCTCATAATGCACAAAATAGGACAAATAATGCAACACGGGATTAATTACCCAATGTTGATCTTGACCGTCCATTTCTCTAATCTAATGGCTGATATTAAGAAGGAAAAATGAGGAAATATAGGAAAAGGAAATGAATACATCCCTATATATATATATATATATATATATATATATATAGGGGAGCGTTATTCTCCTTTTCACATCTTAGATCCTTTTTCCTTCTTAATATTACGCGTTAGATCTAAGGCATCAACGGATCAGATAGATTCTATAAAACTGGTTCCGTGTTGCATTATAGAAGGTGGTTGTATGCATTACAAGGTTATTATTGACATTTGACGGAAAAGTAACTGCCACATTTTGATATCTGCGAATAATGCACCACATGGTCACGAATAATGCATATAATTGACTATATAATGCACAATATGTTAACTGCAATGCGTACGAATAAGATGTACCATGTTATGATGTTTGGACACACGTTTCTTGTTTCCCCTAAGGGTTTACTAAGCTTAGGGGTTAGGGTATAGTACGTAGACACGTATGTAATCTTCACATGGTAACGAGTAATGGATATAATTGACTATATAATGCACAATTTGTGAACTGCAATGCATACGAATAAGATGTACCATGTTATGATGTTTGGACACACGTTTCTTGTTTCCCCTAAGGGTTTAATAAGCTTAGGGGCTAGGGTATAGTACGTACGCATTAATAACAAATTATAAAACGATACGAATAATTCACCAAATTGTCACGAGTAATGGATGTTATTAACTATATAATGCACAATATGTGAACTGCAATGCATACGAATAAGATGTACCATGTTATGATGTTTGACACACGTTTCTTGTTTCCCCTAAGGGTTTAATAAGCTTAGGGGCTAGGGTATAGTACGTAGACATTACTAACAAATTGTTGTTATTGGAATATACGTATGTGCCTTATTTGGTTTAGGTAGTGCATTATGTAGCTGTTAATTGTCATTATCTCAGTATATTATGCATTATTAGAGGTATTGTGTATATGGGTTAATCAACGGATTGAAGATTACATACGTGCATTTAGTAATGTCTACGTACTATACCCTAGCCCTTAAGCTTATTAAACCCTTAGGGGAAACAAGAAACGTGTGTCAAACATCATAACATGGTACATCTTATTCGTATGCATTGCAGTTCACATATTGTGCATTATATAGTTAATAACATCCATTACTCATGACAATTTGGTGAATTATTCGTATCGTTTTATAATTTGTTATTAATGCGTACGTACTATACCCTAGCCCCTAAGCTTATTAAACCCTTAGGGGAAACAAGAAACGTGTGTCAAACATCATAACACAGCACATCTTGTTCGTATGCATTGCAGTTCACAAATTGTGCATTATATAGTCAATTATATCCATTACTCGTTACCATGTGAAGATTACATACGTGTCTACGTACTATACCCTAGCCCCTAAGCTTATTAAACCCTTAGGGGAAACAAGAAACGTGTGTCCAAACATCATAACATGGTACATCTTATTCGTATTCATTGCAGTTCACATATTGTGCATTATATAGTCAATTATATGCATTCTCGTGACCATGTGGTGCATTATTCGTAGCGGTTTCCAGCCATTATTAGATTACTATTGTACCCTCATAATGCACAAAATATGACAAATAATGCAACACGGGATTAATTACCCAATGTTGATCTTGACCGTCCATTTCTCTAATCTAATGGCTGATATTAAGAAGGAAAAATGAGGAAATATAGGAAAAGGAAATGAATACATCCCTATATATATATATATATATATAGGTCCATGATCAATTGAGATTTTTTAGGCTAATTGAGAAATGAGATGCAACATCAGCCACTCATTTTTATTAAATGAGTGGTCCAGATTTTGCCACACAAAAAATATTTTTAGATTAATTTATTATGAAAGGGCAGAATGGTAATTTCATGTTTTACCTTCTTTGCCATCAATAATTTTTCCAATTTCACTCAAAAAATCTCCTCCTCGTCAACCACCGCCGCTCCTCGTCTTCGCAGCTGTCGCACGACTCCACATCCTCCTCCACCGCGCCGCCATTGCTGCGCCTCCGAATTGCAAGGCGAAATGGAAAGCTTCTCGATCGACACTGCCGAGTTCCCCTATTTCTCCGGCGTCAATCTGTTCGACAGTATTGATTTCGACGATCTCTTCCTCGGAATCGACGAGAGAGACGTTTTGCCCGATTTCGAGATAGATCCCGAGCTCCTCGCCGACAGCATTGATTTCTACTCTTTGTTGGATTTTGTAGTGAGATCTGCGATTTTACTCATTTTTCCTGAATTGGAATTTGTAGATCTAAAAATTGGAACAATAAGATTTGTGAGATATTGAATCATCATGTCGAGATTGTTAGATTTTTTAATTGACTAATAGATTTTGTGTATGTTGGTGGAAGCTCAGCGATGTTTCTGAATTTGATAGAGTTGTTGACATTTTAATAGAGTTGTTGACATTTGATATTCTCGCTATTGATATGTGAATTATAAGTGTTATTTTTTAGTTGTTGACATTTTAATAGAGTTGTTGACATTTGAGATTCTCGCTATTGATATTGTTTTTGAGTTGTTGACACTTTATACAGGTCGTTGACAAGCTGTTGACATTTTATATACATGCTATTAACATGTTGTTGACATTTTGCTATAAGTTGTTGACATTTGATATGCATGCTATTGACATATATTGTATGAACTTGATGCCTGAACTTGTGTCAATTAAAAAAATTAAAATAAAATAGTTGTTATTTTTTAATTACAAGAATTGTTTTTGAGTTGTTGACATTATATACAAGTTGTTGACAAGCTGTTGACATTTTGCTATAAATTTTTAACATTTGATATGCAGGCTATTGACATGTGTTGTATGATCATGATGCCAAAACTTGTGTCAAATAAAAATTGAAGATAAAATAGTTTTTATTTTTAAATTACAAGAATTGTTTTTGAGTTGTTGACACTATATACAAATTGTTGACAAGTTGTTCACATTTGATATACAAGTTGTTGATATTTTCGTATAAGTTGTTGATATTTGATACGAAAGCAATTGACATGTATTGCATGATCATGATACTAGAACTTGTTTCAAATAAAAAAATTAAGACAAAATAGTTGTTCTTTTTTAATTATAAGAATTATTTTTGCGTTGGTGACATTTCATTACAAGTTGTTGAACTGATTGACATTTCATATATATTACATACTGCTAAGTTCAAAAGTCAGAAACCACAATAGTTGTCCATGGTTTGTGTGGGTAGTGCAGGTTTTAGGAATAAGCCTTCACCAACCCAATGTTTGATGAGTTTAAAGGCACATATCTCACAATCTTCGGGGAATGCACCCAGGTAAAGGAAACAGCTTTGAAGTCTAGCGGGCAAGTAAAGGTAACTGAGAGCCAAGATCTCCAAGTAGGAACCCTCCCCCATTGCAGCAGCATCAGCAGTATCTTCTTCTATCCTTTTCCAGAAATCAATCTTTTCTGTCTCCTGAATGAGAAAACCACCAACCACAACCAATGACAGAGGAAGACCTTTACATTTCTCGGCGATTGATCTTCCAATTTCCTTCAAGTGAGGAGGGCAGAGCAATGTAACATCATCATTATCATTTTTCAGCATATCACCGAAGGTAAGATAACAGAGGAACTACCAGTTGTGCTCCAGCCCAAGCAGCTGCATCTCATGAAGTAAACTAGATTTTTCAGAATATTTATCAGTGACCTCCCGAAGCCTAGTGGTGAGAAGAATCCGGCTGTCGTTCTCCTTATCTGGCAAGGCGTGCGCGATCCGATCCCAAGCATTATCATCCACGATGATTAGAAACTTGAGATTGTAAAGCTCTTGATGCAGACGCTGGAGCAACGTCTGCTCATTTCCCTGGGTGGCATAGTGGCTTGCTTGGTAGTTCTTGCTCTCCATGATTACTAGCATTTCATGACCTCACCTATAATTTATTTACTACTGTTAAATATCAAATGAACTTTGTAAATTTGTTAAATTAAGTCATGCATCAAAAACATTATTCCGATATTTCATACTGAGAAACATGTTTTTACAAGCAGGACGAAATTAATTGATATCAAAATCATAAAATAAAAAAATAAAAACACTTTGACGAACTTTCAGTAGCCAACTTCATTTAGAACTTTCATCAAACAGTTGGCAGAAAGATGCAACACTTACATACCGGCGCATAATTCGTGACTCTCTTCACACCTTGAAATAGTTTTCAACTGGAGAAGCATATACCAAAAATGTGTACTCGGAAGACGGCGCCAGCCCCAAAACTAGCCTGCTCCCTATCAGCAGCTATGTTAACAACGATTCTAATAAGTATACACTATGTCAATAACAAGTATATCCTGTTTAAAGCAAGCACAATTATCTTTTTACTTTTATATCAATTGTTAAAGTTTATAATGTCAACAACAATCCAAACAAACTTACACTATGTCACAGTATACAAAATTATCTCAATGACAAGTATATGCCGTTTATAGAAAACACAAGTATATTATCATAACTATGTCAATAACTATTGTATGAAATGTCAATAATCTTAAAATTTTAAACAAATCCTTAACTAGAAGAAGATGCTTGTTCTCTTCCATTTTTTCCAGCAGCATTGTTCATTTCCATCTCTTCCGATTCTACCATTGCTAATCAACAAAAAAAATAGTAGAAATCGAATTCATAAGAAAACAAATCCAGATGTGTTTTAATACACTAAAATCGAAGCAATATACTTAAAATTTGAATCAATTTCTTAAGCTGAAGAAGTCGCTTCAACGACCGCCGATTTGGAATGCCTTTTTCTGGCTACAATCGGCGCTTCAGCTTCAACAATTTCTTCGATCCTTATTTTTGGAAATTAATTGATGTAGAAAACTGAACGAAGTCTAGATTAGAAGAGAAGATGCAGAATTGTATAAGAAACTTGGGAGAGAAACGTTCGAGAGTTTTACAGAGGTTTTTGAATATAATTTAAACATTTTAGAACTGAAATGACAAAAATACCCCCTTGTTGACATAAACTACACGCTGTTGACATCACACGAAAATTGTAAATGAGAGGCTGAGATTGCATCTCAATTCTCAGTTAGGCCCAAAAATCTCAACCTAATAGGACCCTATATATATATATATATATATATATGTAGGACTCTGATCAATACCAAACCACTCCTAAACTCTAAACGCCGAACAACATCATTATATGATAACCTAGAGTTCATTATAAAAAACTAATAATAAACTTATAATGAACTTCAGATTTCTAAACTATGCATGATGATGTCATTGTTTGTAAATCACAAAATTCCCTATAATGAACTACAATTAAAGTTGTAATGAACTCCGCGTTATTATATAATGATGTGTTTGACGTTTAATGTTTTAAACTAGTTTGGTATATAATACAACCCTAGGGATGTATTTATATCCTTTTTTTAATTATTGTTCAACCTTCTCCTTAAATCTCAGCCCCACGATTTTGTGATCTGATGGCCGAGATATATGCTCCTTTTATTAATAAAATTATTATTTTAATTCAAAAAAAGGCAGATTTGGTATGAGAAATTAAGTCAGTTTCCTTCCATCATTTACGTTATATATTGTTCCTAAATTCAAGGCTCCCATGATTTGATTTCCTTAATTGATTATCTTAATCTAAACTACGTCTTTCTACAATTAAATTTTTATAGCATATTATAATTAAATGGCACGTAAGTTGCTGAAATTGAAAGCGTAACAAATATTAGTTTTTGAGATATACTACATACTTTCTTTTATTTAGCAATCCATCATCAAAATTCGTTTAGATATCATCTCAGCTAGGGAGTAGTTTTAATTGATAAACATAATGTACATATATTACTCTGTAATGGTTTTTTTACTCAGTAATGGACGATTTATGATCTGTAATGTATATGTTTGCTGAGCCGTTTTTTTTGTGTTTGGCCGTGTTTGATTGTTCGGCGCACGTTTCATGTATTCCCCAAAGGTTTAGCAATCCTTGGGGCTAGGGTGTAGTATGTAGTAAGTAACAAAACTGTCGCCAATGTCCACGAGTTTCAGTCATACATCTAGGGTTTAGATATCATCTCGGCTAGGGAGTAGTTTTAATTGATAAACATAATGTACGTATATTACTCTATAATGGTTTTTTTTACTCAGTAATGGACGATTTATGATCTGTAATGTATATGTTTGTTGAGCCAATTTTTTTGTGTTTGGCCGTGTTTGATTGTTCGGCGCACGTTTCATGTATTCCCCAAGGGTTTAGCAACCTTGGGGCTAGGGTGTAGTATGTAGTAAGTAACAAAACTGTCGCCAATGTCCACGAGTTTCAGTCATTCATCTAGGGTTTAGATATCATCTCGGCTAGGGAGTAGTTTTAATTGATAAACATGATGTACATATATTACTCTGTAATGTTTTTTTACTCAGTAATGGACGATTTAATTATTATTCACAAGCACTTAACTTACTGTACATTATTATTCCAGTTCTTTTCATTAATCAGCACATTCTGTACATTATTCGGTTAATTACATCCATTATGTTTTTGAGAGTCTATGATCGCTTAACTCTATATACAATATCTATTCAGTTTGTTGTACATTATTATTAAAATCCATTTAACTTGTTCTACATTATTTTCTACCTATTTTACATTATTAAGGAGTGACGTGTCATTATTCGGTAATTTACATCAATTATAGATTTTGCGTTGATGAAATCATACACTAATACCAAAATATGATTCTGTTTGCAAGAAGCACACTACATATTGTTCAAAACATACCAAGCCACAAGTCGGCTAGATTAAATGTGTTTAGAACCCAATAGGCTAGGTATCCCGAAATTTCCTTTATATTGAAATGCAGGATAGCTCCGAAACCCAGTTCTCGAACGACTTCCTTCTGCCGTGGAGTTAGTCTTTTTAAACAATTAAGGAACTCGGATAGGGTCCGTCGACAATAGAGATGGTTGACTTTCTTCCCCCTCGGTTTCCTCAGCTCTGCCTCTTCATGAGCGGTACTTGTCTCGGCCCTTTGCTCAGCCAATCTCTCCCGGAATTTGTGCGCAATCGCAATTGGAATAACATCATCGACCGCTTCGTCAATGTCCAATCTAGGCTGCTTCGCTGCTGTCCAACATACGACATGAGAACATGATTATAATCGAAGGTATCAATATTGTATCACATTTATATTAGATAATGTATAATACTTGGTAAATAATGTACACAAGCAATCAAATAATGCACAACGGAATATTACATTCACCCATTTACAACCTCTCTATTAAACCAGCAAGACATTGCTTACAATAATTCAAAAATGCACGCAATTACTCCAGGAATTCTAAATGCAAATGCAATAGATTGCTCATCTACAGCCTGGGTTGGTTGGCTTTTTAAAGGTCGGCCTCTCTTCGTCATACTGGATCTGTGAGACGAACCAAAAATCAAAACCCAGTAACATTTCTTCTACATAATCTCCCAATACACAATTGTAAACCAGTAAATAACTACAAATTCAATAATAGACAGAACTCTAACAAAAATGAACTCGATTTTATGATTAAAGAAAATATCGAACAAAAGGAGTTTGAAGACCGTGATTTTTTGGGAGAAATTATTGAATCGACGAGTAGGTGATGTGTAGGCGGTGAAAATCGACGATTAACAGTGGGTATTACCAAATAATTAACCATTTAAACCCTACCTTGTCGTCGCCTTCAACTGGATTGTCGCGCGCGAAGGGAGTGAGGTTTCGACTGTGAAACGGTGCTGGAGGTTGATTTAGGGCGAAAATCAACGGTGTTGTTGATTTCTGGTGGCTTGTAGTTGCGGCTAGGGTTTGGAAATTGGGGTGATTTAGGGGAGACGAATTTCAGTCGTGGATTGAGGGGTGAGACGGTTGGAGTGAGAGAGAGAGTGAGTAGATGGAAGGTCTATTGAAAATTCTGCTTAATTCGTGCTCCTTCCATTTTGAAACATCTATGATTCAATGTTGTTTTACAATTATACCCATATAATGTACAGATTATGCCTAATAATGCAACACGAATTCATTTATCAAAGTTTCGTCTAGTCCGTCCATCCACCTAATCTAATTGTTGATTTAATGCTCCCCTATATATATATATATACATATATATATAGGGTTTTGATCTTTGCAAAACTAATTTTTAATACAAAAATGCAGAACCAAGCATACAAAGGTCATTTTTAAGTCATCATAAGCTTATTTTTACGTCATTATAGTAATGATGACATAAAATGATCTTAACATGACCTCAACCCCGAATTTTATAATATGACCTAAAACTACTTTATAATGACCCTCCGTGTTTTTATTTAATTATTGACCATTAGATTGCCAAATCTCATGGTCAGGATTTGGTCTGGATTTTGTATTGAAATCAATTTTTGTATTGATCATTTTCCTATATATATATATAGGGTCTTGTTAGGTTGAGATTTTTTAGCTTAATTGAGAATTGAGATGCATTTTCAGCCACTCATTTTGAAATGTCAACTGCAAGTAGATTATGTCAACTAAGGGGTATTATCGTCATTTCATTTCAATAGCCAGAATATCAAATGTCAACAACTCGTATTAAAATGTCAACAACTAAAAAAAATTTAATTTTTTTAATTTTTTTAATTTTTTTTTAATTTTTTTAAATTTTCGCGCGATGTCAACTACTGAGACATTATGTCAACTACGATGTGTAGTCTGCACATCAAATGTCAATAGCTCTGCACATCAAATGTCAACAGCTTATAATTGATATTATATATGTGTAGTTGACATGAATTGTATATGTAGTTGACATTGTATGTGTGTAGTTGACATGAATTGTATATGTAGTTGACATTACATGTGTGTAGTTGACATGAATTGTATATGTAGTTGACAAAAAATAAAAAAAAATAAAATAAATAAAATAAAAAAATAAAAAAATAAAAAATCGAAAAAAAAATAATTTTTTAAAAAAAAATAAAAAAAATATTTATTAAATAAAATATATGATGAAATTACAAATATGCCCTTTCACAATTAATTAATGTAAAAATATTTTCCATGTGGCAAATTCTGGACCACTCATTTAATAAAATGAGTGGCTTATAATGCATCTCAATTCTCAATTAGGCTAAAAAATCTCAATTGATCACAACCCTATATATATATATATATATATATATGGTTTTGATCTATGCAAAACTAGATTTAAATACAGAAACGCAGAACAATATCATATGTCCTATTTTGTTCTATTGTTGTTTTTAATCTCAGCCCCACGATTTTGTCATCCGACGGTTAGATTGATGCCACGTGTCATTTAATAATGCAGATTTTCAGTTGAATAATGCACACCGACTAATAATGCACCATTATAGTGTAATAATGCACCATTATAGTGTAATAATGCAGATCATCACAACCATCCAATTCAAGGATCCAATGGTTGTGATCTGATTGAAGCTTGGACTGAAAAGCTGCGAAGGACCTTAACACACCCCTATATATATATATATATATATATATATATATATATTCCTAGCCAATCATTACACGTGGATGAATAATCAGCTGCCATGTGGCAATCATAAAAAATACTCAAAGGGTAAATTTCTCGGCCAGCAATATCCAAAACGCTAACTCAATCTATAGATTGCTGTCTAGCGTTTATACTATTGCAGTGTAGCGTTTATAATATTGCAAGATACGTGTTGTCACAGTGTTACTTTAAGAGGTGTTGTCATTTAACGCACCATATATATATATATATATATATATATATATATATATAGGGGAGCGTTATTCTCATATTCATCCCTTATATCCTTTTTTTTCTTAATATGGGCCGTTAGATCTCATTCATCAACGGTCCAGATGATCTGCATTATTACACTATAATGATGCATTATTAGTCGGTGTGCATTATTCAACTGAAAATCTGCATTATCACACTATAATGGTGCATTATTAGTCGGTGTGCATTATTCAATTGAAAATCTGCATTATTAAACGACACGTGGCACCAATCTAACCGTCGGATGACAAAATCGTGGGGCTGAGATTACAAATAAAAAAGAACAAAAGATACAAAAAGGAAATGAATACATCCATATATATATATATATATATATATATATATTTGTATTATATACCAAACTAGTTTTAAACACTAAACGCCAAACACATCATTATACAATAATGCGGAGTTCATTACAACTTTATTTGTAGTTCATTATAGGGAATTCTAAGATTTAAAAACAATGACATCATCATGCATAATTTAGAAATCTGAAGTTCATTATATGTTTGTTATCAGTTCATTATAATGAACTTCATGTTATCATATAATGATGTTGTTCGGCGTTTAAGGTTTAAGAGTGGTTCGGTATTGATCACAATCCTATATATATATATATATATATAGTCGTGATCATATGATAACCCCTAACTATCGTAATAACCCTATAACCAAATCTGGACCACACATATTTCTAATCATGCGGTTGAGATTCAAACTTAGATTTACTTCATAAAAAAAACGCGGGGGTAAAACTGTCATTTCTCTCATTTAATTTCTGAATTTTGCCAAATATCACGTTAAATGATAAAATGATAAAATGATAGGTTTATTGCATAGAATGATAGTTTTGAGATTCAAACTTAGATTTAGTTCATAAAAAAAAGAGCGGGGGTAAAACTGTCATTTCCCTCATTTAATTTCTGAATTTCACCAAATATCACGTAAAATGATAAAATGATAGGTTTATTGCATAGAATGATAGTTTTGCCGGATAGAATGATACTCTGAGTTGATAAAATGATACTTTTGACTGACTGATAAAATGATATATGTTAGGTTTATTGCATAGAATGATAGTTTTGCCGGATAGAATGATACTCTGAGTTGATAAAATGATACTTTTGACTGACTGATAAAATGATATATGTTAGGTTTATTGCATAGAATGATAGTTTTGCCGGATAGAATGATACTCTGAGTTGATTAAATGATACTTTTGACTGACTGATAAAATGATAAAATGAGCGAAATTCAGAAATTAAATGAGCGAAATTTGGATACGTAAATTTTATCATGAGCGAAATGACATATTTACCCCGCGCTTTTTTTTATGAAGTAAATCTAAGTTTGAATCTAGACCACGTGATTTTAAAAATGTGTGGTCTAGATTTAGTTATAGGGTTATTACGGAAATTGGGGTTATCATTATAATGCACCCCTATATATAAAAAAAAAAAAAAATATCCAATGGCATTGTCGTTGGCCAATCAGAAGCCGCCACGTCGCCCTGCTCTTCGGCACGATCGTGGCGGTGCTCGATGCATCAAGCAGGCGGTGCTCGCCGCGCTGTCGACACGGCGCCTGGTCAATGCATCGGTGCACCGATGCAAGTGCTCTAAGGTGAGTCAAGAGTGTATTACACCATATACTATTATATATTGTAATAATAGTACACAGTAAACAACATACACAGTTATGCAGTAGTACACCGACATATATTATTTGTATATTGCCAGTATTTGTATACACGTATATCTATATACTATTATATATAGATTCATTGCATTGTAAATTTAGAATTTAGATTTTGAAAGTGTGCCAATTAAATTGTAGTAAAATATACAAATAACAAAGAAAAATATGCATGTTGGGGACGGGTATCCGCAATTCGGGTGAGGGATACCCGACTCTGGTATCGGGATTACCCGATATGTAGTGGGACGGATATCGAGACTAAGTTTTTGGGTTAAATCGTGGTGCAGGTATCCGCGGGTACCCGTTTCGACACGCCTAGAAATACACATATTTTAATGCGACGGACGAAATGGAAAACACACATATTTTTATAAGATTGAGAGAGTATCACTCTAAGACCATAACTCAACATTAGATATAAATTATCATAACATCCTAGGAGGTACTCCCTCCGTCCGCGAATAGGAGTCCAGTTTTTCCATTTTAATTCGTCCGCGAATATGAGTCTCAGTTCATTTTTGCTATAAATCTTACTTCATCCATTCCATGTTAATAGAGGCATTTCTTTTCGACACAGGATTTAAAAACAATGTGTTAAATGGTTGGTGAATAAAGTAAGAGAGAATAAAGTAAAAGAGATGAAGAGAGAATAATGTAAAAAAGATGAAGAGAGGGAATATAAATGACTTAATTAACTTGGAACTTCCTAAAATAGGAAAATGGCTATATTAACATGGAACGGAGGGAATGCTAATCTAAAGTACCAGTTTAATAAGAAGAATTTTATCATTTTTGGAGGGAAATGAGAAGTTGAATGTGTAATTAATTTTTTCTATTTTTTACAAATGTTGGCATTATATATTTTACAAAAAATACTCAATTAAAGCATAGAATTCTAAAAGAAGATTGAAATATACTCCCTCCGTCTCAAGTTACTTGAGTCGTATTCGTTTTTGGGTTGTCTCAAGTTACTTGAATCATTTCTATTTTTGGCTAAAAACAAAACATCTAATCTCACCTACTTTACTCTTTTTAAACTCTACTCTATTTTCTTTCTCTTACTTTATTATCTGTGTGGAGATGATGACTCAGCTGCACTAATACTTCAGCATTGAAATCGAAGATGAAAGAGGAAGAAAAGAATTGCTGAAGCTCATCTCAAACTTCGGGTGTTTAGGAGCCGTCCGATGCGGCATTAGTTTAGAGATTAAGTCCTAGCCGTTAGATCTAACTAGTCGTTGGATGATTAGCTTAAATAGTTGTTGAGTTAGTTAAAATGTTAGTTTTTCATCCCTTTCGTTGTAGCTCGTTTCTTATCCCTTTTCTCGACGCAATAAAATTTCTTTTCTTCGCAACTCTTCTCTCTCGATCAACTCTAGCTCACATATACAGACTACACACAATCCTTACAAATTGGCGTCGTCTGTGGGAAAAGAAAGAAGAAGAAGTTCTTGAGCTGAATTGATTTCGAGTAGGGAAGCGAATCCGCGAAAAATAATGGCTTCTAGGTTTGAGGCGGAGAAGTTCACGGGCAAGAATGATTTTTCCCTTTGGAGAATGAAGTTGAGGGCGATGCTAATTCAGCAATGCTTGGCATCGGCGCTTGCGGTCGAGGAGAAGGATGGAAGGCAAGGAAATCTTGGATGAAAAGGCAACCGCCAAGAAAGCTGAGATTGAGGCTAAAGCGCATAGTGTGATTGTGCTTAGCCTCGGTGATAAGGTGCTTCGCGAGGTTGCGAAGGAGAAAACTGCAGCCGACATCTTGACAAAACTCGAGGATCTTTACTTGACAAAATCTCTTGCGAATAGGCTGTTCATGAACCAGCGGTTATACTCCTACAAGTTCTTAGAAGGGAAGGGGGTCTTGGAGCAATTGGAGGACTTTAACAAGGCAGTAGATGATCTTGAGAATATTGATGTTTCAATAGGAGATGAAGACACGGCCATACTACTGCTGAATGCCCTGCCACAAACATTTGATCAGTTTCGTGATGCTTTTTTGTATGGTCGTGATAGGACCATCACTCTTTTGGAAGTCCGATATCACGCCCGCATTTTCTAAGGATAGAAAACACGGTTGATCGCGACTAGGGGAGGGTTAAAGAAGCCGGGAAGAAAGGGGAAGACAACGCAACTCGACCGTAGCTCGAAACAAATGGGAATAGCTCGAATAAAAACAGAGTATCTCAACAATCGAAACAAATGGGAATAGCTCGAATAAAAACAGTAGATGAAATTACAAATATGCCCTTTCACAATTAATTAATGTAAAAATATTTTCCATGTGGCAAATTCTGGACCACTCATTTAATAAAAATGAGTGGCTTATAATGCATCTCAATTCTCAATTAGGCTAAAAAATCTCAATTGATCACAACCCTATATATATACATATATATATATATGGTTTTGATCTATGCAAAACTAGATTTAAATACAGAAACGCAGAACAATATCATATGTCCTATTTTGTTCTATTGTTGTTTTTAATCTCAGCCCCACGATTTTGTCATCCGACGGTTAGATTGATGCCACGTGTCATTTAATAATGCAGATTTTCAGTTGAATAATGCACACCGACTAATAATGCACCATTATAGTGTAATAATGCACCATTATAGTGTAATAATGCAGATCATCACAACCATCCAATTCAAGGATCCAATGGTTGTGATCTGATTGAAGCTTGGACTGAAAAGCTGCGAAGGACCTTAACACACCCCTATATATATATATATATATATATATACAGAAATTTTCAACAATATCATATGTCCTATTTTGTTCTATTGTTGTTTTTAATCTCAGCCCCACGATTTTGTCATCCGACGGTTAGATTGATGCCACGTGTCATTTAATAATGCAGATTTTCAGTTGAATAATGCACACCGACTAATAATGCACCATTATAGTGTAATAATGCACCATTATAGTGTAATAATGCAGATCATCACAACCATCCAATTCAAGGATCCAATGGTTGTGATCTGATTGAAGCTTGGACTGAAAAGCTGCGAAGGACCTTAACACACCCCTATATATATATATATATATATATATATATATTCCTAGCCAATCATTACACGTGGATGAATAATCAGCTGCCATGTGGCAATCATAAAAAATACTCAAAGGGTAAATTTCTCGGCCAGCAATATCCAAAACGCTAAACTCAATCTATAGATTGCTGTCTAGCGTTTATACTATTGCAGTGTAGCGTTTATAATATTGCAAGATACGTGTTGTCACAGTGTTACTTTAAGAGGTGTTGTCATTTTAACGCACCATATATATATATATATATATATATATATATATATATATATATATATATATAGGGGAGCGTTATTCTCATATTCATCCCTTATATCCTTTTTTTTCTTAATATGGGCCGTTAGATCTCATTCATCAACGGTCCAGATGATCTGCATTATTACACTATAATGATGCATTATTAGTCGGTGTGCATTATTCAACTGAAAATCTGCATTATCACACTATAATGGTGCATTATTAGTCGGTGTGCATTATTCAATTGAAAATCTGCATTATTAAACGACACGTGGCACCAATCTAACCGTCGGATGACAAAATCGTGGGGCTGAGATTACAAATAAAAAAGAACAAAAGATACAAAAAGGAAATGAATACATCCATATATATATATATATATATATATATATATATATATATATATATTTGTATTATATACCAAACTAGTTTTAAACACTAAACGCCAAACACATCATTATACAATAATGCGGAGTTCATTACAACTTTATTTGTAGTTCATTATAGGGAATTCTAAGATTTAAAAACAATGACATCATCATGCATAATTTAGAAATCTGAAGTTCATTATATGTTTGTTATCAGTTCATTATAATGAACTTCATGTTATCATATAATGATGTTGTTCGGCGTTTAAGGTTTAAGAGTGGTTCGGTATTGATCACAATCCTATATATATATATATATATAGTCGTGATCATATGATAACCCCTAACTATCGTAATAACCCTATAACCAAATCTGGACCACACATATTTCTAATCATGCGGTTGAGATTCAAACTTAGATTTACTTCATAAAAAAAACGCGGGGGTAAAACTGTCATTTCTCTCATTTAATTTCTGAATTTTGCCAAATATCACGTTAAATGATAAAATGATAAAATGATAGGTTTATTGCATAGAATGATAGTTTTGAGATTCAAACTTAGATTTAGTTCATAAAAAAAAGAGCGGGGGTAAAACTGTCATTTCCCTCATTTAATTTCTGAATTTCACCAAATATCACGTAAAATGATAAAATGATAGGTTTATTGCATAGAATGATAGTTTTGCCGGATAGAATGATACTCTGAGTTGATAAAATGATACTTTTGACTGACTGATAAAATGATATATGTTAGGTTTATTGCATAGAATGATAGTTTTGCCGGATAGAATGATACTCTGAGTTGATAAAATGATACTTTTGACTGACTGATAAAATGATATATGTTAGGTTTATTGCATAGAATGATAGTTTTGCCGGATAGAATGATACTCTGAGTTGATTAAATGATACTTTTGACTGACTGATAAAATGATAAAATGAGCGAAATTCAGAAATTAAATGAGCGAAATTTGGATACGTAAATTTTATCATGAGCGAAATGACATATTTACCCCGCGCTTTTTTTTATGAAGTAAATCTAAGTTTGAATCTAGACCACGTGATTTTAAAAATGTGTGGTCTAGATTTAGTTATAGGGTTATTACGGAAATTGGGGTTATCATTATAATGCACCCCTATATATAAAAAAAAAAAAAAATATCCAATGGCATTGTCGTTGGCCAATCAGAAGCCGCCACGTCGCCCTGCTCTTCGGCACGATCGTGGCGGTGCTCGATGCATCAAGCAGGCGGTGCTCGCCGCGCTGTCGACACGGCGCCTGGTCAATGCATCGGTGCACCGATGCAAGTGCTCTAAGGTGAGTCAAGAGTGTATTACACCATATACTATTATATATTGTAATAATAGTACACAGTAAACAACATACACAGTTATGCAGTAGTACACCGACATATATTATTTGTATATTGCCAGTATTTGTATACACGTATATCTATATACTATTATATATAGATTCATTGCATTGTAAATTTAGAATTTAGATTTTGAAAGTGTGCCAATTAAATTGTAGTAAAATATACAAATAACAAAGAAAAATATGCATGTTGGGGACGGGTATCCGCAATTCGGGTGAGGGATACCCGACTCTGGTATCGGGATTACCCGATATGTAGTGGGACGGATATCGAGACTAAGTTTTTGGGTTAAATCGTGGTGCAGGTATCCGCGGGTACCCGTTTCGACACGCCTAGAAATACACATATTTTAATGCGACGGACGAAATGGAAAACACACATATTTTTATAAGATTGAGAGAGTATCACTCTAAGACCATAACTCAACATTAGATATAAATTATCATAACATCCTAGGAGGTACTCCCTCCGTCCGCGAATAGGAGTCCAGTTTTTCCATTTTAATTCGTCCGCGAATATGAGTCTCAGTTCATTTTTGCTATAAATCTTACTTCATCCATTCCATGTTAATAGAGGCATTTCTTTTCGACACAGGATTTAAAAACAATGTGTTAAATGGTTGGTGAATAAAGTAAGAGAGAATAAAGTAAAAGAGATGAAGAGAGAATAATGTAAAAAAGATGAAGAGAGGGAATATAAATGACTTAATTAACTTGGAACTTCCTAAAATAGGAAAATGGCTATATTAACATGGAACGGAGGGAATGCTAATCTAAAGTACCAGTTTAATAAGAAGAATTTTATCATTTTTGGAGGGAAATGAGAAGTTGAATGTGTAATTAATTTTTTCTATTTTTTACAAATGTTGGCATTATATATTTTACAAAAAATACTCAATTAAAGCATAGAATTCTAAAAGAAGATTGAAATATACTCCCTCCGTCTCAAGTTACTTGAGTCGTATTCGTTTTTGGGTTGTCTCAAGTTACTTGAATCATTTCTATTTTTGGCTAAAAACAAAACATCTAATCTCACCTACTTTACTCTTTTTAAACTCTACTCTATTTTCTTTCTCTTACTTTATTATCTGTGTGGAGATGATGACTCAGCTGCACTAATACTTCAGCATTGAAATCGAAGATGAAAGAGGAAGAAAAGAATTGCTGAAGCTCATCTCAAACTTCGGGTGTTTAGGAGCCGTCCGATGCGGCATTAGTTTAGAGATTAAGTCCTAGCCGTTAGATCTAACTAGTCGTTGGATGATTAGCTTAAATAGTTGTTGAGTTAGTTAAAATGTTAGTTTTTCATCCCTTTCGTTGTAGCTCGTTTCTTATCCCTTTTCTCGACGCAATAAAATTTCTTTTCTTCGCAACTCTTCTCTCTCGATCAACTCTAGCTCACATATACAGACTACACACAATCCTTACAAATTGGCGTCGTCTGTGGGAAAAGAAAGAAGAAGAAGTTCTTGAGCTGAATTGATTTCGAGTAGGGAAGCGAATCCGCGAAAAATAATGGCTTCTAGGTTTGAGGCGGAGAAGTTCACGGGCAAGAATGATTTTTCCCTTTGGAGAATGAAGTTGAGGGCGATGCTAATTCAGCAATGCTTGGCATCGACGCTTGCGGTCGAGGAGAAGGATGGAAGGCAAGGAAATCTTGGATGAAAAGGCAACCGCCAAGAAAGCTGAGATTGAGGCTAAAGCGCATAGTGTGATTGTGCTTAGCCTCGGTGATAAGGTGCTTCGCGAGGTTGCGAAGGAGAAAACTGCAGCCGACATCTTGACAAAACTCGAGGATCTTTACTTGACAAAATCTCTTGCGAATAGGCTGTTCATGAACCAGCGGTTATACTCCTACAAGTTCTTAGAAGGGAAGGGGGTCTTGGAGCAATTGGAGGACTTTAACAAGGCAGTAGATGATCTTGAGAATATTGATGTTTCAATAGGAGATGAAGACACGGCCATCCTACTGCTGAATGCCCTGCCACAAACATTTGATCAGTTTCGTGATGCTTTTTTGTATGGTCGTGATAGGACCATCACTCTTTTGGAAGTCCGATATCACGCCCGCATTTTCTAAGGATAGAAAACACGGTTGATCGCGACTAGGGGAGGGTTAAAGAAGCCGGGAAGAAAGGGGAAGACAACGCAACTCGACCGTAGCTCGAAACAAATGGGAATAGCTCGAATAAAAACAGAGTATCTCAACAATCGACAACTCAAAAAATAAATATTATCTGTAGCACCCCGAAAAATTGTGACTTTTTTTATTATTATTTTTATTTGATGCCTTATTTTTTTTATTAATGTGGTTATTGAATGAGAATTTCTTTTGTGGAAATTGAGTCTCTATGTGTTTGAGTTAATTATGTGAAATTAGTTGTTGTGAATTATGTGAGTTAATGTGATTAAGCTTCCAATGTGTGAATTAAATTAAATGGGATAATGCATAATCATTCTAGCCATTTTATTTGAAATTCTCGACCCTACTATTTATTGGAAATAATACTTTCTTTCTTGGATTTAATTAATTGCTTTGGGATATTTATCCAAATTAAATCCAAACCAAATTGTCTCTATGTTATTCTACATGATTTTCGACCCCTTGTCCATCCCTTGAAATTTTCGACTTCTCCTAGTAATTAGGAGAAGGAATTATTTTGTAGATCTAATTGGTACTTTTTTTATTTCCTTCCCTTAATCCAAAATCCAATTGAATATCTCCATATCCTATTTCAATTAGGATTTGATTCTTTCTTTCCCTAAAACCTCATAATTTTCGCCCATATGCCTTTCAATTACTTGTGGGATTAATTTATTCGTTACCTATTTTGTGGGAGTCTTTTCCTACAAGAAATTACCAAATTTAAATCCTATTCCTATTTGATTTGAGGATTTAAGTATTTTTCCTTGATATTTCCCATTATACATGCCCCTTTTTATTTCCCCACATGGAGATGCTTGAATTATTTTGTTACCTTATTTATGAGATACTCAATATCTTTTTACCTATTTTGTGAGTATCTTTCTCTCCAAGTAAATACCAAATAAATATCTATGCTAATTAAATAGTAATTTTCGAAAATTACTCCACCACATACTACACGCCTATTTTCCTTTCAATGGTGGGATTTATTCATTGACATCTATTTTATTCTTCCACAATTTTAATTGTTTTATTGTGGGATTTATCCTAGACTATAAATTAAAAGAACCCTAACCCTAGCCCTCATATTTTCGCCTCCCTCTTCTCTCCATACCACACGTCTCTCTTTTCCTCTCCTTCTCCACCAATCCTTCACCAATTCCTAGTTCTTGCATCATTGTGGAGTTGGAAATTCAAGATTCATCGAAGAATCGCATCATTCGTCTTTCCTACCGATTGTTTTTCAAGAGAAAGGTATACTTTAATTCATCTTTCTCCTTCTTACCATTGAATCCATGTTTCTTGATCCCCTCGTGCATATAGTGAGTGTAGAAATCATAGATCTAAAAATTAATCGGTTGGGAAGGATGTTTACATGAGAAAGTATGTGTATATGCGTGTATGTATGTGTGTGTGTGAGTTTGTGGATGATTCATTGGAGAATGCTATGTGTAAATAGGAGAACATGGTTGTGATGTCGTTTTTGAAGCGGGAATATGTGTTGAAAGTATGAATATGTATGTGTGGATGAATAATAGACAAATCCTAGTTTGTAAATGTTGAGCATGAAAACTGTGGTGTTCGGACAGTAGGTTCCGACGAGTGTTTGGCCGACCAAACGATCTTATTTTGGCACGAATTTTTAACCGAGTGATATTTTAAGTGTCTTCTGTGTTGTGTCAAAATTTCAGCCTCTTTTGACGAAAGATGAATGTTTAACGAATTTTTCAATTGAACTGCGCAGTCCTGTCAGAATTTGTATTTTCGTCCAGTGAGTTTCGTTTTTGTTTTTGACCGACCTAAAGATGTGATTTTGGTGTGTATTTTTAACTGGATGAACCTTGACGTGTCTACTGTGTGGTGACCAAATTTTAGCTTCAAATGATATCGGATGGATTTTTAATGATTTTTACAAAACGACTACGTTGTTCTGCCAGATTCATGTCTTGATTGAAATAGTCTTGTTGGCAAGTTTTGAATGAAATACATGATACATGTGTGTGTAAGAACTTATCCTATGATGTGATTATGCGTTGCACGTTGATGTATGCTAAAGTGTTCGTTGCATGTTTGATGGTGAACGATTGGGATGGGCAATATGAGAAAACGATGAAAGGAACGATAGGGCATGCATGAGTAACGTGTTGATAGAAAACTGATTGTGTTGTATTATGGGGTTATGATGTTGATAAGGGTTGTTGTGCGTACGTGGGGTACGAAGAGCAAGGATTTCAATAAAGTTGTGAACGTGTTTGTAAGCAATCGAGGTGAGCTTTCTTTTACTAAACTCATTTTACGTTTAAAAATTATGATATTGGAGATATAAGGGTAGTTTAAAGTGTTATGTCATGCCATGATTGTTTTTATGTTGAGATTGTTGTCTGATGCCTAGTTCGTTTGAGCTTGCTCTGTTAGGCTATAGGGCTGTGATTGTTTTGATGTTGAGATTGTTGTCTGATACCTAGTTCATTTGAGCTTGCTCCGTTAGGCTATAGGGCTATGTGTGAAACGAATTCGGGTCTGAGTAGGGCCGCAAACCGCTGTGTACACAGGTGGGATCGGGAGCCGTCCTTGCTAGTCGGCCGGTCTCGTGGGCGAATAGTGTGGCCACACTTTCGTCGCACTATGGTAAGAGGATGATGTGATTGATTGATTGTGGAGAAAGTGGGGAGATTGTTTTGACTGGCTAGTCTACGAAAATGTTTTGTGATACTCGATGATATTCTTTTCTAAAATGTTAAAACTCGAGTTCACTATGGTATGGATAACATAACTTTTATCAAGTATTTTTGCGTGTGTCCACTGAGTATCTCAAGTACTCAGCCCTGCATATGTTTTCTTTATGTGCAGGTTGAGCGGTTATGTTGCGGCGGATGTCGAGTCGAGCCTTAAGAAATTCCGGATGCGTCGTGTCTTCATACATAGGCGTCTCCCTATGACTCTCTAGACACCTTTATTCCGCTGCCTTGTTTCGAATCGTTCTTGATAAAGTCTTTCGTTTTGCTCTACACTACTTTATGACATTATTTACCTTGAGATATTAACCCACTGCTTAATTGTTTAATCGATTAAAACTTTTCTTTTGAAGCTTTGTTTAAGATGCTGTCTTTCATTGTTTTCCCTTCTTCTTCCCCGCTCCTTAGTCCCTTCCCTAGTCACGATTTCCCCGTCTTTACTATCCTTAGTAAGGGCGGGCGTGACATTATCTCAGCGATTTAAGATCTCAAAAGAAGGACAACTACTCAGCGGAAGCATTTGAAAGAAGGAATATGCCACGTGTGAAGACATGACACATTCTAAACACTTAAATTTCTTCAACGGTCTTGCTCAACACCTACCGCACCCGTCACGCTCAACGTGCACATTTTTTAAAAGAAATGCAGGGCTGAGTACTTGATGCACCCAGTGAACACGTGCCAAAATAATTTTCATAAAATATTGTGTCAGCGTTTAAAAGTGAACTCGGGGTTTTTATAAAAGACCAAGTCACCAAAACATTTTCTCGCTCAAAAGTATGGCCGCGCAGCCCATATTTCTCTCTCCTCGTACCATATCTGAACCTCATGTGTGAAACGAGAACGTCGCCACATTCTCGATCTCCGGACAGGCCAACTCGAAAGATAGCGACACGATCCCCTTTGTGTACACTAGTTTGAACAGAGACTCACTCCATAGACAAACCCGAATTCGATTAAACCCATAACTTCTAGTAGGGACTCACTCCCCACTAGGGCGATCAAATAGGCGCATCCTCAAAAATAAAATACGGCATGACACAACATATTTGGAATTTAAGCACATAGCTCGTACTTGAAAGATATTGTGTAAATTTAAAAGTAAGCCCACAAATAATGTAGGATAGAAAAGCCCACCTCGTTCGCTAAATATTCTTAACTTGAAAATTCTCACTTCGTCTTTAACTCGCTTGCGAAAGAAAACCCTTTTGAAATAAAAATGCAACTCATCAAAACTCGTGAAAACATCTAATTAAATTAAAATGCATGCATCCTACATGACTGCTCGTTTAATTCTCTAACTCATTCTAAAGGGAATTTCTAAATCCTCTTATATTAAACTCGGGTTAAAACAAGTATTACCAAAACTACTTAACTCACTGGCTTAAAATTATTAACCTCATTCATAAAACAAGTATTCCCAACTCATCACTAAAGATACCCCACTCAACATATACAATAAAATTATTAACCTCATTCATAAAACAAGTATTCCCAACTCATCACTAAAGATACCCCACTCAACATATACAGTAAATTCAAGTGGCCCATACCTACAATTAAATAAAAAGGAACTTATAACAATAAAATAATGGGAAAGAAACAAACCAACTAAGTTTAAATACTCCTAATCACTATTACGTCTTCATCATGTATCCCCAATTTCTAACTCTTTCTCTCTCCTGCACCTCACCTTGTTCTTCTTCTAATACGTAACACACAATCCTCTTCTCACCTTCTCTCTTGTTAAGTCCCAAATAAAAATTCCCATAAAACAGAAGTTAATTCTCCAATTCAAAATCGAAAATCCTAAACTTGTCTCCCTAAATCGCGCTCTCTCTCCCTTTCTCAATTTCTTTCTACCGGCGTTGTCACCAGCCCGCGATCCGAGCTGCCGTCGTTGCTCGCTTCGCCGGATACACTGCAGTTTCAGCGCCGACTCCACCGCAACGCTACCACCGTCGTCCCGGTCTACTTCCCAACTTAAAGGTATGATCTTTAACCAAACTCTCTCCTTTATTTTTCTTAATTGCTACTTAGTGAAACGAAAGGAAAAATGGATCGAAGTCTTAATTATCGATGTGGATTTGGAAAAAAAGGCTGCTTTGTTTCTGGGATTACAGTATTTTTGTGTGCACAGCTATTGCCTACCATCTCTATACGGCATTATGCAACTTGTGAAATCAAAACAAGGGAACTTGAGACCTTGGGGTTTACCTTATGCAGTGAAGAATCTGCCTTTGCTTCTCTATCCCTCTCGGATCTCTTCTCAGACTACTGAAAATTCTCTACTCTACTTTTCCTCAGATTTATGAAAGGTGGAAAACGTGTGGGATGGTTATATATATAGATATACACAGGTGAAATTGTTACTGAATGCCTCCTAATTCTCACGGAAGAGATTTGAATGGAAGATTGAGCAGATTTGAGCATATCTACGGTTGATCTCATATTGGATTCTCCAAAAGTAGTTTCATAGAAAGAAAATTGGGCTGGGTGCATAAAAAACATTATAGGCTATAAAATTTTATTCTTTGGCTAAATTTAAATTCTATTTTCTCCTCAAAAATCATGTACATTCCTTGATTTCTTATGCAACACGAATCTCCAAAATTTTCGAGCATTCACAAAATTCCACTTCCATTGCTACTTAAAATTCTCTACTCTCTAATCAAGTAAGGCTTAAGGAAAACACGAGCTCAAAAAAAATTAATTCCATAAACTCTCAAAATAAAACTAAACGATATTTGGGTAAAATTCGACGATCATCCAAAATAAAACAACTAAAAGGAGTAGGAAAAGTTGGGGCGTCACATCCAAACTGTTTTGAGGGCAAAAGAACTTCAAAAGAGTGAGTTGAAGGCCGCTGATCCGAATGCAGAAAGCCTCAACATCAAGAAATTTAGAGGCAAGAAATTGTTCAAGAAGCCTCAGGAACCCTTCAAGAATGTTTCAACTGGACAGAAGGAGACGCGCTCTTGTCATTGGTGCAAAAAGCCTTGCCATTTGAAGAGAGATTGTTTTGCTTGGAAAAGAAAGCAAGAGAGTGAAGGGAAGGCTGTTAATTCGGCTGAGGCAATAGGGGATGAAGAGGTTCATGAAGTGCTGAATGTTTAGGGTTTAGGGTTTGATGATATTGAGGCTGAATGTTCTGGATAGTGATGTTTCTGGGACTTGGATCATGGACTGTGGCTGTAGTTTTCACATATGCCATAATCTTGAATGGTTTGATGATATTGAGGCTGCCACTGGATCTGTTATTCTTGGTAATAATCAAGTGTGCTCTGTAAAGGGCATAGGCTTAGTTAAGTTGAAGGGAGAAAATGGAGCTATGATAGTCCTGAGTGGAGTTAGGTACATTCCAGATGTAAAAAGGAATCTGATCTCGTTATGGTTCCTGGAGAGAAGGGGTGCTCTTTTTCTTGTGAAGATGGAAAAATAGAGGTGTGTAAAGCTGGGAAAATGCTCATGAAGGCAGAAAGAAGAGGAAGTATGTACTATTTAGTTGCACTCATTTGCAGTAAGGGATGTGCAGAGCTTCACAACATTGCTTCTAGCACTTTGAGCCAGTGGCACACCAGACTTGGACATCCATCGACCGGCAGTGTGAGAGAGCTGGTCAAGAAAGGGGTCTTGCACTGCAGTGATGATGAGGAATGTATGCTGGGCAAGGCCAAGAAGTTGTCTAATCCAAAAGGAAATCACACTTCTTCTAGACCTTTAGACTATGCACACAGTGACTTGTGGGGGCCTGCACAAGAAAAATCCATTGGAGGAGACAGATACTATATGAGTATAATTGATGACTATTCTAGAAAGATATGGTTGTTCATATTAATGGAGAAGTCTGAGGCCTTCATGAGATTTAAAGAGTGGTGTGCTTAGGTGGAGGCAGAGAAGGGAGTGTGCTTGAAGTATTTTAGAACTGACAATGGTCTTGAATACTTGTCCAAGGAGTTTGATGATTTTGCAGGCTAAAGGGCATAAAAAGACACAGGACCTTGCCAATGAATCCCCAACAAAATGGGGTGGCAGAGAAGGCCAACAGGACCATATTGGAGAGGGTGAGATGCATGCTTCTGGCTGCAGGGATGGAGAAGAGATTCTGGGCAGAAGCAGCATCCACAGTAGTTAAACTCATGAACAAGTGCCTCTCATCCTCTATTAATGGTGATACACCAGATTTTAGGTGGTATGGAAGTTGTGGTGGATATTCCAGTCTAAGGACATTTGGCTGCAAGGCTTTTGCTCATGTGAAGCAAGGGAAATTAGAGCCTCGGGAACTGAAATGTGTCATGTTGGGATACCAGTCAGGTGTTAAGGGATATTGGCTTTGGTGTATAGAACCTGGTAATGCAAAAATTGTTATTAGCAGAGATGTGGTCTTCTAGGAAAAGGAATTGCCATTCAAGAAATCTGCAGATGATGCTGCAAATGATCCTCATAAAATGAAATCCACTTCTGCAATTGAGGTGGAGCCTGAGTCCCAGCCTGATGAAGCTAATGATCCAATATTGAGTGAACAGATTCCTCATCAGCCTCAGCCTGAACCAGATAGTCTGAGAGATTGGAAACTTGCCAGAGATAGATCAAAGAGATCCATCAAACCACCAGCTAAGTACTCAGATGCAGAATTCCTTTTTTATGCTCTCTTGGTGGCAGAAGAAGTTGAATATTCAGAACCTTGCTCTTATAATGAAGCTATGCAGAGCAAGGAATGGGAAAGGTGGATGCAAGCTATGATTGAGGAGATAGAATCCTTATTAAAAATGGTACTTGGGTGTTGGTGGAGAAACCAGATGGAAGGAGGGTTGTTAGCTGTAAATGGATTTTTAAGAAAAAAAATTGAAGCTGCTCCAGATGAAGGGGTGAGGTTTAAAGCTAGGCTGGTGGTAAGGGGGTTCACACAAGAGTAGGGTGTTGATTTTGATGAGGTTTTTTGCCCTGTAGTAAAGCATGCATCAATTAGGATATTGTTGGCTATTGTTGCAAGAAGAGACTGGGAGTTGGAGCAACTTGATGTAAAAACAGCCTTCTTGCATGGTGACTTAAGAGAGACAATCTATATGCAGCAGCCTGAAGGCTTTATTAGATCAGAAGATAAAGAAAAGGTCTGCCTCTTGAAGAAGAGTATATATGGATTGAAGCAGGCCAGCAGACAATGGCATAGAAAGTTTGATGACCATATGCTCAGCACTGGTTTTGTGAGCTCCAAGTTTGATGAATGTGTTTATATTAAGCATGAAGGTGGAGCTGTTGTGGCTTACCTACTGCTCTATGTTGATGACATGCTGCTGGCTGGAGCATGTCAGCAAGAA
The DNA here is from genome assembly GCF_004379255.2 of Salvia splendens. NCBI lineage: Eukaryota > Viridiplantae > Streptophyta > Magnoliopsida > Lamiales > Lamiaceae > Salvia > Salvia splendens. The sequence continues at coordinate 29,036,459 of NC_056033.1, read as the reverse complement.
ATTCAGAAAGTCAAGAATGATTTAAGGTCAGCATTTGAGATGAAGGACCTGGGATCAGCCAAACGAATTCTGGGGATGACTATTACCAGAGATATAAAGGAGAAGAAGATATGGTTGACTCAGTCTGATTATATCTTGAGAATGCTTAGAAGGTTTGGACTAGATAATGTTAAAGAAGAATCAGTTCCTATGGGCCAGCACTACAAACTCTCAATGGAGCAAAAACCAAAGTCTGATGTAGAAGTGACTGAGATAGCAGAAAGTCCCATATGCAAGTATGATTGGGAGTGCTATGTATGCTATGATTAGCACAAGGCCTGACATAGCTCAAGTTGTGTCTGCAACCTCCAGATACATGTCAAATCATGGGAAGGAACATTGGTCAGCTTTGAGATGGTTGATGAAATATATGAAAGGAGCCAGCAACATTGGAATTCTGTTTGATGGTGCAAAGGAGTCCACAGATGATGCTTTGATAGGCTGGTCAGACACTGATTATGTAGGAAATATAGACACTAGAAGATCTCAATCAGGCTATATATTTACTCTTTTTGGTTCTGCTATAAGTTGGAAGAGCAGTCTTCAAGCAGTGGTTGCATTATCCACAACAGAGGTCGAGTTCATGGCTCTAGCAACTGCAGTTAAGGAAAGTTTCTGGCTCAGGGGTATATTGAATGATTTTGGAATAACTCAAGAGTCAGTGGCTATTGGTTGTGACAACACAAGTGCAATCTGCTTAGCTAAACACCAAGTGTACCATGAAAGGAGTAAGCACATTGATGTGCGCTTACACTTCATCCGAGAGAAAATAGAGGAGGGTGAGGTGAAGGTGTTCAAGGTGGACACGACTGAGAATCCGGCTGATATGCTAACAAAACCATTACCTAAAAACAAGCTGGAGTTATGCATGGAGCTGGTGAATTTGTGCATAATGGAGTAATAGTGAGCTGAGTAATCAAGGTGGAGATTTGTGGAGATGAAGACTCAACTGCACTAATACTTCAGCATTGAAATCGAAGATGAAAGAGGAAGAAAAGAATTGCTGAAGAAAAGAGTCGTCTGATGCGGCATTAGTTTAGAGATTAAGTCCTAGCCGTTAGATCTAATTAGCCGTTGGATGAATAGTTGTTGAGTTAGTTAAAATGTTAGTTTTTCATCCCTTTCGATGTATCTCGTTTTTTTATCCCTTTTCTCGACGCAATAAAATTTCTTTTCTTCGCAACTCTTCTCTCTCGATCAACTCTAGCTCACATATACAAACTACACACAATCCTTACAATCTGCTCTACTTTATTTAACTAAGTAAACACAACTTTCTTAAATCACATGTCGAAAAGAAATGCCTCAAGTAAAGTGGGACGAATGGAGTATATAAATAGGTACTGTACAACATCATTGAGGCTGGCATAAGGAATGGAGGCAGTGGCAGCGGAAGGGATGTAGGCAGCGGAGGCGAGTGGAAGAGAACCAAGGCGGCAGCAGCAGCGGAAGAGACGGAGGCAGCAAGGGCGGTGTAGGCACTGCAAGATCCATCCGGCGACACCATGGCCGGCCAAACAGACAGTTAAGCGGGATGGAAGGAAACCCGGCGAGCACGGCGGTGGCGTGGCGGCGTCGATTGGCAGAGAGAGGGAGGTGGCGAGGCAAGGCAAACGAGAGGGAGGTGGCTCCGCCGATTGAGAAAGAGTGTGGAGGCGCGGGAGAGAGATAGAGAAGAGGGAGGCGCAACTTTTATGTAGGGTTTATTGTAATTATTATTTGGGTTTTTATTATGTTGGATTTTTGGAAAATTTTATACTCCAATAATTTTCTTTTTAATTGAATAGAGTCCTATATTAGGTGTATATTATTATGGTTATATTATTGTGTCTTAAAAGTTAGGTTATAATTAGGACTATTAGTTTATTAGACTTAGTATAATACTTCATATATATTTTTTAAATTAATATTTTATATAAATAAGTTATTAAATTTATATATTAAGTAGTCTTATATTTGGGATATATTTATAGGACGGACTGAAAGTGTACATATTTTTATAGGACGGAAGAAGTATAAATATTAGTATTAATTATTTATTTTGTATAATTTGTGTTATTATATACTCCATAATATACTTTAAATTTAATTATAAGAAAATAAATTAAATAATATTCTATTTAATTTATATATAAATTATTGATAAATTATCATGGGGTTTATGTGTAATTTAAATAAATATGTAGCTAAGATTGAAAAAGTAAAAAAAGGTAGGTGAATATAGAATTTTCTTTAGGGTTTGAGTTGGTGTAAATGGTTGGAATACATAGTTATTTTACTTATGAATATATATTTGTATTCAAGATAATTACTAAAAGTAGTATACATAGTTATAATTGAGTTGATATTGATTTATTCTACTAGGTAAGATATTGTTTTTTATGACATTAAGTTCTATTTCTTTTTTTTACGCTTCTCAAAATATTATGCTTATGAATATTATCATGTATAAGTGAAATAAGACTCTTATTGTGGGACGGACAGAAATGGAAAAATATGACTCTTATTGTGGGACGGAGGGAGTATAAAACAAATGCTACTATATGCATTTCGTCAATATAATTACTTTGATAATACGATTCAATCGTAACATATACTTTGTATCCACTACTACTATTGTAATCTACATGCTAATAATGTTTTGAAAATATAAGTTTTGGTGATCAAAACGTGTGAACTATTTATTTTGTGTTGACGAACTTTTAACTTTATTTGTATTTTACTCTATACTTTATCCTCATAAGTCATAACTCACTGCATCACTCAATTTCCTTCTTTTTTTATATATCTTATTCTAATTGATAATACTATTTGTTTCTACATATTTTTCTAAATAACAAATAGAAGTATATTTTTCTCCATTCTTTTCATAAATTAAAAATGTACTATTAACTTATTTGGGAAAAAAGTGTGGTTTTGTCATGTATGGAGTGCAGATGAGTTCGGTGGTGGTTATTTTACATACCATTACTATGGCTAGGAATATTCATGATGTCAGGTTGGCGGCTTTTGTTGGTAAATCGGGTAAGCAAAAAGTGCAACTTTAGTTGGTTGAGGCCACCTTCACAAGGGGTTTTAAAATTGAATACGGATGTTTCCCTAGAGTGGATATCTGGTCGTGCCTATGAAGGATGATTGATTAGAGATGATGCAGGTAATTAATTGGAGACATGGATTTGTGGCTAATACCGAGGTTTGTCCTATTTTGCTTGCTGAGATTTGGTGTATTTTTCATGGATTGGAGTTGGCTAGAACATTGGAGGTGCAAGTTTTGGAAGTAGAGAGCGATAGTTATGTAGTTGTAGCCATGATTTTGGGACACTTTAAAATATCTGCTAATTGTCGAGCCTTAGTGTTGAGATCCGCAAAATGCTTCAAGATTTTAACTCGGTCATGCTGCGACATGTACACAAGGAAGAAAACTTTGTTGCTGATTGAAGAGGCTACGAGGTGCGTAGGTGTCGTTCAAGTGAGGATATATCCTACTGGCAGGATAAAGATCCTAACTAAGCCTAGACCTCGTCTTCAAAGATTCCTCAACCACTTCTACTGATCAGTATAGTGGAGGTAAGGGTCGAATCCCACAGAGATGGTGCGTTTAAACTACTGCGGTGATGTTTTGGAGGGTTGGTTAGCTACCACGCTCGGGTTGAGTTTCTACCTAGGCGAGTAATTAAAGGGTGGCGTCCTACTGACTAGGATGGGGGAGCAGATCGTGAAATGCAACTGTGTACGTGGAAATGAGGGGACATGGTGTAACAGAAATTGTTTGGAAAGGACGGTATTTCTATTTTTGGCTAAACAGAATATTCAGAGTGTAGTGGAGGTAGTGGTGACTAGGCTGACAGATCTGCAGGTACAATCAGAGGTGAAGGACAAAAGAAAGCAAAAGTAAATAAAAGTAAGGTGGTCCCCAATCTGGATGTAGACATCGTCTTCTCCAACAACACAACTTAAACTCAGATAACAATTCCAGATCCAACCCGGCAAACGCAGATTAACAACTCGCGAACACAGATCTAAAACTAAGAAATCAAATCTGAAATCAAACGCTGAAACTGGACTTCTGCATGCTGGTCAACATGAAAGATCGATTCAGGAAATAAAACGAAGCCTTGCATGCAACGATCTACTTCCAGATCAAATAGCACATGTTTACCTATCCTAAAGAAATTTGCTACGTAACAGAATTTAGAGATTTAGCACTTAAAACACCGAGAAATCTTAGATCTAAGCTAACTAGACAAGGAAAGAAAAGAACACTACAATGAACGAAACGGAAATCAACTTCATAGCATTAACACGTTCGGATATCCAAAGCAAGCATTTCAAAACAACAAAATCCCAAAATGTAACAGAAATCCAACGTAAAGACGGAGAACTAATCAAACTACGAAAGCAATTTAAAGATTGTTTGCCACTCCGGGCGATAAAATCTCTGACTGGAACTACGATCTAGCTAACTGGAACGGACGATGACTGGAACTCGGGAACATTCTGAACGTCAGGTGATCATGGCTCGGCGAGGCAAGAAGTGGACACGGCTGAAAGACTGAAATTACCGAGAGAACTCTCTACCTAAAGATGATGGTGAATTGAAGTCCCCTTTTCTCTCTCCAACTTGGCTACCTTTTATAGGGAGGCTACCCTTGATTTTAGGGTAAATCCTCGCTGCAATTTGACTTCTTTGCCCTTAATTGTGGGTAATCCGTCCCAGCTATCCGTCTTCTTCATCTCAAGCCGTTTTAGCACGTATACGGATCAGTATGAGACCATGCTGGCGCTTTTTCTACCCGAACACTCCGGAACTTCCCTACTGGCCAGAACACTTATCCTGCACACTTTGAGCAACTGCTTTGCAAATATAATCATTTAAACCTGTCATACTGACCAGTAACCGAGGCCTAGAATACGACTTATCAAACTGCTCACACTTACCACATGCTTGCCCTCAAGCGTGAAGAACAAACAAAAAGCAATAAGTCGCATTCTAGCCTGGTTACTTCCCTGCCCGACTCTACCTAAAACTGGACTCTAGACTACAACGACGAAGAAGAGAGAAAACACAAACACAAACACAGAAATACATAAAACACTAACAGATTGGGCTACATTTTCAACCATCCCTCCCCTCGGGATCAGGTGCAATCCGGCCTTAGACAGCCTTGAACTTCTGCCGCCCCCCTCTTTCTCTCCCAGTCAGTACATCTGCTTGTCAAGATCGCCCACACTCTCGGTCAACCACTAGGTTCACTCAGACACTCGCACCTCACCAGGAACGTTAGGACTGAATTCTCTCATCATGCTCAACCACAATTGCTTTGGACTTAGATCTCACGTGCAGCTACTGAAGGACTTTAAGGCTTGTAACGGGGCTGTTGGGTTGTAGTGTTTTGGGTAGATGTTCCTAAGGCTCTAAGGTTCAAAAACTTCTATTTAATTTATGAAGGGGGATTGTGTGCATCAGGCTTCTGATCAGTTGCTTTTCTTAGCTGGTGCTTCTGGCTTGAGTTTCCAACTGGTTAGTAGGCTTCTTGTGGCTTCGCCACCCTTATTCCTTCATTTTTTTGTGTGGTCAAATCTCTGACCATCTTCTTCTTTTCTTTCTTTCTTCCTTTCTTTTTTTTTCGTGGCTTCGCCACCCTTATCCCTTCCTTTTTTTTGGATCTGGAATGTCTCCCTGGTCGATTTTCTTCTAACTTTCCTGCCCAGCTGGTTTCTGCTTTTTTTCACACTTCTTCCTAGCCAGTAAGCTCCATTTGTTTCATGCCTTACACACAGTCCCAGGGGCTAGGGGTGTTTATCTGGGTATAAAAGGTTAAGAAAAAAGGGTTCTAAAGGTGGTGGTTTTTTTTTTTTTTTTTTTTTTTTTTTTTTTATGGGGGGGGGTTCCTACTGCCTTCAGTATTTGCTACCCGTGATCACTTCACCCTAGGCAAATTGTGGCAGCCTCTCTTTTCTTTAAGTGTATGTGGAAAGTGGTTCCACTTTAAGGCTTATAACTCACATTTTAGAGGGCTTTCGTGTTTGGCTCTAAGTGTGGGCTTTTCTCTCATACTCACATCATCCATACTGGTCAGGAGGTACTAAGGAGAGTGGTTTCGGTTTTCCAGCTTGTCTTATCTCCCTCAATTCCCCTCACCTCCAGCTCAGGACGGTTGAGTTTTAAGCCCAAATCAGCACACAACATAAAAAAAACTAGACCTAAAAACACAAAACGAGCACAAACACAGAACACACATATATACATCATACTGGCCATTACGTCCCCCCTCCTACTTCACAAGTGTCTGCCCCAGATAAGGCTGTGAAGTGGAAAAAAAAGTACTGGCCAGTATGGTAGACACACAGACAACAAAATAACAAACAAAAATAACAACTCAAACAGAAACTTCTCACACTTAGGCTATGGAATAGGCTAAGTGGGAGAGGTTTGAACACCGGACAAAATCCACTAAACAAAGAAACACGTATATACAAAAGAAACACAGAAAACATGCTACCAAGAAACAAACCCTAACTTCTCACACTTAGACTATGGAATAGGCTAAGTGTTATGAAGTGGGGTTTGCTCGCAAACACAGATTATACTACCTAACCGAATACCACAACATAACAAAAATACGAAAAGTTAAAAAAAAAAACTAACTTGGTCAGTAGGGGGGGGTCTATCGAAGTCGCCTGCTCCTTCGTGGGGCAGGTGGTGCAGGTTGTTCCTTCGGGTTGTCCTCTTCCGTTCCAGTTTCATTTTCCTTCGCCGGCTCCTCGGCTCTTGCCGGCACCTCGGCGTCCGCTGTCTCTTGCTCATCTGCTACTCCGGTCTCTTGGATATGTGGTTCATCAGTCCGGCCACCATGGCCACTCGGTCCTGCAGCTTGCTCCTTCCTCAGGTAGGTCATTTCTTCTAAGATGTTATCCATATTGGCTAACATTCTGTTCATTGCTTTTTGCATCTTGGAGTTTTCCTCCCCGAGATCTGATACGATAGCTTCCATGGCCGCCTGCCTCTGATGCATCATATCCTGCTCTGCAGAGCCCTTCAACATCCTTTCCACAACTCCTGCCAGCTTGATCACCTCTGCCTTCAATTGCTGATTCTCCTCTGCCAGTGACTGTCCTTTCTAGAGCGGCTTGCTTCTGAGTCAGTATTCTCTGCTCCGCAGACTCCTTCAATACCTGTTCCATTGCTGACGCTAAACGAACCATCTCTTCCCTCATCTGTCTATTTTCCTCAGCCATCTTTTCCACAGATTGTTCAATTCTGTCTCGCCTCTGGTCATGTCCTGGTGCTTCCTGAGCTGTTGTTATCCGAGCAGTGGGTATTGCCTCTTCTCCCATCGCATAAAAGTAGGGCACGCCCTGCCTCATGTACACCGTGTTCGTTCGGACGAACAGAGGGATGTCGAACAATCCTGGGGCGCTCACCATTGTTAGTGGGGTTAGGTCTTCGTCCTCCGAAACGGTGATGTTGTTCCTCATGAAGATTCCCAATATATGGCAGAGGGAAATATTCCGTGCTGGGTGAGTTGCGACGAGGTGACATGTGTATGCAGTCCAGAACCCTAAGTGCAGCTTCTTGCCCTTTTTTGCACACCATATAAGGTACAACTCCGTCATTGATGTCCGGACTGCCGAATTAGACTGCCCCAAAAGATTGTAGTCTAAAAAAAGTTGAACCAGGCGTAAAACGGGGTCGCTAAGGTGGATCGATCGGGAGATCGTGGATTGGAACTGCCCTGCTCCGGGGTGAGTAAGTTCCTCCCAAGCCGCCTGGGGCTCAAATTCCACATGCCGGCGGGGAATCCCCCGCTCCCTGTTTCTCCATTCAAGTCCTATTGCCTCCTCCAAACTGCATATACCCAACCTCACAGTCCACTCAATCAGATTCATCCTAATTTCTCCTCCAAATACCCTGAAGCTAACACACTCTATATCCAAATCAGTTGTGACTTCGAATCGAAAAGTTGCGAAAAACTCCTTGGCCAAATCGACCGGGACACTTAACTTCTCATTCCTCAACAACCATTCAAAACCCAACTCATGCAAAAGGGCTAGAAACGATTCACTAATTTGCATCTCATCTAAGGATGGGAGATGAATTACCTTTCCACACTTAACCTTCTTGCCTTTTGCGTTCTTTGTGCGGTAAACTGACTGGAGCTTCTTGTCGTCAAACAACTTCATCTCTTCCACAACGTCATCCGTGAGTTCCACCGTCCAACGCTTATACCGGAGTGGTTCGGCAGGTGGATGCAACAGTTCTCGATGATCGTTGGGGAGTTCCCGCTCCTTGTATTCCTCCTCTTCCATGGTTGTGTCGCTATCTGATTCAGATTCTTCACTGGCCTCGTACTCACTATCGCTCTGTGTCTGCCGGTTTGATGGGGTCCTCCGGGCAGTCTCAGTGATCACTATGCCTGTGTTCGGGGTACGCATTCTTTTGGTTTTTGATTTTTTTTTCACAACGGTCTTGCCCTTTCTTTTCCTTTCTACTTGGTATCTAGCTTCCTCTTCCGCCTCGGTTGGTGGCGTCTCCTGGGTAGTGGAGCTACACTCTTTCTTGGCATCTTCCTTCTCCAATTGTTCGGGGCTCACTGACTCGGGTGCGAGGTCCAGTCCCTCAGCCACCCGCTCGGCTTCCACACCCTGATCCTCTTGCGCCGGACAGGGTTCGTCGTCACTCACGATCTCTAGGGGATCCTCCGCCGTGTTCGGTTTCGCCCTGTTGGGTGCCCACTTACCCAAACAACGTTGCGATTTCCTCTGCGGTTTGGGTGGCTCTGCCTTGGAGCCTGTCTTCACTACCAGTTTCCTTCTGACGGGGATCGGTTTACCTACCGGAGGTGCCCCTGGGGTGGATGCCTCTACCTCTGGTTCTGTTGTCTCTGTTCCTGCTTCCTTGGCTTCACTCTGCTTTTCCCTCTCCTCTTCTCCTTCTGACTGGGATGTCTTATCCTTCGGTATGGGTTCTCTAAGAGCTTGTTCATTCTCTCCTACTGATCTTGGTGCGAGGTCCAGACCCTCAGCCACCAAGTCAGTTGTCTCCTCTCTTCGGTTTACCCTGTTCATTATCGAGTCAAACTCCTCGTCCGTCATGAGGCCCTGTTTCCTGGCTGATTCGTTCAGATCTATCTCTGGCCGTCTTACTTCTTGAAATACTGGGTCCTTCTCGGGCGTCATTTTTGCTCCGCTACTCTCTCCCTGGGTTTCCCTTACTTGGCTGGACCTTTTCTTTCGCTCCTCAGAGTCGGAGCTGTAAAACGCGGCGATAGCTTCCAGGTCTGCCGAATCTGGTACCGAGGGTTCCAATGCCGCGGTGGCTGAGGGAGATCCTTCCTCCGACTGTAGTTCTGCGTGTCTGACCTGTGCATGAGGAATTTCACTGGGTGCGGTTCCTATGCCCCCCGTGTGGCCGAAATTGGTCAATGCCGCCGTCCAGTCCCTAGTCGGGTCTTGTTGGCGAAGGAATACCATTACGGCATCCAAAGAAATAGTGGCCGGCGGTTGAGCAGTCGGTGCGGGTGGTTGGTTCGACTGTGGTTGGGTCTCCGGGGTATCTTCTCGCAGCGGCTGCGTATCTTGGGTGTTCGCACGACGGGGCTTGATTTTCCTCGCGATAGCTTTCTTACCCATGACTGTAATTTGTGATTTGACGGTAGAAATTAGGGTTTGGTTTGAGAACGATGGTTCTGTGAGAGGGATAGAGGAGAATTTCTTGAAAGGTATTTTGGAAATGAGGGTTTTTTTTTTTTTTTTTTTTTTTGAGGGAGAAAGGGAGGGTCGGTTGGTTTAGTTCGGATTAGAAATGGCAGTTGCAGGTGGTTTCAACCGGCTATCAGTGGTTACCGGTCATGCCGCTTCATGTGAAAAGTGGTTGGGCGACAGGCGTTGGTTCCTGATTGGCTAGCGTGTGTACTCTCTCTGCTCCACACCATTCCAGCACTGCCACCCTGCAAAAGCTGCACACGCTTAAATCAAATTTACGTCCTATCCACAATTTCCCTCTATACTTACCTATTACGGAAAATAATTCAAAATGGCACTTAAATACAAATTGGAGTGACACTAAATAGGTAATCTCTTGTTCAAAGTGTACCCCAACCTAAATTTAAGGCCCGAAAATATATTTTTGGATTTTTAGAAAATTTTCAAGCATGCAAAAATTAATTACGTATATACAGTATTTACATTCTCCTTAGGTAATTTGGAATCCTACCTGGCCAGTATATGCAGAATATTATCAAAATGAAACTAGCCACGTGGAATTCCAAATTCCTATCTTACTAATCAGTATGTGACCTTAGTATGTGGTAGTAGTGGAATTTCATCCACTACCCCCACCTCACTATTATCCCTAAAGATTTTCAACCTATGTCCATTCACAACAAAAGGCTCAGAGTTAGAAAGACTCCCTGAAATCTCCACCGCTCCATTAGCTCGGAGGGCTGTTACGATGTACGGTCCTGTCCACTTAGATTTGAGTTTCCCGGGCATTAACTTCAATCTCGACTGGAAGAGTAGTACTTTCTGGCCAACATGGAGCTCCTTGGTTCTCAGATTTCTATCATGCCATAATTTCGTTCGCTCCTTGTACCACATGGCCGAGTCGAAAGATTCCAATCTAAGTTCTTCAAGCTCCTGTAATTGCAGCTTCCTTTCCTCCTCACAGGCTGTAGCATCCATATTCACTTTCTGTACTGCCCAGTATGCTCGGTGCTCGATCCCTACAGGTAAGTGGCACATTTTTCCAAAAACTATTCGGTAAGGGGACATACCAATGGGGGTCTTGTAGGCTGTTCGATATGCCCAGAGAGCATCCTCTAATCTCACGCTCCAATCCTTCCGAGAAGGATTTACAGTTTTCTCCAAAATCTTCTTTATCTCTCGATTAGAGATCTCGGCTTGGCCGTTAGCTTGCGGGTGGTAAGGGCTTGAAAGTCTATGGTGCACACCGTACTTTTTCATTAAAGCTTCAATTGTACGATTACAAAAGTGTGTACCTTGATCAGAGATGATCGCCCTTGGGACTCCGAAACGGCTGAAAATGTGACTCTTTAAGAATTTGGCCACCTCCTTTGCTTCACACGTACTTGTGGCCGTCGCTTCTACCCATTTGGAGACGTAATCCACCGCGACTAGGATATACAGATTGCCATAGGACGAGGGAAAAGGCCCCATGAAATCCATTCCCCATATGTCGAATAATTCACAAACAATAATCGGTACTTGCGGCATCTCATCTTGGGCAGATATTCCACCGGTCAGTTGGCAACGCTCACAGCTCCGGCAGAACTCGTATGCATCTTTGTTGAGAGTTGGCCAGTAAAAGCCGCTATCCAGAATCTTCCTTGCCGTCTTCTTGGATCCGAAGTGCCCTCCACATGCTAACGAATGGCAGTGGGTCAACACATCCCGCTGTTCCCAGTCAGGAATGCACCTTCTTATCACTTGATCGGATCCTACCCTCCATAGGTAAGGGTCGTCCCAAAAATAATATTTTGCCTCACTCTTGATCTTCATTCGTTGGGCTTTGGTAACACTTGGTACCTCTGGAAGTTCTCCAGTTACTAGGTAGTTGGCCAGGTCCGCATACCATGGCTCCTGCCCTACCTTCTCTTTTCCTTTTGCTGCATCATTCTGACCAGTAAGTTTGTACACTTCTTCCCAATCAATTTTTCTGGGTGCAAAAATCACCTCACATAAGTGTTCCTCTGGAAACTGGTCGTGCACCTCCTCGCTGTTTCCTTCTTGCACTATTCTGCTCAAATGGTCTGCCACCTTGTTTTCGACTCCTCTCTTATCTTCCACCTCCCAATCAAATTCTTGCAACAAGAGTACCCATCGGATCAAGCGTGGTTTTGATTCTCTCTTGGTAACTAGATACTTAAGGGCTGCATGGTCAGTGTATACTACGACCTTAGATCCCAGCAAATATGGCCGGAACTTCTCGAAAGAAAACACCACTGCCAGCATCTCCTTTTCGGTGGTATCGTAATTCCGCTGGGCTTGATTTAGAGTCTTGGACGCATAAAAAATTACGTGCCTCCTCCCATCGATCTTCTGACCCAGCACGGCCCCTACCGCAAAGTCGCTGGCGTCGCACATTACTTCGAAAGGATGGTTCCAATCAGGAGCTCGTATGATAGGTGCGGATACTAATTTTTCTTTGAGAAGATCGAAAGCTGCCTTGCATTGCTCATCAAAAACGAACTCTACATCATTTTGAAGCAGTCTGGTAAGGGGTTGGGCGATTTTGGAGAAATCCTTTATAAATCTTCGATAAAATCCAGCATGTCCCAGGAAACCCCTTATTCCCTTCTGATCAGTAGGGAATGGTAATTTGGATATGACATCCACCTTGGCTCGATCCACCTGGATACCTCTTTCTGAGACTACGTGTCCTAGGACTATCCCTTCGGTGACCATAAAATGGCACTTCTCGAAGTTCAAAACCAGACTCTTTGCTTGACACCTTTCCAAAACTATGTCCAAATGATGAAGGCAAGAGTCGAACGAGTCTCTGTAAACCGTGAAGTCATCCATAAATATTTCTATGCACTCCTCAATCAAATCGGAAAATATGCTCATCATGCATCGTTGAAACGTTCCTGGAGCGTTGCATAAACCGAAAGGCATGCGACGGTATGCATAGGTTCCAAACGGGCAAGTAAAAGTGGTTTTGTCCTGGTCCTCAGGATCCACGTGAATTTGGAAGTACCCGCTGTACCCATCTAGGAAGCAGAAAAATTTTTTCCCAGCTAATCTCTCTAATATCTGGTCGATGAAAGGCAAAGGAAAATGGTCCTTCCTTGTTGCGTTGTTCAGCTTCCGGTAGTCGATGCACATTCGCCAACCCGTGACCAGCCTTGTTGGAATCAGCTCGTTCCTCTCATTCTTGACAACTTGGATCCCGGATTTCTTTGGAACCATGTGGATCGGGCTGACCCACTCACTGTCCGGCACTGAATAGATAATCCCTAGCGACAACAACTTCAAGATTTCCTTTAAAATTTCCTCTCGCATGTTAGGGTTTACCTTCCTTTGAGCATCTCGATGAGCCTTCGCTCCCTCTTCTAGCCTGATGTGGTGCATGCAAACGTCGGGGCTTATCCCTACTAGATCTGTAAGGCTCCATCCGATTGCCTTCTTATTCCTATTCAACACAGTCAGTAGCCGCGCTTCTTGTTCTTTTGTGAGACTGCTGTTGATGATTACGGGATATGAGTTCTCCTCCCCGAGGTAGGCATACTTCAAGTTCGATGGTAACTTTTTTAGCTCGACTTGGGGTGGAAGTGTGTCTTCGGGTAGAGGGTTTTTCTGGGCCTCCCCGTCTTTCTTTAAGTCTTCCCCTGAAGGTTCTTCCGTACTGACTGGAAGCTTGGCCCCTGCGGCTCCAATGAACGCCGACTTTTGACAGAATTCCTTGATCGCTCCTTCTATTTCTTCGTCGGTCAACCCCTGGCTACTGATCAACTCACACCACGCAGCAGCTTCTTCGTCGGCCTGATCACAAGCATCTAAAGCCTGGAGTTTTTCCTGTAATAGTTCGGTCTCAAGAAAATCTTGGACTAGAGGGTCAATCACATCAACAAAGCATAGATTTTCAGAATCAATGGGTTTCTTCATGGCATCATTTATATCAAAAGTAAACTTCTCACCATTAAAATCAATGCAAATAGTCCCCTCGGCCATATCCACTATTGTCTTAGCCGTTCTCAAAAAAGGTCTCCCTAACAAGACTCCACTAGACTCTCTCGCTTCATGCTCACTCATTTTGATCACATAAAAATCAGCAGGGTATGTGAACTCCTGTACTCTAACCAACACGTTCTCTAAAACTCCCTCAGGGCTTATGCACGACCTATCAGCCAGCTGGATCAACACCCTAGTGTTTGACAGCCTCACTCCTTTCAGTCGGTTATAGATTGATAATGGCATGACATTAATGGAAGCTCCAAGATCACACATCGCATGTTCAACCTTCACATCCCCTATAGTTATGGGTAAAGTGAACATACCTGGATCGGCCCTTTTGGGCGGCAGTTTCTCTTGCACAATTGCGGATGCGATCCCTTCCACCATGATTTGTCCATCTTTTTGACCTTTCCCGGCTATGAAATCCTTAATGAATTTTCCGAGCGGGGGTAGTTTCACGGCTTGGAGGAATGGTATGGTGACGTCCAACCTTCCAAAAATCGACAAGTAGTCGACCGGGTTCTCTTTCTTCCTCTTTGTAACAAATCGGAATGGGAATGGTTTCTCCCCTTTTTTCTCTTTTACGGGTTCCTCAGCAACTTTCCTTGGTAGCTCTTGGGTCCGAGCCTCCATTCTGGGATTTTTCTCTTGAGGAGGTTCCTTCCTGGTCAGTAAGGCATCGGGTTCACCTCTTATACTAGGTGTATCATCCAGGAAGAAAGGATCCTGCATTCGAGGCATGAAATTCCCTATTTCCTCAGCTGAAATTGTCTCGCCTCCTATCTTCGTTCCATTCAATCCTTCACTCGGCTGTTTCGGTTGAGGTGCATCATAAGTAGTTCCTGACCTCAACGTGACCTTACTCACATTTGCCTTCTCGGGCATTTGGACTGTAGATGGGAGTTTTCCTGCATTTCCCTTCAAATCACCCATCGAACTGGCCAGTTGAGCTAACTGCCTATTCATCATATCCATGTTCGCCTTATGTTCTTTCTGGGCATTTTGCATCCCCTGCACGACCTCATTATGGGCTTGCAATTCCCCTTTGATGTTCTGTTGTGATGCTAGCATTTCACTCATCATGTCCTCAACGGATTTCCTCGGCCTGTTCGAGTTTTGGAAATGACCCGGCCCTTGGTGTTGATAGTTCTGGAAGGTTTGCTGTCCTTGATTAGGCGGGTATTGGTTATATTGGGCAGGAGGAGTGTACTGATCTTGAGGATATTGATTCTGGTGCTGGGCTTGGAATTGATTCTGGTTCTGATGGTGTTGGGATGCTTGGTTTGGTTGATTTTGGTAGTTTTGGAAGTTTCTCTGATGGGGTGGCACGTAAACAGGGTTCGAGTTTGAGCTTTGTGGGTTATAGTTTTGGGCTTGTTGGTTTCTTCCTGACCAGTTGGGCTGGAAGTCTGGGTTTGCTGGTCCACGGTTAGGGTTTTGGTTCGGGTAAGGGTTATATTGGTTCTGGCCTTGACCTGGGTTCTGGTTTTGGTTCCCTTCTCCCCATCGAAAATTCGGGTGGTCCCTCCATGGTGCGTCCCGTTGTCTCCCCTGGATCCAATTCCCATTCTGGTTAAAATACCCAGCAGCATTAGCTTGCTCCGTACTGATCAAGTCATTCGGATGCTCGTATTGGGCCCCTTGATTCCCCTGCTCTGCACCCTTGTAGTTCCCAGTTGGGAGAGGTGGTGGAGTGCTCTTCTCGATGGCACTCAAAAGTGACTTCTTCAGTTCATCCATCTTCAAGTCCATTTTCTGCTCCAGCTTGTTCTCCTGATCAGTAGTCGATGCAACAGCAGCCCGCTCTCGGTTGTATCCTTCCCTTGAATGGTCATACTCTTTCTTTGCATTCAGTAGCTTCCTTAGGACTCTCTTTGCTTCGCTAACCCGTAATTGCGTGAAGCTTCCTCCCGAAGATGAATTGGCCAGGTCTTTGGTTACCGCGTTCATGCCCTCGTAGAAAGTATGATGTACTTCAATGTCCGCCATGCGATGGTTGGGACACGATTCCAAAAGACCCATGTACCTTGCCCAATAGTCGCTCAAGGGCTCGTCATATCCTTGCTTCACATTCGTTATTTCTCTCTTCAGTGCGCTTGTCTTAGATGACGGAAAAAACTCGCCCAGGAATGCTGACTTGAAGTCGGCCCAAGTCTCAATAGAGTCAGGGGGCAAGCGCATGAACCAGGTGTTCGCTTCCCCCTTGAGCACAAATGGCAGAGCTTTCAGCCTATAATCATCTTCAGTCGCTCCTGCTGGTCTTCTCTGCGCTCTACAAATCTTACAAAATTCGTGAAGGAACTCATACGGCCCTTCATAGCTTTTCCCGCAGTATGTAGGTAGAATCGCTATGACATGAGGCTTCACGTCACAAGCAGTCTGTCCCGGGGTGACCACGATAGCATGCGGTGGTTCTCCTTCGGTATGCGCATTCAGCGTGCCGATCTCTGGATCTTCGTCCATGTTGGCAGCCATTCCTGGATTGCCTTCCAACAGTGGTAACTCCACGGGAATTGGTCCTTCTATGGTGTCCTGTTCTTCGTCGCTACTCGTGTCTAGGTCAGACAGAGTTGTTGACAGGCCAGAACGAGTGGTCACAAGTATGGATCCTCGCTGAAGTATCTTCGGTTTCCACGGATTAGGATCCGAACTGCTTCTCATAAACTGAAACAAAAGAAAAAGAGAAAAAATTATACACAATATTTACGCCAAAGTATCACACACAATAGTATATAAAACGCCATCCATCCCCGGCAACGGCGCCATTTGAAGAGGCTACGAGGTGCGTAGGTGTCGTTCAAGTGAGGATATATCCTACTGGCAGGATAAAGATCCTAACTAAGCCTAGACCTCGTCTTCAAAGATTCCTCAACCACTTCTACTGATCAGTATAGTGGAGGTAAGGGTCGAATCCCACAGAGATGGTGCGTTTAAACTACTGCGGTGATGTTTTGGAGGGTTGGTTAGCTACCACGCTCGGGTTGAGTTTCTACCTAGGCGAGTAATTAAAGGGTGGCGTCCTACTGACTAGGATGGGGGAGCAGATCGTGAAATGCAACTGTGTACGTGGAAATGAGGGGACATGGTGTAACAGAAATTGTTTGGAAAGGACGGTATTTCTATTTTTGGCTAAACAGAATATTCAGAGTGTAGTGGAGGTAGTGGTGACTAGGCTGACAGATCTGCAGGTACAATCAGAGGTGAAGGACAAAAGAAAGCAAAAGTAAATAAAAGTAAGGTGGTCCCCAATCTGGATGTAGACATCGTCTTCTCCAACAACACAACTTAAACTCAGATAACAATTCCAGATCCAACCCGGCAAACGCAGATTAACAACTCGCGAACACAGATCTAAAACTAAGAAATCAAATCTGAAATCAAACGCTGAAACTGGACTTCTGCATGCTGGTCAACATGAAAGATCGATTCAGGAAATAAAACGAAGCCTTGCATGCAACGATCTACTTCCAGATCAAATAGCACATGTTTACCTATCCTAAAGAAATTTGCTACGTAACAGAATTTAGAGATTTAGCACTTAAAACACCGAGAAATCTTAGATCTAAGCTAACTAGACAAGGAAAGAAAAGAACACTACAATGAACGAAACGGAAATCAACTTCATAGCATTAACACGTTCGGATATCCAAAGCAAGCATTTCAAAACAACAAAATCCCAAAATGTAACAGAAATCCAACGTAAAGACGGAGAACTAATCAAACTACGAAAGCAATTTAAAGATTGTTTGCCACTCCGGGCGATAAAATCTCTGACTGGAACTACGATCTAGCTAACTGGAACGGACGATGACTGGAACTCGGGAACATTCTGAACGTCAGGTGATCATGGCTCGGCGAGGCAAGAAGTGGACACGGCTGAAAGACTGAAATTACCGAGAGAACTCTCTACCTAAAGATGATGGTGAATTGAAGTCCCCTTTTCTCTCTCCAACTTGGCTACCTTTTATAGGGAGGCTACCCTTGATTTTAGGGTAAATCCTCGCTGCAATTTGACTTCTTTGCCCTTAATTGTGGGTAATCCGTCCCAGCTATCCGTCTTCTTCATCTCAAGCCGTTTTAGCACGTATACGGATCAGTATGAGACCATGCTGGCGCTTTTTCTACCCGAACACTCCGGAACTTCCCTACTGGCCAGAACACTTATCCTGCACACTTTGAGCAACTGCTTTGCAAATATAATCATTTAAACCTGTCATACTGACCAGTAACCGAGGCCTAGAATACGACTTATCACTGATTATTTATCACATTATGCTTATATGGTGCCCAACGACATTCATGTGCTGGAAATCCACCCACTGAGCTTAATATTTGGCTTCTACATGATAAATTAGGTGTTTCTTATATTCGTTAATTTTTTTGGAAGGGTTTTACCCGCTTTTTCAACCAAAATAATGTACTATTAAATTTGTGTTGAATAGGATCTTTCTAATAGAAAGATTACACTTAAAAAGATTAGCTACTTTATATTTTTTTTAATGTGTACATAATGATTTTATTTTATATTTTGTTCCAGTTTACAATTTTTTTTTTAAAAAAACGTATGGTTCGTGCATAGCACGGGTGTTAATACTAGTGGTAATAGGGTCTCACCTTCAACTAACTCCTTCCACTCACATTTCATTTTAAATTAATATATACAAGTGGGACCCCTATTCCACTAACCTTTTTCTACCCACTTTTCTTAACATTTCTTCAAATCCGTGCCGCCAAGAAATGAGACTCCTAATAGCGGACGAAGGGAGTACAATACAAGAAGAAAAAGAATGAAATATACAAGATTCCGTCGACGAGTTTTATCAAGTTGTTTATATATATATATATATATATTGTGTTAAAGATAGAACCATTCTTAAGTGTAGAACCTAGAACTCTACATATTTTATTCATTGGATGAGGAAAAAATGACGGTCAAGATTAAAAATCATACATATTAGACTATGTTTTCACGACATTCCGGACTCAACATGTGAAAAAACTCACATGTTGATGGAAGAATGAATGAAACGAAGAAGAGTCCATGCATGCTTTATTTATTCACTTCTCTGCATTCACCCATTAATAATAGTTTTGGTTGTAATGGGAAGTTACTGTGCAAATCAACACCATTGGATTAAAAGATCTAACGACCTCCGTTTGGCATTTGTTCTACGTTTAAGAATGGTTCTACGTTTAAGAATGGTTCTATCTTGATCACAATCCTATATATATATATATATATATTGTTTTTTATTATTAGTATTTGTTTTTACAAATATATTGTTACTTACGTTCCACAATAAGAATCACATTTTGTCATTTTGGTATGTCCCATAATAAGAGTCATATTCCACTTTTATCATAAATGGTAAGTAGGCCACACATTCCACCGAACTTATTCCCCTCACATTTTATTATAAAACTAATATATAGGATATATTCTGATCCTTATATTAAATAATTGGAAAACACAAAACACTTGTCGTCCATTGGATCTTGTGATCTAATGGTTAGATTAATGTCACGTGTCATCCAATAATGTAGATTTTTAGCCTAATAATGTAGCTCGGTTAATAATTTACTAGCATTTTAGTCTAATAATGTAGATCTTTAGTATAATAATGTAGCTTATCACAACCATCTAATCTAAAGATCCAAGTGCTATGTGTTGTGTTTTACACAAAGAAGTTGTAAGGACCCTAACACACCTCTTTTATATATATATATATATATATATATATATATGTGTGTGTGGAGATGATCAAAATAAAAATGCATTTAAATCCAGAAATGCACCCCAAATCTTGGCCCTAGGATTAGATGATCTAATGGTCAATAATTAACCAAAAACACGGAAGGTCATAATTAAGCAATTTTAGGTCATATTATAATATTTAGGTTTAATGTCATGCTAAGATCATTTTAAGTCATGCTTTGTTAGCATGACCTAAAAATTAACTAACTATGACTTAAAAGTGTCCTACGTATGATATTATTCTGCGTTTCGGTATTTAAATCTAATTTTGTATATATCAAAACCCTATATATATATATATATATATATATATATATATATATATATATATATATAAGTGGGACTCATAGTCCATTAACTTATTACATCAAACGTGACTCATATTGTGGCACGGAGGCAGTGTTAGACCATGCATCTAATTTTCTGACAAACTTTTAGATGGTCAAGTGGAATGCTATAGAATCGAGAGAGTCGTCTTCTTTGTGAGAAGCTAAGTTTGAACAAATGTAAGCCTCTTTGAGAGTTGTCATATATATTAATGAAAATTTAGCCAATTTTTTTGTTGAATGATATTGCTTTTCAATTGCCCAATTGATTCAGTAAAGTTAATGCATTAGGCCATCCGCAACTCTGTCTCTTATCCGTCTCTTAACCGTCTCATCTTTTAACTATTCATGGGCCACACTGTACTTTTCACTCCATCTCTTAACTAAGAGACAACACCTGCAACCATCCATCTCTTATCCGTCTCTTAACCATCTCATCCCTTAACTATTCATTCAATTTCATTTTTTATTTTTATTTCCAACAAATTCAGTTAATAAAAACACACTTCATTAAATAAAATAAAATAAAATTACAACTTCAAATTCTAAAATTTTTTTAAAAAACACATAATTAAAATCCTAAAAAATATTAAAAATACATAATTTAATTTCTTCCACGCACTCTACTGGTTGCCAAAGTTTGCCCAAATGTGCTCCATTAGATCATCTTGGAGTTGGGCGTGGGCGGTAGAATCACGTGTCCTTGCCCGAATAGACAACCGATCTTGCATAGACGGATGCACTCCACTGCAAGGTGGACTACTTGCGGTAGAGCTTCCCGGGGTTTCAGGGTCGAACCATTTCCCACCTCAGGTCCTTCGTCGGCGACAATCATGTTGTGCAAGATTATGCACGTATACATGATGTCGACCATATTCTCCATAAACCATGTACGAGTCGGGGCTTTGATAATGTTGAAGCGCGCTTGGAGAAACCCGAACGCCCTCTTCACATCCTTGCGAGCAGCCTCTTGCTTCTACGCAAAAAGAGCATGTTTTTCATTCACCGGCCTGTTGAACGTCTTCACGAAGGTTGACCACTTCGGGTAGATGCCGTCGGCAAGATAGTACCCCATTTTATACCGCCGCTTGTTAGCGATGAAGTTGATGGTCGGCGCTTTACCATCAAGAGTTAGGATTGGTTGAGCACGTTGACGTCGTTGTTCGATCCGGTGACCCCGAAGTACGCATGCCAAATCCATAGCCGAGAGTCGGCAACAGCCTCGAGTATAACGGTGGGGTGGCTGCCTTTGTGGCCGCTCGTGTATGGCCCCCTCCACGCCACAGGGCAACTATTCCATTTCCAATGCATGCAATCGACGCTGCCAATCATCCAGGGGAATCCGTGCACTTCTTCGTGAAGGTGGAGCAGAAACTTACAATCTTCCGTGCTTGGCTTCCGAAGAAATTCGTCAGTGAAGGCTGCTCGGACGCCTTTGCAGAAGTTCATCAAGAACATTCTCCCAGTGTTTTCTCCAATGTGAAGGTATTCGTCGAACAAATCCGCCGTTTGTCCAGTTGCAAGCTGACGGATTGCTGCAGTACATTTCTACAGCGTCGTGTAGTTGGGACGACCAACGGCGTCGAACCCTTCTTGGAAGAACTCTTCCCTAGCTGCCAATGTATTTGCGATTTGCAGAAATAGCTGTTTCCGCATGCGAAACGGCGACGGAAGTAGGTCTCTCCCCATACCGGGTTATCACAGAAGTAGTTGCGTACTAACCTTGATGCGGCTTCCTCCTGGTTATGATGGATGTAAGTCCGGGATCGTCGTTGGGGGCGGCGCGGCTTCCTCCGCCTCCCTACGTCAATCTTCTTCAAGCGATTCATCCATTATTCGACGCATTTGCTCAAATGGATCCATGAATGGATTAAATTTGGGAGAAGAATAAAAGAGATGATTTGAGATGAAAATTGGAGAGGAAAGAGAGATGATTTGAGAAGAATAGGTGTGTTTGTGTGCGTGAAAGAGGAGTATTTATAGAATAAAAAAAGAAGAAAAAAATTTATTTTTAAATGACCGTTGAACGGTCATATTACCGTTTTTTAATTTTTAATTTTTTTTATTAAATTCAAATTTAAAAAAATAATTTATTGCGTCAGCGTGACGAAGCCTACTCGCGTGCCGGCGAGTGGGCGTCACGCGTGGCGCCAGTGCGCGACACGTCCCGCGGGCGTCTCGGTGAGACAGGTACGAGACAGGACGCTGCAACGCGTCTCGCGTCCGTCTCGTCTCGGAGGGACGAGATAAGAGACACCCGCGGGACGCGTAGCGGGTGCTCTTATAATTTCAATGTAGCTATGGTTGTTGAGCTTATGTAGAATTTTGCTTTGATGAAAGTTGTTTTGAATTGTCATGCTTTTTTAGGTTAAACTCATAGGTCCCGAAGAGGAGTCTACCTCTTATAACTTTCTCCATCATTTTCCTTATATCCAATTTATATCTAGTTTTTGTTATCTAGTTCTTATCCTTTTTATGTTAATTGAGTTGAATCTCATTTGAGCAAGTTTTGGAAAAGCAATTTCATAGATGTTGTTGTAAAAAGAATGAACAAGAACAATCAATGAAGCATGAATCGAGAAGAAGCATGAGTGTGTGAGATGAAGCCAAATCTTATTCAATATGAATCAAGAAGTGTTTACACTCTATGAATATGAAAACTTTTCACCAATCAACTAACTAACTATTTATACTTGATCAAAAAAGAAAATAAGTGAAGGAAGCTTCACTTCAAGAATCGGTTACAAAACTAACTAACTAACGGCTAGTAAGTTCAACTACTTCTTGAACTCCTATTTCCTTGCTTTGATGATGTGTTCCACACCTTAAGTTCCTATGAACTTCCATGCGCACGGCTTCACTCCCATGCACACGCATTGATGCCGCTCAGCCACAATCTTCAACAATCTCCACCTTGGCTAGCACACTAATGTCTAAGTCTTTACTGCAAACAAGTTCACAAGTCTGCAGCAATAGTCAAACTTCTCCTTGCTCAGAGCTTTGGTTAGCATATCTGCTGGATTGTGAGTCGTGTCTATCTTCACCACTCTCACTCTTCCACTTTCAACTTCATCCCTGATGAAATGAAGCCTCACATCTATGTGTTTGTTGCGTTCATGGAACATCTGATGTCTTGCTAAGCAGATGGCTCCATTGTTGTCACAGTGTATTGAAACTATGTCTTGTTTCACTCTAAAATCAGAGATTAGTCCCATCAACCATTTGCTTTCTTTTACGGCTGAAGTAAGGGCCATATACTCAGCTTCCGTGGTTGACAAAGCAACCACATTTTGCAAACTTGACCTCCAACAAACTGCTGAACCAAATAGTGTGAATATGTAGCCTGTTTGAGATCTTCTTGTATTTAGCTGCATAATCTGAATCACAATATCCCATCAGAGGCTCTTTCTCATCTTTCTTGCCTCCCATGAATAGAATTCCCAGCTTATCAGCTGATTTCTGATATCTCATTGTCCATTTCAAAGCATTCCAATGCTGCCTCTCATATTCTGTCATGTATCTGCTAGTAATGCTTATGGCATGAGCTATATCTGGTCTTGTGCAGATCATCATGTACATCAAACTTCCAATTATATTTGAGTAAGGGATCAGCTCCATTTCCCTTCTTTCTTCATCACTTTTGGGTGTTTGCTCTTTTGAAAGCTTGAAATGGGCTACCAGAGGAGTAGCAGCATACTTCATATTTTTTGCCTTGAACTTGCTCAAAGTCTTCTGAATGTAATCAGTTTGGAACAACCACATCTTCTTGTTGCCTCCGTCTCTGATTATATCCATTCCTAGAATCCTTTTGGCAATCCCAGATCCTTCATTTCAAAGTCCTTTCTGAGCTGAGCCTTCACTTTGTTGATCTCATGGATGTTTGCTCCAGATATTAACATATCGTCTACATAGAGTAGAAGATATATGGGGTACTTTCCTTGCCGCCTCTTCACAAACACACAGTTATCATATAGTGACCTTGTGAATCGCAAGTTTGAAAGGCTTTCACCAAACTTCAAATACCATTGTCTACTGCTTTACTTTAGCCCATATAGGCTTTTTTCAGCAAGCAAACTTTCCCCTCTGAGCCTGGAACTTCAAAGCCTTGAGGATGTGATATGTATATTGTTTCTTCCAAGTCCCCATTCAAGAATGCAGTCTTTACATCCAACTGCTCAAGATCCCAATCCATCCTAGCAGCCATTGACAGCAACACCCTTATAGAATTGTGTTTGACTACTGGAGAGAATACCTCATTGAAGTCCACCCCTTCTTCTTGGTTAAAGCCCTTAGCCACGAGTCTAGCTTTCAATCTGACTTTATCTGATCCAGATGATTCAAATTTCTTCTTGAAAACCCATTTACAACCAATGACCTTTCTGAATTCTGCTTTATCAACAAGAATCCATGTTTTGTTGCTGATTAGGGAATCAATTTCTTCTTTCATTGCTTGTATTCATTGCTTGCTTTCTAGTCCTCTAACAGCCTCAGTGTAGGTTCCAGGCTCATTCAACTCCAATTGCTCATCAATATGCAATGCAAAGAATAGCATTTCTGAATCCCTAAATCTTGCAGGAGCTCTCACATTAGTTCTCCTTTGTCTGTCTCTAGCCAGCTGATAATCTGCTAGATCAGACTGATGCTGTTGAGGTTGACTCAATCCAGATCCTTGAGCTTCATGATCTTCTTCTGGGACCTCAGTGGCCTCATCCTCAGACTAAGGACATACTGGAGTTGTCTCCAGCCCATTCAGTTCCACCTCAAACTGATCATCAGTTGGATTTCTGGCATTTTCTGTATGTTTCTCAGCCTTGTGCTCCAGGTATGGCATCATGTCCTCTATAAAAACTACATCTCTGCTCACAATCACCTTTTGGTTGCCTGGCTCAATGCACCATAGACTATACCCCTTCACACCTTTCTGATATCCAAGCATGATGCATTGGAATGCTCTGGGATGCAACTTCCCTTGTTTCTGGTGTGCAAAGGCCATGCATCCAAAAGGTCTCAGCCTAGAGTAGTCACTTTTTCCACCATAACATCTCTCATCTGGAACTTCACCTTGAATCCCAGAAGCTGGACATTTATTTATCAGATATGCTGCTGTTGAAACAGCTTCTCCCCAGAAATTCTTGGAAACTCCAGAAGAAGACAGCAGCAGCTCACTCTGTCAACAAGAGTTCTATTCATCCTCTCAGCCACTCCATTCTATTGAGGATTAGCAAGGACCGTTTTGTGTCTTTTTATCCCCTTCTCATAGTAGAACTCATCAAACTCCTTTGAGAGATATTCAAGGCCATTGTCTGTTCTTAATACTTTAGGCAAAGATCCCTTTTCAATCTCAACCTCCTTACACCAAATCTTAAAGATTTTAAAGGCTTCAGACTTTTCTTTAAGCACATAGACCAATACCTTCCTAGACCAATCATCAATCACAGACATATAGTACCTGCCTCCACCTTGACTCTTTACTGGAGCAGACCCCCACAAATCTGAGTGAACATAATCGAGAGGTGAGATTGATGTGTGTTTACCTGTAGGGAATGGGAGCTTCTTGGCCTTGCCTAGCAGACAATCCTCTCACACACCAAGCTTTTCTGATCCATCACCATCAATTAACCCTTTCTGGATCAGTGCTTTGAGACTGCCCTCTGCTGGGATGGCCAAGTCTGAGGTGCCAACTCCTCAGATCAGTTCTAATAATAGAGTTTGTCTCACCATTCACCACAGTAGCTTGCAGGTAATAGAGACTCCCCATTTTCTGAGCAATCATCATAATTTTTGAATTTTTGCAGATTCTCATTTCACCATTTTCTGAAGTGAATGAGAAGCCTTTTTTCTCAAGAGTGCCTAGAGATATTAAATTCATTTTTACTTGTGTAATATACCTCACTTCAGACAGCTTCTTCACAGATCCATCATGAATTCTCAAGAAAATGCTGTCTTTTCCCTTAATGGAGCAAGTGTGATTGTTGCCAAGCAGCACAGTCCAGTGGTTTCATTCAGCTCTTGAAACCATTCTTTGTGAGGGCACATGCAAAATGAGCAGCCCGAATCCATGATCCATGAGCCCTTCTCATCCTTTTCCATCACATTCCTCACCTCATGTGCCTCATCAGCATCAGCACTGACCACATTTGAATGAGATCCACCCTCTGCTGCCTGCCATTTCTTCCATGCAAAACAATCACGTTTCAAATGCCCAGGTTTCTTGCACCAATGGCAGCTCCTAGTCTCTTTCATCCCAGAACTCTCAGCCTTTGGCTCCTCATTTCTCTTCTTAAACTTTTTCTTGTTGAATTTTTTGATATTCAAAGATTCTGGCTGTGAATCTTGCTTTCTTGGTACACCCTTCTGCAGCTCCTTTGCCATAAGTGCAGCATGCACCTCAGCCATGGAAATCACCTTATCTCTTCCATACAAGATTGCATCACGCATTTGATCATATGAGTTAGGTAAAGCATTAAGAATAAGGATTGTCTTGTCCTCATCACTGATCTTGACATCTATTGCTTCAAGATCATCAACTGCCTTTGAGAAATCCTCTAGCTGCTCCATTATGGACATATCTTCAGAGAAGCTCCAAGAATAAAGCCTCCTCTTCATGTAGAGTCGATTAGCCAGAGATTTATCCATGTAAACTTTGTCTAACTTGGCCAAGATTCCACATGTTGCAGTCTCTGATTGAACTTCCCTCAAGACTTTGTCAGCAACGCACAAAACGACCGCGCTATGAGCTTTCAATTGCATCTCATCATGCTTTGCCTGAGCCTTCTCATCAAGGGCAGGCTCCTTCCCTTTATTCGTGGGATCTGCAGGAGCAATCACAGCCGCAAGCCCTTGTTGGATCAGTACTGCTCTATCTTCATTTTTCATAAGCCATAGTCGTTTTTGCCAGTAAACTTCTCAGCCTCCATGCGCGCAGCCATCTTTCACAGCCTTTGGACCGATTCCCACCGGACAGCGCCAATTGTTGTAAAAAGAATTAACAAGAACAATCAATGAAGCATGAACCGAGAAGAAGAAGTATGAGTGTGTGAGATGAAGCTAAATCTTATTCAATATGAATCAAGAAGTGTTTACACTCTATGAATATGAAAACTTTTCACCAATCAACTAACTAACTATTTATACTTGATCGAAGAAGAAAATAAGTGAAGGAAGCTTCACTTCAAGAATCGGTTACAAAACTAACTAACGGCTAGTAAGTTCAACTACTTTTTGAACTCATATTTCCTTGCTTTGATGATGTGTTCCACACCTTAAGTTCCTATGCACTTCCATGCGCACGACTTCACTCCCATGCACATGCATTGATGCTGCTCAGCCACAATCTTCAACAGATGTCCTCGTGAAGATTCACATCACAACTACTCTCAAACACTAGAATCTAAAGTTTTTAGCTACTTATAACAAATAAACTAAAATAATTATATAAAAAAACATGTTCAACATAAAAGCCGACTAGAAAAATTATTATAGTGAATTTTTTCGATTTCAGTATTCCCTAAATCATTACCTTTCTTTGCTATTTTAAATAATCAGTGTTAGGGTTTAAATTCCCCTAATCATTGGGGGATGAAGTTTGATTGAGATTTCGAGAGAGACATTATTGAGAACGTGAGTTTGCAAGAGAATTTTCCCTAGTTGAAGTGCTGGTTTTAGAATTGGGAATGAGAATAAAGTAATTTTTATTTTCAATTAATAATAATTTAAGGAATTCTAGTATTCACAATCAACCCTAGACGGTTCGATCTTTCTAGTTCATCTCGAAAAAGAACGACAAAAAACCCAATGTTTTCAGTAAATCTATTCTCCGACTCTAATAACTTGTCGAAGCATATGATGGCCCGGTTGGTTAAATGCTAGTACCTCCGTCCACTATTTAAAGAGTCATTTCGATTAGTTATAGGTTTTAAAAAATTGTTTGATTTGTAATAAATGGAGAAAGTAGGAGCGTCGGACCCATTTTTAGTAGTTTTATAATGTATTATCTCTCTTATTGCTTTTTAATATTATATTTGTTATTACTCGACGATAGGGACTATACTTTTTTAATATTGTAGATTTGTAGTGTAGTTAAGGAGTAATAAAACATGTTTAGATCATTTTAGTTAAAAATTTAAGTGAAAGTTAACAGTGTAAAATAAGATAGAGAGCGCGCACTATAACATAAAGTTGGACCTCTGTCCATTCAAACAAACTAGGCATTAAAATACACGGTAAGTGCATCCGCAGCCGTTGAAGGACGGCATCCGTACGTCCGTGCCAGCGGCACGGCACCCGCTGTCCGCCGCTGCGCTCTCACCACTTGCGCGGCGCTGCTCGATGCATCGAGCACGTCCGTGCCAGCTAGCAGCTGACGTGGCGCATTATGATTGGCCAACGACATTTCCATTGGAAATTCATTTTTTTTTTAAATGAAAATAATACCTAAAATTAAAAAAAATCAGATTCCCAAAAATATGGCCGTTTTTTACCGTTTTCTAGAATTTTTTAATTTTTTTTATTTTTTTATTCCCAAAATCATCTATAAATAAACACATTTATCATCCATTTTTCACATCAAATCATCTCTCATTCATATTTTTTCATACAACTTATCTACATCTTCCTCTCTCACTCAAACCCTCTCAAATGGATTTCAGCAATCTCATTGCTGAAGCGGAGCGCGAAGAACAAGAATACTATAAACAATATCGTGCCGCCTATGAAGCTTATGTAACCGCGAATACCCCCGCCCCTCCTCCTCGACCAACTAGATCAACTCGCCGCTATATCCATCGGGACCAGGAGGGAGCCAATGAAAGGCTCGTTGCCGACTATTTTTCTGACCAGCCGCGGTTTCTGGAAGATTACTTTCGGCACTGTTTTCGCATGTCAAAGCGCTTGTTTATGCGTATTGTCAACACATTATCCGCCCGTGTTGAATACTTTCAAACAAGTACAGACGCAACCGGTCGGCAAAGTCTCTCGGCGTTGCAGAAGTGTGCGTGTGCCATCCGACAACTTGTTACTAGGCAAACGGCTGACCTCTTCGACGAGTATTTGCATGTCGGTGAGTCAACTGGAATCCCTTGCCTTAAAAAATTTTGCGACGGCATTCGTTCAGCTTTAGGTGAGGAATTCCTTCAGGCACCCACCACCGATGATTGCCAACAGTTGTTTCGTCTTCACGAAACAGTCCATGGTTTTCCCGGTATGCTTGGCAGCATTGACTCCATGCATTGGAGGTTGAAGAATTGCCCGACTGCTTGGAGGGGGCAACACTTAAGCGGCCACAAAGGCGGCGACCCAACACTTATCCTTGAAGCGGTCGCCGACTACCGCCTATGGATTTGGCATGCATATTTTGGTATTGTCGGATCCAACAACGACTTGAACGTGCACTATTCTTCACCACTCTTCAATGATGTTTTGAATGGTGTAGCACCGGCGATCGACTTCACCGTCAATGGAAATGCATACCACATGGGTTACTATCTCGCCGATGGTATCTACCCAAGGTGGTCGACTTTCGTGAAGACGCTCAGCAACCCGCAAGACCCGAGACGGGTTCTTTTTGCCTAGCGTCAAGAGTCCGCTCGGAAAGACGTCGAAAGAGCTTTTGGGGTCCTTCAAGCCCGATTCAACATTGTGAAGGCCCCGTCTCGGCTGTGGTACGTGAAAAATATCGCCGACATCATGTACACGTGTATTATCTTGCACAACATGATTATAGCTGACGAAGGACCGATGAAGGTTAGCTTTTACGACGAGGATGAAGCCAGAAGCTCAACCGCGAGGTCTCCCCCATGCCGAGGTGTGCATACGACGGTGGGCGAGAGGATCGAAACAAGGATCACAATGCGCGATACCCGAGCCCACATTGAGCTACAAGAAGACCAAATCAAACACATTTGGTCGAAATTCGACCACGAGTAGTGGATTTTTTTAATTTTCTGAATTTAATTATGTAATTTTTAATTTTTAGGATTTTAATTATGTACTTTTTAATTTTTAGGATTTTAATTATGTAATTTTTAATTTTTTTATAATTTGTAATAGTATTCTAAATATTTTTAATGTATTTTAATTTTGTGGAAATGTTTTTATTTAAATTGAATAATAGAATTGTTAGACCCTAGAACTTGTACTTGTGGAAGAGCACAGATGTGGGTGTTGTACACTTGCCTAAGAGTAGGAAGTAAAAGTGGATCTGGATCCATATTCATACTCATTGACAAGAGCACGGATGTGGATGCTCTAATCCTAATTTTTTTTCTATCCATATGCTTCCTCAATAGAACAAATAGGAGTATTCAATTCAAATGTCACCTAACAACACTAATCCATTATCAAACTTCGACCATTCTCCTCTGCAACAACTCTAATGGCGACCTTGCTCTTCATCATCCTCTCTCTTTCTCTCTACACATCCCCATCTTCATCACAGCTCGAGGAATTCACCTACACCGGCTTCCACCACCCCCAACCAAACCTAACTCTAAACGGCGCCGCACTGATCCGCAAATCCGGCGTTCTGCAGCTCACCAACGAGACCAGCCGATTGAAAGGCCACGCATTCTACCCAACGCCGATTCAATTCAAAAATTCAACCACGAAATCCGTCTCTTCCTTCTCGACGTGCTTCGCTTTCTCCATCCACCCGGAGTACCCCAAACTCGGCGGCCACGGCTTCGCCTTCACGTTCGCGCCGGACGACCAGCTGGCCTCGTCTCTCCCCAGCCAGTACCTCGGCCTGCTCAACTCCTCCGACGCCGGCAACTTCTCCAACCACATCTTCGCCGTCGAGTTCGACACCGTGCAGGATTTCGAATTCGGCGACATCAACGACAACCACGTCGGCATCGACGTCAACAGCTTGGCGTCCAACGCCTCCGCCTCCGCCGCCTACTTCACCGCCGATTCGGTGAAGCGCGATCTCAATCTCAAGGGCGGAACGCCTCTTTTCGCGTGGATCGATTACGATTCCTCCGCGAATCTCGTTAACGTGACGCTCTCGCCGGTTTCTTCGAAACCTAGAATTCCGACTCTCTCTTTCTCGATCGATTTGTCTCCGATTTTTCGAGATCGGATGTACGTCGGATTCTCCGCTTCCACCGGCTTGCTAGCGAGCTCACATTACGTTTTAGGCTGGAGCTTCAAAATTAGGGGAGAATCCAAATCCCTAGATCTGGATTCCTTGCCGTCACCGCCAGGAATTAAGAAGAAAAACACCAAATTAATCATAAGCCTACCGATTACCTCGTTTGTGTTGATCTCATCTTCAATCCTGCTTGCTGTTTTCCTGTTTCGAAAATTCAAAAATCGCGAAATAATGGAATCGTGGGAGCTGGAAATCGTCCCGCATAGATACAAGTACATTGAGCTCAAGAAAGCCACCAAAAATTTCAAAGAGAGCGAGCTGCTCGGAAGCGGCGGATTCGGCCGGGTGTACAAAGGCACGCTGCGTAACCCCAAAGCCGAAGTCGCCGTGAAGCGCGTGTCGCACGACTCGAAACAGGGGATCCGCGAGTTCGTCTCGGAGATATCGAGCATCGGTCGCCTCCGCCACCGGAACCTAGTGCAGCTGCAGGGCTGGTGCAGGCGCGGAGGCGATCTTCTACTAGTGTATGATTTCATGCCTAATGGCAGCTTAGATAGGTATCTATTTGACACACCAAAATGCGTATTGAGTTGGGAGCAGAGGTTCAAGATCATCAAAGGCGTTGCATCTGGTCTTCTCTACTTGCACGAAGGCTACGAGCAAATCGTGCTGCACCGCGACGTCAAGGCCAGCAACGTCCTGCTCGACGCGGAGATGAACTGCCGCCTCGGCGACTTCGGGCTTGCCAAGCTGTACGACCACGGCTCGAACCCGGGGACCACCCGCGTGGTCGGGACGCTGGGGTACCTCGCACCGGAGCTGCCACGGACGGGGAGGTCGACGACGGGGTCGGACGTGTACGCGTTCGGGGCGCTGATGCTGGAGGTGGCGTGCGGGAGGAGACCGATCGAGTCGAGATCGGGGCCGGAGGAGCTGGTGCTGGTGGACTACGTGTGGAGCAAGTGGAAAGGGGGGAGGATTCTTGATGTGGTGGATGAGAGGATGAAGGGGGAGTTTGAGGAGAAGGAGGTTGTGATGGTGTTGAAATTGGGGCTGATGTGCTCGAGCCACCAGCAATCGGGGAGGCCGAGTATGAGGCAAGTGGTGAGCTATTTGGAGGGGGAGATTGAGGTGCCCGAGGTGTGGAGGGCGCCGGGGGTTTGTGCCGACGACAGAGGGTTCGAGGATTATTTGAATTCCTATGCTTCTTCTTCCTTTGACAAGAGCACCAATGGGGATACAAGTTTAATTAATATGTCCATTTCTACTTCACCTATTACAGTTATTAGAGAGGCTAGATAGTCTCTGTTTATATTTGCTCCTATCATACTTAGCATGTTTTAAACAGTTTGAGCATTTTTCTTCAATAACTAGTTGAAAAAAAATCAAAGATAAGTGCTCGAAACTTGTAATACTACTCCTTCATCCCGTATTAAGTGGCACCGTTTGATTTGGCACGAGATTTAAAAATATAGTAGAAAGTGAGTGAAAAAAAGTTAGTGAAATGTAAATCTTACTCTATATATTAATTTTATAATAAAATATGAGTAAAATGAGTTAGTGAAACCTGAAGTCAATTATCAAAAATAGTAATGAATGCCAATTAATTGAGAAACAGACAAAAGAGAAAATTAATGTCAATTAACAGGGGATGAAGGTAGTAGTATTTTTTCCTTTGAATCCCCATGCATTAGTGGACGCCTTTTTCTAAAGATTCTAATGTAGGAGTAGTACTTCATCCTAATAAATATTACACTTTTTTTTTTAATTCTCATAAAAGATGTTACATTTTCTTTTTGAAAAAAAAAATTCTCTTACATTAATATAAATATACTATTTTCTCTATCCATGTAAGGCATTAAATAACGTCTCCTAAAATTCCATGTTATTTCTCAAGTGTGTCTACTATGGGACGTATACTTTCTTCGTCTCACTAAAGATGACCCACTTTCTTTTTTGGTTTCTCCAAACCAAGATGACTCATTACTACAAATGGAAACACATTTATCTCTATTTTATTTCATCTCTCTTATTTACTCTCTCCATTTAACACATAAAATGTATTTGCAAAAATTTTCTTGCCGCCCAGTGAAAGGTCCAAACCAAGATGACTCATTACTAAAAATGGAAACATATTTATCTCTACTTTTTTTATTCTCTCTTATTTTACTCTCTCTTAACACAAAAAATATATTTAGATAAATTCTCGTGTCACCCAATAAATGGGTCATCCTTCTTAGAACGGAGATAGTCCTATATAAAGAACTTTAGATTTCATATATTTATAGGTACAAAATAATTGAACAAAGAATCTTATGAAAAATGGCGCCCACTACGCCAACATATTCAGTTTGCTATACCCTTCAATACATTCGGACAAATTTATTCCTATTGGCTGTACGGATAATCCATACTATATTGCAATGTTTTTCTATAAACCGAAATAATAGGGCATGTGATCGTAACAGGTTATTCTTTTTATTGAACCAATCACATGGGCATCAATCCCCCAATTATTTAGAACCACAATAATATTTTCTAAAAATATCATCTTTTCCATGAAACAGACGATTTGGCACCACTCGAACAAAGTGCCTTTCGCCCTTTTTTCTTGAAAAAATCATAATTTTGATGAAACAGGTCAAGTGTGTTTTGACTAAGTTTATCGCAACAACCATTTCAAAAGAATGCCTCTATTTTCAAATTTGGTAGGGTTGGAATATGATTACGTTTCATCTTGAGTTGGCGATTAATTGATTATGAAATTTAATTGATTGAGTGAGAGAGAGATGAAAGGTATATATTTCCCCAAACAAGTTACGTATATAATCTGAATATTAAGTGAATCCCAGCAGAATTGATGGATTGGAAAAATGTCTTGAGAAAGTTCGATACAATACAACCAATTACATCGACTTTACAGTTAACCAATGATTTAAGTGGGAGTATTAATCTATATTACAAAATACCGTACCACCAACCTCACTAAACGATAAAAAAATTCAAAAGAACAGCACTTAATCCAACAATATAATTCTACTATACGGAAAAGTAAGCTCAAGTGCTCGACAGAATTAGATGCGATTGTTTTTTCCTTTTAAAAATTAAACTTTTGTCTCTGATTGGCATAATCCAAATAAATAGACACTAAAAAACCATGAGCACACACAATCTTTCTCTCGATTCCCTGTATTTTAGTTTTTCAATTTGATGCATGGGCAAAGAATTACCACATGGTAAATAGGAAGCACTCATAATTACAGGTTATTCATATTTTAAGGGGACTGGATTATACTATAATGGCATGAAGAAAATTGATGCATTAAGTTTTATAGATAAATATACATATAAGAAATTAATACAATAATTTTTATCCAGATTGATCTCCGTCCATGAAATGTTGTCCAAGTTTGACTCGGCACAGGTTTTAAGAAATGTGAAGAAAAATGAGTTGAAAAAGTTAATGGAATAAAGGTCTCACATTTATATATTAGTTTTATAATAGAATGTGAAGGTAAAGAGTTAGTAGAAAGTGGAAATTATTTACCAAAAATAGAAGAAAGCAAAGTGGACAACTTTTCATGAACGGACCAAAATGACAAAATTGGACAACAGTTCACGGACGGATGGAGTATTATGTGTATCTTCATCTAAGGGCGATGCCAAGTCAGAATTTTCACTATATAATTTTCGGATGCAATTTACAATAAAGAGCGGCTCCATGCCTCTATATATTGACAATCTAATAGTCTTGATTATAGTCTAGAAAACATATCACTAAAGAAACAACACATATATATAATAGGAAATATATTGGTTGGATTTACTTTATTTGAGACTCCATACACATCAATCTCTCACTTGACAATTGACAACTCCAAAATAATTATATCTTCTTGATCTTCTTCCAACATCCACTTAGAATTCAAGCTATGCATTAGCTTAAATTTCTCTAAGGTTACCAACTTAGTATAATATGTATGTTGGATTCTCACTTTAAAATATCTTATACTCCATTCGTTCCACAAGAATATGCACTCTTTCATTTTTAGTTCATCCTACAAGAATATGCACTTTTTAGTTTTAGAAAGTCTTTTCTATCAAATGAGGTGGGTCTCATTTTCCACTAACAATACTTTAACTTTAATCTTTTTCTCTCTACTTCTTTTTTACTTTACCAATTTTACATTAAAACATATGTTATCTTTAAAGTGCATATTTTTTGGAAGGAATGGAGTATAATATAGTAATAGTTCAACTTCACATACTATTTGGTTCTGATTCCTTGCTAAGAAAATACTAGCAGTTATTTTTGTCTTATTCCCAAATTCATCCAAGAAACTCTACGATCACATAGATTTTGAGTAACTTTTAATTGGGCCCCGATTCATATATTTTGTACTGCTGTCCACTTTATTATTTTTTAATTTTGATTAGATGTCGTGATTTAAAGCTATTTTTTGGGCCATGAAATTCTTGAATTTAAATTGTTGCACAATACTTGGTTCCCAAATGAACACAAGTTCAAAACAATTTATATTCTCTCTTCCAAAAAAAATAAATATTTTTTTCATTTCTGTTTATTTCATGAAAATAGTTCACTTTTGTTTTTGATAACTTTTTTTTTATGTCTCATTTTTCACTAATATCTTAATCACTTTTTTTTATATTTTACGTACTTTACTAATTGTATATTTAAATTTGTCTCATTTTAAAAGTGTCTATTTTTATAGAACGAAGAAAGTAGTATTTCATTGTTCTACTTAATATTAATTAAGTAATGAAATAAGTGAATGTTGTTTATTATCCTAAACAAATTAATTAAAGCATTAACTTGTTAAAGTGAGCTCTGATGTGTTGATTAATTTAATTATAAATAAAAATATCAAATCAATAACCAAGATCAATATATTGAACTAATTTATAATTGGAAATGTATCAAATCAATAACCAAGATCTTAACAATTTTTTTTTATCTATAGACGATTCTTCAAAATGCTACATATTTTTTTCTTCTGTATATCTATCTGTAGAAAGTGTTTTTAACACTTTTGTTCCATGTTTCACAACTTTTTGCTAAACAACAGCTTCAAGGCAAAGTGCCTCGCCACATTCAACTACACTGTGATTGATTATTGTTTTTTGTTCAGTTGTTTACAACCATACCAAGAAAAGGTAAGGTTTATGGCCATCAAGTTAACTTCTTCATCTCCAAAATCCATTTGTGAAAGTTGTTGATGCATCCTTCATCAAAACTTACATAAAAATGGTGCAGCTTCCCAAACCAAACTAGAGCATACATGTCAATAAGGTCTTCATATCTTTCATAAAATGGTGGAACTGTAAGAAGCACTACAAGGCCTGCCAACCATAAGTAACAGTGAGAAAATAATGTACATATAGTGGCATTTGCAAGAAAGTTGTAGGTAACATAAAACTCCTACATGAAAGCATAGATGACTATATTATTCAACTTACAAATGTAGCTCAAGGTGACCAAGTCAGTGAGACTCCCTACCACAGACATCAACAACAACATAACACCAACTTTTACAAACATCCTTGAATCCCTCCCATAAGCAATATCCTCCGAGACAGAGAGCACCGTGTTTATTTGATCGCGAACAAAAGCTGCTGCCTCATACGCCGTCTCTTCTGAGAGACGCAAATGTGGCAGAGGCGGAGCAGGTCTGTTGCACAAAATACAAATCATGGATTTCATTTTATTTGAAGTAAGGCTAAGTAGCTTAACACACACACACACACACACACTAGCAATTTGAATGAACCTGTTGAGAATTGCAGCTGATTTTGCCCATAAAAAGAGAATGGTGAAAAGGAGCAAAAACACAGATGAAAGTAATGTTAACAGGGTGTAACAAGATATCTCAAACACCACCCAAGTAGCCAAAGCCACCATCAAAACCCCCACCGTTCGATTTCTACTTCTCCACACATCTGCAACTATTCATCACCAAACAAACAACTCAGATTTCTTACATTCAAGCAAAATCAATTTGCATAACTTTCTACTCTCCAAGATCTGATTTTTAATCAGATGAAAAATCAAGAATGGCAGACTTACCAAGACCTCCTCCAAGAATCTGATGAACAGTTCTTTGCCTGTTAAAGAGTCGATCTGATGAACCCATTTCAAAAAAAATCAAAACCCAATGATTAAAATGAATGCATTCCCTCTTGTAACAAGTAAAAATTGATCTTTTGCTTGGGGCAAACAAAAGCAAATATCAATAAATGTCAAGCTCTTAAACACAATTTAGTCTATAATTTGGTGTGAGGTGCACTCATATATATACACATTCAGCTTTTTGGAATGTTGAAATGTAGGGTTGGTTACTGTTCCATTTCAATTCTCAAAAGGTTTAAAACTGAAGTAGTACTAACATTTTTCCTTTTAATCCGCGAAAATAGCTTTATTTAAAAAAAAAAAGTTGCGACTTTGTGCGGTGACAGAGGTGATCTGGCTGGTGTGGATCGGCTAGGTACATACAATCAAGTATGAATGGCAATTTTTAAAATTACACGGAAACTCTAATACGAATACGCAGAATAATGATACTTACAGTAATTGTTTTAGATTCATGTTCTTACTGTGTTGATCAATTGAGAACGTGATCATTTTAAGTGGGGTTTTAGATGGGTTGAGTTCGAATATTCCATCAAAAAGTATAATTATTTTAATTATATTTTTTAAAAATAATTTAAATTTTAGGTTTAAATTGTGTAAATCAGGTTTTAATTGGGTAACTCTGATTTTTATCATGTAAATCTAGTTTAAATATGTAATATCAGATTTTAATCATGATAAGTTTGGACTGTTATCATGTTGTTATCGTGTATGTCGTGTCAATTTATAATAATCTTGTTGTTATCATGTCGGGTCAATCCATAGTAGATCGTGTTCGTACGAGTTTGGAGATAGCACGTCGAGTTTGTGTTCTGACTGATAATTTTCTTAACAGATCAAGTTTAGGATAAACTTTATTGGCTTGTGTCGTTATCAGGTCTCTACCTGATAACGATTCAACCCAAATGATTTGCCCCCTTTTGTAATCACACACTCCTCTTTATTTAGTTTCTAGTGAATTTCGTGATGAAATCTATAAATAATTACTACTTCTTTCATCCCATTATAAGTGACTTGCATTTCTTTTTGGGACATTACTTCTAAAATAAGTCATTTTCTTTTTTAGCAAAATATAACATATGGAGTACTTAATTTCTCTTATTTTATTTTCTTTTTACTCTATTCTTTTACTTAATTATTTAAACCTCATTTTCTTAAAGAAATATGTTGTCTTAAATTATGCACCCAAAAGAAATATGTTGCTTGGAATGGAATAGATTGGAAAGGATCTCCTACTCCAACACTCCTAGATAAAGTAATAATTTTAACATTCAATCCGCCGAGATTATGGATTAACATCTTACTATTATTCTAATTATTGGGGCTAAGATACGATACCGCTACTATAGAGCAGTAAAATAAATAGTAACATATGCGATCAATGACAGACCACCCCACCGGTCGTCCGCCGAAATTCGAGAGATGCCGGAAATTCCATTCGAGGGCCTCCGAGATCCAGCGCAACTCCACCTTCGACCCCACGATCCACGGAGCTCCACCTTGACCCCGGGCAACAGATCTCCCTCGAAATTTTTCGCCCTTTGCCTGAAATAAAAGGAGGCAGAGAATTAGAGTAGAGAGGAAGTGGGAGACCTCAGCCGGAGAGATAGAGAAGACGTTCTAACTCTAGTTTGAATGAATTGGCCTAAATAATTAGGCCTATATTATCTAAAATATGATGAGGGTTAAAATAGTTATACAGTGCTCCTTCCGTTCCATAGTAATTGAGACATTTCTTTTTTGTACAAAAATTAAGAAAAATTATGTTAAGTGAGTTAAGTAAAAGAAGAATAAAGTAGAAAATGAAAAAAGTAGAGAGATGAAGAGAGAGTAAAGTAAGTGAAAAGAAATATGATGACTTTTACTAAAAAGGGAAATGACTACACTATAATGGAACGTACCAAAATGACAAAATGACTCTACTACTATGGAACATAGGGAGTATTAATTAAAGTAATTATATTTATAATTCATTTTATTAGTGATAAATTCATAATATTTTTATTTTTTGAAATAATGATAAACATCAAGAAGGTTATTCTAAAAAATATTTAAATGTAACTTTATAAATA
The DNA here is from genome assembly GCF_004379255.2 of Salvia splendens. NCBI lineage: Eukaryota > Viridiplantae > Streptophyta > Magnoliopsida > Lamiales > Lamiaceae > Salvia > Salvia splendens. The sequence goes on along the minus strand of NC_056033.1, from coordinate 28,997,335 downwards.
AATATTCAAGTTAGAAAATGCACTTTATATTATAAATATTTATTTGAATATTTAGATTTTTTTTTGGACAGAGGTAGTATTATTATCTATTATTTTCGTCCCCACGAGTTTCAAATCCTGGATCCGTGTTTGTATGCAATAGACTGAAGTCTTGGCAATAAAATCATTGAACTTTTGAAAACATGAGATAAACAACCAATATATTCCTTCCAACCCATAAAAATAGTCTTCTTTTTTTCATCCTGAGTTATCCCATAAAAATAGTCATCTTCCTTTTTGCTATGTTTTTCTCTCTGGCCACATTCTACTAATAATATTCTAATCATTTTATTTTATATATTTCTCATAATTTCTAATTTTATATTAAAATTCATATCAACCCCAGAGTCGTTATTTTTATAGATTTTTGTAGCATAGAATGAGTATACGCTAAAGAATAAAGTATGTACAATAGTATAAAATCCTAAATAGTGTTGAAACGATCACGCCCACATTCATACAATGCACTTGCCAACAGGAACTATCTGGCTATCTGCCATGATTTAATGGCTCTCTATTTCTCATAAAATATACAGATACGTGTTTTAACGTACGATTGATAAAATAAGAGAAAAATATAAATAAAAAATTATTAAAATATTATTAGCGGAGATGAGCTCTATTTCATTAAAATAGACATGTTAAAAATAGAAATTCACTATTTTTGTGGAACGTAAGAAAATAGAAAAGATTGTCCATTATGGAACGGAGAGTATTACATTTTATTTTTTCCATCCAAAAAATAATAACTAATTTTTCATTTTGTGATGTCTACAGTTTAAAGACACATTTATTTTTTTCATTTTTGATAATTGAATCTCACACTTTATTAAATTTTATATTCACATTATATTATAAAATTGAGGGCTATTAGCGCTTAATATCACACAACTATACAAGAAGTATTGTTTTTAATTACAAACTTCAAAGTTGGTAAGCAACATGACGAACTTATCTAGAATTGTTAATTAGTACATCAGTGATGGATTCTAACATCGTAAAAATGACGTCGAAAATGAATTGACATTATTTTAAGGGATATTGGTCTAAACTATGAACTTTGTCCTAATTCCGTGTGTTATTTCCCAACCGACCAAAATAAGATATTTTCGGTGAAAATTTATTCTACGTGGACAATCGTGAAACGTTTATGATATTTTAGACCACTTTTTAAGTTCGTAACTAGCATGAGAAAAAGTCAGGTAAAAAACCACGTTGATTTAGTTGTGTCAGTAAGATAAAAAAAAAGACATGTATTGATGAATATTAGTCAGATGTAGTGACTGATCAGTCGTTGAAAATAACATAAGAAATGTAAAGTTTGTGATGTTTTAAATAAAGTCAATTTTTAAATTTTTTTATAAAAAGTTTAAATTTTATTCATATTAAATTTAGTCAATCTTATGTTATTTTCAAACTATTTTTGGATTATTTTTTCCAGTGTTTTGAGTTTTTTTTTTAATCTGAACTAAATTGATAAAGTGAAATTTACCAAAAGTTTAAAGTGAACCAAACCGAAAATCTGAAGAAAAAAAAAGTGAACCAAATGGTGTATAGCTATATTTCTTTTTCAGTGAATTTATAGGTTGAATATATATTTCTTTTTTAGTGAATATAAGATTGTCTTAATTCTCAATCTGTTGCTAAAATGGTGCATAGCTATAAGATTACCTTATTCTTTTTTTTTCTCTCTCAAAGGCTATTGTCTAAATTCAACTTGCATTTCTAGTAGCCATTAAAATAGTTATCCTTTATCAGCATGCTGCCTAAGAGCATCCGCAACGGTGGCGACGGTCGCCACCGCCGTCCGCGCCGCTGGCAAGGCGAAGCACCGCCGCCGCTGCGCTCGCGCCGCGCCAACGAGCAGCTGACGTGGCGGCACGGGATTGGGCAACGGCATAGCCGTTGCCTTCAAAAGTTTTTTTTATATTTAAAATCGGTTTTTAATTAAAAAAACGATAAAAAATAAAAAAAGAAATTTCACTTCCCAAAAAAATTATAACCATTTATTACCGTTTTTTACACTTTTTTTATTTTTTTCCCCCCAAAAATACACACTTTCATCTATAAATACCTCCACTTTCACACCAAAAAATTCACATCAAACTACACAATTCTCATCTTCATTCTCCAATATCCATTCTCATCTTCATTCTCCCATATCCATTTTCATCTTCATTCTCTCATACCCTAACAATGTCCGGCCAAGGCGATGACAACCCGCCCTCTCACGGTTGGAACCCCCAATGGTTCGGGGGACAACCGTTTCCTAGTCCGGAAACGGAATATTCGGCCCCTCCTCTCACCCAAGATTCGGCCGTTCCGGGTGGCTACCGGCCTTACCCAATCGACGACCAAGGTGCCTCCGAAGGGCGATACGGGTGGACACCGGAGCCTAGGTCGACCGCCCCTTCCCAAACTCCGACTCCTCCTACTCGCGCCGGTGTCCGCACACCGTACACTCCGGCGGAGATGGATAAATTGTTCAAGGCGTACTTCGAAATCTCCGAAGATGCGGCGGTTGGCACGAACCAATCCGGCGATCACTTTTGGTGGCGCGTCTCTCGCCGGTACAATGCAATCCGGCCGCCGGGAACGATCGAGCGCAACGAGAGTAAGGTGCGCCACTACATCGGCCGAGCCAACGAAGAAATTGGCAAGTTCAATGGCTATTTCCTCCAGGAGTCGCGGAATGCCGGGAGCGTCCGGAGCGAGGTCGACATCATCACTGCCGCGCTGAGCACCTACCAATCCTTGAACGGTAAGTCGTTTAAGTACCTCAACGTTTGGCAGGAAACGCGGTTCCACCCGAGGTATATGAGAGGCGTAACATCTTCCTCTAGCGGCTCCTCCAAACGGTCAAGGTCGGTATCCCTATCCGACTCCGGCTCCGAAGAAGTAGCTAGCCAACTCGTCGGAGCTAACTTGGGTAGCCCCGACCCCGGACCAAGCGGTTCCCAACGCCGACCGCAAGGAAGGAAGAAGGCGGCGGCCGACCGCCGGCACTCCGCGACTCCATCGGCCCCCGCCCCCGAACCCGCACCCTATGTTCCACCTCCACCCCCGAACAACTCGTTGTGGGCCCTTTTGGCCCAACTCAATATGGCCGATAGGTCAACTATGACCCCCCATGCAACTTCAAACGCACGAGGACATGATATTGGGTCTCAAAAAACAATTGGGGTTGGTGCCGCCGGATGCGTAGTCTTCCTCGGGTAATATTAGCCAATAATCATGTAATTTTTTATTTTTAGGAGTTTAATTATGTAATTTTTAATTTTTAGGATTTTAATTATGTAATTTTTTATTTTTAGGATTTTAATTATGTCTTTTTTATTTTATTTGTAATATTTATTGTGGTTTTTTAATGAATTTTAGTATTATGGAAATGTTTTTGTGTAATTGAATTTTAAATTAATTGTGCTCGTCCTTGCGGAAGAGCACAACTGTGGGTGTTGTGCTCTTGCCAAAGAGCAGACAGAAAAAGTGGGGTCGGGCCCACAACCGTGCCGCTGGCAAGAGCACGGTTGTGGATGCTGTAACTTCATAGACATTTCTTGTAGCCATTAGAATAGTTATCTTTCAAGAATCTCTTTTCTCTTAACTTGCATAATGTTGTTTTATATGGCCGATACTCTGATTCACTTGTCTTCTGCATACGCTGCTACTTCCCTCTTCCAAACCAGCTGTGATCCATTTTTTTTTACTATTTTATATGAATTTTAAGATTCTTACGATTAATTGTACTTCTATAAATTATACGATAGCAGTAGTAGGGCTGGGTGAATATATCGAAAAACGGTATGTTGATCGTATCATACCGAAAAATATCGAATTTTCGGTACGATACAATACCGTATCGTATGTTTTTGATACGATAATGATATAGATTTTCTTATACCGCGGTATACTGTTTTATATCGGATATAGGATATATATTAATATTATCAGTATACCGTAATATATCGAAAATCAATACGTATTAGATTACCGATTATATACCGATTATAATAATAATATAATTTATTTCTTTAAGATTAAAATTTTAAAATATTTAATTTATTTATATATTCGAAAAACATTTATTGGAAACCCTAAAATCATAAATACATATCCATTAACTTCGATATACCAAAATTTGGTACGATATACCGAAATTTCGATACGGTAACAGTATAGATAATATCCATACCGAAATTTCGATATATCAAAATCCGGTATATAAAAACTTTCGATAAGGTAACGATATGAAATTCTTTCATATCGATATTTTCGATACGATAACATTACAAAATTTTCGATACAATATGCTGTATCGACTCATCCCTAAGCAGTAGTTACAATCCATAAGTAGTGGGAACAATTTATCATACATTGCTATCAAATTATAAGATAGCTACACTAATTTCCAGCTGCCAACAAACTTCAAAATTCTAGTGTATATACTGCTACAAGCCTACACTAATTCAATATATTGCTATTATTGAATCACTCCATAGATTAGTTTATTCTTGGAGTGTGCATATTTGATTCTTTAAAAAACTGAACAATACAATTTGTAGAATTGAATGTGTGAATTTAATATAGTATCTTTCTTTTTAATGTTTTGAGTGGATGTGTTTTTCAAAATAGGGATATGAAATATTGGATTTTGGGCTTTAGAGGATCTGATTTAATTCATACTATTTGTTGTGTTATAAATGGGGCATATTTTAAATTATATTCTAAATGTGAGAAGACAAAATTAGAATGATATCAAACCTTTTCATTAAAAGAGAAATAGTACTTTAATAGTAATGTCTTGTTTACTTTGCATCTTTAATTTGATATGATGCTTTACTTATAACGGCTTATTATGCTTATTATCCTGTATATTAACTAGTATATGGATATTCATATGTCTCGCTCTAATGATGGAAGTGAATATAGGAGGTCTTCTCGTAAGATATTCATTATTCGTCATGTTATGAATAATCAGAGAGAGTGGACATAGGAGGCTGATCATGAGGCTTGACCTAATCAGAGAGAGTGGACAAAGGAGGTTGATCATGAGGCTTGGTCAAGGAGAGGGAGAAGGAAGCAATGACTGGAGAGAGGTGGGATGACAGAGATATAAGGGTGAAGAGAGTACACAGATGGATCACATCAACTGGCATGGTGTGCATTAGGATTGTGAGGTTGAATGATTAGATCTGGTGAATGAGAAGTGTTGAGCTCTTGAACTTCCGGTTCTTGAAGTTGTACACCCATGAGTTGAGGACTTGATTCATATATATAACCTACCAACTTGTAAAGAAGGTAGAGTAATACACTCTTTGTGAGACTTAATTTCTTGTGACTAATCTGTTGTGATTAAAGTTTGAGAGTGAGAAAGTAGAGCTTGAGTGTTCATCTCATATTGAACTTGATTGTATCTTGGTTTCATGTTTGAATAAAGTGTTGGGTCATCTTCTCCGTGGACATAGGTTTTACACCAAACCACGTACATCTTGGTATCATTCTTTTCATGATGTTTCATCGGAGTTCATAGATCGAATTCATCAACTGAAAACTACAATATAATTATTGTTAATTAAAAAATTTTGAATATTAGAGCATGGGAAAAAAAAAGTAAAAATATGGGGAAAATAGTTGTTTTAAATTTTGAATTAGAATTCTAATTCAATTCCAAATCCTTTGTTTTAAATTATCAAACAAAGAATTTGGAATTATAATACTATTCCATATCAATTCTTTAATTATACCAAACAAACAAAGGATTTGAAATTGAATTCCTTCTAATTCAATTTCATTCCAATTCCGTGACCCTAAATTTGATTCATAGAATTTCAATTTGAATTCAATTATAATTTGGTGTACTAAGCTTTACAAGAAATCTAATAATTGAACATTATGTAACATGAATCAGCATAGGGTACCCAAAACACAAACAGATATGGGTAACTACAAGTTTTTATTTAAATATTTGCAATCAGAGTACATGGTGGAAAAGAGGAAAACTAATGAGTGAAGATGGGCTTCTTGCCGAGCCTCTTGATTTCTGCATCCATGTTGCCAGTGAGCATCAATCCAAACATTTTGTAATCACAAAACAGAGACCAAAAAGGGTGCCCAAAAGTTGCAGGCACATTCCCTTCCACCAAGAAATGACTGTACCACGCCAAGTGATGGAGTACGGACTAAACAAGCCCAATAGCAGTGACAGCCCATCAGCCCAAAGCCCAAGGAAGAGTATCAGTTCGGCATTACCAAAGAGTTCGGCCCCAGCCTACAGCTCGGTAAAAGCCGACCAATCAGTTCGGCATTACCAAAGAGTTCGGCCCCAGCCTACAGCTCGGTAAAAGCCGACCAATCAAGCTCTACTCTCAGATCGGCAAAAGCTGCTCGGCAATAGTTCAGCAGTTCGGTCTCAGTATTCGACCGAACTGGGAGATAGTGGACCCATGCAGGATCTCATGACCACTACACGATCTATTTAGTGGTGTCAAATCATGCAGGATCTCATGCGGGATAAGCGGACCAAACAAAGAGGTAGTGGACCCATGCAGGATCTCCATGACCTCCACGACATCCACAACCATCATTAGTGGTGATGCAAGCCACGATCTTAGTTCAATGTATAAATAGAACTTAGATCAGATAGAAAAGGGTTAAGCTCTCTAGAGATAAAATATCATATAGCAAGTCTGTGTTGTAAGCTGTAATCCCAGATCAAGCAATACAATCTTGCCCTCCCTTCTTCCCGTGGACGTAGATTTACTTCAGTAAATCGAACCACGTAAATTCTCTGTGTCGTGATCTATATTTTCCAGCATTCTTCACCATCAAAAATTCGCCAAACCATCACTGGCGCCGTCTGTGGGAACAGAGAACCAAATTTGTGATAAAGCGAATTTTTGACCCTTTTTCCACCCCAAAAAAATGCATACCAGATCACACACTACCCGTAATACCGTTCGTGAAAACCATGAGGAAGCTAGTCCAGCCCGCAGGTCCGGAAAACAGCCTCGGGAGACATCTACTTCCAGTTTTCACGATGAAGGAACAAGCCGCTCAAAAGGTCCACACACCGAGTCTTCCCAGCAGCCTGATTTGAATGAGGCTGTCAAGCTGTTCTTGGCTGAGAAGCAGGATGAGTTCTTAGCCTTCCTGCAAAAAAGCCAAGAGCCAAAGACGAAAACGGTGGATTCTCCTTCCTCATCCAGACATGAAAGTCACTACCGCAGTAGTGCCGTGTCTTCCAGGAAGAAGAATCCTCAACCCCGACATGTTCCTGTTCCTCCTCGGTACCGGAATCACAGGAGATCTCCATCTCCTCCATACCGAAGAGATGTCGGGTTCGCCATGTACGGAGCATTGAAAACTCCGTTCTCGGACGATATCACCCGAACTCCCTTGCCACAGAACTACCGAACTCCGTCGATGACTTATGACGGGTTAGTGGATCCTCATGATTTCTTGGGACGCTATCAGTATAACATGGCGAACCAGGGTCTCAATGAGGTCCACATGTGCAAGCTGTTTCCCGAGCTGCTTATCGGGAACGCGAGAAGGTGGTTCGATAGCCTCCCCCAAGGCAGCATTAGATCTTACCGAGATCTAATGGATGCTTTCCACAGGAGGTTCTTTCAGAAAGCGGAAGCCCGAAGCACTTCGGCTCAGCTGCTTTCTATACGTCAAGGTCGTGACGAAAAGATCAGCGACTTCATGACGAGGTTCCACAAGGAATGCCTACAAGTAGATTATCTCAATGATCTACTTGTCATTTCGGCATTCCAAAATGGAATCCTGCCCGGAGCTCTCTACAGAAAGCTCGTGGAATGCAGTCCGCAAACAGCTCAAGAGATGTGGGACATTGCGGACCAGTTTTCTCGTGCCGATGAGGCAGACCGTCGAAAACGGTCTTTAGACAGCTCATCTAGAGAAGACAAAAAGAAGCCCGGTCATAGCGATCAGAGGCATCCTCGCCGAACACCTTCCCCACTAAAGGAGGGATAGCGGTCATCCGAGGTGATCAAAAAAGAGCAAGAGTTTGCAGATTGCGCTTAAAAGTGCCGAGCAATCAGCTCGGCACCATCAAGCATAGCAATCACAGCAGCCGGAGTCAGAGGCAGGCGAAATGCTCCTTGAGATCGGCATACCCAGTCCCCGAACTCTAAATTTCTCCTCAGAAATGAATGATGACGGACTGAGAGCCGAACTAGATCTGGCCGAAGAAAGAAGAGAATTGACCTGCATAAAAGCAGCCAAGTACAAGGAGCAAGTAGCCCGGTATTATAACCAAAGGGTGAAAAAGCTGCAATTTCAAGTGGGAGATCTCGTCTTGAGAAACAACGGAGTAAGCCGAGCAGAAAAGCTGGGCGAACTCAAACCCACATGGGAAGGTCCATATCGGGTGCCAGAAGTCCTCGACAAAGGGTCTTACAAATTGACTCACATGTCAGGAGAACAAGCACCCCGAACATGGTACGTTTCAAACCTCAAAAAGTTCCATTTGTAAGAGACAGTCCGGTCAGTCTTGTGTCTAGTTCGGTCCTAGGGGTATGTGCTTTCTTTGTTTTTTACTTGCGTTTTTGTTTGTCTATTTGCGTTTTGTCTGTCTATGTGCGTGTCGTCTCTTACAAATGTTGCTGAGGTATCTTGTTCTTCGAAGGCTGATCCCCTTTTTAGAACATATATAAGCCAACGATTGTGAGTCCAAGCTTCTGAAGAAGATACAAGACCACAATTCAGCTTAAACAAGCAGTTCGTCTGAAACGAACTGCAATAAGCCAACGATTGTGAAGTCAAAGCTTCTAAAGAGGATACAAGACCACAATTCAGCTTAAACAAGCAGTTCGTCTGAAACGAACTGCAATAAGCCAACGATTGTGAGTCAAAGCTTCTAAAGAGGATACAAGACCACAATTCAGCTTAAACAAGCAGTTCGTCTGAAACGAACTGCAATAAGCCAACGATTGTGAAGTCCAAGCTTCTAAAGAGGATACAAGACCACAATTCAGCTTAAGAATCAAGCACTTCGTCTGAAACGAACTGCAACAAAAGTCCGATTCACGCGATAAAACTTGCCTGAATTAGGACAAGGGAAAGTCCGATCCACGCGATAAAACTCGCCGAATTAGGACAAGGGAAAGTCCGATCCCCAAATTAGGACAACGGAAAGTCCGATCCAAGCGATAAAACTCGCCAAATTAGGACACAAGCTTAGTCCGGTCAAAGATGTTTATTTCATCAGACCAAAGACGAGTCCGGTCAAAGATGTTTATTTCACCAGACCAAAGACAAGTCCGGTCAAAGATGTTTATTTCATCAGACCAAAGACGAGTCCGGTCAAAGATGTTTATTTCATCAGACCAAAGACGAGTCCGGTCAAAGATGTTTATTTCATCAGACCAAAGACGAGTCCGGTCAAAGAAGTTTACTTCATAAGACCGAGGACAAGTACGATGAAATTTCTTCGCTAAGCTGTAAATACACAGTGTTAGTAGCGAAAACAAAATTTCATTTTTCAAATCTTGTTCGGCACACAACTCCGCTACCCTACGAGATGGCGTTACGCTATTACAAAGGACTATCCTACTGTCCAGGGTTGCTAAAGTTGAGCCATCTATTCACAAAATCCTCGTGAAGCCGAGTTCGGGCGTTCTCGGCAGCTGAAGAATAAGCAGGTCGACGAGATGCTCTAATCGACCTACCGCCTCTTCCCTGAGCCCGAGAAGCCCTAGCACCTCGGCGGCGAAGAGTCTCTTCACAAAGCATTTGCCGATCTTGCTCACTCATAACCACAGCTCCTCTGCGAACTTCAGTCCGTCCTCGACTTGACGTCTCTGGTTGTCCCTGAGTTCGTTGCTGACTTGGAGTACGGTTTTGAGCAAGTGAATCAGAGGTTTGAGCTGGAGTACTAGCATCTGTTGGCGGGAAATGCCTGAGGAATCTCTCAATTGAGGGACGCCGGGAAAGAACTATGTCGTACCGAGAAGCCCAGCGCCACAATGATTTCACGACTTGTTGGCAAGCCGAGCTCTCCAGCGCATTGTTCCTCCGGAGTACATGATATTCCTCCCACAGTTCGTCAACTCGTTCCTGAACTTCAGAGATGGTCATTCCCCCACGCCTGCAGATGAAATCCTCATACGCAGTCCTCTCAGCGACGGCAGTGTTCAGCTCGGCCTCCAGATCCTTCTTTTCGGACTCTAAGTCCTTATTATCGGCCTCCAGCTTCATTGAACGAGCCAAGAGTTCGTCATTCTTCATCTGGTCAGCTATAGCTCTTTTCTCAGCTTCGTCTGAAGCCGAAGAGTACAGCCGCTTCCAGTGAAGTACCTCCAGCTCCTTGAGAGTTAAGAATACAAAGCAGCTACGTCAGTTCGGCATTTCAGCTTACCGAGCAGGTAGTAAACCACAACAGGAGTAAGAGAGTACGAAAGGCTATACGAAGACACAAGAGCAGAAAGAAGAATTTTTTCATTCATAAGAAAAAAATTTTTCTACACAAGGGCTTCAAGGCCGTTTTACAAGAAGGAAGAAACTAAACTAAGAGAAGGAAGACGAAATCATACTCCGCTAGCTTCGTCTCCGCCTTCTCGGTGAGGTTCAGCTTCCTTCTCCTTGTCTGCTTCAGCTTCAGCCTCGGCCTCCCTGCTCTCCCCAGCCTGCTCGGCGCCACCGTAGCCGATCTGCTGCGCCTCCTGCTCGGCCTGCTCATCGCCGGTATGCCGCTCATGCTGCTCGGTATCACCCTCTCCATGGAAAATTGGAGCGGGTGAAACTGACCCTATGGAGGCAAAGATAGCCTCCATGTTCTCATCGCGGTCAGCTCGGCAACTACGAACTTGGTCTGCAGAAAGCAGGACCGAGGACGAAGCAAGCTCCTCAAGCACCGGCAGACTCTGAAGCCGAGCTGCTATCTCTCGGCCGTACAGCGGCAGGATGACTTCAGGACCCTGCTCGGCTTTATCGGTCATCAGTTTCAGCAGATCACCGACAAAGGCTGAAAATTGGTTGCTCAGAAAGAGTTTCTCCGCGAAAGCACGGAGAACCTCCCCTTGGGCAACCACGGCGGCAGCATCCCTCCGTTTCGTCTGCTCTCGCTGGATGACGAGCTGGTTTTTGGCAAACTGAGCTTCATCTTGGGCCGAAATCCTAGCAGCTCTGGCTTTCTCAAAGTTTGCCTCAGCCTGCTCGGCCCGGTGACAAGCAGCCGCCAACTTCCTCTGCATCTCAGCATAGTCGTTGGACGCTTTGGAGAGTTCAACGGCGACGAGCTTGGAGAGCATATCGTTCCTCTGAAAATGGAAAAAGCAAAAAGTCAACAAAGGGGCCACAAAAAATACAGGAAAAAAGCAAGGCCAGAAAATCAAGAAGAGAATTCACCTCGGCGAAGTCCGTGGGCCATAAAAACGGCTCACAGATATGTTCCGAAGGAGGCGCCAAGACCACGTCTTTCTCTGGCGCTCTCGGGGGCTTCTGGGCCTTCCCCTTCCTACTTGCCGAAGTCGACTCCGGCTTCTTTGGATCCGAAGAGGTCTTTTGCCTCTTCGGATTCTTCTCGGCATCAGGCGCCGAGCTGGTAGCCTTCTCTTTCTCCGGCTCCTTAAGCTCGGAGGATTTGCGGCTCATCTTATTCAGCATGTACACTGCCAAAAAGCAAGAAAGCAAGGTTAGTTTTCGCCGCTAAAGCAGTAAAGCATAAAAAAGAAATCCTCACCCTCAGTTTCTTCGTCCGAAGACGAGATATTGAACACGAGGTCGCCCTTGACGAGCTCAGTTTCCGAGTACTGTTTCCTAATCATAGGAATCTTATTGAGCTCGCCCTCGAGCTCGGCCAACGGTTCTAACCGAGGATGAGGAATCACGGACTTCGGCCCTCTCCAAGGAAAGCCCAGAGCCGAAGTCCTATTATAAAAAAAGAAACGGTTTTGCCATTTCGGCCACTTGGTTTTGCAGAAGGCCCTAAAAGGCTGTAAGGGGATCAAGTAAAACCAAGATCCCTTCCTTTTAAACTGGAAAAAATTAAGGATTGCCCGCAGAGACAGATCCTTATCTAGCCTACGGAGTTCGGCAGCAAAAGCCGACAAGTGCCTCCAAGAATTCGGAGTCACCTGACCTAAAGGGAGTTGAAAAAAATCAAGAAGCTCTACAAAAGGTGGGGGAAGAGGGAAACAAAGCCCGCATTCTAAGCAGGCTTCGTAAACGGTGGCATAACCCTCCGGCGGGTCGTTAGCCCTATGATCATCGTCGGGAACCACCGCCTTCCCCCCGGGAAGAAGATACTTTTCGTGTAGAGATATCACGGTGTCCTTACTCAAGACGCTGTGAAAGTATTCTACAGTCTTCTCCCCGGACTCTTTCCGGCTAGAAGACCCCTTGCCCCCTTTCCTACCGCTACCTAACTCAGAAGAAGAAGAAGAAGACATGGTTCTTACTCTTTGCAAAATCTGAAGAAATTCTGAAGAAATTCTTGAAAGCGGAAGGAAATTTTTTACGCAAAAGAGACAGAGTGCAGAAGAAGCAACAGCAAAAAGTATTCAAACTGATGAAGAAAAGCCGTATTTATCAGATTCGGAGAAGATTTCAAAATCATCGCACCGTTTCGAATCCCACCTTTTCAGGATTCAACGGCCGGATTTTACTGTCGCATTTAATGCAGTCACGCGCAAGGCACGTCCTCTAACGTCAGCCTCCCCCGTACCTTTATCCAGAATGCCGAAGTGACTCGCTTCGCCGAAGTGATTCACTTCGCTTTTCGGGGGGGGTAGTGATGGAGTACGGACTAAACAAGCCCAATAGCAGTGACAGCCCATCAGCCCAAAGCCCAAGGAAGAGTATCAGTTCGGCATTACCAAAGAGTTCGGCCCCAGCCTACAGCTCGGTAAAAGCCGACCAATCAGTTCGGCATTACCAAAGAGTTCGGCCCCAGCCTACAGCTCGGTAAAAGCCGACCAATCAAGCTCTACTCTCAGATCGGCAAAAGCTGCTCGGCAATAGTTCAGCAGTTCGGTCTCAGTATTCGACCGAACTGGGAGATAGTGGACCCATGCAGGATCTCATGACCACTACACGATCTATTTAGTGGTGTCAAATCATGCAGGATCTCATGCGGGATAAGCGGACCAAACAAAGAGGTAGTGGACCCATGCAGGATCTCCATGACCTCCACGACATCCACAACCATCATTAGTGGTGATGCAAGCCACGATCTTAGTTCAATGTATAAATAGAACTTAGATCAGATAGAAAAGGGTTAAGCTCTCTAGAGATAAAATATCATATAGCAAGTCTGTGTTGTAAGCTGTAATCCCAGATCAAGCAATACAATCTTGCCCTCCCTTCTTCCCGTGGACGTAGATTTACTTCAGTAAATCGAACCACGTAAATTCTCTGTGTCGTGATCTATATTTTCCAGCATTCTTCACCATCAAAAATTCACCAAACCATCACCAAGCCGTATCCAATCAAAGGCACCACTATCAAAAACCACAAATTGAACATCACTGCATACATCAAACACACCATACTGCAAAGGGTCCCCGCAAAATGCCACCGCCGCGTCGCCGCTTTCGAATGCTGGCTCACGTAGAATGGCCAGAACTCTTCCATGCTCTTGAAATTCTTCTCTTTCATGCCTGATTCCTTGTCAAAATTGAATCTCTTTAGGGAGGATTTTTGCGTGGTGGAAAAAGGATTTGTGTGTTGCTCTCTCTCTCTGTTTTTCGTCTTCTTTTTTTGTGTAGACAGCTTGTTTTTATATTTGTGAAAGCTTATCCATTCTTGTGATTGTAGACTGTAAATTTCACCAAACAATTAGGTTTAATTTAATTATTTATTTGGCGTGTGATTATGATCTTGCAACCCCACGCCGTTAGCAAAGTAGAAAACTTTTTAGACTACTCCATCCGTTCACAATTTAGTAGGGCCGGCTTTCAAAGAAAAATTGATCAAATATTTAATACTAATACTAGTCTTAGGTCTTATTTTTATATATCATAAAATAAAAACTTTAAGGATTACAGAATTTAAATATGAAATTAGTAAAAAAAAATAGATAAAAAGAACAATAATTGAAATGTTGTTAGTAATAATGGACTCATATCATAAGAGAGAGAAACTTGCTAAAAATGAAAGTAGAATAATTTTGTGAGATAGCACAAGAGTTTTATTTTGTATGTTAAGTTGAGAGGAAAAAATAATAATTTTCATATTAATATAAGAGATATTTTTCTGAAAATGAAAATGTGATAGTTTTAGTGAGATAAATTAGAAAAAGAAAGTAAGCGGAAGAATTATGTAATAATTTGGTAAATTGAACCGTCTATTTAAAAGCGAATGACATTTTAAATTGTAGGCGTTACTAACAAAATGAAATATGTCGAATAAATTACAAAGTCTACTTACTGAATAAGAATAAAAGTTAAATGACATTTTAAATGGTAGAGGCGTTACTAACAAAATGAAATATCATTTCGACATGGACATAAAGAGTATTTAATTAGCTGTGTTCATAGATTTTAACGAGTAAAATAACAACGTTATTGTTGTCGCCTAATATATACAGTAGTCTAGTTGCAACACCTCTCAGGCATAAGTGTAAAGCCTTGAGAAATGAATTTCTGATAGACAGTATGTTAGGTCCTCTCCTTAGCAGGTCACTACATACTCTGATTTAACACCCATCATAATACTGTCGGGCTAGGATGTGGGGGGTTAGAGTTTCAACTTTTGCATGATGAGTGATGCTAATTAAACTTAAAGTAACATAAAAATACATCTGTTTGGTAGTGACACCTTTATACAAATTCTTAACTAATCTAGCACCAATAGCATAGTGTGATAGTACTATGTGACAACAACATATCAACAGATAAAATTAAATTTTGTTTGATAAATTAGAGGTGCTTACCAATAAATCAGCAATACCTACCTCATTAATAATTTAAAGGGTTAAAATCAACGTGACGAATATCTCCACCATCAAAACCTAAAGATGTGATCTAATCTGAACTAAATATTGGCCAAGAAGAGTGATAAATAGAACAACTTGCAATATATAAATATTTTTATACAACACATTGAGTCTTTAAGCTCTGTAAAACAAACGAATGGAAACAAAAATGGACAAAATTCTACCTTTGTTTAAGAATATTACATGTATACATCTACTTATCCTGTCATATGTTACTTATATATCATATAATTTCTCAATCATAACATAGTAGATCTTGTTCTAATGATCTAATCTAAAAGACTCTTTCTCCAGTTGCATAGAGATTCCAAAATATGGCTGTAGCAAAGTAAAGACAAGCTGTAAGAGTTAAAAATGCCTGAAATGAACCTAGCCACTGCACAAAGTATCCTGTCCCAATTGTGCTGATAATTGCTGCCAGTGTTCCTGCCGAATTCGAGATCCCTGCAAAACAAAGCTCGTCCGTTAGCCTCCATCCAAGTTAATATCGTTAACGTGAGTGAGTGAATGGTATACGAGTGTGTACCGTGGAGAAATCCTGCACATTGTGGCGCGATGTCCTGATGAAAACGAGTAGAACCAATTTAGTCGTCTGTCGAGTAGAGTCTGTGATGCAACGAAGCGAAAAGAACACTTACTTGCATGTTGAGTAGAAAGCCGGCTTGACTGAAAGAGCTCAGGCTGAGGGCTGCTGTTAAGAATACGGCTGCAATTGTAGGCGTTCGGACGTGGTTTAAGCAAAGCAATGCAATCCCCGGGCCAATGAAACCGATTGACTGCCATGAATATTCGAGTTAGGAAACAATATCAAGATCAACGAGTAGCCTGAGGTTCGTTTCGTGTTATAGGGCATTTACCTGCATGATTTTCCTTGCTGATGTGGTGGAGTAACCCGATTTGATCAAGTAGTCCGATGCTGCCCCAGCGATGTAGCCTGAGAGCGCCATCGTTCCCCAAGGAACCGCACTGAACCAAGCCGCTTGCTTCAAGTTCACATCGAACACCTGAAATTCCAGCAGAAGATGTTTTAGCAACATTACGCACTTGTAAAACTATAAATCGAGTAGAAATAAAACTCACGGTTTTGAAATAAACAGGCATCCACGATAGAAGAACAAAGTATCCCTGCGGTTAAGAAAAGCACACTCGACGTTTATTATGCTACACAAGAGATCGTCATAAAAGGAAACGGGAACGGAATGAGAAACGAAAACGAAAACGAACGAACCCAGTTATTCGTGAAATTAGCAAAGATTATAGCCCATGTTGGCAGCTTGGATAGGAGATGCCTTAGCGATGGAGGGCTGCCCTTGATGACAGAGGAGTCGCCTTTCCCGGCCTGGATCAACCACAGTTCAGATTTACTGATTGTTCCGCACTCTTGTGGGTCATTCGTGACCCTAAAACTCCATGTAACCAACCAAAGAAGCCCGAGGGCAGTAAAGAGCATGAAGGGGCCAGAAATCCCGATAGATTGCATCAGCAGCGGAGCCAAGACCAACCCCACTACGTTCCCGAGCTGGAATCCCCCCATGGATAATCCAACAGCAGTAGCTCGTTCATGGTTTGGAAACCATCTGTTACGAAATTATTAACAGTTACCGAATATATGAAATGAGGAAGAAAATTTAAGTGTGTGCGTATATTGTTACCGCGATAGAAGGTGATTCATTGCAGGTAAAGCTACCCCTTCGGCCAATCCAAAGAAGGCTCGGACAGCTAAGAGGCTGTTTGTCGAGTGATTAGCTGCCCATGGAGTGACGAGAGTTGCTAGCGACCACAATGCTGCACCCCATGCGATAACTTTTTTCCCTCCGTATCTGTCGACCAATGCTCCTCCGAGAACAGAGGAAAACATGTATCCCCACAGAAAGGATGACTGTGTGAAAAATGTGATCAGAATTTATATGGCAAAAGAGAAGCATTTTGCTGAGCATTATGAAAACAAACATCTCATTTCAACATTATTCTTCAAATTTCAGGAACTCAATGTCCAATGCGTCCTAGTCAAACGTACGAATCAAACAATGGTTTGATACTCGTGTTCTTATTGAGCCGATTTTTAAGTATATTGGTCATGAAAGAAGTTTGAACAAGCCTCCATCAAACAAGTCAAGGTAGAGATCCCAACTAAGATATTGACAACAACTCTTCCTTTTCGTCGTTGAAACTATTTATTCGTTAGCAGAAGCGGGCATCAGATGACAAAGTTCCAACGGCAAGAAATTATTGTGAGGCTTGCTTTCTTTCCCTTGAATTAACAACACACCATTCCAAATTCAGCTATCTCTCTACCTCCATAGCAAACAAAATGGCCTAAACTCATACCCCATCAAATGCCAAATGTTATGTCTCCTTTGTTAGTTATGAAGGCATTGAACAGATAAATATAGTTTTACTTAATTCTCCTCACCCATGTATTCTTAACCAAAAAGTTGAGTCTTTTCCTTCACCCTCCCATTCACATTTTGTAACTTTGAAATTACAGGACTAGTATTAATGAATGATTGGATATAATATATTCCACGTCACATATGTTAAGTTCTAGTCTTCCAAAATGAGCTATGCATGATCTCAATTCTTGGCTTTCTTACCTACTTTTTGGCATCAAGAATTCAACTCTTTATGAACATCACATCCTACACCTACCACCACCCTCATAGGAATATCCGTCAACTCTAAGCCAAGTAGCTACGAAATCTAACAAAATTATACTAACAATCTAATTAAATTACTACTCCCTCCGTTCGCGAATAGAAGTCTCGTTTTTTTCAATTTAGTCCAGCCACTTTTTTTAACATTTCTTAATATTCGTGCAAGAAAGAAATAAGATTCTTATTCACGGACACATGGGATGGGGTGGGGAGAATAAAGCAAATGAGATGCTGACTCGGAATCTATGCGATTTCAGACATCGTGAGACTTAGTCCTCGTACAAACCAACCCTTGGTTCTCAACTACCACAAAAACACCCTCCCACGTAAAACACAACAATCCAACAACCTAATAAATGTATTCAAATGTTATGGTTACAACTTAATTTCTGTTTTTTTTATTAAAAATAGGAAATAACCAAGTCTTTTCACGCCGGCCCCACTTAACCAAAACCAGAGTTCACACAAGCAATCAATCCCTATTGCTCCTTCCATTCACCGCCAAAAAAGCCAAAACATTTTTTGGTTATTTAAAAGGATATCGATCCTAAAGATTCCGAAATTTGACTTAATTCCATATGTTTTTATTTTTTCTACGGCAAGTTAATTACATTTTACCGCACTTCATAGGACTAAATCATGAGCCTTTTTGCATAAACTTTTTATCCTATGAACTTTAAAAATTGTTTATAACATAATAAATGTTTCACAGCCCATATGAATTAAATAATTGCTGAAAACATATTATTCAAATCAGATTGAGAAATAACATAAAAAAATGTAAAATTTTACATCTTTTTATCAATTATAAATATATAATTTTAAAAATGTGAAGTATAGGCTAAAAAAATAGTGTGAAAAATTACCTGAACAATGCCTAAGAAAGCAGTGGACCAACCATATTTGGCGGCGAGAGGAACGATTGCAACAGACATCACCACTCTATCAGCATTGCACAGGCACATCACCGCCGCCACCAGCGCCACCACTTTGAACCTCTCCGCCGCCACAAACCCGCCCTCCTTCCGCCCCACAAACAGCCCCCTTTCCATCCCCTCCGCCGTGCACCGCACCGCCCCGCAAACCCGAATCGCCGCCGGCACCCTCTCGCCGTACGTCGTGCAAACACTCCCCCATTTCTTCACCTGCGAATTCCGGAACGAAAGAGTCGCCGCTAGACCGATCGGGCCCGAATGGGCTGCGGGCCGGAGATGGGCCCGGCGGAGATGGGACTTTAGCGGCGCGACGGCAGCCATTTGCGTTGTACAAAGGCTACGGCTTTTAATTAACGAATTGTTTCATTCACAATTTTATAGGAAGTGTTAAATAGCCTGAAAATGTAGGCACACCAATAAAGAAGGGAGTTGGTATTTGATGTAATACAATTCAAATAATAACGTGTATAATTCATATTTTTTGCCTTCAACTACAAATGGAAATAATATTAAATAGATGTCATTTCTACCTCAAATGACAAATTGAGGGATCAATTACTAGAGGCGTGATATTATATGTCTCAGACTTATTTAGTACGGGGATATAATACTCCATCTGTCCAATAGAAATAGATTAATTTTTTTTTCATTCGGCTCGTAGGAATAATCCTCATTCATTTATGAAAATATTTTCTTATTTTCTTTTATTTAATTATTTATGAATTCCACCATTCACTTCATTATTTGAACAACTTTTTCTCTTTCTCTTTTACATTATTATTTATAAGTTTAATCATCCACTATATTATTACAATTAATTTTCCATTTCTTTTTATTTTTTTAATTACACATTAAAATTCATGTCATTCAATAAGTCTATTTTTATTAGGCAAATAGAGTATAAGGAAGTATTTCATCCACGATAAATGGTACTTTATATTTTAATCGATCACTAAAACTAGTCTATCTATTTTTAATTAAAAAAAACTAATATGGTAATCCTTATTTTTACTAGCAATACTAATTTTTGGATTAAAATTCTTATAATCAACCATAATATCAAGTTTTTTTCCTTTTTGTACCAAATACATTTGGTTCCATCATTTATTTAAATAAGTATAGATGTACCAAATACATTTGGTTCCATCATTTGGTTCCATCACAATGCTATTCCTTATCCATTCATTAATTATTTTATTCCTTTATTATTTATGGATTGCATAATAATTTTTACTCTATCTCTTAATTAAAAAATAACACCGGCAACTTTCCATATCTTATCCATCTCATCTTTTCACTATTCATAGATCCCACTATTTCATTTTATTTTTAAATTTTTTCTAACAAATTTAATTTATATTTAGACGAAACATTATATAAATACTAAAATTCAATATTTTATTTCAAAACACGAATAAAATTTTTTGATTTGATTATATACTTAATTTAGCTATTATAAAACTTAATAAATAAATATCACTTTAATTAAAATATAATCCATGATTTCTTAAAAATAAAATATTCACATGTAAATTAAGTAAGAATAAAAGTCGCACTATTTAACTTGTATTCATTTTCTACTTTAATTTATATATTATGACCATATTTAAATAAAATTTAATATAATTAAATTTATATTATCATGCTATTAGAAAAATAAATAAAATAAAAAAATCCAAATATCCAGTAAAATGAAAAAGTATAATAAAAGTAAAAAAATTAAAACCAAAATGATAAGTTTGAGGTTTGAACCCACAACCTCTATGATTTTTTAAGACACGTTTATCTCTAGATTAAGCTTGATTTTGTATTGGAATCAAACAAATTTATATATAAAACAATAAAAACTCTCTTTAAGGTGTAAATTACATCGAAATTACAAAAAACTTGAAGTTGAAAACCTATCTATAAAAGAAACATTTATTCTGCTCCTACAAAATATAATCTTTCGCTAATTCACATATCCGTCTTTTAGTGGCGCGTTGTCTAGCCAAATGCCCCTCCCTAGCGGGCCGTCCTGCGAGATGAGATGCATACAACGCTGGCTCGTCCTTGCGGGATGAGTTCGAGGCTCTAATTATAAGTACTAAATTGATTTTTGATAATTTGTTGTGATTTATCGTATTCTTAATCACACTAAAATTGATGGTTTTAATTCAAACGCCTACTCACATGATTCGAAATTTATCGGTGTAAAACATATAGAACGAATCTAATATTTTGCTACATCCTTTTCGTTCCTCCTTATTGCCTTATTAACAATATTGTTTTCTTTAAAGCCCACTACAACATATTTACCAAAAAATTCCAATAAAAACAATATGTGTAGAAGCTGTGATGCGAAGTGGCAATGAAGAGCCAGAAATGGTGGAAAGGAAGCCACGTTTTATCAAGGGCTCTACCATTTGGAATTAGGGTCTATTGGGTAAACCTTTAATTTATCTCTCAAAATAAATAAATCAAAACTTTAATTTAAACTCGACATTAAGCACTTAATTGAAGAGCATGACAGGGGAAATGTGTGTGACATATTTTTTCGTCATTATATCTATGATGTAAGTAGGGAGTACAATTTAAACCTTAACCTTAGGGAATAATAAGTGACGCTCGCGTGGTTCACCGGTTCCACCGACTAGACCCAACGAGTGATTCAGCCGATACAGAGGTGCGCTTGAAGTGGGGGGTGTGCTGTCCCTATTGGGCTGGGCCCTTCCCCATAAGGCCCCACCGTCGGGGCATAAGCGCCCTCTTGCTACCCATGTGCGAGGCGCCGTCTTAGCCTTCCCTGAACAGGATCGCTCCCACACCTGTAGCGTTCGTGATCGGCCTCCTCAACTGTGTATCGATCGAAAGGGAGGGCGGCACAGCTTCACTAAAAAATTCTGTAGTTAATATATATATACTGTGACAACTATTTTGATAAGGACCTAAATCCATAACGTCGATTTCCACACAAAATCAAGAAATGAGATGTCGTCGTTGTCGAGCGCCCAACGTTGGGCCGTGACTTGGACGACAAAAAGGGGCGGTTGAGCGCGAGATCAGCCTCGTCGGCAACCTTAGGAGATGTTTCTTGTTTGCTACTCAATTGAGCCAAAAGAATGATAATTTCATATATTGATTGAATGAATAAAAAAGATAACAGTCTATCCTATTTATAATGCTACTGACTTAATTAACAAGAAAACAAAGATATAGAAAAAGATATGCTAAATCCCTATAATATCTAAACTAAATAATAATAATAATAATAATAATAATAATAGAGGTTCATATCAACTCTCTCACGGTTAAAATCCACCTTGTCCTCAAGGTGGGAACCACGAAGCAAAAAGGAGAGTTGAAAGCAGAAGCTTCAGCGAGGCAACTCCTCCTGGATCAAACACACACCGAACAGATGAACGTCTCCCTTCTTCACTTCCATAAAAAATCAACAAAGGAGACCCAACTTTGTCGGAAAAATTCCTTGCCAAACCGAAAAGCTTGTCCACGCCTCCCAGAATGCCCAAGCATGACATGTCATTACTCGGAGGGATCAACCTTGCATCTTTGTCGAGCGATGTTGATCAATGATTCATACTTGGAACATCACCGACATTCAAATCCACATAGACACAAGCAATTACGGGCAAATCGGTGTAAGCACCATCTCCTTTCTTGCCCCAACAATTTCCAACAACATTTTTGGATGACACTTGAACAACATTGAGTGAGGCGATTATCTTCTCCACTTCACCAATAGAACCATCCTCCTCTTTATCTTCTAGCAATGTCTCCTCCTTTTCACCAATCTTCTCATCATATACCCCAACGAGCACTTGCTGTGACTCATTGTCGTTCTTGACAATCCCTTTGTTCTTGACGAACTCTCCAGGGGACTCGTTGTTTGGAACATCAAGAGGAGCGCCATCATTGTGAACATCAGTAATGTCATTGGGAACATCATCACCGAATACTATCGTGGGAGTATTATCAATTTTCTCTTCGGCTAAATTCTTATCATGAATGTTCTCCTCAAACTCATCCCTATCATCCGCATAACAGAGAATGCGTTGTTTACACACATGTCACATCACCCATTTCTCGGGACAGTGCCAACAGAGACCCAACCTGGACCGTTCTGACTTCTCCGCCTGGGAGACCCGTATTAGCGGCAGGCGTGGCTGCTTCGGAGTTTGACTGGTCACACGTGCGGGCTGACTGTACAGGTCCCGCGTTGGCTTTTCGGTGGAGTAGCGGGGCTGGTGGGAGGCGGGCTGGACTCGCGCTCTCATCTCCTCCCGAGGGCGAGGTCGGTCCCAGCACGTCTCTGAGCGTCGCGGCCGGTCAACGGTCGGGTAGCCGCGGTCCTGCTGTTGCGCCGGTGGATCCCAGCACGTTGGGCGGTGCCGCTGCGTTGCGGTTGTCGGGTAGCGATCAAATCCTAATTGGGTCTGATGCTCTCCGCGATCAGATAGGTGGCCACCCCTCTCGACGTAGCCGTCGCAGTATCGGGGCCAAACGTCTTGCACGCGATCGCGGTACCCGATGGGCTGGTATCTCGGCCGTGGGCGACGATCAGGTGGATTCAAGTGGTGTGAGACGTAAGGTGATTCTGGATCAGGCCACGACGGCGGGCGGAGTACTTCCACCCGGATGCTCGGAGGGTCCCAACTGGTTACACGGCGAGGTTGGGCCGGATGGTAGGAACGGAATGGCTGTGTGGCCTGAGGGAAGTCGTATTGACGACTGCGATAGCCGGCGTAGTCGTATGACATGTTGACGGACTAAGGTGTGGCTGTGGTGGATGATGATCGTCTGACTTCGACGCGGCACGCGGGAATACTTCCCGTCGGGCGTTGCAGAAGTAGTGTTGTCCTGCGGCTAGAGCTCGGCGGACAGGCGGGACTCGAAAACCAAAGCAGTTGCTGTGCGCGGAATATTTTCCGTCGGGCAGCGGTGTAGCTTCGGTTCGAGATGGTGGGAGGGTCAGCTCTCAATGAGAGCACCAGTTGATAAGGACCTAAATCCTTAACGTCGATTTCCACACAAAATCAAGAAACGAGATGTCGTCGTTGTCGAGCGCCCAACGTTGGGTCGTGACTTGGACGGCAAAAAGGGGCGGTTGAGCGCGAGATCAGCCTCGTCGGCAACCTTAGGAGATGTTTCTTGTTTGCTACTCAATTGAGCCAAAAGAATGATAATTTCATATATTGATTGAATGAATAAAAAAAATAACGGTCTATCCTATTTATAATGCTACTGACTTAATGAACAAGAAAACAAAGATATAGAAAAAGGTATGCTAAATCCCTATAATATCTAAACTAAATAATAATAATAATAATAATAATAATAATAATAGAGGTTCGTATCATATTTACAACCCTAACATGTTGATTGAATTTTTCTAGTGCATTTTTTCAGTTGTTATTTATAAAAGCATTTTCTGCGTATTGAACTCCTTTATCTGATTGCTTGAAAATATAGCAAAAAAACTAAAGGCTGTATTTTTTGATGCACTATATTCCAACAATGTAAATTTTGTAAATCAGGAATTTTGAAAACTCCTTTCTTGATTACGATATTTTTTACTATATATATGTCCAATTGGTTGACAAGTAGTTTATCTTGAATAGCAACATCTAAGGTCTCTATTGGGCTTTCACTTTCCTAGATTAGCATCAATCATTCAAATCCAATTCAACTTATATCAGTTTGCAGATTGGTTTTCCACCGTTTATTTCAGCACTTGGAGAGGATGAACAAGCACCCCTTCGAATTTTTTAAAAGAATCGTTTCATAATCTATATAAGCAAACATAAAAAAATTATTAATAATGTAAACTTTTAGAGTGCAATTTTATTTTCTATCACAATATAGAAATATTGAAAAACACACAAAAGAAATTCTAAACACATCAATAAATCTCAAATTGATATATTGCTATGTAAATAAAAACTACAAATCTTAATTATCTAATAATACTGACCTCACCAATTAGAATTTTAAAGAAGACAAGTTGATTTTCGTTTGAAATCTGGGGGAGAACAGGAGAAGAAGATTCGATTTTGTTTTATTCCGCTTGTGTTTTCAATATTTACTCTTGCATAAGACAAAACCCTTTTCAAATTCAACACTTTACAAAAACGTGGTCAAATTTTATAAAGTGTAAGACATTTTTTATAATATTTGTAAAGCCTAAAACGTTACACTCAGTGAGGAATAGGATATTGACTTTTTCTTTTAATATTATTTTAATCATTTAAGTTTAAGTGTTGTTAATTCATTTTCTTCCTTCTTCCCAACTTTATTCACCGCCATTATTGTAAGTGGAGTAGTTTTTATCTGTAATTTTATTTTCAAGCCCCTCCTTCCATTAAACGTTACATTTAGACACCAAAGATATTACCTTGGGAAGAGCTGAAGATACATCCTGAAAAAGTTTGCAATAGATAGTAGCATTTTTTATGTTTTAAGTATTACTTGATTGTGTGAAACTAAATTGCTATATTTGTTCCCTAAAAATCATCACAACACGTATTTATTGAAAAGATGAGGAAGAGGAATCCTAGGTAGGAAAAAACATGTATTACCATAATGACATATAGTGTAAATAATAGTTTTTGTATTAGGATACGTGTGTTTGTCTAATAATAGAATGATTAATGCACAAGGCAAAAGGTCTTGGATACGATATCCAATCTATCTTAAGGTGGCCTTCAAATTTTGTTCCTTTATCCATTAAAAAAGTGTATTAAAGTGCTAGTTATATATTGAATTTCTATTTTAGATAGTGAACTATTGGAATAAAACGACTAAATAAAATAAGAAAAGATAGTCTATGAAATTAGAGGAATAGAGTATATCGAATTACATTATTATTCTCACACGAAAAATGAATTGAATTTACAAAATCAGTTAGTCATTTTATTGTACTAGTAACAAAATAGATTTAACTGTCCAATAGTCAAATTACTTGATTAAACGAAGGTCAGCTGAATATTTGATTGGTTTGGGCCACAAAATTTAACTTTTGGTGTAGCGTTAGATGAAGTCCAATTTTGTATGTGGGCATTTATATGGGTAGAGCTGCCATTGAGATTACACGCCCAACCAAAATATATATGTTAAGCCCATCATATTTTGGCCCATTTTCATCTAGGGAGAATAATATTTCGCCATGAATCCAACCTAAAAAGTAGAAAATTAAGAGGAAAGAAATGAAAAAGCAGTTCCATTAAACATAATGAAAACATCATTAAGAGATGCATTTGATTTTAGTCTATAACAAGTAGGTCCATTCTCTCTCTCCCACTTAGAACAATGATCACATACAAAAAAAAAAGCAAAAGAGAAGTGATGATTTTCATGCAATTCATTAGGGAGTACAAAATATAATATTTTCTTGTTTGATAGTGAGTCCGGAGACATTCTCAATGACCAATTAAAGTTATGTTTGGCATATTTGTCAATCCCTAAAAATTAGTACTATTAACCTCTCACTTTGCAAATTGCCAAACTCTATTTATTCTTTCTTGGGATTCCTAATTAACTACTATATAATTATTAGTTTAGGCATGCTTATTAGGTTGATAATCCTAGGATTCAGATTTATTAGGTTAAAAGTTCTCATATGAAATACTATGAAATAGAACATTATTACACTAGAATTTTCAATTGATCTTTCCTTGTGAGTGATTAGGGTATCAATCATGATCATCACTACCAAAAACTATTTGGTGAGCGTTAAAAAATAAAAATTAGATTGCTTGAATTTTTGAAATTGCCTAGAGATTGGCGTGGCCATAGCCACCATGTTTATATGTTTACAACAAATAAGCTAATTATTTGATATGCATTTTATTTTATTGGTGCTTTTGTCAAAACTTTGACTCCAAAATTGAATTTTTCCTAATATCCTATGACTATGACACTTTATAAGCAAAATGATAGTAGCAATTGGAGGCATACATCCTAGAGAATAATCAGGATACGAATATTATGATTGTGATTATGGTTAATAATTATATAGTCCTTAATATAAAACACAATTATTAGACATAATGGCCGCTGATAAATTTGTGACATTGGGCCGCACCGCACGCGTGAGGTTGATTTCTTGGTTATTTCTTTCACAGAGCAAAAAGTCTAAACCCAACTTGCTATAAAGTCTAAATTATGCAATTTACTATATAAGCTATTGAATTAAATAATCATATTCCCCAAAACAGTAAATAAATAATCATCATAGTACAGTTAATAATTCGGCTATATGAAGTATGGACTAGACAGTCAATTTTTAACTAATTCTAGATAATAATAAAACATTATAAGTATTACATATACTTATTAAAGTTTTTCTTCACTCTTTTCATCAAAACTATTTAGAGGCAAACACTAAACCTTTTTGTATGTATAAAAAGAAAAGGGATGGGAGAGCATACATAGAAGTGTATTTAGTTTCGAAGGGGCAAAATTACCAGAAGAAAAATGGACGGAAGAGGGTCGTCAGTCATTAATTATGAGGTATATGTGGTGTAATTAATACTAGTACCCGAAAAGTGAGTATTTGTATCCATTAGGCCATCCACAATGGGGCGCCCTAAGGTGCGTCCTATGACGCGTCACGTCATCAGTTTTATCCTCCTACCCACCACCTGCAATGGGGCGCCCTAAGGCGCGCCCTATATGTTTTACAATTGTTTTGTTAATTAATTTAAATATTTTTTTCAACAAAAACGTCATTTGTGGGCGGGAGGTTTAGGCAGACCTCCAACCCGTAAATAGAATCAAAATAAAATGTTCTAACAGCATAATCTTAGCCCAAAAGTAACTAGGATCTAAACAAAAACATGAAGAAGCCAAATAAAGGTCCCACAAGTCGAGATCCTCCGTACTATCAAGTGGAAAGAAACTGATTATATATATACGAGGGAGAAACGAAAATTATCAAAACCAGCCACCAAGGACGCTGGATCAACCTACATCTCTACGTCGGAAACGAAAGTTAGGATATCCCAGCTGGTCCATCCTAACCAGCGCCTTCAGATACCGAGGCGCAGAGATTGGATCATAGTAAGTAAGGGCAGGCGTCTGAACCCCCTACCTGCAAGAAAGTCAGCAGCTCGGTTCCCTTCTCTGTAGATGTGTGATTTTCAAATATATAATGCAAACTAATTAAAAAACAGAACGAGTAACTAAAAATAGGCGAAGATTGCATTAATTACACAAAAGTTACACGATTCAAGTTAGCTAATCTACGCAATTTCCAACTTCCGGCGCAGCTCATCGATCAACCCCGGAGATATTCGGCTTCGACGGGGTCCATACACTTCTTGAGGGCCCTGTGCGTCTGCAACAACCTCTTCGCCATCGAGGTTGTTGCCAACGACTCATACGCGGCGGCCGTCCGGCTCGGGGTCGGGATGGGGACCGGGATCGGCGATGGGGCGGCGGCGGTCGAGGATGATGTCGCCGCCGCCTTCCCCTTGGCCTTCGCAGCCTTGACGCCTATGGGACGCAGGGAGGACATCGGTGTGCCGGAACTCTCAATGTCCTCGTACGTCCGGTTGAGGTCCATCGGACGAGTTCCGCTTTCGCTGCTCGTGTAACCACCAGCTTCGGTGGTCTTCGTCCTCTTTGTCGCACCGGTGTGCAGAATCTCGCCTTGTAACTTCTGCTTGTCCCTCAAGAGCGCCCAGATGGCCTCATGCTTGAAGTCGCCGTACAGGCACTGGTACGACAACAGCGCTTTATCGCGCACGTCGCTCAAGCTCTTGCCGCTCCCCTGCTCCCTCGAGCACTTCTTGTACTCCGCCGCGAACAGGTTGACTTTATTCTTCACCTGATCCCAATGCTTGCGGAGCTGCTCCCGTTGGCGCTTGTACGCGCTCGGCGGCTTCGCCGTATTGTAGCGCTCGGCGATGCGCTCCCAGTACGCCACCTGCCTCTCGTTGTTCGCGAATATCGGATCCTCCGATATATCCACCCAACACCTCGCCAATACGAGGGTTTCATCCGGCTGGTAGTTCGTACGGCCGGGGGCGTACTCCTCACAATTGCCCGGAGGTGGCAAGTTTTCCGCGCGGTGTCGGATCCGCTTCTTTTTGGCGGGGGCGGAAGTTGCGGCGGCGGCGGATGGGGTGGCGTCGGTGACTGCGTCGGTGATGGCGGCGCGGCGAGAGGGGGCGACGAGTCGGTTTGGAGATGGCTCCATGTCATCCAAACCGTACGATTCCATACTGAATTTGGGATCGTACTGCGTGTTGGCGTCGAACGGCCGATATTCGTCGGGTTCTGTACCCGGCCAACGCGCCTCACCAAACATCGGACTATTGGGACTTGAATCCATTTCGTAGTAAATGTGAGTTTCGAGTGTGGAATCGTGAAATGAAATGTTACAAATGAAGGTGGGGTAGGGGTATTTATACAAAAAATAAAAAAAAAGCGTGCCATCGTCCGCGCCCATTGTCCGGGCGCCCGATGGCGCGGAAGAGCATGATCTTGTTGGTTGCGCATTGAGGCCTGTCTAGATAGAACGTCATTGTAGCCCATAGGTAATCCTCGAACGTGGGGCGGGGTCGCCGTGCTGGAGCTAGATCCAGCTTCATCATCGCCCCAATCGGTGACTCTTCCACCTTCGTGTTCGACTATCATGTTATGCAAGACATTGACGATGACTTCCTTGTATCAGAAACGCGTCGGACCTTTCACTATTTCCCACCGCGCTTGGAGCACACCAAATGTCCGCTCCACATCCTTCCAGCCTCCTGCTTTTGCGCAAATAAAACTCTCTTATCACCCATTGGGCAGTTGATCGCCTTCACAAAAACAGGCCACCTTGGGTATATGTCATCGGCCAAGTAGTACCCCATATGATATTGGCGTCCGTTGGCAGTGAACTCGATGGTCGGGTCGTTGCCATTGCATTGCTCGGTGAAGAGGTTGGATGAGTTGAGGACGTTGATGTCGTTGTTCGACACCGCTGTTAGAGTTTGTATACTAAAAATCACCTTTCGAGTGATTAAATACTGTAAAAATCTTTATTTTATTTCTCAATGGATGAAACAGATTATTTTTGTCATAATGTTGTTATGTTTTACATTTAATGGATGTTTATTGCATGTTTAAATGTAAGTAACTTAACAAAGCTAAGTCTTTGTCTTAGTAGACCGGTTGTGGGCGTCGTCTACTTTAAGGTAACACGGTCAGTTCTGAACAAAATAAAATAAGAATTTCACAACCCAGATAGGCCTAGACTACCTATCGTGAAGTTGCAATGTCAGTCCGCATATTTCTAAGTCTTACTGAAATAAGATGACATTGGTGTGGTAGAGCACTCAATTGGATCTAACATCGAGACAAGTCTTTATGCTATATACTGAAAGACGAGGTCTTGATAAATTATTTAATTCTTAATCAATGTACGTTAGCATTGAGCATACGGTATTGATTATGCACTACTTTGACTTACCAAATGGTGCGGGTTTTTTGCAACCCAATAATCATGATATATTGGGTAGTGATGATTAATATCTAGCGGTGCTAGGATTGCTATTATATTGAATCGTGCGCGAGGTGAGTCTCGTTTGATAACGTCCTCAAGAGGAGCTCGAAACAAGACTTTATTATTCGAAACCTAGCTAATTGGAATTTGATTACTTTGTGAATAATAAATAAGCATTTCTTTCTAAGTCCACTCTTGGAATTAATAAGATGTTAATTAATTAAGTTCATAGCAGACACTAATTAATTAATTGACGTTTCTATCTTAAGCGTGAGAAATGAACGACAAACAAATGGAAACCCTGATTACTTATAATTTCATATTTGGATGGACAGTGCAATATTACTTCTGTAGTGGGTGCTCGTAATATTCCAATATAAGCTTGTATTAAATTATGTGTTCAATTTAATTAGTAAAAAGCTAATTGGGGGAGGTCATATCCAAAACCTTCTATAGATCACTGACTGGGCCCAATATGTGACTTAATATAAATATGAGAATAAAGGAGATAGAAAATACACTTAATTTTACTCCAAATTTTAAGCCCCATCTCCTTCTCTGTGAGGGATGATTTTTTCTCTCCTCCGTGAGATAGGATTCTGCCTTCTTTATTTAAGTCCTAGTATTCTGGTGAGATCAGCCCACACTGATATCAGCATATAGTCCAGGAACCAGTCAGAAGATCCGTGGTTTAGTACTCAAGATCTTCACATGGAGAAGGAGCTAGCTATCTTTGATTCTTTGGAGAATCTTCAAGGTAAATTGACTAATCCGTATAAAGCATGTTTTAGGTTTCAATTACGCTAAATCATGATTTAATTCAAGTTATGAGCATGATACATGAGATAATTGCGCGAATAGAATTTGTCTAAATAATCTGCTAAATAGATCAGAATTGTTATGTGATCAATTTGATGCATGCTTCCGCTTCCAACCCCTTCAATTGGTATCAGAGCCAGTCTTTGGATCTGAATATTTGGATTAAAATTTTGTGAAATTCATGTATGCATGTGTTATTTGATTGCGAAGTATGGTCTTGTTGTTGTTATTATTTTATGCATGTTGAACATCGAATCAGAGAACTTGAATTATTCGAGCACACGAGACGTGCAATCTGTCGGCGCTTGCGCCGAGACGAATCGCGCAACGTGCGCACGAAGCGGGGGTGTCGAAACAGTGGGAGCAACTGGCAGCTATCACGGTGCGACGCGCAGACGAGCGAGGGCTCGTGCGCGCCGCCAACCGAGACCGCACAAGCCCTTCCGGATGCCGGAACAGATTCGATAAACGGGCAGCCACGGTGCGGCGGTTCGACCGAGAACTCGCCGAGACACCGCGAGCTACCAGCCCAAGCCCTAGGCGGAAGACCCGGCAGCAGCTTCTAGCACTGCCAAGAGCACCGTGCCCAGGCGCGGGTGCTGGCTGGTGCAGCGGGAGCGGCTGGGGACCGAGACAGGCGAGACGTACATCGCCTCGCTGGCCGAGAGGAATCACGCCATCGTGCGTGCTCCTGGCCGAGAGCAGGCACCGCCTGACGTGCCGAGACATTGATCCGGCTGGCACGAAGCGTGGCCGAGATCAGCGGTGCCCTGTACGCAGGCCGCTGGCTGAGACGTGTGTGCGGCTGGGCTCGTCGGATACCAACGACGTGTTCATCGGAGTTTTCATCATTGTCGATTCGTGTGAACCTCGATCGACGAGATAATGATGAAATAATTATTTTATGATTATTTAATTCTTGAAATTAAAAGAAATTATTAAAATATTATTATTTAATGGAAATAAAATATTTTGGGAAGATTTTCCTAGATTTTAGGAATATTTTAATTATTGACTATATCTATGGAAATAAATATATTTTATTATATTCCTAGATGATATGGACAAGATTAATTAAATAGTTTCCTAAATATAATATATATCTAGAATCCTAATTATGATAGATATGTAGGAATACATTAAATAATATAATATTCTCTTCCTAATCTTGAACGAGGAATTAATTTAAGTTTAATTATTCATGTCAGTCTGAGATATAAATAATTTAATTTATTTAAGATACATCTTATAGAAGACATGAATAAGAATAGAACTTTAAGTAATTAATATAACTTACTTAAATAAGATCTTTAAAGATGATAATGCTTTAATTATCTAGTCAATTAAATACCAACAGAATTTAATGAAGTCTTTTCTTCCTTTTAAGGCTAAGGATAATTAATGAAAAACCATAACTAAAATATTTAAGCGATAATTACGAAGCCATGTTTTGTATATGGTCTCCATCGATTGGTCCACAACTTATGAAGCCATTTTTTGAATATTATCGCCACCCATGCTGTGGGGACAATAATCCTAAGAAATTGCAAGTTTATATATGTGGACTTCTCAAATATAAATAGTATGAACTAGAAAGTAGTTTCCAATATTATCTCCACCCATGTTGTGGGGACAATAATCCTAAGAAATTACAAGCTTCAGAAGTCCAAACCGAATTTATGAGATAGCTTGGTCTTGTTATCAACGCATGAGCATTGTTGTGGGAGTGTGTTGTAGAAACGAGATTCTGTAATGCTAAATCTGATGGTCGTGCTTAGGCAACATTTGGAGGCCATGCCGTGCTGCGGTCTCTGGACTATTCGTCGGTGTTGTGACCAGTAAAAATGCTAAAATTTTAATGCGTATTGACCTCTGCTTGAGGGTACAAAATTTAAATTTTACAGTTGTAAGATTTTGAAATGTTATATGGTTAATCTCTTCAATTTCATTACATAAGTTTATGACAAATAGTAAATCTTCTGTTATGCGGTGCAACCTAAATCGTCAAAATGTCATTCAATCCTCTTTCTGCAATTCTTAAAGAAAAGAAACTCGGGAGCCAAAATTATATAGAATGGAAACAAAATTTGGACATCGTTCTCATAACCGATGAGTACAAGGTTGTGCTCACTGCTCCACGACCTCCTGTGCCGGCGGCTAATGCCACGCAGGCAGTAGGAGATGCACATAAACGGTGGCATAAGACGAATGAGAAGACTAGGTATTATATGTTGGCCTCCATGTCAACAGTGCTTAGACATCAGCATGCAGCCATGGCGACTGCCGCCGAGATTATGCAAAATCTCACAAATCTTTTTGGTACTGAGAATCGAACGACTAAGTGTCAAGCCTTTCGGAGTATCATGGCGAAGACTATGAAGGAAGGCACATCTGTACGGGACCATGTCCTCGAGATGATGAGCCACGTCAATCAAATTGAGGTTTTGGGAGGGACGATCGATCCCGAGTCCCAAGTCACTATAATCCTTCAAAGTCTACCTCCTAGCTTTCAGTAGTTCAAGCTCAACTTTGTGATGAACAAATGGGACTACACCTTGGCTGAATTGTTGACTGAACTTCAGTCGGCAGAGGATCTCATGATCCAAGCTAAGGCGGCGATGGTTATTTCGACACATCATTCCTCTGGCCCTAGGCCTGGCGTGAAAGAAGAAAGTGCCGAACCAGGTTGCCGCTAGGATGCTAAGGGAAAGAAGAAAAGGATGGTAAACAAGAAGCAAACTGGTAAGTGCTTCAAGTGTGGATAGAAGGGGCATTGGAAGCCAGACTGTCCTAGAAAGGGCAAGGCTACAGGTATGCACCAAGCTCTAGTGGTCGAGTTATGTTTGGCTTCGACGTTTACTCATACTTGGGTTATTGACACAGGAGCTACTGATCATATTTATTTTGATTCTGGTTTAATGCAAGTGACAAGGCGGCTATATAATCGTGAGATCGAGGTCCAGCTGGGCGATGCTACAAAAGTGGCAGTCGTTGCAGTGGGAGACGTTTATTTGCGTTTTAGTAGTGATAGATTTTTTATTTTGAAGAATGTTTTGTTGATACCTTCTTTTAAAAGAAATTTAATTTCATTTTCTAAATTAGTTTTTGATGGATATTCGATTTCTTTTAATGACAATTGCGTTATTAAAAAAGATGGTTCTTATATCTGTCGTGGTATCATGGAAAACAATATGTACACAATCACATCTACACAATTTAATGATCGCAAATCAGAACTCAATACAACATCAAAAATTTCAAGGAAAAGGAAAGAACCTTCAAGTTCAATTAATGAAACGTACTTATGGCTCCTTAGACTTGGTCATGCCAACAAAAGAAGGATCCATTCTCTTCTGGACCAAGACCTTATTAAAGGTCTAGAGAGGGAGCCATTTTCAACGTGAGAATCCTGCTTAGAAGGCAAGATGACTAAGAGACCTTTTAGGGTGAAAGGTAATAGGGCCAAGGAAGTACTAGAGCTCGTTCATACTGACGTGTGTGGACCAATGTCAACCGAGGCAAGAGGTGGCTATCGATATTTCATCACTTTTATTGATGATTATTCGAAAGTCGGACACGTTTATTTGATGCGTTTCAAGTTTGAATCTTTTGACAAGTTCAAAGAATTCAAGGCTTATGCAGAGACATATCATGGAAAACGTATCAAGAGCCTGCGATCCGATCGCGGAGGCGAATACCTAAGTGCCGAGTTTTTGGACTACTTGTCAGTAGAGGGAATTGAATCCCAATTGAATGCGCCGGGCACACCTCAGCTGAATGGCGTAGCTGAAAGAAGGAATAGGACCTTGTTGAACGTGGTTTGATCGATGATGAGTTATGCACGGCTACCTATTTCGTTTTGGGGACATGCCTTACTTTCTGCATATTTTAGACAATATACCATCAAAATCTGTTCCTACTACTCCATATGAGTTGTGGACTAGGCGCAAGCCCAATCTAGAACATCTCAAGATATGGGGTTATCCGGCTCATGTATTCGAAAAAGATCCAACTAAGTTGGAATCAAGGACGGAGGTATGTTTGTTTATAGGATACGCTAAAGGATCGAAAGCTTATGAATTCTATAGTCTCCAAGATAAGAAAGTCATCGTGAGCACTCACGCGACATTCTTAGAGGAAGACTTTGTAATGAATCATAAACCCAACAGTGAAGTGGCTCTTGACGAGCTAACTTCTGTCACAAGTTCCATTAACCAAGAACCAGTACCAAGTGTACAAACAATTCCCGTAACTTCAACTTCTACTCCAATTGTAGTAGTGCCGCGTCGCAGTGGGAGGGTCTTACATGAGCCCGATAGATACATTGGTTTGACGGAATCTATGGATCACTCCTCAGACAACAATGTATTAGATCCCTGGAACTTTGCAGAGGCGCAGACGGATGTCGATCATTGCGAATGGGTGAAAGCAATGGATTCGGAACTACAATCAATGATAGACAAAGACGTCTACGATCTGTCCATCCTACCCGAAGGCTGTACAGCTGAAATGCTCGTAGAAAGTATGTTGCACTATTGATATATCACAAACCCCTAGGTCCAGAGGATTCGCTAGATCACAGGGTCTAGGAGATCGTAGAACCTTCAGAATTCGGTCGTTGGACACACACTTTTCCCTCTTCAAAACCTCAACCCACTATACTATCGGCTAGTATAGGGAAGTAAAGGGTCGATCCCACTAGGACGGATGAGTTAGCATGCATTTGGAGGGTTTTGAGAGGGTTTGGCTGCTGCCACGCAACAAGTGGGTCGAGAATTTTAAACTATTGGGTCACGAGAATTAAAAGCACTCAAGTACTAACTAACTACTAGACCTAAGAAATAATAAGAACACGTACGCATGCATGATTCAAGACTTGAAATTAACTGCAGAGGGTTTATAAAACTACTAGGTCAAGTAAAAAGAATTTCCTACTACGGTGAGACAACAAAGCAAGAAAAAGTAGCAGGACAGATTCCCGATTTAACTACTATGACAGGTAAAGCTACAAAAGCAAACAAACAACGGATCTGGATCTAACTACCAAAGATTTTCATCTTCTTCAGCAAATAAACATGAACATGAACGAAACAGAGCATCAAAAATAGAGCAAACTCGGATCGAACGTCAAACATTATTATTAAGCAGGAAACTATCAGATCTAAGCTATCAGGTCAAGTAAATCGAAAGCAACAGACAGCCATGCAGATCCAACAAGTACGTATCAGATTCATCTCACGAAACCACAATCCACTTCAGATCCAACCGATCCAAACTCAACAACACCCAGATGCATATCCATTCACTCCGATTCAAACAATTCCTCAACAAGCAAACTCAGATTCAACCAACCACAACTCCAATTAAACAGTCAATTGCGGAAAGCATACAAAATCAGTAAAACCAACATCAAACATCAGAAGCCAAAGTAAAACAGAAAAGAGAAATTGCCATAACCACGGAAATAAGGTTCAAACACAAAAGCAGTCATCGAGCTCCCGGAAAGGAAGTTCACGGCGAGAATAAACGACATAAAATAAAAACAGATTGTATCTTCGCCCTCGTGAGGACGGTGTTACACGAAAGAGACTAACTATCGCCAAGCCTGCCCAGAATCTCCCATCGGTGCCAAGTGCGTGTGAAGTGAGCTAAGACTAGAAAATGAAACTAAGGAGACTAAGAGTGAAAAATAAAAAGTGATGAAAGAGGCTCTCTCTTCAAAAGGGGTCGTCCCTTTATATAGGCATGGATCCCTAGGGCACTCCTTCTTCGTAATTTGTCTTTTTTGCCCTTGATCCTTATACTTGCTCATTTCTCCATTTTTTGTATTCTGCCAGCGTTTCTTTTCATTTCCTTGGTCTGGTAAATTGCTGGCATTTTTCACTTCCTTTTCCTCTGCCCCTAGTAATTTGTATGCGCTTCCTAGGTTCGGCAGATTTTACACGCACCTAAACTTACAAACACATACTAGTTCATTGAATTTACATAATTTAACCCCATAACCAGTGCATGAAATGAGCCTTATCAACATCTATTGGGAGCAAGTGGATATACAAACGTAAGCGTGATTGTCGAGTTAAAGTCTTTAAGGCAAGACTAGTGGCTAAGGGGTATATCCAAAAGGAAGGTGTCGATTACGACGAGACCTTCTCACCGGTGGCCATACTCAAATCGATCTGGATACTTCTGTCTATAACAGCTTACATGGATTGGGATGTATGGAAGATGGACGTTTAAATTGTGTTCTTGAACGGTAGTATTGAGGAGACCATCTACATGGAACAACCCGAAGGATACGCCGTGAAGGGGCAAGGAACACATGGTTTGGAAGCTTAAGAAGGCCATTTATGGCCTCAAGCAAGCATCTAGATCATGGAACCAGTGTTTCGATCAGACTGTTCATAAGTTTGGATTCGAAAAGTGCCCGAATGAAAGCTGCGTGTATAAGAAGGTTGAAAATGGAAATGTTGTGTTCTTAGTTTTATATGTAGATGACATTCTTCTAATTGGAAACAATAAAAAGATGTTTCATCAGTACAAACTTGGTTATCAAACCAGTTCGAGATGAAGGATATGGGAGACACGGGACACATTTTAGGCATCAAGGTTCTTCGGAATCGTGAGAAGAGAACGTTGTGCTTATCTCAAGAACCTTACATCGATACTGAACTTAGTCGCTTTACCATGCAAGATGCCAAGAAAAGTTTCTTACCTTTTAGACATGATATCCATCTATCTCAAGAGATGAGTCCAAAGACGCCGTCTGATATAGAAGAGATAAGAAGGATACCATATGCTTCGGCAGTTGGTAGTCTCATGTATGCTATGCTTTGTACAAGGATTGATATTTGCTTTGCTGTTGGTATGGTAGCAAGATATCAGTCAAATCCGGGCCAAGGACATTGGACTGCCGTAAAGAACATACTCAAGTACCTTAAACGGACTAAGGACTATGCTCTAGTTTACAATGCAGCCGAGCGAATATACTGACTCAGATTTTCAAGCTGATTAGGACTCGAGAAAATCTACTTCTGGATATGTGTTCACCTTAGGAGATGAAGCCGTAATTTGGAAGAGGGTGAAGCATAAATACATCGCAGACTCTACCATGGAAGCCGAATATGTGGCCGCTTCGGAGGCTACAAAAGAGGCAATATGGCTTAAGAACTTCCTTATAGACTTAGGTGTGGTTACGAATCTGCCCAAGAGCATCACCATTTATTGTGGCAATTCTGGTGCTGTGGCAAACTCGAAAGAACCACGGGCTCACAAATCGAGCAAACATAGAGAGGAAGTATCATATCATTAGAGATATAGTGCAGAGAGGAGACATACAAGTGGTGCGGGTTTTTCGCCACCCAATATTCCTGGTATATTGGGTAGTTGTGATTAATATCTAGCAGTGCTAGGATTGCTATTATATTGAATCGTGCGCGAGGTGAGTCTCGTTTGATAACGTCCTCAAGAGAAGCTCGAAACAAGGCTTTATTATTCGAAACCTAGCTAGTTGGAGTTTGATTACTCTATGAATAATAAATAAGCGTGTCTTGCTAAGTCCACTCTTGGAATTAGTAAGATGTTAATTAATTAAGTTCATAGCAGACACTAATTAATTAATGAACGTTTCTATCTTAAGCGCGGGAAATGAACGACAAACAAATGGAAACCCGGATTACATATAATTTCAGATTTGGATGGGCAGTGCAATATTACTTCTGTAGTGGCTGCTCGTAATATTCCAATATAAGCTTGTATTAAATCATGGGTTCAATTTAATTAGTAAAAAGCTAATTGGGGGAGGTCATATCCAAAACCTCACATAGATCCCTGACTGGGCCTAATATGTGACTTAATATAAATAGGAGAATAAATGAGACAGAAAAAACACATAATTTTACTCCAAATTTTCGTCCCCCTCTCCTTCTATGTGAGGGACGATTTTTCCTCTCCTTCGTGAGATAGGATTTTGTCTTCTTTATTTAAGTCCTAGTATTCTGGTGAGATCAGCTCACACTGATATCAGCATATAGTCCGGGAACCAGTCAGAAGATCTGTGGTTTAGTACTCAAGATCTTCACGTGGAGATGGCGTTAGCTATCTTCGATTCTTTGGAGAATCTTCAAGGTAAATTGGCTAATTCGTAGAAAGCATGCTTTAGGTTTCAATTACGCTAAATCATGATTTAATTCAAGTTATGAGCATGATACATGAGATAATTGCATGAATAGAATTTGTCTAAATAATCTATTAAATAGATCAGAATTGTTATGTGATCAATTTGATGCATGTTTCCGCTGCCAACCCCTTCACCCGCTACACCGAAGTAAGCATGCCAGATCCAGAGCCGATGGTCAGCAATGGCTTCGAGGATCATCTTCGGGTGGCTGCCCTTGTATCCACTAGTAAATTGGCCTCTCCACGCCTTCGGGCAACTCTTCCACTCCCGGTGCATACAATCTATGCTCCCTAGCATTCCAGGAAAGTCGTGCACCGTCTCGTGCATCTTCATCAGGGCATGGCAATCCACAACAGTCGCCTTCGAAAATATGTGTTGCTATAAGCCTCCACAACTCCCCTACAAAAATTCTTAAGGCACTCGCGGCCAGTTGTCTCCCCGACGTGAAGTTACTCGTCGAACATGTCCGCCGTGGTGCCGTAGGCCAACTACCGGAGCTCAACCGTGCACTTCTGCAATGGCGTAAGTCCGGGTCTTCCGGTGCCATCTTCCCGATACTGGAAGTATTCATCACGTGCCTCCAACGTTTGGAAAATGCTGAAAAAAAGATCTCGACGCATTCTAAACCGACGGTGAAAAACCGTCGGGCCCCACCGTGGTTCCTCTGCAAAATAGTCTGTGAACAGGCGTTAATGAGCCAAGTCGTGCTCGCGGCGGACAAAGGTCCGACGTCGAATCGGCCTCCGGATCTGCTCCACTTGGATTTGCTCTGCCGCTTCACGCTCGCGCTCCATTTCGGCCAAGCATTGCGCCTCAGCCTCATGAACGCAATCGAATAAGGCCCGAGTAATGCTCTCCGAGGCACTCCAGTCATCGCCGGGTCTATTTTTTTAGTGAAAAAAAGAGTTGGTATGTGAGGAATAAAGAATTGATGGGAGATGGGAGAGAAAATTGGTGTGTGTTGAAGTGTGGAAAATGGAATGAAAATGTGAGGTATTTATAGATTAAGAAAATAAAAAAAAGGAAAACGCGTTGCATCGGGCGTGCTATCGTCCGCGTCGCCCGCAGTGGGGCGCACGACAGCACACAGCCAATTGTGAAATTGGAGAGGTTTAAGGATGGGGAGGAGGGGAGGGTGTCATGGTATAGCTTAGCGACGAAGCTGCCGTCGTCGTCGGCGTAGTATGAGGGGCAGGAAACTTGTGGCAAGTGCTCATTTTGATGGTTTTGAAAGGGCAATTAGTGATAGCGCAAAGATGGGAAGAGGGGAAGGAAGAGTGTGCGGTGCAGCAGAATGGGGAGTTGCAGGGAAGGGCGTAGCGCCACCATAGCTGGTGGAGAAGAAGCCGCCGAAGTAGTGGTTCAAACCGAAAAGAAAAAGAAAGAGTAATTTGGATTGTAGAATGTTTTGGGTGAAATGTGGAAGAAGACACGTTCTTTTTGATTAATTTTTTAAGAAATATTGAAATTCTAATTTCAAAATATTATATTAATTTGGGCTCACTTATTTGTGTTGACCGTTAACTTTTAACGGTTCCTTAAAATTTGGACCAAATGTGACCCGTTTTTATTTGTGATGGACCGAATAATTCAAAAGATAATGTTTTGGACCAAAATCAATAAATCGCAATATGTTAAGGACCAAAATGTGTCTTTAGTCTAAAATAAAATGAGAGCAACTTCGAGCACCATCTCACAATTTATTTTACATAACTTTTCAATTACTTTACTGCATTAAAAAATGAAACTTTATTATCAAACGTGGAAGGCAGCGGTTACATAATTTTTCAGCCATATTAGTAACGTTTAGGAAGAAATTATCTAATACTCCTACATAACTAATAAATATTTAAAAGTATGCAAAAAACTTATGAATATTCAAAACTATGCTCAGAACTCGCCTTTTATATTAGTATAGATACTACATAGAAACACAAATCCCGAAATTGCAAAGCATAGTAACCTTATGAGAAATAAATAAACTAATTTTGTCGACCCCTTTAATGTAATTATTCCATACTACAAATCAGATTTGTTTCGTGAATTAGTTATTTTTCGTTCTTTCAATTTACATTTGTAAAGTGTATATGTTCCATAATCATGAAAAGAGAAGGAGAAAATGGAGTCGCAATTTTTGCTAAAAATCATGTTAAAAAAAAGGCGCCAAGTCCAACCATGAAAAAGTAAAAAAGGAAGAAACAAAATAAAGGAATAGTAGAGAAAGCGATTTGAGAATGCAAACGCGTTCAGATTTCTGAGAGAGAAGTGAGGTGTAAATGGTGGCGTGCTTTTGCTTTTCCTTTCAGACAGTAATCTCTGAAAATCGAAATACTCCCACAAACAAAATTAAAACTATTTTTTTACTAAAGTTCAATTTTGATCTCTTATACTTGTCTTAAAAAAAATTTGGTCTCATACATTAAGTTTGTGATCTTTTGATTCCTAACATAATATTTTGGTACATCTTGGTCTCAAACAAGTTCACAAACTTAATATATGGGAACCGAAAAGAATTTTATGGAAAATGTACGAGATCAAAAATTGGACTTTAGTCCTAGATTATAATTATAATTAAGTTATTAAATTAATCAAATATTTTGACTGTTAATTTTAACATAAAATAGTAATTTTAGACCAAAACAATATATTTGGGACTAAAATGTACCAAAACAAT
The DNA here is from genome assembly GCF_004379255.2 of Salvia splendens. Classification (NCBI taxonomy): domain Eukaryota; kingdom Viridiplantae; phylum Streptophyta; class Magnoliopsida; order Lamiales; family Lamiaceae; genus Salvia; species Salvia splendens. The sequence continues at coordinate 28,955,588 of NC_056033.1, read as the reverse complement.
ATGTTAGTGACCAAAATGTCACAAACTTAATGTATGAGACCAAATAGAATTTTAGGGCAAATGTAAGTGACCAAAATTAGATTTTAAACTTTAATTTTTAACATGGAAAGAATATTACTTCCTCCGTCCCAATCCCAATTTAAGTGATTGATTTTTTTATTTTTCCGTTATTTTAAGAACATGATAATACTTCATCTATTTCTGAATAGTATGCACTATTTCCTTTTTTCATCCGTCCCAAAAGAGTATGAACATTCTAATTTTGGAAATCTATTCTTTTGAGGTGAGACTCATTCCCCACTAACAATACTTTAAAAACTTTATCTATCTATCTCTCTTATTTTACCAATAAAACATTAAAACTCATGTCGAACTCAAAGTTTATACTCTTTGGGGACGGAGGGAGTAGTTAAAATGGAGAGGACGTAAAGTAAAAGAGAGAATAAGAGAGCTACGACTACGTTATTCTCTCTCTTAATTTACTTTCTCTTCACTTTAACTATTTATTATATAATTTTCTTCAAATATGTACTAGAAAGCAGTCAATCACTTGAGATGGAACGGGTGAGTAATAAAATTTAAATCATAGGAGTATGCAATTGTTTACGCCTAATTTCATAATTTCAATGGTAAAACGCTCATAATTTTTAGAGTGAACTTCAAAAAACAGTCCATGGACTATGCGTTTATCCCGCTCTTAGTCCCTGGACTTTCAAAATATTCTCAGATAATTCTCGACTAAGCGTTTATCTCGAAAATGGTTATTCTGATATTTTTTCAGACGAAAATACCTTTTTAAGGGGCTTCAATTCGATCATTTTTTTAAAAAATTACTTTTTTGAGTGTGTGTGAGCTCGTTAATGATTTTGTGCATTGTTTTCTCTTTCTCTTGCCTCTCACATTCTCTTGCTCTCATCTATCTATCTCTCTTTCCTTCTTCTTCTTGGTCCTCTGTCTATCTCTCTTTCATCCATTGCCCCGCCGCTCCTCCGTCTTCACTCGATTATCAAATTCTCGATAAAATATCCTCCAATCCGAACTCGAAACCAGCTTCAACTTATTCCAATTAGACTTCAAATATTCGAATTGCGATACAGTGACACTCAATGCGGAGCTAGCTGGATTAACCGATCCCGATTCTTGAGCAGTTAACTATCAAGAAAAATGGAGATGTCTTCGTTAGGATCAAGATCTACAATACACCAGTCAAAGGACAAAATTGAATTAAAAAAAAACTCTGCAGCTAATTGGCATTAAGAGCCTGAATATTACATATTAGAAGGAATGTTGATATTTGATGAATCCGCGAATTTCTGATGTTTGTAAATGCTGGTAGAAGATAAAGACTACGACACAAAGAATTTACGTGGTTCGATTTACTGAAGTAAATCTACGTCCACGGGAAGAAGGGAGGGCAAGATTGTATTGCTTGATCTGGGATTACAGCTTACAACACAGACTTGCTATATGATGTTTTATCTCTAGAGAGCTTAACCCTTTTCTATCTGATCTAAGTTCTATTTATACATTGAACTAAGATCGTGGCTTGCATCACCACTAATGATGGTTGTGGATGTCGTGGAGGTCATGGAGGTCCTGCATGTAGCGTAGGTCATGGCCTACGATCGTGGCCTGAGCTGACACCACGTGGTAGTGGGTGTGTTGGAAGTTGTGGAAATCCTGTATGGGTCCACTAACTCCTTGTTCGGTCGAATACTGAGACCGAACTGCTTTGGTTGCCGATCTGAGAGTAGAGCTTGATGCCGACCTGAGAGCAGAGCTTGATTAGTTGGCTTTTACCGAGCTGTAGGCTGAGGCCGAACTCTTGGGTAATGCCGAACTCATACTCTTCCTTGGGCTTTGGGCTGATGGGCCGTCATTGCTGTTGGGCTTGTTTAGTACGCACCCCATCACTACCCCCCCCGGAAAGCGAAGTGAATTACTTCTGCATTCTGGATAAAGGTACGGGGTAAGTTGATGTTTGTCCTCGGTCTTATGAAGTGAACTCTTCTTTGACCGGACTCGTCTTTGGTCTGATGAAATAAACATCTTTGACCGGACTCGTCTTTGGTCTGATGAAATAAACATCTTTGACCGGACTCGTCTTGTGTCCTAATTTGGCGAGTTTTATCGCTCGGATCGGACTTTCCGTTGTCCTAATTTGGGGATCGGACTTTCCCTTGTCCTAATTCGGCGAGTTTTATCGCGTGGATCGGACTTTCCCTTGTCCTAATTCAGGCAAGTTTTATCGCGAGAATCGGACTTTCGTTGCAGTTCGTTTCAGACGAAGTGCTTGATTCTTAAGCTGAATTGCGGTCTTGTATCCTCTTTAGAAGCTTGGACTTCACAATCGTTGGCTTATTGCAGTTCGTTTCAGACGAACTGCTTGTTTAAGCTGAATTGTGGTCTTGTATCTTCTGTAGAAGCTTTGACTCACAATCGTTGGCTTATATATGTTCTAAAAAGGGGATCAGCCTTCGAAGAACAAGATACCTCAGCAACATTTGTAAGAGACGACACGCACATAGACAGACAAAACGCACATAGACAAAACGCACATAGACAAAAAGACCAAGCAAACCAAAGAAAGCACATTGACCGAACAGGACTCAAGACTGACTGACTGACCGGACTGTCTCTTACAAATGGAACTTCTTGAGGTTGGAAATGTGCCATGTTCGGGGTACCTGTTCTCCTGACATGTGAGCCAATTTGTAAGACCCTTTGCCGAGGACTTCTGACACCCGATACGGACCTTCCCATGTGGGTTCGAGTTTGCCTAGCTTTTCTGCTCGGCTTACTTCGTTGTTTCTCAAGACGAGATCTCCCACTTGAAATTGCAGCTTTTTCACCCTTTGGTTATAATACCGGGCTACTTGCTCCTTGTACTTGGCTGCTTTTATGCATGCCAATTCTCTTCTTTCTTCGGCAAGATCTAGCTCGGCTCTCAGTCCGTCGTCGTTCATTTCTGCTGAGAAATTTAGAGTTCGGGGACTGGGTATGCCGATCTCCACCGGAATCACGGCTTCAGTGCCGTACACAAGACTGTACGGAGTTTCACCGTTGGAGGTTGTGGGTGTGGTTCGGTAGGACCATAGGACTTGAGGGAGATTTTCTACCCATTGTCCTTTGGCTTGTTCTAACCGAGCTTTTAACCCTTTCACCAGGATACGATTTGTTACCTCCGTTTGTCCGTTTGCTTGTGGATGAGAGACCGAAGTGAACCGCTGTTGAATATTCAGCTCTTGGCACCAATTCTTGAACGTCTTGTCGGTGAATTGAGTCCCGTTATCCGAGATGAGGATGTGGGGTATGCCAAATCGGCACACTATGTTCTTCCAGACGAAATCCAATGCCTTCGAGCTCGTTATCGTAGCTAATGGTTCAGCTTCCACCCACTTCGTAAAGTAGTCCACGGCAACGATTAGGAATTTTATTTGCCGAGGAGCTTGTGGTAGTGGTCCTACTATGTCTATACCCCATTGCATAAAAGGCCAAGGGCTTTGCATAGTGGATAGATCGGTCTGCGGCATCCTTGGGATATTTGCATGGATTTGGCACTTCGGGCATGTCTTGACGAGCTGCACTGCCTCTTGTACCATGGTTGGCCAATAATATCCCCATCTCAGAACTTTTTTAGCTAAAGCTCTGGCTCCGATGTGGCTACCGCACGATCCTTCATGAACTTCTCTGAGGATGTAGTCCGTCTCTTCTGGTCCTACGCACCGCAATAACGGCTGGAGGTAAGACTTTCTAAAGAGGACTCCTTCATGAAGTTCGTACCGAAGTGCTCGGCACGTGATCTTCCGAGCTTCTCTCTTATCCTCGGGCAATTGTCCTTGATCCAGATACTGCAAGATCGGCGTCATCCAGTTCGGCGAGCTGGATACTGAATGTACCTCGGCTTCATCAATGCTTCGATGCATTAATTCTTCCGCCTTTGAGCTCGGATCTGAGGCCAACTTACTTAAGGTATCTGCTCGGCTATTTTCCGCTCTGGGAATGCGGATTATCCGAAAATAGGAGAAACTTCGGCTGATGCTTTGCGCTTTGTCCAAATACTTCTTCATTCTCTCGTCACGAGCTTCACTTGTACCCAACATGTGATTTACTATGACTTGTGAATCACAATGGATTTTGAGAGATTTGACGAGCAGACTTTGCGCTAACTGGAGTCCGGCAAGGAGGGCTTCGTATTCGGCTTCGTTATTAGTGGTTGGGAATGAGAACCGAAGTGAATAGGTTACCTCGTGTCCATCGGGAGCGATAAGCAGAATACCAGCTCCACTTCCCGTTTTATTCGAAGCTCCATCTACGAATCCGCTCCAGCAGTCCGGCGGCTCTACTTCGGATTCCAAGGGCTGTGCTAGTTCGGCATTGGCAGAATTTTTCTGTTCGGCAATGACAGGGATTGCTTGATCGAACTTGGCCTCTGCAAGAAAATCTGCCAAGGCTTGTCCCTTGATGGCTTTCCGAGGTAGGTACTCGATTGAGTGTTCTCCCAGCTCTATGGCCCATTTGGCGATTCTGCCTGATGCTTCTGGCTTGGTCAAAACTTGCCGAAGAGGCAGATCGGTTAAGACGCATACCTTGTGAGCATAGAAGTATGGCCGCAGTCTCCTTGCTGCATTTACTAACGCCAGAGCAATTTTTTCCAGAGGTTGATACCTTGTTTCTGGACCTCTTAATGCTCGGCTTGTAAAGTAGATGGGAAACTGCTTTAGGCCTTCTTCTCGTACAAGCACCGCGCTAATGGTTTGATCGGATGCCGCTAAGTATAAGAAAATCACTTCGGCATCTGTTGGAGCAGAGAGAATTGGAAGCTCGGCTAAATAACTTTTGAGCTCGTCAAAAGCCTTTTTCTGCTCGGCTCCCCACTCAAACTTTGGTGCCTTTTTTAACACTTTGAAGAACGGCAGTTGCTTTTCGGCTGCTTGGGAAAGGAATCTATTCAATGCGGCTAGACATCCAGTTAGTCTTTGCACATCGTGTATGGACTTCGGCATCGCCATGTTCTGAATAACCTGAACTTTTGAGGGATTTGCCTTGAGTCCGTCCTTTGAAACCCAACAACCCAGAAATTTTCCCGAATCTACCAAAAAGGTACATTTTTGGGGGTTGAGCTTGAGGTTGGCTTTTCGGAGCACGTCGAGAGTGGATTTGAGGTTGTCTTCGTACTCCGAAGTGCTTTTGCTTTTGACAACTATGTCGTCGACATACACTTCAACCTGTTTTCCGATTAGGTGCCGAAAAAGCTTGTCTACCATCCTTTGATAAGTGGCTCCGGCATTCTTTAAACCGAATGGCATCTTTTTATAAGCGAAAATGCCGAAATCGGTAATGAAAGCTGTTTTCGGAGCGTCACTCTCATCCATCAACACTTGGTGATATCCTTTGTATAAATCAAGAAAACAGAAAATTTCGAAGCCGATCAAAGCTTCTACTTTTTTATCTATATTCGGAAGGGGATAGCAATCTTTAGGACAGTGCTTGTTTAGATCGGTAAAATCTATGCACATCCGCCATCCTCCTCCTTTTTTCTTGATCATCACAGGATTGGCCACCCAAGAAGGATATTTCACCTCGAATAGTACATCCGCTTTTAGTAATTTGCGGACTTCGTCATGGATGACTTGGCTTCTTTCTGCCGCAAAGAGTCTTTGCTTCTGTTTTACTGGCCGGATTGAAGGATCAATATTTAACCGATGAGTGATTACCTCGGGGGGCACTCCGGTCATGTCCAACGAAGACCATGCAAAGACATCTTTGTACTCCTTGAGGAGCTGAATGGTCTTTTCCCGGAGTAGAGGCGTTCCTGTGAAGCCGATCTTGACCGTTCTGGATGGATCATCTTCGTATAACTGAACGGTCATTGAGTTCGGCTCTGAAGTGACTTCGGTCATCTCGCTTGCCTCTGACTCCGGTTGCTGTGATTGCTATGCTTGATGGTGCCGAACTGATTGCTCGGCACTTTTAAGCGCAATCTGCAGACATTCTTTTGCTCTCTTTTGATCACCTCGGATGACCGCTATCCCACCTTTAGTGGGGAAGGTGTTCGGCGAGGAAGCCTCTGATCGCTATGATCGGGCTTCTTTTCGTCTCCTCTAGATGAGCTGTCTAAAGACCGTTTTCGACGGTCTGCCTCATCGGCTCGGGAGAACTGGTCCGCAATGTCCCACATCTCTTGAGCTGTTTGCGGACTGCATTCCACGGGCTTTCTGTAGAGAGCTCCGGGCAGGATTCCATTTTGGAATGCCGAAATGACAAGTAGATCATTGAGATTATCTACTTGTAGGCATTCCTTATGGAATCTCGTCAGGAAGTCGCTGATCTTTTCGTCGCGACCTTGACGTATAGAAAGCAGCTGAGCCGAAGTAATCCGGGCTTCTGCTTTCTGAAAGAACCTCCTTCTGGCGTTCCCGATGAGCAGCTCGGGGAACAGCTTGCACATATGGACCTCATTGAGACCCTGGTTCGCCATATTATATTAATAGCATCCCAAGAAGTCATGAGGATCCACTAGCCCGTCATAAGTCATTGACGGTGTCCGGTAGTTCCGCGGCAAAGGAGTTCGGGTGATATCGTCCGAGAACGGAGTCTTCAATGCTCCGTACATGGCGAACCCGACATCTCTTCGGTACGGAGGAGATGGAGTTCTCCTGTGGTTCCGGTGCCGAGGAGGAACAGGAACATGTCGGGGTTGAGGATTCTTTCTCCTGGAAGACACGTCACTACTGCGGTAGTGACTTTCATGTCTGGATGAGGAGGGAGAATCCGCCGTTGTCTTCTCCGGCTGTTGGCTCTTCTGCAGGAAGGTTAAGAACTCCTCCTGCTTCTCGGCCAAGAACAGCTTGACAGCTTCATTTAAATCGGGCTGCTGGGAAGACTCGGTGCGATCTCTCCTGGAGTGGCTTGTTCCTTCGTCGTGAGAACTGGAGACAGATTTCTCACGAGGCTGCTTTCCAGGCCTATGGGCTGCTGGATTAGCTTCCTCATGGTTATCACGGACGGAGGCACGGGTGTTATGTGATCTGGTATGCATTTTATTTTTTTTTTTTAGTGGTGGAAAAAGGATCAGAAATTCGCTTTATCACAGATTTGGTTCTCTGGTTTCCCACAGACGGCGCCAGTGATGAATCCGCGAATTTCTGATGTTTGTAAATGCTGGTAGAAGATAAAGACTACGACACAAAGAATTTACGTGGTTCGATTTACTGAAGTAAATCTACGTCCACGGGAAGAAGGGAGGGCAAGATTGTATTGCTTGATCTGGGATTACAGCTTACAACACAGACTTGCTATATGATGTTTTATCTCTAGAGAGCTTAACCCTTTTCTATCTGATCTAAGTTCTATTTATACATTGAACTAAGATCGTGGCTTGCATCACCACTAATGATGGTTGTGGATGTCGTGGAGGTCATGGAGGTCCTGCATGTAGCGTAGGTCATGGCCTACGATCGTGGCCTGAGCTGACACCACGTGGTAGTGGGTGTGTTGGAAGTTGTGGAAATCCTGTATGGGTCCACTAACTCCTTGTTCGGTCGAATACTGAGACCGAACTGCTTTGGTTGCCGATCTGAGAGTAGAGCTTGATGCCGACCTGAGAGCAGAGCTTGATTAGTTGGCTTTTACCGAGCTGTAGGCTGAGGCCGAACTCTTGGGTAATGCCGAACTCATACTCTTCCTTGGGCTTTGGGCTGATGGGCCGTCATTGCTGTTGGGCTTGTTTAGTACGCACCCCATCAATATTCTCGTGATTGTATCAGCTTCTTCAGGCCTTCAGATATACTGGCACGCAGGTCTCCCTCCCTTCTCTATATATATGTAGTATGTCGAAAACTATGTAACTGAGTGCTCTAATTCTGTATAAGTATATTCCTTTAGATTTATCTCTTTAAGCTGAGAAACTAGGAGGAAGAAGAAGAGAAGAGGGATAGATAGACGAGAGAAAGAGAAGGTGAGAGGCAAGAAAGAGAAAAAACAATGTACAAAATCATCAATGAGCTGACCCACTCAAAAAAGTAAATTTTTTAAAATGACCGAATTATCCAAACCCCATATGGGTATTTTCATCTGAAAAAAGGTGAAGGATAATTTTCGAGTCCAGAGTTTTCTGGATATATTTTTGAAAGTCCAGGCACGAAGGCCGAGAACCGTTTTTTTTATGTTCACTCGAATTTTTAATACCGAAATCACATATCAATTTGTGTATTGTGTAACAAAGAAAAAAAGCAAAAGAAAAAGTAATGCAGAGAATTGACTACTACTCCATCTAGGTTTCTCTCTCCTCTTTCTTTTAATTCCAATCTCCCTCTTCACAGCTCACACAATCACACTCACATTCTAGTTCTCTCCGTTGAGTATAACACTTCCCACTCCCAAACACACAGTGAATTATCACACACATTGTGCAAATGCAATGTTGGCGGCGTAGGTTACTAACATGAGCGGAGGGTGCACAGCATTAACCACTTCCTCCATATGAATACCACTTCTGCAGACCCAACTGCGCCTCCACCTCCGCCGCCGCCGCAGCAGCAACCGCCACGGTCATCCTTCAGCTGCGATCGCCACCCCGTCGAGCAATTCACTGGATTCTGCCCATCCTGCCTCTGCGAGCGCCTCACCACCCTCGACAGCTCCTCCTCCAACACCCCTTCCTCCTCTCGCCGCCCCTCTTCCGCCGCCGCCGCCGCAATCAAATCCCTCTTCTCATCCACTTCCAAGCCCAAGCCCTTAAAACCCGCCACCTTCCTCCCCGAACTCCGCCGCTCCAAATCATTCTCCTCATCCAAGAATGAAGCTTTAGGGCTATCAATCGAGCCCCAGAGAAAATCCTGCGACGTTAGAGCCAGAAGCTCTCTTTCCACGCTCTTCTCGCTCCACGAACCCACCAACAACCCAATTCCTTCTTTTTCATCCAATCAAAGCCATCAATTTACCAAAAAAATCGAATCTTGCGTAGTCGGAGAGGTCGAAAATGGGGAAAGTTTCAGAGATCCTCGAAATGTAGAGGAGGGAAGAAGTATCGCATTCGTGGACGACGAAGGAGATGAAATTAGGCCTGTTCAAGATTCCCATTTGGAGGGTTTGAGAAAATCGGTGGAGTTAAGCTTAACCAGCGGCGAAATCGTGGAGGAAGTGTTTAGTTTGAGTACGATGAAGGATCACATAAATCTCAATTCTCAGGAAAAGAAGAGCTCAGGAGGGAAAATCTGGGCCGCTGCTTCTGTTTTCAGCAAGAAATGGAATAACTGGAGAAGGAAACACAAGGTCAAGAAACAGAGCAATGGCGAAAACTTTGCTACATTGCCTGTCGAAAAGCCGATTTCGAGGCAGTTTAGGGAGACTCAGTCTGAGGTTGCTGATTATGGATTCGGGAGGAGATCTTGCGACACCGATCCTAGATTCTCTCTTGATGCCGGGAGGATGAGCTTTGACGATGCACGATACTCGTTTGAGGAGCCTCGTGCATCTTGGGATGGCCATCTCATCGGGAGGAGTTTCCCGAGAATGGCGCCTATGGTCTCTGTGATGGAGGATGCACGCCCTGATATGCAGATTCCGGTGGAGGAGCTGACTAAGAAGTGTGGTGGTGGTGATGATGAAGGTGTGCCCGGGGGGTCATCGCAGACGAGGGAGTACTATCTAGATTCTTCCTCCTCGAGGGGGAGGAAGAGTATTGATCGGTCTAGTTCGATTAGGAAGGGTGTTGTTGCTGAGATTGATGAGCATAAAATGGCTTATAATGCCAAGGTTTCACCTGCCACTGCTGATTCCTTCCATGTGGCGAAGGTGTTGGTGGATTCGAACTCAAACTCAAACTTGATGAGAGATGATCTGTCGGAGACGTTTGAGCTGAGCAGTGGATTGAGGGATATCAACTCTGTGGTTGGGGCGAAGGAGACGACGAACAAGTCTAGGAGGTGGAGTTGGAGGATATGGAGGTTTATGCAGGGACGGAGCGGTGGGAACAAGGACGGGGATGAGGAGGAGGATGCCAAGTACACTAGGGTTAACGGGGTGGAGAGGTCGCTCTCTGAGTCTTGGCAGGAGACGAGGGGAGGCGGATTCAACGGGAATATGTATAGAAGCAATAGTAGTGTGAGCTGGAGAAACGGTGGAGCTCCTCCATTTGCTAGTGGGAGGAAATCGAGCGTGGAGATGTATGGGAACGGGAAGAAGAGGAAGGAGTTGGTGTTGGAGAAGAATCGGAGTGGGAGATATTCGCCCCAAAACGCTGACAACGGGCTCCTCCGGTTTTACTTGACGCCTATGAGGGGCAGCCGGAGAGGGGGGACGGGAAAGATCAAGCCGGCAAACTCACAGCCGATTGCAAGAAGTGTGCTGCGCCTCTACTGAGATGCTTTTCTTTCATTCTTCAAGGCAATTTGCAATTTGTTGTGTGATGATCACATAAGCCAACCCTACATGAGTTGTTTCAATAATGACTACTCTTGTTTGCCATTGTGGAAACAGATCTTGCCTACATATAATTGTCATTTGAGATCATATATATGGATACTAATTTAGTTCCTAATTCTTGTCTTTGATATTTAATCAGGGCCTGTAAAGTAAACATCACAATCTCTTGTCTTTCTTCTGGAGCTGCCTGATTTTGTTAGTACAAAGCCTAAGTTCACTCTATCAAAATTGTGTTTATAGGCGAAAATTCGAATCTTGTTGCACCAATGAAAGTAGCCGTAGCCATTTGGGCCAAGTATAGCGAGCTTGATGATTTGGAATGTTGCATTGCATTGCATGGTAAAATAGAGATGTGATAACTTGATGGTTGAATAATAGATGAGTAAAAATGTAAGGCCACCCGCTGGTTGAATAATAGATGAGTAAAAATGTAAGGCCACCCGCGTGACAACGGTCACGCCGGGACGAGACGACATCGTGACGCGTTAAAGCGCCCCGTCTCATCCCCAGCCCGCTAAGCGTTCCGTCCCGGCGAGACGTCTCGCCACGCGCCAGCGCGACGTGGCGCGCTCTGGCGCCATGCGTGACACTCACTCGCCAGCCCGCGAGTGGGCATCGTTACGCTGGCGCAATAAATCATTTTTTTATTTATTTTTTATTTTTTACTCTTTAAATACTCCTAATTCATCCTCACTTCACACACAAATACACATCTATTCTTCCCAAATCATCTCCATTTCCTCTCCAATTTTCATCTAACCTCTCATCACAAAATGCCGGCGACGGAAACTCTGGCGATGGCTGCTCCGGCGGGTTCGACATCAACGTGTTCGGCGACTGGGGGGGCATGTACAATGTCTTGGGTGGTGGTTCCGCTTCGTCGACGCTGGGCACCCAAGGGTCGTCGATGCGGGGGGTACCAACCACCCCATTTTGATGTGGATGCATACGCCCGTCCCTCCGCCCCGAGGTATTCGCATGGATTATCCCAGATTCGGGAGGATTATTCCGTTGAACCCACTCCGGAAGAAGGCCGAGGCGGTGGAAGCTCTAGGGCGAAGGCGGATGAGGAGGAGGAGGAGGAGGATGATCTAGGCCGACATCCGTACAGCCCCAAAGAAACGCTGGCGGTGTACAACATCAGGATCAGCGTCTCGTACGATCCCATCGTCGGGAATCAATAATCCCGGAAGTGCTTTTGGGAAAAGGTCACCGAGGCCTACCACGAGATTAAGCCGAAGGGGTCCCGCCGCCGCACATATAAGATGCTCCGCGCTCACTTGGACCGAGTCAACAGAGAGGTCAAAAAATTCTGCACCATCTACAAGAGTGAAGCGGCTCATTACCAAAGCGGAGCCACGGGAGCCGACATTCTGAGGTCGGCTTTGCGAGTCTACTTCGACGACACCGCCAAACAATTCAAACATGTCGATGTTTGGGAGGTCGTCAAAGACGAGGAAAGGTGGGCCGACGGTGTCCGTTTCAGCTCGGGCTCGACCTCGAAGCGCATGAAGCACACGGCGGGTGGCCAGTACTCGTCTAGTGAGGGCGGTTCGGGCAGCGCCGCACAAGAGTTTGCTTCACATGAGGTTGAGGGCATGGCAGACGAAGCCGGTGGGTCCTCCCGTGGGCGTCGTCGGCTGCAAGGGAGAAATGCGGCGAAGGCGGCTAGAGGGAGGAGGGGCCGAGCCGAATCAAGCCAGGCGGGCTCGGGCTCGGGGGCACCCTCGAACTCCCTAATGTCCATGTACATAACCGCCACAATGACGGACACTTCCCGCATGACGTCTCCCCAATACCAAGCCTATCTTGCCGGAATTGAGTTTATGGCAAGACAACTTGGTATTCCGCCTCTAGGTGGCTTCAGTGCACCTCCATCGCCTTCGGGGGATGATTCACCGGCGGAGTAGTTTTTTTTATTTTCTATATTAAATTATGTAATTTTTATTTTTTTAGGATTTTAATTATGTGTTTTTTTTATTTTTTTGAATTTTAAGTTGTATTTTTATTTTATGTTGTAATTTTATTTTATTTAATGAAGTGTGTTTTTATTAATTGAATTTGGTTGGAAATAAAAATAAAAAATAAAATTGAATGCATAGTAATTTAAGAGACGGTTAAGGGAAGAATAAGAGATAGAGGGTTGCAGGTTCCGTCTCTTAGTTAAGAGATGGAGTAAAAAAGTACAGTGGGGCCCATGAATAGTAATTTAAGGGACGAATAAGAGACAGCGTTGCAGATGACCTAATGGTCCGTACATTATTACAATTGTTGAATGTCAATTTTTGCTTGATTTTTTTATATGCCAAATAAATAATTTGGAATTATTCTCTCTGTCCGTCCGTCAATAGATATCTCATTTTGACTGACTATGTTTTAAGAAATTATTTGACTTTGTAAACAAAAATGGTAGAAAAAGTTAATGGAATATGGTTCAATTTATGATATTGACTAATACTAAAATAAAATATAAGTGAACTAATTTAGCGGAATGTGGAGTCAACTTACCAAAAATGATAAAAATGACATGAAATTTTTTTGACATACAGATGAAAAAGACAAAACAAATATTTAATGGCCGACAAATGTAATATAATTTCATATTATTATTAAGGATTTGGAAATAAATAATAATTTCATATTTGTTTTTCAAATTCAATTCAATAAAATTCCAATTAACATTCCATTCAAATCATAGATCATATAGGGCCTGTTTGTCTGCTAGAATTTCATCTGAGAAAATAATTGGACTGTTGTAATTTTTAATTTCGATATTTTTTAATTAAAATCCAAAAATAAAAATATTCAGAATATTCAAAACATATCATTAATACATATATTTAAATATTTATTATTGGTTAAATTGTTTTATGATTCAACTTTCTATGATTCTTACTCTCTAGCTTTTCTTATGCAATTTTTAAATTTATGATTATTACATACTATATTTAAATATTTATTTTATTATTTTATACAATAATATTAAAAATAATGATTAATATATTATTATTTTTTTGAATATTAGAGTATCATTTTAAAATTACTAAATCTTATGCAGTTTAAGAGTCCTGTTTTGTCATTTCCGTCCGTCCCAGTTTAAGAGTCTCATTTAGAATTTACCATATTTGGACTTAAAATTTAACCTCGTTGTTGATGAAATTTACACTCAAATGCCATTATTTTCATAAAAATAAAACAAAAGAAACACCTTATACATACAAAAAGTCAAAATGGTATCACTTTCTATTACCCCACTTCAATTATTACACACTCCAGTAATTTCTTAAAACCTGTTGCATAACTAAATTGCACTCCTAAACTGGGACGGAGGGAGTAGTATTAATTTATAATATAGTAATAAGGGAATAATCATAATTATAATAGTGATAGATGGATACTAATAAAATGCAAACTTTAAATATTGTACAAACTTTAAACTATGATTTGAACCATTGAAAAATGTCAAAAGATGATAAAATTATATCAACACAAAATGTCAACATGATGTTAACACAATGTCAACCGTTGATATTTTTCAACGGTGCAGATCATAGTTTGGAGTTTGTAAGGTATTTAGGGCATCGTTAACGCAAGGGGCCGGGCCGCAAATCGCGAGTCCCGGCCTGAGACACGCGTTGGAGGCGACGGAGTTCCGGCCCAGGCCGGTCTCGGGGCCGCAGTTGCGGCCTGGGGACGGTCCCAGGGTCCGGCCTGGCGGGCGATGGAGCTTCCGGTTGGAGGGGGTTCGGGCCGCTACTGTTCACCAATTTTTGAATTTTTACAGTTCGGAAGAGGGAGAGGGAGAGGGAGAGGGAGAGGGAAAGGGGCGACATCAATTTTCTAATTTTTAATTTTTTTTGCATTTTTTGTATATTATAATTTTTAGTTTTTTAGTTTATATTTTATTATTTTTGAATTAAGAATAAATTTCTTGTGTTATAATTGTTCAACGTTTCCAATTTTTACGCGTAAAATAGGTCGAAGTTGTGAATAATGTCATTTATTAGTTGCGACCCTGGTTGTGGCCTGAAGGGTTAGAGCAGTTGGGGTCTGGGCTGCAACTATAAAGGAATGATGACGTGTAGGGGACTTGGGGTCTGAAACCGGGCCGGGGTTAATGATGCTCTTAGAATTTGCATTTGATTAGATCCAAGTGATAAGTAAAATTTATTATATTTATTACTACTAGTATTAATATGGAGTAATGTTTTTCTAAAAAACAAAACCACAAAATTAAATTCGAATATATCCCGCCTCTCTCTCCGCAAATACATACAAATCCATACAGAGTTTACTTCCACGGTTCCACCGTGCTACTGTTTTCTAGCTAGGGCTTCTCACTGATTCAGCGCCGGACAACATGAAACGAGGCAGAAATCGAAGCAAACCAAATGCGCCTCAAAATGTTTGCATATACCAATCTCCTCGGCATTATCTGATTTTGATTATTTGTTTAATTTCTAAATCATTTGAATGCTTTGTTCTGAGCCCCTTCTTTTGCAGCTGATTTTGGAGGAAGTAATTGGTTTAACTATAAAAAACGGGAATGGGTTGTCGTCGAGCGTTTCGAGTTCGAAATGCGCGTATATTGCCGGTTGCGTGGTGGTGCTGTACGATGTAGTTTCAGGCACTCAATCACATTTAATTGCGCCGAATCGAGTCCCAAAACCATTGAGCTGCGTGGCTTTATCGAGCAATGCAGGTATCGTTGCAGCAGGCGAGGTATAAGCTTTGTTTCTAGCCACATCCTAACTTGTTATTTTCGTGTGCCATATTTTTCTACTTGGTAGCTCACTTGGAATTTGTCTTGTGGTTTTGCGCCAAACAAGATTTTTTTAACAACCGTGGATACCTTTTTTGGATAGTAATTAACTAATTATTAAAGAAACTAGAATATGATTGGAAATTGATGTTGGCTCAGTTAAGGCTTTATATAAAGCTACATATCAGCAAGTACGTTCGGTAGTATGTGTGTGAAGAAGCAATTTATTAATCATTGTTAACAAATATGGCAATATAATACTATTAGTCAGCCTGTTTTTTGTTAAAGAAGTGAATTTGCACACTGAAAAAAGTTTTTAGATGTTTTTGTTTTAATATATACTACATAGATTTATGTTTTCTCAAGTAGTGATTCATATTCAAGTTTGGGATCTAATTTGGTGTTCCAGTCAGGGCATCAACCTGCAGTACTGATATGGAATTGTGATACCTTAGCCTTCAAATGCGAGTTCAAATGCCACACATACAGCGTGGCATGCATTGCTCTGTCTGCTGATGGTTAGTTGAATTTAATCACACTATATTTATGCTTGGAAAGTTTGATTCACTTGTGATTATTCGTTGATGGAACCATCTACCAATAATTATAGGCAAATATGTGGTCTCTGCTGGATTACCTCGTGATGGATATATATGTCTCTGGGATTGGCAAAATAAGGTTTTAGCTGCAAGAGTTAAATCATCTTCAGTTTCTTCTCCTATTGCATCCATTGAGTTTTCAACAGATAGCAAGTTCATTGTTGCTGCTGAGAAGAATCAGCTAAAGTTCTGGAGAGTTCGGTGGTCACCAGTGTCTCGTATGGCTACTAGATCTGTGTCACTAACCTTGCTGAGGAAAGTTGATCTTGGTCCCAAGGAATTGTCATTTGTAGCTGTTACATCTCACAGGTGTAAGAGCAGTAGTGCCAATTACATTCAGGCTGCTGAGCAAATTCCTTTCTATGCAGTTACCAATAAAGGCAAGGACAAACTTATAGTCAACAAGAAACTTTTTTCTGATAAACTCAACAATTTTTAAGTGATAAATTTTCTCCACTTGTATTTATCAACAGGGACTTTATACATGGTATGTCCTGGCTTGCAGGTCAATCAATCAGTGGAGTTAGAGGTAGATACATCATGCATCTGTTACTCCTGCATATTCTTCTTAAAATTTGAGATGACCTACGTACCATTATCAAATGCTTGGTGTATAGCGGGGGATCATGTATGCACAATGGTTATTTGAACTAGCTATATGTCTCATTTTGGAAACTTATTGCTGTGGTTAACTTCTTCTGATGGATCGTCAAACTAAGCCTGTTTCAATATAAGCATGTGCTTTGCTATCACATAAAAAAATAAACTCACGTTCGCACGAGGGGTTTGTTATATTTAACTAGCAAAACAACATGAATTGATGCATATACAATGTCAACTATGAAACTGAATGTCTGAATCTATCATTGCCACCACTTTTTTGGAACAACTGGATTTCTGGATCGGATTTTAACTAATTTAGACCAATTTTGAAAAATAGCTACGAGATTGACAGTCATTCGTGATATACCCCATTTTATGTTTCAATTCAGGTCGAGAAATGTTATGCAATATCGGCATCCTCAAATTTGGTTGCTTGTGCATGCAATAATGGAGTTGTAAAACTATTTTCCTCCCACTCTCTTGAGTATGCTGGTGGACTATGTTATGTTGAAACCAAAAGATGCAAAGAGTCCAGTTCTATAGATTGTGAAGCAGAAAGTGGCCAAGTTGAATTTCAAACTTTGCCTGCATTTCCAGATGCCATTGCTTGTCAATTTTCGACTTCTGAAAAGCTTGGCAAGTTACTATGGTTCTTAATTGTTGAAACTTTTCAATGCAGTCTGCTAAGCAATATTTTTACTTTGCAGTGGTGGTTTATAATGACAATAGCCTTTACATATGGAATATTAAAGATGTGCACAAGGTACTTATGATATTTTTATTTTTCTCAATCTTATCTCCAATATTTAGTTCATTAATAAATTTTAATTTTGATCCCTGAAGACACAATCTTGAACTTATTGCAGTAACGGAATCCTATCTTATCCAGGCTACCAGGTGTTGTGTGCTCGTCTCACATAGTGGATGCATATGGGATATTAAAAATGTTCCATGTGAAAATCTGCATGATCCATCTCTGTATTGTGTTGCTAAAGGCTGTTCTGGTGGACTATCTTTTGCAACATGTTCAGCTGATGGTATCATTCGGTTGTGGGATTTTACGGTTCAGTCTGCCTCATCAGACAGTAGTTTGTTTCATCCTGGGAGTGATAGCTCTGGTAGAGCCATGTGTTTAGGTAGTTTCTAACTTCTTGGCTTTTTTAATCGAACAATCTAAGCATCTCCTTTTGCTAATAAGAATTCATCACGTCTGCTCTGTTTCCATGCTGCAGTAAGCGCTGGCATCTTTGAACGCGACTCTGTTGCTAAAGATATTTCCCCTCACGGGTTTAGAGCAATGGCAGTTAGTTCAGATGGACAGCACCTGGCAGCAGGTGATTGCCAGGGAAACATCCATATCTTTAATTTACACACTTCTGAATATATGTTCATTCAGGTACATATATCGATTGCATTCATCTTCAAGAATCAAAATAACAGATGATATTACCAGAATATAACATCACCTCTTTTTTTTATTTAAAAAGATTTGTATTCATCGTTCGCCTCTACCTTTCTTTGTGTGTGGGTACTTGTAGAATGCTCATAGCCTAGAAGTTCTTTCCTTGAGTTTCAACTTGGCAGGCAAGGATGATTTTCCTTCTAGTGAAGCTTTAGAAAATCGCCTCTTTCTTACCTCAGCAGGACGGGATGGACTAATCAATCTTTTTGATGTTTCCAGGTATTTTTTTTAGTTTTTACATTATAGTCTCTTTGCAAGTGGTAAAATAGCTGAACGCGAGTTCCTTAATACTATGAACCAGGAACTTTACTCTCCAAGAAAGTTTTGATTACCACTCACCTGGCATTACTGTAGTAAAGGTTGGCCGAAGTGGTCGTGAGATTCTCAGTTGCGGTGCTGATAGGTGAGTCATCTGACTGATTTCGGGCCTCTGATTGGCATAGGATATGGACATAAAGTTACTTTGTATTCCATATAGGTTTGAATGTTTACACAAGGAACCTGGAGTCTACATCATTGTTTTGTTAACTGAAACTGGTTGCTGTTATGTTTATTAACTGTTGGATGGTAATGTTATGTAATATGCTGCATGTGGGATGCGGCACACCTAAAGATAACTTTAGGTTAATGCTCGGTTGTTGCATGTCCAACTGACATTGCTGTTTCCTGGTGCAGGTCCCTGGTTCTTCATAGTCTGGATGTCAGTGATGCAGGATGTAAGATTTCTTGCCTTCATAGAATTGCAGCTAATGGGATCATTTACGATGTGGCTGTTGATCATCCAATGAATGTAGCAGTTACAGTTGGCGATGTAAGAATGATGAAGTCCCTTATCTTCAGATTTTCTGTTGAAATGATGAATGGAACGCGGGTCTTTATAAACATTGTTATCAGGAATCATTAACTTTTATGCAATTATGTGTTATGTATCACGATTAGTTGGTGAGATTGTTCTATTATATTGGCCACGTCATATTCGTGCAGGATAAGAAGATAAATGCATTTGATATTCGATCTGGAAAGCTAATTAGATGGTTTCAGCACGATGGAGACGTTGGTGACCCAATAAAGGTATGCCTTCACAGTTTTAAGAAGTTTCATCCAGATATCCTTATCTTACATGTTGACTACAGGTTGCTGTCGATGGAAGCGGCAGTTATCTAGCCTGCGCTTACTCTAATAGATGCATCTACATCTATGACTATGCAACTGGGGAGATGGCTGCACAAGCCACAGGGCACAGTGGTCTTGTTACAGGACTCATCTTTTTATCTGACTGCTCGCATCTTGTCTCTGTAAGTCATTTTTACTTTAAACTTCGCAAAAGAAGCGGACATTGCAATATTGTATACTTATACAGGACAAATGTTAACGTGCTCTGTTTTGATTGCCCTTTCCTGAAATTTACTCACTTCAGGTTGGTTCTGATGGTTGTATCTTTGTCTGGAAGCTCCCTGCTCTTCTTTCTTCAAAAATGTTGCAGAGATATAATAGAATCTCTAGTGAGTTTCCACAGGAAAGCATAAATATTCCTGTGGCTTTCAATCAGATAAAATCCAATCAATTTGACCTCCTGCAAAAAGACTGCAGCAAAGAAGAACCTGCAAATAGAAATGTTAGACACTGGTCCCGTGACACATTATACCAAGACGGAAACAGTCTGGAGAAAACAGGATTTAGGTTCAGTGTATCACGACTTCCAAAATGGGCACGGCATCAATTTACTGACAATTCAGTACCTGTGGAGAACTCTAATTCATCCAAGGTAGAACCGCTACGTCTTTCATTTTGTTTTGTTGTAAAAATTAACTTCTGGACGAAAAGGATAATTTTATTTGAATCATCCTGGAAACAGCTATATTAATGGACATTATTTTTCACTAATTCACCATGTTTATGGAAATTGTATAACAGTGCAGTTCACTTCTTATGAATTGTGTCTTTAGGTTGATTCACAACAAGATTTTGCATGTCATCAATCTCAAAGTCTGTCTAAAGATAATGAAGAAGTTGGCCAGCATTATTCTAGCACCTTATCCAGACATTTCTCAGAGACAGAAAGCAGTCCATCTCCAAGTCCTTTAGAAAGTTACAAGTGAGATGACAACTTATTTGCTTTTACAGGGTAAATCTGCTTTTGTAAGGGTGTCTAACATTATTTGTTTGGTTGAGTAGCAGGGCATCAAACACTCGATGGTTAACAATACATACTGTTTGCATGGATTTTCTTGATACCCCTGCAACCTGTGACATGAAGGGCCTAAATATTCAGCGATCAACGACAGACAGCATATGCATGGGTAAGATACTTACACTTCTCTAGATGCATTTGATCAGAGAAGAGTCTTCCAAAGGCATTATGAAATACATGAAGGAACTAGATTCTTTACTATGCAGAGACTACTAACAAGCGCATCAAGCTTTCTTCTCCGAGCACCAGCATAGAAAATCCTCCTGCAGAACCCAATTCTGGGAGTAGCGAGCAAGCTAATTTACACGATGCACCTTTGGACAAGTGCAAGAACGGTTGTGCAGATGACTTCTGGACTGACAGTTCAAGCTTTTCTACTGCCACAGACGAAGAACAAAATATCTACAAAATGAATTTTGAGAATTTCTCTGCAGAACAGAAGGTTTGAATATAAGAAAATCATATGGTTTACAGGAGGAAAACCCTCTTTCTAGAACAGATATGCTTACACTTTTCTCTCCCTACACTGATTGTGCTAAGTTAGCGAAGTGCCAAATTTTCTTTTTTCTTGCAGAAAAAAAGGGGATCATCAATGAGCAGGAGTAACTGCCCTCCCGGATTTTTCATACGAAAAGAACATGTTGAAGGAAGAAAGAGCTCTTTATGCATGCATGCTCAAGATTCCGTTAGTGGATCCCCAAAGACTGACTCCTCTTTTTTGCCAAACATATGTTCCCATAAGGTATGTAATGTGACATAAAAAGAAACTTGTGAAATCTTTTAGAACAATTCAACAAAAACTTAGTCGCTTGTTATTCAGTAATGCCATTAAAAACCGCACTGTTTTGATGCTGCGTTGAAATGAAAATCTCTCTACAGGATGCAGGAAATGCACCAGCCGGTTGCAGTGACATCCCTGATGTTGGCAACGAGGGTGACTCGTCGTTGAACTTGAAAATATGGAAGAGTGGAGGCAAGGAAGCACTTGATGTCGATAAAGCAGGAGAATCGGAAATCATGAGGTCGTGTGAAGAAGCATTGCATAATCTGGAAGCTGCAGCTGAGAAAGCACTGCAGGCATTTTGCAAACTAACAACTGTAAATATTGGAGAAGAGGAATCAAAGAGGTTTCAACGGCTTCATATAATAGAGAGAAAGGTTGAGGCTCTAGCGAAACTACTGTACCCGTCCCATTGCGAAAAATGAAGGGAATATTTCGACGAGCTAGTTTCTTTAGGACTTTAATATAACGATCGATTTCTAGGTCTAAATGATTTAACTTCTATGTATAGTAATGTTTAATATATTCTTTTGCCTAATTAATTAAATCAATCATCATCGAACAATTGAAATACTAGCACGTGCACACGGCTCGAATAAAATGGATACACAGGTTAAGAAGCTGGGGAGAAAGGGGTTTGACAATCAATGGATATAGTCGGCCTCAACACATGCTGAAATAACAATTATAAAAAAAAGTTTGTTAAGCCAATCAGTAGATGGACTCGGAGTTTTTTTTTTAAATGCCCAAATTCACTAAAACATTTCCATTTTGTAAAAGTTGGTTGTCGCCATTTTTTAATCACATACCATATCTGAAGTCTGAACTAATATGTGAACTAGGAATGTGGTCACATTTTACGAGTTTAATAAACCTGAGCAAAGGTTTACAGCTTTTAGTGAGACCAGAATTCGATTTCCATTATACTTATTTTAGCATAAGCTGCATAACCAAATAAATAGATAGTCCATAAAATAAAACTTGACAAGACAAACATTAATAAAAAGATATTTAACGTAGAATGTGTTTGAAATACAAAATCATTTGATCAATTTGCCAACATAAAATAGGGTTAAAAAGCCCACTATAATAATGTAGACTAAGAAGGCCTATCTCGTTCGCTTAATAAATCTTTAACTTGTCACCCGCAACGCGTCTCGTTGCGGGATCTATCTCGTCTCGGAGAGACGAGACCGCATCGAGACAGCGTTGCGGGCTCCGTCTCGTCCCGGTCTCGTCCCCATCCCGTCCCTTGTCTCGCCGCGGAGGGAAGTCACGCGAGACAGCTCGCCACGCGCGTGGGCGACGTGGTGAGCTCCGGTTCGTCCGTGACGCCCACTCGCCGGCCCGCGAGTGGGCGTCGTTTTTATCCGAAAAAATGTTTTTTTTTTTTTTTTTTTTTTAAATTCAGGAAAGATTTGAAAATTAAAAAAAAACCTAAAAAATATACTAGCCGTTTATAGCTGTTTTTTTTGCAAATTTTTAATTTTTTTAAAATTTTTTAAAGCCCCCAATCACTTCTATAAATATCAAATCATTCCCAAAAATTAATCCACCATTAAAAAAAACTCTTTATTCTCACTCAAACACTCTACATTCTTCATCTCAAAACATTATTCTTCTCCCAAATTTAATCCATTCATGGATCCATTTGAGCAAATGCAGCGAATAAAAAAATCAAACACCCTAAATTTTCAAGTATCGTTGGAATCCACAGACTAAAAGTTCGTCGGAGCTCTCTCCCAAATTCGAAATAAAATCCTTCACCTCCCCAAGTCTATCGCTGCGAATTTTTGTTGCCTCGAGCTTTGATCCCACGGAATAAGACGTCGCATCTGATGATATCTTGTTCTGCTTCTTTGAATTTTGAGATTTTGAATTTAGGGAGAGTGAGCGGAAGATTTTAAATTATGTATTTTTTATTTTTTAGGATTTTATTAATGTGGTTTTTTTATTTTTTTAGAATTTTAAGTTGTAATTTTATTTTATTTAATGAATTGTATTTTTATTAATTGAATTTGTTGGAAATAAAAATAAAAAATTAAATTAAATGAATAGTTAAGGGATGAGATGGTTAAGAGATGAGTTAAGAGATGAAGGGATGCATGTGTTATCTCTTAGTTAAGAGATGAGGTGAAAAGTACAGTGAGATCCATGAATAGTGAAGAGATGGGACGGTTAAGAGACAGATAAGAGATAGCGTTGCGGATGACCTTAATCTAATCCTTCATTGGCTGGCAAAGACGCCACTTTTAAAGATAAACTACTTATCAGCTCAAGCAAAACACTTAGCTAGAATGCATGCGTCTGGTGATTGTTTTCCGTCATTGGCGGTCGCCCGAGACGTCGTGTCATGTGTGACGATGGTTGACCAAATGACATTCCCTCTTCTAAACTCACTCTTTCGCCCCTTTATTATTCTCGGTTGGTGTTCAAAATTTGATTAAATCTAGGATTTAATTAAATGAGTTTGTTTGGACCAAAAAGTGCAAGAATTCATCCACCAATAAAATATCCAAATTCAGAGACGCTGAAGATATTAAAAATGAGGAGCATAAAAATATTTTAGCAAAATATAAGGACTAAAATATACTCCTAGTTTTAAGATAGTCGTAAATGAATTGCCATACAATTAAACACAACCCAAAATAAGCAAAAAAGAGGAACCAAAGAATTTTGTCTTTTCTATGATTCTACAATTTCTACCAATCTGTCTCTCTTATCCCTCACATCAATGATTACTTTATAAATCGAAAAAAAAGAAAAGTCTTGAACCTAAAAAGCAAATTAAAGGCCGTAACTCCACATCTCTCTTTTTTGAAATCCTTCACCATTGGGAATTCACACAATGATGATTTTCATGCAATATCAATAATATTAAAATTGAAAAGAAAAAGAAGTAAGCACCGCAAAAGCCCTTTTTCCTTGTTTATTTTGAATTACGTTGTAATAAACCCTAGAAAACATTCAAAGTGATCGGCTAAAGATCTGCTAATTAGGAATATTTGCCAATCCCCAAGAAAATATGCATACAATTATACAAATCTCTCACTGGCTATGTTCCTTTGTCTGGCTTTAGTAACATGCCAAACTCTATATTCTTTCTTGGGATTCCTTCACTCATATATATGCATATCCATTTTTATTTAGATGTTGTGCATGTGCTTAGGTGCATTATCATATCTTATTATATCATTTATATTTAACAGCTAATTAGCAGTCCAATATATAATGGAGTATCATGCATATGGTATTGGTACTGCCTTTTTTTTTGTAGTGGTCTGTGTTTGTGGAAAATTAAGATGTTAATCATCAGCGATATATAGTTAGGCCATAGACTCATAGGCCTGTGAAATAATAAACTCTCAGTCCCATAAAAAGATCCGCTTTCCATTTCTGTCCATACTATAAAATTTGGAAATTTATATTTATGGAAAATTCTCCAACTCATATCCATACACATTAATTTATTTACACCACTATGACCCATCATTATATCTCATTAAACATATAATGTGGATCTCACTATTCACTAACACTATCATTCTCATCATCTCTCTTACTTTACTAATTGTGCATTAATTCTCATGTCATTTCAAATCCATATATTTTTATGGGACAGAGGGAGTATATATTATTTTCTTCAATTAATCCATATTACATTTGGTCATGTAAAAATTGCAAATCCTATTCATATTATATTTGGTCATGTAAAAATTGCAAATCCTATTTGATAACGGTTTTAATGGATCTTGTTTGATTAATTAGCAGTAGGAGATTATGAATAAAATTTTAGTGATATGGACATAGTGTTACACAATTTCAAAACTTCCATGGCTCTAGTTATATCCAATGTCATCCTGATTTTTCCAAAAATAAAAATAAAGACACGCATATAGCTAGGTCATTTGTAACAAATCTTAATATGAATGCTCTAATGGCAACACATCGGATGAAATTTAGATGCTGTCAACGTCACATTCCCTTTGTACCAAGTCAATTATGTACAAATTTGGAGAGAATTTTCTTGTCCATTTTTTAAGTTTTGCATCGCACCAAATTATTGTTTCTCTTTTTTTAGGTGGATTTCCCACTCTGGTTTGTTCCTATGATAATGACTAACAACAATGAGCCCTCCTTGACAGTAATCATTGCCTAAAATCATTAACATAATCACCTCCCAAATTCTTTTCCACCACCTCCTTCATTACATTTTTATTTTATTTCACAAACTAATAGTCTGTTCATTTTGATTAAAATGACACATTTCATAGCCAATGAATTTTATGAATTATTGGTTAATAAATTAGTGAGGGAAAATGTAAGTGTTAGTATTAAATGGAGCTAAGGAGATCACACCTTATTAAAGAAAAAGAAATTTCTTAAAATAGAGAGTTTTTATTTTTGGGAGACATACCAAAAAAAAGTTTTTATTTTTACAAGACAAAATGAATATTATAAGGTGCATATTATAGTTGGAGAGAGAACCGTGTTTGAGTATATTAATTCTAGAGAAAAATTGCTATATTATTTTAAAAAATAAAAGTATGTCATTTTATATAGTAGGATAAATTAAAAGCAAAAAAAGTATTCCTATCATTTTTAGTAGGAAAGGAGAAAGTATTTCATTTATAGCTTAATATACACTTGTGAGTACAGCAAAATACAAATGATTTGAAAACTGAAATGGGACCCTAGTGGCCATCAGCTTAGACGATCTCCAACCATACTTCAAAAATGAGTTTTGATTTAGAAATCTTCTCCAATCATACACCAAACTCAAATCCATTTTTGTTGTTTTTTGTGAAACAACACCATATTTGGTGTTACTGTAAAATTTTGTGAGACAAAAACTAAAAAATGGTGTAAATTTTGAATTTGGTGTAAATGGTTGGAGTAAAACTACTTTTTGGGGTGACGTATACTCGAAAATGGGTTTGAGTTCGGTGTAAATGGTTGGAGATGATCTTATACATATTCATGTTTCTGAAAATTTTGCCTTTATAATTCTGAAATCACAAAAGCATATAAATAATTGTAAAGCACACAGCTCAAAGAAGAAAAAAGAAAAGAGAATATGATACATGTGGCCAAAGGTCTTGAATTCGAGTTCACTATTTGCGGCCAAAGGTCTTGAATTCGAGGTCACTATTTGCTTATACACCCGATGGATGGCCTTTAAATTTATATTATTTTAGAGAAAAAGAAAAAGAGAATGTGATGCACAACACCATTCAAGCATACAATGAGTCCTTGAAACATAATAAACTTCCAAGATTGAATCAAGATCATATTATGACACCCAAAACAAGAGAAATTCTAATTACTGCAAGAAACAAACCCCATAGTAATCTGATAAAGCATAGCAAACAACAATATAACTGATGTGATTACACAGATGAACATAGCAGAGAAGCCATCTTAGTAGAGGTGCAGCAAACTTGTTGCAATCGGCTGCGAGTTTGCCGGCTTGATCTTCCCCATCCCCCCTCCTCGCCCGCCTCCCCTCATCAAGTAGAACTGGAGGAGCCCGTTGTCGATCTCTTTAGGCGAATATCTACCACTACGATTCCAATTCCAATCCCGATTCCTCTCCACCGTGAACTCACTCCCCCTCCTCTTCCCCTCCACACTCGATCTCCTACCACTACCCTCAACGTTGCTCCCGTTTCTCCAACTCACACTGCTATTGCTCCTCAACATGCTCCTATTCCCCTGCCACGACTCAGACAGCGACCTCTCCACCCCGTTCCCCCTACCATCCTGCTCCTCCTTGCTCACACCATTCCGTCGTTGTATAAACCCCCAAATCTTCCACCCCCATCTCCTCGACTTCTTTTCCTCCTTCCCCTCGCTTGGATTGAGACCGCTGCTCAATTCAAACGTCTCCGAGAGATCATCTTTCATAGAGTTCGAGACCAATCCTTTCGCGACCGGTGAAATCTTAACTTCATCAATCTCAGCAGCCACAGCCTTCCTTATCGAACTAGACCTATCGAGACTCTTCCTCCTCCGCGAGTCTAGATAGTACTCCCTCGTCTGCGATGATCCCCCGGGCACACCTTCATCATCACCACCACCACACTTCTTAGTCAGCTCCTCCACCGGAATCTGCATATCAGGGCGTGCATCCTCCATCACAGAGACCATAGGCGCCATTCTCGGGAAACTCCTCCCGATGAGATGGCCATCCCAAGATGCACGAGGCTCCTCAAACGAATATCGTGCATCGTCAAAGCTCATCCTCCCGGCGTCAAGAGAGAATCTAGGATCGGTGT
This sequence comes from Salvia splendens, assembly GCF_004379255.2. Lineage (NCBI taxonomy): Eukaryota > Viridiplantae > Streptophyta > Magnoliopsida > Lamiales > Lamiaceae > Salvia > Salvia splendens. Next base: position 28,928,484 of record NC_056033.1, on the reverse strand, counting down.
CGCAAGATCTCCTCCCAAATCCATAATCAGCAACCTCAGACTGAGTCTCCCTAAACTGCCTCGAAATCGGCTTTTCGACAGGCAATGTGGCAAGGTTTTCGCCATTGCTCTGTTTCTTGACCTTGTGTTTCCTTCTCCAGTTACTCCATTTCTTGCTGAAAACAGAAGCAGCAGCCCAGATTTTCCCTCCTGAGCTCTTCTTTTCCTGAGAATTGAGATCTATGTGATCCTTCATCGGCTTCAGATTACTCAAACTAAAAACTTCCTCCACGATTTCGCCGCTGGTTAAGCTTAACTCCACCGATTCCAAATGGGAATCTTGAACAGGCCTAATTTCATCTCCTTCGTCGTCCACGAATGCGATACTTCTTCCTTCCTCTACATTTTGGGGATCTCTGAAACTTTCCCCATTTTGGACTTCTCCGACTACGCAAGATTCGATTTTTTTGGTAATTTGATGACTTTGATTGGATGAAAAAGAAGGAATTGGGTTGTTAGTGGGTTCGTCGAGCGTGGAAAGAGAGCTTCTGGCTCTAACGTCGCAGGATTTCCTCTGGGGCTCGAAGGATAGCCCTAAAGCTTCATTCTTGGATGAGGAGAATGATTTCGAGCGGCGGAGTTCGGGGAGGAAGGTGGCGGGTTTTAAGGGCTTGGGCTTGGAAATGGATGAGAAGAGGGATTTGATTGCGACGGCGGCGGCGGAAGAGGGGCGGCGAGAGGAGGAAGGGGTGTCGGAGGAGGAGCTGTCGAGGATGGTGAGGCGCTCGCAGAGGCAGGACGGGCAGAATCCGGTGAATTGCTCGATGGGGTGGCGATCGCAGCTGAAAGATGACCGCGGCGGTTGCTGCTGCGGCGGAGGTGGAGGTGCAGTTGGGTCTGCAGAAGTGGTATTCATATGGAGGAAGTGGTCAATGCTGTGCACCCTCCGCTCATGTTAATAACCTACGACGGCAACATTGCATTGCACAATGTGTATTGAGAGATGAAACTATCAAATTAAAGAGGGGAGAGAGTAAGAGACTAATATTGAGAGCATCCACACTAGTGCGGATGTCTCGGCGGACATCCCAGCGGGCATTCCAAAAACACCTTCTATCACGTCATAAGGACTTCTCACTGCACTGTCACGTCATAAGGACTTCTCACTGCACAGTGGTGGACATCCCCAAGGACATCCCGAGACTTCCCACAATAATAAAAATTTACAAATTCACCAAATTAAACAATTTACGAAATTAAACAATTTACGGAATTAAAATTTCACCACGATTAAGGAATAAAAAATTCATTAAATAAAAAAAAGAAAGGTACATTTCAACAAAAAAAACTAAAAAAAGTACACTTCAATAAATACAAATTCCATCAACGACGAACCCTCATCTGCCATACTTCTTTAATTATATCGTTCTAGAGTCGAATATGGACTTGTTTTAGGGTTTAGGGACGTCCGTGCGGAAGTCCGTGGGGCCAACGCAATGGCGGACGTCCACAAGGACGTCGCGACAGACGTCCTGGAACGCCGCGGAACTGCGGTGTCCGCAGCGGACATCCGTATCCGCGTCACCGCTGCGCAATGGTGGACGTCCCGCGCGGAACTCCGGCACACCGCCCGGACGTCCGCCGGGACGGGCGCCATTGTGGATGCTCTGATAAACTCTTTCTACTTTACTTTTTTTTATTAAATCTTTCCTACTCTACCTCGGCTGTATAATAGTGGTCCATCCATCTCATGATAAGCAAATCACTTCTTTTAAACACCGAATTTAAGGAATTTATATTTAAAGAATTAGAATAGAGAGAGCTAGTATATAAGCAAGAGAAAGTAAAGAAGTAAAAAAAGAATAAAACAAATGAAGAATAAATGGAGTATTATTGTCCGTATCTCATATTCTTATTTAAAATTATCTTAGTACATAAAAATATTAAAAATATTACTGTATTCTTTTCGTTTCTTTTCGTCACAATGAAGATGTATCCTATTTATTTTGGAATATCTCAATTAAATTGAGTCATTTTATTTTATGAAAAATAACAAAACATATTGTCATTTACTTTAATCTCTCTTGATATTCTTCTTATTTAATACTCCTTTCATTTCTTAAAAGGAAACTTTTGAAACGATATAAGTTGTAATACAAAATTGATAAAATAAAGAATATAATAATAAAATTGGATTAGTAAAAAATAGGTCTCATTTTATTAAAGATTTTTTTTTCTTATATACAAAGTTTATGGAGTATTAGAAAACAGAAAAAAAATGAAAGAATATTATTTTTCGGAGACAGAGTGATGTATAATTTTTTTATTTTCATGCTCACTACAATTTTTCATTCGTTCATACACATCAAAGGAGTATTTCATGTGTTGGTGAATGGTGAGTGGCTTTAGATTTTCAAAAGATTCCTGTCTGAAATGAAAGGAAAAGCAAATCACGCATTACAATTTACAACTCTCTGTAAAATCTGAATATGTTGCATCCGCAAATTCCTTTCTCTACTTTCTTTTCTTAATATTTTATTTAGTTAATTTGCTCCACTCTCCCCTTTATTCCTTTGGAGCAATTTTCCAGTCGCCTTTAAATTGTTAGAAACATCAAGTTCATCATTGTTGGTATACATTTTCCTTTTTATCTTTCTAGTTCACTCTTTTTTATTCTTAAAGCAATGGATCATTGTTCCTTTTTATGCGGTTAATTTCAGGAGGTAGAGAATTCAATTACAATATGTGAATGTTAATATGCATTTAATTATAATAAAAGTTGTTTTTTCAACACCCTACGAGAAAACCTTCTTCCAATTTTATTTGAACATTTCGGGTTCTTAATTTATTTAATTTTTTAGGTTTATGAAGAATTTTGACTAACATGATAATTGATACATGTCCACATTAATATTGCATTTGACACATCTGTGTTTCACTATTTTAGGCTTAAACTGTAATATTAGGATATGATTAACTGGAGGAATGATATGCTACATACCATATGTGAACATCACTCTCATTTAACGTGCGTTTAACGTTGTTCGTTTCGATTTACATATTTAGTTTAATTCTAATACATTAAAAAATGTTATTGAAGTTTTTAATTTCACAAAATTCATAAGTTTTTAATTTCACAAAATTCATAAAAATCAAAGCTCGTTTTGCTTGTTTATTAATATATTTGAAATTGTAGAGAAAACGAGCAAATCGAGCTTTGCTTTTTATGAATTTTGTGAAATTAAAAACTTCAATAACATTTTTTAATATATAAGAATTAAACTAAATATATAAATCGAAACGAACAACGTTAAACGTACGTTAAATGAGAGTGGTGCTCAGATAAGGTATGTAGCATATCATTCCTCTGATTATTCCCTATAAATAAATGTTTGTTTGTAAATTATTAGTAGTAATATATTTTCATAGAAAAATCCTCGCCGTTTATTGCGTTCGAGTACTATTAATTCCAAGAGTCAAACTCTTAAAGGTCATTTAATTTTTTCAGTAAGAGAGTATCTTTCTTTACACACTGATTACTCTTATAATTATGCTATATAAACGGCTACTTGACAGAGTGTAGATCGAAAAAGTACAAATTAAAAACTGTTAAACAAAGCACTTTAGGAGATGGAATAATTACCTTGTCCATTAAACGGATGAAAAATGGTTTTCATTGCGATTAAATTCACAGTTAAAGATTGTTTGTATTTCAAACTAACTCTATAGAAATTTTGTGAAAAATTTGACGGTACGTTATGTGTGTGGTATGTTATGTGAGTCGCACTGTTATAAATGAAAATAACAAATTTGTTTGAATGAATCGAAAAGAAATTGTGGTACTACTATATTTTTGTGGAACACAAAAAATATTACAGTATTATTTGTTATCCGAGATGTGAAATAGTATGAGCAAAAGGAATGAAGGGAAGTGGGGACATATGTGTCCAAATGAGTCCAAATTGTGTTTTCTAAAGAAAAAGAAACGACCCTGTCATCTTAGACAATCATTTTGCTTTTATTCCATTATTATTATTATTATTATTATTATTATTATTATTATTATTATTATTATTATTATTATTATTATTATTACGGCTATAAGTTTTTTTTTCAATGTTCAAATAAATGTAAGACTAAAGTATGGCCTCTTGTAAATAAGGGTAAGATGGCGCCGACGTGTGATTTGAGATTTTAAGTCAGACATGCGCAGGTGTATAGAGCTATTGTAGTAAAGACAAGATAGAATATCGTATCCTCAGAGATTAAATAGCACTTGACTATCTTGAATTATTGTCGATTACTATTTAGACTACGGAAAGTGGTTTGTTCTATGAATTATAAAATTACTAACTAAAGCTAGTAAAAGTAAATAAAGCAAAAGACAATTTGAGTTTTGATAAAATAGAAACAAGCAGAGCTTCCGGATCTAATTACAAAGTCTCCGCCTTGATTCAATTAACTAAACATATTACCTATTTTGCGTCTCCATGATTGTTAGGAATGTCGCGACCGTAGGATAAGAGAGTCGCTCGGTGTGCAGCCAACGACTCGCTGGGACTGTTCTGACATCCGTTCCAAGTCAACGAGCCGCTGGTTTGACACAGCTTCACGCAGTCTTCGTAAAACAACTAACTTTCTCCATCGAACTTGTTGGAATCGTGCTTGGTCAAATGATTTTTTACTAATAATAAATGTTACAAGACATTTAATTTTGTGAAATTAAATGCAATAACGTCGATCTACGTTCCGAGTAGATGACCGTAGTATATTCATTTTCTCAAATCCGATTCCCGGTGAGTGAAAAATAATATTTAAAGTTGGTTACAATAAAGCTAGAAATGAGCTATGTGAAAAGACTAAGAGATTAATTAACTAGGTGTTAATTATCCCACATCGGGGATGATAAACTTCTTTGATGAAGTATTTAATCAGATGAATTATCATGTGTAATAATTATCGTGGAATAAGACGGGTGACAGAGCCCACAAGCGTGCACACGCGCGCCGCCGCCGCCGCCCGCCCGCGACCCGCGCACCGGGTGCCTTGGATCTTGGATCTTGGCAATTGGTCACGTCACCGCTGGACCCCGACGCATGACGGGAGACAAAAGGTTCCCGCTGGACCCCGACTCACAACGGGAGTCAAAAGGTCCCCGCTGGACCCCGACGCATAACGGGGGATAAAAGGTCCCCCGATGGACCCCGACGGTCCATGGTGTATCCCGTCGTGTAGCATGTCCAGGTGCATCGTGTCTATTCAGCTCCCACTGGCTAGTGCACCAGTCAATAACCCCGGCGGTTACAGTCAAGCCATTATGACACACATAATAGTTGTTGACTCCATCTATGCCCTGCAGGTGGACTTGGCCTATAAATAGACATGCATCCATTGCATTCTACGATAGAACATACACAAACATCTTGCATACACGCTCTCTCGCTCTCTGCATAACCTTCCTCGTCGAAGCTCTGCCTCCGCCTTACTCCCGTTCGCCGGAGCTCTGTTGCTAGCGGTGCTGCACTTCAGAGACGAAGCCGTTTTATCTTTGGGGACGACACGCAAACTGTGAGCACTACCGGGGCGTATCTCGTCTTGCGGAAAGAGGACTCCTCGACTCGGCTTACCACTTTCCACAAGTTTTTCCGTGTAATTTTGTTTAGTTATTTTCCGTGTAATTTCTTTGTTTTATTTTCCATTGTAATTTCGCCCGGCAAGATTTGTATATCTCATTTCCACAACAGAACTCTGATTAACACGTGCGGGGTAGCCACACAAAGTTTTTTCGATGACAAAGAGAATTATGATCTTTGAAGAGAATTTGGAGATCGTATTGGTAGCCAGATTACCGTTGACATTCTAAATTCCTTCATTTGTCCACCTTACCTTGAGTGATAAATGTGTTTTTGGCTTGTTTTCACATGTTTTCTTGCACAATTCACACAAAACGATCAAAATACCAAAATAGTAGAGTACATCATGTCAATTCTTGGCCAAATATGAACAAATACAAGCAACTCTAGCCTCTAAGCTCTTGCAAAACCCAACCTTATCAAACCCCCTAAACTTAACTATTTGCTAGTCCTCGGGCAAGAAAAAAATAAACCAAAAAAAACTTGGTTTCCAAGGGGTTTAGACATCATCGTTGTTTCAGAAAGATAGAATAAAATAAAGCATATCTGAATACAATCTCTTTCAAGTTAAGCCTTCTGGTACATGTTCACTACTAGCTCGTGTATCACCTTGGGTTAATGCTTTGCTCAGATAAAGTTTATGATCCTTTGCACTCTCAAATTGTATAGGTTTAAAAATAAACTCTCAAATCATTCAAATGTGCAAAGTTTACTACATGCTTATTCAAAATCTACATCATCCACCACTATGGCGTGAGTGTGACAATAAATCTAGGATCCGAAAGCTCTTGTTTTAGGTTGCAATGTTATTATGCAGGCTTTCTAGATAGTTGGGGAAGTTTATAGCTAAACTAATTAAAATTCCAAAATCGAAACTTTCATCAACTTACTTTTGACAACTCGAATTCTAGATTGTACTAGGCTTTGCCTAGACATCTAGATATTTCGCATCTCCCAAATTCCTTCAATTTTTTCATTCGTTCCTATTTCATTTTCAATAAAACATTTTTTCTCTAGGCAACAAATTTTTCACATTTTTTCTTTCTTCATGATTTGCATGTTGTTCTTTTGCTACTTCCCTTTTTCTTTTTATTTCATTTTCTCCTTCTAACCACAACTTTCTTTCTTCCTTCCTTAAAAGTGATTTTCATAAATAAAGCTTCAAGGAATCTTAATCCATAGATCAGTTCAACAAATAAAAAAACTTATAAGCTAAAAATTGGCTAACAAGGGATTATAAATATGGATTAGTGCATAGATAAAGAGAAGACTATGAAGGATGAACTTTGAAAATTCCCCTGGTAGAGTTGTTGGTTGTGTGAATGAAAATGTGAAATAAGTGATGGGGTGTGAGAATGAGTGCAATGTGAGGATTTATGGAGGAATTTGTGGCGAAAAATGATGAAATTTGAAAATGAGAGAGATCATATTATTAAAAGCTAATGAATTGATTAAATTGTCCTACATAATCATAAAATTAAGAATATCAATTGAGCCAGCCCAGCGGGTCGAGTTAACCCTATTCGAGTTACAGACTAATCAGGTGCGGGCTAATCAGATTATAATTTTATCTGTCTACACACAACATATTTAAAACAAAAAAATTAGAAAAAAATCAAATTTTATTGTATCCTAGTGGGTTGACCGGCCACCTAAACAGGTTGGCTCGTTTAGCCTGATTTCTTTATCGGGCTGTGAATTCTCAGCCATAACCCTTTATTTTTAGCGGGTTATCTGGATTAGCCCCACAGGTTCATATTGAATTGACATCCCTACATAAAATACATCAATGGTATTCCGCTAACCAAATATGTACTATTTCGCACAAAGGAAAATTATGTCATTTTACATGTTACTCCATCCATCCACGAATAGGAGTCCCGTTTACTTTTTTGCACTTGTTTTATAAAAATGATAATAAATAATTAAAGTGGAGACATGATAAAGTAAGAGAGCGAATAATGCAGATAAGACAAGACAATATCTTGTAAAACCACAGGGAGAATAAGCATGCATATTAAAAATATTAATATTCCCACTGCACACATATTTAATTATATACAATAATTTTTTTGTTTTTAGAAGTTATAGTTATGTAATTTAATTTTTTTTAATTTAAGCAGTAGTTTTTAGGTAATTATATATTTAAATTAAAGATATTTTAACTAATTGCAATTTTCATTTAAAAAATAAAAAATGGGATCTATTATGAATAATTAAAGTTGAGTGTCGCGTGAAATTTATTGACCTAATATTCGATATAAATACAGCCACATTTCTTTGAGACAGATGACCCTAAATTACATCCCCAAAACGTAACCAGCATCATCGACCTATTTGCTGAAGATTTATTCGAGAAATCAGATGTTAGAGCAGGCTGTGGAGATTTTCGAGAAAATGAAGGACAATTTTTGGCTGTGAGTCGTAATATAGTTTAACGAATGCGTTTGTGGCTTTAAATGAACTGATTTTAAAGGAATTTTAGGGTTATGAGTGCATCTCCGAATTCAGAAACTTTTAATATAGTATTGCTCAAAATCGCTTGTAGAGAGAGGGAATTCGGCAAGGCGAGAGGCTGATTGATGTTGGCTCTGAACAGTAGTTTGAAGTGTGGAAAATTGATCTATTGTTGGGGATAGTGCAAGTCTGGGGATATTGTTGGGGCAGAGGGGGTTTATTTGAGTATGATGAAACTTGAAGAGCTATTTGATCACAACTCATGGAATTTTAGTTCACTAGCTTTGTGAGAATGAATACATTTTAAATGTATTGAAGACTGCTGAGGAGAAAGGATGTGTTCTTGATTGTTTTGCTTATTAAGCAATGGTATCACTTGCGTGCTTTGTTTTTTTAA